>NC_092712.1:272434221-273746096 GCF_047496885.1 Scyliorhinus torazame | reverse complement strand
CATTTACGACGGCGTCAACACTTAGACCCAGGATCGGAGAATCCCGCCCAGGGTTCTCATTGAAGCCTCATTGAAATATATAGCGGGGGGGATTCTTCCTCACACTGCACCTGTTTCTGGTGTGACACGCCCCTGCCAACAGCGGGATCCTCCGTCTCGGCAGCCAGCCAGTGGGATTTCCAATTGTGGGCCCCACACGCTGTCGGGAAATCCGCCGGCGTGAGTGCAATGCCAGCAAAACGGAGGATCCCTCCAAAGGAGAATCCAGCCCATAGGATTCTTAAAGGGCTTGACAGGGTAAAACCTGAGAGGATGTTTCCCCTCATGGGTGAGTCGAGGATCAGAGGGCACAGTCTCAGAGTAATTGAGTTGCACTTGCTATTTTCCAGTCTGTTGGGAACATTTCAGAAACAAAGGAATTTTGGAAAATTATATCAATGCATCTGCTACTTCCTCAGACATTTCTTTTAGGACCTGGTGTGAAGTCTTGTCACACTAATAGTTTTCTCAGTACATTTTCCTTGGTGATTATAATTGTTTTAAGTTCCTCCCTCTCTTTCATCTTTTTATTTATACATATTTGGGGGATGTTTTTGTGTGTCTTCTACAGTGAGGATGAGTGTCATTCAGATTTCACACACATGCATGTCCGGGATTCTCTGACCCGGAGCTGGGTCGAAGAGTCCCCGGGGAGGCACGAATCCCGCCGCGCCACTCCGACGCCCTCACCCCGATACTCCGACCCGCGAACAAACCTGCCGACGGGAATTGCGCCGCGCGCCTCGCAGAATCGCGAGAATTGGCGCGATGTGCTGGTCCCTCGGCCTGCTGCAAATCTCCGGCCTGGTCACACTAGCATAAATCAAAGTACCTTTTAAACTGCGTCAACCAGTCGTGCTGGTTGAAGCCGGCGAACGAGGAGGTAGGGGTCGGCGTGGGGCAGCCGCCACGGAAGCGACGGCACGGCCGTGGCTGGGGGGGGGTTGCGGTTGTCGGTGGAGGATGCGACCGGGGGTGTCGGGGCCGGTGCCGGGAGAGGATCACGAGTGCCGGGCTGGGGATCGGGGGCCGGGGAGGGGATTGGGGGTGCCAGGCTGGGGAGTGCCGGGGAGGGGATCAGGAGTGCTGGGGGGAGGGGGGGTGGGTTGGGTCGGGAGTGCCGAGGAGGGGATCGGGGGTGTCAGGCTGGGGATCGGGGATGCCAGGCACGGTAGAGGGGAGTGCCAGGGTTGTAGAGGGGGGTGTTTGCCTGGCTAGGTGCCACTTGGCAACAGTGGCAACCATGTAGCCCATGGCACCTGGATGCGGAGGGGGGTATGTACAATGATGATATGTCGTCTACCCCCACCACCTGCAGACTGTTATGTTTGGCCATCACCCAGCGATGTTGGCCGCCGCGGGGGCCGCTGTCCTGCATGTGGCCCTATGGGACCTGGAGCAGGGACGTGCCATGGAGGCGGCAGAGGCTGCCGCAGAGGAACGTGCCGCAGAGGGGCAGGTGGCAGCCGCCCAGGCTGGAGGGCCACCCACCCGACAGGACAATGAGGAGGAGGAAGAAGTGGTGGTGGTGCCACAGCGATGGAAGCGCCCGATGAGGCCCCATGTGTACCGGCGCCGCACATCGTACCAGGACCTCACGAACTGGGCATGCAGGAGGAGACTCAGGATGAACCTGGAAACTGTCGGCCATATCTGCCACCTGATGGCACACTTGGCACCATGTGGGACTTGGGGGACTCCCTCTTCCTGTGGCCGTCAAGGTTACGGTCACCCTGAACTTCTACACCACGGGGTCGTTCCAGTCGCTGAGTGGGGACCTGTCCGGCATTTCCAAGACGTCGGTGTACCAGTGCATCCGTGCAGTGGCTGCGCCCTGTATGACATTGCGGACCGCTACATTCAGTTCCCTGTGGACCGGGCCCACCAAGATGCCCGGGCAGCGGGCTTCGCTGTCGTGGCCAGGATCCCCATGGTACAGGGGGCAATCAATGAGGTGCACATCGCCATGTGGCCACCAGTGGATAACAGGGCCCTGTTCATGAACAGGAAGGGGCCCTATTCCATGAACATTCAGGTGGTCTGTGACCACCGGATGAAGATCCTGCACATCTGCGCCAGTTACCTGGGCAGTGTGCATGACCCGTTCATATTGGCCCAATCGTTCATCCCTGCCATGTTCGAGGGGTACCCCTCGGCTGCGGGGCTGGTTGCTGGGCCACAAGGATTACCCGTTGCGGTTGTGGCTGATGACGCCTATACGGAGGCCACGGACCGACACGAAGAACCGCTACAACGATGCCCATGCAGCGACCAGGGGTGTGGTCGAGAGGTGCTTTGGGCTGCTGAAGATGCACTTCAGGTGCCTGGACCGCTCTGGAGGGGCCCTCCAGTACCCATCAGATAGGGACGGCCGCATTGTTGTGGTCTGCTGCGTCCTGCACAATATTGCCCAGCAGAGGGGCGATGTGCTGGAGGCAGAGGAGGAGGAGGAAGGGGAACAAGACGAAGGGCACGCCTCCCCACATGAGGAGGATGTGGAGAGGGGTGGGGCAAAGCACGGTTCACAGACTGGGGGTGGGATTCACTGAGCATGGGCATGGACAGCACAGTACGACACCAGCCCACCATCCTCACCCCGCCCATCACCGACCACACTCACCCTGCCCATCACCGACCACACTCACCTGAGCTCGACGTCCTATCACCCCTCACACACACTGGTACTCACCTCACACCCCACCCCCGCACACATCAGACAGAGCACAAAGGCAGCTTCTGTAGATGTGAAAGTGATTTTAATTACAAACAATTCATACACGTGCCCTAGCTCCAGAACTAATCTGTGCCCTGCACCCGTGCCAACTTACTCAGTGTCTCATTTTCTAGCCTTACGGGCCCTATGATTATGTCTATTGGTTCCCCAGACGGTGCAGCAGAACTGGAGGTGGACTCCTGTGATTCCTGCCCTTTGACTAGGGCCCCCTTGGCGGCCATTTCCTGGGGCGGCCTGTCCTGGATCGCCTCGGGCAGCCGGGGTGGCGTGCTGCCAGCCTGTTCTGCCCTTTGCCCACCAGATGAACCTGGGAGGAAAGTAGGGCGGGGGGAATCCAAGGTGTTGCGGTGTTCTGGGACTGCCCCTGCAGGGGGACCTGGATCGGGCCCCAGCACCTCCCCCTCCCTCGGGGTGCCCATTGGCCCCCGGGGCTCTCCATGGGATGGGGATGCGAACAGATCTAGCACACAACGCACCCCCGGCACCTGGCGCTGCCAGTCCTGGAGGCCGTCCTGGTATCAACAAGGGTCTGCAAGTTTGCAGCCATGGAGCTCAGGGAGTTGGTCATCCCTGTCTGTGTCTGGGCGACGCCGGCCAGCACCTGGGCAATGGCGCCGATGCCCTCAGCGACGGTCTGCAGAGATTGGGTCATGGCCTGCTGGCACTGCGCCATGGCCTGCTGAGACTGGGCCACGGCGTTGAGTGCCGCTGCGAACCGCAGCAGGCTCTGGCTCATGGCTTCCTGTGAGAGGGCAGCCATGTCCTGGGCCACGGACGCCGCCTGCACGGTGAGCCCAAGGCCTTGCACCCAGGCCTTGCATACTGCTACCTATGTCCGACACCATCGCACCCATTGCCTCCACCGCGGATGCCACCCGGGCTGTTTCAGTCTGGGTGGCACGCATGACCGGCACCATTCGCTGCTCCTGCACGCGGGTGGACTCCTCCACCTGCGTCTGCAGGTGCTGCAAGCCGGCCGTCACCCCCTCCACTTGTCCCTGGGTCCCTGACTGCATCGTGTCTACGGGTGGGTGTGGGAACTCCAGGAACCCGGGGCCGCCTGGGCGGCAGCTGGTTGCTGGGGCTGGTCTGCCCTCCGACCATCCGGCCCCTCGGCTGTTCCTCCCTCCACCTGCCGTACCGGGACTGCTGTAAGGTGCGCACCAGTGAGTGTACCAGAAGCCTCATCGCTAATGTGCCCAACCGAGGTGAGTTTCTCTGCGATGGTGGAGGATGTAGGAGATAGCAGTGGCGTTATGTCGAGGTCCTCATCGGACCCGAAGTCTGGGCTCCCCTGGGGTGGTGTGACCTGTCCGTCCGTCTTTGGGTGTCCTGGGTGGATGTGTCCTGTGTCTGGGTGTCCTGGGTGGATGTGTCCCGTGTCTGGGTGTCCTGGGTGGATGTGTCCCGTGTCTCGGTGTCCTGGGTGGGTGTGTCCCGTGTCTGGGTGTCCTGGGTGGATGTGTCCCATGTCTCGGTGTCCTGGGTGGATGTGTCCTGTGTCTGGGTGTCCTGGGTGGGTGTGTCCTGTGTCTCGGTGTCCTGGGTGGGTGTGTCCTGTGTCTCGGTGTCCTGGGTGGATGTGTCCTGTGTCTCAGTGTCCTGGGTGGGTGTGTCCTGTGTCTCGGTGTCCTGGGTGGATGTGTCCTGTGTCTGGGTGTCCTGGGTGGGTGTGTCCTGTGTCTCGGTGTCCTGGGTGGGTGTGTCCTGTGTCTCGGTGTCCTGGGTGGATGTGTCCTGTGTCTGGGTGTCCTGGGTGGGTGTGTCCTGTGTCTCGGTGTCCTGGGTGGGTGTGTCCTGTGTCTGGGTGTCCTGGGTGGGTGTGTCCTGTGCCTGGGTGTCCTGGGTGGGTGTGTCCTGTGTCTGGGTGTCCTGGGTGGATGTGTCCTGTGTCTGGGTGTCCTGGGTGGGTGTGTCCTGTGTCTGGGTGTCCTGGGTGGGTGTGCCTCGTGTCTCGGTGTCCTGGGTGGATGTGTCCTGTGTCTCGGTGTCCTGGGTGGATGGGCCCTGTGTCTCAGTGTCCTGGGTCGACTGGGATGAGGGCCTGTTGGTGTGTCTGCTCCCCCCACCTCCCCCCCGTCGCTGGATGGGGCCCTAAGGCGTCGCCGCACTGGCACTAGATGGGGGCGGTGTACACCTGATGGTCCGGGTCTATCCCTGGCTTGTGGTCACCAAGGAACTGGGTGGGGGCAGTGTACACCTGATGGTCCGGGTCGGTCCCTGGCGTGTGGTCACCCTGGCACATCCTGGGGGCGGTCGGCATCCGCAGGGACAGGTGGATCACCGTGTGGTCCTGCAATACACAATACAGCATGCATGGTTAGACATGCAGACAGGGGGTGGGGGGATGTGGGGGTGGGAAGGGGGAGTGGAGGATGGGGGGATGGGGGAAGGAGGATGGGTGGAGGGGGAGGGGGATCAGAGGAGGGGGGAGGGGAGCAGGCAGGGGGTGTCTCACTTGGTGCTGCGCCCCCAATCTCTGCATCCACAACCTCCCGGTCCTCGGGTCCGCCTGCAATGTGCAGGGCCCTCTCTTCATGAACGGCGAGGGGGCGCAATTCAGGTGGACCCCCTCCGGTTCTGGCACACTTACGGTTGTTATGGGCGCGCTTCTCCTGGGGAGGGTGTGGGGGGGGAAAGGGGTGACAGAGATAACGGTCAACAGTGTTAGGCGGACATATACTTGCAGACCAGCGGTTGGGTGTATGTTGGCATAGGTTCACAGCCCATCCTGCCAATGCAGCCTGCATGGGTGGGTGCAGCCATATCCTCTGCTAGGGCTGTACTGCCCATCATGCAGGGTGGGGGGGGGGAGGGAGGGGGGAGCGGTGCCACATGTGTGGGGGTTTGGGGAGTTGGTGCCATGGGCACAATGGGGGGTACTCACCCTGGCTTCCTTGACTAGGTCATTGACCTTCTTGTGGCACTGGATGGCTGTCCTGGCTGTTACGGCCACGGCGCTGACGGCCTCTGCCACCTCCCTCCACAGGTGCCGGCTGGTGTTTGCTGTGATCCTGCGGCCGTGTCCGGGGTTCAGGGCTCCCTCCTGTGCTCCACGGCATCCAGGAGCACCTCGATGTCTCAATTAAACCTGAAATGTGCTGAGTTGACCTGGTAAGAGTGGCTCTGAATGTTGTGCTTTCTTTGAACTGACAGGGTATCCCTTGGAGAGGTATGCTCCCCTTTTGGATCAGGTCCCATGAAACCTTTGGGGGAGGTCAGGTGCCCTTTGAGGAAGGTACGGTGTCCTTAGGGGGAGGTAAAGTGCCTTTCGGAATTGTTAAAAGTAGGCATAAATGTGCGTAAAGATTGCATAAACTCAATGACCCGGCACTTTGGTGGGAGGTGTACACTTCTGACCTGATCTTCTGTCCAGGACTTGGTAAGAAATGTGCAGCAGAGCTGATCTAGGAGGCCCAGTGGAGAGCAGCAGTGTTAGGGGAAGTGTCCACACCACCTTTTTACAGCACTAAAGTGGGTAACTTTAAAGATCCCAGCCATTTTAAGAAGCCAGGAAAAAGGTAAATTGGTAAAAGAAGCAGCTAAGTGATTAGGGTGGTCAGTTTGGAGGGCTTATGCTGGTTAGGTGGGGGTATTCAGGTGATCTGAGGGTTTCGGCTGTACAGAGGTGCTCAGGTGGTCAAGAGGTGGGGACCAGTCGAGAGGTGGTCAGGGGAGTGGCTGGGAGGGTTGTTGGGGAATGGGTCAAGTAGTGAAGGGAATCGGGGGTTGAGGAAGGGTAGTCAGGGGTAAGGGGTAGTCGGGGTGGTGGAGGGGTAGTCAAGAGGTTGGGGGTTCAGAGTCGTGTGGTCAGGTGTTTCATGGTTGGGTGGTCAGAGGTATGGTAAGGGGATGGGCAGTCAGGGTAGTTCAGATGCTCAAGGGGGGGCCAAGAGGTCAAGTGGTGGGGAAGGTCGTCGCAAGTCTGGAGGGGTAATTGGGGTGGTGATGATGTAATCAGATGGGTATGAGGGTAGTCTTAGTAGTCAGTGGGGATGCAGAGAATAGTTAGGGGGCAAATGGAGGATTGGAAGTGATTCTCATCCATCTAACTTTTCCTGCTTAACTATTTTTCTAAGAAGATCAGAACCATTGACGCCTCCGACTTAAATCCATTGTCAGAAATGCGGTAAAGGGGGTGGCATGTGGCGCAGTGGTTAGCACTGGGACTGTGGCGCTGAGGACCCGGGTTCGAATCCCGGCCCTGGGTCACTGTCCATGTGGAGTTTGCACATTCTCCCTGTGTCTGCGTGGGTTTCACCCCCACAACCCAAAGACGTGCTGGTTAGGTGGATAGGCCACGCTAAATTGCCCCTTAATTGGAAAAGAAAAATAATTGGCTGCTCTAAATTTATTTTTAAAAAGGAAATGTGGTAAAGGAAACTTCACGACTTGTATTAGTGAAAGGATTTGTCAGCTCAGATTGTTCAACTAAAATTTAAACTGGGAAACCAAGGGGCCCACAAGAAGCGTAACATTGGCCAAAGTTCAAAAACTCTCTGGATCTCATCTGGTCAGCTGACTCCTCCTGACTTGCTGCCATTGTCGCCAAGTAGACAACGCAGGCCACTGTGGTGTAGCGGCAAATAAATTACAGCAACAATTACATTATAGAGCCATGCATTTTGCATGTAAAGCTGGCCCAATGCCAGCAGTTAGCGGGAGCCTAAACAGAATCATAGAATTTACAGCGCAGAAGGAGGTCATTCAGCCCATCGAGTCTGCACTGGAACTTTGAAAATGCACCCTGCTTAGGCCCACACCTCCGCCCTATCCCAGTAACCCCACTTAACCTTTTTGGACACTAAGGGCATTTAGTCGTGGCCAATCCACCTAACCTGCACATCTTTGGACGGTGGGAGGAAACCAGAGCACCCGGAGGAAATCCACACAGACACGGGGAGAAAGTGCAAACTCCACACAGTCACCTGAGGCCGGAGTTGAATCCGGGTCCCAGGAGCTGTGAGGTGGCAGTGCCATTGTGCCACCCGAACATAGGCAGAGAAGGTTCCATGGTTGTGAGATGCTGGGAAGGAATGAGTTAAAGCAGAGTGATCAATCTTGATCTTAAGACTGTAATGGGGCAGGAAGCAGGAAGAGTGCGGGGGGACAGCAAGAACTGAGCTTAATGAGAACAAGAGCAAATCTTCTGTTTAAAAGGAAGAGGCCGAAGAAGCAGCGGGAGGTGGAAGTACTGCTCAATCCCACCCTTGTCAAAGTGGATGATGTTGAGAGTGGGTGGATGGGAGCACTGTACTGTAGCCAGTGTGCTTTTCCCAAGGTTAGAGCAGTATATCAGCCTCCTTTTCCCATTGTAAGGTTTGTGCATTCGCTAGCTAAAGGAAGGAGGAGTTGTACTCCTGTGTGTTCCCGCTGTGGTCTATCAGTGACAGCAATATGCTGACCATCTGCTAGTTACATCCTGGCTTGTTCCAGGAGATTAGAACAAGCTGAAGCAAAGTCAAAACACGCATTTAAAAAAAAGCCAACCTGCAGCACTTGCAGTGCACAATCGCCTCAGAGTGACGAACTTACATGGCCGAGCCTTTTCGAGAGTCCTCTCCACCCACCACTCTGAAAAATAAAGCTTGCCCGCGTCTCCTGATGACTCGCACGTGAACACGACACCACGCAGCTGCTCATCTAGACCAACATGGGCGCGAACTGCCCCACATCAGTGTGGCTCCTACCACTCCAGCCATCCACTCACTATCACTGGCAGCATATTGGTGGCATCAAAGAGCATCAGCAACATTTATCACAAAAGTCAGGACGAATGGGTTTATCCAATGCAGCCACATCATGCCACAAGATCTTCACTCCATGACAGCGTTTATCATCTTTAAATTACAGAGGGAACACCATTGTGTAATTAACCTAATCTGCATACTAAATGACATCTAATTAAACAAATACATTAATATGTAATGATATAATTATATCCTCCAAGTTCTGTTGGATTTACAATTTCAGTTATAATGCCAAGGTGTTCTAATTAACCTAATTTACATATGGAAAGTACATGTAATTAGCACAGCCCATTAATGTAATCTCTAACTCTAATCCATTGTGTAACTCATCTTTCCTTACAAGACGCACACTTTCAAAATCTGGGATTTTCCCCTGGCCTAATTTGCATATGTAAATTTACTGTAAGTAGTTTAATTTCTTAACACTTTCCAATTGGAGTGTCAGCTGTACCTCAGCTGGTAAAGCTCTGACCTCTTGCGTTATAAGATTTCGGGTCCCACTCCAGAGCTTGAGTAGATATATCAAAGCTGACTCTACTGTCAGAGGCACGACCTTTTGGTTGAGACATGAACCAAGGTGCAAAAGACTCAATGGCAGGTCAGGTAAAGTCACCAGGTAAAGTCCCAGATGACCATAGGCTGCTTTCCCCTTGAGCACAGTTAGAAGTGTTACAACACCAGGTTAAAGTCCAACAGGTTTATTTGGAATCACTAGCTTTCGGAGCGTAGCTCCTTCATCAGGTGAGGACCTGTTGGACTTTAACCTGGTGTTGTAAGACTTCTTACTATGCCCACCCCAGTCCAACGCTGGCATCTCCACATCATGGTTCCCCTTTGAGGGGAGAGCTCTGTCTGTGCGGAGTCTGCACGTTCTCCCGTGTGTGCGTGGCTTTCCTCCGGGTGCTCCGGTTTCCTCCCACATCCAAAGATGTGTAGGTTAGGTGGATTGGCCATTCTAAATTGTCCTTAGTGTCCAAAAAGGTTAGGTAGGGATAAAGGGGATAGGGTGGAGGTGTGGAGCTTGAGTAGGGTGCTCTTTCCAAGGGCCGGTGCAGACTCGATGGGCTGAATGGCCTGCTTCTGCACTGTAAATTCTATGATTCTATAAAATCTCGTTCTCTGATATTCCCGCCTATCGCCGGTGATGAAACGAGATTCCCGCCCAGAAAAGGTGTGGCTCTATCAGGCCCCACCCACCAGAGCTAGGCCAAAAAACAAACCCCCAGGTTTTCTGTGTACAAAGTGCAAGTATATCTGGAGAGAACATTCGGCTGTGCAGCTGGAGAGCTACATGCTGGCTTTCTCACCTCAGCCAGCAGTCCGAGATGGTGAAGAAGGAGGGACCAAAAGCTTGATCGGGGGAAAGGAGAGCACGTCTGCAGTGAGGAGCTGGGCCAGCAGTTCAAGCCTGTGTTGAGGAGCCTAGGCCGCAATTCGGGCAGAGATCTGGAGCATCGATCATGAATATTCTCTGGAATTAGTTTGTTTCTTGAAGTTAAGCGTTCCCTTCAGAATTTATACAATTTTGATGGCAGTGAAATAAAGGAAACTTTGTGTTAACGGTTGAGCAGTCCACGTTACATGACATAAAGCCATTATTATTTACAATCAAACAGCAACACTCATGACAATTTGGGAAATAAGGTACAGTTGTCTAAAGTAGAGAGATTTCCCAACAACATAGTAGGAGAAGCTTGAGGTATTTAACTGAGGTACTGCAGTTCCCTCACAGAATTTACAATGGAAAAGTTAACAGACGTTCACAGGCTAACAGGAAGTATGTTTTGTAGACATGATGTATCAGTTATGGACAGGAAGTATTTAGGCATAGGCCAGAAGTACTCAGATTATAAACGGGAAATACACATGCAGAGAGTTTTACAGTACAAAGCGGCCCTTCGGCTCACCATGTCTACACCGGCCATCAAGCACCTATCTATTCTACCCCTTTTTCCAGCACTTGCTCCGTAGCCTTGTCTGCTACGGTGTTTCAAGAAAATGCTTCTTAAAGTTGTGTAGGTTACTGCCTCTACCATGCCGTGAGTTCTAGATTCCCACCACCCTCTGGGTGAAAACGTTTTTCCTCAAATCCCCCCTAAATCTCCTGCCCCTTACCTTGTCACAGGGCCAGGGAGCCGGGTTCGATTCCCGGCTTGGGTCACTGTCTGTGCAGAGTCTGCACGTTCTCCCAGTGTGCTCCGGTTTCCTCCCACAAGTCCCGAAAGGAGTGTTTGTTTGGTGAATTGGACATTCTGAATTCTCCCTCCGTGTACCTGAACAGGCACCTAGGGGCTTTTCACAGTAACTTCATCGCAGTGTTAATATAAGCCTACTTGTGACACTAATAAAGATGATTATTATTATTAAATCCATGCCACTTTGTTATTGACTCATCTATTAAGGAGAAGGTTTCTTCCTATCTACCCTATCTGTGTCCCTCGTAAATTTGTACACCTTAATCAGGTGTCGTCGTCGTTTCCCCCCCTCCCCCCCAATCCCCTCAGCTGTTCCAGAAAACAACTCTAGCCTAATGAACCTTTCTTCATAGCTGAAACACTTCAACCCAGGCAACATCCTGGTGAATCTTCTTTGCACCCTCTCGAGTGCAATCACATTCTTCTTATAGCGTGGCAACCAGAACTGCACACAGTACTCTATTTGTGGCCTAACAATTGTTTAATGCAGCTCCACCATAACCCCCCTGCTCTTATATTCTATGCCTCGGCTAATAAAGGCAAGTATCCCGTAAGCTTTGTTGACCACCTTATCGACCTGTCCTGCTGCCTTCAGGGATCTTTGAACTTGCACCCCAAGGTCCCTCTGGTCCTCTGTACTTCCTAGCATCCTATCGTTCATTGTGTATTCCCTTACCTTGTTAGTCCTCCCAAAATGCATCACCTCCCACTTTTCAGGGTTAACTTCCATTTACCACTGACTAGCCCATCTGATGTCTGCACATACTTTCTTCCAACAAATCATCACTTCCTTTGTCAATCTCAGGCATCGATTAAAAATGTAATTGTGCCCAACAGGCATGTATAAAGAAGGGTCGCACAGTTTTTAGGATGTCAAGGATGCAGGGTAAAATTTCAGACTAAAGGATCCTGGCAATTTACCCAAGGTAAGCAACATTGGGGGTGGGAGCCAGTTAGCTCAGTTGGTTTGACAGCTAGCATGTTATACAGAATAATACTAAAAATGCAGGGTTCCAGCTGAAGACTTGGGACCTGCATCCCCACCCTGCCCCACAGTAAATAATATAAACCACAGTTTATGAATCCTCGAATAATCATGGACACTACCTGGAGAAGAAGAAGTAACACGGACAATTGTAACTGTTCGCCTGCCTGGTTCCTCTCTGTAAACAGGCTGGAATTTTCCGGCCGTTGTCATTCACTTTTCCCGCCTGCAGTGCATACCGCCCCCAACTTTGACTAGCAGCGGGAAGACAGAATCCCACCGCCAGCGAACGTCGCCCCGGCGAGAACCACGCGGCTGGGGCACCGGAGAATACAACCCCGTCATTACAATAGTCCAAACAGTTCTCCTTTTTCTCTCCAATATATAGCGTGTGCTCACACATCAACATTTTTGTGATGCGGAGGTCTCTGCTGCCAGGGGTAAGGAAAGCGGAATACTCCATGATAGTGATTTCAGATCGCACTCCGCGCTTGGTGGGTGTGGTTTTGGAGGTGGGGTCAGCTCGACGGCCGACGTGGTGTTTGGATGTGGGGCTGTTAGCAGATTTGGGGTTTTTGTGTGAAGATGGCCAGGATGATTAATGAGTATGTGGAGTTTAAATAGAAGGGGGAGGAGTCGCTGGCCGTGCTGTGGGTGGCCCTGAAGGCAGTGGTGAGAGGGGAGATAATCTCGCACAAGGCGCAGGTGGATAGGGAGGTGAGGGAAGAGCGGCAACGGTTGGTGGGCAAGATTTTGGTGGCGGACGGAAGGTACTCAAGTGACCCCATCCCAGATCCTCTGGCTAGTAGAAAGAAGCTGCTGATGCAGTTTGATCTATTGTCATGTGAGAGCACCTTTAAGAAATGGGTGTTTATAAATGGGTGTGTATATAAATATCTGTAGTGAGAGCACCTTTAAGAAATGGGTGTTTATAAATGGGTGTGTATATAAATATCTGTAGTGAGAGTATCTTTAAGAAATGGGTGTTTATTACTGCAAAGAGGGGGTGGAGCTGCGCTGTCTGTCAGCTTTTTACTTTCATTTTAGGCTGTTTGCTGCAGGGTGTGTTTTAGTTTCATTTTCAGAGCTGGATAGCTGCAGTCACAGCCAGAAGGTGTATGGATCTCTCTCTGTAATCTAAAGACTGTAAATCGATCCTGGTGATTTAAAACTAAGAACAGTAAATACTTTAACCTAATGTGCTTCTGTTGAAAGGTGTTTCTTCTGTCTTCTGGCTGTTGTTTGGGAAGTTATTAAGCACTACATAGTGTTGTATTCTTTGGGGGTTGTATTTGAATTAATGGTTGCAAAGATGTTCACTGTATGTTTTAAAAAGGTGAACTTGAGTTCATAGAATAAACATTGTTTTGATTTAAAAAATACTTTTCCATTTCTGCTGTACCACACCTGTAGAGTGGGCCCGTGCTCCCATACCACAATCTATTAAAAGTTGTGGGTCAGGTGAACTCCATGATACACTTTGGGGTTCTCTAAACCCTGGCCCATAACAAATTGGGGGCTCGAGGGGGATAAAAGTCTCTCTGGCTTTGTGAACCTAAAGACAGTGAGGGGTGAGCATATTGTGGTTGCTTTTCAGGTGTGGTATTCTAGTTTAAGTAGGGAGTGTGTTGTGGACAATGGCTCTTTCAGAGGCTTTGGGAGTGGAGACGGTCACACGCAGTGCCTTACAGACAGAGACTAAAAGCAGACTGTTAGGTTTGGCAAAAACATTGCAATTAACATGACCTGACAAAATGTGAAAAGATGAGGTAATTGAAAAAATGAAAATCGCTTATTGTCACAAGTAGGCTTCAAATGAAGTTACTGTGAAAACCCCCTCGTCGCCACATTCCGGCGCCTGTTGGGGGAGGCTGTTACGGGATTATGGCGGTGGCTAAGCATTTAAAGTTGCCTGAGATACAGTTTGACTCATTGGAAATGACAAAAATTCAGTTGCAAATTAAACAAATGGAACATGAGAAAGAATTAAATCAGCTTGAATATGAAAGAGATAGAGAGGAAAAAGAAAGAGAAAGGGAGATACAGATCAGGGAAAAAGATAAGGAGAGAGAGTTTGAATTTCAGAAAATGGCCATGAAACAAGACAGTCAGTTAACATTGGCAGGCGTAAAGGGAAACGTACGGTTGGATGATAGTGATGAGGATAGTGAGAAAGAGTGTCAGAGTCGAAGGCTTGGTGGGGATCTATTTAAATATGTCCAAGCATTGTCAAGGTTTGATGAGAAGGAGGTAGAAGCCTTTTTCATTTCATTTGAGAAGGTAGCTAAACAAATGAAATGGCCACAGGACATGTGGGTATTACTGATTCAAACAAAGCTGGTAGGTAGGGCTAGTGAAGTGTTTGCTTCACTACCGGAGGAGTATCTGGGATGTATGAGGAGGTGAAAAAATCCATCTTAGCTGCATATGAACTAGTGCCTGAAGCCTACAGATAAAGGTTTAGAAATGTAAGGAAAGAATTTGGTCAAACATACATGGAGTATGAAAGGATCAAACAGGATGATTTTGATAGGTGAATAAGGGCTTTGAAAATAGACAAAACGTATGAAGCTCTCAGAGAAATTATGCTTTTGGAGGAGTTTAAAAATTCAATTCCAAATGCAGTGAGAACTCATGTGGAAGAGCAGAGGGTTAAAACTGTGAGGTTAGCAGCAGAGATGGTAGATGATTATGAGTTAGTTCATAAATCAAAGCTTGGTTTTCGACATCAGCTTCAGCCTGTGAGAGATAGAAACTGGGGACATGAGAAATACTCAAGTGGTAAAGGTAAAGGTGATCTGATGGGAGATAATAAGGAGCGTGTACCTCAGATTAAAAAAGAAATCCAGGAGGGTGGAAAAGAAATGAAAAGTTTCAAATGTTTTCATTGTAATAAACTAGGCCATGTAAAGTCACAGTGTTGGTGGTTGAAGAAAAGCACTGGGAAGGCTGATGTGATAAAACAGGATAAGACAGTGGGGTTTGTTAAAGTGATAAAGGAAAGCCCAAGTGAAGTGAAGGAGGTGCAAAAGAATGTGCAGCCTGATCAAGAGGTGATTGATAAGAAGGTGCCAGATCTCTTTAAATAATTTACTTGTGTGGGGAAAGTTTACTCATGTGTATCATGAGGAGCAGGTAAAGAAGTCACTATTTTAAGAACGGGAGCTATTCAATCGTTAATGGTAAGAGATGAGGAGTTATGTAGTTTGGGAAGAACGTTGCCAGAAAAGGTGGTAATATGTGGAATTCAGGGTGAGAGGAGTAGTGTTCCATTATATAAGGTAAGGTTGGAAAGTCCAGTGAAGACTCGTGAAGTGGTAGCGGAAGTAATAGAGAAACTATCTTGTCCATGAATCCAGTTTATCTTGTGTAATGATATAGCTGGATCGCAGGTGGGAGTGATGCCGACTGTGGTTGATAAGCCAGTGGAAAATCAGACAACTGAAATGTTGAAGGACGAATATCCTGGGATTTTTCCGGATTGTGTAGTAACAAGGTCGCAAAGTCATAGGTTAAAACAAAAGGAGAAATCTAAGAGTGAAGATCACTTTGAAGTGCAATTGTCAGAAACGATTTTTGATCAGATGGTTGAAAAAGAACAAGAACAGGTGGAGGATGAGGCAGATATTTTTAGTTCAGGAAAATTGGCGGAGATACAACAGAAAGATGTAGCAATAAAACGGATGTATCAGAAAGCATACACGGAAGAGGAATCTGAGTGCATACCAGAGTGTTATTGTGATGTCTTGATGAGAAAATGGAGTGTTATTGTGCTGTCTTGATGAGAAAATTGAGACCTTTACATTTACATAAGTAGCATTGCCTGTAGGGTATAGAAAGGAGGTGTTGCAAGTTGCACATGAGGTACCAGTGGGAGGTCATTTGGGAATAAGGAAAACTCAAGCTAAAATCCAGAAATATTTTTATTGGCCTGGACTACATAAAGATGTAGTTAAATTTTGTCAATCATGTCACACATGTCAAGTAATAGGGAAACCTCAAGCAGTGATAAAACCAGCGCCCTTAATACCTATTCCAGCATTTGAGGAACCTTTTACAAGGGTCCTAATTGATTGCGTAGGACCGCTTCCTAAAACGAAAAGTGGGAATCAATATCTTTTGACTATAATGGATGTGCCTACTAGATTTCCAGAGGACATTCCAGTACGTAATATTACAGCTAAAAAGATTTTGGAGGAGTTACTTAAATACTTTACTAGATATGGACTACCCACAGAGATACAATCGGTTCAAGGATCAAATTTTACCTCCAGGTTATTCAAAGAAGTTATGGATAGCTTAGGAATAAAACAATTTAAATCAACTGCGTACCATCCAGAATCGCAGGGAGCGTTAGAAAGGTGGCATCAGACTTTAAAGACAATGTTGAGGGCTTATTGTCATGATTATCCAGAGGATTGGGATAAAGGAATTCCATTCATACTGTTTGCAATTAGGGATGCACCTAATGAGTCAACCAAATGTAGTCCTTTAGAACTAATTTTTGGTCATGAGGTAAGAGGACCACTTAAATTGATTAAGGAAAAATTGGTGAGTGAGAAATCAGAAATTACATTATTAGATTGCGTGTCAAATTTTAGGGAACGATTAAATAGGGCAGGTGAATTGGCTAGACACCATTTGAAAGTTGCACAAAATGTGATGAAACGGGTAGTGGACAAGAAATCCAAAGTTCATAGTTTTGCCAGTGGAGATAACGTTTTAGTGTTGTTACCAGTGGTAGGTGAACCTTTAAAAGCAAGGTTTTGTGGACCTTATCAGATTGAAAGGAAATTAAGTGAGGTGAATTATGTGGTAAAAACACCAGATAGAAGGAAGACTCACCGAGTGTGTCATGTGAATATGCTTAAAAGGTACTTTGAAAGGGAAGGAGAGAAAAGGGAGGAGGTTTTAATGATTCTAACTCAAAGTGACGAACCAAATCCAGATAACTGTGCATTTGACATACCTCAAATTAAATTGGAAACCGAGGATGTTCTTAAAAATTGGGATGAATTGTTGAGTTGCCTTCCAGAGGAAAAATGAACTGACCTGAAAGAGTTATTGATATCACATGGGCAAGTTTATAGAGATAAATTGGGAAGTTCTGTAGCCATCTGGGATGGCCACTTACAACAAGAAACATGGACGTTCACAAAGCCCAATGGGAAATATGGACAATGTAAGATTCAGGCAGGCTCAGAGCCTGAATGTATATTTGTGAGCAAAGAATCCAGATAGCATCGGAACCCCGAACCAATTAGCATTTTGATGGCCCATCTCCGTAAGACAAAGAACTGATACTTGAGTAACCGATACAATCCCAGACATTTCGGCGCCACTCCCTGTACTCAGGAAGCGTAAACAACAGGGTCAATGACCACTTAGGACACACCCAGCCATCAAGGCACCCGCCCCTTTATTGGCTCAGATCGAATACAGTGATCGAGAACTGCCCAATTAATGGGGTCCAAACCAAAGGCCCGCCCAAAAGAGTGCAAAACTCTCCAAGGATAAAGAGAGACACTGCCACGTGTTCGATCTCTTTTTGACCTGGAGCTCCGGAAACGTCCATCTCCAATCGCAGCACCACCAGAAGCAAGTTCAAGTTCAACGCTCTCTACCAGACGGATGATCCTAGCTGAGCAGCAGTTACTTCTTCAGACCCAGTAAATCCAGATTCAAACAAAGGCCACTGTTCCTCTGACCTAAGCTGGGTGCCTGAAGTTAAGTACAGGTTGTCATAGTTGTTAGGTGTAATTTAACTAGTAGTGTTTATGTTGCTTGTGTAAGTTAATCTTGCGTGTAAAGAAAGTACCATTGATCTTGAACTAACTAACTGGTTGTTTGGCTCTTTGATCGATACCCGGTTGAACCTTGTGGCGGTATCATTTGATACCTGGTGACTCTGAAAGCAATATAATATTGATATCTAAATAAAGAAGGGCAACCTTATTGTTTGCCATATTTATAGCAGGTAAAAAAAGGCAACAGTTATTGGCGACATCTGACAGGACTCAAGCCAGAAGTGACTGTGTTACTCCGAGAGAACCCACAAAACAGTTGAATTAGAAATCCAAATTGTAAAAGTAAAAAAATCCACAAGCGTAAGACCAGTATCGATCAAACCTCCACGATTCGGAAGTATGTAATTTGCATGCGTACTAACAAGGGATATAAGGTAACCTCGATAGATTTTGTTGCGTGAAACATTGTGTAAGCCGGAAAATAGCTGAAGCCATACCGGCTGTTTGCACCACCGCTTTATTCCCCCCTGTCCCAAACTCCCGGTAGAGATACAAAGATAATCGTAGAGATGGCCATGAAGGCAATGGAACGCCTTATGCACCCACAGGAACCCGAGGTCGCAGCGACCAACAGAGCAGAACAGTGTCCCATATGGGAAGAGGAAATTAGGAAGTACCTAAAGGGGAAAGGATGGCCCCTATGGTCTGAGTTTTGTGCGAATGAGGAAACAGGTCCTGGTAGTATAGGACAAACTTGGTGGGATGACCTGACCGAGATCCATAAGAAGAATTAGTAGAGTTCGTAAGCCGATGGCAATCGTGTCCTGCTTGGCACAATTGTGAGGCACAGAGGAGGTCATGAGAACGCTCCGTAGGCAGCTTGAGCAGAAGGAGAGGAGCTGAGAGGGAAATGTTAGCGAGTGTGAGAAAGTAAATGAGCAACTCCGAGAGCAGTTAGCGGCGAAGGACAAGGAGATGGCTGATGTCAAACGGGCACACCAATCTTGTCTCGCTCACCTAAGTAGCTTTCAGATCCAATATGATAAGGCCTACCAGGACACGCAACGTGCGGTTTTGATAAGAGAGGAAACAGAACACCAAGCAGAACAATTGAGAAAGCAATGTGAGGATTTAAAGGCAGCCCTACGAGCACTCCACAGTTCCACCACGGAACAAAGGCAGAGTTCGGTAGACCATGCTAAGTGCCGGCAGCAAATTGCAAGATTACAATCACTGCTCTCAGTTCAGAATGAGTTTAGAGATACCTTTGGCCCACAGTTAGATCAGGAAGATGACCCCGATTGGCAGGAACGACCCACCGATATGCAAACGAAACAGAAAGTCAGAATAGAGCCCTCCAGGCCCCGAAAAGAAAAGCACCCACACCACCGACTGCACAGGCAGCACCCAACCCTATGAATCCCATCACCACACAGCGTAGAGTAACAACAGAAGACCAACCCGATTTTGTGTACACCACCCCACTAGCCATCACCCAGTTAAGAGATGCCCACGACAAAATAGAAACTTTTCACCCCACGTCAGACCCACACCACTTTTTCGAACGAGGTAGGCAACAGGCCCTCATGTATGGTCTGGACGAGCAGGAAGAAGTAAAACTCATAGTAATGAGCCTTGACCCGTCTGTTAGTTCAGCCCTTCCCGACCCACAAAATGTTGGAGGAGGTAGCCTCCAAGATAAGAAAACAGCCATTTTAGATGCCATTAGCTACAATAGAGGAGATCCAGTAGAAGGACTCAACCGGTGCCGACAGAAAAAGGGAGAGCATCCAACAGCATTTGCTGGATGCCTCTGGATCCACTTCATCGCAGTATTCGCTGATTTAACACGCGCCCATTTATCTGCAGACAATACGGCCGAATGGACCCGTATTTTAGTCGCCCACACTACAGATGCAGGACAAAAAGCATGAGTAAATTATGACTCCTCAGACCCGGCACACAATGAAGTGTGGGTTCTGAAGAAACTCTCTAGAGCTTGGGAACAATCCCGACATAAAAAGGCAGAGCAGGAGAAGGTAGAAGCAAACATGTATCTAGTAAGGACACATCAGGACCCCGCATGGGTAAATGAAGGTAGAAATGACGGACAGCACCATAAAGTACAGGGATGCTATAATTGCGGACAGAAGGGACATTACGCCCGCGAATGCAGACAAAACCCCCTCGAACCAGCAACGACACCAACAGCCCAACCCCCCACCCAGGAAACCATACCCAAGGGAGCAATACACCAGAGAGCCTGCTCCACTTTACGTGCCCCAGGGGTCATGTTACAACCGTGGGCAGTCAGGACACTTTGCCCAAGATTGCAGGAGAACCCCACCACCAGCTAGACTAGCACCCAGATATGAAAGAGAACACCACCCACAGCAGCTACAAGGTCCCAGCTGCCCCTTGCAAACTGTGAGCGCTTACCCACCACTTCTCCTGGCAGGGACACCTCAGCAATGCCACTTCATTTTTGTTTCTCTCCTTCCCCTCTTCTTCGGTCACACTACACTGACTCCATATGCTAGTTACACCCCGGCCAAATGTGATTTACGGTGTCCTATTTTCTGATGCAGCCTGCTCGCTTTCTTCTTTAGTTTGTTTTTTAATGTTGATTGTTTCTCTCTTGTACGACTTTGTTTGTCGATCTCTTGCAAATTTCTTGATACAGTTATGACAACTCCTTTGATGCCACATGGTAGTTAAAGGCACAAGTTTGTTGAAAGTCCATAAATATTCAAATTTTTACCGTTTTTGTAAGGTCACTCAGGCAGTGGAGTAACGGCACTTATCCCCGCCCTGCCTGAGGACCCCTATGTATTTGGTCAGCCATGCTCGGGTAGTGGAGCAACGACACTGATCACCGCCCTACCCTGGGATTCCACCCATTCTTGCCCTGCTCATACGCACCCCATTCGGAAAGTTCTTTTCGAAACTCTTTTGCTGTTCTTTTTAAAATGTGATTTAAAGAATGCACTTTGCCACAACTTTTGTTTCCTTTCCGGCGACCCTTCGGTTGCTAACCCCCACCTGCTATTTACATGTTAAAACACTTGGTTGAAACTAATTTGCACTGAACGGAGAAATTATCCGCCCACTCAGCCCATCAAACACAGGCTGCGCGAGTGCCCGCACTGTGACAGAATTATTTTTCAGATGTCTTGTCTCCCAAATGGTTGGTTTAAAAAAAAATGAGGGAGTCACATATGGTGACGATTCTAAATGCGAAATTGACATTAAGGAGAAACAGACAGACAAACTAGATATTAAACAACAAGATAATAACAGATATTGTGCTTGTACTCCCAGGAAGATACGAATATACCAGAAGACAGAGGAAGATACAGACAAGATGAAGACGGATCTGATTATCTGCATCATGATCGTCGTTGGATCAATACAGTTGCGCGCGTTAGCCGCCCCTATACCCTTCACCACACAGGCCCTAAACATGACCATCCAACACGATACCCCTAGCCCGGACACTACACCACACATAGACACAGCCACTGATACCCCACATGGTGTGATAATATCATATAGTGGTATTCCCTTTTGCACACGGTAGAAGCCCTATTGATTATAGCTATACTTTGCAGTGTCATCCAGACGATCAGACTTCGGAAATGGTGAAGGAGAACCTCCCGCCCACCAGTATACACATTCAGAGCCCCTTTTCTCGGACTTCAGCAGACCCCACACACTTTTTGAACCCCTTTCTCCCTAATAAATTCCACGGTTTTTTTAAATTAAATTACTTTCTCTGTAAATTGACATAAGTGCTAAGTAGGAATGTGGTGCTGCTATTGTTTATTTTGTACTGTAATATAAGTTCCTTTGATTATTAGATAGCAGCATGAGCGTAGTTTAGTTAAGGACAGTTAGAGGTTCCCCTTTTTGTGTAAAGAAATTGAAATGTATGATTGAATGTTAGAGTGCCCCCTCAGAATCTTTTAGATGTGTGTTGCAGTAGGGAAAACTTAGGTAAATGTTTCAACCCATAGGACTTGATTGAGGGTACCCGGCATGTCAGAGAGCTGGAGTAGATTCAGTAGTGTGATCCTTCACGCTTCACGTTGAGGATCAATAGGATGGACTGTAGCCATCTGGGATGGCCACTTACAACAAGAAACATGGACGTTCGCAAAGCCTAATGGGAAATGTGGACAATGTAAGATTCAGGCAGGCACAGAGCCTGAATGTATATTTGTGAGCAAAGAATCCAGACAGCATCGAAACCCCCAAGCGATTCGCATTTAATGGCCCATCTCTGTAAGCAAAGGATTGATACTCAGGTAACCGATACAAGTCCAGACATTTCGCCGCCACTCCCTGTACTCAGGAAGTGTAAACAACAGGGTCAATGACCGCTTAGGACATGCCCAGCCATCAAGGCACCCGCCCTTTATTGGCTCAGATCGAATACAGTGATCGGGAACTGCCCAATTTGTGGGGTCCAAACCTAAGGACCGCCCAAAAGAACGCAAAACTCTCCAAGGATAAAGAGAGACACTGCCATGTGTTCAATCTCTCTTGGACCTGGCGCTCCAGCAACGTCCACCTCCAATTGCAGCACCACCAGAAGCAAGTTCAAGTTCAACACCCGCTACCAGACGGATGAGCCCAGCTGAGCAGCAGTTACTTCTCCAGACCCAGTAGATCCAGATTCGAACAAAGGCCACTGTTCCTCTGACCTAAGCCGGGTGCCTGAAGTCTAGTACAGGTTGTTAGATGTAGTTTAACTAGTAGTGTTTATGTTGCATGTGTAAGTTAATCTTGTATGTAAATAAAGTACCATTGATCTTGAACTAACTAACGGCTGTTTGGCTCTTTGATCGATACCCGGTTGAACCTTGTGGCGGTATCATTTGATACCTGGCGACTCTGAAAGCAACATAATATCAATATTTAAAGAAAGAAGGGCAACCTTATTGATTGCCATATTTATAGCAGGTAAAAAAAGGCAACAGTACTAAAATGGCTATATATGATGTAGATGTGGGAAATGCTGTTCCAATCAAATAACATCCATACAGACTTAACCCTTTAAAATTGGCACAGGTTAACAAAGAGATTCAGAAAATGCTTAAAAATGGCATAATTGAAGTGTATTTCAGCCAATGGAGCTCACCCATAGTGATGGTACCAAAACCAGATGGTACCCAACGGTTGTGTGTGGATTATAGAAAGGTTAATGCAGTTACAAGAACGGACTCTTATGCTATCCCACGTTTGGAGGATTGCATTGAGAAAGTGGGACAATCAGCTTTTATTTCCAAACTGGATTTACTTAAAGGTTACTGGCAGGTACCTTTATCCGAAAGGGCGAAGGCGATTTCAGCTTTTGTGACTCCAGATGGTGTATACCAATTCAAAGTTATGCCATTTGGCATGAAAAATGCACAGCCACATTTCAACGGTTAACTAACAAATTTGTTTCAGGATTACCCAATTGTGCGGTATACATCGACGATCTGGTCATTTTCAGTCAGACATGGACAGAACATTTAAAACATCTGATGGAGTTATTTGATCGACTTCAGGAGGCGGGTTTGGTGATAAGCCTAGCCAAAAGTGAATTTGGAAAAGCCCAAGTCACTTTCCTAGGCCATACTATCGGACAGGGTCGAATTCTCACAAGGGATGTGAAACCACAGTTGTTGAGGAGTTTCCGATATCCTCAAATGATGGGAAATAATGCGATTTCTTGGCATGAGTGGATTTGATCGATCATTTGTGCCAAATCTTTGTAACGTGGTTGCTCCACTGATGGACTTGCTTAAGAAACGTTGAAAATTTCAATGGACAGTGGAGTTTCAACAGGCATTTGACTGCCTGAAAGCTGTGATAACCAATGCTCATATGTTGGAGAATTACAAGGGATTCTGTGATCAGATTGAACGAAAGTATCTGACTTTATAGAGAAATGCCAAGGCATAGAGAAATGGATGGATCGTGCAGAGACCTTCTTGTTCAAAAAGACTGTCAATCGAGAAGGATTCCAGTTAGAGGAAGAAGGGGAAAACAATGGACTACATGATTATACCTGTTTGCATGTGTTGTTTTTTGAAACGATAAAGTATATTTACTGTGTGCATTTCTTAAAGGATAGTGAAAAGGTGAAAAATGAAACCATCTTGAAGTTGATGGGGTTTTTTTTCTTGGGGGGAGGTGTCATGTGACAGTACCTTTAAGAAAAGGGTGTTTATAAATCGGTGTGTATATAAATATCTGTAGTGAGAGTACCTTTAAGAAATGGGTGTTTATTACTGCAGTGATGTAAGAGAGGGGGTGGAGCTGAGCCGTCTGTCGGCTTTTTACTTTCATTTTAGGCTGTTTGCTGCGGTGTGTTTTAGTTTTGTTTTCAGAGCTGGATAACATCAGTCACAGCCAGAAGGTTTATGAATCTCTCTCTGTAATCTAAAGACTGTAAATCGATCCTGGTGATTTAAAACCAATAACAGTAATGACTTTAACCTGATGTGCTTCTGGTAAAAGGTGTTTTAAGTCTTATGGATGTTAAAAGGAACGCTTAAAGGATTATTTAGTGTTGTATTCTTTGGGGGTTGTATTTGAATTAATGGTTGCTAAGATGTTCACTGTATGTTTTAAAAAGGTGATCTTGAGTTCATAGAATAAACATTGTTTTGTTTTTAAAATTACTTTTCCATTTCTGCTGGACCACACCTGTAGAGTGGGCCGTGTGCTCCCCATACCACAATCGATTAAAAGTTGTGGGTCAGGTGAACTCCATGATACACTTTGGGGTTCTCTAAACCCTGGCGCATAACAAATTGGGGGCTCGAGGGGGATAAAAGTCTATCTATTGGATTGGCTTAGTGAACCTAAAGACAGTGAGCATATTGTGGTTGCTTATCAGGTGTGGTATTCTAGTTGAAGTAGGGAGTGTGTTGTGGACAATGGCTCTTTCAGAGGCTCAGACATTTTTGGGGGTGGAGACAGTCACACGCAGTACCTTACGGACAGAGACTAAAAGCAGACTGTTAGATTTGGTAAAAACATTGCAGTTAACATTACCTGACAAAATGCGAAAAGATGAGGTAATTATGGTGGTGGCTAAGCATTTAAAGTTGCCTGAGATACAGTTTGATTCATTGGAAATGGCAAAAATTCAGTTGCAAATTAAACAAATGGAACATGAGAACGAATTAAAGCACTTGAATACGAAAGAGATAGAGAGGAAAAAGAAAGAGAAAGGGAGATACAGATCAGGGAAAAAGATAAAGAGAGAGAGTTTGGACTTCAGAAAATGGCCATGAAACATGACAGTCAGTTAAAATTGACAGGCATAAAGGGAAACGTACCATTGGATGATAGTGATGAGGATAGTGAGAAAGAGCGTTATAGTCGAAGGCTTGGTGGGGATCTATTTAAATATGTCCAAGCATTGCCAAGGTTTGATGAGAAGGAGGTAGAAGCCTTTTTCATTTCATTTGAGAAGGTAGCTAAACAAATGAAATGGCCACAGGACATAAAGGTATTACTGATTCAAACAAAGGTAGGTAGGGTGAGCGAAGTGTGTGCATCACTACCGGAGGAGGTATCTGGGACGTATGAGGAGGTGAAAGAATCCATCTTCGCTGCATATGAACTAATGCCTGAAGCCTACAGACAAAGGTTTCGAAATTTAAGGAAAGAGGGCCAGGAAGGCCTGGAGGAGCCTATGTGGGTGGAGGAGGTCTAATGCCAATGGGCAAGGTGCCAGGGCCGGATGGCTTCCTGGTGAAATTTTACAAAAATTTGCTGATTGACTGGTGTCATTATTGGAGGAGATGTTTGAGGATTCGTTAGTGTGGGGGATCTCTTCCAGAGACAATGATGCAAGCGTTCATCTCGCTTCTGTTAAAGAAGGATAAGGACTCGGTGACGTGTAGGTCGCACCGCCCGATTTCCTTCTTAAATGTGGATACCAAGATGTTGGCCAAGATTTTAGCACTACGGCTGGAGGAGTGTCTCCCTCAGGTTATTGGGGAAGGTCAGACGGGGTTTGTGAAGGGGCGGCGTTTGACGTTGAATATGAGGTGGCTTTTGAACGTGGTACTGTCCCCGGCAGAAGGAAGGGAGCAGGAGGTTACTGTGACGTTGGATGCCGAGAAGGCTTTTGATAGGGTAGAATGGGGGTATTTGTTTGTGGTGTTGGAATGATTTGGGATAGTGCCTAAATTCGTATCATGAGTTCAGTTGTTATACAAGGCACCTAAGGCCAGTGTCCGTACAAATAATGTTAGTTCAGGATACCTTCAGCTGCACAGGGGAATGAGGGAAGGATGTCCTGTGTCCCCCCTTCTTGTCTGCATTGGCGATAGAGCGTTGAGGGCCTCGGATAAGTGGAAAGGGTATAAAGAGGGGGGCTTGGAACACAAGGTGCCCTTGTACGCTGATGATCATCTTTTGTACGTGACGGATCCAATCCCCATAATGGGTGATATCATGGTGCTCCTGAGGCATTCTGGGGCTTTTTCAGGGTATAAATTGAATTGGGAGAAAAGGGAGTATTTTCTGGTCACTGTACTGGGGAGGAGAGCCAATCGGGGGGTGTTACCGTTCCATTTAACGGGTTCCCATTTTAGGTATTTTGTAGTCCAGCTAACACAGGATTGCGCATGGTGTCTTAAGGTGAAATTTTCGAATTTGGTGAACAGGGATCAGGCCGACTTACAGAAGTAGGATAGTCTCCCTCTGTCCTTGGCAGGCAGAATTCAATTGGTAAAGATGAATGTTTTGCCATGGTTCCTCTTCCTGTTCCAGTGTTTGCCAGTTTTTCTGCCGAGATCCTCTTTTGGGGGAATGGAGAAATTAATTTTGTGTTTTATTTGGGTGGCGAATGCGGTGAAGGTTTTGGGATGGTATGGAGATCCTGAAGCAACATGGGTGCAGATGGAGTTGGGATGAGTCATGTAGGGAGTTGGGGTTAAAGGCTTAATAGTGACAGCCTCGCTGCCAAATTGTCCGGTGAAGTATTCAGTGAACCCGGTGGTGGTCTCCACACTGAAGGTGTGGAGATAGTTTCGGCAGCTCTTTGAATTAGGGGGAGTATCGAAATTGGCACCAAATTGGCAAGGCTGGATGCTAGGTTTAGGAGATGGGAGGAGAAGGAGGTTGAAGGGATGAGGGACTTGATTTTGGAGGAGCGATTTGCCAGATTGGAGGAGTTGTTGGATAAATTTGAGTTTTCACAGGCAGATGTGTTTAGGTACCTACAGGTTGGCAACTTCGCAAAAAAGGTCTTCGCGATATTCCCTGCGGTGCCTCCTTCCTATGTGATGCAAAGGTTTTGTCGCTGATAGGGATGGAGGAGGGGTGTACGTCGGGCATTTATGGCAGGATTATGTCGGAAGAAGCAGTGTCTGTAGAGGGGGTCAATTCTAAATGGGAGGAGGAGGTGGGGTTGGAGATGGAGGAGGGGTTGTGGTGTGAGGCTCTGTGTAGGGTGAATGCCAGCATGTGCAAGGTTAGGGTGGATAGGGCCCATTTGACCAAATCCAGGGTGAGCAGGTTATTTGCAGGTGCGGAGGATGAGTGTGAATGGTGTGGGAGGGGCCCAGCTAATCATGTACACATGTTGTGGTCATGTACTAAGCTCGCGCGATTCTGGGTCTCCTTCTTCAGCACCATGTCGGTGATTCTACAAATTGAAGTGAAGCTCTTTGGGGCCATATTTGGGGTGTTGGACCTGACGGAGACGGGGGTGGGGGCTGATGTTCTGGCCTTCGTCTCACTGGTTGCTGAAAGGCAGGTACTGCTGGACTGCTGGGGTAGAGGTAAGCTTCTCTACCCAGTGCCTCAATGTGGCAGGGGGAATCTTATCTCTCGAGAAGGTTAAGTACACCGTGAGTGGGGTACTTGAGGGATTCTACCAGAGATGGCAGGCGTTTATTCTGCACTTTAAAGAGCTGATCACCATTTGGAGAGGGACCTGGGGGGGTGCTTTCTATTGGGGATCGTGTTGCATGGGGATGGGGAGGGGGGGCGGGGGTGGCGGGCGCAGTCCCGGGAGGTTTGTTTATTGTTTTATTATTTTACCGTGTTATCGTTTGTGTGTAAAATTTGAAAAATGTTAATAAAAATACTTTAAATAAAATTATATCCCAAACAGCAACAACAGTCACTACCTGCTTTTATTAACCGTCTTACTGTAGTAAAATATTCCAAGGCACTTCACAGAGCATTTATCGAACAAAATTTGACAGCATACCACAAAAATAGGTTGTTGGACATTTAAAGAGGTAGGTTCTCTTGAAGGGGGACCGAGAGAGGTGGAGAAGCTTAAGAAGGGAATTCCAGACCCTGGGGCCAAAGCAGCCGTAGGGATGGTCAACAATGGTGGAGTAGGGCAGCACGGTGGCGCAGTGGGTTAGCCCTGATGCCTCACAGCACCGAGGTCCCAGGTTCAATCCGGACTCTGCGTCACTGTCCGTCCGGAGTTTGCACATTCTCTCCGTGTCTGTGTGGGTTTCACCCCCACAACCCAAAGATGTGCAGGGTTGGTGGATTGGCCACGCTAAATTGTCCCTTAATTGGAAAAAATGAATTGGGTACTCTAAGTTTTTAAAAAAACAATGGTGGAGTGAATAAAATCACAGATGTTGAAGATGCCAGAATTGGGAGGAGTGCAGTCAACTGAGCGGTTGTCGGGCAGGAGGAGGTTACAAGGTGAAAGGGGGAAGAGGCCATGAACGAATTCAAAATAAAAGATGAGAATTTGAAAATCGACTGGGGCTTTTTTTTCTTTTTTAAAATAAATTTAGAGTACCCCAATTCATTTTTTTTCCAATTAAGGGGCAATTTAGCGTGTTCAATCCACCTACCCGGCACATCTTTGGGCTGTGGGGGCGAAACCCACGCAAACACGGGGAGAATGTGCAAACTCCACACGGACAGTGACCTAGAGCCCAGATCGAACCTGGGACCTCGGCGCCGTGAGACTAAAATCGACTGTTGCCAGACCGGGAAGCAATCTCGGCAGCGAACCCAGATATGGCGGGTGAACAGGGCTTGGTGCGAGTCAGGATATTAGCAGCCGGTGCCGGTATCCAGGCAGCATACATGGACATTCATGATAGAAATCAGCTGACCTGCTTCGAGACAGCAATTGAAGCAAGGCAGCGTCACTCAATTCAGATAATGACAGTGAGAACATTGCGTCTACAGACTGTGGAATTCACTTACAAAAAGGCAAATAAGAACAATTCAGTCCAGATGAAAGGGCACCATTCTCCAAAATTTGTCATCATAGCTTATCCAGATTGGGATGGCACAACGCCATGAAGTCACATCTTTACATGACCTGTTCTGACCTGCGGTCAGACTGAATTTTCTTAATTAACTCATAGATCCTCATCAGCCTCATCCCTTCACTTTCAATTGTCAGGAGAGTCATTTCTGATTGCGGACTGGCAGGTTAAAATACCACCTGAAATACCATTTTGCTTGATTATGTATTAGATAATCAAAGCATATATGGTGCCAGACTTTCAATTAAATTATTGGCATCAATGGTCCCAAACTGTCTTCATCTAAAAGGATTGCATTTGTATAACTATTGATGACAGAACTACGTAAATGATATTAAATACTGCAGTTGAAGGACCGCCATCTTTGATTTAATTATACAGTCTCTTTTCAAAAGGCTAACGTGGTTATCCCTTAAAGGGATTGACCTAATTGACTTTTCTTTTTTGACAGTCTGGATTGTGGATTAGTGAGAAGCCTGATTATTCATGGTGATGGCACAGGACGCTTTTAATCCCATAGATGACCCAATTTTAATCAATTAGGCCTTTAGCTACAGACTGCAGCTTAGTTGTTGATGTTTGAAGAGACTTGTCTCCTTCCGAGTGAGTAGGAACCCTGCCTCCAAATCATTCCTAGATGAAGAGCTGAGGAATTAGGATCGCTGATCTCAGTGTGGATTTTAATTGCGGTTTGTTTGGGGAAACAAGACAAATTTAAAAAATTTACAGGCCCCAAATTTGTACCAGTGAAAAATCAGCACCAACGGCTGCAAACAGACATGTCATGACCGCTGTCGTGCCAAATTCAGCATGAAAGGTCAGGAATATCCCGTGGCAATTCCAGGCCGTGGCCTACTTGATCGGGTAGGGATTAACTCTTGAGGATTAACTCTTGATGGACCAGGAATTATCAGCTGGGAAGGTGCAGTTTTGCAAAGTGCACCCCCAACAGACAGCGGGAGACGGGGGCATTAACATTTTCACAAGCTTGCCACCGGAAATTTCCACAGATCCACAACAGGTTCTAATATTCTGCTGTCAATGCCACCGGACTTAGCAAAGCCCGGGGAGGGGGAGCTAGGGTAAGCATGTTTCTTGTGGGAACGTACAGATGGCAAACTCAAAAGAGACAGCATGACCTAGTTTAATAAATCGTAGAAGCAATGACCTGATGGACTGAAAGGGTTGAACGGTGAACAGACATTTACATAATGAAAGCAGACACAGTTCACAAGTTGGAAGTTAGCCTCAGGCACTGGCTTTCTCCTATCACTGGACAGTGCGATTTGACCCAGTTTTTGGGCAGGCCTCTTGTGATACAAATTACAAAGAGCCAACAGTTAGCTTCAGATACAAATAGCAGTCCTTTGGAATGTCCCCATCTGTTGGTCTGGAGTATTGATGTCAAGGTAGGGAGGTTCTGTATACACGTGGGAGAAGATTCCAACTGCAAAATCATAAAGGTGACCGTTACATACATGGATTATTTCAATATCAAGAGCAATCAATGAAAATCACCCCCTCAGCCACCCCCCCCCCCCCCCCCCCCCCCGCCCCCATCCCGCCCGTCCCATTCCTCTTGTTGATCAGAGTCGAGGGGGTAATATTCCAGCTGCACTGTCGGCGGTCTTTCATTCAGGTGAGGGCCGAACTTCTCTGACCGTTGGGATTCTTTGCTCCCGCTGGCAGCGCATCCCCGTCAGGTTTCCTGACGCCGTGGGGTGGTTTCAATGGGGTATCCCATTATCCCATTGACATGCGGAAGGTGTAGAGAATCCTGTCGCCAGCAAACGGCGCACCACCGAGAAACACGCGGCTGGGGGACCAGCGAATCCAGCCCGGGATGTTAAACCAAGTCCCCGGTGCCCTCCTAGGCAGACGTGAAAGATGCCATGACGCTATTTGTGAAGAGAATGGGCATTGAACCACCGTACTGATTAATATTTACCCCTCAACCACCATCACATTATCTGGGCAGCACGGTAGCACAGTGGTTAGCACAGTTGCTTCACAGCTCCAGGGTCCCAGGTTCTATTCCCGGCTTGGGTCACTGTCTGTGCGGAGTCTGCACGTTCTCCCCGTGTCTGCGTGGGTTTCCTCCGGGTGCTCCGGTTTCCTTCCACAGTCCAAAGATGTGCAGGTTAGGTGGATTGGCCATGATAAATTCCCCTTAGTGTCCAAAAAGGTTAGGAAGGGTTACTGGGTTGCGGGGATAGGCTGGAGGTGCTCTTTCCAAGGGCCGGTGCAGACTCGATGGGCCGAACGGCCTCCTTCTGCATTGTAAATTCTATGATTCTATGGTCTTTATCACACGGCTATTTGTGGGATCTTACTGTGCACACGTTGCCTGCTATATTTCCTGTATTACAACAGTGACGATGCTTCAAAAGTATTTCGCTGGTTGTGAAGCGTTTTGGGACATCCTGAGGTCAAGAGATGCGCTACATAAATGCAAGGTCTTTTTCTTCTTTCTCTTCTTTATAAACCAGTCTTTCACAGGACTGATACATCCACAGTGCAACACCATTAAAAAAAAAATCAATCCAAATTCAGCTTGGTTGATCAATGGGTAAAATATCAATAAAATAAATTGCTGCAATTATCTAAGGCAACAGCATCACCATGGGAACATTACTGTACACCATAGATAGGGCGACAACATGACACCCTGGATTCTACACTGACCACATGCAATGCTGCACTGTATAAAAACTTTATAGAACCAGCAGCTACAGCAGTAACTCATCTGCACTAACCTTGGTCACACAGTAAAGGTTATACTGATAAACTACCGTACTTATAGTTAGCCGAAAGAGCAGTGGCTCCATTGTGTGCCAATCAATGCCACCTTAATTTGCCATCACTTTTAATGCTTAAAAATAAGCATGGCAAACAAATTTGTGCTGCAGCATGTACAGTTTTGCCAATGGCATTTAGCGTGGTTGGCTGGCCCTTCCCCGTGAATATTCTTTTTCTTTTTTATTCATTCATAGGCTGAGGGTGTCGCTGACTGGGCCAGCATTTATTGCCCATTTGAAATTGCCTTTGAACTGAGGGGCTCGCTAGACTATTTCAGAGGACTCTGAAGAGTCAGCCACATAGCTGTGGAGCTGGAGTCACATGTAGGCCAGACCGGATAAGGATGGCAGATTTCCCTTCCCGTAGGCGAAATCGGGATCTCACCGTAGCGTGGCGAGAAACCAATTATCACCACTTATGTCCCATTTCCATACAATCAACGGGAGCCACCCCATATCCATGGCCTCCCGTCATTCAGTGGCCTCCCTAGCAAGTGCTCACACTGGCGCCAATTAGTACTCCTTTCGAAAAACGTGAACCTGGCGGAAGGGCTTCTGCGGGGGGCCGAGGAGGTGAGTAGCCATCTTTGCTCACAGGCAATGAGCCGGGGGCACTGGGCTTGCCACCCTAGTGCATGGCGGGGGGAGGAGGGGGGGAGGGGGAGCGGGAGCTCGCCTGAGGGTCGGGGACCCTCCGCAGGGATGGGCCGCCATGGGGGGGGTGGGGGGGCAGGCACTGGGGGGGGCAACGGCTCGCGGCACCACCATGCCAACCCCTGGATCATGTGTAAGCGTTCCGGGGGCAACACTTGTCCCTGCCCGTCTGCCCCACCGATAACCCATACCCCTCACCAACTGCTCAGGCCTCTGCGAAGCTGAAGGCTATTGCTAATAGGGAATTGGCAATCGTGGTTAAGTGAGCACTTCACACATGCCAAGTGGATTCCCGTGGGTGGCCAGGCTATGTAGCAGGTGGGAGTCATTGCCCAGCATCCCAATCACACGTTGATGCCTGGACACTGTGCTTGAACAATGCAGGAAGCAACATCACACACGCAACATCCGAACAGCCAGAGGATGGAACACAGCTCTGGGGACATGTCCACGGCCGGAGGGTGGGCGAGCACCACGGGGAGGGGGAGATGCCTGGAGAGATGGGCAAAGGGTCTGAAGGTCGGCCCGCATTGCAGAAGAAGGTGACAGAGGCATCATACTGGTTGTGCAAAGAGGAGTTTAATGTGATGTACAATACCCCACTCCCGGTGGTGCCGCCATCCCACCTCCAAACCCCACCCCTCCTCCCCCCGGTGCCCTCAGCGATCCACAATGTGCTTGGCCCTCCTAGCTCTACCACTACGTCCATGTGTTTCCCCAGGATGCACATTTGAGGTGGAGGCAGCCAGCTGCCTACCTCATCCCGTGGCCTTTGATGCCCCTGGTGGGTGTCCTCTAGGGCTGGAGGGCCCAGGTTCACATGTCGGCAGCACATGCACAGTCGTGCCGGTCTGTCCCGTGTGCTGATCTTGAGACACGTCCTCATCAGAGGGGGGAACTTGGGGGATCTGGTGCCCACCGCCGCCACTCCATGGGACGGGTCCTCAGCTACCCCAGTCACCTCTAGGGCCAGCTCCTCGAAGGAGGTGAGGATTCTTATGTCCAGCACCCCACCGCGAATCTGGGCCCTCTCTAGCCGATCGTGGGAGAGCCTTTCCTGCGGGGCACAGAGAGGGCATCGTTAGCCACATGCGTGGCTCACAGTGGTCGGAGAGGGGGAGTGAAGGCGGGGTTGGGGGGCAAGTGAGGACTGGTGGTCGTATGGGACGTTGGGGGGGTGGATGCTCCCCTGGCGGGTGGGGTGGGTGGGGGGGGGGGGGGCATTGATGTGCACTCACCCGTGCTGCCCGGTGCAGGTCGTTGCCCTTCGTCCTGCACTGCTGGCCAATCGTCGTGGTCATACCACTGAAGCTTACGGCTGCCGCCACATCATCCCAGGCAGCATTGACTGCTTTGTGGCTCACCCTCTGGGACCTTCGGGGGAACAGGACATCCCTCTTGGCCTTCACCGCAACCAGGAGCCTCCCCAGGTCAGCGTCTCTGAATATTGAGGCTGGTCTCCTGGGCGCCATTGTTGTGAGCTGGCTGGGGGTGGCTGAGCAAGTGCAGTTTAAGTGCTGCTCAACCTTGTTAGCGGGGGGCTGGCAAGCGCGGTCCCGGCGAATCAGCTGGCGCGCCATTATTTGCGGCGAGAAGCACATGAGGCTTTGTTAAGTGGACCAATGATCATTGAATTGCGTTGTCAGCTTCACTGGGCCGAGGGCTGGGAAGCTCGTGGCAATTCCAGCTCAATACCACACTTATAGAAATGTTACCGTACAATTGCGCCCATCGTCATCATTAGACTTCAAATTCCAGATTTCTTTTTATTTTCACCATCTGCCATGGTGGGATTTGATCCTAGGTCCCCAGAGGAAGTGGTGATAGCACACCAACATGGCTGCAGTGCCTGCCTGGCAATTGACAGCATGTCCTTTTGTTAGCTACACTATGAGTCCTCTGACAAGAGATCCGACTGCTATTTTGGGAGGCGCCTGGGCAGACCTGGAGCTTGAGCCGATAAAGGAGCAGAAGCAGGGAGTTTAAAATGTACTTCTGTGGGGTTCAGAGGATTAGGAGGGCCCTTGCGGGACACCACGGGAATGTCATGGACTGCCAGCCCCGACATTCGCATCCTGGACCTACTTTAGCTGTTGCTAGGCCAGTCTCTGGGCCACACACTTTTGCACTGGCCCAAAATCAGCAAGTTGCAGCGGGGAATCACAACCTGCCTGTGTCAGGGTAAGAAGACTTGGAGCCAGATTTCTCCCCCCTCCCCCCAACCCCTGCCCCCAGCAGGTTCTGAGTTTGGGGGAAAGTGCAGAATTGCATGGAAGAAATTCCCTCTGGCTTCCCATCGACCCTGACCTGCTACACTGGCAGGTGTAGCCATTAATGGCCACCTTTTCTGCCCATCCTCAATGTTTAGGCTGGGGGCAGATGAAAATTTGAGAGACAGTTTGAGACAGTTTGACACCACCGGGCAGCCGGTCTCCCATTGACACCACCGGGCAGCTGGCCTCTGATTGACACCATCGGGCAGTCAGCTGGTATATTTAGGCGGGATGGATAACAATCCACTAACACAAGTATTCCACACCAAAGTTAAAATCTACTCAATAGGCTTTGCAAAGTACCTCAATAGATTAAAGTAACTTAACCCGTGCATTAATTCGCATTAAGGAGTTGGCTGTCCTTTATTTCCACATTATGGATTTATCTCACAGAGAACTTTGAAGCTAAACAGTCTGGCTCGGATCAGCTGCTGTTTTTACTTGCTTATCAGAAGCCCTTGAATTTGAACTCTTCAGGTTCTGGGAACCACAACAAAATGTAAAATCTGGACTTGCACGAATGCTCATCCTCAACAAGCTGTTTTTGTTTTTAGACTATTCAGTAACTGTTTTGAGATAAAAATACAGTTCCGTGGAATTGGCTCTTTGTATGATGTTAATTGGGTACGAGGAACACGGTCTGCTCGAAGTAGACAAGCATTGTTTTTACGATGGCAACTCCAGCACCTTGCTGAATCTCTGTTTGATTTGTCAGGTGCAATATGAGAGCATGATTATTAAAAGAGCAAAGGCTATACATCAGCGGTTGCCAGCCTTGTCCTTTATGGAGACCATAGGCCGCCATCAATATCTTTTGCAGACCGTAACCTACACAAGCTGTTTTAATTGTTATTTTTTACTTGGTCTAGGATTGACGGGGATCAAACCTATATATCAACGGGTATTAAAAACGCAGCTATTCCCAATGGTGTGTGCTGGCCACTCACAAATACATTGCGGATTAAGTTACACAAGGATGTTTGTGAAGCACATTACACTGTGAATAATAATTCACAATAATTAATAATAATAAACATCGATAATGATAAATACGAGATACATATATTTTTATTTTCCCACGGACCACCTGCGTTGAACCACTGCTGTACATCTTACTGGAAAGATTAAAGACTTTGATTAAAGCCATGTTCTTCTTTGTTCAATTGGGCAGTAAACCTGAAACAGATTGTTTTCTTTTAATGGAATCCTATCGATTTAGAGGAATTTGTTTCATTTAAGCCAGTAATCAACCAAGTATCATTTTAAGTTTGACTACAAAAAAAAGCTACTGAACTCAGAGGAAGTACTGATGTGACTTTAATCTCATTCCAACTACATTAAAGTTCATGCCTGCGGAGGCTGGAATGCCACGCTTCCGTGAACTGTTGCCAATTGACTGCTTTTTTTTTTTATGTATATGTATCTGAAATATATTTTCACTCATGATTGCTCGCCATTTAGATTTCTGGCTACAGGAACAAAATGACTCCGTCAATTCTAAACACTTGAGGCGCCATTAATGTTTGCCATTCAGGTTGTGTAACAACAATTCTGTCAAAGACCCACGGAGCACTCAGAGAGTTTGTTGGTTAACTCACTCAATTCAAAACGTTTCAGTTAATTTGTTTGAAACTGAAGGCTGAAAATTTGATGCAAACACAATTGCCTGAAAATGGCCGTCTTCAAGACATGCTCTAACCATCAACACCCGAATTCTGTGCTCCTTTCATTGTCCCTTCCTTTCCTGTGCAATTGTAATACTCTCTGGAGTTGGCTTCATATTGGAGTTAGTTTGTAGACAGCTCAGTGTCCAGACTCCCATCTGGAGACACCCACTTCCATCTTGAACCTCAGGCAAGACTAATAAAGTCGGATGAGTCCCTTGCGTGTGATTTCCGATCATTTCCTCCAGTCCTTGAGATGTTGCCTCGTGGCAAAATACAAAGAGTCGAAATCACCAGCAGCACCAGTCACAGAGGTTGGATGGGAACAGGCCATCAGTTCAATATTCTCCTATATTGCTGGTATGGCTGCACAAGGTCACTAGTTTTCCTCAGTTATTGGTGGAGTGACTCAGACACACCTAAGGGGGAAAAAAAAGAGACTTGCATTTATTTGGTATCCTTCACAACCTTAGAATGTTCCAAAGCTCCTTACAACCATTGAAATGCTTTTGAGGTGTAGTCACTGCTGTGATGAGGGAATTGCAGTAGCCAATTTGCAAACCGTAAGGTCCAATAAACAGCAATGAAGTAAATGGTCGGCGCATTTATTTTTGCTATTGGTTGAGGGATAAATGTTGGCTGCAGATATCATGAGGATTCCCTTCTCTTCTTCAAAATGTCATGGGATCTTAATGTCAAACTGAAAAGGCAGACAGCTCAACCCACGAAGGCTGCTCTGACAATGCAGCACTCCCTCAGCACTGTACTGCACTTCTAAGCCCAGCAGCGGAATTCTCTGTCAGTGGGTTCCTACGGCCCGCCGGCAGCGCACCCACGGCCACAGGTTTCCCGACAGCATGGGGTGGCCACAATGGGAAACCCCATTGGCCGGCTGCAGGAACGGAGAATCCCGCTGCCGACAGGTGCGCGCCGTGCCAGAAAACATGGCTGGTGGACCGGACAATCCCGTCCCAGATCTTCCGCTCAATGTACTAGAATGCCACTTGAATCGGCAGCCTTCTGACACAGAGGCAGGAATGCTACCAGTGATTGATGCTAATAGTGACTCCACATGATGTGTACATGTGACATGTACGTCTACTTCTCAAAGTGCACGTTGCAAAGGTAGCCTCCATTGGGTGTAGTATAAAACTTACATTTCCCCCTCTTTTCTCACCAAGCAGGTCCCCTTTCCCTTGTCACCAAAATGTCCATGTATTTCCACCCCCCAAGGACCTTCCTTTAATGTGGAGTAATGTGCATCGAGTCTCATTCACTAATAGACAGTCTGCCAGCTTTCAGGCTACAGGTGGACATTGGATGAGTGAAGCCCCTCCATCCTCTTACCAGACACACTGTTATTTTATTACAGTTCATGAATAAAGACAATGGATGAACTTCACTGGCGTGCTGCAGGAAATTACCTTGCAATGTGCCATGGGCTGTAAAGTTGACTACAATTTTCACTTCAGGGGAACAGTAATTTCCTCAACAGTTTGTTCCTACGTCTGGAATAATATCAACTCCTGTTCTCGTGGTAGTCACACTGGCATTGATTATCACTCAAACTGGCTGCGATTCAGTGAACTGCTAACGTGACATTTTACTGAATACATTCCTTACATTCTAACTAAATATTTGACGGGGACTGTGGAGAATGGGGATTTAATTTGTTACTCTTCTAACTCAATAATGTTGTACCCTATTGGCTTTTCCATATTATACTTGGAGCTACACAGGGGACGAAAGAAATTCTGCTGAAAGGCATAAGGTTCCAGAGTAGAAGGTAGAATGATAAGTACACCATCTCCATTAGTTTTACTACTGGTTTTCCGCAGTACATTTAAAGGCATCCTCTCCCACCCCAGCGAGAGATATGCTGCGAGGCATGAGATCACAATCCTATCACAGAAGGCTAGGGATTTGTGATTGTGGAAATGTTTGGTGTACCTCCTTGTATGAAATAACAGTACAATGTACCTACTGAGCTACAAATAATGTACAAAGTATTAGATCTAATGCGAATAAGGTACATCCAATTGAATTTGTTGCATTTGAAGCAGCTGACATTGAACCTGGCATACTTGCAGTGATTGTAAGAAATGCTGTATCTTGGAGAAGGGGTAGCTACAACCTATATGCGACCTAAGAGGGGAAGAATTACCTTAATCCAGGTGGACACCTTAACAATTATTAAAACACAAAGTTCACCCAAGTCTCAGAAATGTTGAATATTGATTCATCTTTTTTCCCCCCAGGATTTCTGGAATTAGTCTCTGGCTATATGTGTTTACTGTTCCGTATCTTTGTCTGACAAGTTTCATTTAATTGTGTAACAAATCCTTCTCCTCATCCTTTGCCTCAGTTCCGACTGCAAAAGAAGAGCAAGTCTATGTTTTGCCTTGCCTCAAGGTTTCTTTAGTGAATCAGACTCTTTGGCAGATGGTTAAATGTGCCGAAGCTGCTGGAAACTCAACACCAATGTTCAATTTTACAGTGAAACTTTTCTTGTGTGTGGCAAATTTGAAGGATTATTGAAGTTTTATCTGTTTATTGTTTTGTAACAGGGTTGTCTTTGTGAGACGTCAAACATCCTTTTGCTCTATTCCAGTGGCACCAGCTTTGTTTATCCTTCTTTCTGTTTAATTTTACTTTGAAGAAGGAATTATCTGTAGTTTTGAGCCAAACGATCCCTTCATCATTCGAACGGGATCGGTGCTGTTATCTTTCGTATTCACCAGGACACAAAGTCAATCTCGTCGTCTCTCAGGACATACCACCGTGCAGAGTGCAGAAGGTGGCTGTTTGGCAAATGTGTCCATGCTGGATCTTTGCAGAACAATCCAAACCCAATCCCAAGGCCCTGCTCTCTCCCCACGGTACCGTATCTTCACCTGCTCCATTGTCAATCTCGCGCCCCTCCAAGCCATAAAATATAGAACTGGTCTCAGCCTTAACTACATCCCCTGTAGTTTCAAATTACTTGGTACGTAAAGTCGTGTTTCCGTTGATGGGGACTTAACTACAGATGTTTCCTTTGTGCTGGTCCAAAGTAAAATACTCTGCCACAAGACTCGATAAGACCTGAAGGATTGCAACGCGAGATGAACCTGTGGAGGCAGTGCACAAACATCATGTTGGGTGCTCACTTGAATGACTGTAGAATGCAAACCACACTAAATACGCTGCTGAGTGGCTGAGTGCCTGAGCAGTGGGTGCAAAACTGTGAGAGGCTAGCACGAGTTGGAGCTAGCCGGTGAGTCTTACAGCCAGCCTGCACTTCTCAAAGGGGAGTCTGGAGTAGGTGCTGGAACTAATTGCGGAAGAGAGTTTGGACAAGAAGAATTGTGCCACAGCAAGGGATAGAGCAGGATCTGAGGTATTCCAAAACTGCATTGCAGTCGAGGGAAGGAGCAAAGTTATTTATCTTCAGGAGGCACGAAGCCCTCCTGACAACCTCTTGCAAGGCAGTGGAATAGATGTGGAAGTCAATTATAGGAGTCCAGACCCAAGGGCCTGAATACAGTGCCACAAGAAGTTCAATGACAGCACACGGGTGACCAAGGTCAGTAAACGCATCTTCAAATTTGATTAGCCACCAAGAGCCCCATTAGCTTCAAAGCACCATAACCCCATCACTCACCAACTAACGATATCTATCAATCACAACTCATACCTAAATTCAAAACTTCACTCACCTTCATACACTTAGAACGGCTGCAGGCCTCACGACCACATTACAGAGTTTGCAGCAGAATATTTTTCTTGTTGCCAGCACAAAGGAGGCATTCCAAGCTTGACAACCACATCACCCAAACACTTGTACCACACTCACTGGCACACCTTCCTCTCTCTTGCAGGACAAGGTGGTGCATAACTGCAGACCACAACAGCTAACTGGCAGAGGGCCCTCCTGTGGGGGAGACTGTGTTGGCCACCATTAGGGCAGCCATGATTGAGGCCCTGGCCAGTAATGGGACTGAAGTCATTGAAGGGGATCTTATACTCACACCTAATCCTCCTTCTCACCTCCCACTTCCCTCCTACTCACAATTTCTTCTCATTTACAAGCTGCAGATGGTGTAAGTTTGCACTTTTTTGCTTTGCCATGCTGCCCTCACAACTCTATCCTTGTGTGTTGATCCTTTCCGATGTTCACAAAATACAATTTAGCCAGGTGGATTAAAGGAGGGATCTCCATGTGACGAGACACCAGACACAATGCAGCCAGGTCAGAGGACAAGGATAGCAGACGTACCAATTTGCCAAGGGTGAGGTTGCACATTATTTCTGCTGCCGAATACTCAGCTAAGGACTTAAAGTGAATGGCTATAGAAAAAGGCTCATACACAGTGAGATGCTTGGTGCATTGGTTGACTCACCAGAAAGCATGTGGTCAATATCAAGGAGCAGGAGGAGTCTTACACCAACTTGGCACAGGGCTTGATGCAAAGCTTAGAAACCATCCTTTCCAGTCTTCAAGTGGTGGCCAGCTCCATGAAAACACTTGAGGGCTCAACCACGATGCAGTGTCCGATGGACGATGTGATGGCTCAGCCTACATTGCAAAACAAACATAAGGCACACTAAATCTGTGTGCTACAGCAGAAACACTTGTGCCACAGAAGCTCAGACTGCTGGTATTATAGCTGGGCTGCCAATGTGCAAAGGGACGTGCAGTGTATCAGAGCAATGTAGTAATCTGTCCTCCAACACATTACTAGGATTACTGAAAAAAGACACATCTGTCAAAACTTTTCAACTTGCACTCAATCAGGACAGACACAGGAATGCCAAATTTCAAAGGGAGCAACTATTTTGCAGGAGAAAAGTGTGCTGATTGGTTAGCAAGTGGACTCTGATTAGACAAGGTATTACCGTGGAAGGTGCACCAGGGAACAGTTATCCCCAAACTTCTGTCTAAATTCAAAAAAGGCAAGTCAACTCTGATTGACCAAGGCTTTGTTTGGGGAATGCACCGGGAAGCGCTGTCCCTCATGTTTTTGTTTAACTGAAAAAGGCACAATGCTTTGACATGTTTTTGATGTTTGCAGAGGGCAGGGTCTTGTGCATAAATATATGTAGATCCCAGCACGAATGGGCACAAGGCCTCTACTTTCAATCCTGAAGATTTCCCAGCCTACCTCAAATTATCCTATTAAGGTGTCTAAAAAATTTGAGCAACAGGTGAAGCTAGCTGTTCTGTGCTGCTACTGTGCAGTAGCAACATGAGTGGTATTCTCTAACAGGCTACTGCCGTCAAGCCAAAAAGATATTCCGCCTAGAATACAAATGAGGAATGTGGCATATGAATTTCAGTGTCAGTGTGATGCCAGGTAGGTAGACTGTATGTCCCAATGACTGGTGGATCATATCAAACAGCATGCCCCTTCAGCGGCTTGCAACAAGCAGAATACGAACTGAAGTAAACCAAACAAAACTCAGAGAAAAAGTGTTGAACGTTAGATGTGATTCTACAACTGGACAACACTTATTGAACAATCCCAAACATGCCCTATGTGCTCCCCCTTCCATAGACTTCAAGAATTTTAAGTAACAGCACAAACCACAACAACACTTCATCAACTCAACAATAACTAATAGAAATCACTCAGCAACTAGCCTGAAAGTGGTTGGTCTGGTGTGGTGCAGGGTGGGAGTGTCCTAGCTGCTGCTGCTGCTGGACACAGGTTTAATTGTGCGAGGTTAAGAGAAGCCACCAGCTGGAGTGTTCAGACTGAACTTGGTACCACTACCATTTAATCAGTGTTACACGCTGACTGGCATCACAATTTGCCTGCTCTGCATACTTTCAGTACATATTCCCGGTACCAGTGTTAACACATTTATCATAATAACATCTGCCATGGACAGTGCCAGAGGTGTACACATGCCTCACCAGGGGCAGCGCCAAAAGTGTATACATGTCTTGTCATGGGCAGTGTCAGAACTGTGCAATGCCCCACCATGGGCACTACCAGAGGTGTGCACATATGCCACCATGGGCAGAGCCAGAAGTGTGCACATGTGCCAACATGGGCAGTGTCAGAGTGTGCACATGCGCCACCATGGAAAGTGCACATTCGCATCCATGGTGTGCAGATGCACCATCATTGGCAGTGCCAGAAGTGTGCACATGCACTATCATGGGCAGTGCCAGAAGTGTGCACATGCACCACCATGGAAAGTGCACATTCGCATCCATGGTGTGCAGATGCACCATCATTGGCAGTGCCAGAAGTGTGCACATGCACTATCATGGGCAGTGCCAGAAGTGTGCACATGCACCACCATGGGCAGTGCACATTCGCATCCATGGTGTGCAGATGCACCATCATTGGCAGTGCCAGAAGTGTGCACATGCACTATCATGGGCAGTGGCAGAAGTGTGTACATGCACCTCCATGGGCAGTGCCAGAAGTGTGCACATGCACCACCATGGGCAGTGCCAGAAGTGTGCACATGCACCACCATGGGCAGTGCCAGAAGTGTGCACATGCACCACCATGGGCAGTGCCAGAAGTGTGCACATGCACCACCATGGGCAGTGCCAGAAGTGTGCACATGCACCACCATGGGCAGTGCCAGAAGTGTGCACATGCATCACCATGGGCAGTGTCAGAGTGTGCACATGCGCCACCATGGAAAGTGCACATTCGCATCCATGGTGTGCAGATGCACCATCATTGGCAGTGCCAGAAGTGTGCACATGCACTATCATGGGCAGTGCCAGAAGTGTGCACATGCACCACCATGGGCAGTGCACATTCGCATCCATAGTGTGCAGATGCACCATCATTGGCAGTGCCAGAAGTGTGCACATGCACTATCATGGGCAGTGGCAGAAGTGTGCACATGCACCACCATGGGCAGTGCCAGAAGTGTGCACATGCACCTCCATGGGCAGTGCCAGAAGTGTGCACATGCACCACCATGGGAAGTGCCAGAAGTGTGCACATGCACCACCATGGGCAGTGCCAGAAGTGTGCACATGCACCTCCATGGGAAGTGCCAGAAGTGTGCACATGCATCACCATGGGCAGTGCCGGAGTGTGCACATGCACCACTTTGGGCAGTGCCAGAAGTGTGCACATGCACCACCATCGGCAGTGCCAGAAGTGTGCACATGCACCACCATGGGCAGTGCCAGAGTGTGCACATGCACCACCATGGGCAGTGCCAGAAGTGTGCACATGCACCACCATGGGCAGTGCCAGAAGTGTGCACCTGCACCACCATGGGCAGTGCCAGAAGTGTGCACATGCACCACCATGGGCAGTGCCAGAAGTGTGCACATGCACCTCCATGGGCAGTGCCAGAAGTGTGCACATGCACCTCCATGGGCAGTGCCAGAAGTGTGCACATGCACCACCATGGGCAGTGCCAGAAGTGTGCACATGCACCACCATGGGCAGTGCCAGAAGTGTGCACATGCACCACCATGGGCAGTGCCAGAAGTGTGCACATGCACCACCATGGGCAGTGCCAGAAGTGTGCACATGCACCACCATGGGCAGTGCCAGAAGTGTGCACATGCACCACCATGGGCAGTGCCAGAAGTGTGCACATGCACCACCATGGGCAGTGCCAGAAGTGTGCACATGCGCCATGAATTAATTTTCGACCCGGAAAGGCACAGATGTGTGTCAAAAATAAGGGTGCTGTGCAACCGAGCTTTTTTGCTTCTGAGTGCATCTAAATCATTACTAGCACCTTATAATATCTAACTTTGAGCCGTTAAAGTTTAGTCTCTAGAGGTTGATGAATATGAGAGAAGAACTCTCTCAAGCAACATTTGCCCAGCAAACATTAACTTCATGCACTGTGGCTGTAGGACATCCTATTAACAGGATACACTATAGCAGCACACTAAACACTCCACGTGACTTGCCAACCACAGTGTAAGCCAGAGCTCAGTTGGCAGCACTCTCCTCTCTGACTCAGAACATTTTGCCACTCCACAGAGACTTGAACACCAAATCTTGGCTGACATTTTAAGGCAGTGTGTTCACTGTTCGAGGTGCTGTCCACACTGGCCACACTGTTCGAGGTGCTGTCCAGAAGGAAAGCCCTGAACCAAGGTCCCGTCTGCTCCCTCAGGTGAACTATTTTGAAAATGAGCAGCAATGTTCTCCCACATGTCCTGGTCATAATGGATTCCTCAGGGCGGCACGGCGGCGCAGTGGTTAACACTACTGCCTCACGGTGCAGAGGACCCGGGTTCGATCCCGACCCCAGGCCACTATCCGTGTGGAGTTTGCTCCTTCTCCCTGTGTTGCATGGGTTTCGCCCCCACAACCCAAAAAAGATGTGCAGGGTAGGTGGATTGGCCACTCTAAATTGCCCCTTAATTGGAAAAAAAGGAATTGAGTATTCTAAATTTGATTAAAAAAAGCATTTATTCCTCAACCATCATGAGAAAAATACGTGAGGTGGGTTTCTCCCGTATCCGCGCGATGGCCCGACAAGGCATAAAAAACAGCGTGAACCACTCCGGCGTCGGGCTGACCGGAAGTTGCAGGATTCTCCGCACTTCCAGGGGCTTGGAAGGCGCCAGAGGGGTTGGCACCGCGCCAGCCGGTGCCGAAGGAACTGCGCGAGTTAGCTCATGCGCAGAACCGCCGGCTTGGTCCAGTGCATGCGCAGACCGGCCGGCGTATTCTAGCGCATGCTCAGGGGGGTGTCTTCTCTGCGCCGGCCATGGCGGAGCCCTACAAGGGCCGGCGCAGAAGGAAGGAGTGCCCCCACAGCACAGGCCCACCCGCAGATCGGTGGGCCCTGATCGCGGGCCAGGCCACCGTGGGGGCCTCCCCCAGGGTTGGATCCCCCCACGCCTCCCCGAGGACTGCACCAGTCAAATTACCTGCCAGGTCACGCCGGCGGGACTGGCCAGAACCGACGGCCGTTCGGCCCATCGGGGCCCGTTGCCAACAGCCCCCGACCGGCGCGGTGTGATCCCTGCCCCCGCCCAAAAACCGCCGCCTGAGAATACGGTAGCCGGCGTCGGACCGGCGGGGCGGGATTCACGCCACCCCCCCGGGGATTCTCCAACCCGGTGGGTGTCGGAGAATCCGCCCGTGACCTGCTGGTTATCATATTACTGTTGGTCCAAGCTACAAATTGGCTCCTACAATACTTGATCCCATTGGTGGAAGGACCGAGAAGCAGAGGACACCAGTTTAAGGTGATTGGAAATGAAGCTTCTTTGATATGAGAGTACGTGTGGCCCTACGCGTGGCTTTTAAAAGACAATTCAACAATTACCTGAAGCGATATCATTTGCAGGGTTATGAGGAAAAGGCAGGGGGAGTGGGGCAAGGAGAGTTGCTCTTACAGAGAAGTGGCATGGACACGAAGGTCTGAATGACCACCACCTCGACAGTAAAGATCCTCTGATTAGAACATCAATTGGATGTAATTGGCCGGAAAGCACTTTGTGATGTCAAGAGTTCATGAAGAGAGCAATATAAACGCAAGACTTTCTCTCTATTTTCCCACAATATAAAGGATAAGAGTAGCAGTGTCCGAGGAACATCATTCCCTCCCAAGACACACACCATTCTGATCTGAATATACATCAGTGTGCCTTCATTCTCACCCGTTCAGTATTCTGATAGCATTGTAGGGGCAGCATCACTATAAAAACCACAACAGTTCAAAACAAATTCCCAGCAGTACAAAGATGGGTAATAAATGCAGTTTGCCAACATCACCCATATCCCAAACACAGAACATTAAATAAAACAAACAAAAAATTCAGCCCAACAGGTTTACACTTCAATACACCTTCCACGACCCTACGTCATCTAACTTTATCAGTGTAACATTCTCTTCCTTTCTCTCAGAAGTGCTTATCTCGCTTCCCCTTAAGTACATCTGTTCAGTTTACCTCACCTGTTTATTGTCGTAGCGCATTCCACATTCTAACCATTCTACGGGGAAAGAAGTTTCTCCTGAATTCCTTATTGGATTTATTAGTGATTTTTTTATGGCCTCTAGTTTTTCAATCTCTGACCTCTTCTCTTTGACTACCTAGCCTTTTGAACTCACCATTTTAAAGACTCTCTTTTCGAGAGAAAAGAATCTCAGCCTGTTCAATCGTTTTTGATAGTCAAGCCCTCTCAGCTCTGCTATTATCCTTGTAAATCTTTCCTGCACTTTCACTGATGTCTCTATATACATTTAATAATATGGAAACCAGAACTGTGCACAGTGTCCTAACAGCATGTTCTAACAGTGTGATTTATACAAGTTAAATGTGACTTCCTTGGGATTGAATTTTATCCTCCTAGAAATAAATCCCACAGCTTGCTTTACTTTAACAGTCTTATTAACCTCCACCACTACTTTTACTGATCTGTGTATCTTCTGCACTTACCAGCCCTTTGAGACAATGCTACGATACTGTTATTGGTTCAGTTCTGCTTGTCCCCTTGCCAAGACTTTGTTTACTTGGGAGAAAATATTGTTGCATGTTGTTTACCAACAACTTTTTGCCAAAAATCAATAGTCCTGTGTCTCCAAATATATCAGTGATTTTCAGCAGGACAGGTAGAACCTTCATCCCCATGTTGACCTGTTTGTGCAATCTTTAAAATTCATTACTCTGTTGAATTTCCTACAGTTTAGCCCTCTACATGACTGGATTAATGGCTTTGACCATTATTTGACTATTTCTGCAATGGTTTGGTCACTTGAAGAAAGAATCGAGAAGGTAATCCGTTTTGTGTCAAGAGGCTAATGAGCTAATTGAATGAATATTGTTTCATCTGCTGGACGGCACCGCTGCCTGTGCAGCAGGCACTCGGTGCTGCACCAAAGTGACATCTTGTGTTAAGGGCTCAGATCTGTGGGGGAGCTTGGCCTTTGGACTCAGAGGTGAGCACAGTCCTACTGTCCTGATCAAAATTTATCACTCAGCAACATTGCAAAAACATTGGGCGGAATTCTCGCAAACCATTTGTAAGTGGAGTCTCCATTGGGAAACGCGTGCGATTCCCATCAGGTGGATCGACGCCATTCAGATCGCAATCCACCCACACTTAGAAATTCTTTTGGAGGGGGGGGGCGAGTTTCGCACCGGCACTGAGAGGGATGAGGTCGAAACACGCCGGCAAGCATGGCTAGACAGAGATCAGTGCATCATTTTTAAAGGGCGCCTCAGTCTCAAAGTAACAGCAAAGGCCACCCCCTCACCACTCCCTGCAACATTGCCAACATCGGGGCTTCAGTGCCACCCACCATCACCATCCTCGGCAGTATCGGGATTCAGTGTTCCTCCCCCCCATCATCCTCACCGGCTTCAACCCCATCTCACCACCCCTCCCCCCCTCAAGGGATCACTGCATCAGGGCATTGGGACCCTCCGAATGGGTCTCCCTTCAGGTCACCCGCACACCCCATCCCCCGCAGGCCACCCCTAATCGCCAGTACCAGTGACGCCCCCCACGCGAGTGACACAATGCCATGGGGACGCCAACAGCCCTCTCTTCACGGCCCCTCTTTCATGCCCCTCCCCCTTTCAGGCATCCTTTGGCAGTATCAACACGGCACTGCTCCCGGTACCCCGGCAGTGTCAACATAGCCAGTGGCAAGATATCCCCGACTACCCAGGGGCTACAATGTCCTCAGAGGCCCCCAGGGTGATCATCACGTTTGGTCTCCGTGGGTGGTGACCAGTAATGATTCCCGCTGGCCTCGCGTTGCATCGGCAGAAGGGAGAATATCAGGAGCCAGGGCAATCCAGCTTTAAACACTCCCAGCATACTTCAATTATGATTTAAATATGCTGATCTGGTTCACGCCCAATATGTCTGCTTCAGCGGGCTGGGAGCATCGCGCACTGTTGACACCAAGCGCAAATCCCTTTTCGGGCCTCTCCCGCTATTCTCCCGACATAGCGTGATTGGCACTGGGCGCAACAAGGCCAGAGTATCACCCCCATTGTCTGGTCATTATCAGATTGTTGTTTGTGGGATTTTGCTGTGTGCAAATTCACTTCTGCATTCAAAAATACTTCATTCACTGTCTATAATGTTTATTGGGACAGTCTGAGATTCTGACAGCTGCTCCATAAATACTAGACAAAAGCAAGTTCATTCTTCATTCCCAATTGAACAAATGCTAACATGTTAAAAGGGGGGCTGATTTTACCTGGTCTCGTGGAGCTGGATGTTGAGGTACCCTACCTCCCTTGGTAGTGTCACATCACCTGGTGGGACTGCTGGACATGCATCACAGCAGAGCAGACCCTCCAGTCGGGCCTCTTGCTTCCTGGGTCCACTCACCAACCTTAATTTAACGGGGTTCAAACAGGAAGCTTATTAAGCCACATCCAGGAAGATCATGACTAATATCCTGCCATGGACTCTTCTGGGTTCCCAACCTGGGATTGTGAGCGACTTTGGGACTATGTCTCTGCTCTAGGTTTCAGAGGGATTTGGGTGTCCGAGTGCATACATCACAAAGGGCTGGTGTGCAGCTACTGCAAGTAATTGGGAAAGCTGATAGAATGTTACAATTTATTGCAAGGGGAATTGAATATAAAAGTAGGGAGGTTATGCTTCAGTTGCACAGGGCATTGGTGAGACCACACCGGGAGTATTGTGTACAGTAAGGGTCTTATTTAAGGAAGGATGTAAATGTATTAGAAGCAGTTCGGAGAAGGTTTACCAGACTAATGCCTGGAATGGGTGATTTGTCTTATGAGGAAAGATTGGAGAAGTTAAGTTTGTATCTGCTGGCATGGAGGCACAGTGGTTAGCACTGCTGCCTACGGCACTGAGGACCCGGGTTTGAATCCCAGCCCTGGGTCACTGTCCGTGTGGAGTTTGCACATTCTTCCCGTGTCTGCGTGGGTTTCACCCCCACAACTCAAAGATGTGCAGAGTAGGTGGATAGGCCACTCTTTTGAGGTCCACCAAAAGAAAAAAAATCGAACAAAGAAAACAAACTTAGGGACAAAGCAAAAAAAGGGCCACTCCTGTTAGGGGCACGGCCTGAACATAACGAAGATCAACTGAACCTTAAAAACACCAAATAAGAGTGCAATTAAAGGGATCAATAAAGCACCCCAATCCCTGCGGTGCCCACCAGGCACAGAAGGCCTTGATGGTGCCCGTGGACACCGCATGCGCCCTTTCTAGGGGTAGGCAGAGCCAGATGGATTCTTGATAAACAAGAGGGTGAAAGGTTATTGGGGGTAGATCAGCCATGATCTTATTGAATAGCGGAGCAGAATGAAGGGCCGAGTGGCCTTACTCCTACTTCAGCCAGGAAAACACACCCATTGCAACCAGACATATTCATTTCAATGATGTCATATACATGTTGCTTTAGATAATATCCACTTATAATTTTGTTTAAATCAGGTCCCAGGTGAAAAATTAGGTGAAGCTTTTTGACAACAATTATACTCCGGAGACAGCAGCCCTCAAGCATCATGTGCAAAGACTAAAAGCTCTTTACAGTCATTAATGTAAAAACCACAGGATGTTGCAAAAATAATAAGAGGCTTTGAATAATAATAACAATTGATAATATTAGATGGCTGGGAAAATATAATTGACTGTGAACACCAGCCTCTTCCTGCCGATGAAGCTCTTATTTCCAATCCACCCATAAGTGCTTTCCCTGACACCCTCAGGGGGATTTCTCCCTGCCACCCACTATCTTGTAGCGTGATCCCTATTGGACTCCTCCCTCCATCCTGCTTCCTTGCAAGCCCAAACGTGAATACCTACCACTGATGTTTTCTATTTAGAACACAAACATCCCTGTCAGCAGCAAGACCATCGTGTGGAATTTATTTCTCTGTACATCTGCGTATAAAAGTTGGAATTTGTGGCTTGAAAATCAAAAGGAAGTGTCCCGCGATACAAAGGCTTCAAAAGCACCGAATTTCTGGCAAGTGTGTGTAAACATACCCTCAGCCATAATTTCCGTGGGATTCGGATTGCCTCATTACCACAGATTCATTCACAAAACCCTGCATACCTGCATAAGGCTTCACCTTCACCCAGAACAATCACGCACGCTGTTTTCTCCCCCTCCGCCCTCTTCTTTGAAAAAGAAAAAGGTCTTCTTATCCATGACCACCCATGCAGCGAACTGCACGGGAAGCCAGGTCAACCTGCCAAGATTCTTCACGGCCGCAGAAACTCAAGTCTTTCTTAACCCTGGAGATATCAGATTGCATTGGCACACGTGTTGGTAAATTGGCAGATGCTGGAAGAGAACCTTGGGCAGTATTTTAAGCTCCCCACAGGCAGGGAGGCGGAGTGTTCAGTTGGTAACAACCTCACTTCTGATTCAAAACGTTCTGAGTTATAGAACATACAGTGCCGAAGGAGGCCATTCGGCCCATCGTGTCGGCATTGATCCACTTTAAGCCCTCACTTCCAGCCTACCCCCATAACCCAATAACACCTCCTAACCTTTTTGGACACTAAGAGCAATTTAGCATGGCCATTCCACCTAACTGCACGTTTTGGACTGTGGGAGGAAACCGGAGCACCTGGAGGAAACCCAGGCACACACGGGGAGAACGTGCAGACTCCGCCAAGACAGTGACCCAGTGACGAATCGAACCTGGGTCCCTGGTGCTGTGAAGCCACAGTGCTAACCACTGTGCTACCATGCTGCCCCCAGAGATCAAGGTCCACTCCAAAGCTTCAGTGCACTCAAGTGCAGTACTGTGGAGGTGCTGCACTGTCATTCTTACTGTGCTGGATTCTCCAATTCTGAGACTACGTCCTGATGCCGGCGTGGGACTGGTGGCATTTTACGACTGAAAAAACTGCGCAAACGGCCACCGATACCCCTTAAGGTGGGGGGGCTAGCAGGCACACAGCGTAGAGCACCCGGCTCTAGCTGCAGATACGGCCGGGGACTTGCCAGGTCCGTGGCTGCGCATGGCGGCGGCCTACAGCAGCCATGCCGTGCAACATGCCCCCGGCCGCACGCGGAGCTGGCCTGCCAAACAGTGACCCCCTTTGGCCAGGCACGCCACCCCCGGACCAGCCCCCACCAAAGCCCACCCTGCCCGCGAATCGGCTCCCCCTCGACTGTGGCGGTGTTGGACTGAGTCTGCAGCCACCACGCAGAGTTTCCGACAATAAATACCACACGCGACCGATGCCATCGGGAACTCAGCCCATTGGGGTCGGAGCATTGGGGGGAAGGCCTCAGATAACGTCCTGAGGCTGTCCAAACAGCATGAGGCGTACTAGAGTACGCCGTTTTGGATGGGGCAGAGCATCGCAAAAACAGTTCCGCCCCCAATTTCGGCACCAACATGGATTCTCAGGCCGATCGCTGAACACAATCTCGCCGTCAGGGACTGGAGAATCCCGCCCACTGTCTTTCAAGGGCAGTATGATGGTGCAGTCGTTAGCACTGCTTCCTCACGGCGCCGAGGTCCCAGGTTCGATCCCGGCTCTGGGTCACTGTCCGTGTGGAGTTTGCACATTCTCCCCGTGTTTGCATGGATTTTGCCCCACAACCCAAAGATGTGCGGTGTCGGTGGATTGGTCACGCTAAATTGCCCCTTCATTGGAATAAATTAATTGGGTACTCTAAATTTTTTTTTTTTAAATGAACTCTCTGGTCATTATCACGTTACTGTTACTGGGAGTTGGTACTTCATTGATAATAAAGCTCTTTGAGATGTCCGGTGATCATGAGATGCATTATATAAATGTTAGCTGTTAAACCGAGTGTGCAGAAGAGATTCACTAGGATGTTGCCTGGGCTGGAGTGTTTCAGCTATCAACAGAGACTGGAGAGGCCGGGGTTGTTTTCCATAAAGCAGAGAAGGCTGATAGGGGACCTCATTGAGGTGTACAAAATTATATGGGGCATAAATAGGATGCATAGGAAGGAACATTTCTCCTTGGTGGAGGGTAAAATTACCAGGGAGCATAGATTTAGGATAAGGAGCAGGAATTTTAGAGGGGATGTGAGGAAAAATGGTTTCACCCAGAGGGTGGTTGGAATCTGCCTGAAAGGGTGGTAGAGGCAGGAACCCTCACAACATTTAGGAAGCATTTAGTTGAGTACTTGAAATGTCATAGCATACAAGGCTACGGACCAGGTGCTGGAAAAGAGGGTTCGAGTCAAGAGGTGCTTGATGGCCGGCACAGAAACAATGGGCCGAAGGGCCTCTTTCTGTGCTGTAAAACTCTATGACATCTGACATCGCAGGCATACATAGAAATTCCTGTCGCGTGACTTCGAAAGAGAGCAGGAGGAGAGTTCATCCCAGTATCCCGGCCAACAATTCTCCCACCACCAACATCACTTAAAGAAAATTGATTCTCTCGTCATTGCTATTTGTATGACCTTGCTGTCTGCAAATTGATGCCATTTTTTCCTACATTAAAACAGTCATTACACTTCTTGGCTGTAAAGCTCTTTGGGACATCCTGAGGATGTGATAGGTGTTATATAAATGTAAGACTTGCTTTTTTTTTCATTTCTCACTTCTCATAGTTCAAATACACACACATACACACATATCCTGGAAAATAAGAGTTAAATTCACAGCCCACATGCCATTGTATATACTGTTCAGTGACAACACAAGGTCAGGATAATTATCTCTGCTCAACAATTAGCCTATTCAGCTGTAAGTGGCAGTGTAGTGCACTCAATTTATTATCTTGTTCTACATTGAGGTTAAATGCGGGTTGTTTTGGGGTGAGTACGGGAAAACAAGTTCCACAATAATTTCAATCAAGCTTTTGTAAGTGAGAGGCAGGATACGTGGCAATTTGCAGCACTCTCCCATGACTTTGTTACTGCAGTTCGTTCAAAAAGCTTTAGAGATTTCCCTTCAACCTGCACAGGTCACCTCTGTGCCTGCTCCGACACCCAGTCTCAGGAAAAGTGGGTTTTTATATCCGTGAGATTTTTTAAAATCCTAAACTGATTTGCAGAGCAAAATGTGGCAGTGTTTATTTCACATACCTGCATCGCTGTCACCCTCAACATATATATATAGGGGTTTACGCACATCCCTCTTGCCTCCCACCCCACAAAATACATAAAGGGGTTTACCCACATACCTGCACCTTACAACATGTACACGGGGGCTTACTCGCATACCTGCACCTTACAACATGTACACAGGGGCTTACTCGCATACCTGCACCTTACAACATGTACACAGGGGTTAACTCGCATACCTGCACCTTACAACATGTACACACAGGTTTACTTGCATACCTGCACCTTACAACATGTACACAGGGGCTTACTCGCATACCTGCACCTTACAACATGTACACAGGGGTTAACTCGCATACCTGCACCTTACAACATGTACACACAGGTTTACTTGCATACCTGCACCTTACAACATGTACACAGGGGCTTACTCGCATACCTGCACCTTACAACATGTACACAGGGATTTACGCGCATACCTGCACCTTACAACATGTACACAGGGGTTTACTCGCATACCTGCACCTTACAACGTGTACACCCAGGTTTACTCGCATATCTCCACCTTAAAATATGTACACAGGGGTTTACTCGCATACTTGCACCTTACAACGTGTACACACAGGTTTACTCACATATCTCCACCTTAAAATATGTACACAGGGGTTTACTCGCATACTTGCACCTTACAACATGTACACAGGGGTTTACTTGCATATCTCCACCTTAAAATATGTACACAGGGGTTTACTTGCATACCTGCACCTTACAACATGTACACAGGGGTTTACTTGCATACCTGCACCTTACAATATGTATACAGGGGTTTACTCGCACACCTACATCTTACAAAATATATATAAAGATTTAGAATCATAGAACTTACAGTGCAGAAGGAGGCCATTCGGCCTATTGAGTCAGCACCAGCCCTTGGAAAGAGCACCCTACTTAAGCGCACAGCTCCACCCTATCCCCGTAACCCAGTTACCCCACTTAACCTTTTGTTCACTAAGGGGCAATTTAGCATGGCCAGTCCACCTAACCTGCATGTCTTTGGACTGTGGGAGGAAACATGTGGGTTACAGGTGCAACAGGTGATTAAGGCGGCAAATGGAATTTTGTCCTTCATTGCTAGAGGGATGGAGTTTAAGACTAGGGAGGTTATACTGCAATTGTATAAGGTGTTAGTGAGGCCACACCCGGAGTATTGTGTTCAGTTTTGGTCTCCTTACTTGAGAAAGGACGTACTGGCACTGGAGGGTGTGCAGAGGAGATTCACTAGGTTAATCCCAGAGCTGAAGTGGTTGGATTACGAGGAGAGGTTGAGTAGACTGGGACTGTACTCATTGGAATTTAGAGGGATGAGGGGGGGATCTTATAGAAACATATAAAATTATGAAGGAAATAGATAGGATAGATGCGGGCAGGTTGTTTCCACTGGCGGGTGAAAGCAGAACTAGGGGACATAGCCTCAAAATAAGGGGAAGTTAAGATTTAGGACTGAGTTTAGGAGGAACGTCTTCACCCAAAGGGTTGTGAATCTATGGAATTCCTTGCCCAGTGAGGCAGTAGAGGCTCCTTCATTAAATGTTTTTAAGATAAAGATAAATAGTTTTTTGAAGAATAAAGGGATTAAGGGTTATGGTGTTCGGGCCGGAAAGTGGAGCTGAGTCCACAAAAGATCAGCCATGATCTCATTGAATGGCGGAGCAGGCTTGAGGGGCCAGATGGCCTACTCCTGCTCCTAGTTCTTATGTTCTTATAAACCGGAGCACCCGAAGGAAACCTACACAGACACGGGGAGGTAGTCACCCGAGGCCGGAATTGAAGCCGGGACAGTGGAGCTCTGACGCAGCAGTGCTAACCACTGTGTCACCGTACTCGCAGACCTGTCCCTTATAACATGTTTGCAAGGGTTTACTCGTATACCTGTACCTTACAAAACATATACAGCGGTTTACTCATATTTTTGCACCTTACAACATGATATCCATGGGTCTCCTCCCCAGGGGATTATTTCCACCACCTTCCCAAGAGGGATGGTTAGGGTGGATCAAGTGTCACATATGCTCCGCTAAAGCAAAACAAGATTCATTACTGACTGTGTAACTGTTGATCCAATTTTTGATCAGTGATCTTCCAATGATTTTGAGTATGCCCCCGTTCTCCTCCAGGCAATGGAGAGAGTGCAGAAGAGGTTAACGGGAATATTTCCACAGGTGATGAGCTTCAGTTGTGAAGATCGGCTGGAGAAGTTGCGACTCTTTTTTGGAGAAAAGGCTGAGAAGAGATTTGGTAGAAATATTAAAAATCCTGAGGGGCCTGGCCAGAGTAGACAGGGGGGAGGGCGACATGCGGCGCAGTGGTTAGCACTGGGACTGTGGTGCTGAGGACCTGGGTTCAAATCCCGGCCCTGGGTCACTGTCCGTGTGGAGTTTGCAAGTTTCCCCATGTCTGCGTGGTTTTCACCCCCACAACCCAAAGATGTGCAGGTTAGGTGGATTGGCCACATTAAATTGCCCCTGAAAAATAATTATTATCGAGTACTCTAAATTTTTTTTAGAGTATTTTAGAGGGGGGCGGGGGGGGGGGGGGGGTCGCAAGAGAGAAGGCACAGACTTAAGGTAATTGGCGAAAGAAGCAAAAAGTGATACGGTAAAAGACATTTTTAGCACAGCGAATGGTTTGGGTGGGGAATACGCTGCCGGGCAGCACAATGGTTAGTACTACTGCCTCACGGCACTGAGCACCCGGGCTCGATCCCGGCCTCCAGTCACTGTCCATGGGGGGTTTGCACATCCTCCCCGTGTCTGTATGAGTCTCACCCCCACAACCCAAAGATGTGCAGGGTAGGTGAATTGGCCACACTAAATTTCCCCTTGATTGGAAAAAAAGAATTGGGCACTCTAAATTATTTTTAAACAGGAATACACTTCCATGGGAGTGTGGTGGAGGCAGGTTCAATCAAAGCATTCAAAAGGGAATTAGATCGCTTCTCGGCCTTTTGGCTAAGATGGGCGTGAGGTCAGGTCTAATGCCTGGATCTGGTCTCTCTTGTGGGGACCATGAATTGGATTCAATTTGAATTGCTTTTTGGAGCAGACAAGGATCTGGATTAGGGATTTGCCCCTGTCCACACTGAGCTTTGGCTTTGTAACTCTGATAAAGGAATTTAAACAGAGGAATTAGATGATTATTTGAAAAGCAGCAATCTGCAGGGTTACGGGATGAAGGCATTCAGAGGGTTAAGGAAGACACAATGGGCCAAATGGCCTCTTTCTCTCCTGTACCAATTCTGTGGTTCTGACGACTACATTTCTCTATTTCCATGTTCCAGCATTGTGTCAATGCTGGCAGAATGATGGACAACAATGGGACAGTGGCTTCAATCATTGCAGAATCAAGAGAAAAGGTGTGAAAGAGGGATAAAGGCCCAGGTTTTTGTCCCCTGGTCGGTTGTGCAGAGATGGGACATTTCCTGGCTCTGCAAACCTGATTTTGAAACATGGCTGCCCACAGGGTTTCACAAAAAGACGTAATGGTTTCAAAGATGGAAAAAGAACAACTGCGAAGTTTAATTGGGCAACTGAATTGGTTAGGTAGACAGAATAGACCGCACGTGAGTTTTGATTTCTTAGAGTTGAGTACAAAAATGAATGTCACATTGACAATAAATCTCTGTGAGAAAATGTGCACTCAACAAAAAGTGTCAATGAAAAAAGGTTAAGGATAGACATCGCAAGTTTGAAGCAGATGTTGGACAGAGGGGAATAACAAAAATTAAATGGGTCGACAGTAGCTATCAATTGTCAGACTGTTTTCATTCGGAGGGGTGGGCTAGATTTGCAGTCAGGCCCGCTGCCCCTCAACTAGTGCAGAGACTGCCAGGTGCAGAGATGGGCCGGGCAAAGGCATGTCTTTGTGCTCCGGTACTGCGTTGAAGTAATTTTTTTAAAAACAGCCCTCATCCCCCTCAATGCCCCCATACACACTCCCTGTACCCCATCCATACCAACCTATGTAAACCCATGTCCACCACTAATCCCCCATGGTCCCTGATGGCCCCATGCCAACCCATGCCCCTCTACCAACCGCCATGGTTCCTCATATATTCTATGCCAACACATTCAGTCTACCCACCACAAATGCCCCCATACCCCCGATGCAACACACATCCCTCTGTCCACTCCCCAAGACCCTTCAGAGCTGTTGTGCCATCTTAGTGCCAACCCATTCCCCCCATCAAACATCCTTTTCCGTTAGCCCATTATTCCAACTCACCTAGTATCTTTTGACAGTTCCTTGACAACTTTTACAGTTCCTTGATAGATCTTTTGTCAACTGGACAGGTCTTTGACAGTTATTTCACAGCTTGACAGTTCCAATGAATTTTTCCATAAAAGTGCACAATCATGTTTACTTTAACAATCCCAAAACATGCTTTATCACATTCCCTACCTCTCCCAAATGTGTCCCAGGACTCTATCCAAAGCGGTACCTTACCTCTTCAAAGTAGTATCATCCTGGCTAACCAAATGAATCCACCAATTTCCGATCTCCTCTTACAATTCTGGCTTTTACACTCCTGGCCCCCAAAATCCTACTTCAGTGGGGACAGCTGGTGGTTGAAATGGCCAACTGTCTCTGCAAATCGAGCATGTGCAAATCCCGGCCTGACCCCAGTCCTGCCCCCGTGACGTGGGAAATACCAGGTTCAGGGGCCGGACTTCAAAATTCTGGTCATTTCCAGAATGTTTGTCATGATGGACAGCCTCTCTGTCATGGTAAAAATCTAGACTGGAGCGTAAGAGGAGAGATAGAGGGCTGAACTGGAGACCCAAAAACCAGATGCAGGAATTGCAATGTGCTTGATTATCCCATGCTCGCTGAATACAATGCATGTTAAGTAATGGGTTAAGCGACATTCCAATTAGTTGTCTCATTTATGTTAAGTATCCAATAATTGACACTGATATGTAAAAGGACTTCAGGTGGCCTTTGTGTCAGGTGATGTGATGATAGGGTTTTGTGCAGAGTCTGTTAAAGTGAAATAAAGGTGTTGGTGAAAAGGAGCAGAACCTTTGACTATACAACTGTAGCTAAATGTCTAACAAATGGTAGCAGAGGATGGTTGCTGTGCAAATGTGAAGGATTGAAAGAAACAACTTTTCCAGACCAACCTAAGGAGTGAGTGAGAAGAAAAAAAAACCAAAGATATATGGCTTAATCTAGGATAAAGATGGCCGGATATGACTATCCCCCCTTATTTTCTGAAAGGGGATCATACGACCAATGGAGAAGTGCAGTAGTTATGTGAACTAGGGTAACTGCCTTGGGAAAGAGAAAACAAGGTATGGCATTGGCTCTTTCTCTACCTTATGACAGTAAAATCTGGGGCAAAGTGTTTTCTGAGCTGGATTTGGAAGAGTTAGACTCAGAAGAAGGTCTGCAGACTCTATTACGTTATATGGATAAGATTTATAAGAAGGATGATTTGTTAAGTGCGTATGAAGCATGGTCGGATTTTGATAGGTTCTGGAAAATAGAGGATTTCTCCAGTGAAGACTATATAATGAAATTTGGCAGACCATATAAAAGGCTGCAGAAACACAACCTGGAATTTCCACAGTCTGTGTTGGCCTGTAAATTACTTGACTGTGCTAGAGTGAGCAACATGGATAGGCTCCTGGTTTTGACAGGAGTTCAGTTTACTGATAAGGATACCTTATTCGATGAGATGACAGAAGCTTTAAAAAAGTTTCTGGGGAAACATTCAATTCCGATGGCTCTGATGATCCAAATAGGTCAGCCTGCAATAAAGCCGAATATGGAAGATACACTACTAACAAGATAAGGCAACAGTTTTTGGAAAGACGGTGGACTTACAATTTACACAGTCGGGACACTGTTGTATTCCATTACTGACAAATAATATTTCAAGTAGAGTTGTTAAGGATGTGTCAATGGCAGTTGAAAATGGGACTTTAGCTGATAAAAAGCTTGTTGTAATAAAACTGCACAGGCAATTTGCGCATCCGTCTCCTCGGAGGCTGAAAAATTTATTAAAGGGTGCAGGGGTAAGGGATGAAGACTATACTAAACTGATAAAACAGGTTAGTGGTCGCTGTGAAGTTTGTAGGAAGTACAGAAGGACACCGATCGTAACCCTACCTTTGGCCAGGGATTTTAACAACATTGTGGCCATGGACCTTAAGATCTGGGATAAAGCCAATAATATATTTATTTTGCATTTTGTAGAGTTAGCAACCAGATTTAGTCAATCAACAATTGTACAAAGTAAAGAAAAGAGAATAATTCTGGATCAAATCATGGAAAAATAGATAGGGACAGGAATGGGCCCACCGGCAAAATTCCTTACGGAAATGGGGGAGAATTTGCTAATGATGAGATAAGGGATATGTGTGAAAACGTAAATATCACAGTTATGAATACGGCTGCAGAAAGCCCATTTAGTAATGGTGTCTGTGAAAGAAACCATGCTGTAATCGATAACATGCTCCGGAAAATTTTGGCAGATAAACCGAATTGCAGGCTAAATTCAGCTTTAGCATGGGCGGTACATGCAAAGAATTCATGACAGATGGTTGGGGTCTATAGTCCCTATCAATTAGTGTTTGGTAGAAATCCTAAAATTCCGTCCATTTTGGATGACCAGCCTCCAGCTTGGGAAGGGACTACAATTAGCACTGCCTTTGCTGAGCATTTAAATGCATTACATAGCAGTAGAAAAGCCTTTTTGGAAGCAGAAGTCTCTGAAAGAATTTGCAGAGCTTTAAAGCATAATATACGGCCATCAAATACCGTTTTTCAGCAAGGAGACATAGTATACTATAAGAGAGACAATTTTTATGAATGGAAAGGCCCAGGGAAGATCGTAGGCATAGATGGGAAAACAATTATTTTGCAACATGGCAATCAAACTGTTAGGGTACATTCATCAAGGATAATGGGTACAGACTACAGATTTTCAAATTTAGACAGAGCAGACAGACATGATGAGGAACCAGGGTCATCTGGTACGCATGTGTTACAGAACTATGAGGACCAGTTAACTGATATGGACAGGGTTTCTGTAGAGGAACACAACACATCTGGTGAATTAAAACAGGCCATTTTTCCGAAAGGGCAACTGCCAAAAGTTGGTACAAAAGTGACATACTTGCCTGAAGGGTCTAGTCAATGGAAGGATGCAATTTTTATTAGTAGAGCAGGGAAGGCCACTGGAAAGTATAAACATTGGTTGAATGTACAGCATTCAGGGGAAGGGGTCAAGACAATGGATTAGGAACACGAAGTTCAAAAATGGAGGGCACAGAAACGCAGTGCCAGTTCAGATAGTACATTAAACAGTGAACAGGTTTGCAGGAAAAGGTCAAGAACTATTGAAAGGTCATCCCACAGCAGAGGGGAAAGATCAAGCAGTAGCAGTACAGAACGAGATACCAGGCGGGAGAGGGGACGTTGTTTATCAAGGTCTCGGAACATGAGTAAGAATATGAATACTAATATGAGTGGAAGCCCATATTCACGTGAGATTTTGGTGGCTTCCAATAAATTAGATGAAAACGTTATCAAAGATGCCAAAGAGCAAGAACTGCATAGTTGGAGTGAATTTGGGGTCTACACGGAGGTACCGGATAGGGGACAAAGAGCTCTATCTCACAGATGGATTTGCACGGAAAAGGTTCTTCCGGATGGAACTTATAAGGCAAAGGCCAGGCTTGTGGCAAGGGGATTTAAAGAAAACTTAGAAGATCAGGATTTAAGGGTAGATTCACCTATGGCAGGAAAGGTTATTTTAAAGATCTTCTTGGCTCTATTAGCCACAAAGGCATGGGAATGTAAATCTATAGATATAAAAGCTGCCTCTTTGCAGGGTCATCAGCTCCAGAGAGACATTTTTCTCGGTCCTCCTAAAGAGACAGCTAACACAGAAGGGGTACTCTGGAAGTTGAACAAATGTGTATCTGGATTAAATGATGCGTCTAGAGTCTGGTATTTTTCGGTAAGGTCAGTTTTGTTAAAGTTAGGCTGTTGTAAGTTGAAAGCAGATCTGGCAATGTTTTACTGGCACTATAAAGGGAATCTTTCTGGCATCTTTATGATGCATGTCGATGATTTTTTGTGGCGTGGGACTAGTGATTTTGAAGCTATTGTAATCTCTGGTTTGAGGAAAGAATTCCGGGTTGGAAGTCAGGCATCCGGTGCATTTAAATATATTGGATTGGAAATCGGCCAGACTAAGTTAGGGGCAACTTTACGTCAGCAATCTTATTTGGAAAGCATCAGCCCAATAGCAATTAGCCGTGGCCGGGTTTCACAAAAAGACGTAATGGTTTCAAAGATGGAAAAAGAACAACTGCGAAGTTTAATTGGGCAACTGAATTGGTTAGGTAGACAGAATAGACCGCACGTGAGTTTTGATTTCTTAAAGTTGAGTACAAAAATTAATGTCACATTGACAATAAATCTCTGTGAGAAAATGTGCACTCTACAAAAAGTGTCAATGAAAAAAGGTTAAGGATAGACATCGCAAGTTTGAAGCAGATGTTGGACAGAGGGGAATAACAAAAATTAAATGGGTCAACAGTAGCTATCAATTGTCAGACTGTTTTCCAAAAAGAGGGGCTAGCTCACATAAACTTTTGGGTATTGTTAATGAAGGGCGCCTGTTTCTGTGATTGTTTCATTTTTCCAAAATGGAAAAAAAAGAAGGGGGGAAATTGCATGTGTGTTTTTGAGTTTCTTGTAATTTTGTTTTCATCTAATTAGTTTTTTCTCCAAGGAAGGGAGACTGTTAGGTAATGGGTTAAGAGACATTCCAATTAGTTGTCTCATTTATGTTAAGTATCCAATAATTGACACTGATATGGAAAGGGACTTCAGGTGGCCTTTGTGTCAGGTGATGTGATGTGAGAGTTTTGTGCAGAGTCTGTTAAAGTGGAATAAAAGTGTTGGTGAAAAGAAGCAGAGCCTTTGGCTTTTTATACAACAGCAGCTAAACGTCTAACAATGCATGCCAACTTCCCAGAGTACACTAATTTGAAGGAACTCAGCATTCCGCGAACCCAAACTGTATTGTTGATTGACTGAACACATCAACAGGGGACCAATGTCGTGAATGGCAGGTAAACCTTAAAGCTATCTTGCAGTACCTAAAACTAGCTGGCGCCTGCTAAAGATGAACTGTAGTGACTCAAGCTGCAGTTACACAAGAAATGAATCTGTCGTCCTCTCTCAGAATGAAAGTATTCATCCTCCCACCACTGCCACCCGGCCAGTATCCTTGTTGTTGCCTGTCAACCGGTCAGCCCAGACTGCAGCCGCCCATACCAAGACATTGCAGACACAGCCTCACCTTCTAGGCTCAGAGCTGCTCGAGGTCATCCTTTTTTCTGATTCATTCATGGAATGGGGGCATTGCTGGCAAGGCCGGCCCTCTGCAGTCCACATGGTGTAGGCACAGCCACAGTGCTTCTAGGGAAAGATAAAGGAACGGTGATATATTTCCAAGTCAGGGTGATATATGATTGCTGGTGGCAGTGTTCCCATATACCTGCTACCCTTGTTCTTCTAGGTGGTAGAGTTCGCAGGTTTGGAAGGTGCTGTTGAAAGGACACTGGCCAGATTCTGCAGTGCATGTTGGAGATGGTATTCAGTGCAGCTACTTTGTGCTGGTGGTGGGAAGAGAAAGAGTTGGGTGGCGTCAGTGGACATGTGGAACTCGAGTTTGTGTTTGTGGATGATGCTGTCCGGGGAAAATTAGGAAGAAGCCAGGGATAGATCCTTAAGGAACACCAACGTTAACAGTGCAGGAGCAGGAAGAGAAGCCACAGTTAATGCTTGTCTGGCAACAACTAGAAGATACGAATAGAGCAAGGCAAGGGCATTTCCACCCAACTGGACAAAAGTAAATTTGGAGGGCGATGTGACCAATTGTATCAAAGGTCACAGACAAGTAGTGAAGGATAAAGTGATATAATTTACCTTTCTCACATTCACATAGGATACTGTGGTAATTGTGCCTATGATAAGAGCTGTTTCAGTACAATGACAAAAGTCAGAAACCTGACAGAAGTATTCATTCTCAGGGCTTGAATTTGAGGGCAAGAGAGGAAAAGGGGTTAGAGATGGTCCATTGCTTGCAAGGACCCGCGGCGTGGAGTTTAAGGATTTTCTTTTAAGGAGAGGGATAATGACGGCAAATTTGAAGAAGTGGAGGAAGTAGCTCAGGAGAGAGAACCATTAACATGAGCTAGCATGAGAGCCATACAAAACATTTACAGCCTCGTCAACACGTTCAATTGCAGCTGCACAACACTGATAATCATGGAATTTAACCAGCGGATCGTGAATGTTTACTGACACATTTGAATTCAGCTAAAAAGCTGGCTGTTTTTTATTTACAGGACAGTGGGAGGTTGCACTTCCCACTCCTTCCCTTGGGAAACTCCACCACAAAGGGGAAATGGAAAGAGATTTAAAGTAGCTCCCTCCCTCTAACTTCATAAGGTTCTTTTCTTAAACCAAAATTATATGCAATTTGTGGCTGCATTAATTGTTACTTCCTGACTCAATGATTCCAATGCTATCCTAACTGGCCTCCTACTTTGTGCCTTCTGTCAACCTGAGGTCATCCAAACCCAACTGGTGTACATCTGAACTCACACCAAGTTCCACTTAATCATCACCCATGTTTGTTGATCTACATTGGCTCCCGGTCTGGCAGCAGCTCAATTTTAACATTCTATTCTGGTTTTTAAATCTCTCCATTGAATCGCCCCTCCCTTCCTCCGTCATCTTCTCCACCCCCACAAGTCTGAGATCTCTGTGCTCCTCTAGGTCTGGCCTCTTGCAAATCACTCCACCATTTGTCACCCTGCTTTAAGCTGCTCGGCCTTACACTATGGAATTCCCTCTCTAAACCTCTGTCTCTCCACCTGTCTCTCCTCTAAGGTGCACATTAAAAGCCCCCTGTGAAATGCCTTGGGACATTTTTACTATGTTAACGGTGCTTTATAATTGCAAGTTAGTATTGTTACCATGGGATTATTTATACCCACCTGAGAAGGCAGACGTATGGCTGGAGGAAATGACAAGAGGAGTGAGGCCATGGGGTTGGATTTGAGAACAAGAATGGGAATTTAAAAACCAAGCTCCAGTTTGGTTTACATCTACAGCAATGAGGCTGACTGCAATTCCTCACCTTAACCTTCACAGCCCATCCTCCCACACAGCGTCCATTTCCCTGCTGATGGTATGCAAATACCAACTGGGAGGCAGGGTCTAGGACACTGACCTGTTTTCAACCTCCTGATGCCAGGACCACCTCTTGTAAAGCACTGGAAGGCCAGGGGACTGGCAATAATAGGCCCAACACCTCCTGATGAGGTGGAGGTTCTTGGGAGAGACCGCCTCCCCCTCCAAATTGGCTCCACCTTTGAAGACCTCAATCTTGGCCAAGCCTGACCAAAATGGCAGCCGTTCCCATTATTCGGGCCTCTTTTTTTCCCCTTTGAATGCAGAATTGACAGACTCCTGATATTGAAGTGGTGTCTCTTACGCAACACCACCAATTTTCCTCCTTTGGAACCCTCCAAGCATCTGCAAACAGCCCAATGGCCTCGCTAACCCCAATTGAGGAAAAGCGATCATGGTTTATGGCAGAATTGAGGGCCAGATAGATGTCCTGCACAGCCAAATCTCCAAAGAGGGAACTAGGACCTGTGCCCAGTGCAACAGCATAAGCACCATTTCTCTTCAATGTTTTAGAAACAGAGGGTTGGTGCACAGGAACAATCACCCACATTTGTTTCCTTCTTTTCATTTTCTTCCTCCTCTCCTTTTAAAAAAAATATTTTATTGAATATTGATATTGTTGGCAATGGCAACATTTGCTGTTCACCCCGAATTGCCCTTGAGAAGTGGTGATGAGCTGCCTTCTTCAACCCCTGCAGTCCGTGTGATGTAGATACACCCACAGTGCTGTTAGGGAGGGAGTTCCCGGATTTTGACCCAGCGACAATGAAGGAACTGCGAAATATTTCCAAGTCAGGGTGGTGCGTGGTCTGGAGGGGAACCTGCAGGTGGTGGTGTCCCCATGTGTCTGCTGACACTGTCCTTCAAGGTGGTGGAGGTTGCAGGTTTGGAAAGTGCTGTTGCAGGAGGTTTGGCGACTTACTCCAGTGCATCTTATAGATGATACACAATGCGGCCATTTTTGCAGTGGAGAGGATAAATGTTTATGGGGCGGGCATGGGGTGACAATCAATCGGATTGCTGAAGACACTCATTCTTTCAATGGTCTCCATTTCTACAAACACCAGGCACCATCCAGTGGCTCACCATTCACAATTGAGCTCCGTCAGCAAATGTTGCCAGGCTATTCAACATAGTGGTGGATGTTGGACTTGCTTCTGTTGCATGGGAAAGCATGAAGCGTGCCCCTCCCTCCCTACCTTAACTCACATTAGGGTAGGGCCAGTGGGATTTGGGGCTTCTCTAGTCTGCAAAGCTCATCACTCCTTCATTTGTTGAAATAAAACACAAATGCCTGAACAAAAATAATTTTTTAAAATTTGAACTGGTACCCCCAATATTCTAGCTCTGCACTCCTCTATCTCTAGCCTCTTGTTCGTCACTGATTTCATTCACTGTCAACCATGCTGGGCCTTGTGGGAAGCACAGTGGCGCAGTGGGTTAGCCCCGTTGCCTCACAGTACCCAGGTTCGATCCCGGCTCTGGGTCACTGTCCGTGTGGAGTTTGCACATTCTCCCTGTGTCTGCGTGGGTTTCACCCCCACAACCCAAAGATGTGCAGGTTAGGTGGATTGGCCACACCAAATTGCCCCTTATTTGGGAAAAAAACATAATTGGGTACTCTAAATTTATTAACAAGAAGGAAAAGAGTGATTTGGGCAGCAGATTTGTGGAATGGGCAGCCAGCGAGGAGAGTATTTTAGAAATTGATGCTCAATGTGATAAGCCAATGAACGAGGCGTAGGAGTCTAAAATCACATAAGAATTACAACGTAAGGCTTTTCAACCCATTTTAAATCATCCATTCAGATAGTTCCCCTGATTGTGGAATCCAACATTTTCTGAAATGTCTCTATACATGCAAAAAGAGGCCATTTGGTCAAACGAGTCTGCAATGACCCACTGAAAGAGCATCTTACCCAGGCCCACTCTCTCACCCTATTCCCTTAACTCTACCTAACCTGCACATCTTTAGATTGTGGGAGGAAACTGAATCATCCAGAGGAAATCCACACAGGCGCATCAAGAAAGTGCAAACACTGTACAGACAGCCAGCCACCCAAGGCCGGAATCAAACCCAGGTCCCTGCACTGTGCCACAGAGCCATCCTGGGTTTCCATCATAACTGCTCAGTTTCAGGCAGCACGATGGGTTAGCCCTGCTGCCTCACGGTGCCGACGTCCCAGGTTCGATCCCGGCCCTGGGTCACTGTGTGGAGTTTGCACATTCTCCCCGTGTTTGCGTGGGTTTAGCCCCCACAACACAAAGATGTGCCGGGTAGGTGGATTGAACACGCTAAATTGCCCCTTAATTGGAAAAAATGAATTGCGTACTCTAAATTTATTTTAAAAATGTGCTTCCTTGCCCTGCAGAAATCCCTGCCAACCATTTGAAATCAGGAATGTATGTGCCTGTATATGTGTGTGCATTTGTGTATATGTGCATGTGTGGAATGTCACAGGCACGGACCTGTGCATCACACAATCACAGCATTTTTACAGTGCAGAAAGAGGCCATTCGGCCCATCGTGTCTGCACCGACTCTCCAAATGAGCATCATGACTTACCGCCATTCCCCTGCCTTCCCCCCCCCGTAACCCTGCACATTGGTTTTATTCAAGTAATCATCTCATGCCCTCCTGGATGCCTCAATTGAACCTGCCTCCACCACACTTCTAGGCCGTGCATTCCAGACCCGAACCACTCACTGCGTGGAAAGGTTTTGTTCACATCACATTTACCTCTTTTACGAATCACTTTCAATCTGTGCCCTCTCATTCTTTTTTTTTGTTTTTATAAATTTAGAGTAAATCTGGGGAGAGAACCGAGGATCCTGGGGGTTTATTTCAATCGCTCATGGGATGCAGGCATCTCTGGCTGGACCAGCATTTATTGCCCATTCCTGAGGGGAGTTAAGAGTGAACCAGATTGCTTTGGCCTGGAGTCACATGTAGACCAGATCCAGTAAGGATAACAGATTTCCTTCCCTAAAGGACATGAGTGAATCAGATGGGTTTTTACAAAAATTGACAATGGTTTTGTGGTAATCATTAGGCCTTTAATTACAGATTTTTATTTCGTTGAAATTTCAACGCGATGGGATTCGAACCCAGGTCATATAATCGTAGAATCCCTACAGTGCAGAAGGAGGCTATTCAGCACATTGAGTCTGCACCGACCCTCTGAAAGAGCACCCTACCAAGGCTCACTGACACACTATCCCTGTAACCACATAACCCCACCCAACCTGCACATCTTTGTCCAAGAGCATTACTCTGGGTCTTCTGGATTAGTTGTCCCAAACAATACCATTGTGTCACCGCCTCCATCCATCCAACCTTGGTCAGAGGTCCCGCCTTGAGGAGCTGTCAGCTAATCAGATTGGCCAACAGCTGTCCAGGTCCTCCATGCACAGCGCTGCAGTGGCCAGAAGAGGTCCTGCAGCACTGTGCCTGAGCCTAAGCCCTAGGTAAGTATCAGGGGTCCCGGGGAGTCGTTAGGGGGGGCAATCTCGGCATCGGGGGTAGGTCAAGCGGGAGGAAAGGCCAGAACTCCCTCACTTCCTGCCCGAGTTGGCGATTTTTTACTTTTTTGGGTTGTCACCCAGCGCCTGCCAACCTAAAAATTGATGCCCTTCAGTGTACATCAAGTGGCTACTTAAGGGCTTAATAGCGGCTTCCTGTTCGACGCCCAACCAGGCCCACTGTAATATTGCATGTGGGTCAGGGCGGGCAGGTAATTGGAGGGAATCCTGTGCATGTAACTTTACATCCTCTGCCCCCCCGGCCATCGGGGGGGAGAGATGGGAGGCAGGGACATTGGTGGTGGGGGAGAGTATACAATTCTGGTCAAAGTGTGTATGTGAGAGAGGTTTTTTTGTATATGTGTGAGAGAGTAGTGTGTCTGTGTGAGAAAGTGTGTGTGCTTGTATGAGACAGAGACTGTGTGTGTGAGAGTATATGTGTGTGAGAAAGAGGGTGTGTGCATGTGTGCGTGTGAGTTGCAGAGTGTGAGTGTGTGTCTGAGTTAGCGAGAAATACCATGCTATCTATCGGGACTTTGTTGCATTTCGGAGCCTCAGCTGGGAACGCCATATCGAGGCCGCACTTAATCCCATTTCCTGCAATGAGAAGCTCTGCTTGCCAGAACTCCTCAGTGCAGGAAGAGATCGGGACACCATTTTTAAATCACAACATAGTTCAGTTCTCCTCAATCAAAGTTCAAGGTCCTCCTTCCCCTGCCAGTCCATTCTCCTTCATGAAGTCCGCTGCCTCCTCCGCCTAGCCAACGTACAGCTGCCGGACTCCATAGGTCACCCATACGCGAGCTGGGTACAGTAAACCAAATTTAACACCCTTCGGACTTGACTCTGTTAAAGCTCGCCCTCCTCTTCACAAGCTCTGCTCCCAGGTCTTGGGACACCCGAATCTCGACGTCTTCCCAAGTGCATCGCCTCGTCTGCCTGGCCCACCTCATGATGCATTCCTTGCCCAGGAACCGATCGTACCACCATCGCCCTCGGGGGCTCACCCCCCTGGGGTTTGCACATCAGTGCCCTGTGGGCCCGATCCACCTCCAACGGCCGATCTAACGCACCTTCCCCAAGCAGCTTCGCCAGCAACTTCCTAACATCGGCACCCTCATCCGATCCTTTGATTCCCTCCGGCAGACCTACGATCTGGATGTTCTGCCTCCGAGAACGATTTTCTAGGTCCTCCACTTTCTCCATCAGTCGCTTCTGCTGGTCTCACATCAGCCCAATTTCTGCTGTCATCGTGATAGACTGTTCCTCCTGCTCCCCCGCCAGCCTCTGGATCGCCTGTCCCTGGGCTGCCAGTCTCGTCTCCACGCGGTCAACCACCGCCTTGATCGAGTCCACCTCCCGGGCCAGGTCCTCCGCACTTTCCTTCCGTTGTTGAGTGAACTTTTCATTCAGGAAGCTCACCAACTGGTCCATCGACCACTGAGCCGGCCGGGTCAGACCCTGCCCCTGCCCATCCGTCATGCGTTGTCCAGTTCTCACTTACCTCAACCAACTGGTTCACATTTTTCTGGGCACATCTGAACCGCAGCTCCATAAACTAAGGGTCACTCTCTTCTGCTCTCACTTCTGCACCTTTTTCCCAAAAATTTCTTGTGACAAAACGGCGTAAAGGCCACAAAAAGACCACCATGAGCAGGAGCTGCCAAATATGCGATCATTCACTCCATGGCCGCCACCGGAAGTCTCAGCACCATTTTTAAATGGCGTCCCGAACTCTCGACCCCCTGACACTACCCCAAAACCCCCAACTCACCGATGAGGAGGTCCTCGGGGGGGGCCCCCCTGCGCCCCACCTCACACATGGCAGGGCAGCCCCAGGTCCGATCCCAAGCATGGGAAAAATGCCAGCCTGGCACCACCACCTAGGCACTGCCAGGTTGGCAACCCAGTGGTACAGCCAGGGTGCCATGCTGGCAGTGCCAAGGTGGCACCAGCAGTGCCAGGGTGTCACCCTGCCCAGAAAACAACAACCTGGGGCCCTCTGATCCCCACCCACCCCCAAAGTGCTGCTCCATCTACTCCCCATTTGTGAGGACCAGCACTCACCCAAGGTCTCCAAGGCGAAGGGGTTAGATCCCAGGACCTCGGTAGATCCAGCGACTGCACATCAGAGTAAGACTAGCTGTCTCACTCTCGTATACAGATTTGCCAGATACTGAGAGAGAGAGAGAACAGTGCATGATTGTCAGTGTGTTTTTGTGTGCGAGAGAGAAGAGTGTGTATGTGTGTGAGAGAGGAGTGTGATGTGTGTCTGTGTGTTAGTGTGTGCGAGAGAGAGAAGAGTGTGTCTGTGTGTGTTAGTTAGTGTATGTGTGTGTGAGAGAGTGTGTCTGTGTGTCTCAGTGTGTGTGTGAGAGGGGAGTGAGTCTGTGTGTGTTAGAGAAAGGCAGAGGGAGAGAGAGAAAAGTGCCTGTATGTGTATGAGAGTGGAGTGAGTCTGTGTGTGTTAGTGTGTGTGTGTGTGAGAGAGAGAGAGAGAGAGAGAGAAAGAGAGAGAGGAGCGTGTCTGTTAGTGTGTGAGAGAGAGAGAGGGGAGTGTGTCTGTGTGTATGAGCGAGAGAGGAGTGAGTCTGTGTGTGTGTGTGAGAGAGAGAGAAAGAGAAGTGAGTCTGTGTGTGTGAGAGAAAGAAAGAGGAGTGTGTGTGTGAGAGAAGAGAATGCGTGTGTGTGTGAGAGAGAGAGGAGTGCCTGTGTGTGAGAGAGAGAGGAGTGAGTGTGTGTGAGAGAGAAAGAAAGAGGAGAGTGTATGTGTGTGAGAGAGAAGAGAATGCGTGTGTGTGAGAGAGAGAGAGAGAGGAGAGTCTGTGTGTGTGAGAGAGACTGAGAGAGAGAAGTGAGTCTGTGTGTGTGAGAGAAAGAAAGAGGAGTGTGTGTGTGAAGAGAGAAGAGAATGCGTGTGTGTGTGAGTGTGAGAGAGAGAGAGAGAGGAGCGTCTGTGTGTGTGTGTGAGAGAGTGAGTCTGTGTGTGTGAGAGAGAGGATGTGTCAGTGTGTGTGAGAGCAAAAGAAGAGTGAGTCTGCGTGTGTTAGTGTGTGTGAGAGATAGAGGAATGTGCCAGTGTGTGTGAAAGAGTGAGTAGTTGTGTGTTAGTGTGTGTGTGAGAGAGACCAGGGGCGAAATTCTCCGTAATCGGCGCGATGTCCGCCGACCGGCGCCAAAAACGGCACAAATCAGTCCGGCATCACCCCGCCCCAAAGGTGCGGAATCCTCCACATCTTGAGCAGCCGAGCCCTAACCCTGAGGGGCTAGGCCCGCGCCGGACTGATTTCCGCCCCACCAGCTGGCGGGAAAGATCTTTGGTGCCCCGCCAGCTGGCGCGGAAATGACATTGCTGGGCGGCGCATGCGTGGGAGCATCAGCGGCCGCTCACGGCATCCCCGCGCATGCGCAGTGGAGGGGGTCTCCGACCCGGCGGGGTGTCGGAGAATCCCGCCCCAGGAGTGAGTTGTGTGTGAGAGAGAGAGAGGAGTGTGTGTGTGTGTTAGTATGTAAAGTAAAGTAATCTTTATTGTCACAAGTAGGCTTACATTAACATTGCAATGAAGTTACTGTGAAAAGCCCCTAGTCGCCACATTCCGGCACCTGTTTGGGTCCACAGTGGGAGAATTCAGAATGTCCAAATTACCTAATAGCACATCATCTCAGACTTGTGAGAGGAAACCGGAGCACCCGGAGGAAACCCACACAGACACAGGGAGAATGTGCAGACTCCACACAGGCAGTGACCCAAGCCAGGAATCGAACCTGGGACCCTGAAGCTGTGAAGCAACAGTGTTACCCACTGTGCTACCGTGCTGCCCACATAAGAGACAGAGGAGTGAATCTGTGTGTGTGAGAGAGAGAGAAGAGAGTATGTTTGTGTGTTCGTGTGAGCTTGTGGCTGTGGAACCCTGGGTGTTTATGTGTGTTTGACTCATTTCCAGTCCCTGGTTTTACCATCCAGCCATGGCCGGGGGGATTAGGGGTTGCAGCAGACCAGCCAGAGATCCATTGACTTTCAGCAGGCTCGGACGATCCCAGTGCCAGGCAAGGCTGGAGAATCTCACCGCCCCCCCAGTCGCAAAATTCTCACTCTCCCTCATCTCCACGCAACAACAGTTATTCCCACCCACCCACATGGCGGTGGGTGAGGGTGAGTTTCCCACCCACCCACCCACATGGCGGTGGGTGAGGGTGAGTTTCCCACCCACCCACATGGCGGTGGGTGAGGGTGAGTGCATGCACCCCCCGAGGCTGGGTGTGAGCCAGACACACACACTTCCCTTTCATACTATAATGGTCATCTTTATTAATTATTCTTTTGTTAAATTATCAATTTAATGCTTTGACATTGCTTTATTTTTATCAGCAGGGCATTTCTTCTGTTCATACTCAATCTTTTATTGAAATCCATATATCTGAAATTTCCTCATTGGCCCCTTGAGTGGGAAAGTAATGGAAATGTGTGTCCCCCCTGTACATCAAAAGATTGGACAAGCCTGGCACACAGCATGATGGGATAGCCTGCATCGTGGTTTTTGACTAATAAGGTGACTGCATAACACTGCTTTAAATTAAGCTTCTGGGTAGGTGGAGTTAAAATCCCATTAATATGGCAATAGGGCACTGACACTCTTCTATAAAAGCAATTATGAATTCAGGGCCTGATTGCCACATGAAGACATTTCACACACACCAAACATACCTGGCGTGGATAATGGATCTGTACATGCTGTACCGAAGAATTTACATAAGAATTACAAGATGTGCTTTCTCAAACAGTGCCAGATGTTGTTTAAAACAAAAACACAAAAGTTTTAAATTATTGGGTTTTACAAGATTAATGAACAGTTCTTGGAAAATGATCAATAAATGACTCAAAGTTGGAGATGATTATATCTTCATCCTTTGCTTCTAACAGATATTTTTTTAATTGCAGCCCACACAAATTAACCACATTGCATGTCTATGAATTGAATGATTCTGCCCAATCATTTTCAGCACTCTTTGCAAACCACATACCATGCTATGGAAAAGACAGGGACAGATTCCGGGAGGAGATGAGAGGATTATGCTGACTGGTAAGTAAAGTAAAATTGCCATGGTCCCAGATGACCATAGGCTGCTTTTCCCTTTGAGGGGGAGAGCTGACTGGTGGTGATTTAATCTGAGAATTGATGTGGTGTTGGGTGCTCTGGATCCGAGGAACACATACAGGCCACCAACACTTAAAATAGTGCAACACTATTTTATTAAGTTAGAAACTGTTGAACATACTTTCACTGTGGGTTAACACGATGTTAGATTAAACTAAAGACCTATGCCTGTCCTAACCAGTCTATGCACTCAGCACATGGTGAAGATCTGTGTTGTAAGCTGTAAGCTCTGTCCTTCTAGGAGGCTGCATCCCGAATGAGCGGGAACTCTGATGCCCCCTGTCTTTATAGTGAGTGTGTTCTAACTGGTGATTGGCTGCGGTGTTGTGTGTGTTGATTGGTCTTGCTGTGTGTCCATCAGTGTGTGTGTATCTGCACCATGATATACTGGTGTATATTATGACAAGAATCACCATACCTTAGGCGAGGGGCAAGGTCGAGAAGGTGAGGCCTTCATAAATAACCTCAGCTGGTACGGAAATTGAACCCACACTGCTGCTTCCACTCCACATCACAAAGCAGCTGTCCAGCCAACTGAGCGAAACCATCAACACTGCACAAACACTCCACTGACGTCACTACACATCACGCGACGCATAACCAACAGGAATGTATTCCCAGACACTTAATATAGAAATAGGTGCGACAAAATACTGGGAAACCAGGAGAAGGCAAATTCAGGACAGGTATCAAGAAGCAGTTATTCACAGAAAACATGATTGACACCGGAAAACGGGTCTTCTGGGTAGCACTGAGGAGTGGAAATCTTCGGAGACATTTATGAGGGACGATGGCATGATGTTGAGGAATCAAAGCTTTCTAAGCAAGGACGACCTATATTGGCTGAATAGCCTCCCATCATTTGCACTGGCCTTTACTATCTTAAATGGGACGGCAGTTGCCATCAGCAGGTTTTTAAAATAGAAAATCAAAGTCAAAGCATTTGCTAATCGCTAATTACCACAAGCAAGGTAAAATAGGACCAGATGACAACTGTCGTGCCATGTTACTGACATCCTCCAGCAGTAACGAGATGTGGGCAATGTGATTGGGATCCATTCTTTGGACAGTGCACCCATTTTGAGGAAAGTCACAAGACTGGAGGACTGGTACATGAACAGTTTTATTTTTGTTGTTTTCCACAGTTATTCATACCGCTCCTCCCTACTGTGATCGCAAAGATAAAAATTCTATTAACATTCTCTTGAAGAAGAATGATGCATTCTAAATTGTTTCACCAATAACAATAGCTCCTGGAGGCACTTCAGTTACACTGTGCCAGCATCTTGGCTTCACACTAATATATGTTTCTACATCATGCCCTCACTGCTCCGTAGCCTTGGAATTTATTGTCCATTAAAGGCATGAGGCTGTCATGTTATTGTGATCTGCTCAAGAAAAATTACACACAAATAATGGCCTGACATATTTATTTTCCTTCAAATGCATCTGGATCAATACAATTTCACTGGGAATTCACGAGGTTTCATTTCTCTTTAATCACAGCTGCATAATAATGCTGTCAGGTGAAGGTACTGCAAAATGGGTGACCGGTCAGCCCATGTTTGGAATGTTTAATCGTCTGGCTTCTTAATATTCCCTAATTTGTTCCCTCACTGCCGCCCCTGTTTACACCAAATGGTGTCATAAAAAGGTTTGCTCCAAAATGCCCCCCATCAGTTAAAGTGTGCGTCTAGGCCTTGTAAACAGGTTCTCAAATTTAGCTCCCTGATCTGTGTCTAATTTGTGAACCTCAGCCTGGGTGGGGGCGGGGGATGGGCGGGGGGGGATGGCGCTTTGCAGAGGGGAAAAGAGTGAAAGATGTACATTTACAGAGTGTGTTTCACAGCCTCAGAATTTCGCAACCAATTCAGTGGAGTCACTGTGGAGAAATGTGGCAACTAATGTGGACGCACCATGATCCCCACAAATAATGATGCAGCAATGATCAGGTAATCATGCACATGGGCAACTATCAGCAAAATGTCTCAAGGTCCGCAGTCAGAACCCAGATGGGCCCCACATGGACCGCAGTCAGAACCCAGATGGGCCCCACATGGCCCCCCAGGCCGCAGGTTGCCCATCACTTGATTAGAGCAATGAAGTACAGTATCTCAGCATTAAAAGCAAAACAGGGAAAGTAGTGATTAAACCCAAAGACCAGATTCTCCCAAATTTCCCATCCCAATTTCCAAACTCCACACTTCCACAGTTCCAAATGCCATCCACACTCCAATCCAGATTGTCAAACGCCACCACTCCCTCTTTCCAGATTCCCAAAGTGCTCCCTTTCCCCAGTCCACTTCTCAAACATCATCCTTACCCCAGTCGGAACACCAGTGTTACCTGAGTTTTAATACAAATTCTTCAACCAGCCAGAATGTTGCATGATTTGGTCAAAAAGTATTGTTGTGCAGATCTTAAGAAACATTGATGTGAAACATTAACAGAGGAGCTGTCGACAAGATTCCACTCTTAATACAAACCCTTAACCACCACCACCCACCCCCACCCCCCCCACCCCCAGCTTAATACAAGATTATGTTTTTGAATTTAAGTAAATGAAAAGGCTGTTAGGACAAATTAACACATGTATAGATTTCTGAAGAACACTTTTGACAGTAAAACGGAACTTGTCAGGAAGGATTTAGTTCATCAGGTAAAATGAAGTAAAATAGAGACTTATTTCAAAATGCAACCTCTCGTTGGTACTGGCACAAAGGAAACATTCAGCTTCAAGCAGACCTCATTGTTTACATTCATCGGCATTCAAGTGTGTGGATGATAATTTATGAACCTAACACAGACTCTCAAACACCACCCGTCTCCCTCCCTAAAAATAAATACACATGGACTAGTATCTGAAGAAGTGTTGTTGTGTAACGGATATAGAATAGAATCCCTACAGTGCATAAGGAGGCCATTTAGCCCATCAAGTCTGCACCAACCCTCTGAAAGAGCACCCTACCAAGCCCACCTCCCCACCCTATGCCCATAACCCCACCTAAGCTACACATTTTTGGACGCTAAGGGGCAATTTAGCAATCCACCTAGCCTGAACATCTTTGGACTGTAGGAAACCCACGCAGATACGGGGAGAACGTGCAAACTCCACACAGACAGCCACCCAAGGCTGAAATTGAACACGGGGCCCTGGCGCTGTGAGGCAGCAGTGCTAACCACTGTGCCACCATGCCAGGGAAATCCTGACAACATATAAACTCAAATGTCGTTGAGAGAAGAGTATATTGTACATTCTTTTGAGGGGGTTTCTGCATGTATGCTGCTTTGTAACTCTCTCCTTATCTCTGCTTATATTTTTCAGCTCTGAGACTTGTATTTCCCTCTACCCTTATCTTATTTATGCCACTCTCTTCTACCTCTGTTTACACCAGGCTTGTACCTCCTGGCTTGTTCCTTTATTTCTGTTTTGTCTTCCATACTTCTCAGGTGGAAATAGAATCCTGCAGGTGTGCGAGGGATCAGGGCATGAGCACAGGCCAGTTTTCAGGTCACTTGCAGTGCACGGGTATACAGCCAGTGGTGTAGACTGATATTGAGAAGCAAGTGAAATTCAGGCCATGACCAAAAGCCAAGGTCAGGCACGTGGTAGATATGGATCATTCAACAGCATCGCTTATCAAGGAGATTAGGAGCAAAGTTTGAGAGATAAGTATGTATAGTAAACAGACTAAATATGGCAAGGCCAAGCATAACTAGAAAGCATCATGTTACATTTATAAAGTACAGAATGTCCACTATACTCTTTTAATATATTATCAGTCAATTGCCGAAGCCATTATACGTGGGGAGTCAAGATCATGTAATATTCAGGTGACGTGAAGTTAGAAGATGAGGAATTAGATCAAGTCATGCAGATGTAATTCAGCCCCAATGTTAAAGTTGTGCATTAGTTTATTTTAGTATAGTACTGTAACTTTATAATTATTATTTATAATTAAATAGCAAAACCTAAAGCAACTTGAAAAGTAGAGAAATAAAGTAGGTTGAAATATGGAAGCAGAAGGCTGTGGAGGCCAAGTCGCTGAATGTATTTAAGATAGAGATGGATAGGTTCTTGATTAATAAGGGAATCAGGGGTTATGAGGAGAAGACAAGAGAATGGGGATGAGAAACATATCAGCCATGATTGAATGGTGGAGCAGACTCGATGGGCCAAATGGCCTAATTCTGCTCCTGTGTCTTATGGTCTCATGGAGGTTTCTCTATATTGTAGGATGCCAAATGTAAAATTAGCTGCTATGGCGCCACCGCTGGTGGGAAGGTGTAATGTCAATGTCACATGTTTACATAGGTGTTATGTATCAGAGTAAAGCCATTGGCTGGTGTAATGTTACGTGTTATGCAATGATGTCAGTGGAGTGTTTCGCGGGATTTTGCAGAAATCACCATTGTACCCTGCTTCAGCAGAATCTTGTAAATAAATTCCTTGAACTATGTTATACGACCTCGGCGTGTGCCCTTCTGATTCTTTCATTTTCGGCTGCAACAAAAAAATTACAAAAGAGAAGCTGGTGACCAGATCCAGACCATTAAAAAAAAAGGGAGAAAAACCACTTTCTGAACCAGAATGAGGAATCATCGATGGGGCAATTTAGCGTGGCCAATCCACCTAACCAGCACATCTTTGGGTTGTGGATCGAACCTGGAACCTTGGCGCCATGAGGCAGCAGGGCTAACCCACTGCGCCACCGTGCTGCCCCATCTGACGTGGTCTTGAGGACATTTACCGAGGAGGTCGTGTCGCTGAACGACTTCATCAAGGTGACTGTGGAAGTTAACAAGCAGAAAGTGGAGTTGCCTCTTCACATTGTTCAAGGAAACTTTCCAGCATTGTTTTGTTTTATTCGTTTATGGGATGTGGGCATCGCTGATTGGGCCAGCATTCATTGTCCATCCCTGAGTGCATTTAAGAGTCAATCACATTGCTGTGGATGTGGAGTCACATGTAAATCAGACCAGGTAAGGATGGCAGATTTTCTTCCCTAAACCCAGAAGGGTTTTTACGACAATCGTCAAAGGTTTCATAGTCATCATTAGACTTTTAATTCCAGATTTTTATTGAATTCAAATTTTGCTGTTTGCCATAGTGGGATTCAAACCCTGGTCCCCAGAGTGTTATTACCCTGGGTCTCTGGATTACTCGTCCAGTGACAATACCACTATGCCACACCTCCCCATATCATTTGGGAGACATTGGTTAAGGAAGATCGAACTAAATGCGCCAGTGTGAACCAACTTGTTGACTCTACAAACGATCCTCGACCACTTCTGAGAAAGTATACAAAGGTATTCGAGGAGCCATGTGGATCCATGATTGGGGTCAATGTGAAACTCAAGATAAAGGCAGACAGCATGCCTGAGTGTTGAAAGCGCTTACCGTACTCTATGGTATTCATGGACGAAGCAGTCGAGAGGTTCCCAAAGGCAGGAGTCATTGGGTCTATCACCATCCAACAATTGGGCAACCCCAATTGCCTCCATCTTAAAGAAGGATGGTTCAGTACGAATATGCGGGGATTTAAAATGACTATCAGCCCTGTATTATGTGCTGATCAGTACCCTCTACCAATTATCGAAGGTCTTTTTGCAGGATTCTCAGGAGGGCAAAAATTGAGCAAAATTGTTCTCTCCCAAGCCTATCTGTAAATGATTGTAGCTATTGAGTCTCAGCCGTTATTGGCCACAGTAACACACCAGGGTGTGTTTCAGTATCGGTTCCGTTCAGGATAACGTCAGCACCGGCTCTCTTCCAACAATCTATGAATCAGGCTGTGAGTGGGCTACTGGGTGTGTAATGCTACCTGGACAGCATTTTGATTACAGGTTCAAATGATGGAGAGCATATAAAAAACCTAAAAGCCACTCTCAAGGCTGAAACTACATAATCTCAGGGTCAAGAACGAGAAGTGTGAATTTTTTACATCTTCAATCACTAACCTGGACACATTATCGACGAAGACGGTATTCACAAAGAACCTAAGAAATGTTGGAGATGCTGGATGCTCTGTGACCACAGAACATGACTCAGTTAAGGTCGTTTCTTGGATTATTAAGTTCATATCACACTTAGCAACAAAGCTTTACACATATATTTCTTGGTAAGAAACAAGCTTGGCTCTGGAAGAAAGATTGTGAGGATGCTTACCAAAATGTCAAAACAATATTACAGGGATTGGAGTTGTTGGTCCATTATAATCCAAAACTGAAGCAGCAGCTTGCTTGTGACACATCACCCTATGGGATTGGAGCAGTTGTCTCGCATATAATGCCTTCAGGCAAAGAGCGACCAACAGCATTTGCTTCCAGGATGTTCGCTAGCACTGAGTCCAATCCTACTCAACTTGAGAAAGAAACTCTCAGCATTATTTTTGGCATTCGAAGTTTCCACCATTATTTATTGACCGTCAATTTACTCTATTGACCAACCTCGTCCCTTAACAACAGTTTGTGGGCCACTCGCTGCTAATTGATAACAATGTTGGGCGTTAATCTTGTCGGCACAGGTGTCATTAAATATATTGAGTCTGAACAGCACACAAACACGGATGTTTTGCCTAGGCTGCCACTGCAAGATTAACAAGACGAAAAAGATAAGCATGAATCTGATGAACACTTCAACAACATATTTTATTTGTCTCATGTGGAAAATGTTTCAGAGAACGTCTTCTCAGGTGTGAAAATTTACCCGACCAGATCCAGTGATGGGGAAGGTGTTGGACATAATTCAAAGGCAAACTAACACTTTTTTTTCCTTCTTTTTTTAAATAAATTTAGAGTACCCAATTAATTTTTTCCAATTAAGGGGCAATTTAGCATGGCCAATCCACCTACCTTGCACATCTTTGGGTTGTGGGGGCGAAACCCACGCAAACACAGGGAGAATATGCAAACTCCACACGGACAGTGACCCAGAGCCGGGATCGAACCTGGGTCCTCGGCGCTGTGAGGCAGCAGGGCTAACCCACTGCGCCACCGTGCTGCCCAAAAGGCAAGCTAACACAAGAACACAGAAAGAATTCAGACCTGTAACCCTATCTTACCAGGCATCTGGAGTTGACAGTACAAAGTGGAGTATTGCATTAGAGCAGTCAATCCACCATATCTTCAAAGTAGAATCCTGGAACAGCTGCGCGAGGGCCATCTAGTGTAATTATAATGAAGGAGTTGACGAGAAGCTACCTCTTGTGGCCCGGGTTGGATGCCCAAATAAAGGAGAATGTGGGGTTATGCCAATCCTGTGCTGCATTGAGAAATGTACCTCTACTACAACCTTTGCATCCATGGGAATTTCCTACCAGGCTATGTCAAAGAATCCATGTTGATTATGCGGGACCAGTTGAAGGACATGTTTTTGGTTATGGCTGACGCGCATTCAAAATGGCGCAAAGTTGACAACATGAAATCGTCAACTACGGAACAGACCATAGAAAGGCTTGACAAGGGATTTGCAAGATTCAGGCGACCTGAACAACTCGTGAATGATAACGGTACTCAATTCACATGAGCCGAATTTGAGGACTACCTGAAGGGGTGTGGCATCAAATCTGCCCCCTCCCATCCAGCTAGCAAAGGCTTAGCTGATCGTTTCATACAATCGCTCATGCATGTAGTGAAGGTTTTGAGGGATAAGGTTCTCTACCCAACCGTGTCAATAGATTTCTAATGAAATACAGAAACACTGCGCATTCAACAACACAGAGCTCACCGGCTATCCTGATGTTCAAAAAGAAACTACGCACACATTTCAACCTTCAACTCCGAGATAGTCAGCCAACAACAACAGACGCATGTGGCTAGAAGGCAACAACATTCCGAAAGTCGCCTTTGACCGTGGGGAGCATGTCCTTGCAAAGAATTTCACCCCAAGCAGAAAATGGACTCCAGCAATTGTATCAGCCAAAACGGGATCGATTTCATATATTGTACAATCTGACGATGAACTATTTCTGGTGTTGGCACGCTGACCAATTATTGACTGCACCTGGTGAGAGTACAGAATCTGTACCAGATGTTTTCACCACAGATAGTATGGACAGGGACATGTCCGACTTGAGGACTGCAACTGCTGAAATTATGTAATCTGTTGTGACAGAATTATCCACACAACCAGAGACAGTTGCTGAGTTGGTTTTACCAGATGTAACACCAACCAGCGTACAGGAAGACACTCCTAGTACCCGTCAGAGCCAAGTTCCTGAACGTCGTGTTCTGCCAAAACGAGACCGGCATCCGCCCAAGAGACTGTCTTACTAATGTCCGTATGTAACATGAGAATGTTAGTTATGGCATTATGTGTTGGATCAGAGTTAAATTGCTTGTTTAAGTAAAAATGCTGGGGACTCTAAAGGAGTATATAGGGAGGGGTGTTATGTATCAGAGTAACGCCATTGGCTGGTGTAATGTCACGTGTTACACAATGATACCATCGGAGCGTCTCGCGAGCTTTTGCCGAGTTCAGCTTCGTACCCTGTTTGAGCAGCATCATGGAAAGAAACCCCTTGTACCATGTTATACGAACTCGACGTGTGCCACCTCTGATTCTTCCTTTTTGCAGCTTCAACAAAGAATCTAACAATAGGTCGTTTCCATTCGAGATGTGGGCATAGGCATTTGCAATTGGAATGTTGACAGAAAAGTGTGAGAAAAAGTTGCCACAGCACACCTTGCTGATAGGAGAAAGTGACAGCTGCTGAGCTGCCTGATGAGAAATATTTGGCCGAGTTATATTTTGTTTCTAATAACGTACGTACTCCTCTCTGACCATTTTCACGGGTCCTCCTTCCATTGAATCACCTGCTCCATTGATAACTTTAAATTGCCGGACACTATTTCTGGCAGCTGGCTCCTGTGTCTGGTATTTAATCAAGTCAAATTGCAGAAAAAGTAGCAGAAACCGATCTGTGTGTAATTTGAACAGGCTGATCCCAGATCTGCCAGAGGACAGGACCAGAAAGCCTAAGCTTTCACTAAAATGTCACTAAAATGCACATACATGGCACAAACTGAAGGCAAGACATTCAGCACCCAAGGGATAGTTATTTCAAAAACTGGGGTCATTAATAATAAAAAATATGCATTACTATTGTGCTGACATGTGGACAGTGTGGGATATTTTGCAGTTGAATAACAGAGATTGAACCTGGAGTTGTCAATTCCCATCGAGTGAGATCTTCCGGCTGTCAGCGCTCCACCATTACAGAGTAGGTGGGTGGCTCCAAAATCGACAGACCGTCCACTCAATGTAAACAAACAATTAAGGGTCAATTGAGCTTCTTACCAAGCCCGACGATGCCAATAACACTGCCCATACCATAATACAGTTGATGTGAGCGGTGGAGCTGGAGTGGGCAGATCGTTCTTGCAAAATGGTTTTCAAAGGAGTAGGAAGGAGGGACCACGTTTCAGGGAGCACCCTTTGCACATCGGGTGCAGCCCCTCATTAGGCCATACCCCTATATTTTCCGACCCTCACATTCTCCAAATTCCACCACCGCAACCCCCCCAACCCATTCCCCCCATCTCAGCGCCCCCCCCCCCCCCCCCCGCAACCCCCGCAAAAGCTGGCCAAACCCTCCCCGTCCAACACTCCAGGCTTACCTCACTCCAGGAGATGTTGGACATTCTTCTCGGGATTGGTTCCGGTTCCGGCAGCACCCGTTTCTCAGCTCTTGGCACTGCCAGGACTGCTGGAGTTGCCGGCCAGTCGGGTTGGCTGGAAGCTCCCAAGTGATGGGACTTTCTCCCCAGTGATGGGACTGTCTGTCAAGTTAGGGTTGCCCAGAGTGAGGCGACTTCCAGTCGACTTGCCTTCGGAGCGGGATGGTGGAGAGGTGGCGGGGACAAGCCATCTGTTCCCCACAGAATGCAGCCCAGTCAAGTAGTCAGGTGCAGCCATGACCAGGCCATACTTCCACTAATAATAATAATAATCTTCATTAGTGTCACAAATTAACACTGCAATGAAGTGACTGTGAAAATTCCCTAGTCGCCACACTCCAGCACATATTCGGGTACACGGAGGGAGAATTCAAAATGTCCAATTCACCTAACAGCACCAAGTATGAAGGTTATGGATTTGAAGCACAAAATCCAGGCTGATGATTCAGTGCAACTTCTTCCTTTCTTTTGTCTGTTGTCAATCTGGCCTGATATTAAACCTGGACAAGTTATGTAAAGTGGGTGTAGAGTTTGCAACTGGAAATCCAGATGTGCTTTATTTGAGAGTGTTCTCATGGGAGAGCTCTAGGGAGCAGGGGGAAGCATTCTAGCTCCTCCTGGAGTGCTGCGAAAATGGTCACCTTCTCCCCGAAGCTGCCCTCACCTCGCTTCAGGTGTCGGGTTTCCCGCTGCGTAAGAAGTTAACCATTGTAGAAGCACCACCCCCCACCCCCCCCCCTCCCCCCACCCCAACCCCATGTGCTCACCTATGTTGAAACCCTGAGGGTGGGTATAGCGGGATATTGGCCAAATGTGGGCAAATGGGACTAGCTTTGTGATAGAAACTGGGCTGCATGGACAAGCTGGGCCGAAGGGCCTGTTTCCATGCTAAAACATCTATGACTCTATGACTCCGCCCCCAGCCCACTCCCTTTTTTAGAGCCTAGATTCAAATCTAAATGATGACCGCTTAAGAAAGGCTGTGGAAGCCAGCAGTTATGGATCCATTAACACCTTCAGAAGAGGCGGGGGATAGAAATCACAGGAGAATGTGCGATGTATAGAAAGTCAGGAAGGCGATACATGTGCTTACATTCTTACCTCATCAATCACCAACGGGTGACATGCTTAATGCTCATTTTGCATTGGAATAGACATAAAACATTTCCAAGTTTTATTTTACAAATTGCTTTTAATTCCACCAATTATCCAGGAATTTCAAACAGTACCATGGATGTTGTTAAATCCATCCGAGATGGTAGTTTGGGGCCTCAGCTCATGTCTCATCTGAAAAGACAGCAGTTTAATATTTCCTACAGTATGGTTCAAGTGGGTTTGAACCCACAATCTTCTGGCGCAGAATTGAGAGTAGCTATCACTGAGCCATGCCTGACAGCCACAGCGAATGTGACACAATCGCAGAGACTGCATGTGACGTGCCAAAAGTGCAATTTTGCAGGATTGTTTGCATGTGACCAATTTAATATAATGAGGTTTTCTTTTCCCATTCACCATGAAGATGATGGAAAAATGATTATACAGATTAAACTTGTTAACAGGCTGCTTTTGCCATCAAATTAACCTGGGACTGCTTTCTATTCCAGTTTCTCTGCGCCTTCATGCCTCTGTACAGCTGGCAATCATAAATGAGAGAAGGACAAACATGTGCTGGAAACATTACCAGCCAAAGCAGTCACTCACTCCTCACTGCAAGGCTAAGAAAATTTGGCATGCTTACGATTGTTACAGAGTTAATGAACTCGATGGGTGTTGAACATCTAATTTTGCCATTAAGGGTTTCCCCTTGGAATGTGTTGTAGGATGGGTCATTGAATCTGTGATGGATGAAAACGATACTCATGAAGTAATTCAAATGTAACGGGTTTCAAAACGGAGCAATTCCCACCTTGCACATTAGCAATTGCCTTTATCGTTTTGATCAGCTCACTCATATCTCCGGTCAATTTGCTTTTGTCCAGCATCAGAAGGAATTAAATTCTCTGATCCTTTTCCTCACAACTCGGCAAGTCAAACCATTTATTTTTAATGTTCTTCTCACTTGCTTGCAGGCACTCAGATCCTAGATGCAATTCTCCAACCGTGGTCATACTGGAGTTCATGCCTTTAGCTACCTAAGCCCTCAGCTCTGAAATTCCACCTCTCCCCAAACCTCATTGCCTTTCTTTCCATACGTCACTCCTCAAAACCTTCCTAATTAAACAAGCTTCCTTGTATCCCCAAATCTCCTTACTTTGCTCTGTGTCAAGCAGCTTGGAAAGTTATGCTTCATTAAATGTGCTATACAGATGCAGGTTGTTGTTGGAGTGTTTTAAAATTCGATCGGTATATGGATATCGCAAAACGGCGCCTCTCTCTGCACAACCTGTTTGCTTTGACAATTCCAACATTGCACTGTCAAGATACAGTTCTTATAGAATTTACAGTGCAGAAGGAGGCCATTCAGCCCATCAAGTTTGCACCGGTCCTTGGAAAGATTACCCATTTAAGCCCAAACCTCACGCCTCCACCCCATCCCCATAACCAAGTAACTCCACCCAATCTTTTTTTTTGGACACTAAGGGCAATTTTAGAATGGCCAATCCACTTAACCTGCACATCTTTGGACTGTGGGAGGAAACCGGAGCATCCAGAGGAAATCCACATGGACACAAGGAAAACATGCAGACTCCTCACAGACAGTGACCCACGCCGGGAATCAACCTGGAACCCTGTAGCTGTGAAGCGACAGTGCTAACCATTGTGCTACCGTGCCGCCTATGGTAGAAGAGTCACTCATCAGTTCCTTTTAAAGATTGTTTTGTGCTCGATTCAAGTGAAATAGCCGACTCTGAACTTATTTTCATCCACTGCTAAGATTTTCCAGTTATAGGACATAGACAGGATGAGAATGAGAAAAATGGATTAGCTGAGTGTCCAGTGGAGTTGCAATGTGGGGATATTTCATGGTTGTCCTTCTATTTGAGGACAACATCGACTCAGGGTCATCAATATCTGCCGTGGGTCTTCATGCAATTGAACAGGCTGATTCTCCACCCACAACATGGGTCAAGATGTCCCACAAGGTAGTGGGATCCGGAGTGCGGGATTTGATTCCTTCTCTTCCCTTCTCTGCCTCATCATCAAAGCACAATGCAGTGAGAAGGACACGTTGTCCCCATTTTGAACGACCGGTAGCCAGCCAGCCATGACATTAAAATCAATGCTGCCACACACTTCGAGCAGAGTTTCAGAGTGTCTTTGAGTGACATTTTCTTCGTCCTCCACTGGAACGCTGACCATTTCAGAGTTGAGAAAAGAAGCCCTGGTGAGAGCGATGCTTTCTGGCCATACCCGTACATGGTGTCCAGTCCTCTGAAGTTGATTTTGTTGTTGTTTTGCCTATATGCTTGTGGGAGCTGGCTTCAAGAAGGACGCTGGTGTTTGTTAAGACAGAAATTCAACCACTGCTGGTGATAACAGGACTGTAGTTTGAAATGATTGTGCTTTCTTGAAGTAAAGCCGAAACTCAAAGTCGAATCCGGTTCCAGCACACATCATGCATACTCGTTCACTCCATTTGTGCCTGCAAACACATCCAGTAGCAATTCCATTGTCGTGCCATGATTTGACAAGTTTTACATTACCCTCCACTATTAACACTGGCTGCTGAATTGATTCAACATTGGACTGTGTACCAAAGAAGACACTACGGGTGTTCCCCAATTCGGAAACCCTGGCTCAACCAAAGGGTCCAATCCCTGCTGAAGTCCCGGATGAAGGCGTTCAAGTCTGACGACCCTGACCTATATAAGAAATCCAGGTACGATGTACGGAAAGCCATCAGGGACGGCAAAAGACAATACCGGATCAAACTAGAGTCCCAGGCCAACGACACAAACCCACGACGGCTATGGCAGGACTTACATGAGATCACAGGCTACAACGCAAGGCCAGGCGGAATCTCTGGGGCTGGAGCATCGCTCCCTGATGAACGGAACAAGTTCTATGCCCGTTTTGAACAGTCAGCCAATACATCAGTGCCACCCACCCCAACAACCCTGGACACACCCATACTCACTATTACAGCCTCAGAGGTAAGAGCTGCCTTCTTGAAAGTGAACCTGCGGAAAGCGACGGGCCCCGACAGAGTCCCTGGGCGAGTACTCAGAGTCTGCGCAGACCAACTGGCGAGTGTATTTGCAGACATCTTCAACACCTCACTTCTCTGCTCCTGCTTCAAGAAGACCACCATAATACCGGTACCAAAGAAGAAAAAGGTAGCGTGCCTCAGACTTCCGGTTGCGGCTATGCGGAGCTAAGTCGCACATTCGGCGGCTCCCGCGGAAACTGACTTTTGGGCTCTTTTCAGGGCCCCCAAAGGCACTTTTTCGACGTTTCCCGGTGTGGGAAGGAGTCTACAACAGCTCCCTGTCAGTATATGGCTTCAACTAGGAGCGGGGCGACAAAAAAGGTGGTGGTGGACCAGAAGAAGGTGCGAGGGAAGAAGGACAAAATGGTAGTGGGCGGAGACCAGGCAGCGTGGATGCAGTGGGCGGAAGAGCAGCAGGAGGGTATCCAGCGCTGCTTCAGAGAGATTAAAACGGACCTGCTAGAGCCGATGAAGGCGTCTATTGATCAGCTGCTGGAGACACAGATGGCCCAGGGAGTGGCGATCCGCGAGGCTCGACAAAAGATCTCTGACAATGAGGACGAGATCTTAGGCCTGGCGGGAAAGGTGGAGGCGCACGAGGCGCTCCACAAGAAATGGCAGGAACGGTTTGAGGAGATGGAGAATCGGTCGAGGCGGAAGAATCTGCTGATTCTGGGCCTCCCGGAGGGGCTGGAGGGGCCGGACGTGGGGGCCTATGTGGTCACCATGTTGAACTCGCTGATGGGAGCAGGGTCCTTCCAGGGGCCCCTGGAGCTGGAAGAGGCCCATAGAGTGCTGGCGAGGATGCCCAAGGCCAACGAGCCTCCGCGGGCGGTGCTGGTGTGGTTCCATTGGTTCGTCGATCGGGAGTGTGTGCTCAGGTGGGCCAAGAAGGAGAGGAGCAGCAGGTGGGAGAACGCGGAGGTTTCGATATATCAAGACTGGAGTGCGGAGGTGGCAAAGCGGAGGACTGGGTACAATCGAGCGAAGGCGGTGCTGCACAGGAAGGGGGTGAAGTTTGGCATGTTGCAGCCGGCGCGACTGTGGGTCACCTATAAGGACCGGCACCATTATTTTGAGTCTCCGGAGGAGGCGTGGGCCTTTGTTCAGGCCGAGAAGCTGGACACAGATTGAGGGTCGGGACGGGCGATTGGGGACTGCGGTTGATATGCTATGTTTATTTTTGTTTCGAGGGGGGGGGCCTTTATATTGCTCCGGGTTTCTTTTCTTTGTGCTTTTTCTCTTTTGGGTCGGTGAGAGTGGCTGGGGCGGGTTGGGCACTGTCTTGGTTGGGTTGGTCGGGGGGGCTCTTGGAGGTGAGATGGGGCCCCGCGGGGGAGGGGGAGGCCTGCGTCAGGGGTGAGAGGACCGGGCCTGTAAAAGGAGCTGCGTCAGAGGTGGCGGGGCCTGGTAGGTGGAAAGCGCGGGCTTTTTCCCGCGCTGAAGACTGGAGGGGGCGGGACCAGGGCGGGGAAGCGAGGGTCGTTTTCAGAAGGGGGAGGGGGAGAGCCTATGGATGGGGACGGGAGAGGAGGGTGTGCCACACAATGGGAGGAGTCGAAGGAGAGGCGGGAGTGGCCGGGGTCAGCAGGAGTCAGCTGACTTGCAGAAGTGCAATGGGGGGAGTAAATCAGCTAGGATGGGGCCTAGCCGGGGGTGGGGAGGGGGGGGGGGGTGTTGTTGGGGGGGGGGGGAGAGGGATCGAGTTGCTGCTGCTATGGTCAAGGAGGAGCTGGAACAAGTGGGGGGGGTCGAGACGGGGGTATGCCGCTGTGGGGAACGGGCCGAATGTGGGGTGTGGGCGCGTGGCTGGCCGAGGAGGGGTCATGGCTAGTCAGCGGGGGAGGGGGGCGGGTAGCCCCCTGATCCGGCTGATAACCTGGAATGTAAGGGGACTGAATGGGCCGGTTAAGCGGGCCCACGTGTTCGCGCACCTGAAGTGGCTCAAGGCGGATGTGGCTATGCTTCAGGAGACACACCTGAAGGTGGCAGACCAGGTAAGATTGAGGAAAGGGTGGGTAGGTCAGGTGTTTCACTCGGGACTAGATGCCAAAATTCGAGGGGTGGCGATCTTGGTGGGAAAGAAGGTGTCATTCGAGGCGTCGAGCATTGTGGCAGATAATGGCGGTAGGTACATAATGGTAAGTGGTAAGTTGCAGGGAGAGAGGGTGGTACTGGTCAATGTGTATGCCCCGAACTGGGACGATGCAGGTTTTATGCGGCGAATGTTGGGTCGGATCCCAGACTTGGAAGTGGGGGGCCTGATAATGGGGGGAGACTTTAACACGGTGCTGGATCCGGCACTGGAGCGCTCCAGGTCTAGGACGGGTCGGAAGCCGGCGGCGGCTAAAGTGCTGAGGGAATTTATGGACCAGATGGGAGGGGTGGACCCTTGGAGATTTGCAAGGCCGGGGGCTAGGGAATTTTCATTCTTCTCACATGTCCATAAGGCTTATTCCCGAATCGACTTTTTCACCTTGAGTAGGGCGCTGATAGCAAGAGTAGAGGATACTGAGTATTCGGCAATAGCCATTTCGGACCACGGCCCGCATTGGGTGGACTTGGAGATGGGGGAGGAGAGGGATCAGCACCCGCTGTGGCGCTTGGAGGTGGGGCTGTTGGCAGACGAGGAGGTGAGCGAGTGGGTCGAAGGAAGTATAGAGAGGTACTTGGAGACCAACGACAACGGGGAGGTCCGAGTGGGGATGGTATGGGAGGCACTGAAGGCGGTGGTGAGGGGAGAGCTGATCTCCATTAGGGCCCACAAGGGGCGGAAGGAGTGGGGGGAGAGGGAGAGGCTGGTGGGGGAGATGGTGAGGGTAGACAGGAGGTATGCGGAGGAGCCCGAGGAAGAGGCGTAGCCTCCAGGCCGAATTCGACCTGGTGACCACCAGGAAGGCGGAGGTGCAGTGGAGGAAGGCCCAGGGGGTGATTTACGAGTATGGGGAAAAGGCAAGCCGGATGCTGGCGCATCAGCTTCGGAAGCAGGACACAGCTAGGGAGATTGGGGGAGTTAAGGACAGGGGAGGGAGTGTGGTGCGGAGTGGGGTTGGCATCAATGTGGTCTTCAGGGACTTCTACGAGGAATTGTCCCGATCAGAGCCCCCACGGGAGGAGAGAGGGATGGGCCGCTTCCTAGACCAATTGAGGTTTCCAAATCTGGAAGAGGGACTGGTGGCGGGATTGGGGGCCCCGATTGGGCTGGAGGAGCTGATCAGAGGGATAGGAAGCATGCAGGCGGGGAAGGCACCGGGGCAAGACAGTTTCCCGGTTGAATTTTATAAAAGATATTTGAACCTGTTGGGCCCGCTGTTAGTTAGGACCTTCAATGAGGCAAGGGAGGGGGGGGTTTGCCCCCGACGATGTCCCGGGCACTGATCTCCTTGATCCTGAAGCTGGACAAGGATCCCCTGCAGTGTGGGTCTTACAGACCGATCTCCTTGCTAAATGTAGATGCCAAGGTGCTGGCGAAGGTCTTAGCCACGAGGATTGAGGATTGTGTGCCGCAGATCATCCATGAAGACCAGACGGGGTTTGTGAAGGGGAGGCAGTTGAACGCAAATGTGCGGAGGCTTTTGAACGTTATCATGATGTCGACGAGGGAGGGGGAGGCGGAGATAGTGGTGGCGATGGATGCTGAGAAAGCCTTCGATAGGGTAGAGTGGGGGTACCTGTGGGAGGAGCTGAAGAGGTTCGGGTTTGGGGAGGGGTTTGTTAGGTGGGTTAGGCTGTTATATGAGGTCCCGATGGCTAGTGTGGCCACAAACAGAAGGAGGTCCGAGTACTTTCGGTTGCACCGAGGGACGAGACAGGGGTGTCCCTTATCCCCCATGCTCTTCGCACTGACGATTGAACCCTTGGCTATGGCACTGAGGGAGTCAAGGAACTGGAAGGGGTTGGTGAGTGGTGGGGAGGAGCATAGGGTATCGCTTTATGCGGACGACCTGCTGCTGTATGTGGCGGACCCAGTGGGAGGAATGCCGGAGGTAATGAGGATTCTTAGGGAATTCGGGGACTTTTCGGGGTACAAGCTCAACATGAGGAAGAGCGAGCTGTTCGTAGTTCATCCAGGGGACCAGGAGAGGGGGATTGGCGAGCTCCCACTAAAAAAGGCGGAGAGGAGCTTCAGGTATTTGGGCGTCCATGTGGCCAGGAGCTGGGGGGCCCTGCATTGGCTTAATTTTACAAGGCTGGTGGAGCAAATGGAGGAGGAGTTCAAGAGGTGGGACGCGTTGCCGCTGTCCTTGGCGTGCAGGGACGGTGCTCCCAAGGTTTTTGTTCCTGTTCCAGTGCCTCCCCGTGTTTATGCCGAAGGCTTTTTTCAGGTGGGTTAACAGGAGTATAATGGGGTTTGTGTGGGCGCGAGGGACTCCGAGGGTGAGAAGTGTGGTTCCTGGAGCGGAGTAGAGATAGGGGGGGACTGGCGCTGCCCAACTTCTGTGGATATTACTGGGCTGCCAATGCGACAATGGTGCGCAAGTGGGTGATGGAGGGGGAGGGGGCTGCATGGAAGAGGCTGGAGACAGTGTCTTGTGTGGGGGCGCTGGCAACAGCGCCACTGCCGCTCCCTCCAAGGAGGCATACCACGGGCCCGGTGGTGGTGGCTGACCTCAAAATTTGGGGACAGTGGATGCGGCACAGGGGGGAAGTGGGGGCCTCGGCGGGGACCCCATTACGGGGGAACCACCGGTTCGCCCCAGGAAGAACAGGTGGAGGGTTTGCGGGGTGGCACAGGGCAGGGATACGAAAGTTGGGGGACCTGTTTGTGGACGGGAAGTTCACGAGCCTGGGTGAGCTGGAGGAGAAGTACGGGCTCCCCCCTGGGGAACACCTTCAGGTACTTACAGGTAAGGACGTTTGCCAGACGGAAGGTGGTGGAATTCCCGTGGCTACGGCCACACACAGTACAGGACAGGGTGCTCTCGGGGGGGTGGGTGGGGGTGGGGAAGATCTCGGAAACTTACCAGGTGATGCAGGAGGAGGAGGAGGCCTCGGTGGTGGAGGTAAAAGGTAAGTGGGAGGAGGAGTTGAGAGGAAATTGAGGAAGGGACGTGGGCAGATGCCCTGGGGAGGGTGAACTCTTCCTCATCGTGCGCGAGGCTCAGCCTCATACAGTTTAAGGTGCTGCACAGGGCACACATGACCGGGACAAGGATGAGTCAGTTTTTTGGGGGTGAGGACAGGTGTGTCAGGTGTTCAGGGAGCCCAGAAAACCACACCCATATGTTCTGGGTATGCCCAGCGCTGGAGGAATTTTGGAAGGGCGTAGCGAGGACGGTGTCGAGGGTGGTAGGATCCAGGGTCAAATCGGGCTGGGGTCTAGCAATATTTGGGATGGAAGAGGAGCCGGGAGTGCCTTTGCGTCCCTGGTAGCCCGGCGAAGGATTCTTCTTCAGTGGAAAGATGCGAGGCCCCCAAGCGTGGAATCCTGGATCAACGATATGGCGGGGTTTATTAAGTTGGAGAGGGTGAAATTTGCCTTGAGAGGGTCGGTACACGGGTTCTTTAGGCGGTGTCAACCGTTCTTAGACTTCCTGGCAGAGCGGTAGACATTGGTCAATGGCAGCAGCAACTCGGGAGGGGGGGGGGTCACTTTATTTTTTTTTGTTTTTGTTATTTACACTGGAGGGTCTGAGGGGGTGTATATACCTGTTGTATTAAGTTGGGGTGTTAATGTTAATTTATTATTTATGTACAGGGGGGGGAGGGGGGGGTGGATGGTTGTTTTTCTGGACTGTGTTTTGCACTTAACCCTGTTGGGTTTCTTTTTCATTTTGTTATTGATATTTTATGAAAACCTTTAATAAAAATTATTTTTTTTAAAAGGTAGCGTGCCTCAACGACTACCGACCGGTGGCCTGATGTCTGTTATCATGAAATGCTTCGAGCGGCTAGTCATGAGACGGATCAACGCCAGCCTCCCAGACCGTCTCCATCCACTGCAGTTTGCCTATCACCGCAACCAGTTCACAGCAGATGCTATCTCTCTGGCCCTACAATCAACCCTCGAACATCTTGACAACAAGGACACCTACGTCAGACTGCTGTTCAGAGACTACAGCTCCGCCTTTAACACCATTATCCCAACAAGATTAATGACCAAACTCTGCAATCTTGGACTTGACACCTCCCTGTGCAGCTGGATCCTTGACTTCCTCACCAACAGACCACAATATGTCAAGATAGGCCACAGCACCTCCTCCACAATAGTCCTCAACACCGGGGCTCCCCCAAGGATATGTGCTCAGTCCTCTACTGTATTCCCTATACACACACGACTGTGTGCAAGGTGTAATTCCAATTGAATCTATAAGTTTGCGGATGATATGATTGTGGTTGGTCGTATCTCAAACAACGGCGAATCAGCCTACAGAAGGGAGATAGATCGCCTGATTGCATGGTGTATCGAAAACAACCTCTCTCTAAATGCTGGAAAGACCAAGGACCTGATCATCGACTTCGGGAAGTGTAGCACGACACCACACACCTCCCCTCTCCCCCAGTCTACATCAATAGCTCCGAAGTGGAGATGATAGATATAGATAACGTAAGTTCCTGGGGGTCACCATCACCCCTGGGGGTCACCATCACCAACAGTCTGTCCTAGTCCACTCACGTTGATGCAACAGTCAAGAAAGCCCAACAAAGTCTCTACTTCCTACAGAAACTAAAGGAATTTGGCATGTCTGCATCGACTCTCACAAACTTCTACAGGTGTGCGATAGAGAGCATCCTATCCGGCTGCATCACAGTTTGGTGTGGCAACTGCTCGGCCCAAGATCGCAAGAAACTGCAGAGTGTGGTGAGCTCAGCCCAATGTATCACACAAGCTTGCCATCCTCACATTGATTCTGTATACAGCTCTCGCTGCCTCAGGAAGTCAGACAGTATCGTCAGAGACCCTTCAAACCCAGGCTTTGCCTTCTTCCAGACCCTTCCATCAGGCAGAAGGTACAGAAGTCTGAAGACCCACACATCCATACATAGGAACAGGTTCTTCCCCACAGCTACTGGACTCCTCAACGACTCTCCCTTGGACCTGTTCCCTGGAAGAACATTATTTACGATGCACTATGTTGCTCTTACTCATGTGTTGCTTGTTTGGCCCTTGGTCCGCACTGTAACCAATCACTATTTGTTGATGTGCCATTTGTCAATGTACTCTGTCGATTATTCTTTTGTCTACTATGTACGTACTGTGTACGTTCCCTTGGCCACAGAAAAATACTTTTCATTCTACTTCAGTACATGTGACAATAAATATCAATCAATCAATCAATCAATCAATCCACAAAATGTGGGGAAGGTTAATGGGGAATTGGGATTGGGGCGTTGTTTAAGTAAGCCATGTTGGCTGGGTTTGTTGTTGGTTGGGTGTGTGTTGTTCATCTTGCTCTTTTGATATCTTGTTGTTAAAATTATAAATGCCTTAATAAAAATACTTTTTAAAAAATCAGTCAATCAACCACTATCCACCCACAGAAATAGTCGAGAGGTAGCAATATAACCGGTTCACTTCCCAATGCTCGGCACCAAACTTTGTTGTGCCTGTGATCATCTCATGGTTGCTGGGGCCAAACAAGAAGATGACTCGACTACAGCTCAGGAAGCTAATTTGCCAACAAATGACCTGCTTGTATTATTTCACAATGGAATGCGGCATGCAAGCCCTCATACCTGACGGAGCCCTGATCCATGAAGAAAGCTGTGCAACCAAGTGTCAACACATTTTGCAGTAATTATAGCTGCAGTTGCCTCTGGCTGTAACCCTGCTGAGGTGTCATCCAACACATTAAAGAGGAGTCCCAATGCCAACTCTCTACAACATCCCACACCAGGGGCAGGACTTTACAGCCCCACCTCAATGTGTCTCCCCCACGCCAGCGTGTGCGATGGGACAGCTAAATGGTTGTTTACTTCAGCAGGATCATCCCATCCTATCGGGCAGGAGAGACCATAAAATCCGAGCCCACAGATCAAGGGCCTAAAGAAACGGAAGCACTTCTCTGAAGCTGCAATGAACTTATGCAATAGACATGTTGGGACGTGCTGAATGCAGAAGGTCAATGACAGAGCTTGTTTCCAGGATCGTGCCAGACTATTTTTGTACATCTGTTACTAACAATCTACATGTTTATTTTGGACAGTTTGAATGTAATATGGAAGTCCAGCACCGTCCCAACAAGAAAATAAAAATTACAAATGTGCCAACATGAAGAAATAGTGGAGGCATTAGTTATGATCTTTCAAAAGACACTGGAGTCAGGGAAAGTCCCAGAGAATTGGAAAATCGCTGTTGTAACCTCCCTGTTCAAGAAGGGAACAAGAAAAAGATGAAAAATTATAGGCCAATTAGCCTAACCTCGGTTGTTGGCAAGATTCTAGAATCCATCGTTAAGGGTGAGATTTCTAAATTCTTGGAAGTGCAGGGTCGGATTAGGACAAGTCAGCATGGATTTAGTAAGGGGAGATCGTGCCTGACAAACCTGTTAGAGTTCTTTGAAGAGATAATAAATAGGTTAGACCAAGGAGAGCCAATGGATGTTATCTATCTTGACTTCCAAGAGGCCTTGATAAGGTGCCTCACGGGAGACTGCTGAGTAAAATAAGGGCCCATGGTATTCGAGGCACGGTACTAACATGGATTGACAATTGGCTGCCAGGCAGAAGGCAGAGAGTTGCAATAAAAGGTTCTTTTTCGGAATGGCAACCGGTGACGAGTGGTGTCCCGCATGGTTCAGTGTTGGGGCCACAGCTGTTCTCTTTATATATTAACGATCTAGATGACGGGATTGGGGGCATTCTGGCTAAGTTTGCCGATGATACAAAGATAGATGGAGGGGCAGGTAGTATTGAGGAAGTGGGAAGGCTGCAGAAAGATTTAGACAGTTTAGGAGAGTGGTCCAAGAAATGGCTGTTGAAATTCAACGTGGGCAAGTGCGAGGTCTTGCACTTTGGAAAAATGAATAGAGGCATGGACTATTTTCCAAACGGTGACAAAATTCATAATGCTGAAGTGCAAAGGGACTTGGGAGTCCTAGTCCAGGATTCTCTAAAGGTAAACTTGCAGGTTGAGTCCGTAATTAAGAAAGCAAATGCAATGTTGTCATTTATCTCAAGAGGCTTGGAATATAAAAGCAGGGATGTATTTCTGAAGCTTTATAAAGCACTTGTTAGGCCCCATTTAGAATACTGTGAGCAATTTTGGGCCCCACACCTCAGGAAGGACATACTGGCACTGGAGCGGGTCCAGCGGAGATTCACACGGATGATCCCAGGAATGGTAGGCCTAACATACGATGAACGTCTGAGGATCCTGGGATTATATTCATTGGAGTTTAGGAGGTTGAGGGGAGATCTAATAGAAACTTACAAGATAATGAATGGCTTAGATAGGGTGGACGTAGGGAAGTTGTTTCCATTAGCAGGGGAGACTAGGACCCGGGGGCACAGCCTTAGAATAAAAGGGAGTCACTTTAGAACAGAGATGAGAAATTTCTTCAGCCAGAGTGTGGTGGGTATGTGGAATTCATTGCCACAGAGGGCGGTGGAGGCCGGGACGTTGAGTGTCTTTAATACAGAAGTTGATAAATTCTTGATTTCTCGAAAAATTAAGGGCTATGGAGAGAGAGCGGGTAAATGGAGTTGAAATCAGCCATGATTGAATGGTGGAGTGGACTCGATGGGCTGAATGGCCTTACTTCCGTTCCTATGTCTTATGGTCTTATGGGGCGAAATTCTCCAGTATCGGCGCGATATCCGCCGACCGGCGCGAAAATCGGCGCTAATCAGTCCGGCATCGCGCCGCCCCAAGGGTCGGAATCCTCCGCATCTTGGGGGCCCCAGCCCTAACCTTGAGGGGCTAGGCCCGCGCCGGACTGACTTTCGCCCCGCCAGCTGGCAGAAAAGGCCTTTGGTGCCCCGCCAGCTGGCGCGGAAATGACATTGCCGGGCGGCGCATGCGCGGGAGCGTTAACGGCTGCTCACGGCATCCCCGCGCATGCGCTGTGGAGGGAGTCTCTTCCGCCTCCGCCATGGTGGAGACCGTAGCGAAGGCGGAAGGAAAAGGGTACCCCCACAGCACAGGCCCGCCCGCGGATCGGTGGGCCCCGATCGCGGGCCAGGCCACTGCCCAGGACCCCGGGGCCTGATCGCCCCGCGCCCCCCCCCAGGACCCCGGGGCCCGCCCGCGCTGCCTTGTCCCGCCGGTAAGATAGGTGGTTTAATCCACGCCGGCGGGACAGGCATTCTAGCAGCGGGACTTCGGCCCATCCGGGCCGGAGAATCGCGGGGGGGGGCGGGAGGCGCCAACCGGCGCGGTGCGATTCCCGCACCTGCCGAATCTCCGGTGCCGGAGAATTCCCGGGGGCGGGATTCACGCCAGCCCCCGCCGATTCTCCGACCCGGCGGGTGGGGTCGGAGAATCTCGCCCACGGTCTTATAAGTTGCAAAGACATTGTTTGTCTATCATTAAGGAACATAAAAAGTGTGTCACAACAGACGGAGCCATCAGTTGTTTGTGTTTACCCCTTCCCCTATTTTAACATGCAGGTTTCCAATGCTAATTTTTCCCTTCGTGTTCTGTTAATAAATGAGTGAACTCCTTCATCTCTCCTCATGAAAGAAGCACATTGATGGTTTGTTTTTCTAATCTCGATCCAAATACGTCAACTAAACAAGCAGCGGACATGAAGAAGAATTGAATAAATAGCTGAGTGAGGATGAAAATTGGAAATGCAAATCTTTATGTTAAAGGTAAAACAGAAAACCAATTCTACAACAGTTGATTACTTTTCCATCTAATAATAATGTTTATTATTGTCACAAGTAGGCTTACATTAACACTGCAATGAAGTTACTGTGAAAGTCCCCTAATAATAATAATAAAGCCGCCACTTCCATTGAGGTACATTGAGGGAGAATTCAGAATGTCCAATTGAATTCAGAATGTCCAATTCACCTACCAAGTACATCTTTCGGGACATGTGGGAGGAAGCTGGAGCACCCGGAAGAAACCCACGCAGACACTTGGAGAACGTGCAGACTCCACGCAGACAGTGACCCAAGCAGGAATCGAATCTGAGACCCTGTCGCTGTGAAACAACAGTGCTAACCACTGTGCTACTGTGCCACCCATCTTTTGCTGCACCTGATTTCCAAAACACATCTGACCAGAACAGAATACTTGCTGGGCATTTTCATGTAAGAACGTTCCAGAGAAAATGTTGCTTTCATTACATTCATTTTGAGACCATGGACAGGATTCTCCGCTGGTGGGATGCTCCATTTTGCCAGCAGCCCAGGGGTTTCCCGACAGCGTGGGGCTGCCCTACATTGGGAAACCCCATTGACCATCTGGCGTAACGGAGCATCCCGCCGGCGGGGTGAAACAGAAATGTGGCACGGCGGGGCGGAGAATCCAGCCCCATGTTAGTGGGCAGCAAGTTTAAAAAAGTTCAGAATGTATTCATTCTTCCAAAATACACAGAACATTTTGGCTCTCGCCTTGAGTTGACCTTTATCCTTGTGAAGAGTTGTCAACAGTTCCGGGTATTTTAAATAGAGCCAGGTTGTCATTAGTCACAGGGTTTTTAAGTAATTCTTTTAACTGCAGAAAATGCCATTTGTTGCATTTTAAAAACCCAAAGTGACGGATTAATGCTCATTAATACAAGATATCTTCAAGGTTGGAAATGGATAAAAGGCAATATGCGAACTGAGAAATGTCACTGAAATGACACGGAATTAGGTTTTAAAAGCCTGAAGCTGTAAGATAAAGGCCAAGGAATGGCACTGCCAAGGGGCGGGGCCTGAAGGGGAAAGAAATTGAAGGGGGCAGGGCCAGGCTGCGGCCTATAGGGAAACCCACAGGGAGGGTCCTGTAAGCCTGATGCCAGCGATCCAGGGGAGGGGGGACATTAATGCCCGATCGTAATCGGCGGTCGGGCAGAGAATCCCTTTTTACAACTGAATCGGGGGGGTGGGCCTGTTTTCAGATGCTCCGGCCACTCCAGAACGGTGTCATCGTGGAGTACACCGCACGCCATTGGGATGGCCTCAGGACGTTACCTGAAGCCCCTCCCCGGTGCTCCGCCCGCGATGGGCCGTCTTCCCGATGGCGGGGTACACGTGTATTCTCAGTTTTCATGAACCCAGCATGGCAGCTACGGACTGTGTCCAGCACCGCCACAGTCGAGGGGGGAGCCGTGCCATTGGCCGGGGGGCTTCGGTGAGGGCTGGGATTGACGGGGCATGGTCTGGGGGTGGCAAGGGGGCCCCAGGGAGGCACTACCTGACAGGTCGGGTCCGCGCGCAGCAAACACAATGTTGATCGGCGCGACCGCTGCAGGTTTTCGCCGTGCGCATGCGCGGCCACGGACCTGGCAATTCTCCGGCCATTTATTTTGTGAAGGCCGTGTGTTTTACGTGGCACGGCTGCATGCCCCTCACCGGTCGGAGGATCGGTGCTGGGGCCGCGCAGATTTTTTCATCATAGAACTAGACACATTCCCCTGACATAACCTCAAAATCACAGAATCCAGCCCCCTGTTTCTCTGGGGAGAAACACGCCACTTTTCAGTCAGAACCTGACACTTGTCCATTTTGGGGGGAAAGTCCCATCCAAGGACCTGGGAAAGTTTGAGTTGAAGTTGGCTACAGTGTATCGGGTCATGTTTTGGACACAGTAAGGGTGCAAGGAGAAGAAAAGCAACAAAGTTAACATATCTTGAATGTGGAAGTGAGGGAAGCTGAGAAAAACAATGAGCATCGTACAATCATTAAAATAGAGAGAGGCAAGAGAGGTTTCAATGGAGATAGAGGTTTGAAGCTGAAGTTGAGGAAAGGATTCCAAACGCTCACTGGAAAATGGTGAAACAATGGGCGGGATCGAACAGATCGGTTTCTAAGTGTCATTTCAGGCGGGCTTTGCTGGGAGTTTCTCCCCAGCTCTGTCGGCGAGTTCCCCACCGCTATCTAACCACACTTCATCAATTTTCCGGCCATGGGGAGTATCTCTTTGGGCAGTGCCAAGGTGCCAGCCTGGCAGCATCAAAGTGGCAGGTGCCAGGGGGAGAGACGGGGCCCTTGCCCTGTCCCTGACCACCCAGGGGCCTCCGATGACCAGGGAAACCCCCCCCCCCCCCCCCCCCCCCCCGTGGGCCATTCTGTCTGGTCTACATTTGTGTAGACCAGTACTAATTGGTGCCCAGCTGGGGTCTACCTGGGGAGCTGGTAGATGCCGGGAGCCGGTTAAATCCAGGGTCAGCACACTTAAGTGGGTTTGAAATCCACTTATGCATGCAAGCCTTGATCCACCCATTGGGCAGGATCCTGATCACAACACCTTACGAGATCTGGTCAGATCTCACCAGGTGTACTGGCTGTCAGGAAGCCTAGTGGCGGCCTCTTCCAGCATTAACTGGTCACATCGCACCTCTGTTCAGGCACAATGTGGCCGGTAGATCGCGCCCAATATATGTTTACTGGTTTCCTTGTATTCTGATGCATTATGATGCATCAGCTGTTAGGATCCCAGTTGATGTTACTACTGGATGGGACGGCCCCAGAATGGAACCCTGGCTCAAGAGGCCGTAACTTTTACTTTGTTTTAGAAAATATGGATGAATAGAGTCACAGGACCACCAGTTTACTTTTAACAACAGGAAAAAAAATAATTGAATATGAAAAGTTTGATTAGAATGCAATGATCCTTCACTGCCCCTTGTCTTCACAAATGTACTCAGATTTTAAGAATAACACAGGTCACAAAATATATTTTATGCTATAATGTGCTCAGTAAATACACAGTCCCTGCAAAACAGGCCAGTTATGGTCAGACACACCCCATTCTGAAACCAAGTGGCATATGCCACCCAATTGTCAAACAGTTCAACCTTATAAAAGGTATGCCACCCAATTGAACCTCTGTGGATTTCTCCTCAAATTTCCCCAGATGACGATGACATGGATGTTTCCGAATTCCACTTAGAGTATTCTTCCAAACAAAACTTTCTCTCAGCTGTTTGCAGCAAGAATCGACTTCCAAGATTTCCAACTCTCTTTTCAGTATTCCTTTATCTTAAATTGCCACAAACTTCCACACAATCTCCAAGGTACTCAGCTATACCAATATAGTCCAAGGTGGTGAACGCCCAGGTGAAGCCGAGCTGGGGGTTAGCATTATTTGGGGTATCAGACGAGCCGGGAGTGCAGGAGGCAAAAGAGGCCGGTATTCTGGTTTTTGCTTCCCTGGTAGCCCGGCGGAGGATTTTGTTACTGTGGAAAGATGCGAAGCCCCTTAGTGTGGAAGCTTGGATCAATGACATGGCAGGGTTCATCAAGCTGGAGAGGATAAAGTTTGCCTTGCGAGGGTCTGTGCAAGGGTTCCTCAGGCGGTGGCAACCGTTCCAAGACTATCTCGCGGAGCGTTAGGAGGAGGTCAGCAGCAGCAGCCCGGGGGGGGGGGGGGTGGGGAAGGAGAGGGAGGGGTGACGTTTGGGTTAAGGTGGGGTGTTTCCCTATTTGTGTTTTCTACTGTTATATGGGGGGTTATTGTATCTGGGGGAAATCTTATGTATAATTTCTGCTTGTGTTTTTGTTTCTTTTTCTTGTTGGGAGGGGGGTTTTGTTGAAAATTTGTTGAAAAATTTGAATAAATATATATATATTTTTTTAAAGCTATACCAATATAAGACTATTCTTTCACAGGCTGCGCTATGGTCACCAATCTTAGGACTGCTTCAGTTATCTGGCTTGTCCCTAGCCAACTTCACTAGGTCTGCACTTTTCAGCTCTTTCTTTCATGGCAATGAACAGTACCTTGCTCAAATTCTAGTTCCTTTGACTTCAATATTCCTGGAACTTCTCTTTTCATTCCCTGGTTTCTGGAACAAGCTGTTCTTTAGTTTCTGGGATTTGTTTTCTTGTCCATTGCTCCATTGTTCTGCTCCTGGTGGAGCTGTGAGAGCTGCCTTTTCTCTTACTACCTAGCTTCAACTACCTTGGGTCCAATTTAAACTGAACTCAAAAGGTTTTTCCAACTTAAAAGGTGGCCCTTGGTTGCTAAGCAACAGCTCAGTTTTCTTTAAGCTCTTGCTTGCTTTTCACATCCTAAACTCTTGAAACACAATACAGACACAGTTTGAAATGAAACCAAAACCCAGAACCCAAACCAATAATCAAAACACAGAAACTGGGACAGTTGGGGGTGTTGGCTACATGAATTTGTTTAACATGAATCTGACCAGTGGGTGGCACGGTAGCACAGTGGTTAGCATACTTGCTTCACAGCTCCAGGGTCCCAGGTTCGATTCCCGGCTTGGGTCACTGTTTGTGCGGAGCCTGCACGGGGTCCTCTGGGTGTTCCATTTTCTTCCCACAGTCCAAAGATGTGTAGGTTAGGTGGACTGGCCATGCTTAGTGTCCAAAGACGTTGGATGGGGTTACTGGGTTACGGGGATAGGATGGAGGTGTGGGCGTGGTAAGGTGCTCTTTCCAAGGGCCGGTGCAGACTCGATGAGCCGAATGGCCTCCTTCTGCACTGTAAATTGTATGACTGGAAGTTTGCCCTTTCGTACATGGAAGCACTAAATTAAACTCATTTAAATCTATACCTTGGGGTGGATTCTCTGGTTTCCCCAGTCACGGGTTACTCGGCAATGCACCATTCGTTTGCGGTGAAATTCTTTACTCCAGCCGCTTGTCAATGGTATTTCCCATTGAAGCCACCTCACGCCACCGGGAAAGCCATGGGCGGGGGTGTGCTGCCGTCTGGAAAGAAGAATCCCAACAGCTGGAGAATTCCGATCCTTATTTCTAATATCCAACAACTTAAAACTAACTCTCCTGACACTGCAAACATATTTGATTTTCAATATCAGGAGTCGGACAAATACCCAGCTCAAACCTTTCTCTTCAAAGATTATGATGCCATGTGAACTGCTCTTAATTAGATGACAGTATGCCAGAACTGTCCAGTGCTGCCAGTAAACTTGAACTTCTTCAATATTTACACTGCAGCATTTGCAGAGATACAGGCATGTACCAAGCTGAATATTTTGTAAGAAAATTGAGCTCACTTTAAAACAGAAATGAATGATAATTTTCTTATCATTTTGCACTTTTTACATTCATCACGAAGCACCAAGGAGAGTGGTGGAACATGTTGACACAGTAACAAAGGTGGAGGGGGGTAGGGGAGGGAAGGAGGTTAAACCCTTTTAAAAAAGGTATATGCCCCAACCTGACTGGTCCATGTCCATTGAGTTTGTTGGGTGGTCAATTGCAGCCACTCTACCTTGTTGGCCTCCTCAACTAAAGCCCTGTCTGTAGCCTGCTCAGGAATTGCCAACACCCCCAACTGTCCCAGCCCCATGATTGCCCCCTACGTTAATGCTTGGCCTGCCAATACAATTACCAAGGACTGTCCCCAAACATCCCCAACGATCCACGGCGACAGCCTTAGGCTGCCTTTCCCTGCCTGAGGCTGAACAATAAGGTCGCAACAACAACAACAAAAAATCAAAATCAGTACAAATGAGTAAATTCACTCAAAGGTGCAATGTGAGAAAATAGAAACCTCACTTTTGTACAGTGTGGGAGGGGGCAAGGAGATGGAGAAGTCTAAAATGGAGATTAAGAACTATTGTTGGATCAAAATAGAGTGAGATTTTTCTGACATTTGACCTTGTCAAACCTGACATAGAGAATATTTCTTTCTTGGGCTGGGGATTTCCTTGGAATTGTCAGGCTTGGCCATCACAACTCTGTTGCACTTCCGGTGGCAGAGTGTGAGCAATTCCAAGGAAATTCCGGGATGATGTGTCAAGATTGGAAAAGTGTTGCAATTTTCCTGTAGTGAAATTATCCCACATGTAAAATTTTTACACAAAAACATATTTAACCCTTCCATTGCACAGAGAAAAATCTGCATTCCAGGAAGAAACACCAAGAGTTAATCCAGATAAACTCAAAAGTCACTCTTTAAACTAATCCCCACATATATAGAATTACAGATTTAAAATTATAAACCCACAGCTCAGAGCACTCTGAAGCAGGGATTAGTTCTGTATTTAGGCCAATGGCATATTACAGTTATGAAAATAATAGTCTGAGCCAATGAGAAATGAGTGAATTGGGATTTTGTTTTGCACCCATACTAATTACATAGAATTAGGTAGAGACGACAGCACAGAAACAGGTCACTGGAATCCTGTATGATACCTATCTCAGTATGGAGTCAACACACTGCACAACCTATCTACTCTGCAGATAGACAAGATTAGCAAAAGCATCAAAGAGCCTTCACCTGCTCCCTCTCAGTGGTTCAAATCCAAGTTTCCACCCTCTCTCGATAGTAACTCATGAGCTCATGAACTACTCTGAACTCGTGTTCTGAAGGATTGGTCAAGTTGTACATGGTTTAATAGCAACTTTAGAAACAAAAGAAGGCCATTCAGCCCCTCACGTCAGTCCTGCCACTTTCCATTAGCTCTACGCTGATCTGTACATCAACTCCATTTATGCCTTAGCACCATAATCCTTGACGAACAAAAATCTGACCGATCTGTCTTGAAAGCTTCAATTGTCTCCACCTAATATAAAAAAGCACTTCCTGATTTCCCTCCTGAATGACTGGGCTACAATTATAAGATGATTCTTGGTTCCCAATCAGAAGGAATAGTTTCTAGGTCAAATCCTTTCAACAATTTAAACACCTCAATCGGCTCACTCTTATACTCCATGGAATACAAGGCAACAAAAATGCAAAAATCCATGTATGCAAGCTGTCTTCATAATTTAATCCTCTAATCCCTAGAATTTATCAAAGAGCTGACAAAACATGATGAGATAAATTTTCCGATCCCGCCCACCGGGGGAATTGTCGCAGGCGGGACAGATAATTTAACGGACCATTAAAAGATCCATTGACCGCGGGTGGGCTAGGCCGGAAAATCCCACCCCATGGGGTGAAGGGCCTCCTGCTATGATCTGTGAAGCCTACAGGCCAAGATAAAGCAGAAAAAGAAAGCATATTTCAATCACACAAGACGTAATACTGTAAGAAGCCTAGAGTATAGAAAGTACAGGGGTGCAGTAAAAATGGAAATTGGGAAAGAAAGGAGAAGATATGAAAAAATATAGGCAGGTGAAGTCAAAGAAAATCCTAAAATGTTTTCCCAATAGATTGGGAGCAAGAGAATAACTAAGGAAAATATAAGGTTTATCAGAGATGTACATGGTAACTTGTGGGTTGATTCAGAAAATGTGGGCAGGGTTCTCAATGAGTACTTTGCTCTGTCTTCACTAAGGGTAGGGTGATGCAGACATTCTAGTCAAAGAGGAGGAGTTTGTTAGATACAATAGCATGGAGGGAGAGGAATTACTGGAAGATAAGAATGTATCTCAGGCTGTTAAAGGAAGCCAGGGTGGAAATAAGCGCAGCAGTGAGCAGGTCACACGGCCTGCACATACACTTGACATTAAGCGCCCTGTGCATTTGGTGCCAAATCACGGAGGAGAGCTTCTTTCTTTTTCTGGCTTTGAGCAAGCAAGGAAAGAGGACTGTGACGATGGATTGTTTTGTTACAAGGAAGACATGGCTAGAGACACAAATAGGCAGTGTACCTACTGGCCAGGATCTCACATCTGAATCTGCTGGAGAGAGTTGCTCAGGAGAATTCGCAGCAGGACAGAGCAGTGCTGATGTTAGATCTGCACAGAGCTACAGGGCCTCTGGTGAAGAGCCTGCAAAGAAGAATCCTAACTTGGGAACAAAGCAGTATAAAGATTATTTCTTGATGTATGATTTTGTCAATTGTGCCAATGCAAATAAGGATACGAAGCCCATGCGTGTTATGTTCAGGGAAGTAAAAGTAATAATAATAATCGCTTATCATCACGAGTAGGCTTCAATGAAGTTATTGTGAAAAGCCCCTAGTTGCCACATTCCGGCGCCTGTTTAGGGAGGCTGGTATGGCAAATGAGAGAAGTTTCAGATTTTGAAAGAGAATCATAGAATACTTACAGTGCAGAAGGAGTCCATTCAGCCCATCGAGTCTGCACTGAACTGTCAAAAGACTACCCTAGCCAGACCCAATCCCCTGCCCGATTCTTGCAACCCCCTAAGGGGCAATTTAGCATGGGCAATCCACATAACCTGCACATCTTTGGACTGTGGGAGGAAACTGGAGCACCCGGAGGAAACCCAGGTGGAGAATGTGCAAACTCCACACAGACAGTCACCTGAGGTTGGATTCGAACCAGGGTCTCTGGTGCTGTGAGGCAGCAGTGCTAACCACTGTGCCACCGTGCCACCGAAGTGGTGGGTGATAAACTCCTTTTGAGGTTGACACCCCATTGTCAGTTATTAACTTACAACTGACTCCAAATGAAAAGACTACGCAGCTGTACCTGACCTGTGACAGCACATCAAAAACACAGCAAAAGCCCATGAGGCTGTCAGCATTCTAGAGTAGCATCTCCCAGCAGTATCCAGTGCTGAGTAAAACAAGCATTTGGTTGCTATTGCCCTTCACGACAACCTACATGAGTGGTATCGGATTTTCCATTCTAACAAAGTTGAAGACGGCACAGAGGAACTGGCTGAAGTCTGCACCTGACAAGTGCATTGCCCTCTCCTCCTGTGAACCTGATTGGAGTGAAATTGTGAGATCAAGAAGGCTGCCCTTTCGCATTAAAGATAAGCGAACATAACGTGTGTCACGATGGCCGGCCTGCATGGGTCCCGAAGGTCAGCCAGTTGGCAAAAGTGGGTCCCTGGTTAAAAGGTTTAGCCCCCCCTGGAGGGGGGCTATGGTGAATGATGGTGTCTGGGTTGTTTGAAATAAATTATTGAAAGGTAATCGCACTTTAATGTGGTGCAAATAGATGCTTGAGCTGTAGAAAGAATGACATTAATAATAAAGTTGAAACAGCACTTTGTAATGCATGCCTCCAGTAACAGTCAATGATTACTGCCAATTGCATTAAAGGTGATGTCTGGGGTAAGTGGGGACAATCTGTTTCCACTCATGAAAGAATTGAGAATGAGAGGGCACTGGTTTAAAGAAATTAGCAAAAGAAGCAAAGGTGATAGAACAAACAACTTTCCCACACGGGGAGTGGTTAGGATCTGGAATACACTGCCTGAGAGTTCAGTGCAGGCAGGTCCAATAAAAGAATTCAAAAAGGAATTTGATTGTCATCCGAAAAGGATGAAAGTACAGAGTTACGGGGCGAAGGCTGGAAAATGGCACGAATCGCTCATTCAGAGAACCAGTACAGACACATTGAACCGAATGTGCCCTTCTGCGCTGTAACAATTCCGTCACTCTGTGTAAGTGATGGGGATCCCCCCCAAACTTCTGGAGGCCCCTTCAACCCGCCTTGCACCCCACCCCCACTCGTCAGACCTCCTTCCACACTCCTTTCATGGGCATGGCCCCATCAGGTCCTGACTCTTGGTAGTGCCACCCTGGCACCCAGGCACTCAGGCACTGCCACCATGTCAGTGCTCCAGCTGAATTTACAGTGCCAACTGGGCACCTTGGCACTGCCAGGATAGCAGTGCCAAGGTGTCAGGCTGGCAGTGCTAAGGTGTCCTTGTTCAAGGGGGTGGGTCAGATGGCCACCCTGCCTTGAACCTGCCAGCCTGGCGCCTCTGATGGCCGTGGAGACGCACCCTGTGTGCCGTCCCGCCTGATCAACGTATGTGTGGACCAGGACTGAACGGCTCCCAGATACGGCCCGCGGGGTTTCTGCCGCGCAGGTCGGGGGCCGTTGAAAGCTCCCGCCCCGGCGATTCTCCCCGCCTCGACGGGGCGAGTACCCGCCGACTTCGGCCAAGTCCCACCGGCATGGGTTATGTATGGTCCTACCCGGTGGACCTCGGAGTTCTGGCTGCGGGGGCCGTCCTGGTGGGGGATGGGGGTATCCGACTCAGCAGGGTGGCTAATTCCGTGGGGGGCCTATGTTCCTCCGCGCCAAGCCCCTATAGGGCTCTGCCATATTGCCCGGAGCCGGAGCGGGTCCACACATGTGCGCCGGTTGCCGTCTCCGCGCCAGCCCCGGATGTGGCGTGATTGTGCGGACACGTGCCGGCCGTGGCTTTCGAGCGCCAGAGCAGCGGCCACCTCTCTCCGGCGCAGTACTAGCCCCCTCGGAATAGGTGAATGCCTGGGCCTGGAGGCCCTTTGACACCGGAGTCGTTCGCGCCACCTTTGACACCGGTGTCAGAACCTGGCCGCGGGATTGGAGAATCCCGGCCTAACTCCCTGGGAGGCCTGTAGGTGTCGGGAGCCCAATAGAACCCAGGTGAGCGGACCTAAGTGGGTTTTAAATCTACTTAGGCATTGGGGCGGCACTGGCACAGTGGTTAGCACTGCTGCCTACGGTGCTGAGGACCCGGGTTCAAATCCTAGCCCTGGGTCACTGTCCATGTGGAGTTTGCACATTCTCCTCGTGTCTGCGTGGGTTTCGCCCCCACAACACAAAGATGTGCAGGTTAGGTGGATTGGCCATGCTAAATTGCTCCTTACTTGGAAAAAAAATAATTGAGTACTCTAAATTTATATTAAAAAACTACTTAGGCATGTGAGGTTTGGTCCCGCCCATTGTGGGTGGGATCCTGATCGTGCTGCCTTGCGAGACATGGGTAGATTTCGCGAGGTGAGGGCGGCATGGTGGTGCAGTGGTTAGCACTGCTGCCTCGCAGCGCCGAGGACCTGGGCTTGATCCCAGCCCCGGGTCACTGTCCGTGTGGTGTTTGTACATTCTCCCCGTGTCTGCATGGGTCTCACCCCTCTTTTATGACATTACTGTATCATCTTTTATTAAACTTCTTTGTGTGTTTTGATATACAACGGAGTGTAATATGTATTACTCAAACCTTGGTTACTGATGAGGTCTTCTGAATCTCGATGAAGAAGACTCGAACTCGTCCAGTAGTAACAAAAGGTTTATTGAGTAACTATAACAATAATTGTGTGAGTTCTTTACTTTAACATTGATACTAGTGATAAGGTTAACAAGATCTAACTACAGTAACTATGCGTAACTACACTAAACATCTGAGCTAATCTGATACTCCTGTCCTGGTCACAGGACATCCAAAAGAGAGAGAGAGACAAAATGTGGTTGCTTTTATACTCCTGTGGGTCCGGCCCTCTAGTGATCATCTGGTGCTACTGATTACACATTGCCTTATGTACATGCACATTCAGAGATCACTGCAACCCCCACAACCCAAAAGATGTGCAGGGTAGGTGGATTGGCCGTGCTAAATTGCTCTTTAATTGGAAAAAAAAAGAATTGTTTACTCTAAATTTATTTTTTAAAAGATCTCGCGAGGTGTACTGGCTGTCAGGAATCCCTCAGGAGGCCTCTCCCAGCACTCCCATTCGGGCACAACATGGCCAGTAGATCTCGCTCTTAGTTTCAATATGGGAGACTTCCACCCCTAGTTGATTGTAATTTGCTTCCTGGATGTGACAGAATATTTCCTGTTATCTCCCTGAACTTCAGATAATGGACACTAACTTCTACCTGATTAAGATTGAGGGCGCGATCTACCCGAATGGGGACAGCGTCCTATCATGCTCAAGATTAGCCAGGTCTTTCCAGGGGGTTGAAGCACCTAGAAACACCCTGCTATCGAATGCCCATCTGGGTAGATCGTGGGCCTCTGCGGGGAATGCACGGCCGAGGCTGCACTCAGCCCCATTGCCTCCGCCCATAAGCCCTCTTCCATCTCACCCTCGAGCTCCTCTTCCCACTTAAGCTTCAGCTCCTCGGTCTGTGTCTCCTCTGCTCCCATAAGTTCCTTATATTTATCTGAGACCCCCCCCCCCCCCATCCACTGGACACTACCCTGTCCTGGGTCCCCCCAAGTGGCAGGTGTGGGAAGGATGGAATCTCTGCGTAGAAAGTCCCGCACCTGCAAGTACCTGAACTCATTCCCTCTCGCCAGCCCAAATTTCTCCTCGAAAGCCCTCATGCTCGGAAAGCTCCCTTCCAAGAACAAATCCCCCATCCTCTCAATCCCAGTCCTCCGCCATGCTCGGAGCCCACCGTCCATATTACCCTGGGCAAACCGGTGATTGTCACAAATTGGGGACCAAACCGATGCCCCCACTCCCCCCACATGCCTTCCCCATTGGCCCCAGATCCGCAGAGTCACCACCACTATAGAGCTGGTGGAGAACCGTGCCAGCGGGAGCGGCAGGGGCGCCGTGACTAGGGCTGCCTAACTGGTGCCCCTGCACGAAGCGGCCTCCATCCGCCCCCAAACCGACCCGCATCCCCCATCCACTTCCTTATCTCATAGCTATGTTGGCTGCCCAGTAGTAGTTACTAAAGTTTGGCAGCGCCAGCCCCCCTTCCCCTCGGTTACTCTCAATCGCTTCCCCGCCCACACGAATCCCATAATCATTTTATTGACCCTCTTGTAAAAAGACCGCAGAATGAAAATGGGGAGACACTGGAAGACGAACAGAAATCTCGGGAGGATTGCCTTTTTAACCGTCTGCACTCTCCCCGCTAGTGTCAGAGGGAGCGCATCCCACCTCCGGAACTCGACCCTCATTTGCTCCACCAACCGAGATAAGTTCAACTTGTGCAGACGGCCCCAGTCCCGCGCCACCTGTATCCCTAAGTATCTAAAACTGTCCCCTACTGACCTAAATGGCAGCCCCCTCAGCCTACCCTCCTGGCCCCTCGCTTGGACTACAAACAACTCACTCTTTGCCATGTTCAGTTTGTACCCCGAGAACCGGCCGAATTCCTTCAAGGTCCCCATGATTTCATCCATCACAGCCACTGGATCCGTGATGTATAAGAACAGGTCGTCGGCATACAATGAAACTCTGTGGCCCCCCCCCACCTCCACCGTACCAGCCCCTTCCAACCCCTAGAAGCTCTCAGAGCAATTGCCAATGGCTCTATTGCTGACGCAAACAGCAATGGGGAGAGGGGACACCCCTGCCTTGTCCCACGGTACAGTCTGAAATAGTCAGATGTCATCCTATTCATCCTCACACTCGCCTCCGGAACTTGGTACAACAGTCTGATCCAGTCGATTAAGCCCTCCCCAAACCCAAATCGTCCCAGCACCTCCCATAGATAGTCCCACTCGACCCGGTCGAAAGCCTTCTCGGCATCCATTGCCACAACTACCTCTGCCTCCCTACTCTCCAGGGGCATCATGATCACATTCAGCAGCCTTCTTAGGGTGGCCACCAGCTGCCTGCCCTTGACGAACCCGGTTTGATCTTCCATAATAACGTCCGGCACACAGTCCTCAATCCTAGCTGCCAAGAGCTTGGCCAGTATTTTAACATCTACATTGAGCAGAGAGATCGGCCTATAGGACCCACATGCCTCCGGGTCTTTGTCCTGTTTCAATATCAGGGAGATGGTGGCCTGTGACATCGTCGGGGGTAAAACCCCTCTGTCTCTTGCCTCATTAAAAGCCCTAACCAGCACCGATCCCACTATCTCGGAGAACCTTTTGTAAAATTCCACCGGATACCCATCCGGCCCCGGGGCTTTACCCGATTACATGGCCCTCAAGCCCCTCAATATTTCTTTGGTCCTGATCGGGGATCCCAACCTGTCTACCAATCCTCTGCCCACCTTTGGGAAGGTCAGTCCATCCAGAAAGCGCCTCATCCCCTCCGGCCCCGCAGGGGGTTCCGAGGTGTAAAGCTTACTATAGAAGTCCCTGAACACCTTGTTCAGCCCTGCCGGATCTCCTACCAAGTTTCCCCCGCCCCGTCGACTACCTTCCCTATTTCCCTGGCCGCCTCCCTCTTCCTCAGTTGCTGTGCCAGCATTCTACTGGCTTTCTCCCCATGCTCGTAAATCGCACCCCTCGCCTTCCTAAGCTGCTCCATAGCCTTACCTGTGACAACACCCCAAACTCAGTTTGTAGCCTTCGTCGTTCCCTTAATAGCTCTGCCCTCGGGGTCTCCGCGTATCTCCTGTCTATCTGTAAGATCTCCCTTACCAGTCGGTCTATTTCTGCCCTGTCCGTCCTGTCCCTATGCGCTCTAATTGAAATCAGCTCCCGTCTCACCACTGCCTTCAGCTCCTCCCAAAGCACCGCAGCTGAGACTTCCCGTGTCATTGGCCTGCAGGTAGTTTTGCATACATTTCCTCACCCTCTCACACACCGCCTCGTCCGCCAACAAACCGACCTCCAGCCTCCATTGAGGGTGCTGAAAACTTTCCTTGCAGACCTGCAGATCCACCCAGTGCGGGGCATGGTCTGAAATAGCGATCGCCGAATATGTCTGTCACCCCCTCCAGCAAATCCCTGCTCATGATGAAAAAATCAATTCGGGAATACACCTTATGGACATGTGAATAAAACGAAAACTCCCTCCCCGTCGGCCGACTAGCCCGCCATAGATCAGCCCCCCCCCCCCCCCCCCCCCCCCCCCCCCCCCCATTTGCTCCATAAACCCCCTCAGCTCGTTTGACATTGCCTGCATCATACCCTTTCTTGAACACGATCGGTTTAGGCCGGGGTCAAGGACTGTGTTAAAATCCCCTCCCATAATCAGCCTGTGCGAGTCCAGGTCAGGTATCTTCCAACCCAGTTTTAGGGGGTCCCCACTAAATCCCCCCAACTTTGCACAGAGCACACCCCAGCCCAATCACCCCAGCACACAAAATGCCAGTTTGCCACCCTGGCGGTGCCACTTGGGCACCTTAGCAGTGCCAGTCTGGCATCCAAGTGCACTGCCAGGGTGTCAGGCTGAAACTGCTAGGGTGCCAGGCTGGCACTGCCAGGGTGCCCAGGTGACACCAGCAGTGCCAATGTACCAACATGCCCAGAGGGCATGCACCTTGGGGTCTCTCCCCTGGGAGACCCCCACATGTGCCATTCTGTCTGGTCCCCGTTTGTGGAGGTCCAATGTCTCCAATGCGAAGGAGCTAGATCCCACACCTTGGTTAGATCTTGGGAACGCATATTAGAGTGAGACTAGCTGCCTCACTCTAATAGACAGAAAGTGATTCCACCCACAACAGGCGGGATTCACATTGCAACGTCTCGCGAGAATCGCGTTGGATCTCGAGTTGGATCTCATGGCAAGCCGAGTAGGATCTCCCGACATCTACCGGCGGCGTTGCGCTGCACCGCGCTGCTTTTCGGGTGCAATGCGGCCGGTAGATCCCATCCTGAGGCTGCAACCTACAGGTCAGGTTTATTGGAAGTATCAGAGATGAAGTGGAATACCAGCTTGCACTTTTTCAAATCTAATACAGAAGCTTTGAGTAACGTCATCTGCTCAAGTACAAAATGGTCAAAAGAATCAACAGCATTGACAGTACTGACTGTGGGTCAGAGACTGTTCTGTAACTCGTGTACACTGAGATTTGTAATGATCCAACAAGGGCCACAAAACTATGTCACATGTCTTGCACACAGTGATGCAAGAAAAAAATCTGCAGTTCGAACGACTTGTTCTTTTGATCTGAGGAAACAAGAGGATAATTGATAGTTCAAATTCACATATCCATTTGAATACAGCTATCAGGGAGAAACGTTTCTTCAAGTCCCGACCCATAGACTGATAGTGAAGTGGAAGTTACCGGGAAGCATTTGCATCAATGCTGATGACTTAGTTATTTAAATGTGTTGAAGACCAAGATACAATTGACTATTCACAAGGCTAACAACTACAGAAGGTTACAATTAGCACATCAACAAGCAAGTAATTTCATCTAAATCCCCGCAGCTGGGTCCTGAGTGTGTTTACAGTTAGATTGATAAAAGAAAGACTTTCATTTTGTAAAATGTATTTCACAAACGCGGGATGACCCAAAACTCTTCACAGCCAATACAGTGTAGTCGCTGTTGTAATACGGGAAACGCAGGAGCTAATTCGCAGACAGCAAGTGCCCACACCAGCATGTGATAATGACCAGATTGTCCAATTTTGTGACGTGTGAGGGATGCCGTCCTCGCAGTGTTGGCCTTTGTGCCACGCATTGTCGGTATCATCTCCTGCGCCCATAGCCTTTGCGACTCTTCCAAACGACTATACACTCGCTGGAATGTCGCTGACATTCCGTCCAGCATCTCACGGCCGCGTCCTAGCTCTGGGAGAACCTTGTCCAGAGGCTCGGCATCTGACAGGCATTCAGCTGAATCCTGGGTTCCACCAGACCTCCGCCTGCTGTTGCCCTTGGATGTTCCTGTCTCCACCTGATGTGCATCAGCAGCTGTGTGGTGCTCATCAGATTGTGCCCCAAAGGCCTGTCTACTAATGTTGCCCACTGAGGTGAGTGGTGGAAAGTGGGGATGATAGCTGTGACACCTCGATGATGGTCTCCTCAGAGCTCTCCTCCCAAGTGGTCTCTTGAGTGGTGGGGGGGGGTGGTGGGGACGGACGATTCCAGATGGCCCGGCCCCATCAGATGGAGTTCCTGCGAGAGAATGGACACATGATCAGTGAGAGGGAAGGATCATTGTGTCTGACATGAACAACTCACTTGAGTCAGGACATCTTGGTGAAGGGGCAGTGGTTCCTCACCTCTCTGGCACAGGCCAACTTCGCTGTCAGTGACTGCTCTCTCTTCAGGCAACCCCGCGATTTTGAGGGCCCGTTCCTCATCAGGGGTGAGGAGTCAGGTCTTTGGTACTCCGCCCCCCATCTTGCCTCTTTCCCAATTATTATGGGCTAACTTTTCCTACGGGGATAAAGAGAGAGCTTTGTGAGCCGCACACTTGATGGGTCAGGGGGGTCTATAGCAGGTGGCAATTGTGAGAACTGGACCTGGACATGAAGGGGTTGTGTCAGTGGGTGCCACAGGTCTCTGTGGAGCAAGTGTGAAGATCCGATGTGAGGAGATAGAAACATAGAAACAAAGAACATTACAGCGCAGTAAAGTCCCTTCAGCCCTCAATGTTGCGACCTGTGAAACCACTCTAAAGCCCATCTACACGATTCCCTTATCGTCCATATGTCTATCCAATGACCATTTGAATGCCCTTAGTGTTGGCGAGTCCACTACTGTTGCAGGCAGGGCATTCCACACCCTTACTACTCTCTGAGTAAAGAACCTACCTCTGAAATCTGTCCGATATCTATCTCCCCTCAACTTAAAGCTATGTCCCCTCGAGCTAGACATCACCATCCGAGGAAGAAGGCTCTCACTGTCCACCCTATCCAACCCTCTGATCATCTTGTATGCCTCAATTAAGTCACCTCTTAACCTTCTTCTCTCTAACGAAAACAGCCTCAAGGCCCTCAGCCTTTCCTCATAAGATCTTCCCTCCATACCAGGCAACATTCTGGTAAATCTCCTCTGCACCCTTTCCAATGCTTCCACATCCTTCCTATATTGCGGCGACCAGAATTGCACGCAATACTCCAAATGCGGCCGCACCTGAGTTTTGTACAGCTGCAACATGACATCATGGCTCCGAAACTCAATCCCTCTACCAATAAAAGCTAACACACCGTACGCCTTCCTAACAACCCTCTCAACCTGGGTGGCAACTTTCAGGGATCTATGTACATGGACACCAAGATCTCTCTGCTCATCCACACTGCCAAGAATCTTACCATTAGCCCAGTACTCTGTCTTCCTGTTAGTCCTTCCAAAATGAATCACCTAACACTTTTCTGCATTAAACTCCATTTGCCACCTCTCAGCCCAGCGCTGCAGCTTATCTATGTCCCTCTGTAACTTGTAACATCCTTCCGCACTGTCCACAGCTCCACCGACTTTAGTGTCATCTGCAAATTTACTCACCCATCCTTCTACGCCTTCCTCCAGGTCATTTATAAAAATGACAAACAGCAGTGGCCCCAAAACAGATCCTTGTGGTACACCACTAGTAACTGGACTCGTCTCAACATTTCCCAACAACCACCACCCTTTGTCTTCTTCCAGCTAGACAATTTCTGATCCAAACTGTTAAATCACCCTGAATCCCATGCCTCCGTATTTTCTGCAGTAGCCTACCATGGGGAACCTTAGTAAACGCTTTACTGAAATCCATATACACCACATCAACTGCTTTACCCTCATCAACCTGTTTGGTCACCTTCTCAAAGAACTCAATAAGGTTTGTGAGGCACGACCTACCCTTCACAAAACCGTGTTGACTATCTCTAATCAAATTATTCCTTTCCAGATGATTATACATCCTATCTCTTATAAACCTTTCCAAGATTTTTCCCACAACAGAAGTAAGGCTCACTGGTCTATGGTTACCGGGGTTGTCTCTACTCCCCTTCTTGTACAAGGGGACAACATTTGCTATCCTCCAGTCTTCTGGCACTATTCCTGTAGACAAAGATGACTTAAAGATCAAAGCCAAAGGCTCAGCAATCTCCTCCCTAGCTTCCCAGAGAATCCTAGGATAAATCCCATCTGGCCCAGGGGACTTATCTATTTTCACACTTTCCAGAAATGCTAACACCTCTTCCTTATGAACCTCAAGCCCTTCTAGTCTAGTAGCCTGAATCTCAGTATTCTCCTCGACAACATTGTCTTTTTCCTGTGTGAATACTGACGAAAAATATTCATTTGGCACCTCTCCTATCTCCTCGGACTCCAAGCACAACTTCCCACTACTGTCCTTGGCTGGCCCTACTCTTACCCTGGTCATTCGTTTATTCCTGACATATCTATAGAAAGCTTTAGGGTTATTCTTGATCCTACCTGCCATAGACTTCTCATGTCCCCTCCTGGCTCCTCTTAGCTCTCTTTAAGTCCTTCCTAGCTAACTTGTAACTCTCGAGCGCCCTAACTGAACCTTCATGTCTCATCTTTACATAAGCCTCCTTCTTCCTCTTGACAAGTGTTTTGACTGCTTTAGTAAACCACGGTTCCCTTGCTCGACCACTTCCTCCCTGCCTGACAGGTACATACTTATCAAGGACACACAGTAGCTGTTCCTTGAACAAGCGCCCCATTTCCATTGTGCCCATCCCCTGCAGTTTTCCTCTCCATCCGATGCATCCTAAGTCTTGCCTCATCGCATTGTAATTGCCTTTCCCCCAGATATAACTCTTGCCCTGCGGTATATACCTATCCCTTTCCATCACTAAAGTAAACGTAATCGAATTGTGGTCACTATCACCAAAGTGCTCACCTACCTCCAAATCTAACACCTGTCCTGGTTCATTACCCAGTACCAAATCCAATATGGCCTCGCCTCTCGTTGGCCTATCTACATACTGTGCCAGGAAACCCTCCTGCACACATTGGACAAAAATGGACCCATCTAAAGTACTCGAACTATAGCGTTTCCAGTCAATATTTGGGAAGTTAAAGTCCCCCATAACAACTACCCTGTTGCTTTCGCTCCTATCCAGAATCATCTTTGCAATCCTTTCCTCTACATCTCTGGAACCTTTCGGAGGCTTATAGAAAACCCCTAACAGGGTGACCTCTCCTTTCCTGTTTCTAACCTCAGCCCATACTACCTCAGTAGACGAGTCCTCATCAAACGTCCTTTCTGCCACCGTAATACTGTCCTTGACTAACAATGCCACCCCTCCCCCTCTTTTACCACCTTCCCTGAGCTTACTGAAATATCTAAACCCCAGCACCTGCAACAACCATTCCTGTCCCTGCTCTATCCATGTCTCCAAAATGGCCACAACGTCGAAGTCCCAGGTACCAACCCAATCCGCAAGTTCACCCACCTTATTCCGGATGCTCCTAGCATTGACGACACACTTTACACCACCTTCCTGCCTGCCGGTACACTCCTGCAACTTTGAAATCTCACTCATTACCTCACTACTCTCAACCTCCTGTATACTGGAGCTACAATTCAGGTTCCCAAGCCCCTGCTGAACTAGTTTAAACCCTCCCAAAGAGCATTAGCAAATTTCCCCCCCAGGATATTGGTACCCCGCTGGTCCAGGTGTAGACCATCCCGTTTGTAGAGGTCCCACCGACCCCAGAATGAGCCCCAATTATCCAGAAATCCGAAACCCTCCCTCCTGCACCATCCCTGTAGCCACGCGTTCAACTCCTCTCTCTCCCGATTCCTCGCCTCGCTATCATGTGGCACGGGTGACAACCCAGAGATAATAACTCTATTTGTCCTTGATCTAAGTTTGCACCCTAACTCCCTGAATTCCTGCCTTACATCCCTATCCCTTTTCCTACCTATGTCGTTGGTACCTATGTGGACCACGACTTGGGGCTGCTCCCCCTCCCCCTTAAGGATCCCGAAAACACGATTGCGAGGTGTCAGCCAGTGATTTGTGGGAGGGGTTGAGAATTTGAGGGGTGGCAGGCAGAATCACTGCAAGGATAGAGGCGGTAACTTACCCTTGCACTCAGTGGAGGTCGTTGGTCTTCTGCCTACATTGGATGCTGGTCATACTGTCCACAATGACAGCCACTGCCACTGCTCCCAGGGGGTATTATTGGTGGCCGTGCTGCTGGTCCTCCGACCCCCTCGGGGGCACCTGTTCCCATCTCTCATTCATAGCGTTGAGAAGCCTGTCCAGGTCACACCCCCAAACAGAGGAACAGGTCTGCGCGTGGTCATGCTTGTGTGTTGACTAGGAGTGAGTAGCGTGGGAGCATTTAAAAGCAGCACCCCCTTGTTTGCGGCGGGACGCTGAGGCACAAGTCTGGCGAATCAGACGGCGAGACAGCCAGTAATGGCAAGATGTTCGTGGGGGATCATTTTCAACACTTAATGCCGTTAAATATGGACCAACCCCACCACTAGCACCCAAAATGATGCTCAGAATTGCTTCCGTTAAATCATGCCCAGAATGTTTCCCCTGGCTGGTGAATCTAGAGCCAGACGACACAATCTCAGAATAAGGGGCAGGACATTTAAGACTGAGGTGAAGAGGAGTTTCTTCTCAGAGGATGGTGAATCTTTTGAATTCTCTACCCAGAGGGCTATGGAAGCTCAATCATTGAGCATGTCCAAGACCGAAATCAATAGATTTCCAGATACTAATGACACCAAGGGATATAGTGATAGTGGGGAAACATAGCGTAGAATTAGATGATCAGCCATGATTTTTTTGAATGATGGAGCAGATTCAATGGGCCGAATAGCCTACTGCTATTTCCATATTGCTACGACAGGTTGCAAGACTAGGCTTGTATTCCCCTGAGTATGGAATTAGAGAAAATGATAGCGTGATCAAAACGTTTGAGATGATTATAGGATTTGATAAGGTAGATGCAAAAAATATATTTCCTGTGTGAAGAGGCATCATCTTAAAATTAGAGCGAGGCTGTTCATGGATGATAGCAGAAAACACTCAAAGTTGAAACATTGAACTATGTCCTTCACAAAGCTGCTGCGGCCAAATTGCAAATTTCAGGGCGGCACGGTGGCGCAGTGGGTTAGCCCTGTTGTCTCACGGCGCTGAGGTCCCAGGTTCGATCCCGGCTCTGGGTCACTGTCTGTGTGGAGTTTGCACATTCTCCCCGTGTTTGTATAGGTTTTGCCCCCACAACCCAAAGATGTGCAGGGCAGGTGGATTGGCCACGCTAAATTGCCCCTTAATTGGAAAAAATGAATTGGGTACTCTAAATTTATTTTTTTTTAAGTTGGAAATTTCACAACAGAGTTGGGTAAATTATCGTTAGGATTTCCGAGACAGATCAGCCATGATCGATCTAAATGGTGGAAAAGGCTCGACAGGCTGAATGGTAAACTCCAGTTCCTATTTTCCTTTGGTGGGGGGGAAGCATAGTCCCATCTAAATCTAAATGCACAAATCAAAATGCCTTCCACCCATTGACTTGTTGATTTCCAGCTTGTAACTAGCCTCCGGGTGAGAATGAAAATTCAATGGATGACATCAGTACCATGGAGTCTGAGAGTTTCTGTGTGAATGCTATTAGCTGGAATGCCGAGCTTAAATTGTAACAGTGCCGCAATACTGTCTATAAAAGATGACTGCAGGCTCTGAACTAGCTTGTATCTCTTACGAAAAAAACATTCGTAAAACACTCCCTCAACGTCTGGTTTCCAACACTAATTAATTTTATTACAGAGCAGGGCAGCACGGTGGCTCAGTGGGTTAACCCTGCTGCCTCGCGGCGCCGAGGTCCCAGGTTCGATCCCGGCTCTGGGTCACTGTCCGTGTGGAGTTTGCACGTTCTCCCCGTGTTTGCGTGGGTTTTGCCCCCACAACCCAAAGATATGCAGGGTAGGTGTATTGGCCACGTTAAATTGCCCCTTAATTAGAAAACATGAATTGGGTACTCTAAATGTATTTATTTTTTGTTTAAAATTTTTTTATCACATAGCAAACACAACAAAAAGGAGATTTCAAAGTGAATGTTTTCCATTTACCTAATAGCAGCTATTAACTGCTTTAGACTGATTGATATTAGCCAGTGTGGTGATGGTCGCATCAGCCGGTTGCCGCCAAATGGAGGTGTGAGGTGGGCTACCCACTGTGAATCAAACATGGTTTGGGGGGGGGGCTTCTTTTGAAGATAGTGAGGGGTGGATCTTAATGGGCAGGCAGGTCCATTACCTCCCTTCGAAATGTTAGTTAATGTCTATTCTTCCAAAATTCAATGAAGAAACCCTTCCTTTGGGACTTACAGTCAGAAAGAATGCTTGATAGGTCTGCACGGTGTCACAGTGCTTAGCACTGCTGCCTCACGAACACCGAGGTCGCAGGTTTGCCCCCACAACCCAAAAGATGTGCAAGGTAGGTGGATTGGCCACGCTAAATTGCCTCTTTATTGGAAAAAATGAATTGGGTACTCTAAATTAAAAAAGAAGACAGCAACAAATGGCAAAAAGAGGGACGGGGGTGGAATCTCCCAGCATGCTGATGTGGGCCCTGTCCCAATTTCAAAACTTGGTGTCAACAATCCAAAGTAAACAGGAATGTTACAGGATGACATTCAGCATGCAGCCACAGAAATAAAGGTTTCTGGCCGGTTTGAGGCAGAAATCCACGGTTCTTACAAAGCCCTGTGGGCAAATTGGGCTTTACAGCACCCTTATGGTACGATTACAATAGAGTAGGCGTTCCTCTAGTCTGGCGCTCACACTTTGCCTATTGCACCACCACACTGCATGATAAATAAGGTGCACAGAAATGCAGACCCGCAGTAAAAACTTCACATGAGAACAGAAGTTGACTCGTGTAGTCACCCGAAAACAATGACTTTGTTAATAATTGACATTTGATCCGTGGGAGTAAATATTATTTTAAGTCTTGCTTCAATTCTCTTTGCAGCAATTAAATATTACACATTTGCATTCTCAAATGTTCTCACATTAATCACTGCCCTCTTTTTTTTCTTGAAAGTATTTATGGTGAGTTTCTTGCTTTTTCTGGCAGTGCTGAAGGATAATGAGAGATGCTTTTCCCTCTCGACTCCTGGAGGGAATGCCTTGTGCTGTGAAATGTCTTCCGTAAGCACTGGAGATTCCCTATTCCATCACCTTAATGTTGACTCCTCACACGTGGACTAGGCAGTGAGCACCAGCCTATCGTTTAACATACGAGACCAGCTTGCCTTTCCTCAGACATGTGACTGCATGTATTTCCCAGTGGGAATCCTTGATAACACCAGGCCTGCCTTAATATGCGCTCCAAGAAATAGTGAGACAGCTACAGGTACAGAAGCTGCTCGTAGTATGTGTGGAGGTTTTTTAAAAAATCTTTTGGTGATGGTGTCACATGGATAATATCGGATTCACGGGCCTCACCCTGCTTTGGATTTCCATTGACTTCTTGAGGCACGATCAACTTGACTTAAAAAGACGAAAGTTGAATCCAAACTGAGGCTTTATTGATATCAGATGTGTGGCCTCCCACAGCAGTTGGCGAAATGGCTGCGAGCTGGAGGACATGCATATTTATACCCCACCTCCTGGGCGGAGCCAGCAGGCAGGGGCCACAGGCGAACCTGTAGTGCAGGTTCTACCGCACAACCTCTAATATAAGTACAATAGTGGTTTACCACATTCACCCCCTGTTAAAATTGAGTCCGGCGGGGGTGGTGGATAACAATATACAATCATGATTTTAATATTTACAGAGCAAAACAAATGTCTCTTGGTGTCCGGTGGACCGGTCAGAGGTTCAGCCGGTCCGGGGCCTTGATGGTCCTTTGAGAGCGACAAAGTGGTGACGGCGATGTTGGTGCTGACCTGGTCGAGGGTGACTCTGGGAGTGTGCCGAAATCCTCTTCATCGATGGGCATGGGCAGGGGGAGGACTGACGGTCCTGGGGGGGATGGTGTTGCGAGCGACGGGGAGGGGAGGGTGGCGACGGGGGTCGTGTGGGGGTGGAACCTGCTGGTGCCAGGTCCCTGAGGGAGACAGTATCCTGGTGGCCGTCGGGGAACGCCACGTAGGTGTACTGGGTGGTAGGTGTGCGTGGAGCAAGTGTACCCTCTCCACCAACAGGTCCGCCTTGTGGAGTCGCACATGTTTACGGAGAAGCACGGTTCCCGGAGCTGTGAGCCAAGTCGGGAGCGACACCCCAGATGTGGACTATCTGGGGAAGGCAAAAAGATGTTCATGCGGTGTATTGTTAGTGGCAGTGCAGAGTAATGAGCGAATGGAATGTAGTGCATCAGGGAGGACCTCTTGCCAGCGGGCGGCCAGGAGATTTCTGGACCGTAGGGCCAGCTGGACGGCCCTCCATACCGTCCCATTCTCCCTTTCTGCCTGTCCGTTTCCCCGGGGATTGTAGCTTGTCGTTCTGCTGGAGGCGATACCCCTGCTGAGCAGGAACTGACGCAACTCATGAATGAGGATCCCCTGTCACTGTGGATGTAGGCGGGGAAAGCGAACAGAGTGAAGATCGAATTGAGGGCTTTAATGACGGTGGCAGACGTCATGTCGGGGCAAGGGATGGCGAAGGGTAACGGGGAGTATTCATCGATCACACTGAGGAAATATGTGTGACGATCGGTGGAGGGGAGGGGGCCTTTGAAGTCCCGCTGAGGCATTCAAAGGGGCGGGAGGCCTTCACCAGGCGCGCGCAGTCTGGCCGGTAGAAGTGCAGCTTGCACTCCGCACAGACCTGGCAGTCCCTGGTGATTGTCCTTACTTCCTTGACGGCGTAGGGCAAATTTCATGCCTTAATGAAGTGGTACAACCGTGTGACCCCTAGGTGACAAAGGCTGTCGTGTAGGGTCCGGAGTCGGTCTACCTGTGCGCTGGCACATGTACCTCGGGATAGGGCATCTGGGGGCCCATTGAGTTTGCCAGGGCGATACCTAATCTCGTAGTTATAGGTGGAGAGCTCGATTCTCCACCGCAAGATTTTATCATTTTTGTTCTTGCCCCACTGTGTGTTGTTGAACACAATGGCTACCGACCGTTGGTCAGTGAGGAGAGTGAATCTCCTGCCGGCCAGGTAATGCCTCCAATGCCGCACAGCTTCAACAATAGCTTGGACCTCTTTTTCGACGGATGAGTGCCGAATTTCAGAGGCATGAAGGGTGCGGAAAAAGAATGCCACGGGCCTGTCTGCCTGAATGAGGGTGGCGGCAAGGGCGACGTCTGATGCGTCGCTTTCTACTTGGAAGGGCAGTGTTTCATCTACAGCGTGCATTGTGGCCTTGGCAATATCAGCTCTGATCCGGGCGAAAGCCTGTTGAGCATCGGCCGTCAGGGGAAACTGGGTAGGCTGTATGAGTGGGCGGGCCTTGTCCACAGTTGGGATCCACTGCGCGTAATATGAAAAGAACCCCAGGCAGCATTTGAGGGCCTTGGGGCAGAGTGGGAGGGGGAGCTCCATGAGGGGGCGCGTGCGGTCGGGATCGGGCCCCAGAACTCCGTTCTGGACCACATAGCCGAGGATGGCTAAGCAGTTCGTGCTGAACACACACTTCTCCTTTTTGTAAGTGAGGTTTAGGAGAGTAGCGATGCGGAGAAATTTAGCACGGTTGGCGTCGTGGTCCTGCTGATCATGGCCGCAGATGGTGACATTGTCTAGGGACAGAAACGTGGCCCGCAAACCATACCGGTCGGCCATTTGGTCCATCTCCCTTTGGAAGACTGAGACCCCATTAGTGACGCCGAAGGAGACCCTAAGGAAGTGATATAGACGCACTTCTATATCTGCCTCTGCCTCGAAGGCGGTGTATGGACGGTCCAATTTATGGATGGGGAGCTGGTGGTAGGTGGATTTCAGGTCCACCGTTGAGAAGACCCCATACTGTGCAATCTGGTTAACCATGTCAGATATGCGTGGGAGGGGGTACACGCCGAGCTGCGTGTACCTGTTGATGGTCTGGCTGCAGTCCACGACCATTCAGTGTTTCTACCCAGATTTAACCACTACCACGTGAGCTCTCCAGGGGCTGTTGTTGGCCTCGATGATGCCTTCCCGAAGCAACCGCTGGACTTCGGACCTGATGAAGGTCTTATCCTGGGTGCTATACCGTCTGCTCCTGGTGGCAACGGGTTTGCAATCTGGAGTTAGATTAGCAAAGAGGGAAGGTGGGTCGACCTTTAGGGTCGCAAGACCGCACACAGTAAGGGGTGGTAAGAGGCCGCCGAATTTAAGGGTTAGGCTCTGGAGGTTGCACTGGAAATCCAGGCCGAGGATAAGTGCAGCGCAGAGGTTAGGGAGAACGTAGAGGCGGAAGCCGTGGAATTCTACGACCTGGACCGTGAGCGTGATCGTGTAGTACTCCTGGATCGCTACGCAATGGGATCCGGAGGCCAGGGAGATTGTTTGATTGGCGGGGTGTATCGTGAGGGAGCAGCGCCTTACCGTGTCCGGGTGTATAAAGCTCTCGGTGCTCACGGAGTCCAGCAGGCAAGAGGTCACATGGCCATCGGCTTTCACGCTAGTGGATGCATTGGCCAGGTTATGCGGGCGAGACTGGTCGAGTGACATGGAGGCGAGCCTTGGTTGGTCGTCGGGTAATGGGGCGGCCGTTGAGTTCCGATCTTGGAACGCTGGTGGTGTCCATGTGTTGAGGGGTAGACAAGATGGCGGCTCCCGGAAATCTTGGGGGTTACAAAATGGCGGCGCCCATGGAACGAACGCACGTTGCGGGGATGGAGCAAGATGCCGGTGCCCATGAAACGCATGTGCTGTGCGGAGGGGAAGATGGCAGCGCCCACTGATCGCACATGGTCTGGGGGGGAGGAGAAGATGGTGGCGCCCATTGTCCGTGACTGGAGGGGGTGGTGGCGATCGCGGCCACTGAGCGGGCCTGGCACACTGCGGCGAAGTGGCCCTTCTTCCCACAGGCTATACAAAGGGCAGCGCGGGCCGGGAAGCGTTGGCGGGGGTGCTTTTGCTAGCCGCAAAAGTAGCATCGGGGCCCCCCGGGGTTTGCTGGCTGGCGTGTAGCGCAGGCATATTGGGTGGGCAGTGCCCCACTGGGGCGGCTGCTTGTGAAGTCCATGAAGCGTAGGAGGGGTGGGCCGCGCGGCTGGGGGCGTAGGACTGGACGTTGCGCAGGGCGACCGACATGGAGAGCGCTAGCGTTTTAGTCTCTGCAAGATCACGTGTGGCCCCTTCTAAGAGCCGCTGACGTATGATGTCTGACCCAATTCCGGTCACAAAGGCGTCCCTCATAAGGAGGTCTGAGTGTTCCTTAGCTGTAATGTCCTGGCAGTCACAGTCCCGGACTAGTGGGCTTAGGGCCCTCCAGAAGTCTTCTATGGGCTCACCCGGCAAACGAGTTGCGAGCGCGTGCCTGGCGAAGAGCGTGCTTGTCTTCTGCTCGTAATTGTCCTTGAGTCGAGTCGTGGCTTCGGCGTAGTTTGGCACATCCTGGATCAGCGGGAAGACTTTGGAGCTGAGCCTGGAATATAAGATCTGGATCTTCTGAGCCTCTGGAACAGGGGTCGGTGCCGCATTGATATACGTTTCAAAGCAAGCTAGCCAGTGCTGGAAGTCCTTTCTGGCGTCGCTTGAATGCGGATCCAGCTGCAGGCGATCTGGTTTAATACGGAGGTCCATCCTTTGAAACTGATACCAATAAATTGAGGCACGATCAATTTGATTTAAAGACGAAAGTTGAATCAAACTGAGGTTTTATTGGTATCAGGCCTCCCACAGCAGCTGGCGAAATGGCTGCGAGCTGGAGGGCACGCATATTTATACCCCGCCTCCTGGGTGGAGCCAGCAGGCAGGGGCCACAGGCGAACCTGTAGTGCAGGTTCTACTGTACAACCTCTAATATAAGTACAACAGTGGTTTACCACACTTCTATATATGTCTGCACGTGTATCTGTATGACAATATTAGGCCATTCTGTAATTTGAATAGGCGACTGATACACAGAAAATTGCATTTATCTAGGAAATGGAACTCTCCATTTAACCTGAGTAATTCTTAAGGGTTTTAACTCATGATTAATGGAGCAAGTGCGATGGTGACTGTTCATAGTATTACTGCAGATTTACATGGGCAGCACTCCTATCTTTGCTGTAGAGGTGTTGGAAATGCTGTTGCTGCTGGGGAGGCAGCAAAGTTAAAGGTAAAGTTCCCCTAGTCCCAGATGACCACAGACTGCTCGCCCCTTTGAGGGGGAGAGCTGACTGGTGGTGATTTAACCTGAGGATCACCACACCTCAGGTGAGGGGCAAGACTGAGGAGACAGGTCCTTGATAAATAACTTCAGCCAGCGGGGGAATTGAACCCATGCTGCTGGCCTTGCTCTGCATCATGAACTAGCTGTCTAGCCAAGTGAACTAAACCGGTCCCCAGCAAAAGAGGGTCACACTATCTGGATCTGAAGACGACTCGCTAACATGAGTGGAAACTTCATGGCTGACTGAATCAAGGGAGTCAACTTGAGTCTCAAAGAAGGTTGCAGATATCAGGAGGAAGGTGGAAGCCAGATTCCTTAATCATGGCTACATTTCCTTCAGGATCCAACAATTGTGAAGCAAACCTGTTTGAGGTTGCTGCACCCTCTGTGAAGCATCGTTTGAAACATTAGAAACAATCATTATTCTTTCGGCACAAACAGTTTTAATTGCGATAAAACTAGTGACAGAAATACTGGGCATTGTGGGTGGAATGCCGGTCAGGAGCAAGTCCACACACCCCTAGGAGCCTGTTCTGCCATTTTAATTTGATCATGAGTATAAGAATTGGCAAGTCATGTTGCAGCTGTATAGAACCTTAGTTAGGCCACACTTGGAGTATAGTGTTCAATTCTGGTCGCCACACTACCAGAAGGATGTGGAGGCTTTAGAGAGGGTGCAGAAGAGATTTACCAGAATGTTGCCTGGTATGGAGGGCATAAGCTATGAGGAGCGATTGAATAAACTCGGTTTGTTCTCACTGGAACGAAGGAGGTTGAGGGGCGACCTGATAGAGGTATACAAAATTATGAGGGGCATAGACAGAGTGGATAGTCAGAGGCTTTTCCCCAGGGTAGAGGGGTCAATTACTAGGGGGCATAGGTTTAAGGTGAGAGGGGCAAAGTTTAGAGTAGATGTACGAGGCAAGTTTTTTACGCAGAGGGTAGTGGGTGCCTGGAACTCACTACCGGAGGAGGTAGTGGAGGCAGGGACGATAGGGACATTTAAGGGGCATCTTGACAAATATATGAATAGGATGGGAATAGAAGGATACGGACCCAGGAAGTGTAGAAGATTGTAGTTTAGTCGGGCAGTATGGTCGGCACGGGCTTGGAGGGCCGAAGGGCCTGTTCCTGTGCTGTACATTTCTTTGTTCTTTGTTCTTTGTATGACTGATCTGTATCTCAATTCCATTTACCACCTTTGATACACATCCATTGACACTAATTGTGCCAGGCATCCACAACATTTGGGGAAGGGAAGTTGAGATTTCTTTGTGTGAAAATGTATTTCCTGATTTCCCTCTTAAATGACTGGGTTTTAATTTTAAGATAATGCAGTCTGGTTCTCACTTCCCACACAATGCTGCTGTGTCAGCTAAGATGAATATTTGTGTGATTTTTGAATCATGGCCCATGGTACTTAATGTCACTTTGGGGAAGCATAGGACCCAAGGAGCAGAGGTAAGCCATTTAGCCCTTCCCGCCTGCTCCTCCATTCGATAACATTGTAGCTGATCTGATTATGGTCACAACTCCATCTTTCCATCTTCCCGTCTGCTCCCCCTTAACCTTTGACTCCCTTGTCTATCAAAAAATCTATCTGACCCAGCTTTGAATAAATTCTGTGACCCCAATCTCCACAGCTTTCTGGGAAAGTGAATTCCCATGGCCCACTGGGAGAAACAAATTCTCCTCTGTTTTGAGGAGAAACTCTGCGTAAAATTAAATTCTTTTTTTTTTTTAAATTTAGAGTACCCAATTCATTTTTTCCACTTAAGGGGCAATTTAGCGTGTTCAGTCCACCTACCCTGCACATCTTTGGGTTGTGGGGGCGAAACCCACACAAACACGGGGAGAATGTGCAAATTCCCACAGTGACCCAGAGCTGGGATCGAACCTGGGACCTCGGCATCGTGAGGTTGCAGGGCTAACCCACTGCGCCACCGTGCTGCCCTAACCTCTTATTCTTAAACTGTGTCCCAGAGTTCCAGTCTCCCCACACGAGGAAACATCCTCTCAGTGTCAACTCTATCATGCCCCCTCAGTATCTTTTATGTTTCAATAAAATCGCCTCTCACTCTTCTGAGCTCTAAATGTGCAAAGTGGAGCTCATTTCAGTCGTATCCCAATGCATTAAAACAAAATGTATTACTTCAGTTCACAGCACAGCTTCAGGAATTCCAGTTTAAGATGTGAAAATAGCCGATGATTGCACCCACCAGCACGGGACATGGTATCCAAATGATGTAATCTGTGTGAGTGAGAAATTCAAACATTGGCCCACTCGTTTCCTGGTTTGTTTACAAGGGAAGGCTTGTATGTGTGCATGTAATCTGTGAGTTTGTTATTACATTTACACTGCATGGCCATCGATGGTGCAATATTTGCCTTGAAAAGATATGATATTAATAATAAACACATTAATGTATTTGTATAACATTCCTTTCACGACTATTCCCAAATGGGTGAACCCAGCATAGACGCCTGTACTAAAATAACAAACACATTTCACACACACATTTGTTAATGTGTTTGTAACTGCTATTACACAGCATGATTTCAAGGAAACTACCTCGTCTACTGCACTGCCAGGTGCAAAGGATGGTAACATGAAAACCACTACTTCCTCATCGAAGGAGGTGGCGCGATTGTCACAACAAACACGTCCAACAAGTTGAAAAGAAACCCCCTTCTTCTGCCATTTTACTGATGGAGTCAGTGTTGGGTAAGCTTCACTAAAATAGAAGCAAAGGAATTTCTCACAAAACATGTTCAAATGTTTACGAAAAACATGGAATGCTGCTAATACGTCAGCATAAACGGAGTCGTGGGCCCAAAATGAAAATCACTTATTGTCACAAGTAGGCTTCAAATGAAGTTACTGTGAAAAGCCCCTAGTCACCACATTCCAAAACCTGTTTGGGGAAGCTGGCATGGGAACTGAACCGTGCTGCTGGCCTGCCTTGGTTTGAATCGCTTCAAAGCCAGCGATTTAGCCCAGTGCTAAATCAGCCCCTATCTCAGAAGAGTCGGGAAATGAGATTCCCGCTGGTGAAATCTCGTTTTCCGCTTCCATGCCCCTCGCTGGGGACATAACGAGGTTCCCGCCCTTTCATTTCAATAAACCTAAATATAATTAAAGGGCTTCCCCACAATATGTCCCCCCCCCCGGCACTCTAAATAATCAGGTATTTAATAATAATCAATAATCTTATGAGCGTCACAAGTATGCTTACATTAACATTGCAATGAAGTTACTGTGAAAATCCCCTAGTCGTCTGGTCGGGTATACAGAGAGAGGGAATTCAGAATGTCCAATTCACCTAACAGCACGTCTTTCGGGACTTTCTGTGGGAGGAAACCAGAGCACCCAGAGGAAACCCACACAGACACGGAGAGAACGTGCAGACTCCGCACGAACAGTGAACCAAGCCGAGAATCGGGTCCCTGGCGCTGTGAAGCAACAGTGCTAACCACTGCGCTACTAAAACTTTTTTTTTTTTTAAATAAATTTAGGGTACCCAATTCATTTTTCCAATTAACAAGGAATTTAGCGTGGTCAATCCACCTACCCTGCACATCTTTGGGTTGTGGAGGCGAAACTCACGGAAACACGGGGTGAATGTGCAAACTCCACACGGACAGTGACCCAGAGCCGGGATTGAATCTGGGACCTCGGCGCCATGAGGCAGCAGTGCTACTCACTGCACCACCGTGCTTCCCACTTGTGCTACTAAAACTTGAAGTAGTCAAGGGGAACCTGCTGGGGGGTGCAGAGCTAAGTATATCCCCCAGGGGAGAGGGACATGCCTAGGCAGGCACTGCCATTCTGACACTGCGCCCTGGCACTGCCACCAGCACTGCCAACATGGGTAGTTCCCCGAATGTGTGGGGGGTTCGCAAAAACGCCTGTGTGGCCGGGAGGAAGGGGTGGTGGGGGAGGGGGGAGGGGGGTGGGGGAGGTCACGAATGTTAAAATGTTTGTTACACAGCACCATTGAAGATCAGAGGCATTCTCCTGGGGACAATTTCTCCCTCAGCCAACATCAAAATGGATCATCTGGCTGCTACCTCATTACTGTGGAACTTTCCTGTGTGCACCTTGCTGCATTTCCTACCTAACAACAGTGACTAGGTTTCAAAGTGAAATTCATCGGCTGTATAGGACTTGGAGACATCCTGAGGTCCATGAAAGGTGCTGCATAAATTAACCCTTCTTTTTGATATCCCGCGGAACTCATTTCAAGACAACTGTTGTACTGACAGCCAACCTGCGGCGTAACCCGCGACTACCACAGCCAGTCTCATCTCAAACTTGGAAATTCTTTACAAAATTAATGTCAGTCAAACAGACAGACATCCAGCACAACAGCTTGTTGGGTTAGTTCAAGTTTCATTGACAGACACAGCAAACAATGCTGCATTGCCTGATCCTCAGCCCACACAATCAAGCTTCAAGAGCAGCAGATAATGGCCATTCATACCGTTAAAATGCCTGCAATGTTCCAGTGGAATGAGTGGATCTGCTCCAGTGTCAAACTGAGCACAGAACAAATATAGGCCAAACAGTCCAACTGGACTATGAGGTGCTTCTGCCTCACTTGAGTTTCTTCCCATTATCTCAATTTATCAGCTTATTGTTCTGTTCCTTTTCTCCCTGGCTTATCTTGTTTCCCTGTAAATACATTGCCCCCCACCCCCCTCCACCCGCCGGCTATTCTTTGTGGCAGGAAGTTCCACATCCTCACCCCTCCCTGAGTAAAGGATTTTCTCCTGAGTTCTTCAGGTTGATTAGTCACTCTCCGATATCTATGACTCATCGTTTTCCCACATACCCTCAGCAGCGGTGCACCGGGAACGTTTGAGGTGCAGGAGCTCTCAGGAAATGTGTTGGCCATATCATGTTAAAATATACTAGCACGTTGTTTTCCTATGTATTCATTATTTTAGCCCCCAAACATCAGTAAAGCTGTTTTTTAAGTGAAAATTATTAGTGCCGGTCGGCGTTTTATTTCGAACTATGTGGCATTTTGAATCATTATCCATTAGCATAGCTAGAATTCCATTGTGCAACAGTTTAATTATTTCATTCAATCCTATTAAAAACATGAATGACAGAAGACTTTACTTACTTCTGACTGGGGGCTGCTGTGTGGAGGGATCGCTGCTTTTCTTGATTTATATTGATGACCTAAATCTGGATGTACAGGACACAATTTCAAAATATGAAGATGATGCAAGACTTGGAAGTATTGTGAACTGTGAGGAGGCCAGTGATGGAACTCAAGAGGATGCAGACAGGCTGGTGCAATAGGTAGACACATGGCAGATAAAATTTAATGTCAAGAAGTGTGAAGTGATACATTTAAGTCAGAAGAATGAAGAGAGGTGACATAAAATAAAGGGCACAATTCTAAAGGAAAGGCCGAGGCAGAGGGAGCTGGATGGATATGGGCATAAATCACTGAAGGTTCAGGACAGGTTGAGAAAGCAGTTTATAAATTATACTGAATCCTGTGTTTTATACATGGGGGTGCAGAGTTCAAAACCAAATAAGTTATGAAGCTTCATTAAAAAACTGGTTCAGCCTCAACGGGAAGGATGTGAAGGATTTAGAAAGGGGCAGAAAAGATTTACAGGAATGGGGGTTCTGAGGATGTGAGACTTCAGTAATGTGGATAGATTGGCAAAGCTGGGCCAGGTCTCCTTGGAGAAGAGAAGGTTGAGGGGAGATTTGTTGGACATGTTCATAACAAGCCTGGAGAGCGTAAATGGGGAGAAGCTGTTCCCATCGGCAGAAGGTCTCGAACCCGAAGGTGATTAACAAAAGAACCAGAGACGACATGAGGAAAACATCTTTATGCAATAAGCAGAATGCACTGTCTGAGCGCGTGGTGGAGACAAATTCAAATGTGGTTTTCAAAGGGGAACTGGATAATTATCTGAAGAGAAAATATTTTACTGGACGACAGGGAAAATGTCGGAGTTGGACGAGCTGAGTTGCTGTTGCAGAGAACTGACGTAGAGACAATGTGCTGAATGGCCTCCTTCTGTAACCATTCTATAATTCTGGTATAGATACATTCATGGAAGTTGATAACACATGAGGAAGAAAGAAGCGGAAGGTTACCCTGATAGAGTGATCAAGAAGGTTGAGAGGAGGCTTGTGCGGAACTTAAATACCAGCATTTGACCTGTTCCTGTGCTGTATATTCCATGTATATTCCATGTAAAGCTGCCAGCAGGAATACAAACATTCCACTGCATTTCACATCTTCAGGCCATCACAGCCAAAGAATTAATGTGGATCATTTTCTCTCCCACCCGCTCCATCCCCCTCCACAGTCTCTTGCTCTCCCCAACCCCACAGCCTTCCCCATACACTCCGTCTCTCCCACAGTCTCTTTCCCCCAACCCCCACACATTCTCTCTTTTCCACCAACAACTCACACTCTCTTCCATCCCCTGGCACACTCCCTCCCCTCACTCCCTCACACTCTCTCTTCCCACCTCCAGCTACCTCACCTGGGCTCCACACCACTGCTCCAGCTACCTCGCCTGGGCTCCACACCACTGCTCCAGCTACCTCGCCTGGGCTCCACACCACTGCTCCAGCTACCTCGCCTGGGCTCCACACCACTGCTCCAGCTACCTCGCCTGGGCCCCACACCACTGCCCCAGCTACCTCGCCTGGGCTCCACACCACTGCTCCAGCTACCTCGCCTGGGCTCCACACCACTGCTCCAGCTACCTCGCCTGGGCTCCACACCACTGCTCCAGCTACCTCGCCTGGGCTCCACACCACTGCTCCAGCTACCTCGCCTGGGCTCCACACCACTGCTCCAGCTACCTCGCCTGGGCTCCACACCACTGCTCCAGCTACCTCGCCTGGGCTCCACACCACTGCTCCAGCTACCTCGCCTGGGCCCCACACCACTGCCCCAGCTACCTCGCCTGGGCTCCACACCACTGCTCCAGCTACCTCGCCTGGGCTCCACACCACTGCTCCAGCTACCTCGCCTGGGCTCCACACCACTGCTCCAGCTACCTCGCCTGGGCTCCACACCACTGCTCCAGCTACCTCGCCTGGGCCCCACACCACTGCCCCAGCTACCTCGCCTGGGCTCCACACCACTGCTCCAGCTACCTCGCCTGGGCTCCACACCACTGCTCCAGCTACCTCGCCTGGGCTCCACACCACTGCTCCAGCTACCTCGCCTGGGCTCCACACCACTGCTCCAGCTACCTCACCTGGGCTCCACACCACTGCTCCAGCTACCTCGTCTGGGCTCCACACCATTTCTCCAGCTACCTCACCTGGGCTCCACACCACTGCTCCAGCTACCTCGCCTGGGCCCCACACCACTGCTCCGGCTGCATCGCCTGGGCCCTACACCACTGCCCCAGCTACCTCGCCTGGGCCCCACACCACTGCTCCAGCTACCTCACCTGGGCTCCACACCATTTCTCCAGGTACCTCGCCTGGGCTCCACACCACTGCTCCAGCTACCTCGCCTGGGCCCCACACCACTTCTCCAGCTACCTCACCTGGGCCCCACACCACTGCTCCAGCTACCTCGCGTGGGATCCACACCACTGCCCCAGCTACCTCACCTGGACTCCACACCACTGCTCCGGCTGCATCGCCTGGGCCCCACACCACTGCTCCAGCTACCTCGCCTGGGCCCCACACCACTTCTCCAGCTACCTCGCCTGGGCTCCACACCACTGCCCCAGCTACATCACCTGGGCTCCACACCACTGCTCCAGCTGCCTCGCGTGGGATCCACACCACTGCTCCAGCTACCTCGCCTGGGCCCCACACCACTGCTCCAGCTACCTCACCTGGGCTCCACACCACTGCCCCAGCTACCTCGCCTGGGCTCCACACCACTGCTCCAGCTACCTCGCCTGGGCTCCACACCATTTCTCCAGCTACCTCGCCTGGGCCCCACACCACTGCCCCAGCTACCTCGCCTGGGCTCCACACCACTGCTCCAGCTACCTCGCCTGGGCTCCACACCACTGCCCCAGCTACCTCGCCTGGGCTCCACACCACTGCTCCAGCTACCTCACCTGGGCCCCACACCACTGCCCCAGCTACCTCACCTGGGCCCCACACCACTGCTCCAGCTACCTCGCCTGGGCTCCACACCACTGCTCCAGCTACCTCGCCTGGGCCCCACACCACTGCTCCAGCTACCTCGCCTGGGCCCCACACCACTGCTCCAGCTACCTCGCCTGGGCTCCACACCACTGCTCCAGCTACCTCACCTGGACTCCACACCACTGCCCCAGCTACCTCGCCTGGGCTCCACACCACTTCTCCAGCTACCTCACCTGGGCTCCACACCACTTCTCCAGCTACCTCACCTGGGCTCCACACCACTGCTCCAGCTACCTCACCTGGGCTCCACACCACTGCTCCAGCTACCTCACCTGGGCCCCACACCACTGCCACAGCTACCTCGCCTGGGCTCCACACCACTGCTCTGCTACCTCGCCTGGGCTCCACACCATTTCTCCAGCTACCTCACCTGGGCCCCACACCACTGCTCCGGCTGCATCGCCTGGGCTCCACACCACTGCTCCAGCTACCTCACCTGGGCCCCACACCAATGCTCCAGATACCTCGCCTGGGCTCCACACCACTGCACCAGCTACCTCGCCTGGGCTCCACACCACTGCCCCAGCTACCTCACCTGGGCCCCACACCACTGCTCCAGCTACCTCACCTGGGCTCCACACCATTTCTCCAGCTACCTCACCTGGGCTCCACACCACTGCTCCAGCCACCTCGCCTGGGCCCCACACCACTGCTCCGGCTGCATCGCCTGGGCCCCACACCACTGCCCCAGCTTCCTCGCCTGGGCCCCACACCACTGCTCCAGCTACCTCACCTGGGCTCCACACCATTTCTCCAGCTACCTCACCTGGGCTCCACACCACTGCTCCAGCTCCCTCGCCAGGGCCCCACACCACTTCTCCAGCTACCTCACCTGGGCTCCACACCACTGCTCCAGCTACCTCGCCTGGGCCCCACACCACTTCTCCAGCTACCTCACCTGGGCCCCACACCACTGCTCCAGCTACCTCGCGTGGGATCCACACCACTGCCCCAGCTACCTCACCTGGACTCCACACCACTGCTCCGGCTGCATCGCCTGGACCCCACACCACTGCTCCAGCTACCTCGCCTGGGCCCCACACCACTTCTCCAGCTACCTCGCCTGGGCTCCACACCACTGCCCCAGCTACCTCACCTGGGCTCCACACCACTGTTCCAGCTGCCTCGCGTGGGATCCACACCACTGCTCCAGCTACCTCGCCTGGGCCCCACACCACTGCTCCAGCTACCTCACCTGGGCTCCACACCATTGCTCCGGCTACCTCGCCTGGGCCCCACACCATTTCTCCAGCTACCTCACCTGAACTCCACACCACTGCCCCAGCTACCTCGCCTGGGCTCCACACCATTTCTCCAGCTACCTCACCTGGACTCCACACCACTACTCCAGCTACCTCACCTGGGCTCCACACCACTGCCCCAGCTACCTCGCCTGGGCTCCAGACCACTGCTCCAGCTACCTCGCCTGGGCTCCACACCATTTCTCCAGCTACCTCGCCTGGGCCCCACACCACTGTCCCAGCTACCTCGCCTGGACTCCACACCACTGCTCCAGCTACCTCGCCTGGGCTCCACACCACTGCCCCAGCTACCTCGCCTGGGCTCCACACCACTGCTCCAGCTACCTCACCTGGGCCCCACACCACTGCCCCAGCTACCTCACCTGGGCCCCACACCACTGCTCCAGCTACCTCGCCTGGGCTCCACACCACTGCTCCAGCTACCTCACCTGGGCTCCACACCACTGCTCCAGCTACCTCACCTGGGCTCCACACCACTGCTCCAGCTACCTCGCGTGGGATCCACACCACTGCTCCAGCTACCTCGCCTGGGCTCCACACCACTGCTTCGGCTGCATCGCCTGGGCTCCACACCATTGCTCCAGCTACCTTGCCTGGGCTCCACACCACTGCTCCAGCTACCTCGCCTGGGCTCCACACCACTGCTCCAGCTACCTCGCCTGGGCTCCACACCACTGCTCCAGCTACCTCGCCTGTGCTCCACACCACTGCACCAGCTACCTCGCCTGGGCCCCACACCACTGCCCCAGCTACCTCGCCTGGGCTCCACACCACTGCTCCAGCTACCTCGCCTGGGCTCCACACCACTGCTCCAGCTACCTCGCCTGGGCTCCACACCACTGCTCCAGCTACCTCGTCTGGGCTCCACACCACTGCTCCAGCTACCTCGTCTGGGCTCCACACCACTGCTCCAGCTGCCTCGCGTGGGATCCACACCACTGCTCCAGCTACCTCTCCTGGGCTCCACACCACTGCTCTAGCTACCTCGCCTGGGCTCCACACCACTGCTCCAGCTACCTCGCCTGGGCCCCACACCACTGCTCCAGCTACCTCGCCTGGGCTCCACACCACTGCTCCAGCTACCTCACCTGGGCCCCACACCACTGCTCCAGCTACCTCGCCTGGGCTCCACACCACTGCTCCAGCTACCTCACCTGGACTCCACACCACTGCCCCAGCTACCTCGCCTGGGCTTCACACCACTTCTCCAGCTACCTCACCTGGGCTCCACACCACTGCTCCAGCTACCTCACCTGGGCTCCACACCACTGCTCCAGCTACCTCACCTGGGCCCCACACCACTGCCCCAGCTACCTCGCCTGGGCTCCACACCACTGCTCTGCTACCTCGCCTGGGCTCCACACCACTGCTCCAGCTACCTCGTCTGGGCTCCACACCACTGCTCCAGCTATCTCGCCTGGGCCCCACACCATTTCTCCAGCTACCTCACCTGGGCCCCACACCACTGCTCCGGCTGCATCGCCTGGGCTCCACACCACAGCTCCAGCTACCTCACCTGGGCCCCACAACACTGCTCCAGCTACCTCGCCTGGGCTCCACACCACTGCACCAGCTACCTCGCCTGGGCTCCACACCACTGCCCCAGCTACCTCACCTGGGCCCCACACCACTGCTCCAGCTACCTCACCTGGGCTCCACACCATTTCTCCAGCTACCTCACCTGGGCTCCACACCACTGCTCCAGCTACCTCGCCTGGGCCCCACACCACTGCTCCGGCTGCATCGCCTGGGCCCCACACCACTGCCCCAGCTACCTCGCCTGGGCCCCACACCACTGCTCCAGCTACCTCACCTGGGCTCCACACCATTTCTCCAGCTACCTCACCTGGGCTCCACACCACTGCTCCAGCTACCTCGCCTGGGCCCCACGCCACTTCTCCAGCTACCTCACCTGGGCTCCACACCACTGCTCCAGCTACCTCGCCTGGGCCCCACACCACTTCTCCAGCTACCTCACCTGGGCCCCACACCACTGCTCCAGCTACCTCGCGTGGGATCCACACCTCTGCCCCAGCTACCTCACCTGGACTCCACACCACTGCTCCGGCTGCATCGCCTGGGCCCCACACCACTGCTCCAGCTACCTCGCCTGGGCCCCACACCACTTCTCCAGCTACCTCGCCTGGGCTCCACACCACTGCCCCAGCTACCTCACCTGGGCTCCACACCACTGCTCCAGCTGCCTCGCGTGGGATCCACACCACTGCTCCAGCTACCTCGCCTGGGCCCCACACCACTGCTCCAGCTACCTCACCTGGGCTCCACACCACTGCCCCAGCTACCTCGCCTGGGCTCCACACCACTGCTCCAGCTACCTCGCCTGGGCTCCACACCATTTCTCCAGCTACCTCGCCTGGGCCCCACACCACTGCCCCAGCTACCTCGCCTGGGCTCCACACCACTGCTCCAGCTACCTCGCCTGGGCTCCACACCACTGCCCCAGCTACCTCGCCTGGGCTCCACACCACTGCTCCAGCTACCTCACCTGGGCCCCACACCACTGCCCCAGCTACCTCACCTGGGCCCCACACCACTGCTCCAGCTACCTCGCCTGGGCTCCACACCACTGCTCCAGCTACCTCACCTGGCCCCCACACCACTGCTCCGGCTGCATCACCTGGGCCCCACACCACTGCTCCAGCTGCATCGCCTGGGCTCCACACCACTTCTCCAGCTACCTCGCCTGGGCCCCACACCACTGCTCCAGCTACCTCGCCTGGGCTCCACACCACTGCCCCAGCTACCTCGCCTGGGCTCCACACCACTGCTCCAGCTACCTCACCTGACCCCCACACCACTGCTCCGGCTGCATCACCTGGGCCCCACACCACTGCTCCAGCTGCATCGCCTGGGCTCCACACCACTTCTCCAGCTACCTCGCCTGGGCTCCACACCACTGCTCCAGCTACCTCGCCTGGGCCCCACACCACTGCCCCAGCTACCTCGCCTGGGCCCCACACCACTGCTCCAGCTACCTCGCCTGGGCTCCACACCACTGCCCCAGCTACCTCGCCTGGGCTCCACACCACTGCTCCAGCTACCTCACCTGGCCCCCACACCACTGCTCCGGCTGCATCACCTGGGCCCCACACCACTGCTCCAGCTGCATCGCCTTGGCTCCACACCACTTCTCCAGCTACCTCGCCTGGGCCCCACACCACTGCTCCAGCTACCTCGCCTCGGCTCCACACCACTGCTCCAGCTACCTCACCTGGCCCCCACACCACTGCTCCGGCTGCATCACCTGGGCCCCACACCACTGCTCCAGCTGCATCGCCTGGGCTCCACACCACTGCTCCAGCTACCTCGCCTGGGCTCCACACCACTGCTCCAGCTACCTCGCCTGGGCTCCACACCACTGCCCAGCTACCTCACCTGGGACTATGGCCACTTTACTTTATTTGCCAATATTTATCCTTCAACCAACAGCTAGAAAACAGGTGATCTGATCAGTATCATAGTGTTATACGTGGGACCTTGCTGTGTGCAAATTGGCTTCCACATTATCTTCAATTACAACAGTGAACACTTATGAAATTCACGAGCTGTAAAATACCGTGGGACATATGAGAGGTGCTATTTAAATGCAAGTCTATCTTTTCACAGAATCTCACAATTGTTACCCTTTGGCCCATCATGTTTACAGCAGCTCTCCAAATGAGCAACTCACCCAGTGCCATTCCCCAGCCTTCTCCCCATAGCCCTGCACATTCTTCCTCTTTGAATAACAATATAATTTCCTTTTAAACGCCTCGATTTGACCTGTCTCCACCACACTCCTGGGTAGCGCAATCCAGATCCTAACGTGAAAGAGGTTTTCCTCGCGCCACCACTGCTTCTTTTGCCAATTACTTTAAATCGGTGCCCTCTCGTTCTTGATCCTTTCAGCAGCGGTTTCTCCCTTTCAGCAGCGGTTTCTCCCTGTCTACTCTGTCCAGACTGCTCAGAGTTTTGAATCAAATCTCCTCTCGGCCTTCTCTTCTCCAAGGAAAACAGTCCCAGTGATGTGTTGATGTGTTGATCCCTGTTACTGACTGAAACATTAACTTTATCTCATTTTCAAATGATTCACTCAATTCTCTCTTGCCGTGGAAAGTACATAAAAGATCGGCTTTTGTGCTTTTCATCAGGAAGCTTGCATATTGCTGCAGGCAGATATTAACAAGTTAGCTTTCATCCCCGTCATGGTGCAGTAATGGTGGCAACAGCCACATGTGGAATGAATGTTGGGCTACGGTTCTGCAGCACCGCCATGGTCATTCATCACACCCAATGTTGCCGTTAGAACGTACAGGGGAGAGAAACACTCCCACCCAATGATAAATGAGGAAACAGTTTGGTGAGCTGAAATATTGAGCTGAATTCTCCGGTTCCCAAGCCACGTGTTTCTCGACCGCGCGCTGCTGTCTGGAGGCGGGGACAGCACTGAAAACAAAGCCAACTTCTCGCCAACCTCCTCGTTGCTGATTTCAAATTCTGTGATAAATCAGCTCCTTCCCTTTTTAGGTTGAAGATGTTGCCTAAAAATTCACCCCTAAAAACATCTTCCAATTTCCGATCCGGTCAACAACTGTCTCTGAATAACCCTGCATCTTTTGCCATGTCTTGGGCTGGATTCTCCGTTCCTGCGGCTAAGTGCCAGCTCAAACAGAGAATCCGCGGGAGGTTCACGTCAAAAGAATCAGCTCAAACCCCTCATGATTCCGGTATTGGTGAGGGGCGAGCACCGGCGGATTATGTATAGAATGGCCGGGTCCCGGGCCGTGCATGCGCACGGCTGACATCCTGCAGCGGTCGCGCCGTAAAATATGGCGCCGGCTGTGCACGGTCTCAATCTGCCAGCCGCAATCCCATAACCCACCCCTTGGCCAACCCCTACCAGCCCCCCCAGCCTTCGCAGAAGCCCCCCGGCAAGTGGCACGGATCCCAGCTGAATGTGGTGGTACTGAATAAAGTCCGCAGCCGACACACTGGGTTCACGACTTGGGTCTACTGGAATGTGGACTGTCTGACGCTTTACCCGCCCACTGTACTGTGGGAACCAGATTGGGGGTGGGCAGGAGGACAATCAGCTGGCTACCCGCTTTATTTTACATGCCTCCCACCCCAACCCCACCCCCATCCCTGCCCTCAAGCATTCAAATACACTGGCCTTCAAATTCACTCCTGCAAAGTTGGTCTGGGCATGCAGTCACACACAGGTCAGACAGACAGGTTTCTGATACTATAGATTACAAATAAACCATTACCATCAATCTGATAGTTCCATGGTCACTTTTACTGAAACTAATTTTTAACGTCCAGATTTGTTTAACTGAGTTTAACTGCGCAAATTGCCACGTTATGTTTCAAAGTCATGGGGCGAAATTCTCCCCCAACGGCGCGATGTCCGCCGACTGGCGCCCAAAACGGCGCCAATCAGACGGGCATCGTGCCGGCCCAAAGGTGCGGAATGCTCCACATCTTTGGGGGCCGAGCCCCAACATTGAGGGGCTAGGCCGGCGCTGGAGGGATTTCCGCCCCGCCAGCTGGCGGAAATGGCGTTTGTTGCCCCGCCAGCTGGCGCGGAAATGCGGCGCATGCGCGGGAGCGTCAGCGGCCGCCGACAGTTTCCCGCGCATGCGCAGTGGGGAGAGTCTCTTCCACCTCCGCCATGGTTGAGGCCGTGGCGGAGGCGGAAGGGAAAGAGTGCCCCCACGGCACAGGCCCGCCCGCGGATTGGTGGGCCCCAATCGCGGGCCAGGCCACGGTGGGGACACCCCCCGGGGTCAGATCGCCCCGCGCCCCCCCCCCAGGACCCCAGAGCCCACCCACGCCGCCTGGTCCCGCCGGTAAATACCAGCTTTGATCTACGCCGGCGGGACAGGCAATTTCTGGGCGGGACTTCGGCCCAACCGGGCCGGAGAATTGAACGGGGGGTCCCGCCAACCGGCGCAGCCCGATTCCTGCTCCCGCCCAATCTCCGGTACCGGAGACTTCGGCGGGGGCGGGGGCGGGATTCACGGCGGCCAACGGCCATTCTCCAACCCGGCAGGGGGTCGGAGAATGATGCCCCAGTTCTCTGGAAATTTACACAGCCCTATGGATTACTGGCCCAGAAACATGAGCACAATGTTATTATACCCGATTCATGTTAAATGCAGAATCAAATCATAGTCCTGCTTGTAACAGCTATCATTTTGTTTTCACATTTCCTCTCCTGCAAGCACCAACTCTTACTTTGCCACACAAATACTCATATCGTTCCAAGAACCTTGACCCAGAGGTATTCTTCACAGCATGAGCTGAGACAGTAAGATTCAGCAGGCTATTTAGCTATCAAGGACATCATAGCTTATCCCAATCCCATTTCTGCTCAATGTTCAAATCCATGCCTTTTCCTGCAGGGATCAGTGTACAATATGAAGCAGTGTTCCGAAAGCTAGTGATTTGAAACAAACCTGTTGGACGTTAATCTGGTGTTGTAAGACTTCTTACTAAGTCAGGAATGTTATGGAATACTCTCCCAACCTTGGATGAGTGCAGCTCCAACGTTCAAGAAGCTCGTTACCATCCAGGACAAAGCTGCCAACTTGATTGGCACTGCATCCGCAAACATTCACTCCCTTCACCACTGATGCACATTGGCAGCTGTGTGTACCATCTACAAAACGCATTGCCGAAACTCACCAAGGCTCCTTAGGCAACACCTTTCAAACCCACAATCACTATCATCTGGAAGGACAGGGGCAGCAGACACATGGGAACACCACCACTCAGAAATTCCCCTCCAAGTCACTCGCCATCCTGACTTGGAAATATAACGCCGCTCCTTCGCTATCACTGGGTCAAAATCCTTCAATTCCCTTCCTAACAACACTGTGGGTGTAACTGCACCACATGGACTGCAACGGTTCAAGAAGGTAGCTCACCACCCATCTTTTCAAGGGCAATTAGGGATCAGCCAGCGAAGCCCTCATCCCAATAACAAACAATGAAAAACAGTGAGGCTTAACTCCCCTCGCTGTCTCAACCAAGTCCAATTAATTGAATTCAGACCAGTGGGGTTGAAGCAGAAACCATCTTATATAAAAGTGCCGCATTATGTAGTGGCATATTTGCATGCAGAAGAGTCTTCCATACCTGTCGACATCACACTCTCGCAATTATCCTTCACTTGTCCACTTCTTTGTATTTAAGTTCCTCCATGCTCTCCCCCTTTCCTACTTGTCCTCCAGCTCTACAACTCTTCTATTTCAATCACTCCATCAGTGAGTGGTCTTCAGCTGCCTTGGAATGAAATGGAACTCCCTTTCTAAACCCCCTTGCCCTTTTCTCCTATTTTGAATCTACCTGTCGCATCAAGCATTTGCTCACCTGTCCAAATATCTTCTTATGTGGCTCGGTGCCACACAAAGGTAAGAGAGAGGCAAGAATGGACATTGGACGACTAGAAAATGAGGCTGGAGAAGTAGTAACAGGGAACAAAGAAATTACAGAGGAACTGAATAGTTACTTTGCATCAGTCTTCATGGTGGAAGACACCAGTGTCATACCAGAACTTCAAGAGAGTCAAGGGCAGAGGTGAGAGTAGTGGCCATCACTAAGGAGAAGGCGCTGAGGGAACTGAAAAGACTGAAGGTGGATAAATCACCCGGACTGAAGTATTGGAAGTGCATGGTAAAATAGGACTGAGTCAGCACGGCTTTGTCAAGGGAAGTCATGCCTGACAAGTCTGTTAGAGTTCTTTGAGGAGGCGACGAGGAAGTTAGACAAAGGAGACCCAGTGGACGTGATGTATTTGGATTTCCAGAAGGCCTTTGACAAGATGCCGTATAGGAGACTGCTAAATAAGAGAAGAGCCCATAGAGTTCGGGGGCAAGGTACTAGCATGGATAAGGATTGGCTGACTGGCAAAAGGCAGAAAGTGGGTATAATGGGGTATTTTTTAGGATGGCAGCCGGTGTCTAGTGGTGATCCGCAGGGGTCAGTGTCGGGACCACAGCTATTCACAATATACATTAATGATGTGGAAGAAGAGGGCAGCACGGTGGTGCAGTGGTTAGCACTGCGGCCTCACGGCACAAAGGTCCCAGGTTCGACCCCGGCGCTGGGTCACTGTCGGTGTGGAGTTTGCACATTCTCCCCATGTTTGCGTGGGTTTTGCCCCCACAACCCAAAAATGTGCAAGCTAGGTGGATTGGCCACGCTAAATTGCCCCTTAATTGGAAAAAATGAACTGGGTACTCTAAATTTAAAAAAAATAATCTGGAAGAAGGAACTGAGGGCATTGTGGCTAGGTTTGCAGAGGATACAAAGATATGTAGAGGGACAGGTAGTGTTGAGGAAGCAGTGGGGCTGCAGAAGGACTTGGACAGGCGAGGAGAGTGGGCAAAGAAGTAGCAGATGGAATACAATGTGGAAAAATGTGAGGTTATGCATTTTGGTAGGAAGAATGGAGGCAAAGACTATTTTTTAAATGGGTAAAGGCTGAGAAAATCAGAAGCACAAAGGGACTTTGGAGTCCTTGTTCAAGATTCTCTTCAGGTTAACGTGCAGGTTCAGTCGGCTGTTAGGAAGGCAAATGCAATGTTAGCATTCATGTCGAAAGGGCTGTAATACAGGAGCAGTGATGTATTTCTGAGGTTGTATAAGGCTCTGGTCAGACCCCATTTGGAGTATTGTGAGCAGTTTTGGGCCCCGTATCTAAGCTGGCCTTGGAAAGGGTCCAGAGGAGATTCACAAGAATGATCGCTGGAATGAAGGACTTGTCATAAAAAGGGCAGTTGAGGACTCTGGGTCTGTAATCGTTGGAGTTTAGAAGGATGAGGGGGGAGCTTATTGAAACTTACAGGATACTGAGAGGCCTGGATAGAGTGGATGTGGAGATGTATCCACTGGTAGGAGAATCTAGAACTCAAGGGCACAGCCTCAGACAGAAGGAACGATCCTTTACAAGATGAGGAGGAATTTCTTCAGCCAGTGGGTGGTGAATCTGTGGAACTCATTGCCGCAGAAGGCTGTGGAGGCCAAACCACTGAGTGGCTTGAAGACAGAGATAGATAGGTTCTTGATTAATAAGAGGATCAGGGGTTATGGGGAGAAGGCAGGAGAATGGGGATGAGAAACATATCCGCCATGATTGAATGGCGGAGCAGACTCGATGGGCCGAATGTCTAATTCTGCTCCTATAATTTATGGTGCTAAATTTCGATAAATCATGCTCCTTGGGACATTTTACTACATCAAAGGTGCTATATAAATGCAAGTTGCTGTTGTTGCTGGCTCTGCATTCAGCCCTATGGGAGCTCTGCTCATTTGTTCCAATGTAAAAAGGTTGTAAGCTACACAATTTTGCGAGTGCTGACAGAAAAATATGGGGGCAATTGCACTGAAACGATTAAATGGTTTGAATTTTTCAAGTGGCCAGCTATGTTGGACAACAGACATACTGCTTCTCGGAAACACACATTTAGTAACACAGTCTAAACTATCTAAACATGGGAAAATAGCATGATCGGCACTGTCCCTCCACCACAGAGAAAACACTCAGGAAACTTTACATCTATCACTCTGGTATTTCCAGATGAGGTGGGAATTCATAAGTTCTGTACACACTGAAGTTAATGGAAAACCCTGCCAACCCTAAGGATTACAAGAATGCACTTGTACAATCTGGGAAAGTATTGACATAGCGCACTGCCAGCATATTTTTAAACCAAACTGTCCACACTGTAGATAAACTCGAGTTGGCTTATTTGAAGGATGACATTGTGGAATGCATGCAAGATAATAACTAGAGGCAGAAACTAGTCAGTTGTAAAATGTAAACAAAGCTCAGTGGCCTGATCGAAACCATTTCCCACAACTTGGGGTTAGCACTGCTGCCTCACAGCTCCAGGGACCCGGGTTCAATTCTGGCCTTCGGTGACTGTGTTGAGTTTGCACTTTATCCCCATGTCTGCGTGGGTTTCCTCTGGGTGCTCCGGAGGTTCCTCCCACAGTCCAAAGATGTGAGGGTTAGGTGGATTGGCCATGTTAAATTGCCCCAAAGTGTCCAAACGTTTAGGTGGGGTTGCTGGGTTACGGGGATAGGGTGGAGGCGTTTAAGTAGGGTGCTCTTTCCAAGGGCCAGTGCAGACTCGATGGGCCAAATGGCCTCCTTCCGCACTGTTGATTCCATGATTCTCTGAACTCCACAGCCATCTCTTGTGCTGTCAGACTGCTGAATTATCCCATAAACCAACCCTACAAAATCTGACTGTGTTCAATGCCTACATGGCCTTGTTCCTCCCTGCCTCTGTAAGGTCTTTCAGCTCTATAATCCTCTCAGAACTCTACAAATCCTAGCAAGCATTCCCAATTTCCATTGCTTCATCATGGAGGCTGGATCTTAAGCATGCTAGGCCCAAAAGTCTGGAATTCCAGCCCTAAACCCAGCTCTCACTAATTTCAACCACCGCAACTTTGCTAGCACCTACCACAGTTTCTAATTTCTGATTCCTTTATTCACATTTTCACCACCTCTAACCTCAATTTTTCCCGTGTCCTCCTACTTGGAGTGCCATCATCCACACTCTGTAAATCCCAGCACCCAAACACCCCACCACTTGTATTAAGCCCTGAATCAAATGGTGTCCCACTTGCCCTCACTTGTCGACCTGCATTTCCTCCATTCTGCAATATAAAACCCCAAATCATCATCCACATCTTCCGATCCCTGCATGGCCTTGTCCTCCTCAGCCTCCTTCAAAACCTTGGATCCAGCCCTCCAGTACTCCATTTATGGCCTTTGCCCCAATTCTTTGGAAATTAAGGCCAGGATTTTACTGTTCCTCCCACCCGGTGGGATAGTACTATCCCGCCAATGTAAATAGCAATCTAAATGGCCTGCCACATCCGTTGGGTGGGGGACCTAACTCTTCTGTTGCCAGATGCATGAGCACCATCCCTAAATCCTCCTTCCATTTCTCCCCGGACCTGTGAAAACCTCCTCAAAACGTTTCATATTGGCCGACCTGTCAGTCATCCCTCCATATCTCTCCTGTATCATTTGGCCTCTCCACCTTCATCCCTGCCTTTTGTGAAACTCCGTGGAACTTTCTCCATGAGCTATATGACTGAAGGTCATAGCCAGCTATGTTAACCTTATATAGAACCTTGATGAGATCACACTGCTGTCTTCAGCTCTGTGCTTCAAATTACAAGAAAGATAGAGAAGCATTAGAGACAGTGCAAAAAGGGATTTCCAAGAATGATATTACAACTAAGAGGTTACAGCTAATAGGAAAGTCTGAACAGGCAGAAGCTCTCTTCTCTAGGAAGTAGAGGTCTAAGAGGTGACCCATTTGACCCATTAGGAAGGGATTCTAGAGGGGTAGACACAGAAATGATGAGGGCGATTTTGCACCCACATACGCCATGAGCGCAAAATCTCATGGCAATTGGGAAACGAGATTCTCACCGACGAGATCTCGTTTCCCGATTTTCCCCGCCGTTAGCCTGTGATACGGTGATGTATCAAAGTTCCCGGCCTTTGCATTGAATTCAAATGAATTTGAATGTATTTAAAGAGCTTCCCCACCATATGTTCCCCCGGTAAGGAATTCCCCCCTCATCAACGTGATGACTCGTCGGAGAGGTTTACAATAGCTATTAGAAAACTGGAAACAGTTGAGGGGAAGTCAACCTGGGTGGTATTGCCAGGCTGGCACTGCCAGGCGGCTGTGCCAGCAGCGTGCCCTCTTGGAGTGGGGGTCCACTTATGCGTGGTGGGGGGATGTTGCCCTAGTGCATGTATGTGGGTGGGGTTGAGTCAATACTTTTAGGGGGTGGGGGTTTCCCTCATGCTTGTGGGGAGGGTGATGTTTCCCCAGTGCATCTGCGGTGAGGAGAGGGGGTTGCCCGGTGCTTTTGGAGGGGAGGGTCCCCCATGTCCGGGGGGGGGGAGTTTCTTTTTAATGCAGATCAGGGCGCCCTTGAACTCTGTTGAGCCGATGGTGCCAGCTCTCTCAGGCTCTGCCCTCACCGGCATGATGGCAAAAACCACGGCCCCGAGATGTTCGGTGCACAAAGTGCCAAGAATCTGGAGAGAAAACTCGGCTGTGCAGCTGGAGAGCTAGACACTGGTCCCTGTCCACCCCTCCAATCCCCACCCCAGCCAGCGCTCTGTTCACTGATTGCAAGATTCCACCCAATGTTTCTACTTGTGGGGGAGATCAGGATTAAGATGGCCACTCACAAATCCAACCAGGGATTCAGGAGAAACTTTTTAAGCGAAGTGTGGTGAGGTTATGGAACATATTACCACATGGAGTGGTTGAGACAATCAACAGAAGTACGTTTAAGCGACAGCTATATATCAGGGTATGGGGTAAGAGAAGAATATGTTGATAGATTGAGATGATGTCAGGTCGGAGACCTCATGGAGAGTATAAGAACCCAACATAGACCTGTCAGGCTGAATGTCCTGTCTGTACTGTATGTAAATTCTATGTAATTCCATGAAAAAGCACAGTACTTGCAAAATTTATAAATGTTCTCAAAGTTTAGCAAACTCATTTGCTTTATATTCAGAGCACGGACATTGTTCAGATATCTTTCAAAACCCCAATTACTGTGTAAAAGTGGCAGTATCAGAATAAATCTGGCACAAACTCATGGTATAATGGGAGTGTGTACTGGTTTAAGCCAAAGCATATGCATGTTTGACTTTCATATCAGATTCCCACAAAGCTGAGGTCTGACAACAATAATCAGTCTCAGTTCTTATATAACAGGAGGTATGTTTTTCTCTGTCAAAATAAACCAAAAATAGTTTTAACAAGATGTTTTCTTTCACTTTCCTGTCCATTATTCATTGTGGTATTAAATTCTTAGTAATCAAAATTACCATTACTGTGCCTCAGACAATACCATGTGAAAGATCAGTTGAAATATATATTGTTATCTGAAGCTGATCTCCCGATCTCTGAGATTGGATAAAGAGTGGACAGAATGAGCTTGCATTTCTGTAACCCACATGAGACAGAATCTTATTGAGGCCTCGAGGATTACACTTGCTGGTGAGAGATCTACACTGCCTCTTTTTGGGAACGCCTGTTGAACCACAAGCCAACCAGGCAGTGGTGAGGTCAGTAGTGGGCCCTCCCCTGGAACCAAGACCCCAGCGGAAATGTCTCGCCAACCAGGAACTGCCAGCCAGTCAGAGGTTAGAAGCTCTTGTGTTCAGCAGCGCCGTTGGGGAGGAAGTGACTGCTGCCAGAAGGACTCAGGATTCTCAGGATCACAGAGCGACCAAGGCCACAGGTAAGTAACTTGAGGTGTGGGGGGTGTTTTTGTGGGGTGGTAATCGCTAGAAGGGTTCATGGGTGTCGGGAGCAGAGGCAGGGGGAGTGGCTCGAAGTGGGATCCCCACCACTCCCGATGAGCCATCACTCGATCAGGCACTGAGTGCCTTTAATTGATGGATGCCCCCGACGCCCACCCCAGGAGCTGACTGCACAGTTTCACCTGCCATGCATGCTGCATGGTGACAGGTCTACCTACCACTGGGTTGATACCAGCAGTGATGGCATGAGGCCTTTATCTGATGAATAATTGGCCTACGATGAATCTCAGCTCGTGGTGGGGCAGCAAGGTCAACCATTCGCCTTCCTGCCAGAACTTAACTGTGGTGAAGACAGGAAGATGGTGGGCTTCCAGGTATACCACTATCCTATCTAATTAAACCTTTTCACCTCCAAGCTCACCACCAGAGATGTGTTCCATGATATTCCGATACATTATCCCAACATGGGGAATTGTATTACGGTACATTACCCCAACATGAGGAATTGTGTTCCAGTACATTCTCCCAGCATGAGGAATTGTGTTCCAGGACATTATTCCAACATGAAGAATTGTGTTCCAGTACATTATCCCAACATGAGGAATTGTGTTCCAGTACATTATCCCAGCATGAGGAATTGTGTTCCAGGACATTATTCCAACATGAAGAATTGTGTTCCAGTACATTATCCCAGCATGAGGAATTGTGTTCCAGGACATTATTCCAACATGAGGAATTGTGTTCCAGTACATTATCCCAGCATGAGGAATTGTGTTCCAGGACATTATTCCAACATGAAGAATTGTGTTCCAGTACATTACCCCAGCATGAGGAATTGTGTTTCAGGACATTATTCCAACATGAAGAATTATGTTCCAGTACATTATCCCAACATGGGGAATTTTATTCCGGTACATTATCCCAACATGAGGAATTGTATTCCTTTTCATTATCCTAGCATGAGGAATTGTGTTCCAGGACATTATTCAAACAGGAGAAAATGTGTTCCAGGACATTATCCCAGCATGATGTATTGTATTGAAGTACACTTTAGGCATGACCGTAGCACAGTGATTAGCACTGTTGCTTCACAGCGCCAGGGACACGGGTTCGATTCCCGGCTTGGGTCACTGTCTGCGTGGAGTCTGCATGTTCTGCCCGTGCCTGTGTGGGTTCCCTCGGGTGCTCCGGGTTCCTCCCACAAGTTGTGTTCCAGTACATTATCCCAATATGACGAATTGTGTTCCCGTGTATTACCCCACCATGAGGAATTGTGTTCCGGCACATTATCACAACAGAAAGAATTGTGTTCCAGTACATTATCCCAGCTTGAGGAATTGTGTCACCGTACCTTATCCGAACAAGGAAAATTGTTTTCTGCTATATTATCCTAACAGGAAGAATTGTTTTCCGGTAGTGGTCGGGAAATTATTGGTGAGGACTCTTTGAGACAGGATTTACTCCTATTTGGTAGCAGTGGACATATTAGCGAGAGGCAGCATGGTTTTGTGAAGGGGAGGTCATGTCGCACTAACTTGATCAAGTTTTGAGGAAGTGACTAAGATGATTGACGAAGGTAGGGCAGTGGATGTTGTCAATATGGACTTCAATAAGGCCTTTAACAAGGTCCCTCATGGCAGACAGGTACAGAAGGTGAAGTCACACGGGATCATGGTGAACTGGCAAGATGGATACAGAACTGGCTAGGTCATAGAAGACGGAGGGTGGCAGTGGAAGGGTGCTTTTCTAATTACTCGTGACTCGTGGTGTTCCACAGGGATCAGTGCTGGGACCTCTGTTGTTTGTAGTATATATAAGGGATTTGAAGGAAAATGAAACTGGTCTGATCAGTAAAGTTGCAGACGACGCAAAGGTTGGTGGAATTGCGGGTAGCAATGAGGACTGTCAGAGAATACAGTAGGATATAGATTGGTTGGCGACTTGGGTGGAGAGATGATGGATGGAGTTTAATCTGTACAAATGTGAGGTAATGCATTTTGGAAGGTCTATTACAGGTGTGAAATATACAGTAAATGGCAGAACTATTGTCAGAAGAGGGATTTGAATATACAGGTCAATATGTCACTGAAAGTGGCAACCCAGGTGGAGAAGGTAGTCAAGAAGGCATACGACATTCTTGTCTTCATCGGCCAGGGCACTAAGTAGACAAATCATGCTGCAGCTGTATAGAACCTTAGTTAGGCCACACTTGGAATATAGTGTTCAATTCTGGTCGCCACACTACCGGAAGAATGTGGAGGTTTTCGAGAAGGTAAAGAAGAGGTTTACCAGGTTGTTGCCTGAAACGGAGGGCATTAGCTATGAGGAGAAGTTTGATAAACTCGGTTTGTTCTCAGTGGAGCGACGGAGGTTGAGGGACGACCACATAGAAATCTACAAAATTATGAGGGGCATGGACAGAGTGGATAGTCAGAAGCCTTTTCCCAGGGTAGAAGAACCAATTACTAGGGGACATAGGTTTAAGGTGCGAGAGGCGGAGTTAACAGGAGATGTGCAAAGGAAGTCTTTTACACAGAGGGTAGAGGGTTCCTGGAAATCGCTGCCGAAGAAAGTGGCGGAAGCAGGTACGATAGTGACATTGAAGGGGCATCTTGACAAATACACGAATAGGATGGGAATAGAGGGATAAGGATTCCGGAAGTGCAGAATGTTTTAGGTTAGACGGGCAGCATGGACGGCGTAGGCTTGGAGGGCCAAAGGGCCTGTGCCATGCTGTACTTTTCTTTGTTCTTTGTACATTATCCCAGCAAGGGGAATTGTGTTCCAGTACATTATCCCAACATGAGAAATTGTGTTCCAGTACATCATCCCAACACAAGGAGTTCTGTTTGTGGTGAAGGCAGAAATTGTTTTATATTATATTTCATATTTGTTTCAATAATATTATTTAAAAACCCTGGTTTAAAATATATACAGGCAGTATGTCTGTTAGAACTGCAATTAAGGAGTTGTAAAACGTGAGGTCATGATTCATTCCAACCACTTACCTGATCACAGATAATGGTCTAATGGGATATTGTTATGATTGTTGGAGATTCCCTAGAGAGTAGATCATTTATGAGGGGTTGCATTTAGTCCTAGCAAAGCAGTACGTTATCCCAACATGAGTTGTGTTCCAGTACAATATCCCAACATGAGGGGTTGTGTTCCAGTACATAATTCCAACATGAGTAGTTGTGTTCCAGCACATTATTTCAATATGAGGAGTTGTGTTCCAGTACATTATCCCAACATGAGGAGCTGTGTTCCAGCACATTATCCCAACATGAGGAGCTGTGTTCCAGCACATTATCCCAACATGAGGAGCTGTGTTCCAGCACATTATCCCAACATGAGGAGCTGTGTTCCAATACATTATCCCAACATGAGAAGTGGTGTTCCAGGACATTATCGCAATATGAAGAGTTGTGTTCCAGTACATTATCCCAACATGAGGAGCTGTGTTCCAGTACATTATCCCAACATGAGTTGTGTTCCAGTACATTATTCCAACATGAGTTGTGTTCCAGTACATTATCCCAACATGAGGAGCGGTGTTCCAGTACATTATCCCAACATGAGGAGCTGTGTTCCAGCACATTATCCCAACGTGAGGAGCTGTGTTCCAGCACATTATCCCAACATGAGGAGCTGTGTTCCAATACATTATCCCAACATGAGGAGCTGTGTTCCAGCACATTATCCCAACATGAGGAGCTGTGTTCCAGCACATTATCCCAACATGAGGAGTTGTGTTCCAGCACATTATCCCAACATGAGGAGCTGTGTTCCAGCACATTATCCCAACGTGAGGAGCTGTGTTCCAGCACATTATCCCAACATGAGGAGCTGTGTTCCAATACATTATCCCAACATGAGGAGCTGTGTTCCAGCACATTATCCCAACATGAGGAGCTGTGTTCCAGCACATTATCCCAACAGGAGGAGTTGTGTTCCAGCACATTATCCCAACATGAGGACTGGTGTTCCAGGACATTATTGCAATATGAAGAATTGTGTTCCAGTACATTATCCCAACATGAGGAGCTGTGTTCCAGTACATTATCCCAACATGAGTTGGGTTCCACTACATTATTTCAAATGAGGAGTTGTGTTCCAGTACATTATCCCAACAGGAGTTGGGTTCCAGTACATTATCCCAACATGAGTTGTGCTCCAGTACATTATTCCAAATGAGGAGCTGTGTTCCAGTACATTATCCCAACATGAGTTGTGTTCCAGTACATTATTCCAAATGAGGAGCTGTGTTCCAGTACATTATCCCAACATGAGTTGTGTTCCAGCACATTATCCCAACATGAGGAGCTGTGTTCCAATACATTATCCCAACATGAGGAGTTGTGTTCCAGCACATTATCCCAACATGAAGACTGGTGTTCCAGGATATTATCGCAATATGAAGAATTGTGTTCCAGTACATTATCCCAACATGAGGAGCTGTGTTCCAGTACATTATCCCAACATGAGGAGCTGTGTTCCAGTACATTATCCCAACATGAGTTGGGTTCCAGTACATTATCCCAACATGAGGAGCTGTGTTCCAGTACATTATCCCAACATGAGTTGTGTTCCAGTACATTATCCCAACATGAGTTGTGCTCCAGTACATTATCCCAACGTGAGTTGTGCTCCAGTACATTATCCCAACATGAGTTGGGTTCCAGTTCATTATTCCAAATGAGGAGCTGTGTTCCACTACATTATCCCAACATGAGGAGTTGTGTCCAGTACATTATCCCAACATGAGTCGTGTTCCAGTACATTATCCCAACATGAGTTGTGTTCCACTACATTATTTCAAATGAGGAGTTGTGTTCCAGCACATTATCCCAACATGAGGACTGGTGTTCCAGGACATTATCGCAATATGAAGAATTGTGTTCCAGTACATTATCCCAACATGAGGAGCTGTGTTCCAGTACATTATCCCAACATGAGGAGCTGTGTTCCAGTACATTATCCCAACATGAGTTGGGTTCCAGTACATTATCCCAACATGAGGAGCTGTGTTCCAGTACATTATCCCAACATGAGTTGTGTTCCAGTACATTATCCCAACATGAGTTGTGCTCCAGTACATTATCCCAACATGAGTTGTGCTCCAGTACATTATCCCAACATGAGTTGGGTTCCAGTTCATTATTCCAAATGAGGAGCTGTGTTCCACTACATTATCCCAACATGAGGAGTTGTGTTCCAGTACATTATCCCAACATGAGTTGTGTTCCAGTACATTATCCCAACATGAGTTGTGCTCCAGTACATTATCCCAACATGAGTTGTGCTCCAGTACATTATCCCAACATGAGTTGGGTTCCAGTTCATTATTCCAAATGAGGAGCTGTGTTCCAGTACATTACCCCAACGTGAGGCGTTGTGTTCCAGTACATTATTCTAGGGGGAGTGCAGCGAAGATTTACCAAACTGATTCCTGGGATGGTGGGACTGGGATGAGGAGAGATTGAATCGGTTAGGATTGTATCCATTGGAGTTCAGAAGAATGAAATACATCTCATAGAAACGTATAAAATTCTAACAGGACTGGACAGGGTAGATGCAGGAAGGATGTTCCTGATAGTGGGTGAGCATAGAACCAGGAGTCACAGTCTGAGGATACAGGGTAGACCATTTAGGACAGAGATGAGGAAACATTTCTTCAGTACCACAGGAAGTAGCTGAGGCCAAAACATTGGGGGCGGGATTCTCTCAGCCCTGGGCCAGGCCGGAGAATCCCTGCGACCAGGCCACACCGCACTGACGCCGGCACACGATTCGCCGCAAATCGGAGAATCGGCACCATTGGCGTCGGTTGCGGGCCGCCCTACACGGCCAGCCTGCCGATTCTCAGGCCGGGATGGGCCGAGCAGCCGTCGTGGAAACGCTGAGTCCCGCCGGCGCTGTCCACACCTGCTTCAGCCGGCGGGAACTCAGTGTGGAAGGGTCGGGTGGCAGCCTGTGGGAGGGGAGGGGGGCTCCAACCCCGGGGGTGGCCTCCGATGCGGCCTGGCCTACGTGCCGCGTTTCCTACATGCCGGCCCCTGTAGTCCTGCGCCATGTTGCGTTGGGGCCGGCGCGTTGAAGGAAGCCTCTGCACATGCGCGCGTTGGCGCCGGCGTTACTGCGCATGTGCGGATCTCGCGGCGCCCAGTTCGTGCCAGGATCGGCAGCCGGAGCAGCGTGAACCACTCCAGTGCCATGCTATCGGGGGCCAGAATTAATCCTGGGAGCGGCCCGTTCACGCGGTCGTAAAATGCAACGGCGTTTAGGACGGAGTGGACACTCTGCCACGGGATGAGAGAATCCCGCCCTGCATGTTTTCACAAAGCAGTTAGATATAGCACTTTGGGTGAAGGGGATCAAAGGATATGGGGAGAATGTGGGATTAGGCTATTGAGTTCGATGATCAGCGTGTTCATAATGAATGGCGAAGCAGGCTCGAAGGGCCGAATGGTCTCCTCCTGCTCCTATTTCTATGTTTCTATGTTCCAGTACATTAGCCCAACATGAGGAGTTGTGTTCCAGCACATTATCCCAACAGGAGGGATTATGTTCCACCACTTTGTTCTTACATCAGTTGTTGCCTTATAATACATTACTCGATCATTATGCTTTTTTCCCCAAAACATTATGCAGTGTGCAGAGTTGTGTTCCAGTACATTATTTCAACATGAGGGGATGTGTTCAAATACTTTATTCAGACATGAGGTATTGTCTTCCAGTACATTATTCAAACATGATGACATTGTGTTTTAGTATAACCTTTATTCATGGAATGTTGTGTTTCAGTGCGTTACTGTTAATGAGTAGTGGCAGCAAGATATCTATTGTTTTCATATGGATGTCTCTCCATTTTAGTCTGCATCAACGAGTATATAAGGTACCCTCATAGATGGTGTAATGCTGATCACTCCCTCCAAGCAGGAAGTGTTAAACACATTCTGTAAAAAGCTCTGGGGTGAATTCTCCACCTCACCAGTCGAGTGTTTCTCGGCAGCTCGCTATCGCTGCCAGTGGAGTTCTCAATTCCACCGCTGGCCAATGAGATGTTTTATTGTAGCCTCCCCACACCGCAGGATACCGTCGGACGGCGGTGCACTGGAATGGAGAATCCAGCTGGTTGAGAATTCACCCCTCTGTCACAATCTCTGGGATTTTGGGACCCCCACCCACAGCTATAACTTCCATGCTTCCTCTAACATGACGATTGCTATGATTATCAAAGTGCAATTCAGAATGTTTTAATTGTGGCTGATAACAACATCACTGCTCCAAGCGATGATAGACCAATGGCCACCTGCAATATTGTCCAAGTAACAGTATTCAACATATTTGGTGGGGTATAAGAGGCTGCTAGGAATGTATACCTGTATAGCTTGTGGTGTAGTCAAGGTAGCACGGTAGGCACAGCGGGAATTATTTCAATTTTACAAATTACTTGAAGACCAACAGTTCATTACACCCCTGAACACGTGGTACAAATCATTTCCTCTAGAGTATGCAGAGAGCATCATTTAGGTAATCCAAATACTGCAATTAGTTATCCAAGATTGGGGTCCAGGGAACCTTGGAAAAAACCAAGCTGTGCAGGCTTCTTACAGGGGTAATATATTCCATATTCAATTTACCTTCAAATGTTTTCCTTCAAATACAAGAAAATGTATTCATTATACTTTGATTCTGGCTATTATCAGCTTGGAAGGTGTGTTGATGGTGAGGATTAAAGTTGAAAATTACAGACAGCCCCGACAGCGCTGTGTTCTGATAACTCACTGTGAAGCAATTTTAAATTTCTCGCTTGCTGCTTTTTGACATCCTCTACATTGCAAGAATATAAAAAAGTGCTATTGCTGCCAACAGGGACATTTTGAGTCTCCTGTAAATCCTGTGATAACTGAGCTGACTGATGACATTTTCTTAGTTGGAATTGTTGTGCCAGTATTTTGCTCTCTCTTTGATTCACAGAGTAGAATGTGATCTGCATTAGCAGGAAGTGTATGATTCCAGAAAAGCATCTTGCCCTCTCTCTGGTGTTTTACATCAACTCTCATTATTTACAGCAGGCATTAACCCTTCCTTTCATGGCCTTCACGTCTGCTCCCCTTTCTAGGTATGCAGCGAATATTCAATCTGAACAGGTTTATGTTTATTCCAATAACCAGATTTTGTGCCAATTCATTCGGCATCTGCTGATCAAAGAGGTGACATGATAGGCTATTGTCTGTTTCCTTCTTCCCTTTCTGATCAGTAGCACTTTTCATTGTATGTCATCGGTTACTTCCTCTGGTTATATTCCAATAGCTGTTATTTATTTAAACAAATGAGCTGAAACATCTGTGAGGCATCTCAATTTTTGGTGTCCCTGACACTCTCAGGAGTCGAAAGGACCCTCTAACTCCCTTAAAGTACCATCATCCCGCACACCCCACCTGCCCTCATACCATTCCCCCCTCACATCTTATATAGTCATCAAAGTGACCAAAACTGAGCAGTCAGGGAATCATGGCATACACCAAACAATAGTCAACATTGCTGTTTTCTCACAGTTTGTGCACCTATTCAAATGCATCAACATTTAAGATTGACAATGCATTATAAATTTAAACAATTCACAATTCGCTCCAAACTGAAATCTAATGTATTGCTTTTGGGATGTCTGGGGGGTTTTCTTTGAGAGATCGTCGAATAATGTTGCCATAGAGGGAGCTACAGCTCTTCACAGTTAAACTGAAGCACTGGGAGATCAATGTACAAACCAACTATAATAATTCAGGCATTAAAAGGTTCATCGATAGATAGATGCCTGTTGCTCAAGTAATAAAGTTAAAAAGGAGTAAAGTGTGAATGTGGTGGCGCAGCCCCACAGATCTGAACAAAGAAGCTGAACGTACAAAGTCAGTGCCAACAAGCTGCCTCGAGCTGACAGTCATTAGGAAAGCCTTTGGGAACTATCCCTGGCTAGCCTCAGATTTATGAGTGGAGGGAACCAGGGGCGAAATTCTTCGGTATCGGCGCGATGTCCGCCGACTGGCGCCCAAAGCGGCGCAAATCAGTCGGGCACCGCGCCGCCCCAAAGGTGCGGAATGCTCCGCATCTTGGGCGGGCCGAGCCCCAACCTTAAGGGGCTAGGCCCGCGCCGGACGAATTTCCGCCCCGCCAGCTGGCGGAAAAGGCCTTTGGTGCCCCGCCAGCTGGCGCGGAAATGACATTGCCGGGCGGCGCATGCGCGGGAGCGTTAGCAGCCGCTGACGGCATTCCCGCGCATGCGCAGTGGAGGGAGTCTCTTCCGCCTCCACCATGGTGGAGACCGTGGCGAAGGCGGAAGGAAAAGAGTGCCCCCACGGCACAGGCCCGCCCGCGGATCGGTGGGCCCCGATCGCGGGCCAGGCCACCGTGGGGGCACCCCCCGGGGCCAGATCGCCCCGCGCCCCCCCCCCCCCCAGGACCCCGGAGCCCGCCCGCGCCGCCTTGTCCCGCCGGTAAGGTAGGTGGTTTAATCTACGCCGGCGGGACAGGCATTTTAGCGGCGGGACTTCGGCCCATCCGGGCTGGAGAATTGCCGGGGGGGGCCGCCAACCGGCGCGGCGCGATTCCCGCCCCCTCCGAATATCCGGTGCCGGAGAATTCGGCAACCGGCGGGGGCGGGATTCACGCCAGCCCCCGCCGATTCTCCGACCCGGCGGGGGGTCGGAGAATCTCGCCCCAGAAGAGAGAAATGTCAACAATTATTTGTGAAGCTGCCCAAATCTGGTGAACAGATTTCACCATTTGGCTACCTATAATTCCAGATCTTCATGGGAATTTAGCTGTCGGGTTTAGCATTAACGTGGCTGCAGCATTTCATGAAACAATTGTTTTGACATGGGACAAAGCCATAACAGAAAGGAACCACAATTTATATTGTATTTGTCGTATAGAATAAGGTCAAAGGATTGCTTTATAGGATGGAGGGATGGACACCCCAGAAGGAAAATGGATGCAAGAGTAAAAGAGACTGAAAGCAGAGATAAAGACGTGGGAATTCTCCTTCGATGGGTTCCTCCGGTCCGCGGCAGTGTACCCACGCCCGCAGGTTTCCCGACGGTGTGGTGTGACCACAATGGGAAACCCCACTGGCCGGCTGCGGGAACGAAGAATCCCGCTGCCGGCGGGGCACGCCACGCTGGAAAACACGGCTCCTCCAAATTTGGAGGAGGTTGAAAGCAAAAGTGATTTGGGGAGAGAATTCCAGAGAATTTCTATCTCCGTTAAAACTGGAAATGAGTGGATTCAGAGATTCAGTTCAAGATCAACATCTGGCAATGATGCAGAGGAAGGTAGGAAGGGGCACAAGCAGGAAGCAGAACGTCTGAACATTCACGCAACACCAAATTTAGGGGATATTATCATAGATTATCATAGAATTTACAGTGCAGAAGGAGGCCATTCGGCCCATCGAGTCTGCACCAGCTCTTGGAAAGGGCACCCTACCCAAGGTCAACACCTCCACCCTATCCCCATAACCCAGTAACCCCACCCAACGCTAAGGGCAATTTTGGACACTAAGGGCAATTTATCACGGCCACTCCACCTAACCTACACATCTTTGGACTGTGGGAGGAAACCAGAGCACCCGGAGGAAACCCACGCACACACGGGGAGGATGTGCAGACTCCGCACAGACAGTGACCCAAGCCGGAATCGAACCTGGGACCCTGGAGCTGTGAAGCAATTGTGCTATCCACAATGCTACCGTGCTGGAGGAGACAGGAATGTGTTCCATTGTTAACACGGAGACAGGAATGTGACAAAATGCAAGGTGACATTAATACGTTTGCTAAATGGAGTTGTAATTTGCAAATTAATTTCAATAAAGATCAATATGAGCCGGTGCATGTTAGTAAAGAGAAGAAAGTGGCTGGTCTGTGTCAAAATCATGGAACACCCTCCCTAGCAGCACAGTGGGTGTATCTACACTGCATGACTGCAGAGGTTCAATAAGGCAGCTCACCACCACCATCTCAAGGACAATTAGTGATGGGCAACAAATGCTGGCCTAGCCAGCGAAGCCCACATCCCCAAAAATATATATTTAAAAATAACATTTCCTTGGAAAAGAGGTGCCTACATGGCGCAGTAAAGTCACAGGAGTCTAACAGTGCTGATATGCAATGACTAAGTCGTGATACATATTAATAAGGCCTGGAAAAACTGTAAGGCAGGCATTGGGGTTCTTTACCAGAGGCAAAGAATTGAAAATCAGAGATGTTACGATATGAGGGGGGAGGGGTCCAACAAATCACAGTTGGGGTTGAGGGGAGTGGAGGGAAGGGTGGGGGGAGGTGATTTCCAAGATTAACTCCCTGGATCTGGAGGACACATATGAGCTCCTCCTGGACCACAAACAGTGCTGGAAGGGCAACTTTCTTTGGAACCAGCCTACCTCACCTCCTAATGGCTGCCTGATTTTTCAAGGCCTGGGAAACCTGGTCAACATGCACTAAAAATGGAAACCATGTTAAAATGGTGACAACACAGCCTTCTGAAAAGGCCTGAAGAGCCACCTCCTGAGACCAGTTTAATGATCTGCCACTTTTTCCACCTCCGTTTAAACTGGAAATGAGTGGATTTGAAGCAGCTTGACTTTGGGTTTGAGAATTCTAACATTTTAACTTCCTACCACACCCAAACCCATCTGTTTCTAAGGGTAAAAAATCCCAATATATCTTTCCTCAGTAATTTTGTCATTTTCATAGCCGGAATAGGAAAAGTACATTACATTTTCTGGCCTGTCGATTTCTGACTGTTCTCCTGGAATATTCCACAAGAACACTCATGAAAAGTAGCCACACCTTTGGTGCTTGGCTGTGAACATACAAGGAATGGACCAGCAAAAACAAACCAGTCCATTGGACCTGTATCGTACAGACATAGTGGAAGCTACATTGATCATCAACCCAGGTCATGCAATATCCTCGGAGCGGTGGAAAGACTTTAAGGCCAAGTTCGTGAAAAAGCATGCCAAATTCCTCCATAATCCCACAAGGAAACCAAGCATGTTCCAAGAGCCTACAGCAGCTGTAAACACTCAGGATTTCTGCCTCTATTAAATATCTACAATTCAAGACGGCGCTACCTCAATGTTCTCGTTAAGTGAAGTCACTGCACAGATGTAATCAAGTCACCCCTTTAAATGACCACAGCCACACGAGAAGAATTAAAGGGCTGTGCACTTATAAATTGCCCTGACATTTGAGGGAGGTTGTTCTCCATCCAGGGACTCATTCAGCTACCTCCTGAAAGTCAGTAGCAAATCCATTCACACACACATTTTGGATACCACCCTCTTGAAACAAAGCCCAGCTATATGGCCATTTCTCAACTGTGAGTATGTCAGAGCTGGAGCTATTCCATATTAGTGCAAACCTCAAATCAATGCATAGCTGCTTACTCGAGCTGTTCTCACACTTCACTGCTTTCATGCAATTAAGGGCTGAATTTTATAGGCGACCCATGGGTGGAGAAATAGGTGGGTGGATAGGTAAATTAGGGCAGTATGGCATTTGCGACAGAACCACCCAAACCCACCTTGATTTTATGGCCCAAGGTAGATGCACGTGGGCCTACCACCCAGTGCCCAGTTGTGGCCCTAAAGTGGCCAATTAATGCTTAATTAAGGGCTTCATCCTGCTGCTCACTCTGATTTAATGGACAGTGTGAGAGGCCTATGCCCAACCTATAGCACAACCGGTTTAATCCCGCTGCAGGCTGCTGGTCAGTGAAAGGGTAGTTCCTCCTTCCCAGGTCGCCTGAGCCGATGGGAGCCCTTCCCCCTCAGGTAAGACGCCTTGCATCGGCCTTTCCCACCACAGCACCCCCTCCCCCTCAACATTGTTCAACATGCTCCCCCAGCTCCCTTGCCAGGTCCTGCCAACCCTGTCCCGAGGAGGTCCCAGATTTACTTGGGTTTGAGGGCGTTGGTGGTTCTTCTTTCTCCTGGGTCTCCTGCAATACCGGGCTACCAACAGCTACTGATCCTGGTGGTGCAGCAGGCCTCTGATTGGCCAACAGGTCTATGAGGCGGGTCTTCCTCCTGGAGATGGGACGGAAATCCTGCCTCATACTAATTAAAGGGCGCATCGCCCAACAAGAGACTCAAAGACTCCTACTCTGCTGCAATGTCAGGTTCGCTCCGCACGACGGAATCAGGCTACTTTTGCTCTCTAGTTTCAGTATCAGTGTTACTGTCAGGATGTGTATGCGAATCCCACATAGAAGAAAATTCAATCAATAATCAGATCTGAAAGCATGAAAAATCATGCACATTGGGTGTGTTGTGAGTAAGATAAGACTTAGGGTAGTGTACAATGTAAGATAGTTACGGTTCAACACGTTGACACTTAAAGGGGCAGCATGATGGTACAGTTAGCCCTGTGGGGACCTGGGTTCAATTCTTGTCTTGGATGACTGAATGGAGTTTACACGTTCTCCCCATGTATGTGTGGGTTTCCTGCAGATGCTCCGGGTTTCTCCTACAGTCCAAAGATGTGCGGGTTAGGTGGCCATGATAAATTTCTCCTTAGTGTCGAGGGATGTGTAGGGTAGGCTATGGGGTTACGGGGATAGGGCGGGGTGGAAATGGATAGGGTGCTCTTTTGAAGGGTCAGTGCAGACTCAATGGGCCGAATGGCCTCCTACTGCACTGCAGGGATTCTATGATTTCTATGAAAACCCCAAAAATAAAAGTTTACCAGCACCACGTTCCTTTCAAAATACATTGTATCCTTGAACCGTGCAAAGCCTGTTGTGTACAATGTTTACAGGAAAAACTTCCAAACTAGTTTTAATCCTCTGTGGAATATTATGCCAGATTGCGACAAAGCTTTAAGGATTTGAGCTGCAGTAATGTTGAGTTTTAGAGAAGTCAACGTTAGAAAAATGATGAATACTCACAACGATAAAACCTTTTCAAGACTGTTACAGATTGAATTTGTGTGGTCCCTTCCAGTCAAGTTTTCTTATGGTATCCTGGGCGGTACTATAATTTGGTGCAGCTCCATCCATTCCTCATTTGCCGGCCTCCCCGGTGGGCCTTCACTTCCATTACTAGCACTCGGGACCTGGGCAGCATCCTCCTCAGAGCAGGCAATCTGTGCTACACGCTTTAAATCAGAATCTGCCTGCTGTTATTTAATTAGGGAGGTTCAACTCCTCCTCTTCTTCAGACTGGTATCCAAAGAAGGTTTCAGCCATTCAGACCTCCGACTCATCCAGCTGGAGTGCTGGCCCCTTCTTGTTTAAATTCACCTGTCTGGTTTGGGATTGGATCACTAGTCTGTTATGGGCCAGGATATGGAGAACCCCAACGTGTATCATGGAGTTCATCTGACACACAACTTTTAATAGATTGTGGTTATTGGGGAGCACACGAGCCTACTTTACAGGTGTGATGCAACAGAAATCTACAGTACTTTTAAATTAAAACAATGTTTATTTATGAAACAAGTTAACACTTTATAAACCCACAGTAAACATCTTAACAACTATCAACACCAATAAATCCCCCAAAGAATACAGTACGCTAAGTAACTCTTAGTCTTTCCTTGCAACATCCATAAGACAAAAAGAACCAAGCTCCTTTTTACAGAAAGACATCAGGTTTAACTTCACTACTGAGAGCAGTTACCACTTTGAAATCATCAAATGAACATTCTTTAGCTTGCAGAGGTTCAAACACATCTTGCTGTGACTGCAGCTTCTCCAAATCTAAAACAAAACTAAACACACCCTGTAGCTGTGAGCCCAAAGTGAAAGTAAAAGCAGACAGACAGTCCAGTTCCACCCACACTCTGACATCACTGATAAACACCCATTTCTTAAAGGTACATCCACTACAGCTATTTTATAAACCCCCATTTCTTAAAGGTACTCTCACATGACAAGTCTATCACTAAAACCAGGGGGCTTCCTCCTCTAGCTGCTTCTCTTGCTTGAACAGTCCAGGACTATTGAGGACACTGCCACCTTGCTGCTAGCCAAATAATTCCCAAATAAGAAATCTATACCCTACCACCGGCAGCTCATGGAAAATTCTAGGTCAGATCGCTCTGTAAATAGATTTGATGGAGAGAAATGGGGATGTAGCCTGCTCCAACTCCATTGATTAACACCTTTGCATTCAAGGACGTTTCTGGGGGAAGGATTGAGTGACCCCGGTATATCTGAGCAGCACAATGGACTTGCTCATTTCTTTAGGAGTGCGGGGCACGGTTCCTTGAAGACAAAACTCCAGTGGCTCTCAGGAACTTTGTCAGGCTCTGCCACGCTTAAAGAGGTACTTCTGGAGGACTTCATTTTTGCAGCAAGGGTCACTGCCTGATTTGCTACTTTGCTGCCTATTCAACAATCTTACTGCTTATTGTTAGTATTCACAAAGCTTATTGCTGGTTCTTCCAATTTCTTTAAAGGTCAAATGTGGCTCATTTGCAATATACTTAAATCCCAGAGAAGTCCCCAATTCTTTTTCAGACAGAATTTGTGGGGTCCCTGGGGCGGCACTGTGGTGCAGTGGGTAGCACTGCTGTCTCACGGCACCGAGGACTTGGATTCCATCCCGGTCCGGGTTACTGTCTGTGTGGAGCTGGCACATTCTCCCCGTATCTGCGTGGGTCTCACCCCCACAGCCCAAAGGTGTGCAGGGTACGTGGATTGCCCCTTAATTGAAAAAAATAATTGGGTACTCTAAATTTAGTTAAAAAGAAAGAATTTGTGTGGGCCCTGCCAGTCCATAGTCAGGATGCTCGTGTGTAAGCTGCGTGTAGTCCTTTTCCCTCAGTGAGTTTTCCTAAATTTAAATTAATTCCAGCAGCAGGCTTTTTAGTTATTTTAAAAATAAGTAAGTTATTTGTTATCATGCATTTTCCCCAGATGGTTAGAACATAACATCTCAATCACTCGTCTCATTCACAACATCACTCACACAAATACCGATGGAGTTAAAGCCGTAATTATAAAAATGGGATTTAACGCAGTCTCTATGTCATTACAGGCCTAACGTCTTCTTTGTTAAGTTAATCCTTTAGTTGAAGTAAAGGTATTTTAGAAACAATGGATTCTCATGAAGCTGTAATGTCTCTTGTAGATGGCTAGCCAGGAGCTTGGTTCTCAGGTAGGCTGTGAAGCTGGAACAAGTACAGTGTTTTGGATGCATTAGAAGATGGTTCAAATGGTTCAGGTGTTTAAGATGTTTCTCTGCTGGATTTGCTTTGTTCAGAAAACTGCAGTATTTTAAACTGCAGTGCCTGAAAGTTAGTTTCAGTCACATGATCACAGATTTACCACTTCTGAAATCCACGGCTGCGCAGTCATTAGCACCGCTGCCTCATGGTGCCAAGGACCCGGGTTCAATCCCGACCCCGGGTAACTGCCATGTGGAGTTTGCACATTCTCCTCGTGTCTGCATGGTAGGTGGATTGGCTACACTAAAATTGCCCTTTAATTGGAAAAAAAATAATTGGGCACTCATTAAAAATACATATATATTCTCCTTTGTTCAAAATGACACTTGGGAGGCCAACAGTGTAGAGATCCCCTACACTTCAAAGGCTGCTTCACTCTTAAGCATGAGATGTGCAAACTTCACTGGTGGCTGCAAAATATCCTTATTCAGGCCCCCCATTTACTAAATATTGGCTAAAGAATCAGATACTGACCAGTTTAAATGTCCATAGTCACATGTTAAATGGCAGCCATCTTAACAGGATTTGCGGCCACTTTCACAAAGTAAGATTTAACAGTCCATAATACTCAATATACTTGGGATTATACTCAAGTGTGACAAGACAAAATGTCTCAAAAAACACAACACAATTAATCATTTTTTTCCAGTTTGGTTTCTGTGGTTATGTAAGCAAAATAGTATAGTCTGTGCATAAAGTCAACAACAAATAAACCCTTAGATTCGGGGGAACCACAGATTTGAGCCAGGGAAGGGGAACGGACGTTTGCGGAAATGGGAGGGGAAGGGGATTAAGACACTAAAAGATATGTTTCTTGGAAGTCGGTTTGCAGGATTGAAGGAGCTGGGAGCGAAGTATGGGCTGGAGCAGGGGGAAATGTTTAGATACATGCAGGTTCTAGATTTTGCCAGGAAGGAGATAGAAAGCTTCCCGGTGGAGCCGACCTCCACATTGCTGACGACAAGGGGGACTGGAGAAGGGGTTAATGTCGGCTGCAAATCACGTTCTTATGTTTTGGTCCTGTCCAAAGCTGGAGGATTACTGGAAGGAGGTTTTTAGGGTCATCTCTAAAGTGGTGCAGGTGAAACTGGACCCGGGCCCTCGGGAGGCCATATTCGGGGTGTTGGACCAGCCGGGGTTGGAAACGGGTGCGGAGGCAGATGTTGTAGCCTTAACCTCGTTGATTGCCCGAAGGCGGATCCTGTTGGGATGGAGATCAACCTCTCCACCCTGTGCCCTGGCGTGGCGGGGGGACCTGTTGGAATTCTTCATTCACGAGAAGGTTAAGTTTGAACAGAGGGGATGGATGGAGGGGTTCTACAGTTCATGGGTGTTATTCATTATGCACTTTCAAGAATTGGATAACATCGAACTAATGTTAGTGGGGGGGGAGGGTGCACGTTGGGGGGGTTTGGGGAGGGGGACTGCACATGTTAATGGTGGCTCTGGGTGATTCCTGATTCCTTTTTGTTATTTGTTTATGTTAACATGCGTGATGCTGTTTGGAGGTTTAGTGGGAGAATGGGATTGTTGTTGTAATGAATTACAGTGCCTCACAGATCTCTCTAAAATGATTGTATGTATTCATTAGCACTATCATTCTACACCACCATAGAATACTGTTGATCGGGGAGGCACGGTGGTGCAGTGGTTAGCACTGCTGCCTCACAGCGCTGAGGACCCAGGTTCGATCCTGGTCCCGGGTCATTGTCCGTGTGGTGTTTGCACATTCTCCCCATGTTTGTGTGGGTCTCACCCCCGCAACACAAAAGATGCGCGGGGTAGGTGGATTGGCCACGTTAAATTGCCCCTTAATTGGAAAAAAATAATTGGGTACTCTAAATTTATTCTTCAAAAAGCAGACTGTTGATCGCCACTGGTTTGCTATACAGTGACACGCATGTTCTAGGATAGCTCATATGCTTGGATTGGTGTTGTAGCTCTGGTTCTGAAAAGTAATGCAGGAGTCAGTGAATCTGTTTATTTTGACATTAACTTGAACCACTGTCCAACACAGCAATCAAATTACTTGAAATGAAATGAAATGAAAATCGCTTATTGTCACAAGTAGGCTTCAAATGAAGTTACTGTGAAAAGCCCCTCCCTCGTCGCCATTCGGGGAGGCTGGTACGGGAATTGAACCGTGCTGCTGGCCTGCCTTGGTCTGCTTGAAAAGCCAGCGATTTAGCCCTGTGCTAAATCAGCCCCATCTCAGAAGAGTCGGGAAACGAGATTCCCGCTGGGGACATAACGAGGTTCCCGCCCTTTCATTTCAATAAACCTAAATATAATTAAAGGGCTTCCCCATAATATGTCCCCCCCCCCAATGATTTTGAGGAAGCGGCAGTTAGTTTATCTCCACATGTCATGAGAACAAAGAGCTGTCCTAAAAAAATGTTTTCCACAGAACAAAATTAGTCACGCCAAGTTAGATTCCTTGTTCATACTGCAAGAGTCCATCCTGTTTATATCCTTTGTCCCCATTTCTTTGCTTTTATTATTTATGGTCCGCGGACCTATAAACAGCCTGTACCTTTAAGCAGAAGAGTGCTTGCCAGGACAGCACGGTAGCACAGTGATTAGCACAGTTGCTTCACAGCTCCAGGGTCCCAGGTTGGATTCCCAGCTTGGGTCACTGTCTGTGCGGAGTATGCACGTTCTCCCCGTATCTGCATGGGTTTCCGGTTTCCACCCACAGTCCAAGATGTGCAGGTTAGGTGGATTGGCCATGATAAATTGCCCTTAGTGTCCAAAACAGTGAGGTGGGGTTACTGGGTTACGGGGTTAGAGTAAAGGTGTGGCCTTAAGTAGGGTTCTCTTTCCAAGAGCCAGTGCAGACTTGATAGGCCGAATGGCCTCCTTCTGCACTGTAAATTCTATAATTCTATGATTGACAGGGTGTTCCTAGGTTTCGTATATTGGAGAGGAAAAGGCAGACTCATCAGCACCGAGTGAATCTCAGCTTTGGAGGAAGTCGGTTCGATTGGCTAACTGGCAACAGGTAGGTTGGCCAGTGCCAATGTTCTGCTGATAACAGTCAGTGATTGGTCCCTGCATGATGCTTTCTGAGCGAGCTTGACGGAACTGTTTAGACCGTGGAAAGAGAAGGATTGTGTTGTCCCTCTCTCTTGCCTGCTGAAGTGAGAGCACTGCTTTATTGTTCTAAAACCAGTGAGTGCTGGCACATCTTTGCTGTAACCCTGAAATGATCCTTAATCTACAGAGAAAGTAGACAAACTTGCCGGAGAAAACCATCCCAAGCCTAGAAGGAAGAAGTACCGAAACGAAAGCTTGAACTTCAGAAAGACATTAACTTGAAGTCATCCTAGTGCATCAAAGATCTTTTATCCTTTTATTTTATTAATATTTTCTTAACCACTCTTTCCCTTCTATGTTGTTATTTTGTCTGTGTGTGTGTATGTAGAGAGCGGGGACAGTTAGAAGGGGGGTGGGAGGGAGTTGGGAAAGGGGCATTAGATAGTCAGTTAGATTTTTCAGCCACTTTAATTATGATACTGTACATAATAAAAGGTTACTTGTGTTAAAGTTCCAAACCTGGTGACTGTAGCTTATTGGGCTCAACTAAGGCCCTCGGGTATAAAGGGCAGCACGGTAGCACAGTGGTTAGCACTGTTGCTTCACAGCACCAGGATCCCAGGTTTGATTCCCGGCTTGGGTCACTGTGTGTGCGGAGTCTGCATGTTCTCCCCATGTCTGCATGGGTTTCCTCCGGGTGCTCTGGTTTCCTCCCACAGTCCCAAAAGGTGAATTGGACATTCTGAATTCTCCCTCTGTGTACCCGAACAGGCGCCGGAGTGTGGCAACTTGGGGATTTTCACAGTACCTTCATTGCAGTGTATACTTGTGACAATAATAAAGGTTCTATATTTCTTAAAATACAGTTAGAGTACCCAATTCATTTTTTCCAATTAAGGGGCAGTTTAGCATGGTCAATCCACTTACGCTGTACATCTTTGGGTTGTGGGGGGCGAAACCCACGCAAACACGGAATGTGCAAACTCCACATGGACAGTGACCCAGAACCGGGATCGAACCTGGGACCACAGCGCCGTGAGGCAGCAGTGCTACTCACTGCACCACCGTGCTGCACAAGATTATGGGTGGGATTCTGCGGGAACCACTCCGGCGTCGGGCCGCCCCAAAGGTGCGGAATCCTCTTCACCTTCAGGAGCTAGGCTGGCGCCAGAGTGGTTTGCGCCACACCAACCAGCACCGAAGGGCCTTCGCCGGCCGGCGCAAGTTGGTGCATGCGCGGGAGCGCCAGTGTGTGCTGGCGTCATCCCAGCGCGTGCGTATGGGGGGGTTCATCTCCGCGTCGGCCATGGCGGAGGACCACAGCGGCCGACGCGGAATATTAGAGTGCCATGGCAACAGGCCTGCCCGTGGATCGGTGGGCCCTGATCGCGCACCAGACCACCGTGGGGGCACCTCCCGGGGCCAGATCCCCCCGCTCTCCGAGGACCCCGGAGGCCGCCTGCGCAGCAAGGTTACACCGGCGGGACGGGCCTAAAACGGGCGGCCACTCGGCCCATCACGGGCCGGATAACCACCGGGGGGGCCGTCGCCAGCGGCCGCCAACCAGCGCGGCTCAATTCCCGCCCCCCGCTAAATCCCTGCCGCCAAATCCCCGGCGGGGGGTCGGAGAATCCCACCCTATATATTTGAAATAAAATATAATTTTGTGTTGCAACTCCTGGTTATGTGGGGCCAGAATCAACCGCGTGCTAGCCCAAGGTGTCGTGACAATACCATTAAGTCAAATCCTCCATGCTAAATAATAAAACGGCTGCTGTTTTTATACATATATTAAACCGCTGAAGCAATTTTACATAAAAACATTCTGCACTGATTCAGCCAATGAATCCACACTAAGCTGTTTGAAATGTCACCATGTTTGATGACTCAATTACAGCCCATCTTCTCTTCCTGGGTAATGCAGCTATGATGGTGTCTGCTCTGTTAAATTTCTCTATGCTAGCCTCAGGGATTCCTTCAAAACATACTTCAAAAGCCCAAGAATTTCACCCCAGTTAAGTAGTCGCAATAAATAAGTAATGAATAAATGAGAGAAATTCAAATGTCTTGTCTATTCTGAACATAGTCTTGAAAAGGAAATAGCTTTGAGCCATTTGAACAGAATGCAAGTATGTAGAAATAGCACCAAACCTAATTGCTTTAAAACATTTAGCAAACTAAAACCGAATTGGTGTAGGTTCAATATCTGATGAGCTCTAGTTCTGCAGCTACATATGATAACACTGTAAAATTTATTTCATTATGAGAAATGCTATTCAGCCACATTTCAATGCTCACTGGGACGTAATATCCCCACATGTTTCACACATTTTGAACACAACAGGCAGATTTCTTAACCCTCACAGGGTAGAGCAAATGCTGCACTATGTAGGAATACAGCTTTGGTGAATTGAATATGGAGCTAATGACTGTACCTCTAGCAGACATTTGAACAGGTCGGATATTTTCAACAGGTTGAAAAATATTTCACTGAAGTTCGACTGAGGACGGCACGGTGGCACAGTGGTTAGCACTGCTGCTTCGCATCACCAGGGACCCAGGTTCAATTCTAACGTTCGCCCCGTGTCTGCGTGAGTTTCCTTCGGGTGCTCCGGTTTCCTCCCACGGTCCAAAGATGTGCAGGTGAGGTGGATTGGTCATGATAAATTGCCCCTCAGTGTCCAAAGGTTAGGTGGGGTTACGGAGATAGGGTGGGGGCATGGGCTTAGGTAGGGTGCTCTTTCAGAGGGTGATTGCCGACCCAATGGGCTGAATGGCCTCCTTCTAGGATTCTATGATCCAAAAGCTCAATGAGTTTATCCAGTTGTATGGCTGAGCCAAATCTGATATATGTTCTTTGCCAAATTAGCAGATCTCTGCAAACATGGGGGTAAATTAAGTTCCGTGTCCTTGGTGGTATGAGAGGAGAATTGGCCAGTGTTCAGGATCCAATCACTCACTGGCAATCCCTGTTTGAAGTGTGCAGGTGTGGGACTAGGTGAGGAGACTGTCAGTAGGATTACCTTGAATTATCAAGTGCCACGAACTCTAATCCTACATAAATGACTGAATGTCATTTGGACAAAGTTCCAGGAGAAAGCCATGTTTAACTCTGTACACCAGAGTACACCAGAATCATTGATTCTAAGAGAGGAAGAGAGAAATCTGGCATGGGAAACCTTTCTTTAAAGAGTTGTAAGCAAACTGTGTGATGCAATTCATGAGCCTTTCTCTTTGGATCTAGTTTTGAAGCGAGATAAAACTTACTGAGAATAATTTTTACTTTGGACAACTGATAAGCCACGCAAAAATCTTTTTTTCCAATTCTTTCATGGGACATGGGCGTCGCTGGCTAGGTAACCATTTTTATTACTCATCCTTAATTGTCCTTGAGAAGGTGGTACTGAGCCATCATCTTGAACCGCTGCAGCCCATGTGGTATAAGTGCACCCACAGCGCTGTTACGGAGGGAGTTCCAGTATTTTGACCCAATGACAGTGAACGAACAGCGATACATCCCTAAGTCCCTAAGGATGGTGTGTGGGTTGGAGAGGAACCTGCAGATGGTGGTGTTCCCATGCTACCCTTAACCTTCCAGATGGTGGAGCTTGTGGGTTTGGAAGGTGCTGCCGAAAAAGCCTTGGCACTGATTTCAAAAGAAATGAAAATGAAATGAGATTTCAAACGCACAGCTGACCTGACCGTTGGCCATTTTACTAGAGGTGCAGAAAAACCTTCAGCCCAGGCACATTGAGTTACATCAAACCCTGTACAAACAAGGGTGGCAATGCCGGTGACAGTGGTTAGCACTGCTGCCTCACAGCACTGGAGACCCGGATTCAATCCTGGCCCCGGGGGGGTCACTGTCCGTGTGGAGTTTGCACATTCTTTCCGTATCTGTGTGGGTCTCACCCCCATAACCCAAAAATGTGCAGGGTAGGTAGATTAGCCATGCTAAATTGCTCCTTAATTGGAAAAAAAATGAATTGGGTACTTTAAACAAAACTCTGTACAAACACAAACAAACAACCTACTGCTGCACCGTATATCTGTGTATAAATAACCAAAGGTAGGAAGCATCATGGAGAATTGACACTTAGAAGAGCCACCCTGTCAGAGCGCAACAGTGTCCTTAACCATTCAAGTTATTTCACTGTCATGTTAGACTCAATTAGCACTTTCAAACAGTAATTAACCTAGTTGCCAAGTCATTATTTCCACTGCAGTGACTGGAGGGATGTAAAAAGTCACCCAGCTTTTGCTGAAGTCATTTCCCTTACCTTTTAAATAAAATATAGTATGTAAGACATAGCTCTTCTATCAATATTTGCATAAGGGCAGATTGAAGCAGCAACAAAATATGCCATTACCTGTAACAGTTTCAGTTACCCACAAGTGAAATGTTTAATTGCATTTTTATTAACAACAGTTTAATGCCCAAAAGCTCCAAAATCTTAGCCCAACTCAGAAAATATTTTCTTTAAATATTCTACCACCACGAAATTGATGGTAATTAGACTTCCTAAATGTTCCTTTTACAACCTGACATCAATGACATTGAAATAGCACAACCTATACAATTCCTTCATAAACCAGCGCAGGGAATCTTCTTACAGAAAAAGGCTTTTTGTCTACCAGTCCTCATATTATATGTTGAGAAACTTTCTTTGTCTTGGATGTGCGTGGGTGTGTGTGTGGAGGGGTGCAGGAAAATCATGATTATTTTAGTACAGAGACTGGGTTACTTACTGTAATATCACTGTCTTAAATAGCAATATTCTATTGCTACCTTCCTGAAGAGATATTTGGCACATCATTTAATTTGGGGAATGAGGTAGGGGGCGCGATTCTCCACTCCCGTGCTGGTTGGGAGAATCGCCTGGGCCGCCAAAGTTTCCCGGGACGCCGGTCCGACGCCTTCCCGCGATTCTCCCAAGCGGCGGGAACGGCCCGGTCGAGTTTCGCGGGCCGCAGGCCGGAGAATCGCCGGAGACACCCAAAATGGCGATTCTCCGGCACCCCCGCTATTCTCAGGCCCGGATGGGCCGAGCAGCCAGGCCAAAACGGCGAGTTCCCCCCGGCGCCGTCCACACCTGGCCGCTGCCGTCGTGAGCGGTGCGTGAACAATGGGGGGGGCGGCCTGCGGGGGGCGAGGGGGGATCCTGCACCGGGGGGTACCTCAAATGTGGGGTGGCCTGCGATCGGTGCCCACCAATCGTCGGGCCGTCCTCTCTGAAGGAGGACCTCCTTCCTTCTGCGGCCCCGCAAGATCCGTCAGACATCTTCTTGCGGGACGGACTTAGAGAGGACTGCAACCACGCATGCGCGGATGACGCCCGTTATGCGGCGCCGGCCGCGTCATCTATGCGGCGCCGCTTTTACGCGGGCGACAAGGCCTGGCGCGTGTAGATGACGCGGCCCCGATCCTAGCCCATTGTCAGGGCCTGAAACGGTCGGGATTGGGGCTGTTTCGCGCCATCGTGAACCTCGACGGCGTTCACGACGGCGCAGCCACTTCGGTGCGGGAGTGGAGAATCCCGCCCCAAGTCATTTTCATCATGACCGTATCATGGTCATTACTCCCTGTGCTCAAGCCTGGCCAGCATCATGGCAGGGCTCCAACTGTGCCACCATATGACATTCACACAATCTGGGGGTTCACTGGGTAGCAATCAGGAGAGGGAATGCTGTTTGATTTTCCCCTTTCTAGTCCAGGGCGTAGAAGGCAGTTGTATTGCCCCTATGTCTCTGTCATCATCCTCGCTGGGATCAATTCTCTCAGCACAGAGAAGTAATCGAATCTGACCCATACTCCAGCTAGGCATTGCAAAAACTCACTGAGCTTTCACGAGAGGTGTCGTTCCTTCTCCTTCTTCAATTTAAAAAATATACATTACAACAATATAATAAAACATCCCAAGACCCTTCGTAGGAGCATTATATATTTTTTTCCATAAGGGGCAATTTAGTGTGGCCAATCCACCTACCCTGCAAATCTTTGGGTTGTGGGGGTGAGACCCATGCAGACACGGGGAGAACATGTAATTTCCACACTTAGGGTGACCCAGCACTGTGATCGAACCCGGGTCCTCGGCTCCATGAGGCAGCACTGCTACCCACTGTGCCACCTTCAGAGAAGCATTATAAAGCATTATTTAACACTGAGCACAGAAGGAGATATTGGGTGAGATGACATACCAGGTAGGTTTTAAGGAGTATCTAAAGGAGAAAAGCGAGGTAGTGAGGTATGGGGAGGGAATTCCATTTTGTGGCTTTGCTAACAGCCATTTCAGTAGTGTGGTCGAAGTCAAAACCTGATTGGAGGGATTTAAACATGGAGTACCAGAAAAGGTGGGCATAGATTTGTGTGGCTATTATGTGAGTGTTGAAAAGTGCCATGTAATAATGATGGCCTGCTCATTTCATTTCCAATAATCAGATTTTTCCTTTGCAGTGTCAGTAAATTCATTCTGGGAGCAATGAATAATCTTTGAACTTTGTGATCAGTGCCCAGGATCGGAGAAAACAATACTCTGGATTTTAAAAAAGACCTGTTTCTGAAAGAGCCACGGGCGAACATTACCATAAGAGGCATCCATTATTTTGTTTATTTTAAAGAAATGCTGTCAGCATGAAAACCTCTTTCTATTGTTTCAGACCAGGTTCTATTGATGTAAATCACATAGAAACATATCACTATGTAATTTGTGTGTGATGTCAGAGGTTGCCTGTTTCCCTTGCTCCTCTTAACACAAATAGATTTAGTTATGTTTAGTTTCCCTGTGCTGACTGTGCATCCTCGTTGCTACACTGCATGATCTGGAGAAAAACAGGGGCACGGTGGTATAAGTGTTTTTAAATGAGCATATTATCTTCCTAAGGGATTACAGATGCATGTTTTCAATAGCTGAAAGAATATTGAACTAATATATATATATATATAAAAGGAGTTATGTCTTATAAACTGGAGGAGCAAATTTAAGACACGAAGGAAAGATGTTTTTTTACCGTTTCACGAGAGGTTATTTGAAAGCTGTATTGCCGATATATTTCCAAAATTGTAACAGATTTCCGATGTAACTTTGATGAGTTTACAATGTGCCGCATGCAAAGTTTTTAACTAAATCTGTCTAACCAGAAGTTTAGCATCTGGTCTGCATCTTTTAACACTTCGGTGAACATAAAATCCACCACATCATGTTTTCTTGATTGAGGGCAGCACGGTAGCGCAGTGGTTAGCACTTCTGCCTACGGCGCTGAGGACCCAGATTTGATCCCGGCCCCGGGTCACTGTCTGTGTGGAGTTTTGCACATTCTCCCCGTGTCTGCGTGGGTTTCACCCCCCACAACCCAACGATGTGCAGAATAGGTGGATTGGCCACGCTAAATTGCCTCTTTATTGGGAAAGGAAATAATTGGGTACTCTAAATTGATTTTAAGAAACAATGTATTTTTAAAAAATGTCTTCTTGATTGACTAAAATATGAAAATTAAGTCAACAACAATAACAGCTACTGTAACTGAATAGAACAATTTCCTGTAATATTTTACTGTGCAGGTAACAGATTTATCATGTACAAGCAAACTATTACCAATCAATATCTCGAAAAAATTATGCTAACCTTTTGGAAAATGCTTTCTGTTGCCATCTTGCTTTCTGAATAACTCATATTGTTAACTCATCGATTCGACATTGCGACTTGTCCCTTTATGATACTTAACCAATCAAATGTCAGATGCATAATTATCTGTAACGGATGTACATGAGACACCAGATTCAGTAACCCCAGGATATAATGACCAATTCCAAATTTATAATGTGAAAAATGAAAACTTAAAATGCACAAAATAAACTTCTAAATTTCATCTGATGCTGGAATTCTAAACAAATTAACCAACGATGCTTTGGGCACGGAAGCCTACCCTTTCTCAGCGACCTTGGATTTATCTCTTTCTTGCTTAGTCATTTATCTTTAATCTTGGGAAGTTTTATTCTTTCACAACCATTCAGAATTCTTCAAAACTGTCCCTGCGACGTTCAGCAATGGAGGTTGAGTGACATGGTTATCTAAAACTATGTTGAAGGCAGATAAAAAATGTATGTTTGAAACTTGGATCTTCGGGGACCTGCTTCAGCAGCTGTTTGAGGGAATCAGTATTCTGTTTGCATAAACTGATCCATTCTGTCAGGGCTAGTAAAGGATCTATGGCAACTTATTTTGCAAGAAAAGCAATTCCTGTCTTGCAAAATAACAAAGATCATAGAATTCCTACAGTGCAGAAGGAGGCTATTTGGTCCATCGAGCCTGTACTGACCCTTCAATAGAGCAGCAGATCTAGGCACATTCCCCCACCCTATCTCTGTAATCCTGTAACCTAACCTGCATATCTTTGACACTAAGGGACAATTTAGCATGGCCAATCCACCTAACCTGCATATCTTTGGAGGTGTGATGTGGTTATAGAAAACAAATGCATTGCCGATGAACCGTGTGTAGTTTCAGGACTTCAGAAATCTTGGAATTACATGCTGTTAAAACCTCATGCCAAACTTACCAACCCCCATACAAATTGTGCTATCTTGAGGCAAGTATCTCAAGGCTGTGATAGGCAGCGTTTTAATCAGTAAGGGTATCAAGGGTTATAGGGATAAGATGGGAAAGTGGAGTTGAGGAATATATCAGATCAAAAAATACATGATGTCATTAAATGGCAGAGCAGACTTGATGGGCCGAATGGCTGACTCTGCCCCTACCTCTTATGGTAAGTAGATCCTCTTCCTATTCGCCAAGCCACACTAGATAATGGAGCACAGCCCATTGCTGACTCATCCACCCTACTCATTGAAAACAGGTTACTTTTAACAGTTAAGGAATTTGGTACTGAACTGGATAAACCCTTTCAATAATAAACTTAAGGAGAGATATATGAGGCTTTGCAATGAATAGGTCAGAGCTTTACGAGTGAGAGACGGAATACTGCATTGTCTGATTCATCGTGAACAACACCTGTGCCTTCTCACAAGTAATATATATCACCTAGTAATCTGGTGTTAACCACAGGATGTACAAATGACAGAAAACATCTTGCAAAAAGGTCACAAATGCAGAATCTTGTGAAGCAAAGAAAGGGCAAATTTATTTAAATAGAGATTCCCAGGTTGTTATTATTTTTAACAGTTCTTTAGTTAGAACTTCACAATCACCATCCCTTCCCTGCACACCCGGAAGAAGTAAATGCCAATTTCAGAGATTTTTCCGGAAACCTGTGAGTATGGAATCATACAATCCTTGAATGCTTACAGTAGGCTGTTCGGCCCATTGTGGCGGTGTTGTTCCTCTGCAAGAGCAATTCATCTGGTTCCACACACCAATCTTTCAAATCTCTTCTTCATGTTATCTAAGGAGAGCAGCTCCAACTTTTCCATAAATGAAGTTCCTCATCCCTGGAATAATTGTCATGAGTTTTTTCTGCATCCTCGAAAAATGTCTTTACATCCTTCCCAAAGTGTGGTGCCCGGAACTGGACACAGTACTCCAGTTGAGGTCAAACCAGAGTCTTAGACAGGTTTGCAGTAAAGTCCTAACTTTAGTCCCCTTTGCCCCTACTTATAAGCTGCAAGATCCCATTTGCGATATTAGTCATGTTCCCAACTTGCCTTGTTGCCTTAAGGGATCTGTGCATATATACCCAAGGTCCCTCTGTTCCTGAACTGCCTTTCAAACTCTACCCATCAGTTTAGATTGCCTCTCCTCATCATGTCCAACAAAATGAATCAGTTCCTCTGCATTAAATGTATTCTGCCACGTGTCCATCTAGTCTACCAGCCTGAATATGTCCTTCTGAGATTTAATACAATCCTCTTTACACTTTACAATACTTAGGGGTTTTGAGTCATCTGACATTTTTGAAATTGTGCCCTAAACATCCAAATCTAGGTTACTATAATATATGCCAAGAAAAGGAGAGGTCCCGACACTGATCATCCAGTCAAAAGAACAATAATTAAGGTTGGACAAGTCACGGCCGCGCTCGCTGGCCCCATCGGGGGGGGGGGGGGGGGGGGGGGGGGCGAAGGCGTTAGCTGGGCTGAGGGTGGAAATGGGAGGGGTGGACCCTTGGAGGTTTCTGCACCCGAGGGAGCGGGAGTACTCGTTTTTCTCAGCAGTCCATAAGGTATATTCACGGATCGACTTTTTCGTGGTGGGGAAGGCTTTGCTGGCTGGAGTTAAGGGGTCGGAATACTCGGCAATTGCAGTGTCCGATCATGCTCCGCATTGGGTGGATATGGTGCTGGAAAAGGGGGTAGCGCAGAGGCCGGGGTGAAAGTTAGATGTGGGACTTTTGGGGGACCAAGTATTCTGTGACAAAATTGAAAAGGTAATTAAGTAATACGTAGGTTTCAACTGTACGGGTGAGGTGTCGAAGGCGGTCGTCTGGGAGGCTCTAAAAGGCGGTGGTGAGGGGGCGGTGATTTTGTTTAAGGCCAGGGTGGACAAAGAGGAGAGGTTGGAGCGGCAGAGGGTAATAGATGAGATGTTGGAGGTAGATAGGAGTTATGCAGAGGATGGGGACCCAGCAAAGCTGGAAAAGAGGAAGGAACTACAGGCGAGCTTTGACCGACTATCTACCAGGAAGGCGGTGGTCCAAATGAGACGAGCAAGGGGTGCAGTTTAGGAACATGGCGATAAGGCATGTGTTAGCAGGTCAGCTCTGGAGGGAAGCAACGGCAAGGGAAATTGTGCAGGTGAGGGATAGGGAAGGTGGTGGTGGCTCCGGATCTGATTAACAAGGTTTTTGAGGAATTTTATGAGAGGTTGTACAGGTCAGAGCCTCCTGGGGGAGACTATGAGATGCAGGGATTTCTAGATGGGTTGGAGTACCCGAGGCTAGGCGAGGGGGACAGGGCTACATTAGAAGGAGCAATGGTGGAGCAGGAGATAAAGGATGCGATTGGGAGGATGCAGTCGGGGAAGGTGGCAGGGCCGGATGGGTTTCCGGTGGAATATTATAAAAAATTCAAGGATAAGCTGGCACACCTGATGGTGGGGATGTTTGAAGAAGCGATAGGGAAGGGGGTGTTGCCACAAACTTTGGGGCAGGCATCGATTTCCCTGTTGCTAAAAAAAGATAAGGATCCGACGGAGTGTGGGTCGTATAGGCCCATACCACTTCTGAATGTGGACGCAAAAGTGTTGGCGAAGGTACTGGCGGGTAGGCTGGAGGAGTGCCTCCCGAAGGTGATAGGTGAGGATCAGACGGGGTTCGTGAGAGGGAGGCAGCTCTTTTGAAACGTTAGACGGGTATTGAACGTCGTTATGGCACCGGCAGAGGGGAAGGAAACAGAGGTGGTTGTGGCACTGGACGCTGAGAAAGCGTTTGACCGGGTAGAACGGGGGTACTTGATGGCAGTTCTGGAGAGGTTTAGAATTGGACCAAGATTTGTGAACTGGGTAAAGCTATTATATAAGGAGCCGAGGGCGATTGTCCGCACAAACAACATCAGCTCGAGATACTTTTCTCTCCACCATGGGACTAGGCAGGGATGTCCCCCTGCTGCTCGCGCTCACGATTGAGCCGTTGCCCATTGCATTAAGAGGTTTGGGGGTATGGAAAGGAATAGTGCGTGGGGGAATAGAGCACAAGGTATCCTTGTCTGCCGATGACTTGCTGTTATATGTGTTGGAACCGAGTGTGTCAATAGAGGGAATATTGGAGCTGCTTCGAGTGTTTGGGTCTTTCTCGAGATACAAACTAAATCTCGACAAGAGTGAGTATTTTGTGGTGTCTCGGCCAGGGGTGGGGGCAGGGGTGGGGGAGCTGCCATTCCGTAAGACAGGGACTCACTTTAGGTACCTGGGGGTGCAGGTTGCTTGTGCGGGGGGGGGGGCTCCGCAGGTACAACATTTCTAGTTTGGTGGGGAGAGTGAAAGCCGATCTGGCAAGGTGGGACGGCCTTCCTCTGTCACTGGCGGGTCAGGTACAGGCGGTTAAAATGAATGTGTTTCCGCGATTTCTGTTCATTTTTCAATGCCTGCCGATTTTCCTGCCAAAGGCTTTTTTCAGAGAAATTGAGGGAAGGATTACGTCGTTCATATGGGGAGGGAAGGTGGCCAGAGTTAGAAAGGTGCTACTAAAGAGGGGAAGGCAGGCAGGGGGTTTGGGTCTTCCGAACCTGATGTATTATTACTGGGCGGCGAATGTGGAAAAGGTATGGAGCTGGGTCAGAGGGGCTGATTCCCAGTGGGTCAGAATGGAGGAGAGTTTGTGCAGGGGGTCGGGATTGAAAGCACTAGCAACAGTGCCGCTCCCAAAAGCCCCGGGGAAGTACTCAGGGAGTCCGGTAATAATAGCTTCATTGAGAATTTGGAGGTAGTTTCGCCAACACTTCGGGTTGGGGGCAGGGTCAAGGGAAATGCCGATTCGGGGGAACCACAGATTTGAGCCAGGGAGGAAATTTTCGGAAATGGGAGGAGAAGGGGATTAAGACACTGAAAGATTTGTTTCTTAGGGGTCGGTTTGCAGGATTGAAGGAGCTGGAAGCATAGTATGGGCTGGAGCAGGGGGAAATGTTTAGATACATGCAGGTTTGAGATTTTGCCAGAAAGGAGATACAGAACTTCCCGGAGGAGCCGGCCTCCACATTGCTGGAGGAGGTGCTGACGACAGGGGGACTGGAGAAGGGAGTAGTGTCGATGGTTTACGGAGCTATTTTGGAAGAGGAGAAGGCGCCACTGGAAGGGGTCAAAGCAAAGTGGGAGGAAGAGTTGGGAGAGGATATGGAGGAGGGGTTCTGGTGTGAGGTGCTCTCAGAGTGAATGCCTCCACCTCGTGCGCGAGGTTGGGGCTGATACAGCTGAAGGGGGTATACAGAGCACACCTCACGAGAGCGAGGATGAGCCGATTCTTTGAAGGAGTAGAAGATGTGTGTGAACGTTGCGGGGGCGGGGGGGGGGGGGGGGGGGGGGGCGCTAATCACGTTCATATGTTTTGGTCCTGTCCAAAGCTGGAAGATTACCGGAAGGAGGTTTTTAGGGTAATCTCTAAAGTGGTGCACGTGAAACTGGACCCGGGCTCCTGGGTGGCCATATTCGGAATGTCGGACCAGCCAGGGTTGGAAACGAGTGCGGAGGCAGATGCTGTAGCCTTCGCCTCGTTGATCGCCTGAAGGCGGATCCTGATGGGATGGAGGGCAGCCTCTCCACCCTGTGCCCTGACGTGGCGGCGGGGACCTGTTGGAATTCTTGACTCTTGAGAAGGTTAAGTTTGAACTGAGGGGAAGGATGGAGGGGTTCATGCACTTTCAAGAACTGGATAACATCGAACATTAGATGGGGGGGTGGGGGGGGCGGTGTGTGTTGATGGTGACTATGGGTGATTCCTGATTCCTTTTTGTTATTTGTTTATGTGAACATGCGGGCTAATGTTTGGGGTTTGGTGGGAGGATGGGATTGTTGTTATTGATATGGAAATTTACATATTTGTTACTGATTATTGTTTATTGTTGGTGGGTGTAAATTTGGGAGAAAATGTGAAAAAGGAGAATAAAGAAATATATTTTTTTTAAAGAACAATAATTCACCATTGTTTTCTGTTTCCAGTCACTCAACCAATTCCATATCTATGCTGCCACTGTCTCTTTATTGCACAAACTCTTATTTTGCTCACCAGACTGTTATGCAACACTTTGTGAAATGCATTTTAGAAACCCATATACGCTGCATCAATTGCATTACTCTTGTCCACCAGGCACCAGTTAATGCAGGAGGCAGGGATCTTGTCCATCAGCTGGAAAGCCAGCAAGAAACCCACATCACCTCTTTCAGGGAAGGTGCAGTGCGACACACATCTAAGAACTAGCATTGTCGCTGGATCGCAGGCCACAGGAGAGTGTTGGTGTTGGCGCAGAATGGGAGTCACAGGGTGGAGGTCATGGGAGAAGGGCTCAGTGGTGGTCAGCAGTAAGGACAGAAGGCTGACTTTCAGTGGGCCCCTGTTCCGATGCTGGCTGGGTCCCTCAATGAGGCACAGAAGGCATTTAAATAAAGGGCACCTCTCTTGGGAACCTGTCAGCAACACCACACGGGTTTGCATTCCATGCTACCCAGATGGTGACCCCCCCTCACCCGCTGCTGGGTTAATATCAGCGGCAGCAGATGAGACACTTAAGCCATCCACAGATCTTCCCGTCATACACTTAATCAGAATAGAACAGGAGGGTGACAAGATCCTCACTCACCACCCTCCCATCTATCACCAAACTAACCAGGGTGGGAGAGCATTAAATTTTGCCCACCCTTTTACTGTATCAAAAGAACTAATCGGAAGGTAATTAGTATTGCATACAGCAAGGATGGTCCTGTGTTTCACCGTAATGAACGCTGATAACATTGATGGTTCCTCTCATGCTTTTAATGATCTAGGAATTATCTGTATGTATAGTCGGCCAGTGCAATTGACCCAAAATATTTCAATTCACTTTAATTTCCTGTCCCTCACCCACCCCCAACCCCTACCTTCATTGGACCGATATGTCAATATCAAGTTACTTTTTATCTAAATCTGGCCAGTGTTTCACATAAAGAACAGATATCATAGCCATTATCATTGAACTACAGACATACATAACAGTCAGTGCACAATCAAATCTATTTAGATGTAATGGAAGAAGAGAATTAACAAAAATTCCTGAAGGAAAGACAGTACAATATTATTTTCTATCTGTGTGGTCTCATTCTCCAACTAAATTTGGACTAAATTCTCTATCTCACCACAACTCATCACCATACAGTGAAAATCTTCATATAGGATATTGAGGAAAAAAGGAAAATAGATTGTTTCAGATGACGTCAGTGTGCAGACATGCAAAGCAAAAACGTGACATACCTGAAATTCATCAAGAATCCGGCTCAGTTAAATTATCCAAATGCCACCACCTTCATAACAAATAATCCCCAGGTCCAATTTGTAAAAATAATTGCCAGAGAAATCAAGTTTGATTATATCCTGCAAGTGCCCTCTCGTGATTCAGCCAAGAATAAAACGATGAACCCTTCAAAACATGTAGTGCGCATTCCTCCATCGGTTTGCAGGTCTACAATTGCACATAAGCCTATAAATCCACTATCATTAGGCTCGTCGAAGTTGTAAAGATCCAGATTGGTTCTTCATCCAGACACGCTCCGGTGAGTACTTCCCTATCAGAAGAAACAATTTGTGAGCCGGTTAACAGTTATATCTTTTCCACAACATTTTGACTAATTTAATTTTTATTTCACATAAAGGCAAACATCCTCAATGAAATAAAAAATGAATTTGCCCTGTAAAATCATCTACAGCTAACCTTCTGTTGAACTAGCATCAAATTGTCGAGTAGGCAACCAATATAAGGCCAAAACGTGGAAGTGAAATCTCAAATGGACATTAGAAAGCAGTTGGGTGCTCTGTAGTTCAACTTATAGAAAGTTGTTAAGACAAAGCTCTACTTCAAAGCTTATTACTTAAGCTTAGTTATGAAAATTTAACTTATGATCTGGAAGCAGATACAAAACAGTTAGATACTGTGAACAGAGAACTAAAGATATATTCTCTTGGTGGATGAATTAGGATGGATCAGAAGAATGCTGTACAGATTGTTACAAGGATGATAATTTTAAAGAGAAAGCTACAGTTCAAGGTTCTCTGGCCTTCCCACAGTGGGTTTCTCGGGGGCGGCAGGGGGCCCACCCCTGACCAGCGTATGGCAGTTCCCATTGAATCCACCCCACACTGCCGGGGAACCCGTGGCAGGGTTGGACGGTTAGCAGGGCCAGAAGATCCAGCCTGCGTGATTAGCCGGAAGATCTCGCCGACAATTTCTAGTGCCCTTTTTTTTCTGGTTGGATTTTAATAAACTGTACTTGTATTAAACAAATGTGGCACTGCTAGCCAGCCATATGCACAACTTGCATTCCACCCATGTGGGGTGCAAAGGGAACAGACACTCAACCCTGTCGTGAAGAATGTGAAAGACCCCATCTACTGTTGTCTTTCACACTACCTTAAAACTCATCAAATGCTTCTGGAGATAAGGTATCAAAAATAATACATATGGACACAGACAAAGTAATCAAATTCCTCTGAAATATACAGTCAGCAAGGCTTTTTTTAAAAAATGTTTTTATTAGGGTTTTTCTTTTTATACAAAGCAAAGGTGAATGTGAACATACACGACATACATCAGTTACCATTCACTATATACATCAGGTCAGAAAAGCTTTTTAAGAACTGTTTACCAAGCCAGCGAGCAGAGCTCAGAAAAATAATGAAAGGCTACAAAGAGCCATCTCTCTCTCTCTCTTTCTTTGGAAGTATTGTGCACGGATATTGCAAAGTAACCATCCCAAGAAGAGAAAACCTAGTGCAAATCAAGATTTTGGGGATAAAATGTGGATATCCACTCTGTACAGCTACACCCAGGGAAACAACTGAGTGAAACAGTCACAACATAGACCCACCACATCAAGACCAGCCAAAGGACATATTCCTTTGATTCTTATATTCCATTGATTGTTTATTTTCTTCGTGAACTGTAACAAAATCTTCACATCTACCCTTGTATTCTACCATCTACGCCAGTGTGTGTGGGGCTCAAGGAATGGGTGTGATATTTGAATAAGGGTTACAATTTACCTCTTTTTTTAAATTCAGGAAATAGGATCAATAAATGTCTTTTGTCCTTTAATTTAAACACAGAAAACCTGCATGATTAATTCTTTATTATCTGAAAGCACAACTGATGGGACTCCTGCAGTATTGGCAAGGCACATCCTCACTACATTCACAACTAAACCTTGTTACATCTAACCCTACAGTGGCAAATTCGGGGAGTCAATTTTTACAACTCCTAACATGGCATTCGCAAGATGATTTGATATTGATATGAATCAGATGGGAGGGCAAATCATGACTGTTGTCCAATTACAGTTCATCCTGGTGTTAGACTGCAAAGATTTGGGAAATGTTAATCAAGGCTGAGCAATCTTTTCCAATAATCTTCTCGACGAGTTCATCCAATAAATTAACTTTAGATTTGAGAAATGGGTTTTACTTGGTCACTGAAATGGAATCTCTCAGTGAATAGTTCTGTCAATACTGCGACTTGAAACAACTTATTAAAAGAGTGTCTTTATTTAAGTAGTCCTATTATTTTTCTTAAGTTAGCATTAAATCCTTTGTCTTCAAAGTCCAACTGCGCCATACAATGCTTGCAAGGATTCCCCCAGTGGTGTCCCAAGAAATAATTAATAAGTCCTTTGTTTCTAATATCTGAGAATTTACATGTCATACCTGGTGGATTCCCTGCACTCCTTATTCCTCCAAGACATTCATTCCTTTTATATCCCTCGCCCTCTCCAAATCTCAACAATGCACTGAGTGACTCTAGTAGAGTCAACAAAAGAGCCCAAAAGTAGAGGAGTAGCATTACGATGAATTATGGTTGAAGCAACACAGGATAAGAAAGAAAGGGCTGGGGGAAGAGAAAATAGAACAGAGAAGAAAAAGAAAAGAAAGTTGGGGTGGGCGAGGGTCGAAAGTTAAAATTGGAGGAACCAAAGCATGTTTCCCACGTTTATGTGACCTCTGTTTTGATCTTATTGCAGCAAGATACGGAAAGATACATGGAATTTTTACCCTAGCGACAGTAAGTCAGTTGAAACAAAGGAATAGGATCTCAACTCGCTCTGCCTCACAACTTTTACAATCAGTTTACCGCCATTCAGCAGGTGCTTTTGGGGTCACGATTTTATCGATTGCCATTGGGTTGAAGGAACCAGGTCTGGATTGTGTTTCATTCCAACCCGTTTCTTTGTGCGGAATACTGAAATGTCACACGATTTAAAACAAAAACGGATCAGCTGAAAAGCGCTGTCGAAAAAAAACACTAAAACGTGACCAATTTTTGACTGTAACACAGACACTAAAGAAAATCCATAGTATTTGTCGGAAGGGAGCAATGGGCAGGGTTATCTGTGAAATCTGTCTCGTTCTTTTTTGGAATGGTTTAAATATATCCCACAATTAAATATCTTAGTTATACCTGCCTTTCGTAAATAATGCAGGGTATATTCAAATATTGAGTGCATTCGACATATACGAAAGGATTTGTTTTGTTAAACTTCTGCAGCGGGATAAGTTTGATCTTGTATCTTTTAAAAAATTAATTCTGGGGTGGGGGGAGGGTGTTACAGAACTTTGCAGGAAACAAATAGAAATCGTTTTTTTTTTAAACACAAATGTTTGAATAGACAATCTACAAAAAAATACGAAATCTACGAATAATGAAGTGGAGACGTGCAGTATCAAACAATGGTTCCCCCCTTTCACGAGGAGTGCCGGAGTAACAAAGAACAAGGAGTGGCTGAATTCACTGTTTATAAAATCGATGAAAGTAAAGGATCTCCAAATCTTAGTCCGAAAAATTACTGATAGCTGACTTACCCCAATACCAATTCACCTTCACGTGTACCTAGTTGAGAAAGTGTTGTGAAATTCTAGTCGGATAATACAATGTATTGAACGGAGTCAGCATAGTAGACCATAATCTATTGTTTGAACTCCAGCATCGTATGCGACACTGTACGGTTAACCATTTGGCTATTTTTTTAAAAATCCATATTACAATTGGGTTTTTGATCGTAGGCAGCAAGGTTAAGTATTTCTGAACGAAAATATGAGGAGAGCAACAGTCATTCCTCCTGTCCCGCTGGTCCAACGACAACGCCAAGCATCGCAAACTATTCTTTTTTTTTTGTTAATTCATGATTGCTAATCAACATGTTGCCATACCTTCTCTTTCTGAGGTGTTGCGTCAGGCACACAGACTTCGGACAAGCCTCGAACTTGAGTTTGTGGTCCATATGGAAAGCTAAATATTCCCCCCAGACAAAGAGTAAAACTATTCAGAGTGCCCTTTGTCCCACCCAAAAAATAGAGAACCACACACGGTGGACAAAGAGGATGAAGCAAGCAGCAGACAAAGGCTGACAATGGTAGGAGTTCAATAAGGGACAGTTCGCCCCTACAACCTTAAACAAAGAACTTGCATTTTTTTGGAACGATTCCTGCGCTGAGACTATCCGCCGCTGGACTCAGAAGGCAGACAAAACACATGTCCGCGCATTGCCCCCCTCCCCTCCCATTGAGAACAGTTACACTGAAGATTTCCTTACCTCGATTCGAGTTCCATGATCGATATGAATAGTATCGAATTCTATTCATCCTAGACATTAATTCAGCATTTTGAACCCCCCTCCCTTCCCCATGTTTATATTTGTTGGGGAGTCGAGGGGCTCCATTTAGCAACGAGTCTTTATTGCCAATCGGGCGCATTAACTGTTGCTGGAAGGAACGTGGAGCAACTTCTGCCGCCCCCAAAGTTTCAAAACATGACCCTCAAAAGTAGCAGCGCAAATCCTGGTGTCCTCACCAGGCGAAGGGGGTCTCTGGAACTTGGTCATTTTTGATTCTGACTCCTCGCTAAACGGCAGCAGTTTAAAACTAAACTATTGGCAGGGGTGGGTTACAGATCCAGCGAGTGCCCCCTGATCCAATACTTGTTGAAATAAGTTCGATTTGATGTGTCCAGTTTCCTCTCTCCTCCCTGTGTCTTTCAAATTGGGCCACATTTTCGATCTGAAAAAGATAACCCAAAAAATAAAACTGCCAATAACTCCTGATCGAATCGCCCAGCCGAGGATCAGCGGTGCAAATCTCGACATGTTTCCGCCAATTTCATCTTTTGTTTCATAACGTGACCACCACCGCCCCCACCCCACCCAAACCAAAAACAAAGACCCTCCTCCAAACCCCCCCCCCCCCCCCCCCCCCCCCGCTCCCGCCACCCACACACACAAATGCGAGTGGCAGAGCAGCACAATGCCAGCCCATGTTGCAGGCAGCAGAGTCACTGTGAGGAGTTACTGAGGGCTGAGCTCTCACTCTCTCTCTCACACCGGTTCAGGAGCTGGCTTCGGGGCTGGTGAGCCCAGACCGGGGAGAACAAAGGCTTGGCTCCGGGCCTTGCGAGTTCAATAGCAGCCGCTGCGTCAGGGAGTGCAAATGGCAGCGCTCACTCACTCACTTCCTACCTGTTGCTCGCCTGCTGTGTGTGTGTGCATCTTGAAACAGCACGTCGTGGCATTCCCAGCAAGACCCATCAAGAAAATGGAAACTTTATCGCGGGGCTGCAAACATTAAAATTGACCATTCCTCCCCCTCCCAATGCAACAAGAAGAGGCCATCCCATCAACTTTCTCTCTCTCTCCAGCGCGGATTTTAACATCTTCCTCACCCCCCCCCCCCCTACCGTCACGTAGCACTGACAAGACATGAGGAGGGAGTGAGGTGGAGGTTGGGTGGGGGTGTGTGTGTGGGGGGGGGGGGAGAATACTCCTTAACAAAAGCAAAAACTTACCCCAGTGGCTTGGGGATGGACATCACCTGCAGCCGCGACCCTCCAACAATAGCGAGGCTGGTGCATGTGTGAGGGTTCATTCTGTCTGATCTCTCTCCAGCCTCTCGGAGTAGAACAAAGGAAACTCCTCTCGCCCCTGCGTAAAAGGCTTTTGTATTTAACTTTGGTGCTGACGCGCTCACGCACTCTTTCCTCACACAGGCGCTCCCTAGCCCAACTTCTCGCCATCAGTGAGCAAGTAGCATTGACACCCCCACCGCCACCCCACACACACCCTAACACAACTCATAGCTGTCACATCTCCTTGAAGTTCTGGTTTGGAATGCTGTTTTTTTTTTAAATTTGAAGTGGATCTTGGATCTGTCTGTAATGTAAAGTTTGGAAGTCTTGGCAACAGTTTGTCTTGGGCCTGAGTGGGGAGGTACGGAACCCCGCCCGCCCGAATGACAAATGCAGGAGCTGGGAGCTCACCCAGGGGAAGGAAGGAAGGAGGGAAGGCATTCTCTTTAAAGAAAGGATGAAGTTCGGGTCAGGAATCTGTAGCCTGGGGGTGGGTGGGGAGGATCTTCAGAGGTCCAAGGGTGGGGTAGGTGCGTGGGGGGGTAATAACAAACCACAAAGATTCTCCGCGAACGACCGTAATCAGCCGAGTGAGTGAGACTGCCAGCCAGTGCACTCTCCGGACTGGCCATCTGAACTCAGTCCCAATGCAGGTTCCAGTGGTCTGGTCAAAGACAACCAGCCCGGGCCATTGACAAGCACCCAGCATACCCCCGCCTATACTTCCGAGTGACTGCAGGTTTGGATAGCTGTGCCCAAGACCTTTACACAGGAGTGAGGTTCCCCAAACGGACCGAAACTGGAACCCCCCCACGCACACTGGAAATCCTCTCGTTTCTCCTCAAGATTTAGGGCAGCATCAAGCTAACTGAGTTCTGTCTGGAGTTTTCTTTTGGAATGAATTGAAGAAGTTTGGTAAACATGTCATTCCGGACTGGATTGAGACAAGTGGATGGGTAGTCCTATTCCTGGACAATCACAGTGAGATGATCTGCAAGCGCCAACAATTGTTCCTACTTCCCCATTCTGAATTGTGCACAGCGTGCTGGGGTGGAGCGTTAGGTGGAGGGAAGAATCGTTCAGCAGCAGCGATGTCGAGCTTTGATGTTAGTAGATCAGGTGCGCCATGAACAACAACCTGCATTGATACAGCGCCTTAAAAGTCCCAAGGCGCTTCAACAGAGTGAGTCATTCAACAACATTTGAGATGGAGCTGGGTATGGAGTGATAAGGGCAGAATTAGAGAATAAGAACTTTTAAATCCTGGTGTTATGGGACGGGGAGCCAATGATGGTTAACCCGCAGCAGGGTGATGAAGGAATGGGACTTGGTGCCAGTTAGGTCAGGAGCAACAGCTTTTTGGATCTGAAATGTGTGGGGGCCGCGGGCGCACTGCAATAGTTAAACCCAGAGCTAACAGTGGCATAGATGAAGGTTTCGGGAGCCGATGCTTCCGAGGCGGATATGGGTGATGTTACATGGGTCAAAGTAAACAATCTTCGTTGCTGGCGAAGATATGAGATTAGTAAACTCAGCTCGGGGTCAGATAGGTCTCCGAGATAGTGAATGGTCTGAATCAGCATCAGAGAGTTGCCAGGGATTCTACGACTCGGGAAGGGAGTTTTCCGAACATTTGAAGGAGGCAATAGAAATGAATTCAGGAACTCATACTGACTTAATCAGATAACAAAAAGACTGAAATAAATTATTTGGTATTGACAATAATGCTACAATTACTCATTGGCACAATCAGTTCAGAGAATCATAGAATTCCTACAATGTAGAAGGAGGCTATTCGGCCCATTGAGTCTGCACCAAACCTCTGAAAGAGCACACTACCTGGGCCCACTCCCCACCCTATCCCAGTAACCCCACCTAACCCACACATCTTCGGACACTAAGGGCAATTTAGCATGGCCAATCCACCTAACCCGCACATCTTTGGACACTAAGGGACAATTTAGCATGGTCAATCCACCTAACCCGCACATCTTTGGATTGGGGGAGTAAACCCACGCAGACACGGGGAGAAAGTGCAAACTCGCTGTGACGCAGCAGTTGTAACCACTGTGCTCACGTTGCGCACTGATTTTCTAAATTCAGATCTCAGGAGATGCCCATGTCGTTCAGTCATGGATTGGAACTGTACTCAAGTAACAATTGTCAAAGGTCAACTACCCCTCAGATTAACTGTTGTCAAGATAGCAGAGTTCATAAATAACCAGTTATTTACACCAACTTGCTGATGTCACCCACGAACTGTGATTGATAAAGTTAATTTATTTTTTAGTACTTCGCTAATAACAACATGTGCTTCTTGTACAAAGTAATCGACCGTGAGATTCCCACTGCCACCGACCATTGCAATCAGTGCAATACCCCCATAAGCAATCCTCCAAAGCACCCATGACTGCAGAGCAAACAGCCCTATAAATCTCCGGTGCTATTGGCAATGTCGCGCAAGCCTGAAAGATGAGCATGAATGATGAATGATAAATCAAGTCAACAGAGAAGTGAATAATTCTCCACACAGAGATATAAACAGCAAATACAAATACACATCATCAATATGACACAAGCATCAATACTCACAATAAGGAGAATAATGGGATCATATATACACAATGCAATAAAACAAATGTAACGAACCATATAAAATGAGCATAAATATATGAATAAGAGTGTAAGTACCTATATGACCCGTAATGACATGCTATCTGACCCTGAGGGAGTTTCCAACCCCATATCCTCTAGACAAATACCGCATGGCACATAGACATAAGTGTAAGCAATTAAATGAACATGGATTTGGCATTAGTATTACTTCCAGATGTCTGTATAACAATGCATTAATGTCCAAATTAATATTTGTTCTATAAATAGTTCCTGTATCGGTGGAGACTTGTTTTAAAAATGTCCCCTGATATAATGTTGGATCAGAACCGAAAGCAATATGAATTAACTCAATAAATCAGTACCTCTTGGGATAAAATAGGTTTTCTGACAACTGCGAGCATTACCATCTCCAGAATGGAAGTGTTTATTTCAAGAGATATTATGAATGAAACACATCAGCTTGGCTGCTCATCTTGTTGGAAATCACTTGACTCGACATTAAAGTTGCCCCTTGCCTGTTTGATCTTGTGGCTCTGATAGATATTGAAAATCCCTTCAGGACTATTTGAGGAAGGGCTTTCACCAGCTTTCCTGTCAATATTCCTCACTTACTGACTTGGGAAATAAGTATATTAAGGAATACGGAGAGGAACTGGGATTAAAATGACAAAGTGCTGCCATTGCTAACGCAATAGTGGAACGTGCTGGTTGGGCTGAAACTGTTCCTGTTGAACAGATATGAAAAACGGAATGACGGATAGATCATTTCATTGGTATTTGTGATAGATCATTTCATTGGTATTTGTGGGATCATGGTTTCGTAAAAGACCAAAAGCCATAGAAGCAGAATTAGGCCATTCGGCCCATCGAGATAGCTCCGCCATTCAATCAAGGCTGGTATATTTATCATCCCCATTCGCCTGTTCTCCTGCCTTCTCCCCAGAGGAAAACGGCTGCGCCTGTTTGTCAGGATTAACAATGATAACTGCTTTTCAACATAATCCGTTGTAACTATTCCAAGTACTTTTGAGACCTACAAAATGCTATGTAAATGTTTCCCTTTCCTTGTCCCATAATGAACGATTGGGAATTCAGAATAGCAGATAAGGTGCCCCGAGGTTTTATCCACCCACACCACCCCACTCCCCCCCCACCACCCCGCCTACAGAGCCAAACACGAGTATATATTCCTACCTTTGCTGACTTTGAATTCTTCCACCAATCCCGCCCCCATTATCTGTGAACGTGACTCATGTTGGGACTTGATTCCATGGGCATCCGAACCGTCTGGTACATTTACCAAGTGGCGACATTTGAATGACATTGGAGTGCTGAAAACGAACCTGTCAAAGTGCCTGCTTCCAAGTAGGGGACTGACTCTGGGCCAGCAAATGCCACTGGAAATCTTCCTGCGCAGCAAGATACTGCGACCGATTCTACAACGTGCAGAACATCCTCGTACGACCAGTTAATTCAGCACAGATCAGAAACATAAGCTGGAATCCTCCTTGTCTATACAACACAGCACCGCACCAGGATTTACCTGGAAGTCATTGGAGGAGATCGCGTGCTAACCGTGCATGGGTAAAGTTTTTTTTCCATCTATCTCTTACATGTCAGCTGTTTATTGAAGCTGCAGTCAAAATTATATTTGATTGTAAAGACAGAATAGCTGTGAGTCATTTCATTAAATCCCATTGAAGATGTAATGAGTTGAAGACCTGTAATGGATTAATCATCATGAAAGAATGGATTCATAAACTGAAATAACCCCATTGCTTTTGAAGCTTATGCTTTGAAACCCCTATTATAGTACACGGCACACGGGGCTACTACAGACGGTCTGTAATTCTGTCAAAGTTTCATTTTTATTTAATACTACTACTGGACTGGAATGATACTGTGTTATCTGATTTAAAAATATATATATTTTGCGTCTCTGCAAATGCTATAATTATATGTCAACTTCTGTGGTATTTGTAAATTACCAAGAATTAGGATCCACATCATTTTATATATATATATATATATAAAGCGTCATCACCAGTTTCACTCGCAGCCCCAGTGCTAAAATTAACTCTCCTGCTTCTATTCGTAGGGGAGAATGTTGTGCTGAATCAAGAACTTAAATGTGATCAAGAAGTACAATATCACATAACTTTGCATTCAGCCATTGTTTATTGATCTCTATATTATTTATTTATGGTTCTGTAATTTTAAAAAAGACTTGTATTTATCACATCACATATCTCAAATTGTTTTGTTAGGGTGATTTACTTTGAAGTACACTGAAAGATACATTCTACATCTTGGACACAAGCATATCCTACAAGCATTCATGAGGTGAATGAGCTTTTTGTGGTTTGGCTGGGGAAGGTTAGGACACTAACAGAACTCACTGCTGCTTTTAGAACAAAGAGCTTTATCGTGGGATTGTTAGCATCCAATTGAAATGCACACCAATGAATTGGGCGACGGGATCTCAGTTTATCATTTAATCTGAATGGCTAAACTCCAGAAATGCAGCACTCCCCCCAGCTCCATGCTAGAACACAAAGTTGTGTGCTAGGCTTTGGATGGGGCTTGAATCTGCAACCTTCTGATTCGGAGGCAAGACTAGCTGAGCCAAGCCATCAGTGCCAGGGACTTGGGTTCAATTCCAGCATTGGGTGACAGTCCGTGTGGAGTTTTCACATTCTCCCCATGTCTTAGCGGGTTTCTTCTGGGTGTTCCCACAGTCCAAAGATGTGCAGGTTATGTGTGGTTACGGGGATAAGGCGGGGGAGTGGACCTAGGTAGAGTGCTCTTTCAGAAGGTCGGTGCAGACTGGATGGGCCGAATGGCCTCCTTCTGCACTGTCGGGGTGCTATGATCAAGGTGCAGCCTAGCTTAAGATGTGTGCCTGCGTTTCTCTATCCAACCATAAGGAATTAAAAGTATTCTGAGTATAGTAGTGAGTACACCATAAACGCAACACTGTGTCCCACCAACAATAAAGGCCTCAAGTTCCATTTCCAGTCTACCCCATGTTACCTCAGTATGACCAGCAGTTAAGGCACCACAAACGGATTTAATATCCCCACAAGCAGAAAGAGAAAAAAACCATGCAGTGTTCCCCACTTGGTGCATTGAGACCTGCTGGAAATATGGAAAGGGATGGATCTCCCTCCAATAGCTTTTCAATACTCATCTGTGCTCATAATGAGAACAAAGGGCTGCTGACTCCAATAGAACAGTACTCCAACATAATTGTCACCTTCAAAATAGGATGGAAGAAAATGGGACCAGGGATTGAAGGTAAAGAATATTTGAAACAAATTATCTCACCTAGTAAATCTGCTTCATTCATATTCCAGATATTATCACATGCATTTCTTAGTAGCTTAAGCTAATTTATGTTCCAATCTTGTAAATGAAACCAAGCAAAATTCCTGATTACCTATCTAAACCTACATTCTACATATACGATCAATGTGGTACTTCAAAGCTTTCCTGCATTGAAACATCTCTCTATTATATCTCCAGCATGATCAATACATCAATGCTTTGTTACTATGAGGCTTGTGAGATTAAAGTCGCTTCCAGCAAATGCAGTACATGGCTGCTCACATCATGTGATTCACACCATTTACTTTGCAATGTCCTTGATAATAGAAAAATGGGAAAATAACTTTAAGAATCTCAGAAGGAGTCCTTGATACAGAGCTCAAAATGGAGATTCTTGATTCTTTTGCTCCTCAACTTGTCACTCCTAATCAAGTGTTCTTTCCTGGTCAGGGCCTAGTAACACCCTCAGCCGAAGGTACGAGAGAATCCAGGTACAAGGTTTTAGCAGAGATCCAATAGGAGCTCATGCGAACCACGGAAACAATGTTCCCAATCTGTGGTGATTACACAGTCCTGGTGACAAAGTGCCTTTAAAGTTGTGATTTTCAGATCTGCCAGTACACCTTGAGAGACAAGTGGTTTACACAAGTGGTTTATAGCCAATTCTAATCTGGATTATGAACTTTACGAGATTACTATAGTGCTTTTATGTAGGACCAGTCCAAACTAAACAAGCAGCAAGAAGTTTATTAATGCTCCTTACTGTTCCCTGGTGGCCTAGTGGCACAGCGCCAGGGTCCCAGATTCAATTACCAGTTTGGGTCGCTGTCTGTGCAGAGTCTGCACGCTCTCCCCGTGTCTGCGTGAGTTTCTTTCGGGTGCTCCGGTTTCCTCCCATTAGTCCTGAAAGACGTGCTGTTAGGTGATTTAGACATTCTGGATTCTCCCTCAATGTACCCAAACAGACGGCAGAGTATGGTGACTAGGAGCATTTCACAGTAACTTCATTGCAGTGTTAATGTAAGTCTACTTAATAATAATCTTTATTGTCACAAGTTGGCTTACATTGCAATGAAGTTACTGTGAAAAGCCCCTAGTCATCACATTCTGGCGCCTGTTTGGTACACAGAGGGAGCATTCAGAATGTCCAAATTACCTAACGCACAACTTTCGGGACTAGTGGGAGGAAACCGGAGCACCCGGAGGAAACCCACGCAGACACGAGGAGAACATGCAGACTCCGCACAGACAGTGACCGTGCCGGGAATCGAACCTGGGACCCTGGAATTGTGAATCCACAGTGCTAACCACTGTGCTACCGTACTTTAGACAATAATAAAGATTATTATTATAAGTCACATGGTTTCAACTGGCTAACCTTCACCAGCATGATGGTAAATGCTGGAGGGACACAAGGTGGTTGTTGACCCAAGATTTATATTATTATGTCAACTGATTTTGCCCTGCTATGTAAAACGTCCTCTTCTGACCAACTCCCACAACACAATGCCTCCCTTCATTGATTCAGATCAACGGCAAGACCCTGGAAACTGGACCATTTTCCTTATCTTGGGAACCTCTTCATGATGAAGGCAGACATAAAAGATGAAATGTTTCAAATGTGAAAATAAAGAGTACTTGAGAATCCGAATCTCAACCCCAAGACTAAGAGTGTTGTTTACTAGGCAGCAGTGGTTCCCTGCTGCTATAGATTTTGAAGACTTGAACAACCTGCAGAGGCATCTCAAAGTATTGGAGAAATACCACCAGCGATACCTTCCCAAGATCCTCCAATCCAATGGCAATAACAGTGGTCTGACAGCCTTATCCTTTCTCAAGCTATCCTGCCGAACATCAAGGTGCTAATCACTCAAAACCAACTCCACTGGGCATGACATGGCATTTGTCTGCCTGATATGAGACTCCAGGAGCAACTGTTCCACTCAGAACTGGGTCGTGGCTGGAGATTCCCAAGTGGGGAATCTAACGCCTTTAGGAATGTTCTTAAAGCATCCCAGAAAAGGTTAAACATCCCCATCAACTCATGCACGTCCCTGTCCGGTGAACAACCAAAAGAGAGATGGTTCATTCCAGAAGGCACTGAGCACATCAAAAGACTCCATCAGGAACAAGCAGAGGTGAAGGCAAGGTATTAGAGAGAGAGAGAGAGCATACAAAGCTCTCAACAACTCATCTACCTGATCCTCCAAGCATTACCTATCCCACATGTGGCAGTATCTGCAGAGCATGCATTGGCCTTATCGGCCATCTCAGAACCTATTGAACCAGAATGGCAGTCTAAGAAGAAGAGATTTTTTTCTTGCATTTATCAATAATTCGGCCCTAGCTCAGTCAGGTTTTCAAAAGGAAAATTCTGCACCTTCATTAGATGCTGCTTTTGTATAAATATACATTGGGCGACAAATGGTTGCAATATTGAAAACATTAAGTTATCCTGGCCAAATAACCAAACACAGCAACATTCTAAGCATTACACTATAACCATGATAAGACTGATCTTTTGGCTAAAAAATATCAGCCTCAGTTTATGGTCTATTTATTCAACATAGCACATTTCATGTATGCTGGTGGTATGTAGTAATTTAGAAGATTTCCTGTTAGGGGGAGAACTTACCATTTGGATGTATACTGAGATATATTCTCAGGTGTTGGGGGTGGTGGGGCTGGATTTCACATGCTATTTTAGTGATGTGGTTCTGTTTCAAATGGGCTTGGCACTATCAAATGCTCTAGGTGTCCAACTTCTGAAAGGATTGAAATAATGAAGTTGGCAAATAAGCATTTGGTGAGACACAAAGTGATCACATGTCTCAAAATGGCTATAAATCCACTTGTGCAATTAAGAACCCATTGTCAACAGATCAGAGAAGAGACAGTCTTGAGCTAAAAAAAAATGAATGCACAATGGCACGACAAAGCAGAAAGACAATTAAGTGGGAGAACTATAAAAATCAGAAAATGGATGCAAAGAATGTAATAAGAGGTGTAGAATGGTCATATGGAAACATATGAATACTAAAAATAACATACTTCACAAATATATTAAGTTAAAAAGAGTCAGTAAAGGAAATGTGAGCCCATTAAAAATGGAGGTGAGACTATAATGGACATTAAAGAAATGACAGACTTGTTTTTTGAACACATTGGATCAATTTTCACAACAGAGGGAGAGTAAAACAATTGCAGTGCAAGGGAAACTAAAAATAATAGAAGGGAGGAACTTATTCAATTTAATATAACTTAAAAAAAAGTAATGGAGAAATTAATGTTACTTAAGATAGTGAAAGCTCCAAGACCTGATGGTTTCCACCTCAGGGCATTAAAATTAATAGGTGAGCAAATTGTAGGTGCATTCATCAGAATTTTCAATGCTATCTAGATTCAAGAATTTTTCACCTGAACGATGCCAGGGATTAAGGGGTTAAGTTATGAGTATGGGAGGCATGGCTTAAATCCCTTGAGTATAAAAGTAGTGATCTGATTGAGTATTTGAAACATCAGGATTAGGTTAGCGGCAGGTCAATTATTTCCTTTGGTAGAGGAAATCAAGAATGAGCAGAAATAAATTCAGAGCTAGCCTATTCAAAAGGTAAATCAGAAAGGACTTATAAAAAAAAAAGGAAAGTGAATTCTCACACAAAACACAGTGAATGCTGAGACAATTGGAGCTTCCAAGATGTAAATTGATCATTTTTTGTTTGGGATGGGTATCAAGTGATATGGAGCTAAGGCAAATAAGTTGATTTGAGATCCAGATCAACCATTATCTAATGTGATAGAAATAATGTGTCATGTATCTGGATAATCAAATTATTCAGCAGGAAAAGAAAAGATTAACAATACTTCCGTTCGGTCTAACTAATGCAAACCTGCTGTTTCTGTTCACTCTATACAAACCTGCTGTTTCTATAAACTGAAATGCAAAAAAGAAAAACAGCTGTTTCCCCTAACTCTAACCCTGAAACAAACCTGCTGGATTTTCAATTATCAGTGGGGGGAAAGTCAGGCCTGGGCCTGGATTGAAAACTGTTTCTCGGATGGCATCACTGGATCCTGATGCCTCTGGAACGCAACACGATTGTCAAAGGGAGCACCAGAGGGTGAGCTGGTAGGGTTGCCAACTGTGCTCAAAAGTATTCCAGGAGGTTTCATTGCATGACTTGTCCCCACTCTCCAGCCATTTGTCACCCAACACATCCACCCTTGTGATGCACTGTCTTCCTAAACCAGTTAGTAAACAAAAAGATTAATTGGGTGATGCTTAACTTTCAGCCAAACAACTATTTTCCCCATTTTCAATATTTCATGACTGGTAAAGAAATGACAAGAAGTATTTTTCTGTGTCTCTATGACTTTTCTCCAGGGTTGCAAACACAGTGTCCTGGAGAATGATCTTCAAGTTTGGGTGCACCTGTCATTAACATCGGGGGACAATGAGGTGAAATGGGGGCTAATGGTTGGCACATGTAAGAAGTTGAGATTTATATTCAGCTGCTCAACCACTGGTTCAGGCTTATCATTCTAAATTAAATAAAAACAAAGGGGTGAAAGGTTATGCGGGGTTGAAGTTACAATCAGATAAGTCATGACTTTATTGAATGATGGAGCAGGGAGGGTCCGAATGGCCTATTCCTGCTCCTAATCCCTTTGTTCATACATATTTCATTTAGTTCCTCTATATAACTTGGTGATGGAGGTTTCGCTCAGTGGCCTCTTATCTGAAACTGTTACCAATCTAGCGGTCTGATCAAGGGCCCCGGCCAAACATGAAAAAGTAACAATTTTAGTTTGACTGGATGCTAAATCTACGCGGAGGGAGAAGAATGCAAACTCTTATTCACCTTGCGGAATGAATCGCACTGGTTTTGATGTGTCACTTTCTCGTTCTTAGCACTTTCAAACTGTCCAATCATTGGATGGGAGTTTGTTGTTTTCATACTTGGCTTGTGAAAGGTTCAGCTGAAATCTGAATTGACAGAGTGACGCTCGGATTGCCTGCATTCCAGCACGTTAACTTTCACTGAAAGACTGCCTTCAAACAGCGGCCAATTCACTTCACCGCGTGTGTCGCGGTTACAACCGGAGTATCTCAACTGGTGGCTGGAAGAGACGCAGTGAGTTTTACTAGGCGTGGAATGTGGGAAAGCGATTGGGAGTGGGGGGGATTAACGAGAAGTGCCTCAGTCATGATCCCAGTGGGTGTCCTGACCTGCCTGAACCCCAATGGACACTCTATAACCATCAAATGAAGATTTTGCATTATGGATGGCACATATTAATTTGAAAGTAAATCAATACTTAAGTCAATGTTTTGAGACTGTTTTGCTATTGGAGGCACTGGATTGTGTTCACCGATGAGGGTTCAACATGTCTCATCAAAATAGGCCATTCAGCCCTGGCAGTCTTACTGCTGGGCCTCACAGGGCCTCGCCCCAGTCGATTTAATCCACCTCACCCTATCCATGACTCCTTCCAGCCCTCCCTCCCTCCTGTCCTCTCGACAGTCCCCTAAAATCTTGTAACGATTCAAAATTGGATATCGTTCGATAACACCATAAGACACCGGAGCAGAATTAGGCCATTCGGCCCATCGAGTCTGCTCCGCCATTCAATCATGGCTGATATTTTTCTCATCCCCATTCTCCTGCCTTCTCCCCATAACCCCTGATCCCCTTATTAATCAAGAACCTATCTATCTCTGTCTTAAAGACACTTAGTGACTTGACTTCCACAGCCTTCTGCGGCAATGAGTTCTACAGATTCACCACCATCTGAAGAAATTCCTCCTCATCTCAGTTTTAAAGGATTGTCCCTTCAGTCTGAGGTTCTGCCCTCAGGTTCTAGTTTTCCCCCCTAGTGGGAACAGCCTCTCCACGTCCATTCTATGTGGTGACCCCACTTAGCAGGGTCACCCCAAAAGCGTGCGGATCTTTTATACGTTGGGAAATGTTGTCAAAGTTTGGGCGGCAGCAATGCGGTGGGGAGGGGAGTGTGTGTGTGTGTGTGTGCGTGGTACGGGGGGGGGGGGGGCGGTAAGCGGGCTGATTTATTTGGTGAAAGGGGGTTAGGTGTGGGAGATACACCGGTCCAGGCAGGGCAGTGCACAGTTGTCCCTCTCCTGCAGCTACTACAGGATGAGGCTGCCAATTGGCACAGCTCGGTGAGCCAAACCTTGCGGCTGTTTTAATGAGTGGAACACTATGCCAAGCCTATAATTGTTTCCAAATGACTATCTTGCAGCCGTTGTTTTTGGGCGGGGCTGTTTATTTATTATTCTCCACTGCTGAGGACAATGGATGCTATCTCCCTGTGATTCTCACCAACCCCCGGGTTTGGATAGTTTACCTTTAGTTTTTTTTAATGCAAAATAAGATTGGCTCCGCCTGATCTTGTGCCTTTAGCGTCTCCAGCATTTTAAGAAAAAGGCTTTTTTTTTTTGCTCAGATATATTAATGGGGCGATCCGAGAGGCGAATGGAGATTTATCACGTGTTGTGATGACTCTGGAGTTTGTTAACTCTTTCTCTGCCCTTCGCTGTTCTCTCTCGGCCGGTTCCCAGTTCTCTTCGCTCCGCCACTGGCGGCAGTCCCGGGATTCTGGGGCTCCTTTCCTCAGACCTCCCTCTCACCTCTCTCTTCCTCCGATGTGGTTACTCCTCAAATCCCACTCCTTTGACCAAGCTGTCCGAATGCCTGTGGGTGACTCCAGCGAAGTTCACGTTCAAGGCGCTATGTAAATGAAGTCGATGTTGGAGCGCGTTCTTTCCCATCCAGGATTGAGGTACGAAATGGAAACTTACATTGATGTAGCGCCTTTCGCCTCCTCGGGATGGCCCAACGCCCTTCGCAGTGACTCTCGCTCTACAGCCAGTTTATGGAGGACAGGATCCAGCTGACAGCAATGATACCATTGGCACATTCACCTTGTTTTCAGAGGTGTGGATTAGGGGATAAATGTTGAGCAGGACACCATCAGAACCTCCCTGTTCTTTTTAAAAATAATGTCTCTGATGCTTGACTTCCATCTGAATAGAGGGGGCACTGGCCTTGGTTTAACTATATGGTGGTGGGGGGAGGGGGGATATAGAGTCACGGTGTAATCGAGTCGTGCTTGGGGTTTGAAAGCATTATCTTCTGGTCTGAGCTCACAGGCCAAGGGCAGCATACTTTGCCCCAAGACAGGGCACCTCCACCCACCTAGCATCACGTGGCTCTGCCCCCCCCCCCCCCCCCCCCGCCAATCTCTGTGGAAACCTTCATCCATGACTGTGCCTCTGTTACATTCACGCTGGATAATCCCAATGCTCTCCTGGTTGGCCCCTCACTCTTTGTAAACTTGGAAACCACCCAATACTCTGCTGAGTGTAGCCCTCCTCGTGCTTGCCCATTCTCATTGGCACTCTGTCCCTCGACTAATTGATTTAAAAAAAAACATCCTTGTTCACAAATCCCCCATGGCCTTGCCCCTCACTATTTCCGTAAACTCCTCCAGCCCTAGGAGCCTTTGAGATTACTATGCCCCTCCCATGCTAGCCATCTTGTCCATCCCCCAATTCGCTTTGCCCCACGATTGGTGGCAGTGTCATCAGTTGCTAAGGAACTTGAAGTCCGGAATTCCCTCCCTCGACCTCTCTGTCTCTCTCTACTCCTTTTAGATCACTTATTAAAAACATCCTCTTTGACCAAGAATTTGGTCTCGGTGCTGATATCTCTTTAGGCGCCAAACCGTGTCTGATGATATGCTCCTGTGATATTTCTGCTACATTCAAGGCAATATGCAAGGCAAGTTGCTACTGCAGGCTTTCTTTGCACGAATTGGGTCGAAAATTCCCAATAACTTCAGAAGAAAAGTAAGTTTTGGATCTGAAATATATGAATGGCTTTCACATCTCTCGCCTGTTAATGGCTGGGAGTGAGCAGGCAGCGGGAAGACTCTGAAGGTGACCAAGCACGTCACCAGAAGAGAATAGGCCAGTTCTACATTTCAAAAAACCGTCCACTTAGATGTTTAAGAAAATGACCTCAGTATTTGATGATGGGATAGGAGACAATGCGGGGACTTAGCTCTACTTCAAAGGCAAGATCAATTATATTCCTAAACGATACGTTGTTGCACAACACAGGATTCACCACCCCGTTTCTAAGGAACTGTTCTTTTTTTAATAAATTTATAGTACTCAATTCATTTTTCCAATTCAGGGCAATTTTAGTGTGGCCAAACCACCTACTGTGCACATCTTTGGGTTGTGGGGACTAAACCCACGCAAACAGGGGAGAATGTGCAAAGTGCACACGGACAGTGACCCAGAGCTGGGATCGAACCTGGGACCTCAGCGCCGTGAGGCAGCAGTGCTAACCACTGTGCCACCATGCTGCCCTAAGGAACTGTTCAAACTAAATCTTCTTCTTAGTTCTCTCGAGAAAGAGAACTTAGCGCTCAAAGAGAAAGCTGCCTCAAGGCACTGCAATCTCCACCACCCCCTAGGGCAAGGAGGCAGGTCCCAAATTTATCCCAGCTGGAATAGGGATTCAACCCCATGCACTTGGAACCAATCTGATCCATATTGGCCATCCAAATAAAGTTGCCATAGTCCCAGAGGACCATGGGCCTCGCTTTTCAGGGAGAGCTGAACTGGTGGTGAATTAACCTGAGGATCACCACACCTCAGGCAAGGTTGACAAGAAGGGTAGGGGTATTGAACCCACACTGTTGACTTTGATCTGCATCACAAACTAGCTGTCCAATCAACTGCGCTAAAGCAGCTAACAATGGTGGCACTTTTACATACACGCTGTAGACTGGAGCAGCATTGTGTGGTGGTAGAGGCTCCAATTTCTTTCACATTGCTGACCCGGAATCTCTCCTGCTCTGACCATCTGTTATTGTGTTATGGACACCTAGTCAGCTCTCAACAGTGGCTGAAAGACTGGACCAGAGGCGCAACCTTTTAAGTTTTATGACGGTGGGGAAAGATCGACTCGTTCCAGGAGTGATAATATAAGAAATAGAGCTTGGTTAGTTTATAAAACAAACTTTTTAAAACTTAGAGTACCCAATTATATTTTTTCCAATTAAGGGACAATTTAGCACGGCCAATCCACCTACCCTGGACATCTTTGAATTGTGGGGGTGAGACCCACGTAGACACGGGGAGAATGTGCAAACTCCACACGTGCAGTGACCTGGATGATAAGATTGTGCCAAGTCAGGATGGCGTGCGCCACTTAGAAGGAAACTTTCAGTTGGCATTGTTCCCAAGCCTCTGCTGTTCTTGTGCAGAGGTGGCAGAGGTTTGAAAGGTCCTGTCGAAGGAGGCCTGGCAAGTAACTGCAGTGCATGTTGTCGATGATGCACACTGCTGCCACTCCAGCTAGTGGTGGAGGGAGTGAATGTTGAAGGTGGTGGATGGGGTGCTGGTCAAGCAGGCTGTTTTGTCCTCAATTGTGCGAATCCTCTCGAGTGTATTGGAGCTGCACTCATCCAAGCACGTGGAGAGTCCTGATATGTGTTTTGTAGACGGTGGACAAGCTTTGGGGCCAGGAGTCTGACCACAGCATTCTCATTCTTGTAGGTCCTGTATTTTCATGGCTGGTCTAGTAAATGTTCTGGTCAATGGAAACTCCAGCTTGCTGATGGTGGGGGTTCAACAATGCCAATACTCTCTTGTTGGTGACGGTCATTGTCTGACACTTGAGTGGTGTGGATGTTACTTGCCACTTAGCAACCCAAGCTTTATTTGGATGATTTAAATGAGACCATCCAATCCTGATCAAAATAGTTGTACAGAAAATATACAGCCACAAACAGGCTATCGGACACAAATTATTATTTCAGTGTGGTGGGGTTCATGGGGTGGGGGGGGTGGGGGGGGGGGGTTAGTGATGTGGGGGCAGTGTGGCGGGTGGGGGCATGGGGTGGGCAATTGGTGCAGTGGGAGAGTGGATGGTTGGTGGGGAGAGGGCAGCAGTGTGGTAGGGTGGGGGATGGGGGTGAGTGTGGTGTGGTTGGGGAGGGGTGGGCGGCGGGAGGCGGCCCGTCGATGGCGGGGCGGGACCGGGACCCCGCCCCGGAGACCGGGACCGGAACAGCCCCCCCCCCCAACACACACACCCCACACACAAGTGTAACGACGACAGATCAATTTAAACCGGCTAATCGCACAATTCCAATTCAGGTTATTTTGCTCAGAAATGGCCCATCTCTGGTGAAAGTGCCTATTTCATGAATTTAAAGCGCACTGGGCTCGTATTTAACAAGCGACATGCATCCTACAATAAACCTCCAAGTTACACAAACCCTGGCTATGCCACCTCGAACCACTAAACACATATTCTGCATTTGACAACTATTAGTCTGACACACGGTGGTAGCGTTGATTTTTGCGAAAACAATGTCGGCTCTGCGGTTACTGTCGCGTTTCCCTGTTTGATGCCAGACGAACTAGTCGTTTCTACCCTCAGGTATTAAGTACATCCGTGTGTCGGAGATCCTCTGCAGAAGCAGATACCCTGGCATCAGGCTAGAGTGGGGGGGGGGGGGGGGGGCTGATCCTTGTAAAAATGTTGACTCAATGGCCAGATTCAGCAAGACAGCACCTGTAAACTCTCGCTCCTGGTGTGTTTAGAAAGTTTATGGGTGCCGGATTAAAAATTGGCACGTTACACGCTTGTATTAACTAGCTGTGTTAAATTCTGGTAGCAGTCTTGCCAGAAAGGAAACAGACTTTCTTCCACTAAAGTTGTGCCCCCAAGGCATTGACACGCGTCTTCGTTTTTACCTATGTTTTTAGTGGGGAGGGCAGCGTTTCTGTCTCTGTTATTGGCCGCACTGTATGGACCTTGATTGCTCGCTGCTCTGGTCGGTTGGCTGGTGTGTAGTTTACACACACGCTCTGCTGCTGTTAAAAGACACGAGAGGCTGCAGGGCAGTACCCAATGTAATTGCCCATCTTGTCACCCCCTTCCAGCGCCGGAATCTCAGAGGTTCACCACACAGGAGGCCATTCAGCCCACCATGACTGTGCAAGCCCTTTGAAAGAAATATCAATTTGTCCCCCTTGTTGAGAGTTACCATGCATTCGGATTCCACCACCGTCTTGGGAAGCGCATTCGTAAAAATGTTAAATCCTTATCGCCACTATTGTTTTGTTAACAATGTGGTTAACGATGGTTAGCACTGCTGCCTCACAGCGCCAGGGACCCGGGTTCAATCCCGGCCTTGAGTGATTGTCTATGTGGAGTTTGCATGTTCTCCCCGTGTCTGCTTCCTCAGGGTGCTCCGGTTTCCCCCCACGGTGCAAATATGTGCAGGTTTACATGGATTGGCCATGCTAAATTGCCCATTGATGTGCAGATTAGGCAGGATGACTGGGTGGGGGAGTGGGCCGAGATAGGGTGCTCTTTCAGAGGGTCGGTGCATATTCGATGGGCCGAATGACCGCCTCCTGCACTGCTTCTATGGAATTCTAAACCTGTGCTTTCTGGATTCTCATGAAAGTGAAAACAATGTCTCTTTCTTCATTTCATGGGGCCAGACGGACAGTGGTTGGCCATTCAACCCCTAGAGGGTGGGGTTCTGCCGGTAAATTAGACCATAGCTGATGTGTATCTTAACCCAAATCCCCCTATGGTTCCATTTCCCTTCATACCAATGGCCCAGCAAAATCTGGCAAACACACTTTTGAATGTTTCAATTGACCCCGAGCCTCAGCAGTTTTTTTTTTTGGGGGGGGGGGGTTCCGAAATGTCCACGACTCTTTGTGTGTGAAGAAGTGTTTCTTGCTCTGCAGAGCAAATAGGTTAACACGTACCCTGTCAATCCGTGACACCCTTTTATTCGTAACCGGAGAGATGATCTGGAGAGTCCAGCAGCTATTAAACAGCAGTCTATTGTGGTAAAGCACATCAGGGGGTTACATCTCCAACAGTAACACCGCTGCCCGTAACTATCTATGTCCCTTGCAGAAGTCCAGGCCACTGGACATGAATCCGTGCCGTTTGGGATGGTGGAGCAATTTCCACGCGGAGGTTTTACGGCCCAGCCGTTATCATTCATGGGGATTTCGTGCCTCGGACGGACACGGGGTGACCCGTGTAATGGGTCCCACTCAGATTTCACTGCTGCTAAAAGAGCGTGTAACAGGCAGTGGCACCAGTCCTCCTGCAGTGGGACGCTTGAGAAATTGAGCAGATCTCTCCCCCCCACCCCGCCCCCAGCCCCTTTGGAGATTGAGGTGGTGGGGGGGGGGGGGGGGGTGGAGGTTGTTGATTGTGTTACATTCAACAAGAATGGTGTTTCAGATTGACTCGGCAACGCCAGCAAGATAATTTAATGTCTATTATATATATCCAGAGACATGCATGGAGATATTGAAGGATTTTTATATATTTACTGAGAAATGCACACAATGCTCGTTACATGTAAAACGCGCTGGAATCGTTCAATTTCCTTTCTTTCTACAATCATTAACCCTTTAAATGCAGAAGATTTTATTTCATTTCTCGCATTTCTGCGGGCTCTGCGCAACAACGCGCTCAGAATCATCGCCCTGACTGTATATTTATCCAGTGGTTTGATTCAGCTCAACATTGTGGCTATCCCAGGCCCGAACCTCCATATCGTCTTGAACCTCCAGGCTGTCTTTGACAGAATACGCGCGTCGCCACACGATAACGTTAACAGCGCGATGCCAGAGGCCTGTCCTGTTCTCGGGCTTCTGTGGAGAATGAGTCCAGACTCAGGAATGGTGTTGTTTCTGGCGATGGTGCAATATGGACGCGCGGTGGACGTTTGAAAACGGCTCGGAGGGATGTGCAGACGCCGATTTCGCCCTTCTGGCAATCTGATCAGTTGGCCAAGTGGGGTGGAGGGGTGCTGCTTGGGTTCCTGGGCATCCGGCCCCCGTGCCCCAGGTTTCGGAGTCTGAGGTGGGCTGCCAGCCCTCCCACTTTGACCTGTGTGCAGGGAGGCGAGAGACCGGAGGAGCATCAACCATCCAGACACCCACCCTGCCAAAAATTAAAACACTAAACGAAAAAAATAACCCCATCATCAACTGGTATTAAAAAAGAAGCGTCAATGTCTAACAGGTTTTAATAAAATATTCCCGAACTGCATGGATAGGGGGACCCAGCAACTTAACACAAACAGGACTGCAGCATCTGGTTAAATATATTGGGGCGTATTCATACTTTATTTTAGATGAGAAGTTTGGGTAGAATATTCGTCTCGAAACAAATCGGGTATTCCAATACAACGTTCCTGCTCTTTTATATAGGATTACGTTCAGTCGCGGCAATAACAACTTGTATTTACGTAGTCAATGTCCCAAAGTGCTTGATAGGAGCCATTAGCAAAGACACCCTCCCGAGTAAAGAGAAATCAGGACACACAGCCAATTGCTCGGACAGAATTTTGATGGGGTCCCTCAAGGGAAAAAGAAAGGCTTTGGGTTGCAGTGAGGTTGAGGGAGGGAGATCCAGAGTTCGGGAAGGGGGGCAGGAAACTGAAGGCACGTCCCAGAGGATTGCCGAGCTGGGGAAGATTACAAAGACATGGAGGGGCAAAGCCAAAAAGGAAAGGGAGCCAATTTAGGTCAGCTGAACGGGACTTCGGTGGTAAAAGAAAGAGAAGGCGGATTGGGGACGAAACAGGCGCTGGGTGCAAGCAGGCAGCATGACCTACTTTGTATCTGTCTCTACGAAGGAATAAAAACTGCTGCTGTGGTTGAAGTGAAGGAGGAGACACTGGAGCAGGAAGAAATGATAAAGGGGAGATATTAGAAAGGCAGGCTGTATTTAACATTGATGAGTCACCAGGACCCAATCAGATGTAACTAAGGATGGAAATTGAGGAGGGACTGATCTTCATCTTCCAATCCTCCTTACATGGCAGCTGGTGCCACAGGACTGGAGAATTGCAAATGTCACAGCCTTCTTCAAACAAAGGGGGTAAAGATAATCTCAGCAATTACAGGCCGGTCAGTTTAACCTCTGTGGAGGAAAATCTTTTAGAAATGATCATCTGGAACAAAATTAACAGTTACTTGGACAGAAATGGATTAATTCAGAGGAGTCGGCATGGATTTTTGAAGGGCAAATCGTGTTTGACCAATCTGAGTTATTTAATTATGTAACAGAGAGGGTTGATGAGGATAATATGGTTAGTCTGGTGCACATGGACTTTCAAAAGATAAAGTGTCCCATGTCAGACCTGTGAACAAAGTTAAAGACCATGAAATGAAAAGGACCCTGGCAGCTGGACACCAGGCTGGCTGAGTAACAGGAACAGAGAGCAATGTGGTGAATGTTCTTGGAGTACCTAACTACTCCAGGCTTGCATAACGCAAAACATAGGGCGGATTCGCCAGCCGTGTTTGCCCAGCAACCAGAGAACCCCGCCTGAGGTCAATGGATTTTCCATTGTCGGCATCTCGCCCATGGCATTCTTGCGGTGGGCGGAAGAATCCAGCCCGTAGTGTCCAACATTAGATGTGATTCCGCAATTGGACAACACTTGCTAAACAATCCTGATTGTACTAAGAATTGCTCTGAAAATCAATTTAAGATTATCATTTGAGGTCGCAGGGTGGCTCACTTCAGCATGCTAGAAGCATGCTAATATATATATACACACGCAGGGCCTTGTCCCTTGCAAACAGAAGGAACATGCCCTTTTCCAACTGAACAAAAGCTTGGTGGACAGCCATTGCCTGGTTCATTCCCCATGGCAATGCCTTGATCAATCACAGTCGACCTATGCAGTTTGAATTTGAAATGAAGCTTGCCAGTTAACTGTTCCTTGGTGCATTCTCCATGGTAAAGCCTTTATCAATCAGAGTCCTCCCGCCCCCCCCCCCCCCAATAACTAATATCCATTATCTTCTCATGCATTATAAATTAGTGTTCCCTTTACTGTTAGTATTCTTTTGAACTATTCTGGTGAGTGCAAGACAAAAAGCTTTGACAGCATGTTTCGTTTTTCAGCAATAGAAAAGATTTACACACTGTGGGTGGAGGGGAGGGGAATGTGTCTAGTTGTTCAGCTCTGACAGAGCCAGCATGGACTTGATGGACTGAATGGTATTTTTCTATGCTGTAACCATTCTATGATTCTATTCTGCCAATTAAGGTGCAGACAACAGTCTTTTGTATGAGCTTACGTTTACAGAGGAAGCCAGGTAGGAGGTCAGCCAGGAGTGCATCAGAACAGTTGAATATGCATGTGTCAAACACATAATGAGGAATTCAACAGCAGATGATAGGAGATAGGGGCTGAAACGAGTGATTAGATTGAGGTGGATGTGGTGATGGAGAGGATATGGAATTGAATGATTAGCTGAGGGTCGAATAAGACATTAGGCCTGGTTTAGCCACAGACTGTGGACAGGGGAAAATACAGAGCCAATGGATATTGAATAGAATTGACACTGTGGATCAAAACTAATGGCTGCAGTCTTCCCAATGGACTTAATTGGAAAAGCTTTCTGCCCATCCAACATCTGATGTCAGCTCAGCAGTGCGACAAATCAAAGGTATGTGAGGGGAGGAGGGGCAGGGGAGGGGACAAGAGAGGTGGCTTGGCATGTTTTGGGTGATACTGCCGAGAGGACAGCATGGATAGAAATAGGAGGGAGGCAAGGAACGGCCTTCGGGGGAGCTCCAAATAAAACGGTGCAGATGGGAAAGAAGAGTTATGTCGTGCCTACGATTGGGTAATTATGAATGGGCCAATGCGAGGGCACTCAGCTGGACAAAAGAGGAGAGCTGCCTGCTCAACCATGTCAAAGGTCACAGGCAAGTCGAGAAGGGACAGTTTACCACATGACGCTCAGCTGGGGTGTTGTTTGTGACAGTGGCCAATGGCTTTTCAGGAATGGAAATCTGTTTGGACGGGTTCAAACACAGAGTTATGGGAAAGCTGAGCACAGATTTTGTATCAGTCTTGGCTGCAATACATTGTTAAAATGGAATTGTATTGCAAACTTTGCACAATTGATGTGACTGAATACAATTTATAAAAATGAGCGTCTTTAACTGTGTAATGAAATGACCAAGCATCCTTTTTTATCAACATATACCTATTTCCAAAACTGGTCATGATTAGCTGCTAAAAATGCCTGCTATATTTCTATATAAGAGTGACTCGATAGGTTTATATCTGAAAAAAAATATTTCCGGATTGACAATCTTCGCAGTTTGAAAACCAAACACTTCACTCCCGTCGCCCAACTCCGCAAAAACATTGCTGGGAAATATACAAGTGTTTGGGTTGTTGGGGGACGATTGCGTTTCTATCCGCCATGATCTAGGAAGGAAAGCAGAGTAGTGTAAGTGAGACTAATCGACCCATTTGCCTTGCCTGTGCCGAAAACTGCACAAGAAAAACAGTCCTTGAAAGGCCGTTTCCGGACACTCGGAGACCAACAGTTCATGCACCGATGTTTCCAATGACAGGCACCAAACATCCAGAGGGGTTCCAGCTGAGATTTTACAAACACGGATAGACGCCGCGAGTGAGGAAAGGGTCCGATTTGATCAGAGACTTTCTGCATTAAAGTTGCATGCGTGTTGGACACATTTTGTGAGCGGTCTCGTCTGTTCTTTTTCTTACATTGAGCGCGGAATGTTTGTCAACAACAACAATCATGGCGACAGCGAGCAAAATTTGAAACAAGTACGATCGCTTTTGTGTAACAACGGATAGCTGTTTTTAAAAAATTCACGCCATGGGACGCTGCTCACAAAATGGGGCGGTTTTATTCGTGAAACTGGAATCGATAGCCAGTATTTTACTGTGCATGCACTGAAGAGACAGTGTGCATTGATTCATGAACCTCCACTTCCACTTAATGCTAACGCTGTTTTGGGATCTGCCTTTCTGTCAGTCTAGCATTGTAGACAACGCTCTCACATCTGTCAACTCAGAAAAGACTGCAACTTCTCTTGACACCTAAAGCTAAACAAAATCTAGCCCGAGAGCTAAAGACGGCAGTTTTTCCTAACTCTAAAACTAAACAAGACCTAACCGTAAACCTAAACAGTACTGAACCCTTAAAACTAAACAAAATGTAACTCTAAACCTAAAGACTTCAGCTTTTCCTAAGCCAAAACCTAAACAAGAATTAATCATCAATCTAAACAAGACCTAACCATAAACATAACAAGACCTAACCCTAAACTTTAGGATGCCAGCTTCTCCTAACCGTGATCTAAGCAAATTCGAACCATAAACACAACTTAACCCTAAAGCTAAAGTCTCCAGTTTCTCCTAGTCAGAAATCTAAACAAGTTTTAACCATAAACACAAAGACTAAAGCTTCTCCTAACACAGAACATGGACAACCCAACATGACTCTATATAACTAACACTAAATTTTAAAAAGATCGAAACCTATATCTAAACAAAGCCTGGCCCTAAGCTCAAAGACAGCAGCTTCTTCTCAACGTAATTGTAAAGAGGCCTTTAGATTTCCTCATCTTAAACCAACCTTCAGCCTAAACAGGTCTGTGGAGACAACTACCATCTAGAAGGACAAGAGCAGAAGATACCTGGGAACCCACCAAGTCATTTACCACCCTCACTTGGAAATATATCACCATTGTTTCACTGTTGCTTTGGCAACTTGCTGGAACTCCCTCCCTAACAGCATTATGGGTGTACCTACGCCTCAAGGACTACATCAGCCGAAGAAGGCAACTCACCACTACCTTCTGAAGGGCAACTAGGCATGGCCAATAAATCCTGGCCTAACCAGCAACACCCACATCCCATAAATTATTTTTTTTAAATTAACACTGACCAAGAAAAATCCTTAAACCTAAACAAACCAAGCAACTTCAACTAAACCTGGGGCAGCACGGTGGCACAATTGTTAGCACTGCTGCCTCACAGCACCAGGGACCTGGGTTCAATTCTGGCCTTGGGTGACTGTGTGGAGTTTGTACATTCTCCCTGTGTCTGCCTGGGTTTCCTCTGGATGCTCCAGTTTCCTGTTACAGTTATGCAGGTTAGGTGGATTGGCCATGCTAAATTGTCCCTTAGTGTCCAGGGGTGTGCAGGTTTGGTGGGTTATGGGGATAGGGTGGGAGAGTGGGCCTGGGTGGGGTGCTCTTTCAGAGGGTCGGTGCAGACTTGATGGGCCAAATGGCCTCCTCCTGTACTGTAGAGATTGTATGGATTCCAAGATATAACCTTAAACCTAAAGATGCCAACAGCTTCAACCAATCCCAGACAGGATATAACCTTAAACCTAAACAAGCCAACAGTTACAACTAACCCTGACCAAGATATAACCTTAAACCCAAACAAGCCAACAGTTACTACTAACCCTGACCAAGATATAACCTTAAGCCTAAACAAACCAACAGTTACAACTAACCTTGACGCAGATATAATCTTAAACCTAAACAAGCCAGGGCAGCACGGTGGGGCAGTGGGTAACACTGCAGCCTCACGGCGTGGCAGACCCAGGTTTGGTCCCAGCTCTGGGTCACTGTCCATGTGGAGTTTGCACATTCTCCCCGTGTTTGCGTGGGTTTCGCCCTGCAATCCAAAAGATGCACAATCTCGGTGGCTTGGCCACGCTAAATTGCTCCTTACTTGGATAAAAATGAATTGGGTACTCTAAATTTATTTTTAAAAACACTAATGAAGCCAACAGTTACAACTAACCCTGACCAAGATATAACCCTAAACCTAAACAAACCAACAGTTACAACTAACCCTGACCAAGATATAACCCTAAACCTAAACAAACCAACAGTTACAACTAATCCTGACCAAGATATAACCCTAAACCTAAACAAACCAACAGTTACAACTAACCCTGACCAAGATATAACCCTAAACCTAAACAAACCAACAGTTACAACTAACCCTGACCAAGATATAACCCTAAACCTAAACAAACCAACAGTTACAACTAACCCTGACCAAGATATAATCTTAAACCTAAACAAACCAACAGTTACAACTAACCCTGACCAAGATATAACCTTAAACCGAAACAAACCAACAGCTATAACTAATCCTGACCAATATTAATCCCAAACTATAGGCAAGATCACAGCTTCTACTAACCCTAAATTCGGAAAGTAAATTGTGTTCTGTCACCCCTATAAAATAACGAGATGTGAAAACAAAGCTACCTACGGTCAATTCCATGGAAATTGTATTTGCCCCATCACTTCTATTAAATAAAGCTGCGAGGAAGACTCGCTGTTTTGATTCCACCCTTAACCTCAATTAATTCTAATTTTAAAAAAAGGTGTATCTATCCAATCCGAATGCTGTATTTTGTGCTGGGACGGGCGAATTTAAAGTGCATAAAATGAAGGGAACAAGATTCCAGAAATGGCTTGCGTAAGGCGATTTTAGGGTCTGCCATTTAGAAATTGTTTTGTGAGGAGAAATTGGGTTTAATTCACCCAGCTCGGCAATCAGGCGATTTATTTCGGAATTTCCCAACATTCTGGGCCTGCCGCACAAAACTGGCCTTCTCTTTCTGCCGCCTTCAACCATACCAAAACACGGTTGTCCTTTCTTACCTCGAAGGTAGAAGTTTCCCTAAGTGGGAAGGGTGTCTGCAAAACAGCAGTCGTGACAAAACCCACATTTATAACTAAAATCTCATTACTTCGCTAAACCTCTGGCGTGAACTGATTTACGGATCTCCCCCCCCCCCCCCCCCATTGTAACCCCGTATTACCATTGTAAGTCAGGCACTCCACATAATTCCAGTCTCTGTGCGCAGAATTAATTTAAGTGCAACCGAGGACACGGTACCAGCACAGAAATGTCGCCATCTTTACTTAGGAGCGGGTACAATGACTTCACTAGAAAGGAGAAATAAATACCAATAGCTTTAATAGACGATTCCACCAGTGTTATTTGAGTGAAAATGTTCCTCCAAATGTTTCCCTCTGGTTCCTTTTGAAATCCCGCAAGTCCTGTAAAAGTGGGGAGGGGCCCGCCTAGTTTAAAAACATCATTTCACGCATTCAAACACGACCCCTTTAATAGCTGATCCACACACGGTCTGCCTCAGGAATACCGGCGAGTCGAGTCTGTGCTATGCCACTGAAAGGTCTGATCTGTAACTTTGACCCCCCACCCCCTCTATTTCCACCACACCGATGTCTATTTTCTCGCTGGGTTATAGTTTATGTCCTGTTAGAACTTCCATTGCAACAACCTTAGGATTGGGGCGGAGGGTGGCGTATTGCCTAAGTACGTTTTAAATGTTATGTTATTATGGTCGGAAATGGATCCTGCTCTCCCAATGCTATTCCCAAAGCAGGAATAATGCGCCTTTCCCCGCTTGCTGTGATGGTCGGTACCCCTCACCCGCGCCATTCATGAACCAACTGTCGTTTGCTGTGGCCAGAGCGGTTTTGCTGGAAAGGTTTTAGCATCCGTGCGAAAGATCCCCTAACACTCAATTGTCAAGGGGAGCCGCAAGACTCTTTGTAATGGGTTGTGTAGAGGGGGAGGGGGAGGCGAGGGGAGGAGTTGGTTTTGCCTGTTAATGCATGGAGGGGGGGGGGGGGGGAGGGTTGACAAACACTGTGATTGAGTTGGTTGAAATGTTTCCCATATAGGTTTAAGATATTAGGAGGTAACAACTGTTGGCTCACAATTAAAACGTGCATCCCTGTGGCCTGGCCAGCGAAAGGTTAGGAATATTAAAACAGGACTCGCAGTTTGCGGTTCTATAAATGTGTGTGTTGGGGGTTAACATCCAGAGGAACCCTTCCGGCCTCCGTAGCCCCAGCTACGGAGTGGAACTTTGTGAATAGCCCTGTATCCAGTTGCAGTGCACAGACCGCGCGTTGTTCAAGACCGCAGGACCTCTTCCTGATCCAGACTGCACCACTCCCCCCCCCCCCCCCCCCCCCCCCCCCTCCCCCAGCCCACCTCCTCCGCCCGTCTAATCGCGGACTTCCTGGGAAAATTCAGGCAGCATTCAGACTCAAGTGAGTATTTCAGTTACAGGATTGGAAGCCCACCAGGTGGGTGGGTGTGGGTGTGTGTGTGTGTGGGAAACTAACCCCGAATGCCTCCAACTGAACTCCCCAGTCGAATCTTTTTTAACTTCTTGGCTTCACATCTGTTTCGAGAGAGAGAAAGGGAGAATTGCGTTTTGGAAAGTAGATTATGTGAGTCGTGGCGGACAGTTGAAAAAAAAAACACCTTTCCTGGAAGGTTGTAGACAGGCCCACGGTTTTGTCAGTTTCTGACGGGGGAGCCGGTCTTCTGGTTAAGAATCCGGCTCTGATTTAAATTTGTCCCATTTCAAACGACCCTTCCTTCTCTATGCCACAAGAGTTAAAGACACCAGACAACATAGAGAGACGCGTGGCTTGTTTATTTCGAAATTGACAAGAATAAAGTGATCATTAACATTTTTACTGACTATTTTATCCCCCTCCCTCCCACCCACACACACATAAACATAGACAGTGCTTTCGTTTTGGTTTGGTGGAACTTGTTTTTTGCTAACTTGTTTGGAATATCTGGTGAATGTTGTTTTCACTCACGTTTGGTGCGTGTCCACGTTTAGTGTACGTAAACGAGTTTTTTAAAAAACAGATTGGCGCTTTTACCCCCCTCCCCCTCCTTTCCCTCGCTTTCCTTTGCAGTAAAGCAGGGACTCAAGTGGTTAGGGTTCAGTTCCAGCTGATTTTATTTCCTCTCTCAGAAAAAAAGAAACTATTTACAAGAGTATATCAACAATCTGACAGGCAGTGACTTGACACGATTAGCTGGTATGACATTTAAAAAAAATTGTGTTGAGGCATGATCATCTGACAGACTATACACAGCATATTGCACAGGATGAAAATTTAAAAATAGTTAAAATAAATGATTTTTAAAAAAAAACAACTAACAATCGGACAGCTACCGAGATTTTCTTTTTTTTCCCCCGGTTGCTGCCTTAGTGCCTGTCACGGTAGTCTGGACACATACAAGAACCACAGTCTTGTGGTTTACATAATACAGATTTAAATGTACAAAAAGGCGTTCGCACTTTTCTTCCAACCCGTTCCCCCAATCAAAAAGAAACCCACAACAGCTAAACCTGATTTCGGAATTTATATGCTAGCTTCATGCCAAAACGATATATTCAGCGGACAAGTTATAAGAATGAATAATGGTTATCATCGTCACAGAATGAGGCGCGCAGCAGAGTGTCGCAAACTCAAATCAGTATTCTCCATGTCCAGTGGCTGAGCACAATTTAAAGAGCGCCACATAATTGGTTACGAAGTTGCAGCATCCCTTTTTTTTGCGTTGGTGCCCAACTTCACAAAGCTCGAAGCAACTTGCAAAATCACGGTCCACCTACTCCCCTTGCATCTCGCTAATATTTATATATATATATACGTGGAAGATGACTGCAGACATGAGCAAATTTAAAGGAAGCCTCAATGGTCATCTGTTTCTAAGTAAAAGTGTCCAAATGATTTTCCATTTTTAAATACTATTAAGTAGGCATATGAAAGGAGGCTACAGTGGGCACGAAGGAACATTGTCGGTTTCAACATCTGATCAAATACAGCCCCGAAGCCAATGTAAAGGTAACTGCAGCCTTAAATTACAAAATCTGCACATTGAAGTGTAAACATGTGGAATTTTTAAAAAGAGGCAAGACGGTGGCATCGGCCTCTTTGTTCATCATCAGGAAATCCAAACAGCAATAAACACCGATTAACACCCCCTTTATATTTTTTACAAAAATACACTGAGAAAATAATCAAAAGTCTCATCTTTCTCTGTCTTTGTTTTAAAAGTGTCAAAGTCTACATTTAAATATAAAATTAAAAGTTTAACTCTAGCCCTTCAGTGAAGGAGATTAAACGGTGCAGGTAATTAACAGGCCTACGGGGGAAAAAGTCAAAATGTTTGGCCAGTATAAATACATCCATATAAAATGGGCTTCTGATTACATTTACAATGGAAACAAAACAATACGAGGATGAAACATCGGTGACTAGAAGTTCATGTTTGTTGTAAATTGTCGTGGAACACAGAACTTGTGAGAAATTTTGGTCCAGAAAATACAGTCCAGCGCAAAAAGATTTCAGTAGGGTCAGTGAATAAGGGGGTAAAAGAGCTGGTGACTTAGTAGGAATCATACAGAGCGCCATCTATCCGTTTTGATTCGCCCTGACACGAGTAACTTCAAGTCTGTGCAGAATCTGGAAAGAAACAGTACATGCTATGAACCTAGCGAAATCCAGTAATCCAACCACACCGTTCTGCTCGTGAAACACCCTCTTCGCGTGTAGATCTCACGACTTTGTGTGTGTGTCTGTACCAATACAAATTGATTTGGCGATTTCATTCCAAAGCCTTAAACGTTCTCTCTGTCTTAACAGCGAAGCCCCGCGTTTCCTCCGTACGTGCAAATCAATTTCAGGTTTTCATTTTCAGCCCAGAGTGGAGGCTGGGCATTTTATTTTCAATGGAATCTTAGTCGCTCCTAAAACACGTCGGCACATTTGTTTTTTTTCTCTCTCGCTGAAGACTGGCGACCAAACATTCGGATCACGCTGCAATGTTACAGCACTTGGATCACAATTATTTTACTTCACGATCCCTTTTTCTGCCCCCCCTTCCAAGATTAAAACAGCAACAGTCCGTTCATTTCACTTGTCGCTTTCTAATACGTGAACACCAGATTTGAAATACTTGACTCCAGCCAGTCCCCTGAAATCATTTCGCTCACCTCAGGCGTGCAGTAGTCAGGGAACTCAAAGTGGGACGCGGACTCCTGCTCAATATTAAACTCCAAATCCCTGTCCAGGGACGAGCTCAGGTTGCCCAGCGTCATGCTCTCGAAAGTGGGGCTGGAACTAAGGTCCATGAGGTCGTCCTCGAACTCTTCGTCGGAAGACGAGGCCAGGGACGAGGAAGAGCAGGAGTGGGATGTAGAAGGGGTCGGCGAGATGGACCGCAGATTGCCAGGGTGCTTGCGCTGATCCACGGGCGAATCTGGGACACGCACCCTTGCCCCGCCTGCCAGGTCTTCATAGAAACTGACCGGGTCGCTGGTCTCGGCTGAAGAACTGAGGGTCGGGCTGGCTGGCACAGCGGCTGGAGAGGTAGTGCCCTGGCCCCTGAACGACCGCCTCTCTTTCAGTTTCTTATCTACAAGGTGCTTGGAAGCGGGGCTCGTCCGCGCTTTGTAAATCGCGTGTTGGCTGCTAGTGTTTGTGTTAGAAGTAGTGATGCCTGAATACAGATGCTGGTGAATAACCGGAGACTTGGTGAGCGTGCCCAAGATGATCTTGTGCGTTTTGCTGGGTTTGTTAATGCTACTATTGCTGCAACTGCTCTTTTTAGCCGGGGGTTTAGTGTTGATCTTTTCCGTTTTCTCTCCGGGTTTGCTGCTTGTACTTTTTGCCTTCTTTCTCGGTCTGTATTTATAATCTGGGTAGTCCGCCATGTGCTTGAGCCGCAACCTTTCGGCTTCACGGATAAAGGGGATTTTGTCACTGTCCCTCAGCAACTTCCAGCGCTTCCCCAAGCGCTTCGAGATTTCGGCGTTGTGCATGTCCGGCGACTGCTCCATGATCTTCCTCCTCTCGATCTGCGACCACACCATAAAAGCGTTCATGGGTCTCTTGATGTGCCCACTGGCGGTCTTGCACCAGCTCGGCTCGTCCGTCTTCTCCCCATCCGATGCCACCGAGTCCGCCGTGGGTGAGCAAGCTATGCCCACGTCGGAAGCGCCGGAGTCGGTAGACTCTCCGGCTAGCACCGCTTCCGTGTTCTCTGCGTTGTTCGTTTGCTGCACCATGCTCTCTCTCTGTCTTTGTAAATATATTTCTGCCCTGTGGGCACTGAGGGGGGAAAACAAGAAGAGAGGCTTTTTTTTTATATATAACTGTAGCAGTTTGGTTGGCTTGTACTTTCCTCCCTGTTATTACAGAGACTGCGGTGCTTTGGGGGGAAAGAGAGCTGCTCCTCGCGCGTTCGCAGAGAAGAACCTAGTTTCTTGTATAAAATGTGTATATACTTTGGCACAACCTTCCCCCTCTGACCATGCGGGGAGACTGTGTTATATAAAAAACTTGTGTCTGCTGCTTAAACCAGACTCGAACTCGCTTCGCCTTCTTATCCAGTCCCAGGCATTGTGACGTCCCCTCAAAGGTGTCCGGGCCCCCGCCAATCACCGGGCGCCGTCCGCCCAGACCGCGTCTGTTTCCAACGCTGTCGAGCGACCGGCCCCGCCCTCGCGCCACCCGATTGGCTGTCGGCCGCGCGGCGCGTGCAATGAGAAGCGCCGTGGCTGACCTCATTCCAGTTTACACTACCAACTTAAAGGGGGCATGGCCGTAAAGGCACTTAGCCAGCCTCTCCACCCCCTCCTCCACTGCGCTACCTCCCTCCCTCCTCCACTACACTCCCTCCTCCACTGCACTCCCTCCCTCCCTTCTCCACTGCACTCCCTCCCCCCTCCACACTCCCTCCCCCCTCCACACTCCCTCCCTCCCTTCTCCACTGCACTCCCTCCCTCTTCCACACTCGCACCCCGCTGGCATTAAATTAAAGCTGCATTATACCTTTTTCCTCTCTCCCTCAGACTGGCATTTGTCCGTCCCACTGACTCAGACACCAGTCAACCAGCAAGCCGAATCCTTTCTTGTGCTGTATCTTGCACGCACACACAGTTCTCTATCTGTGTGCGCGTGTGTCTCGCACACAAACATACACACACAAGCAGCTAGTCGTCTGATGTTTAAGTTTCGGGCAAATGACACGAAACTGTAATCTCTGTGTTGATTCGTTTGCACTTTCACGCCGGCGAGAATGCCAGACACTGTGAAGCTAATTCACAAAACATTACTGAGTTTTTTTTGAACGTGTGCGTGTGTATTCCGTGCCTTTAACCGCTCAGGTCTCCCTCTTTGCGCCCAGATTCATTTCAGCAGGACGTGCCCGTATTAATGTGTAACAGATGAAAAATAATATCCATCTCCACCCCGCCGGAGAAGTGGATAAACGCTGGCAGCATCAGAAGCCCATCATGTGGGCTGGGCATAGTCAAAGAGGCGCGTCCAATACATTCGGCTGACGACCACCCTTTATCGTATCGACAGTTGTAGGAAGAAAACAAGGTGCTCGATGTGCAAAATAGGTTCGGCTAAAACGAAAGATTTGGGAAGTGTTATGGGGATACCAGACTGGTGAGATGAGCAGAATGCATTTCTTTATCGCAACACCGAAGTTAATAAACGAGCCCCGATTTTCTCCCCATAGAATATATACTTAAGATGCAATCTCATTGGCAGTTTTAAATGGACATCGGTGTGCCCGTTAAACGAATCACTTTGAATTCGGATTCTGACAAACACAAGCCCCTGCATTGTGCGCATACTTAGCTTGCCATGGAAGTTATGTAGATGTAAGGAGTTAAATCACGCCTCGTTTGAATTTATTGTATATATGCGCAAAGCACAAAAAAGAAGCGAGAATGTGATACATGGAGGCTGAACACATGTCTTTCAATACTTCACTTGTGTTGCTTCCAATATAAGACGCGAGGTGGCGGCACTGCGCCTATATACTCATCAGACGTATTGCGGGGGAGGGGGCGGGGGAGAGAAAGTAAGGTGAGCTAGCGATCTCTTCTTATGGTCCAGTGAAACCGAAAAAATGCTTCCCACTAAGTTTTCCCAATATTATGAAAACCAATTCAGCTACTCCGTCCTCTTTCTTATTCACGACGAGCTGTGATTTGTGCTGTATCCCTGTGTTACACTTAACGTTTGATCTGACCTCGCTTTGTTTGATGTTCCATAGTCTTGCTTCAAAAGGCAATCCGAGTGGGGCACTCGATGGACCAGGTACGAGGATTTCGACATATCCGAGGATTATATTCCTCGGGGAAAAGGTTACATTTTCCCGATTGGTACGCGCGCGAAAAAGCAAAGCTACTGATCCAAATGTCTCCCGCGAAATTTTGCTGATTTCAATTTTACCTGTAAAACAAAGTGGTCTTCTCTGCCAATCTTAATGCCAAGGCGGAAGGGGAGACATTTGTTTGTCTTCGAATCAAGTGGGCCCAATGATCCGTACGACCAAATACACCGCTCCTGAAAACGAGGCAGGTTCATCGGTTCAAACTCAAGTTGTAGGGGCATGTGAGAATGCATGTTCTGATCTGAACTGACCCACGTTCATTGGCTTTATTGTGTGTAAGCCAATATGTTCACACTATATTTATTAAAGAGTCTCTCATTTATATATTTCACTAGATATGTGATTGACAATTGTTAGAATATGTTGAACGGTATCTAAAATCGATCATAATGTATTGAAAGCACTCAGCAGGCCATGGTTAGGATACTCAGGTCTGAGGGCCCATTGTCAGAACACCTCACAGGACGGAAAGAAGAACCAATCTTCATCAGGTGGACATGCCGGCATTGGACTGGGGTGAGCACAGTAAGAGGTCTTACAACACCAGGTTAAAGGGTGTTGTAAAACCTTACTGTTCTCACCCCAGTCCAACGCCGGCATCTCCACATCATGACAACAACCATGCAACCTCAAACAAACCATTGTTTGCAGCAAACTACCCAGCCTTCAGAACAGCGACCAGACATACACAACCTTGCCATGGCAACCTCTGCAAGACGTGCCAGATCATCGACATGGGTACCACCATTACACGAGACCTCCAGGTACGTGGTACATACTCGTGCGACTCGGCCAACGTTGTCTACCTCATACGCTGCAGAAAAGGATGTCCCGAAGCATGGTACATTAGCGAGACCATGCAGACGCTGCGACAACGGATGAATAGACATCGCGTGACAATTACCAGGCAGGAATGTTCCCTTCCAGTTGGGGAACACTTCAGCAGTCAAGGGCATTCCGCCTCTGATCTTCGGGTAAGCGTTCTCCAAGGCGGCCTTCAGGATGCACGGCAATGCAGAATCGCCGAGCAGAAACTTATAACCTGATAATCTTGTTTTTCAAGTTATTGGTTGGAACAATTTGCATTTATGTCGTGCTCTCCATAACCTTGGAACGTTTCAGAGGCCTTTACCAGCAGTGAAGTGCTTTTTGAAGCACATTCACTGTTGTAAGGTAGGAAGCGCATTGCAAGCTCACACAAAAAGCAATATGATAATGAGCTCGAAGAATAAACAGTGCCCTGGTCATCAGGGGAGATATGCTTTGCTGTTCTTCAAAAGGAATCTTTGACATCTAGAGTTCAGTTTAATGTCAGTGCCCCTCAGTACTGCACTGGAGAATCAGTCTAGATGGATTCTGCAATGGCACAAAGTCCCACCAGGGGAACACCCAATAGTATCACCAAGAACTAGTAAAAATCTCTATGTTGATGTTTCCCCTGGCAGGTGAGTCTAAAACCAGGTGACATCATCTCTGGATAAGGGGTAGGACATTTAAAACTGAGACGAGGAGACATTTTTTCACTCGGAGGGTGGTGAATATTTGAAACTCTCTATGCAGACGGCTCAATCATTGAGCATGTTCAAGACATAAATCAATAGATTTCTGGAGACTAATGGCATCAAGAGATATGGAGATAGCGCGGGAAAGTGGCATTGAGGTAAATGATCAACTCTGATCTAATTGAATGGCGGGGCAGGACTAATGGGCCAAATGGCCTCCTGATCATTTCTTCTCATGTTCCATCATAAATAACCTGAGCCTGGCTATAGGGAATACATTTTCAAAATTCACAGACAATACAAAACTTGGCAATGTAGTAAATAACAGTGTAGAAGCATACTCCAGAAGAATATTGACAATTTGTGATTCAGGCAGACATATGGTAGAGGCAATTGAATAAGTGTAAAGTGATCACTTTAGGAGGAATGCCATGAAGTGGTATTATATTCTAAATGGTACTATTTCAGTTGGCTGGATGGCTGGTTCGTGATGCAAAGTGAGGCCAGCAGCACGGGTTCAATTCCCGTACCAGCTGAGGTTATTATGGGGGCCACACCTTCTCAACCTTGCCCCTCGCCTGAAATGTGGTGATCCTCAGGTTAAATCACCACCAGTCAGCTCTCCCCCTCAAAGGGGAAAACAGCTTATGGCCGTCTGGCGACTTTACTTTTACTATTTTGAAGGAGAATGAAAGAGCAGTGACCTGAAGGTGCTTAATCACAAAATTTGGAGGCTGCCGGGCAGTTGTTAAGATGACTAAGAAAGTGTATGGGGCACTTGGCTTTGTCAAGGGGGGTGTAGTGAACACAAAAACAAGGATTATTTTACTATAACTTTAGAAATCACTGGCTGGACCTAAGTTGGAGTATTGTGTTCAATTCTGGGCACCAAACTTTAGGATTGCTGTCAAGGCTATGGAGAGGGTACAAAGGAGTTCTATCAATATAGTAGCATGGTTATTAGTTACGTGAAGAGTGTGGAGAAGCTGAAATTGTCTTTCTCAGAACAGAGGAAGATAAGGAGACACCGAATAAAGGTAGTCAAAATCATGAGTGGTTTTGATCCAACAAGTGTCAACAGTTACTATGTCAAATAGGGCTCTGGTCAAAGGTTACAGAGTTAACATAATTGGCTAAAGAAGATGAATTTAGGAGTTTTTTAAAGTAGGGTTGGGTTCACTAATGTCCTTGAGGGAAGGAAATCTCTGGTCCTTACCTGGTCTGGCCTACATGTGACTGGGCGGCACGGTAGCACATTGGTTAGCACTGTTGCTTCACAGCTCCAAGGTCCCAGGTTCGATTCCCGGCTTGGGTCACTGTCTGTGTGGAGTCTGCACGTTTTCCCAGTGTCTGCGTAGGTTTGCTCCGGTTTCCTTCCACAGTCCAAACACATGCTGGCTAGGTGGATTGGCCATGCTAAATTGGCCTTAGTGTCTAAAAAAAAGGTTAGGTGGGGTTACGGGGATAGGATGGACGTGTGGGCTTAAGTAGGGTGCTCTTTCCAAGGGCCGGTGCAGACTCGATGGGCCAAATGGCCTCCTTCTGCATTATAAATTCTATGATATATGATCCTGATCCACAGCAATGTGGTTGACTCTTAAATGCCCTCTGAAATTACCTCATAAGCCACTCAGTTATATCAAACCACCACCATCTTCTCGAGGGCAATTGAGGATGGGCAATAAACATTGGGCTTGCCAACGAAGCCCACATCCCATGAATGAATTGTTAAAAAAGACCTGGAAAGCACTACCTGTCAGAGTGGTGGAAGCAGATTCCATGGGAACTTTCAAATGTGAACTGGACATAGATTTCAAAATAACTAATTTGTCGGGTTGGCGAGGGGGGAGTTGTGACACGAGACTAAATTGGACAGCTCCTTCAAAAAGCCTAAACAAGGAGGAGGGACTGAATGGCCCCCTTCTATGCTGGAAGATTCTGTGAATCTGTTCCAACCACTAACTGTCGCTATGGCCATCTGACAATTTAGCCCAATCCAATTTCCTGCTCACATTCTTATTTCTCTTTAATAATATTCCAACTTGAAAAATGTCACCCCTTCTTCAAAAACTATTTGTGACAGTAAAAATCGCGATCAAGTCGCCGTTTGATGATTTTTGAAACCTCTCATATAAATCATATAAATTCTTATTCAGAATGAAGTGCATTTCAGAATACAAACCGAATCTTGCAATTCGTCAACTTGCTGCGTGCCAACTTGTCCCCCATCCTCTCCTCTCCCACTTTCCACAAACTGTCCCAGTTGCAGCTGGCCAGAGACAAGCAGTTGATCGTTTTTTGTAAAATCTAGAGCTTAAAAGCACGACCCTGGACCACACATGTGTAACTGTATGCCCAGTGGATGTGGATTAAAACACTCGTGAAACCCTGTCGAGGGATTTTCTAGAAGCAAGTAAGCACATATATTCGATTACTGATTCTACCAGTTTAAAACATAGATATACTTATTATTGTCGTAACGGGGAGCTGTGTTACAGAAAACTGCTCAAGGCTGATCGTTAGTGAAAGTACATTAAGGTAGCTGCCGTTCAAACCTCTGAAAAGGCCAGCAGAAGTTGCCGCAGGCTGGGTTTGACATCCAAAAAGGATAAACGGACGGACTCCTGGCAAATGCGATAAAGGAAGCAATTGCGAGCGGCAGATTAGCGAAATAGCTCATTCTCCTGAAAGCTCCATCGGACCCCCCTCCCCCAATTCTCCGGAGAATGCCGATCAGCAACAGTGGCATATCCATAGACAGACAGGGCAACGACCTTCAACCAATATGGCAATTAGCAGACCAGGGACAACCCTCCCCGTCTCCATCCCATCCCCACCCCTTCCTGCCCGACCCGACCGAACCCCAGGGGACCCACGGACGAATTGATTTAACCCTTTAAGACTCGCATCGCCTCCAGCACCGTTGGTGCCATGCCAAGAAACCTAATGCTGCTCCGGCAAGCTGGGGGTATTGCAACAGCAGCAGGGACTCACACACTGCATGTAGCGATGTACATTCTGAAACATGGAATTATAAAATGTTAGAAGTAAGTGTGTGTGTGGGGGGGGGGGGGGGGGGGGCGTTGGGGGGTGGCTCGGGGCTAACTTTGAAAGAAAGCGATCGTAACACCTGCCTGTTTCCACAGCTAAATGGCAAGATGTTAAAGAAATGTCGAGCAGCCAGAAGATTGGGCCGGTCAGGAGGGTTTGCACTGAAGCAGTTCAGGGTGGAAGGCAGGGCGGGCTCGGGGCGATTAGCAGATTTATCCCCGCGGGGCAGGTGCTGCAAATCAGTGCGTGGATTGGGGCCATCAAAGAAAGCCGCCGGCAAAGATAATGCATTGTCTCATTTCGAAATAAGATTGTCGTTTGTCGCCGCGCAAAAAAAATATTGTATTTTGTCACCAGATCTGTTTATGGGTGAGGGGGGGAGCTAAGGGCCATCAAACCAGCAGTTTCATAAACTCGAGTCTGTTTCCCATTCAGGAAAAGCAGTGTCTTCCTGTGTTTAAGATTGTTCAAATTTGACCCCTGAGCAAATTAATGATGCTTTCCTCAAGTGACAGCCCGGCCAAAAAAAAAAAATATTAAAATAGAGGACGGTGGCGGCGGGAGGGGTGCGCTTTGGCGGACAACGACAACCTTTGATAGGCTGTTTTTGGCTGTTGCCGAGCGCTCCTGTGTTCAGCTGTTGCCGTGTGAGGGAGAGGGAGGGTGAGGATCAGCAGCAGACTCTGCAGCAGCTGACACGCGAGGGCCCGCCGCTCACAGGGGGCACGTGCACTGCGAGAAGGGCGACAGGTGCGGAGCGCGCGGGGCGGGGCCAACAGGTGAGGCGCTGGCACGTGCCGGCCTCACCTGGGGAGCAGGCAAGTCGGCGGCCGCCGCCAACTCAGGCGGGCAGGGCCGCATCTGCTCCGCGCGGCTCCACATTTACTACTCGTTGTATCTTTTCTCTTTCGCAGGCACGGACCAAAAACAAGCCGTCCGTCTCCAGGGGAGTATCTCCCACTTTAAGGCGCCGCCAGGCTGAAAACGGCATTGAAACATAAAACAGCGATACCAGTCTGTCACCCAACTGTTTCTATGCATTCCGGTCATATTCCTGAGCTACGGATGAGTTTAAGTGGGAGTATTTCTCCCAAGGACCCGATTTAGAAGTGTCTCAATTTCCCTGAACTTTTGACTTTACAACCTTACAAATGCAATGCTTTGGCAAATCCTTTAATTAGAATTTACGAATTTGGTGAAAGGCGGTCACCCCCCACTCACCAGACTTGAACTCTAATGTTACGGCTATTTCCAAATTTTGCTTTTTCAATTTGGCATTGATTCATAATCTGTTGTGCATTTATTTTGCAAAACAGGAAGTTGCAGGCAACGAGTATCTTTGCTTGCCTCTGTCTCCACCCCAGGTTATCTGCTGCGGGGATCCATGCTTCTATTATCTCTGGATTCCACTATTCCAATGCTCTCCGAACTGGCCTTCTCCCCAACCCCACCAGCTTGCAGAAACCTCAGCATAATCTTAACTTTGCTGCCCATCCACCCTTCATCTTTGTGCTCCCAATCTGGCAATGACTCAAATTTAGAATTTCATCCTTGTGTTAGAACATAAGTGACAGGAGCAGGAAGAGGCTATTCAGTTCCTTGAGACGGCTCTATATTCAAATCCCTCCAGTTCACTGCTCCTAAACTCTTTAAACTCCGAAAGCCTAAATCCTAAGTGCTAAACCATATGACCATAAGATGTAGGAGCAGAAATAGGCCAGTTGGCTCATTGAGTCTGCTCCATCATTCAGTGAGATCATGACCAATCTGATATGATAGTCCTAACTGGGCAGCACCATGGCACAGTGGTTAGGATTGCTACCTCACAGCGCCAGGGACCCGGGTTCATATCTGACCTCGGATCACGTCTGTGTGGAGTTTTCACTTTCTCCCCATGTCTGCGTGGGTTTCCTCCCATGGGAGAAAGGGAAAACTCCACACAGACAGTGACCCAAGGTCAGATATGAACCCAATGCAGTCCAAAGATGTGCAGGTTAGGTGGATGGGCCATGCTAAATTGTTCCTAAGTGTCCAAAGGTTAGGTGGGGCTATGGGGATAAGGCGGGGGACTGGGCCTCAGTGGAGTGCTCTTTTGGAGGGTTGGTGCAGACACGATGGGCTGAATGGCCTCCTGCTGCACTGTAGGGATTCTATGAACTCTACTTCCCTGCCTTATCCCTGTAACCAGTGATTCCCTTACAGATTAAAAATCTATCTGTCTCAGCCTCAAACATACTTAATGATTCAGCCTCTACAACCCTCTGTGGTAAAGAATGCCACAGATTCACTACCCTCTGAGAGAAGAACCTCTCCTCCATATCTCTGTCTTAAAAGGGTCACCCTTATTCTGAGATTATACCCTCTGGTTGTAGACTCTCCCACAAGGGAAAACAACCAAGCAGCTACCGTGTCAAGTCCCCTGAGAACTCTTTATGTCTTGATAAGGATTCCTCTCATCCTTCTAAACTGCAATGAGTACAGGTCCAACCTACTCAACTTCTCCTCATAAGAAAGTCCTTCCATACCAGGGAACAACCCTCTCTGCATTCCTGCAATTCTGGTCTTTTGTGCATCTCCAGTTTTCATTGCCCTCACCATTGGCACGCACCTACATTTGTCTGGGTTGCAAGCTCTGGAATTCTATTCCTAAGCTACACTCTCAGCTACACTCCTTTAAGATGCTACTTTGAAAAACACCCTTTTTAACCTGGTAATGTTAGAAAGACATTCTGAAGTTTTCATGATTTTGGTTTGGAGGTGCCGAGAAACTTTGCTCAGAAGCTTAACTATCATAAGTGGCATCCTCAGTAGTGGGGGTTAGGGTTAGGCATTGTCTGTTGAAGAAGTGCACAGGTCATGTGTTCTATCATCTCTCAATGTGGCTTGGTGCCAACATTGTCAGTACTGTATGCTTTATTTTTCAGATGATATTTTTAAAAACCTTAAATTTTGCTCCTGTTTCTGTTACCTCCACTCATAAGCAGTTATCTTCGATTCCAAAGCCGTCTTCCTGTTAGTATGTGACCATTTACTTAATAAGTAGTGACAACATAGGACAGAGAACAAGAAACTGCTATGTTCGCATTAAATGTACTTCTCCACGGACAATGTAAAGGCCCAACTATTGAGGATGCCACTTAGGATATTTAAGCTTCGGAGCAAAGTTTCTTGCTACCTGCAAACCAAAGTCACACAAACATTCAGAATACCTTTGTAACCTTCCTTTCCTACATTATTCATAATTACAAAAATTTAAGATAAACAGACAATCCTGAAATGGATAGTTAACATTGACGATTTGTGTGGGTCTCACCCCCACAACCCAAAAAGATGTGCAGGGTAGGTGGATTGGCCATGCTAAATTGCCCTTAGGTTTTGTGGAGTTACGGGGATGGGATGGAGATGTGTGCTTAAGTGAGTGCTCTTTCCAGAGCCGGTGCAGACTCAATGGGCCAAATGGCCTCCCCCTGCACCGTAGATTCTATGATTCTATAAGTCCTCTAAATTATTATTTTTTTAAACATGTAAGATTTGCATAGCTACCACCATATTGAGTCACTTCATAGAATCATAGAATCCCTACAGTGCAGAAGGAATCCATTAAGCCCATTGAGTCTGCATCGACCCTCCAAAAGAGCACCTATCTAGACACACAGCCCCACCCTATCTCTGTAACCCAGTAACCCCCCATAACCTTTTGGACACTAAGGGGCAATTTATCATGGCCAATCCACCTAACCTGTATATCTTTGGACTGTGGGAGGAAACCGGAGCACCCAGAGGAAACCCATGCAAACATGGGAAGAATGTACAAACTCCACACAGATAGTCACCCAAGGCTGGAATTGAACCCGGGCGTTGTGAGGCAGCAATGCTAACCACTGTCCCACTGTGCCACCATTCAGGGCATGGTCAATATTATCATAGTTGGAAGCCAAATGAGGCTGCATTGGATAACTGGGCAAGATTACTCCCTCTGTATAGTAGCTTCACAACATTAGAACGTTATCTATTTTACTTATGGGTTGCCTTAATCAGGCATGTCCAGTATTGGGTGATAATGTTCTATTAATGTTTGCATCCAAAAGCAACACAATTCTACAAATGATAAGAAAGCACAAGTAGTACAGTAAAGGAAGTTGCAGGTTAGCTCACACATTCCGGTTATATAATCGGGCGTCATTGATCCAAATTATTTTGGATCTCCTTCGAAATGTTAGGCTCCAGGAAGTATAACAAAATATATGTAATCTAACTTGAACTGTAGAACTGTTGATTGTGCATTTGTATCACAAAAGCACAATACAAATAAAGCTTAATATATTTATATTGTGTCCAAAGATGCATTTTGATCAGTTTCATTGGCTACTTTGGATTTAACTCTGCAAGATTGTTTTTTAACTCAGTGCATAATTGCAGGTACAGTCAATTCCACTTTGTGCACCTATATCAATATAACCAAAACCCAACCAAGTCTCAATTTGTTCCGGATTTAGTCATTGCTATTAATTGTGTTGATGTTTGTTTTGCTAAAAAGTTCTGCAGTGTATCAAAAGATAGACTAGCAATGCCTGAAGATGTTTGTATGCTCAACAGCATCAATGTGACAACAGCCTAGATCATGTCTCGAGTCCCATCCCCGGAAAATATGAAGGTAGGAAACCTAAAATCAAAACAGAAATTGTTAATGCTAGGAACACACAGGAAGCCGGTTAAATCTGAAAGTTTGAGTATAATCCTTCATTAGCCTGATAAATAAAATCCTCTGATTTATTTTATCACCATACCGTCAATGACACGATCATTCTCAAAATATGATCAACAGTGACAATACAAAACACTTTAAGCAATAGCTTAATTTCCATTATTTCAACTTGTAGAACCAATAGCATCTAATACAGTGATGGTTATGTCATTATTGAAAATAAATAAGTTTTTTCATTGTCAGTGCTGACTATATGAGTACAGATATAGGGTGGAATTTAGTGTTGGGGAATGGGGTCTTGCCCACTGGTTGGAGAACAAGTGGGGACCCTGTGTCGCTTCTCTCCAGGAGGTTGGACGCAGTTACGAGGGAAGTATGACTGGCAGATTTCTTGAACCAGTAACGCCACTGGGAGCAATGGCCACAGCCAGTATTGCACTCGGGCCTTCGTCAGGGAAAATTGCTGGATCAATGGGGAGAGGTGAGTGGATGGGAGGGGGTTGTAGGGATGGGGTCACCAGTAAGTGAGAGGGAGCGGGTTGGATGCAAGGGCAAGGGTTGTATTTCAATGACACACTCCCTGATGCCTTGATCGGGCATAGTGCTTGTTCAAGTGCAAATTGACTTATTGGCTATACTCCTATCCTTATTTCAGATTTCCGAGCTTCACAGATTTCCTCTTACCTGAGCCAATCACTGGGCAGTTCTGTTCAGGATCAAGAAAAGGCAAATGCAATTTCTTATTGCTTTATCAGAATCGTATTTTCGTCGAACTGAGCTATCAATCCCTGTTGGGACAATTAAATGTTAAGAACCTCTGCAGTTATTCAGCTTTTTCACGGATCACTAACTCAGGCATTCAAAATAAGTTGACAAGCCAGATCTAAAAGTGCATTGAGGCTCCGTCAGTTTCACTGTAGCAGTCCCTTAACACTGGGATAAAAACATTTGACAGTGAGCATAATTACAATGAGCTAATATGTTAATTATTTTTCATCTGGGAGACAGAAAGGGTGTTTATGTTTAAATTTCTGTTTTGCAGAGGGTGAAGGCGGGCTTGATGTTACTGAATAGGAACAAAACATCTTATTGTGTTAGGGAGTCAGGCTGGAATCACACTGAAAAGAACTCCTTGTCACGAAAAGTACTCCATCTGCAATCAGATGAATAGGCTGCAAGCGTGTGTGTCTCAGCCTCAGGTCTAATAGACTGGCAATCTGATTTTAACTTGTAATTTGTGTTTTCTTCTGTTGCCAGGACTGGCAGATGCAAGAGGGTGTCCGTTAATGTTCAAGTTCATTACTCCTAAGGTCTGAGCTGATCAAAATTGCAGAAGGAGTTTGATCTTGAACTCTTTATTTGCACATTGCAGCTTGCCTTCGTATCTTGGCACACTTGTGTCTTTCTTTTCACTTTTAAAACAGAAACTGCTGTTTCAAAATAAAATTGTTAACCATCACTTGCTACATCTACCGCATAACAATGCCACATATTGTTGCAACTATCAGTGTAAATTGTCTTCCTGTGATTTTATCTTGGCTTTTAATTACATAAAATAATATTTTGAAATCAACAGTATAATATGAGTAATTTAGGCATGCAGGTGTCTGAAAAATTGGCTTCCTATTTAATACCATTGAAAGCTAGTCCCCTGCACATAATTCTCATTAATTGTTACCAGAATCATTATAATCAAAACCAATCAAACCTTTGAGTACAGGAGAGTCAAATGCGAGAAAATGTGGAATTATTTTTTTTACGATTTAAAAGGGTAAATGAAAACATCAAATGCTAGGGATTGGAAATAAAAATCGACCATGAAATAAAAAACAAAGATAATCCCATCAAAACGTATGTTGAAACTTAACTCTCTGAGTTATCCTTTCTTTCAGATGCTGATTGAGCTCCTCTGCATTTGACTCATTTTTGTTTATATTTAAGGTCTTTTAAAAAAAAGTATTTGATCGCAATGTATTCCTGCATGCTGCAATTATGTATTATTAAATTTTGGTTCATTGGCTCTGATTATAAAGAAAGAACTGTCGATATAATACCTTTCATATCGTCGAGATATTCCAAGGGACTTAAAAAAAATACTTTTGAATTATAGTCACAGTTGTAAAGTAGGCAAACATGGTGTGGTAGTCGGTATTAGGGGTATTGCGGTACCTAGGTTGAGGCTGTAAGATCATTGGTGTGGGAGGTACCTGAAACAGGAAGATCATTGGTGAAGCCTGCCTGCTAGTTTCGCCCAGTAAGGCGGAGTATAAGAGCCTGTGTCTCCCTAGCAGCTGTATTCTGTACCTGCGCTGCTGGGGAAACATCTAGTCCAATAAAGCCTTCAATTGTCATCCAATCTCGCTTCTGGAGTCATTGATCGAGCATCAATTTATTGGACTAGATTTTAAAGAACGATAATATCTTACGGTGGAGGATCGAGCTCTCCACCTACAACTATGAGATCTTGTATCGTCCTGGGAAGCTAAATGAGCCTCTTGATGCCCTATCCCACGGCACATGTGCCAACGCACAAGTGGACCGACACCGGGCCCTCCATGAGGACCTCTGCCACCCGGGGGTCACTCGATTCTTCCATTTTATCAAGACCCGCAACCTGCCCTACTCCCTCAAGGAACTGCCAAGTCTGCACAGAGTGCAAGCCGCACTTCTACAGGCCAGAGAAAGTGCACCAGATAAAGACTTCCCGTCCCTTTGAACGCCTCAGTATGGACTTCAAAGGGCTCCTCCCCTCCACCGACCGCAACACGTATTTCCTGAACGTGATTGATGAGTACTCCCGGTTCCCATTCACCATCCCCTGTCTCGACATGACCGCAGCCACCGTCATAAAAGCCCTCCACAGTATCTTTACCCTGTTCGGTTTCCCGCCTACATACACAGCGATAGGGGGTCCTCCTTCATGAGCGCCGAACTGCATCAATTCCTGCTCAGCAAGGGCATCGCCTCGAGCAGGACGACCAGTTATAACCCCCGGGGAAACAGATATGTAGAGAGGTAGAACAGAACGGTCTGGAAGACCGTCCTACTGGCCCTACGGTCCAGGAATCTCTCAGTCTCCCGCTGGCAGGAGGTCCTTCCCGATGCACTCCACTCCATCAGATCACTGCTGTGTACCACGACAAACGAAACACCTTATGAACGTCTCCTTGTCTTCCCTAGGAAGTCCTCCTCTGGGACCTCGCTCCCAACTTGTCTGGCAGCTCCTGGACCCATTCTGCTCTGCAAACACATGCGGGCGCACAGGTCGGACCCATTGGTAGAGAGGGTCCACCTCCTTCACGCTAACCCTCAGTACGCCTATGTGGCGTACCCCGACGGCCGGCAGGATACGGTCTCCCTATGGGACCTGGCGCCCGCTGGATCCCCACCCACACCTCCCCCACCAATCCTACCCTCCCTCCCACCGGCGCACCCCACGGCTGCCCCCTGCCCAGGTGGATCGGTTCTTCCACTGGTCCCATCCAGGGCTGATGAAGTTACCGAAGAAGCCAAAGTCATGCTCCCGGAGTCACGGATGCCCGAGCCAGCGCTGCATCACCGCTGAAACTGCAACGATCACAGAGGACGACTAGTGCCACCGATCGACTAATTGCTTAATTCTGATATGTGCATGTAAAATGAATACTGTAAATAGTTGTGACATGTAATAAGGCAAAACATTGTACCACCGACGGGTACAACCATAATCTCTACCACTGTATGAAGCGAGACCACCATACCCGCCGGACTCTTTTTTTAACAGGGGGTGAATGTGGTTGTCAGTATTAGGGGTATTACGGTACCTAGGTTGAGGCTGTAAGATCATTGGTGTGGGAGGTACCTGAGACAGGAAGATCATTGGGGAAGCCTGCCTGCTGGTTCTGCCCAGTAAGGCAGAGTATAAGAGTCTGTATCTCCCGATCAGCTGCATTCTGTACCTGCGCTGCTGGGGGAAACATCTAGTCCAATAAAGCCTTCAATTGTCATCCAACCTCGCTTCTGGAGTCATTAATCGAGCATCACATGGTAGCCAATCTGCACGCAGCAAGGTCAGAGAACCAGCATTAAGATAAACAACCATTTAATCTGTTTTGTTGGTATCGACCAAGATGCTGAAAAATTCCCCTTTCTTCTTTGAGTAATAGCACAGGGTTTTTAATATCCACCTGAACAAGCAGACAGGCCTCAGGTTTTAATGTTTCATTCAAATGGCAGAAGTTTAACATTTCAACATTCCCTCAGTACTGCATTCAATGAGAATATTGTTAATTTGCAAAAAATGGGCACCACGGTGGCGCAATGGTTAGCACTGCTGCCTCACGGCGCCAAGTAGCCGGGTTCGATCCCGGCCCCGGGTCACTGTCCGTGTGGAGTTGTGCAGCGTAGGTGAATTGCCCACGCTAAATTGCCCCTTAACTGGATAAAAAGAATTGGGTACTCTTAAGTTTATTTTTTTTAAATTGCCAAAAATTATAACTACATAGTGATAACGGAGAAGACATAATAACAATGATATAGCAGCGGCCAGTGACAGAGCTAGGTTTGACCAATGTGACAGGAAGGGGGCCAAACTAAGAGAGGAAGGTTGCTGATTTACCTGACCTAAAGACTGAGCCAGGTGCTGTATCGGTTTGTTGGCTGAACCTGAAGGAAGAATTGGGGGATGGTGGGGCAGGGGCTCAGGTGGGGGAGTTGGAGGTGTAACCTGGGAGTGGAACAGAAATGGTCCTCCAAAGACATGGGGTGCGATTTAGCGGTCTTCAAACTACGTCTGCTGTTGGACCCTTTTAGCGGGATGTTTCACGGTGGCTGCAGCACTGAGCAACATCCTGCTATTCAAAGACACTTTGCCAGTATTTTTTAGCCCCAGGGTGTTTCTCTCCGTTGAGGCCGCACTTAGACTGACTTCTTGCTGGTGAGCTGCTCTCGCCAGCAGGAATGGCTGTCCACAGATGGGGGCGCCATTTTGAGCAGCAACCCAGATCTGCTCCCTCCATTCAGGTACCCCTGCTTTATCAACCTACCTCATGTCCCCAACTTTCTCCAGTCCCCTGGAAACCTCTTCACCATCCTCCAAGTGGCAACATCCCCCCACCCCCGGCAGTGCCAACCTGCCACCCTGTCCATGCCAATTTGGCACCCTGGCAGTGCTATCTGTGCACCCTGGCAGTGCCAGGGTGGCACCACCAACGTGTCTAGATGACAGTGCCAAAGTGTCCAGGTGCCTGCAGAGTGCCAGGGTACCCCACCTTGCCCCTGTCTCTGACCACCTGAGGGTTTGCAATGGCCTGAGAGACCCCTCCAGGTACTGTTACGCCAAGTTCATGTTTATATGGTCCACTAGTACGAAAGGGGGCCCTGGTGAGGTCTCCGATGCACAAATGTTGAGTACCGGGTGCCGGGAGAATCTGGGTATTTAAATGAGTCATTAGGCGATCTGGATCTCGGCCAGTGATCGTATCGGTGCCTGGTGTGGAGCTCGATTTGGGGCTCTCACGCAATTCATCCGTTGTGCCCGGCTCCATGCAATGATGTGACAAGACAAGAACAAAGAACAAAGAAAAGTACAGCACAGGTACAGGCCCTTCGGCCCTCCAAGCCCGTGCCGACCATGCTGCCCGACTAAACTACAATCTTCTACACTTCCTGGGTCCGTATCCCTCTATTCCCATCCTATTCATGTATTTGTCAAGATGCCCCTTAAATGTCACTGTCGTCCCTGCTTCCACCACCTTCTCCGGTAGCGACTTCCAGGCACCCATTACCCTCTGTGTAAAAAACTTGCCTCATACATCTACTCTAAACCTTGCCCCTCGCACCTTAAACCTATGCCCCCTAGTAATTGACCCATCTACCCTGGGGAAAAGCCTCTGACTATCCACTCTGTCTATGCCCCTCATAATTTTGTAGACCTCTATCAGGTCGCCCCTCAACCTCTGTCGTTCCAGTGAGAACAAACCGAGTTTATTTAACCGCTCCTCATAGCTAATGCTATGAAGAATATTTTTCAAGAATATTTTTCCTTTAATCAGATGGATTATTTGCACAAACATTTTTTTTCCCCAAAACATTTTTATTAAATTTGTAACATTTTATATAAAAACAATCAAATGTGCAGTTAACCGGATTCAACAAATACTTAAGCTGGAGCAAATAGCAGAGAGACCATCGCCAATATCTCCAAATGCGACCTCAACTCCATCCATACCCAGGCAACCTCCTGGTCCCCAAACCAACCTAACTCCTTCTCCACATTGGCCGCCCAATAGTGAAACAACAGGTACAGCAGCGCCAACACTCCCTGCCTGCCTCTCCCTCTGTAAGACCCTCCCTCCGAATCCGAGGAGTTCACTCCGTCCATATAAACCCTGTTATAAGACACTCTAGCCCCCAGAAAAATGCTTTAGGCAGAAAAACCGGAAAGCACTGAAACAAAAACACGAGTCTTGGCAATCTTAATCATTTGCACCCGGCCCGCCAGAGACAAGGGAATGTTGTCCCATCTCTGCAAATCCGCCCTCACCCTACTCACCAGACTAATAAAGTTCAGCTTGTGAAGCCAGGCCCAATATCGCGCCAGCTGGAACCCCAGAATACGGAATGTATCCCAGCACAACAAATAGGCAGCCCCTCACCTCAGCTCCGCTGAATACTTCTCACGTTTTATCCCAGAGACCAAAGTCTTACCCACAACAAAGAAGTCAATCCTTGAGTATTCCTTGTACACCAGTGAAAACAAACGAAAACTCCTGACACTCTGGGTTTACAAACCGTCACAGATCCACCCCTCCTGCCTCCTCCATGAATGCCACCAACACCATTGCAATCCCCGAAAGAGACAGTGACCTTGGCCTGGAGCAATCTAACTTTGGATCCAAAACACAGTTAAAATCCCCCCCTATAATCAGCTGCTGCATAGCGAACAGCTGTTCCATTAACTTAACATCATCCCAATTCAGGGCATACTTGTTCACAAACATCACTGCCTTCCCTTCCTGTGTACCTGTAACCATCACATAATGGCCACTCTGATCAGCCACCACTATCACTGCCTGTAAACAAACCCACTTACTAACCAAAATCGCCAGCTCCCTTGCCCTACTATCGAACCCTGAATGACAAACCTGGCTCACCCAAGCCTTCCACAACCTGATCTGGTCCCGCACCCGCAGGGTGTCTCCTGCAGGAACACCACATTGACCCCAAACCTTTCAAATGGGGAAAAAAACTCTTGCCCTCTTCACAGGCCACCCGCAAGCCCCAAACGTTCCAGGTGATCAACCTTGTCAGGGGTCGCTCACCGCCCCCTCCACTCCCGTTCGCTAGCCACCCCTCCTCATGGCTAGCAAAGTGGCCCCCAGCCAGGGCCCTTCTCCAACAGCCCCTCAAAACCAACAACAACCCATCCATTCTGGCCCCCACTCCCCACCAACAGTCCCAAACCCTACCATCATTAACAAACTTAGGTAAACGGGCTGTACGGTAGCACAGCGGTTAGCACAGTTGCTTCACAGCTCCAGGGTCCTAGGTTTGATTCCCGGCTTGGGTCACTGTCTGTGTGGAGTCTGTACGTTCTCCCCGTATCTGCATGGGTTTCCTCCGGGTGCTCCGGTTTCCTCCCACAGTCCAAAGATGTGCAGGTTAGGTGGATTGGCCATGCTAAATTGCCCTTCAGTTAGGTAGGGTTACTGGTATACGGGAATAGGGTGGAGGTGTGGGCTTATGCGGGGTGCTCTTTCCAAGAGCCGGTGCAGACTCGATGGGCCGAATGGCTTCCTTCTGCACTGTAAATTCTATTATTCTATGAAACCTCTTCCTCCTCCAGATCAAACAGAACAATCCCCATATTTTTATTAAAACCTCCCCCCCCAACAAGGTCAAAAACACAACACCCAAAAGCACAAAGCTATAAGCACAGTACATAAATATTCCCTCTTCATTCACAGAGGCCCAAACATCCACCTGACAACAGCCCCAACTTCTTCTCTCTGATAAAGGCCTCCGCCTGCTCTGGTGTATCGAAACGTGGGGCGTCATTCCCCGACCCCCCAGAGGGCCGGAGAATGCCCGTTGGCCGCCGTGAATCCCGCCCCCGCCCCCGCCGAAGTCTCCGAAGGGAGAAAAGTCAGCGGGGCGTTAATGGCGCCGCTGCCGCGGAGAATGTCACGGGTCTGCGCAAGGCAGCCGATTTTCGGCCTGCCGATATTCTCCCTTCCGGATGGGCCGAAGTCCCGTCGACGTGATGACCGTTCACGTCGACGTGAATCAAACCTCCTTTTCATCGGCGTGACCCGGTGCTCCAGGCTCACGCCGACCAGCGTGGAGGTGAGTGACGGCCTGGGGGGTTGGCTCTGGGCAGGAAATGGCGTGGCCGCAGACTGATTGCGTGAGGAGAGGTGTGTCTCGGCTTGTGTGTGTGTGTGTGCGGCGGGGGGGGGGGGGGGGGGGGGGTGGTTAGAGTAGGCTGGGCTCCGGGGGAGTGCCGGGAGGGGGTCCGTGCCGGGGTGGAGGTTGGGGGGGGGTCCGTGCCGGGGTGGAGGTTGGGGGTTGGGGGTGGTCCGTGCTGGGGTGGAGGTTGGGGAGGGGGTCCGTGCCGGGGTGGAGGTTGGGGGTTGGGGGGGGTCCGTGCTGGGGTGGAGGTTGGAGGTTGGGGAGGGGGTCCGTGCCGGGGTGGAGGTTGGGGGTTGGGGGGGGGTCCGTGCTGGGGTGGAGGTTGGGGGTTGGGGGGGGTCCGTGCTGGGGTGGAGGTTGGGGGTTGGGGGGGGTCCGTGCTGGGGTGGAGGTTGGGGGTTGGGGGGGTCCGTGCTGGGGTGGAGGTTTGGGGTTGGGGGGGTCCGTGCTGGGGTGGAGGTTGGGGGTTGGGGGGGTCCGTGCTGGGGTGGAGGTTGGGGGTTGGGGGGGTCCGTGCTGGGGTGGAGGTTGGGGGTTGGGGGGGTCCGTGCTGGGGTGGAGGTTGGGGAGGGGGTCCGTGCTGGGGTGGAGGTTGGGGAGGTGGTCCGTGCCGGGGTGGAGGTTGGGGGTTGGGGGGGGTCCGTGCTGGGATGGAGGTTGGGGGTTGGGGGGGGTCCGTGCTGGGGTGGAGGTTGGGGGTTGGGGGGGTCCGTGCTGGGGTGGAGGTTGGGGAGGGGGTCCGTGCCGGGGTGGAGGTTGGGGGTTGGGGGGGTCCGTGCTGGGGTGGAGGTTGGGGGTTGGGGGGGGTCCGTGCTGGGGTGGAGGTTGGGGGTTGGGGGGGTCCGTGCTGGGGTGGAGGTTGGGGGTTGGGGGGGGGGGTCCGTGCTGGGGTGGAGGTTGGGGGTTGGGGGGGGGTCCGTGCTGGGGTGGAGGTTGGGGGTTGGGGGGGTCCGTGCTGGGGTGGAGGTTGGGGGGGGGGGGGTCCGTGCCGGGGTGGAGGTTGGGGGGGGGTCCGTGCCGAGGAGGGTGATGGGAGGGCAAGTGAGTTGGTCCACCTGGCCAGGTGCCAGCCTCCAACAGTTGGACCCATGCGGTCCATGCCACCTGGCTGGGGGGAGGAGGGGATATGGGCAATGATGACATGTCGTCGTTCCCCTCCCCCCCACCAGGCTGTCATGTTTTCAGATCATCCAGCGATGTTGGCCGCCGTGGTGGCAGCCGCTCATGTCTATGTTGCCCTGGATGAGGAGGAGGAGGAGCGTGCCAGAGAGGCAGCACAGGCTGCCGCAGAGGGGCAGGCGGCAGCCGCCCAGGCTGGAGGGACACCTGACCGACAGGACGAGGAGGGGGAGGAGGACGTCGCGGCCCCACGGCAACGGAGGCACCCGAGGGCGCCCCGTGTGTACCGGCCCCGGCAGTCATACCAGGACCTCACGGACCGGGAATGCAGGAGGAGACTCCGGATGAGCCAGGAAACCGTGGCACACATCTGCCACCTGCTGGCACACCTGTCACCGCGTGGCACTGGCGGGGGACACCCTCTCCCCGTGTCCGTCAAGGTTACGGTGGCCCTGAACTTTTATGCAACGGGGTCATTCCAGGCACCGAGTGGGGACCTGTCCGGCATATCGCAGACATCGGTGCACCGGTGCATCCGGGCAGTGACAGATGCCCTTTATGCCATAGCGCATCGCTACATCCGCTTCCCCGTGGACCGGGCCAGCCAAGATGCCCGGGCCGTGGGCTTCTCTGCCGTGGCCGGGTTCCCCATGGTCCAGGGCGCGATCGATGGGATGCATGTCGCCGTGCGGCCACCTGCAGATAACAGGGCCGTGTTCACTAATAGGAAGGGGACCTATTCGATGAACGTACAGGTGGTCTGCGACCACCGCATGATGATCCTGCACGTCTGCGCCCGTCACCCAGGCAGTGTACACGACTCATTCGTGTTGTCGCGGTCATCCATCCCCGGCATGTACGAGGGACGCCATCCCCGGCTGAGGGGCTGGTTGCTGGGCGACAGGGGCTACCCATTGCGATCGTGGCTGATGACGCCTATACGGAGGCCACGCAATGAGGCGGAGAACCGCTACAATGATGCCCATGTAGCGACAAGGGGAGTGATCGAGAGGTGCTTTGGTGTGCTGAAGATGCGTTTCAGGTGCCTGGACCTCTCTGGGGGCGCCCTCCAGTATCGGTCAGATAGGGTCGGCCGCATCATTGTGGTGTGCTGCGTCCTGCACAACATAGCCCAGCAGAGGGGCGATGTGCCGCAGGCAGAGGAGGGCGGAGTGGAGGAGCAGCAGGAAGAGGCGCAATCCTCCCCAGATGAGGGGGATGGGGGTAATGGTCAGGGCAGACGGGGTAGACACAGGCGGGTGGCTGTCCACCGTTACCGGCTGGCCCAGCGGGCACGGGACAGACTGATAGACGCCCGCTTCACTGACTAGATGGGCGTGGGAATCGGGTAGTATGGCCACAGACCGCACACCATGGCAACAGCCGACCACCCACATCCCCCACCCATCCACCCACCCAGCACCCTCACCCCCCTCCCCAACCCCACCCGCATGCACACCACCCCCCCCCCCCCCATTGCCGATCCTCCGGCGGCACAACGGGCCGGGCTCACACAGTTGCGGGTGGACGCGTGTCTATCGCAGGCCATGGAGGATGATGACAACCCGCCCTGCGATGAGCTCCTGGCTCTACATCGTTGGACTATGTCTGACCCATGGCCACAGTACCACCATCCACCCGGACCATCCCTGCATGCGGCTGTTACACTGCAGCGCACGGTCCCATCCTCTGCCCGGGGGATGTTGATGGCGGCCCAGGGGGAAGGGGGCAGACTCACCTGGGGCTGAGGTAAGACCACCCCTCACACACACACTTGCGCTCAACGTACATGACACGCCCGCACACTTTGGACAGAGCACAAAGGCAGCTTCGGTAGGTGTAACATTGACTTTAATAACCAAAGGAGTTCATGCACGTGCCCGAGCCCCTAAAACTCATCTGTGCCCTGCACCCGTGCCAACTTACTCAGTGTCTAATTGTTTGGCCTTACGGGCCCTTTGACTACGTCTACGTGGTTCCCCAGACGGTACAGCAGAACTGGAGGTGGACTCCTGTGATTCCTGCCCTCTGACACTGGATCCCTTTGGCGGCCGTTTCCTGGGGCGTCCTGGCCTAGATGGGCCAGGCTGCGGCCCGGGCGACTGGGATGGCGAGCTGCCAGCCTGTCCTGCCCGTTGCCCACCCGATGCACCTGGGACGGAAGGGGGGGAGTCCGAGGTGTCGCGGTGTACCGGGACCTCCCCTACAGAGGGAGCCGGGACGGACCACACCACCTCCTCCTCCCTCGGGGTGCCCGATGGCCCCCAGGCCTCTACATGGGTGGGGGATGCGAACGGACTGGCCATCCGACGCCCCCCCGACATCTGGCGCTGCCAGTCCTGGAGGCCCGTGCTGGTATCGACAGGGGTCTGCAGGTTTGCAGCCATGGAGCCCAGGGGGTTGGCAAACCCTGTCTGTGACAGGGCGACGCCGGCTCGCACATGGCCACTGGCGCCGATGCCCTCAGCGATGGCCTGCTGAGACTGGGCCATGGCCTGCAGAGACTGGGCTATGGCGTTGAGCGCCTCTGCCATCTGGTGCTGGCACTGGCTCATGGCCTCCTGTGAGAGGGCAGCCATTTCCTGGGCCACAGACGCTGCCTGCATGGAAGGCCCCAGGCCTCGCAAACCGTTCCCCATGTCTGACACCGTCGCAACCATCCTCCACCGCGGACGCCACCCGTGCGGTGTCAGCCTGGGTGGCACGCATGACCGGGACCGCTCCCAGCTCCTGGACGCGGGTGGACTCCTCCACCTGCGACCGCAGCCGCCGCAAGCCGCCCGTCACCCTCTTCGCTCGTCTCCGGGTCGGTGGTTGCATCGGATCTATGTGTGGGTGTGGTAACTGCAGGAATCCGGGATCCATCTGGGCGGCAGATATTTGCTTGGCCTGGGCTGCCCTCCGACCGCCCGGTCCCTCTGCTGCTCCTACCTCCACCTGCTGTACCGGGACGGCTGTGTTGTGCGCACCAGTGAGTGTACCAGACGCCTCATCACTAAAGTGCCCAACCGTGGTGAGTGTTTCTGCGATGGTGGAGGGTGTTGGTGACAGCAGTGGCGTTGTGTCGTGCTCTTCGTCCCACTCTGAGTCCATGGCACTTTGGGGTGGGGGTTCGTCTCCACCCATCCACTCTGAGTCACTGTCCGGTATTTCATCTTCCTGGGTAGTGCTGTCCCGGGTAGTGCTGTCCCGGGTAGGGGTGTCCTGGGTAGGGGTGTCCTGGGTAGTGGTGTCCTGGGTAGTGGTGTCCTGGGTAGTGGTGTCCTGGGTAGTGGTGCCCTGGCTCGGATGTGACGGGGGCCTGTGGCTGCCCCCCTCATCGCTGGGTGGTCGTTCCCGCACGTGACGGGGGTGTCGTCTCCCTGTTGCTCCAGGTCTCTCCGTCTCCCGTGGAGTGCGAGGGGCATCCTGCGGGCGTCGCATGCTGGAGGGTCCGGGTCTCTCCGTCTCCCGTGGTGTGCGAGGGGCATCCTGCGGGCGTCGCATGCTGGAGAGTCCGGGTCTCTCCGTCTCCCATGGTCTCCGAGGGGCATCCTGCGGGCGTCGCATGCTGGAGAGTCCGGGTCTCTCCGTCTCCCGTGGTCTCCGAGGGGCATCCTGCGGGCGTCGCATGCTGGAGGGTCCGGGTCTCTCCGTCTCCTGTGGTCTCCGAGGGGCATCCTGCGGGCGGTGTGCATCTGCGGGGATGGGTGCCTGGACGTTTGGTCCTGCGATACACAATGAAGCATGCATGGTTAGACATCAGGCAGTGATCAGGTGATACGGGGGAGGGGGATATAGGGGAGGGGGGATATGGGGATGGGCTGTCGGTGGCTCACTTGCTGGTGGGGCCCCGACCTCTGCATCAGCAACCTCCCGGTCCTCAGGTCCGCCAGCCAGTTCCAGGGCCCTTTCCTCGTGTACGGTCAGTGGCCTCTCATCAGCGGGCCCTCCTCCAGTCCTCACATGCTCCCTATTGTTGTGTGCGCGCTTCTCCTGTGGTGGGGGGGGGGGTGGTGGCAGGGGTAAAAGGCAACAGTGTTAGGCAGGTATATGAATGCACGCCATCGGTTGCGTATGACGCTGCACGGCGTGAACCACTGCGCAAGCGCGGATCCCGTTACGTCGCTGCTAGCCCATTTCGGGCCGGAGACTATCGACCCATTTTTCTGACGTGACGCAAGTGGGATTTGCGCCGTTTTTTGCGCCGATCGGCGGACTTTCCGCCGATAACGGAGAATTTCGCCCGTGATCTTTCAAGGTGATCTGCAACCTTGCCGGGTACACTACCCCAAATTGCACACCCTTGCTTCAGAAAACAGTGGCGCAGTGGTTAGCACTGCTGCCTACTGCGCCAAAGACACGGGTTCGATCCCAGCCCTGGGTCACTGACTGTGTGGAGTCTGCACATTCTCCCCGTGTCTGTGTGGGTCTCACCCGCACAACACAAAAAAAGATGTTCAGGATAGGTGGATTGGCCACACTAAATTGTTCCTTAATTGGAAAAAAAAAAATTGGGTACTCTAAATTTATTTAAAAAACAACAGATCTCTGGAATCAAAGATTAAGAGGCAAAACTGTAAAGAAACAATGGACTGCATTAATGAGGAGATGGTTGAGGTACAGTTGAGGTACATTTCCATGAGGGTGAAAGGTAGGTCAACCAAACCTAGAGTTCTCTGGATAATGAGATAAGATGGAGCAGAAAAAGGATGTGCATGAACAGATGTCAGTTCGATAATTCAAGTAAGAACCAGCCTGATTACAGGAAGTTCGGAGGGGAAGTTGAAAAATGAAATAAGAGAGGCAGAATGAGTATAAGAAACTGGCAGCAAACACAAAAGGGAATCCAAAGCTTTTCTACAGGCATATAAATAGTGAAAAGGTAGTAAGAAGATGGGTGCGGCTGATTAGGGACTAGAAATGAGCTCTGTGCATGTGACAAACGACTCTGCTTGGGAGACTATGTGCTGTCGCCGGCGTGGGAAAAGTGGCGTTTAACGCCCGAAAAAAAGGTGCAAAACCTCCACCGATCCTCCGTCTGATGGGGGCTAGCAGGCACACAGCATAGAGCTGCGGATACGGGCGGAGAATTGCCGGGTCCGTGGCTGCGCATGCGCACGGCAGCGGCCTGCTGCGGCACGCCGTGCAACATGGAGCCGGTCATGCACGAACCTGGCCTGCCAAATAGTACCTCCCTTCGGCCAGGCTCGCCATCCCCAGACCACCCCCCCACCAGTGCCCCCAGCCCCCGCCAAAGCCCCCGCTGCCCGCAGATCGGCTCCCCCCCCCCCGACTGTGGCGGCGCTGGACTCAGTCCGCAGCCGCCTCGCCAGGTTCCCGAAAATAAATAGCTCATGCGCCCCACGCCGTCTGGAACCCGGCCCATCGGGGCGGAGCATCGGGGGAGGGCCTCAGCTAACGTCCTGAGGCCGTCCCGATGGCGTGCGGCGTAATCTGTGAGTATGCCGTTTTGGAGGGGACGGAGCGTCGCAAAAGCTGCACCGCCCCCGATTTCGCTGCCAACGGGGACCAGCGAACGTGATTTTGGCCTCGGAGATCAGAGAATCCCTCCCTTTGTATCTGTCTTTACCAAGTTAAAGATTCCCTGAGCCATGTTAAAGTAATATTCTTGGAGATACAAACCCCAGTCTCAGCATCCTCTGGCCCAGCTCACATCCAGAAGCAAAGGAAAAACAAGTTGATTCAACGCTAGTGAAAACGCAACAATCTGCTCCTGCAAATACCGCTTAATCTAAATGCACTGTGAATATAAATTCTTAAATCTAATAATTATCCAGAGTTGTCTCCTTTGCTGACCTTGTCAAGACAATCGAGACTAATTGTACAAATCAAAAGACATATTAATTTATAGTATCTTAAATACTAAATTTACACCTTCGGATAAAGTACAGGATACATATGAGCTTCAATCCTGTTTTATTCTCATCTGCTCATTTTGGTGATCTATAAGTTCAGCTGATATATTTATTAGAATGGAAACCAAGTTAAAGTGTTCGCAGCAGCAAGATCCCCGAACAAAAGAAATTATAAGCGATTTGAATCTAATTGTAATTATGCCCCATAAGTACGTTTTCTGGCAGCACTTCGTGAGTACCGATGATTTGACTGAGTGCTTCAGATTTCCATACTTAATCAAAGTGCCAATACAAAATACATTTTTGATTTGATATTTTGAATTTTATAACTACAGTGGTTTGTTCGAACAAATCGAGATCAGGGGCGAGATTCTCCGACCCCCCGCCGGGTCGGAGAATCGCCGGGGGCTGGTGTGAATCCCGCCCCCGCCGGTTGCTGAATTCTCCGGCACCGGAGATTCGGCGGGGGCGGGAATCGCGCCGCGCCGGTTGGTGCCCCCCCCCGCGATTCTCCGGCCCGGATGGGCCGAAGTCCCGCTGCTAGAATGCCTGTCCCACCGGCGTGAATTAAACCACCTACCTTACCGGCGGGACAAGGTGGGCTCCGGGGTCCTGGGGGGGGGGGGGGGGGGGATCTGGCCCCGGGGGGTGCCCCCACGGTGGCCTGGCCCGCGATCGGGGCCCACCGATCCGCGGGTGGGCCTGTGCCGCGGGGGCACTCTTTTCCTTCCGCCTTCGCCACGGTCTCCACCATGGCGGAGGAGGAAGAGACTCCCTCCACAGCGCATGCGCGGGGATGCCGTGAGCGGCCGCTAACGCTCCCGCGCATGCGCCGCCCGGCATTGTCATTTCCGCGCCAGCTGGCGGGGCACTTCCGCCAGCTGGCGGGGCGGAAATCAGTCCGGCGCGGGCCTAACCCCTCAAGGTTAGGGCTCGGCCGGTCAAGGGTCGGAGGATTCCACACCTTTGGGGCGGCGCGATGGCCGACTGATTTGCGCCGTTTTTGGCGCCGGTCGGCGGACATCGCGCCGATACCGGAGAATTTCGCCCCAGGTTTGTTCTGAAACATTTAATGTCCCTTAAACGGCATTCCAAAGTTACCCCAACGTTCTGCATACCAGTTCTTGGAGTTAGTTTCATGTCATAACCAATTCAAGAATGATATAAAAATCCTCATCAGGTTTCTCAGCTGCATCTGCCCTGTTTCACCCACTAACATCTTGCTGTTCTCTCTACTGTATGTTTCAACCACCGCACGTGGAATATATCACACGCAAAGTAAGCTGCACAAATACACATGGAGTGCAGCATGTGAGAAACCATAATTTCAGGTAAAAACAGTCCAATGCCGGTGTGCAGATACACTTCAACTCCAGTACCATATATCCAGATTACAGTGCCATATTCTGTTTTTAATAAGCTAAAAAGGTTCCATGTGCCAGGCGTGCAATTACATCCAGTCATTACACTGAAAAAGTGTCACATTTTGAAAGCCATTCAATGTTATGTATAAATCAACCCAAAGGAGACGGTTGGACAGTGGTACTGTCATTTGACTGGTAATCCACAGAACCAGGAGACTCTGGGGATCTGGGTGAACATGAAATGATTACGAAACCTGCTGTCCTGCCCTAACCTACATGTGACTTCGGACCACAGCAATGTGGTTGACTCTTAAATAGCCGGGCAAGCCACTCAGCTGTATTCAACTGTTGCAAATGAAAGTTACACTGTATGAACCGGATATCGACCTCGGCACTGGAACCAACAACGGCAAACTCAGCCCTGTCGACAATTCCTCCTTACTAACATCTGTGGGGTGCTTGTCCCAAAATTGGGAGAGCTGTCTCATAGTCATACTCACGGAATCATATCTTACAGATAATTTAAACTCAATAAAATATCTGGAATTAAAAGTCTAATGATGACCATGAAACCTTTGCCGATTGTCGTAAAAATCCATCTGATTCACTAATGTTCTTTAAAGAAGAAAATCAGCCACCCGTATCTGGTCTGGCCTACATTTTTTTTTAAAATTTAGAGTACCCAATTATTTTTTTCAATTCAGGGGCAATTTAGCGTGGCCAATCAACCTAACCAGCACATCTTTGAGTTGTGGGGGCAAAACCCACGCAAGCACGGGGAGAATGTGTAAACTCCACACGGACAGTGACCCAGAGCCGGGATCAAACCTGGGACCTCAGCGCTATGAGGCAGCAATGCTAACCACTGGGCCACCATGCTGCCCTTTGGTCTGGCCTACATGTGACTCCAGACCCACAACAATGTGGTTGACTCTTAACTGCCCCCTCAAGGGCAATTAGGGATGGACAATAAATGCTGGCATAGCCTGTGACACCCACGTCCTGTGAACAAATAAAAAGAAAACAACACAAGAAGTAGCACTTACTCAACAACAACTGCTCATGGATGCTCAGTTTGGGTTCCGACCAGGGTCACTCAGCTCCTCTCCTCATTATAATAATAATTATCTTTATTGTCACAAGTAGGCTTACATTAACACTGCAATGAAGTTACTGTGAAAAGCCCCTAGTCACCACATTCCGGCGCCTGTTCGGGTACACAGAGGGAGAATTCAGAATGTCCAATTCACCTAACAAGCACCTCATTCGGGACTTGTGGTAGGAAACCGGAACACCCGGAGGAAACAAACGCAGACACGGGGAGAACGTGCAGACTACACACAGATAGTGACCTAGCTGGGAATCGAACCTGGGACCCTGGGGGTGTGAAGCAACAGTGCTAACCACTAAGCTACCGAGCCTCCCATGTGCTACCGTGCCTTAGTTCAAACATGAACAAACATGAATAAAAGAACTGAATGTCAGAGGTGAGACGAGAGTGACTGTCCTTGATATCATGGTAACATTTGATTGAATATGGCATCAAGGAGCCTTATCTAAACTGGAGTCGATGGGAATCAGGGGGAAAATTCATCACGTGTTGGAGTCATACCTGGCAAAAGGAAGGTGGTTGTGGTGGTTGGAGGTCAATAATCTCAGGCTCCACAATATCACTGCAAGAGTTCCTCAGAATACTGTCCTAGGTCCAACCATCTTCAGCTGCTTCACAAATAAATTTCCTTCCAACATAAGGTTAGATGTGGGGATGTTCGCTGATGATTGGCCAATGTTCAACACCATTCCTGACTCCTCAGACACTGAAGCAGTCCATGTGCAAATGCAGCAAGACCAAGATAATATCCAGGCTTGGGCTGACAAGTGGCAAGTAACACTTGTGTCAAATAAGTGCCAGGCAATGACTAGCCATATAAATGCTGTGACTACCAGAGCAGGTCAAAAGCTAGGAATTCTGCAGCGCGTAACTCATCTCCTGACTCCCTAAAGTCTGTCTACCATCAACAAGGCACAAATAGGAGTGTAATGGAATACTCTCCACTTGCCTGGATGAGTGCAGCTCCAACAACACTCAAGAAACTTTATATCATCCAGGACAAAACAGCCTGCTTGAATAGCACCCCTCCCACGAACATTCATTCTGTCGACCACTGGTGCACAGTAGCAGCTGTGTGTCCCATCTACAAGATGTACTGCAGGAACTCACCAAGGTTGCTTAGACACACCTTCTAAACCCACAACCACTGCATGTAGAAGGACAAGAGCAGCAGATACCTGGAAACATCACCAACTGGAGGTTCCCCTCCAAGTCATCACCATTCTGACTTGGAAATCTATCGCCATTCCTTCACTGTTGCTGGGTCAAAATCTTGGAACTCTCTTCCTAACAGCACTGTGGGTGTACCTACACCTCCAGGACTGCAGTGGTTCAAGAAGGCAGCTCACCACCACCTTCTGAAGGGCAATTAGGGATTGGCAATAAATGCTGGCCTTGCCAACGAAGCCCACATCCCATAAATGAATTTTAGTAAATACAGGCTATGTCCTTGTATGTAATAACCTTTTAAATAATATAGATAGTGATTATTAGTCATCATTTGTTTGACATAATTATTTATTGCTTAAACAAATATAATAAAATGAGTCACAAATTTAACAGCATTTATGCAATTCAACTGTATCAAATATTCTACGATGATTGCCCGCACATTGATTCAGATTGAGAACTCACCTCAATTGGTCAGGAAAACATATTGAGACATAGTTGTACTTTCAGATAATAATAATAATTGCTTATTTTCACAAGTAGGCTTCAATGAAGTTACTGTGAAAAGCCTCTAGTCGCCACATTCCGGCGCCTGTTCGGGGACGCTGGTACGAGAATTGAACCCACGCTACTGGCGTTGTTCTGCATTACAAGCCACCTGTTTAGCCCACTGTGCTAAACCAGGTGAGCCTTCCCTTCCTTTCTTTCATGCTGCACAACGGCCAGCAGTTTTCCTTCAGGTGAAAGAACATAACAACAATTTGCAAACAAGTGTTATAATATCATGACACATTTTAGTTATAATATTAACTTCTAGTAATTGCACAACAGGAAACTTCCAGTCAATCGTACATTGTTAGAAACTACACTATCATAATACATTGCCTGCCACCAATACCTATTAAGCAGGAAGGCGCATGGACAATATTTACTGCCTATTTAAGGGCCTCACCCCACTGCCACTGGTAAACCAGTGATGGGCGGAGAGCTCGCCATGTGAGAGCAGGGCAAGTAAACCCCCATACAGGGTTACTTGTGGGCTCCTGTGGCACCCTCTTTCAAAGGCTATCAGTGCCCGGTTAAGGGACCTGGCATTGGAGGATACGGAGATGGGGGGCTGAGAGCCATTGCCCTGTGTTAGCTGCTGTGCTGTTTATCCCCTTTAGAGGGCGATCTGCCAAGAGGATCACGTGATCTGATAATCAGTCAGGGACCAGGGTGGGGGATCACCCAAGCAAGCACGGCTTTCTCTATCAGTTCGATCCTCTGCATTGTAGATATATATAAATAAACATTGCAGTTGCTATTTACCTAACTGGTGAGCAGGATGTATTACAACTGCAGGGGCGGCACAGTGGCACAGTGGTTAGCATTTCTGCCCCATAGCTCCAGGGTCCCGGGTTCAATTCCAGCCTTGAGTCACTGTGTGAAGTTTGCGCTTTCTCCCCATGTCCGCGTGTGTGTCCTCTGGTGCTCTAGTTTCCTCCCACAGTCCAAAGATGTGCAGGTTAGGTAGATTAGCCATGCTAAATTGTCCCTTAGTGTCCAAAAGGTTAGGTTGGATTATTGGGTTGACGGGGATAGGGTGGGAGGTAGGCTTAATTAGGGTGCAGATGTGATGGGCCGAATGGCATCCTTCTGAACTGTAAATTCTATGATTCTAGCGCCTTCCCCCCCTTCACCCCTCTCCTCTGAACTCCACCCCACAACCCCCTCTCGCTATCACTAATCTGTGGGCTAGAGTCCTAGACCTTGCATAGGTTATACTGGCAGAAGCCGCCGCCTCCATCATCCTGGGGAAGGCTTACTGCTGTCCAGTTAAGAGTCTGAGTGGCCCAAAATACTGGCCAAAATCCTAGCCAAAAGGCTAGAAGACTGCGTACCAGAGGTGGTCGCAGAGGACCAGGCGGGCTTTGTCAAAGGTAGACAGCTAACCTCGAACATCAGGCGCTTGCTGAACGTGATAATGACCCCCTCCGGGGAGAGAATACCAGAGGTGATCGTCTCCCTAGACGCAGAAAACGCCTTCAACAGAGTCGAATGGAAATACCTCATAGAGGTACTGGAGCGGTTCGGGCTTGGAACAGGGTTCACCACCTGGGTAAAACTCCTATACAACACTCTCATGGCGAGCGTATGGACCAACTCCTGATACTTCTAACTGCACAGGTGCACCAGACAAGGATGCCCACTGTCCCGCTGCTGTTTTCTCTAGCGATCGAGCCATTAGCAATTGCTCTCAGAGCAGCAAAAAGCTGGAGGGGGGTCCGAAGGGGTGGCAGAGAGCACAGAGTCTCACTCGATGCAGATGACCTGCTCCTCTACATTTCGGACCCACAAAGCAGCATGGGCGGAATCATCACGCTCCTGAAAGAGTTTGGCGTCTTCTCGGGCTACAAACTCAACATGAGCAAAAGCGAGATCTTCCCGGTACACCCACAAGTAGGGGGGGAAGCACTAACGGGACTGCCGTTTAACCAAGCCCAACACAAATGTAGCTACCTGGGGATCCAATAAGCCCATCACTGGAAAGGGATCCACAAATGGAACCTCACCAGTCTGACAGAGGAAGTGAAAAAGGACCTGCAAAGATGGAACACACACCCACTCTCCTTCGTGGGGAGAGTCCAGATGATCAAAATGAATGTACTGCCCAGGTACCTCTTGTCGTGTTATTCACCCTGGGGTAACACGGACTGCAACTGGATGCAGTTGTGCTGTAAAGTAGACACCAAACTTAGACGTTAGTTCAATACGTTTTATTGAACTTCTGGAGCAGTGCACACAGCTTGCTGTTGGTTGACACTCTACTAATCTAAGTGTGCTAACTATAACTAACTAGACCAGATTAGCTCTGAGCCACGTGTAGAAGGTGCTAACTGATATATACACCCTGACTGTCACTACAGTTGTCACCAGTGGAAAGAGGCAGAGTGCTGATGCCTCGTGTGTTTTGTAGTGAGAAACCCCCCTCTAGTATTCTGCCTGGTTATTGGTTGTGTTCTGTCCTGTGTGTTGATTGGCTGTACTGGGTGTCACTGCCTGTCTGTATCTCATTATGTGCTTGAGTGCATATCATGACATCCCCCCCCCTTTAAAAAAAAAATTCATCGGTTGCTTAGAACATATGCGACTGTATGTACATGTATAACTATTTACATTAAATGGCGAGTGAATGAATATGTACATGAAAGGTGTCGAGCGTTCAGATACAAAACAATATTTACAAGATAAATGTCTATAAGTCCAATCTTTGGGGCTGGCGTCGGATTCTTGTCGACCGCCTGAGAGGTGGAGGTGGGGACGACGGCACCTTGACAGGCGGGATTGCTGCCAGATTGGTGGCCTCATGGTGTGAGGTATCTGGAGGAGGCATAACAACATCTGGAAAGGTGAGATTTGGTGGTGGGCAGGCAAGTTTGCGTGGTGCCCTTCTGTTGCGCCTGACAATGGAGCCATCAGCCAGACGAACCACAAACAATCTGGGAGCAGCCTGCCGAACAATAACAATAACATCTGGGGCTGACCAGCCTCCATCAGGCAGCTTGATGCGAACAGCATCTTCTGGAGATAGCACAGGCAAATTGGTAGCATGAGCATTGTACGTCAGCTTCTGCCGGTTCCTGAGTTGCTGCACCTTTTGCAGCACTGGGGGGTGATCCAGGTCTGGTAAGTGTATGGCCGGAACTGTCATTCGCAGGTCTCTATTCATGAGGAGTTGTGCCGGAGACATCCCGATGGACAGAGGGGTTGCCCTGTACGCCAACAGCGCAAGGTTGAAGTCAGAAGCAGAGTCCGCAGCCTTGCAGAGCAGTTGCTTCACTATATGGACCCCTTTCCCGACCTTCCCGTTGGACTGCGGGTAGTGTGGGCTTGAGGTAATGTGTTTGAATTGGTCCGACTTGGCGAAATTGGACCACTCTTGGCTGTGGAAGCAGGGACCATTGTCACTCATGACAGTGAGTGGAATACCATGCCTGGCAAATGTCTCCTTGCAGGCCTTGATGTCTGTCCTTGATGTAAGGTCTGACAGCTTCACACCTTCTGGGTACTTGAGAAGTAATCTATGATGAGCACATAGTCACGCCCATTGGCGTGAAAAAGGTCGATTCCCACCTTGCACCATGGAGAGGTCACGATCTCGTGTTGCTGGAGTGTTTCTTTCGCCTGAGCAGGCTGGAAACGCTGGCAGGTCGCACAATTGAGGACCATGTTGGATATGTCCTGGCTGATTCCAGGCCAATAGACAGCCTGCCGGGCCCTGCGCCTACACTTTTCGACAACAAGGTGTCCCTCGTGGATTTGTTTGAGCACTAAACTCTGCAGGCTGCGAGGAATAACGATACGATCTAGCTTGAGGAGGATCCCCTCGATAACTGTCAGGTCATCCTTCACATTAAAGACCTGAGGGCATTGTCCTTTTTGCCAACCATTTGCGAGGTGGTGCATTACACGCTGCAGAAGCGGGTCCTTGGCAGTCTCTTCTCGGATGTTGATCACTGTTTCATCTGAGGCCGGGAGGTTGCTGGCACACAGTTGCACCTGCGCCTCAATCTGGCGGATGAAGTCAACCTGTTCACAGGGCGAGGTGATGGAGCGTGACAGGGCATCCGCAATTATCAGCTCCTTGCCTGGTGTGTATACTAACTCAAAATCATACCTGCAGTTTCGAAGGAGATTGCGCTGAAGCCTGGGCGGCATGTCATTCAAGTCCGAATGTTATGGACCAAGGGTCTGTGGTCAGTCTCCACTGTGAATGTTGGTAGACCGTAGACATAGTCATTGAACTTTACAATGCCGGTTAGGAGGCCCAGGCACTCTTTTTCTAGGGCATACCTCTGTTCAGTAGGAGTCATGGCCCTTGACGCATAGGCCATTGGAGCCCAGGACGAGGAGTCATCCTTCTGGAGGAGCACTGCACCAATGCGTCCGTGGAGATTTTTGTCTCCCTGTCCGGGTCAAAAACCGCTAGTACCGGAGCAGTGGTGAGCTTTGCCTTTAGCTTGAGCCACTCTGCTTGATGTGTGGGTAGCCACTGGAATGCAGTGGACTTCTTCACCAGATGCCTGAGAGCCGTGGTGTGTGATGCCAGGTTGGGAATGAACTTTCCCAAGAAGTTTACCATACCGAGGAAGCGTAGTACCGTCTTTTTGTACATCATCTATGTAGACACACACCCCTCAATGCTCTCCATCATCTGCTCCATGATTCTGTGGAAGATTTCAGAGGCTGAAACAATGCCGAACGGCATCCTGTTATAACAGGACCTTCCGAAAGGTGTATTGAACGTGCAGAGCTTCCTGCTGGACTCGTCCAGTTGAATCTGCCAGAAAACACGCGATGCATCGAACTTCGTGAAGAATTTGGTGTATGCCATCTCACTTGTCAGTTCCTCCCGCTTCAGGATCGGGTAGTGCTCCCGCATTATGTTCCGGTTAAGATCTTTGGGATCTATGCATATCCGTAACTCTCCTGAGAGCTTCTTCACACAGACCATCGAGCTGACCCAGTCAGTCAGTTCCGTCACTTTCGAGATTATACCCGGGTCTTGGAGCTCCTGCAGCTGCACCTTTAAACGTTCCTTCAGAGGAGCCGGCACCCGGCGTGGTGCATGGATTACAGGCGTGGCATCAGGCCTGAGTAGGATCTTGTAGCAGTATGGCAGAGTGCCCATTCCATCAAATACATCCGGGTATTGAGCCAGGATGTCATCAATGTCAGCCTGAAGATCCACATTGGAAGAGAACATGGACTCGCTATACGAGGTTGAGTAGCTTGCATGCATGGGCACCAAGCAGGGATGCCTTATCAGGCTTGACGATTTCGAATCGCAGTGTGGCATTGATGGTCTTGTTGGAGACAAACAGATGACAAGATCCTAATGCAGTTATGGCATTGCCATTATAATCAAGGAGCTGGCGGAAGCATTTTGGGTTGTTTTTTAATGCGGTCAAAATCAGCTTGAGAGATGAGATTGGCTGAAGCACCAGTGTCCAGCTTGAACTGGATGCTGCATTGGTTAACGTGTATGACAGCACGCCATTCGTCCGCAGAATCCACGTTGAGGAGAGATAGGCATCTTGCTGAATTTGAGGAGGCATACTCACATGTAGTGATGATGCCCACACGATATGGGGACTCCAGGCAGTCGTCCTCTGGATCCGTAGTGCTACCAGGATCAGAATCCAGTAGACCTTGCTGTACACATCGAACGCGTTTGCGTTGGAAATGGGATCGCTGGCCCTTGACCGGTGGTGCAGACCTACACAAGGCTGTATAATGTCCAGGCTTTCCACAATTTAAACATCGCCTGCCTTTTGCAGGCATTGCCGCTTTAAGTGGGCGGTGCCGCATTTCGGGCACGTCATGCCGTTGGCGTTGTTACGGCTCCATGCTTCGTTGCACTTGCACAGTGCGGTCAGCCGACATTCGCACTTCCAAAGTTTGGTCTTCGGCCGCTTCATTCTCCCGTTCGTGATGCGCATGCGTGGGACCCCGGGAAAAGTGCGCGAAATGGCCGCCTTCATCGATACTGAGATGCCGCATCCGGGCGATGGCCTGTACCCTCTCTGACTCGTGGGAGGCAAGTTGTTCCTGTTCTGCCGATTTGAAACGGGAGTACCGATTTCTCGCCTGTTCATGCACATTACACGTCTCGACTGCTTCTGGCAGGGTCATGTTTTTAATTTTGAGGAGCTGCTCCCGCAAAGAGTCGGAGTGGACCCCAAACACGATCTGATCCTTGATGATGGAATCAGCGGTGTCACCATAGTTGCAGGACTGCACTAATATATGGAGATGAGTTATAAAGGATTGGAAAGGTTCATCCTTACCCTGAAGGCGTTGTTGAAAGACATAGTGCTCAAAGCTCTCGTTCGTTTTGACTGCACAGTGACTGTCGAATTTGGCTAAAACGGTCTTGAATTTGGTCTTGTCCTCGTCGTCGGCAAAAGTGAGCGAGTTGAAAATTTGGATGACTTGGTCCTCCGCAGTTGATAGGAGCAGCGCGATTTTTCTGGCATCGGATGCATCCTCAAGGCCCAAGGCCTTAATGTAGAGAAGGAACCTCTGCTTGAAGACCTGCCAGTTGGCGCCGAGATTGCCGGAGATCCGTAGCTGTAGAGGGGCCTGGATCTTCTCCATGCCGCTGGAAGGCACTCGCTGGTCGTCACTAAATCACTCGAGGTAAACCACTTAGATAAAGTAGACTACTGGTACCATGTCTTGTTATTCACCCTGGGGTAACACGGACTGCAGCTGGATGCAGTTGTACTGTAAAGTAGTTCAATACATTTTATTGAACTGCTGGAGCAGTGCACACAGCTTGCTGTGGGTTGACACTCTACTAATCTAAGTGTGCTAACTAATAACTAACTAGACCAGACTAGCTCTGAGCCATGTGTAGAAGGTGCTAACTGATAGAAACACCCTGACTGTCACTACAGTTGTCACCAGTGGAAAGAGGCAGAGTGCTGATGCCTCGTGTGTTTTATAGTTGGAAAGCCCCCTCTAGTGTTCTGCCTGGTGATTGGTTGTGTTCTGTCCTGTGTGTTGACTGGCTGTACTGGGTGTCTGTCACTGCCTGTCTGTATCTCATTATGTACATGAGTGCATATCATGACACCTCTTCCTACTTAGATCCATCCCAATCTACATCCCCAAGGCCTTTTTCAAAGCACTAGACAGACTAATCATGGCATTCGTATGGGGGGGGGGGGGGGGGGGGGGGGCGGGGAGAATGCTAGGATTCCAAAGACGGTCCTACAAAAAACAAAATCAAGCGGGGGACTAGCCCTCCCAAACCTACAATTCTACCACTGGACGGCGACAGCCAAGCAAATAAGAGGATGGATCAAGGAGCCAGAAGCCGAATGGCTGCGCGCGGAAGAGGCCTCCTGCGTTGGGACCTCCCTCTGGGCCCTCGCCCTGGCGGCACTCCCATCCCCACCCAAAAAACACTCCAGCAGCCTAGTGGTGGTACCCACCCTCCAGTCCTGGAACCAACTGCGGCAGCAATTTGGCCTGACCAAAATGTCGGACAAAGCCCCCATCTGCAACAACCATCGGTTCACACCAGCGCTGACTGACGCCACCTTCAAAAAGACGGAGGGACACTGACAGTCAGGGACCTATACACGGACGGCAGGATCACAACACTGAATGAACTGACAAAGAAATTCCAGCTAGCCAGGGGGAATGAGCTAAAGTACCTGCAACTCAAAATCTTCCTAGGAAAGGAGACAAGGTCGTACCCACAACCGCCACGACAGACATTACTGAAAGAGTTACTGGACACAAGCATCCTAGATAAAGGGAAATGTAGCGACATGTATGACCGACTGGTAGAAAGGGCCGACACCGTACTGGATTGAACAAGAAAGAAATGGGAGGAAGACCTGGGGACTGAAATAGGGTGGGGATTCTGGAGTGAAGCACTGCATTGGGTCAACTCCACGCAAGGCTCAGCCTGACACAACTTAAAGTGGTACATAGAGCCCACTTAACAAGAACTCGTAGGTTCTTCCCAGAGGTGGAGGACAGATGTGAACAGTGCCCAGCCAACCACACCCACATGTTCCGTTCTTGCCCCAGACTTGTGGGGTAGTGGACAGCCTTCTTCGAGGCAATGTCCAAAGTGGTAGGGATGAGGGTGGAGCCATGCCCGAAAGTGGCGATCTTCGGGGTATCAGACCAGCCAGATCTATTCCTGGGGAGGAGGGTGGACGCCCTTGCTTTTGCCTCCCTGATCGCCCGCCGTAGAATCCTGTTGGCCGGCGGTCAGCAGCACCACCCAAAGCTGCAGACTGACTGTCCGACCTCTCGGAATCTCTCCAAATGGAGAAAATCAAATTCGCCATCCGAGGGTCAGACAACGGCTTCCACAGAGCGTGGGAGCCATTCACCCAATTGTTCCGGAACCTGTTTGTGGCCAACGAACAAGCAGAAGATTAGCCAGGTAGCCAAGAATAAGGGGAAAGTAGCCAAGGCATGAGAGGGAGGGATAGACCGGGAGGGGGTGGGAACATCTTATCCCAGGAGAAAAGAATGGTGAACCACAGGAGAAGGGGAGAGAGGAGGGCGAAAGGGGGCGGAGGGGGGGGGGGGAGAAGAGTGAGGAGACAGGGAACAATAGAGGGGAACCAGAGAGATGGGGGGGAGGCAAGGGAATGGTAACCGGAAGGAGGGCACGGGAAAAGAAAACAAACTTGGCAAATACAGGAACAGAGATCAAGGAAAATACAGGCGAAAGACGGGACGAACGACCGAAGCGGAGGTGAATGCGAGACGACAACGGCAGCGAAAACTATCTGGGAGAAGCAAGTGACAACACCAACACCAGATCCATTCACGAATTGCCCTCTCTGTATTGGACATAACCAATGTAATTGTTTCTCCGGCCCCTAAATGTATATCTACCTCCCAGTTTACCCCCCCGCACAAACAGATGCCTACTTATGTGTTAAAAATAATATTGCCAATTGTACAGAGTTGCTGTTGTCGAGCTAGTGCATAATACCCTACCAGTTATTATTAGTTTTTTTTTGTGTGTGTTCTCTTCTCTTCTATATATATATATATATTATTCTGTGTACATAATTGTGAATATACTTTGTTCAAAAACCCAATAAAAAACATTTATAAAATAAAAAGAGTCTGAGTGGCATTTAATACGGCAGACTTTCCTAAAAATGACGACACGGGGCTCTCGCTACCTCTCCAGTCGGTAACAAGATCCCGCTCACCTCCATTAAATACAACCCATAAACTGTCTGCCCACTTTCAATTGTTCATTGTCTTTATTAGAGTTGGTAGGAAATTTATTTAGGTCATAAGGGGTTTGTAATGAGACGCAACCAGTGGTGGCTGACTGTACAAGGGGCCTCACCTGTCCGGAACCTACTCAAAAAAGACCACTGTTGCCATTGTAGTTCAAATCCTGTCATTCAAGAGTTGGGGTTTGTCACAAGAGGCATGTTTGTGACTTCCCGTGTTTCCCGTTCCCTGACCCAAAGACTGTCTGTTGGTAGATTTTGCTCAAGAAGAGTGCACCATATGGGACACTGAGATTGAAGCCGGTTGAACAAGTCATCATGGAGTGGTAACTGAGGTGCAGCTTGGATGGTTTCAACCAGCTTGTGGGTCAATGTCAGTCGGTGGATGTGTGGCGGAGTGATGTTTACGAGGACAGGAAGCTGGAGGAAAGGGTGTTGAGTGTTAACAAGATGTGTGTGAGATGACATTTAACAGATAAATGCACAATACTCTACTGTGGAGTGTGTTAGGGAGAGTGCTGAGGTCTGGAGTGTTGTGGCAGCAACACCTCATGTAGACCCAGCAGGCTTCGTCAGTAAGTTGTTTCTGATTTTGACTCTTCAAATGTTCCCGGAAGGACAGATCCCTATCTAGAGTCACTCCCAAGTATGTTGGGTTGGGTTCATGTTTTAGTTTCTGGCCATCTAGATAAATATGCAATTCTTTTTTTCCACTGGCATTGTGGAGGTGGTTTTATAGGGATTTAATGCGAGACACATGTGCTTCAGTAGTCCGTCAATTCTGTAACATCTTCATTAAGGACCTGGGGTGAAATTCTCCGTTATCGGCGCAAAGTCCGCCGATCGGCGCAAAAAACGGCGCAAATCTGACTTGCGTCACGCCGGAAAAATCGTTGCAAAGTCTCCGGCCCGAAATGGGCTAGCAGCGACGTGACGGGATTCGCGCTTGCGCCCGTGGTTCATGCCGTGCAGCATCATACGCGCCGCACGGCGTGACGGCTCATAAGGACGCGCTGCACCCCCCCACCCGACCGGAACACCCGACCGGAACACCCGACTGGATGGCTGGCCGCCGCTCAGCCCCGAGGTTCCAGTCACGGGATGTGGAGGCGCTCCTGGACGCAGTGGAGCAGAGGAGGGAGGCCCTGTATCCCGGGCACGGCCGCAGAGTTGCCCCACGCCACAGCCGGCATCTGTGGAGGGAGGTGGCAGAGGCCGTCACCGCTGCGGCACTGACACCACGGACAGGCACCCAGTGCCACAAGAAGGTGAACGACCTCGTCAGAGCAGGCAGGGTGAGCCTCCCCCCCCCGCCCGATATCCATATCCCCCCTCCCCCATATCCCCCCATCCCTCATATCCCCCCTCCCCCATATCCCCCTCCCCATATCCCCATATCCCCCCTCCCCCATACCCCCCCTCCCCATATCCCCCCTCCCCCATATCCCCCTCCCCCATATCCCCCCTCCCCCATATTCCCCCTCCCCATATCCCCCTCTCCCATATCCCCCCTCCCCCATATCCCCCCTCCCCATATCCCCCCTCCCCCATATCCCCCTCCCCATATCCCCCTCCCCCATATACCCCCTCCCCCATATCCCCCCTCCCCCATATCCCCCATATCCCCCCTCCCCCATAACCCCCCTCCCCCATATCCCCCTCCCCATATCCCCCCTCCCCCATATCCCCCCCTCCCCATGACGGCCCATGTCCAGAGCTTGTGGAACAACAGGGCCGTCATTCTCCGACCCCCCGCCGGGTCGGAGAATGGCCGTTGGCCGCCGTGAATCCCGCCCCCGCCCCCGCCGAAGTCTCCGGTACCGGAGATTGGGCGGGGGCGGGAATCGGGCCGCGCCGGTTGGCGGGACCCCCCGCTCAATTCTCCGGCCCGGATGGGCTGAAGTCCCGCCCAGAAATTGCCTGTCCCGCCGGCGTAAATCAAAGCTGGTATTTACCGGCAGGACAAGGCGACGCGGGTGGGCTCCGGGGTCCTGGGGAGGGGCGCGGGGCGATCTGACCCCGGGGGTTGCCCCCACGGTGGCCTGGCCCGCGATTGGGGCCCACCGATCCGCGGGCGGACCTGTGCCGTGGGGGCACTCTTTCCCTTCCGCCTCCGCCACGGCCTACACCATGGCGGAGGCGGAAGAGACTCTCCCCACTATGCATGCGCGGGAAACTGTCGGCGGCCGCTGACGCTCCAGCGCATGCACCGCATTTCCGCGCCAGCTGGCGGGGCACCAAACGCCATTTCCGCCAGCTGGCGGGGCGGAAATCCCTCCGACGCCGGCCTAGTCCCTCAATGTTGGGGCTCGGCCCCCAAAGATGCGGAGCATTCCGCACCTTTGGGCCAGCGCGATGCCCATCTGATTGGCGCCGTTTTTGGCGCCAGTCGGCGGACATCGCGCCGTTGGGGGAGAATTTCGCCCCTGATGTCAGCAGCATAGATTAACATGCACGGCGTGGTTGTTGACAGGTTATTTGTATGTAGGTTTAACAGCATTGGGGCTACCGCTGACCCCTGCAATCGTCCATTGGCCTGTCTTCCGTGTGCACTACTCCCTTGCCCAAGGTGGACTCTGAGTAGACTGTTGCAAATGAGAGTTTCAACAAGAATCCTTATCCAGGTGAGAAGCATTCTGGATAGCTTTAAGAGCAGACCAGTGGGCCACACTGTATCATAAGCCGTTGTGAGGTGCAGTAAAACTATACCTGTCCTCAGGTTCGTTTGGAAGCCATCTTCAATGTAGATGGTGAGTGCCAGAAACTGATCACATGTGCTGCCCCTTACAGAAACCAACTTGGCCGACATTAAGGATGGTCTCTACCTCCAGCGATTGTGTTGCAGGATAAGATGCCCAAAGATCTTACAAGCACATAGAAAGTAGCGAAAAGCGCTACCCCACCCTCCCCCTAACACCCCACCCAAACGGCAGCCTCCAGTGAGGGCAGTGCCAGTCAACAGTACCCCTGGCAGCAGGGAGGGCGCAAGGACCGGGGGCACCATGGGGCCTGATACTGAAGTGGAAGGAGTGCGGGGGTGGGGGAGGGACATTCGCGGGCGGGGCCCGCCGTGCCAACCGGGGCCACTGTGTGGCCCATGGAACCTGGTTGGGCACCATGTTAACATGTTGGCCTTTCACGCCCTGCAGATAATGGCATTTGGCCAGCAACACTGGCTGCCGTGGTGACGGCCGCAGTTCTGCGAGATGCCCTGTGTCCGCGTGACTGGGGGCCACTTGGAGAGGAAGGGAAACTGCAGCAGCAGCGCGGGCAGCAGCGGAATGGGCTGCAGAGGACTGGGCTGCAGAGGGCCGGGCTGCAGAGGACCGGGCTGCAGTAGAACAGCCAGCAGAGGACCGGGCTGCAGAGGACCGGGCTGCAGAGGGCCGGGCTGCAGAGGACCGGGCTGCAGAGGACCGGGCTGCAGAGGGCCGGGCTGCAGAGGACCGCGATGCAGAGGGCCGGGCTGCAGAGGGCCGGGCTGCAGAGAGCCGGGTTGCAGAGAGCCGGGCTGCAGAGAACCGGGCTGCAGAGGACCGGGCTGCAGAGGGCCGGGCTGCAGAGGACTGGGATGCAGTAGAACGGCCAGCAGAGGGCCGGGCTGCACAGGACCGGGCTGCAGAGGGCCGGGCTGCAGAGGACCGGGCTGCAGAGGGCCGGGCTGCAGAGGGCCGGGCTGCAGAGGGCCGGGCTGCAGAGGACCGGGCTGCAGAGGGCCGGGCTGCAGAGAGCCGGGCTGCAGAGGGCCGGGCTGCAGAGGACCGGGCTGCAGAGGGCCGGGCTGCAGAGGACCACGATGCAGAGGGCCGGGCTGCAGAGGACGGGGCTGCAGAGGGCCGGGCTGCAGAGGACCGGGCTGCAGAGGGCCGGGCTGCAGAGGACCGGGCTGCAGAGGACCGGGCTGCAGAGGACCGGGCTGCAGAGGGCCGGGCTGCAGAGGGCCGGGCTGCAGAGGAACAGCCAGCAGAGGGCCGGGCTGCAGAGGACCGGGCTGCAGAGGACTGGGCTGCACAGGACCGGGCTGCAGAAGAATGGCCAGCAGAGGGCCGGGCTGCAGAGGGCCGGGCTGCAGAAGAACGGCCAGCAGAGGAACAGCCAGCAGAGAGCCGGGCTGCAGAGGACTGGGCTGCAGAGGACTGGGCTGCACAGGACCGGGCTGCAGAAGAATGGCCAGCAGAGGGCCGGGCTGCAGAGGGCCGGGCTGCAGAGGAACAGCCAGCAGAGGGCCGGGCTGCAGAGGGCCGGGCTGCAGAGGGCCGGGCTGCAGAGAGCCGGGCTGCAGAGGGCCGGGCTGCAGAGGGCCGGGCTGCAGAGGGCCGGGCTGCAGAGGGCCGGGCTGCAGAGGGCCGGGCTGCAGAGAGCCGGGCTGCAGACGACCGGGCTGCAGAGGACCGGGCTGCAGAGGACCGGGCTGCAGATGACCGGGCTGCAGAGGGCCGGGCTGCAGAGGGCCGGGCTGCAGAGGACCGGGCTGCAGAGGACCGGGCTGCAGAGGGACAGCCAGCAGAGAGCCGGGCTGCAGAGGACTGGGCTGCAGAGGACTGGGCTGCACAGGACCGGGCTGCAGAAGAATGGCCAGCAGAGGGCCGGGCTGCAGAGGGCCGGGCTGCAGAGGAACAGCCAGCAGAGGGCCGGGCTGCAGAGGGCCGGGCTGCAGAGGGCCGGGCTGCAGAGAGCCGGGCTGCAGAGGGCCGGGCTGCAGAGGGCCGGGCTGCAGAGGGCCGGGCTGCAGAGGGCCGGGCTGCAGAGAGCCGGGCTGCAGACGACCGGGCTGCAGAGGACCGGGCTGCAGAGGACCGGGCTGCAGATGACCGGGCTGCAGAGGGCCGGGCTGCAGAGGGCCGGGCTGCAGAGGACCGGGCTGCAGAGGACCGGGCTGCAGAGGGCCGGGCTGCAGAGAGCCAGGCTGCAGAGGACCGGGCTGCAGAGGGCCGGGCTGCAGAGGACCGGGCTGCAGAGGGCCGGGCTGCAGAGAGCCGGGCTGCAGAGAGCCGGGCTGCAGAGGACCGGGCTGCAGAGGACCGGGCTGCAGAGGGCCGGGCTGCAGAGGGACGGGCTGCAGAGGACTGGGCTGCAGAGGAACAGCCAGCAGCGGAACGGGCTGCAGATGACTGGGCTGCAGAGGGCCGGGCTGCAGACGGCCGGGCTGCAGAGGGACGGGCTGCAGAGGGCCGGGCTGCAGAGGGCCGGGCTGCAGAGGACCGGGCTGCAGAGGAACAGCCAGCAGCGGAACGGGCTGCAGATGACTGGGCTGCAGAGGAACAGCCAGCAGCGGAACGGGCTGCAGAGGACTGGGCTGCAGAGGACCGGGCTGCAGAGGGCCGGGCTGCAGAGGGCCGGGCTGCAGAGGGACGGGCTGCAGAGGGCCGGGCTGCAGAGGGCCGGGCTGCAGAGGGCCGGGCTGCAGAGGGACGGGCTGCAGAGGGCCGGGCTGCAGAGGGCCGGGCTGCAGAGGACCGGGCTGCAGAGGACCGGGCTGCAGAGGACCGGGCTGCAGAGGACCGGGCTGCAGAGGGCCGGGCTGCAGAGAGCCGGGCTGCAGAGAGCCGGGCTGCAGAGGACCGGGCTGCAGAGGACCGGGCTGCAGAGGGCCGGGCTGCAGAGGGACGGGCTGCAGAGGGACGGGCTGCAGAGGGCCGGGCTGCAGAGGGCCGGGCTGCAGAGCAACAGCCAGCAGAGGACCGGGCTGCAGAGGACCGGGCTGCAGAGGACCGGGCTGCAGAGGGACGGGCTGCAGAGGGACGGGCTGCAGAGGGCCGGGCTGCAGAGGGCCGGGCTGCAGAGGGCCAGGCTGCAGAGGGACGGGCTGCAGAGGACCGGGCTGCAGAGGACCGGGCTGCAGAGGGCCGGGCTGCAGAGGACCGGGCTGCAGAGGAACAGCCAGCAGCGGAACGGGCTGCAGAGGACTGGGCTGCAGAGGACCGGGCTGCAGAGGACCGGGCTGCAGAGGGCCGGGCTGCAGAGGGCCGGGCTGCAGAGGGCCGGGCTGCAGAGGGCCGGGCTGCAGAGGAACAGCCAGCAGCGGAACGGGCTGCAGAGGACTGGGCTGCAGAGGGCCGGGCTGCAGAGGGCCGGGCTGCAGAAGACCGGGCTGCAGAGGACCGGGCTGCAGAGGAACTGCCAGCAGCGGAACGGGCTGCAGAGGGCCGGGCTGCAGAGGAACAGCCAGCAGCGGAACGGACTGCAGAGGGCCGGGCTGCAGAGAGCCGGGCTGCAGAGAGCCGGGCTGCAGAGGGCCGGGCTGCAGAGGACCGGCTGCAGAGGAGCAGCCAGCAGCGGAACGGACTGCAGAGGGCCGGGCTGCAGAGGGACGGGCTGCAGAGGGCCGGGCTGCAGAGGGCCGGGCTGCAGAGGGCCGGGCTGCAGAGGACCGGGCTGCAGAAGACCGGGCTGCAGAGGAACAGCCAGCAGCGGAACGGGCTGCAGAGGATCGGGCTGCAGAGGGCCGGGCTGCAGAGGAACGGGCTGCAGAGAGCCGGGCTGCAGAGAGCCGGGCTGCAGAGGGCCGGGCTGCAGAGGACCGGGCTGCAGAGGACCGGGCTGCAGAGGACCGGGCTGCAGACGACCGGGCTGCAGAGGAACGGGCTGCAGAGGGGCAGGTGGCGGCCACACAAGCTGGAGGGCCGGCTGCCCAACAGGCCAAGGGGGAGGAAGTGCCAAGGAGGCGCCGCATGAGGACTCACGTGTTCCGGCGGCGCCTGTCACTCGAGGACTTGCCAGACTGGGCATGCCGTTGGAGACTCTGGATGAGCAGTGAGACAGTGCGACACATCTGCCAGATGATGGCACACCCGGCACCGCGGGGGTATGGGGGAGGACACCCGCTCCCGGTAACCGTCAAGGTGACTGTCGCCCTGAACCTCTCTGCCACGGGGTCCTTCCAGTCGCCGATTGGGGACCCGTCTGGGATCTCACAGACCTCGGCGCACAGATACATCCGCGCCGTCACGGAGGCCCTTTATGCCCAGGCACCTCAATACATCCAGTTCCATGTGGGCCGAGCCCACCAGGATGCCTGGGCAACAGGGTTTGCTGTCATCGCTGGGATGCCCCGGGTCCAGGGGGCGATAGAAGGGATGCATGTCGCCCTACGGACACCGGCGGATAACAGGCCGCTCTACACTAACAGAAGGGGGTGCTCGGTCTCTCTATCCTCCCTGTACTGGGATGACCTGCCCCCCCGCCCCGCCCCTTACCCCACAGAGGCCCCCTAAATAAAGAAACCCCCACAGAGACCCCTGAAAGAAAGAGATTTCCCACAGAGACCTCCTAACCCCCCCAGAGATTCCCTAAATAAAGAGACCCCTCAGAGGCCCACTAAATAAGGGGACCACCTCATAGAGCCCCCCAAAGTAAAGAGACCCCCCCCCTCAGACCGCCCCATAAAAGTGACCGCTGTCAGGAAGCCCTCCATAAAAGTGAACCTTGACAGAAACACCCCCCACCCAGAAAAAAAACCCTTGTCAGGAGCCCCTCGAAGAGAGACCCCGGTCAGTGAGCCAGACAGAATTAAGTGCTTTCCAATCACCTCCCTTTACAGTTGAGTGATTTTGAAGTGGTCAGCTAGACATTGACAGCACGTAATTAGAATCATAGAATCTCTACAGTGCAGAAGGAGGACCTTAGGCCCATCGAGTCTGCACCGACTCTCTGAAAAAGCACTCCTACCTTTGGACTGTGGGAGGAAACTGGAGCACTCGGAAAAAACCCACGCAGACATAGGGAGAAAGTGCAAACAGTCACCCAAGGCCAGAATTGAACGCAGGTCGCTGGTGCTGTGAGGCAGCAACGCTAACCACTATACTATCGTGGCACCCCTGTTTGAAGTGGTCCAGGAGCTGTGAATTAAAGCTTGATGTTTATGAACATTGCAGTTAGAGCACTTTAGAGTTACTCAACTGTGAAGGAAGGTGAACAGAACAATGCTGATAGATGTGGTGTGTGGAAGCTGTCAATCACAGCCGAGTAAAATTAATATCAAAGAGAAATGAATTTATGGCTTGCAGCTCAAAGATCTGAGGGGGTTTAAACCCAGCTGACTGGTTTTCTCTTTCCAGGATTTGACAGGTGCTGCTTCCTGTGTCTGAGCCAGCAGGTGTATTACCCAGGTGAGTGTTAAAGCAGTGATTTTTTTCACTGCCTCTGTCTGGACTGCTCTCTAGCGTCTAATCAGGGGTCTCTCTTCTGGGGAACTTCCTGACAGAAGTCTCTCTTCTGGGAGGCTTCCTGAGAGGGGTTTCTCTTCTAGGGGGGCTTCCTGATTGGTGTCTCCTTTCTGGGGGACTTCCTGACAGGGGTTGCTTTTCTGGGGCGACTATGGGGGTTTCTTTATTTAGGGGGTGTCTGTGGATCTCTTTATTTAGGGGATCTCTGGAAAGGGGTCTCTTTACTGAGGGGGCCTCTGTAGGGAGTTCTCTTATTTAGGGAGTCTCTGGTGGGGTTCTGGTGGGGTGGACAGGTCTTGCATTGTGGGAGGGGGTGGGTGGCCATCGATACATTTTGGGGACAACTCCCTTCAAGTGTTACCCCCCTTGCCCACCGCGAGGTCCAACGCGTCAGGGCCACGTTTGTCAGGACCAGTAATGATTCTTGCCCACATGATTCTCAGCCCAGAGGACCGGAGAATCACGCCGGCCCGCAGAATAGTGGGCGCGATTCTCCGCTCCCGCGACTAGGTGCCCACGCCGTCGAGGTTCATTACCGATTCAGGGCCCGAATTGGGCTAGGATCGGGGCCGTGAGAAACTCGTGGGGAGTGTCGCGAAAGCAGCGTCGGCAACGCGCCCCCCGCGGCGCCGCTTTACTGGCGTAACTGCCGTCACCCGCGCATGCGTGGTTGCCGTCCTCCCCGAGGCCGCCCCGCAAGAAGATGTCGGATGGATCTTGCGGGGCGCGGAGGAAAGGAGGTCCTCCTTCAGAGAGGCTTGCCCGCCGATCGGTGGGCACCAATCGCGGGCCAGACACCTTATGAGTCCTACACCGGTGAAAGAGGTCATCAGAGGTCACTTTGAAGAATTATGGGGTACCTTTGGGAGAGCGGTGGAGGCACATGAGGGTTCTTGTACTTGAAAGAGCACTCACCCTGGTAAGGGCCCGCCTTCATGTCGTTGAGATGCTACTGCATGTTGTGCCATTTCCCCTGACAGGACAGAGTGGTAGGGTGCTGGGCAAGGTGTGCTCATGGACTCGGTCCCTGGCGAGAGGTGGGAGCGAGTTCCTGATTGAGTTCGAAATTTGGCTGCAATGTTTTGATAATGTTGATTTGAATGGTGTCTTTATCCTTCAATTTTTGTCATGGCAAAGGCACCCCCAAAGATATTACCTCCCTTCCTTCCTGCCCTTTTAAAAGGGTTTTTCAAAAACGGCCTGCCCACACCGGCCTGACTGCCCATTTGAAAAAAAAAGAAGAAATCACTTATTGTCACAAGTAGGCTTCAAATGAAGTTACTGTGAAAAGCCCCTAGTCGCCACATTCCGGCACCTGTTCGGGGAGGCTGTTACGGGAATCGAACCGTGCTGCTGGCCTGCCTTGGTCTGCTTTCAAAGCTAGCGATTTAGCCCTGTGCTAAACAGCCCCTTGATCCATTATCTGCCCCATTATCAGGGTCAATTGTTTTTAATAAGCTCAGTTGGTCTTGATTATTTATTTCAACAAGATGGGGGGGGCTATTGATTTCAGCCCCCGTCCACCCCAGCTATATTAAGGGGGTGAGCTCGGGGGTGGTGGGAAGGTGGTAGAGTTGGCATCCGCCCTTTTTACATGCCTCCCTGTCAAAAATATGCGCGCTGGGGGCAGGTAAAATCCCACCTAGCATCTTAATTTTTTGTCAAGTCAGTGATGTTTGGGGAAGTAACTTAATCAGGAAGTAATGGGGCGGGATTCTCCGGTTGCCAACGCCAAAATTGCGTTCGGATATCAGCCGGAGAATCCCCGTTTGTCCAGCGCCGCTCGTCGGGGGGGAGCCGTGCCGCTGGCCGGGGGGGGGCGGGGGGCTTCGGTGAGGGCTGGGGAGACTGGGGGCGGGTGATCCAGGGGTGACGAGGGGGTTACTGGGGGACATTATTTGGTCGGCTGGATCCGTGCACGGCCGGCGCCATGTTCCACGGCGCAGTCGACGCAGGCCGCCACCATGCGCAAGAGCGGTCACTCCCCGGCCGTATCCGCAGGTAAAGCTGGGGTCTTTACTCTGGACGGCTGCTAGCCCCCACCGGACGGAGGATCGGTGCAGCTATTGCGCCTTTTTTTCTGGCGGGAAACGCCACTGTTCCCACGCCGGCGTCAGCACTTAGTCTGTAAATCGGCGAATCCAGCCCAGGTTTCTTCAACTGGAAGAGTACACAACTTTCCTTCTCAATTACACAATTAGAGTTCCATCACGTTCAGTTCAGCAATGAGTCACATTATAGATCCAACAGGGGAATCATATTAACATATTTTTAAGCAGTGTTCACTTCAAATGCAACAAAAGATCGCTGCCACAATGAAAGGAAAATGTAGTACAAGATGTACTTAGATTGACCTCTACCTCCATTTGACGAAGTAGAATACTGAAAATTACTTGGAAAAGGATTATCACAATAATATGCATAGACTAATGGTAAATCCAAATCATCAATCATGGATTAAAAATTTGTTAATACCCTTAAGAGGTGAAATAGCATTAATATTCAGATGAGCATGGTCTCACATTAGGGGTATAATGCATGCAGCAATTGTCACTGTCTGCGATACAACTTAAATATAGAATAATAGCCGACAAACAAATTAAACGTATTGTAAAAAATAAACTGAGTTAAGGGCTGCAATGTATTCTGGTAAGTCAGATGGCACTTTAAAAGCTGCGGAGGATTCACCTACACGATTGTACTAAATAGCACCCTTTTAAATCAACCCATATATTTATCATCAGAAATAATGGCAGGGTCAATAATTGGTATGTTCTAGACATATTCTTGAATAAGTACACATATTTATTGAGACTAATTTGTGAAAGAGGCATTATTGTCAATTCATTTTTGTTGGAATAATAGAGGGGGGAGGAGGGGGAGGAAGGAAGGGGAGGGGGAGGGTGGCTGGGGAGGATGGGGGAGGGGAGTGGGTGGTGTGGAGGGGGAGGGAGGGGAGGTGGTGGGGAGGGGGAGGGAGGAGGGGAAGGGGTGGAGGGGGCCCATCTCTAATTGGCTTTGAGGAGTTGGTGGTGAGCTGCTTTCTTAAATCACTGCAGCCAACGTGGTGTAGACACAACCACCGTGCTGTTTGGGAGGACTTTCCTGGATTTTGACCCAGCGACAGTGAAGGAACGACGAAACAGTTCCAAGTCCGGATGGTTTGTGGTTTGGAGAGGAACCTGCAGGTGATGGTGTTCCCAAGCATCTGCTGCCCTTGTCTCTCTGGGTGGTAGAGGGTTTTGAAGGTGCTGTCACAGGAGCCTTGATGAATTTCTGCGATGCATCTTGTAGGTAGCTCGTGTGGTTGTGACTCCTAGCTATGGGAATCCCTGGCGTAGGCAGTCAATTCATAGAATCTCTACAGTGCAGAAGGAGGCCATTTGGCCCATCGAGTCTGCACTGACCCTCTGAAAAAGCACCCTACCCATGTCCAACCTGCCCTCCACCCCACAGGTAAGCTAAACTGCACGTCCCCAGACACTAAGGGGCAATTTTAGCATGGCCAATCCTCCTAACCTGCACATCTTTAGACTGTGAGAGGTGACCAAAGCACACCTCTGCGGAAACCCACGCAGACACGGGGAGAATGTGCAAACTCCACACAGACAGTCCCCAAGGCCAGAATTGAACCCGGATTCCTGGTGCTGTGAGGCAGCAGCGCTAACCACGATGCCAAGGTGCCACCTGGTACAAAACGCAGCCCAGTGAGATGTAGCAAAAAGGCCAGAGGAAAGATACGCGTTGTGTTCTATCAAATATTCAATATCAGGTGATGACTTCAAGCCTATAACCTAATCTTAGGGTTTAGGAAATACTATTTTACGCCACTGTTCTATTCCAGTAGCACAAATCATTGTCAAGTTGTTCTGCATCTTGTTCTCATATTCTAGCTGCAATAACTTCAATAATTTCAAGATCCATACTGCTATCATTATCCATACTGCTATTATGGTCAGCACGGTTGCACAGTGGTTAGCACTGCGACTTCACAGTGCCAGGGTCCCAGGTGTGATCGGGGTAGCACAGTGGTTAGCAAAGTTGCTTCACAGCTCCAGGGTCCCAGGTTTGATTCCCGGCTTGGGTCACTGTCTGTGCAGAGTCTGCACGTTCTCCCCATGTCTGCGTGGGTTTCCTCCGAGTGCTCTGGTTTCCTCCCACAGTCCAAAGATGTGGTTAGGTGGATTGACCATGATAAATTGCCCTTGGTGTCCTAAAAGGTGGGTGCAGTTACTGAATTACGGGGTTGCGGGGATAGGTGGAAGTGTGGGCTTGGATGGGGTGCTCGATGGGCCAAAAGGCCTCCTTCTGCACTGTAAATTCTATGATCCATGGAGTGATTTTCCTTTTTTTCAATTCATTTGTGGGATGTGGGTATCACTGGCTGGGCCAGGTTTTATTTCCAACCCTAATTGCCCTCGAACTGAGTGGCTTGCTAGGCCATTTCAGAGGGAGAAGTGCTAATCAATGATATATACATCTTAAGGACATATTTCATCCCGCTATATATCCGCTGGGACAGAGCAGGAAAAGTGCATTGCTTTCACGGGCATCAATGCGCTGGATGATCCAGCCCTCCAAGCTGAAGGAAGACATTTTGGTGAGAAATGGCAGCAGCATTTAAATGTACATTGTGTTTCTGGCTGTCTAGCCATACAAATAACCAAGCAGATACGAAAGCGACATTTAAGAGGCATCTTGCCGAATACTTGAATAGGATGGGAATTGAGGGATACGGACCCATGAAGTGCAGAAGGTTTTAGTTTAGACAGAAGTAATGATCGATGCAGGCTTAGAGGGCCGAAAACCCTGTTCCTGTGCTGTACTGTTCTTGTTCAATCACAATAGTTTTATGGGGTAACCAATCATTAACAGTTGGGATGAGGGCCAGCATGATTTGGAGACATCCACTGTGTATTCAAGACCTATTTTCTATTCATTGCTTTCCATAACGTCTGGGCAAATTAGGAACCAAACTGAATCAACTACCCAGAAACCCACTTTCATATTTGTGTGTACGCATGCACACTTCTGTCTTCTGCAATTTTTGTAGTCCTTTGAAAGGAAAAGCCCAGCCATAGTCTCAACCTACAAAACAACCCAATTCATAAAACACTAATCACAATGCAACCCTCAAAATGAGCAAGTACAAAAGTTAGTATGCAATAGAAAATGCCTGAAGGAAAAGTGTTTTAAAAACTGGCCCTTTATTATGCTGTAAAAAGCCAGGCTAATTACATACAACCATACCACTCTGTGTGTTCAGCTGTTGCCGACTTTGAACCAGATGTGAGCATAAAAGATACTTTATAGAGAATGCCCATATTAAAATTTTTCCAAATTAATCTTAGTTCGTTAAAAATGTAACACCTTTATTGAAAAGTATGACTTCAAGTGTTGTGGAGTAGATAGCCTGATTTGTTTACACAGAGCAGGTGTACTCTGCCTATCTTATCTGTAATGTAATACATAACAGCTGTGGACATCTGTTTCAATTAATAATTTACCAGCATTACAAGATACTTATTCAAATATTTTGTTCAGTGTTCACTGAATAATGGAGTAGTTTCTTTTCAAACAGCCTTATCAGCACTGTGGTCTGAGCAAGACTTTGTTAACTGGATAATAATGCAAACAGGGCCAATTATTAAAGACAAAATGCCATTCAGGCACTAAGCAGTTGTAGTACATAAATTCAAATGACAAACGTAAACAAGCATGGCAAGATTTTATTCTATGCAAAAATTCAAAAAGAAAGGCTCGGCACTGGGAGATCCTTCTCTTTGTTGGCATGCACAGCAAGTTACCAATGGATGGCCAGCTTGTTCAGCTTTGCCCGATGTTGTACTGAGCAGAATCAGGTCAGACTGCCAGGCCACATGCACCTCAAAATTATTTAAGTGCAATTTCTATTCTTTTTTAAAATTCGTTCTTGGGATGTGGACATCGCTGGCTGGGCCAGCATTTGTTGCCCATCTCTAATTGCCCTTGAACTAAGTGGCTTGTTGAGCCATTTCAAAAGGGGCAGTTAAGAGTCAACCACACTACTGTGTGGATCTGGAGCCACATGTAGGCCAGACCGGGTAATGATGGCGGATTTCCTTCCCTGAAGGGCACTAGTGAACCAGATGGTTTTTTAACAACAATCATTAGACCTCATTCCACATTTTTAAATCAAATTCAAATTTCACCATCTGCCATGGTGGAATTCGGACCCATGATCCCAGAGCATAACCTGGGTCTCTGGATTACTAGTCCAGTGACAATACCACTACGCCACCTCCTCCCCAATGGAAGGTGGCATTGTAATGGAGGATGTGACTATTTAAAGTAGAGAGAAGCGTACTTATAAATAAGCTGCAGGAAAGAATGAAAAGAAAGACTTGCATTTATGTAGTACTTTTCACAGCTTCAGGATGTCTCAAAATGCTTTGCGCCCGATTCATTGTCGGCTGCCCTGCATTCGAGGATGGAGCGTATACTCTGGGTCGTAAGTGTCTGCCAAGGCCCTTCATGTGACTGAACAGGCTGATTTGCGACCCGCAGATCTTTGGGCACATGGGCAGAACATGCCATTAAGCAGTGGAATCCGGAGTGCAGGATTTGCTTCCTTTTCTTTCCTTCTCTGCCACCTGCCCTGCCTCATTATCAAGGTGTTTGGACTCAAAGCATGATGCAGCTTGATGGACATGTTGTTGCCATTTAGAATAATTGGTTGCATGTTTCTCCTAGACATTAATGACCATGCTGCCACACTACAAGGTGAGCATCAGAATGACTTTGCAGCATTTGTCCTTTGCTGGAACACTAGCCATTTGAGAGTTGAGAAAACAGGACCTGGTTTGGGGGGGGGGGGGGGGGGGAGGGGGGGGGGAGAGACACCCTTTAGACATCTGGACATAGTGTCCAGCCCTTGAAGTTGATTTATCAGGCGTTTTGCCCGAATGCTTGCAAAGCTGGCTTCAAGAAGGGCAATAACATTTCTTCAATGGTCCTCCTGTTGAATCTGGAGAATGTGGCGGAGGCATTACTGAGGGGGTTTCGCCCGCACTGTTATGTGTCGCTGATACTGAGATCAGAGCCGGAATTCTCCGGCAGTTGGGATTCTCTGTGCCCACTGACAGTGCACCCAAGCCTGTGCGTTTCCTGGAAGCATGAGGTGGTTTCAATGGGAAATCCCATTGACAAGCGGCGGAAGCAGACAATCCCACCACCAATGAAAGGCAGGCCGCCGAGAAACATCTGGCTGGGGGAACCGAAGAATACAGACGCAGGTCTCACTGCAGTACAGGAGCAAGGTGATGAAAGCTGCTCCTCTACTCGGACATTTGTTGACTTGCGGAGGTCCTCGCTGTCAAATACTCATTACTGCAGTTTGTAGAAGACTGAGCTGATGCAGGTGATTTGCTGTTGGATCTCTTTGGCTTTTACAGAGAGGTGACTGCCAAGGTATGGAAAACACTCAACATTTTCCAGAGTTTTTCCTTCACCAGGAGGTAGAATATCTGACTGACCATGCCTTAATTCATATGTGTTTTATTTTGGAAAATTCAAGGACAGGCCAAGTTTCTTTTCTGCAGAATTGAAGAGATGGAGAGTGACTTGCAAATCTGGTGCAATGACATCTGCAAACCGTGGATCATGCATCTCTATGGTGATCAGTTTAGGATGGGCACAGAGGCGACTGAGGTTAAAGAGTTTTCCATCTAGATGGTATTTAACACTCACACCAGGAGGCAGTTGAGATTTGATGAGATGAATAGACACTGTCAGGTTGATGGTAAATGGTATAGCGACTATCACACAGCCTTACTTGTTACCGGTCTGGATTTTAGAAGTGTCTTTTTCAGATCTCCCATTCAAGACTGTTGCAGTCATATCATCATGAGGCTATTGCAAGATTGATTTTTGGACATCCAAATCCCTGGAGCACAATCCAAAGAGCCTCGTAATTTACCTTTGAACTCTAATCACTGTTAAAATGTGGGAAACAACACAGCCAAATTGCTCACAGCTAGATCCAGCACACCACAAGGTGACAATGACATCTCAGTCATGTTTGTTGAAAGGTGAATATTGGCCTGAACATCAGGGAGCACTTAACTGGTCTGAAAATAGTACCCTGGGATCTTTTGCATGCATCAGAAGGGGCAGACAAGTCCTGGGTTTAACATCACAGACGTGTTTCAGTTATAGATGCACTTGAGACACTTTCCTATTCTTAAATTTTCTTGTTCCTGTATGAGGAGAGCAGCCGATCTGTTTGTCTCACACACAGCAATATCAGATTGCTTTTTCACATCGAGTTTCACTGTACAGCAATGAGACTCAGAGTTAAGTGAACAGAATTGACTCTCAAGTTTACTTGCGGGTAACAGGTGCCTTGCACTTGATGCAGAACCTTAGACACACCTTTTCAATGTTCCTTGCAGGCCCCATTATTTTATATTTACAAGTGTAAGTGTCTGAAGGAGAGGTACCTTTGTAGTGAGCTAAATTCACAGGAAGTAAATGTATACTCAATATACACACGGAGCCCATTAAACCAGGAGCATTTTGGCTGTCTTCTTCTTGAACATGAGTAGAGTGCTATGATTCACCTTAGGCCGGGAAGTTGGGTGCAAGGAGAGGGGCGGGCAAATGAGCTGGGATTGATATTTCCTACCCATTGGCTTGCCGAAAAATGAGAACTGAATCAGGCTTAGCTCTACAGCAACCCTGCAACCACCCTCTGCACCCCCCCTCCCCCCCCCCCCCCCCACCCTCTCCCACCAAATGAAACAATTTGTCAACACTAGCTCACAAACAAAGAATGGCACTCTTGTGCAAGGTACTGGAGGCCTCCAGCATTTTGGAACTGTAACTAGCATGAGTCAGCACCTACGGGAGATCATTTCGGCGATGTGGATGCGTTGCCTGAAAAGGTGACGGAGGCAGATTTAATAGTAGCTTTCAAACAGAAATATACTTGATGATTCCAGGGAAGGAGAGCAAACTGATATCCAACTTTCATCTCCTTCAGCTCGCTTACCTCTGTAAAACTCTAGATTGAGCAAAGTCTGTGCAAAAAGCCCCATTTTGCTTTACTTTCCAAGCAGGACCTGCACCAGAAATGTTAAACAGTCTCAGAAGACAGAGCCTGTCAGAACAGTACAGACCAATGCTGTCATTTTTCATTTCTGCAGAGCAGATAGCAATCCAGGTGCCCTTCGGTACAACATGAGATGTTGACTTGCTCCTGCCTTGTCACTTAATTAGGGGTTAACTCACGTGATTGAATTTGGCTTTTTCTTCTAAAATTGAAAATAAATCAAACACAGCTTTATAAAAAAAAACTGCTACCAAAGTGCACTTTACATTTAACCTTAATAGTTACAGAGGAACGAGTCCATGGGAAATGTCAATCCATTTTTTAGACAAATTCATCAGTCGATGTTATTAAAATAGTTTTTTGAAATAATTTCTATGCAGCACAATCTACCTGAGGCTACTTTCCTGCAGGAATGAACCCATTTCAATTTATTTAATGTCAGGAGTGCCACAATTCACATTGAAAATCTGAGCCTTCTGATCTATTTAGATTATTTTATAAATATTGTACATACAACTCTCTACTTACAATAAGCCATTTTGTAAGACAGAGTCTGTTACCAAGTCAGATAGAAAGTCGGGGTGTCTCCCATCAAGGCGAGATGAAATTTTTACATTGCGATTTCTTAAAATGATCATTGGGTCAGTTCCAGAATAGACTGTTCTGTTTTCTATCTTTGTGAAACCGGTCTCTTATTGGAGAGATGGATCTGAACCAAACAGGACACAGAAGGGTAGGGTGGAGGGCTTCTCCGCCACCCACCACTGGTAGTGGAGTTTCCGATATGCCAGAGAATCTCATGACGGGCAAAAATCGGCACCGATCTCGTTGCGATGCTCCGGTCGCCTGATGGCGGCAGCATCGATGTTCCAGTCCGGCGCCAGCGGGAGGATACAAATGGGTTATTTGAACTGAACACCGGCTCCGTGATGCTCCGGCCTTCTAGGCCAGGATTCAAGCCAGCGTGGATTAGAGCAAGTACGTTCCAGCATGGCCCTGACACGGAGGAACTTGCGGTGGGCTAAGGGGGTAGATATTTAATGTAGGCGCTCCCAAAGTCCATCGGAGGGCCCCCCAAAATGCAAACCTACCCAGCCCCCCTGGTGGTCTTTTGTGGTGTCAGTGGAGGGGGTCCGGTTACACTCATGTGTCCATGCTATGGGGGGGAGGGGGGGGGGGAAACCCAGCAATTCCTGTGGTGAGGCAGGGGGGTTGCCCCTACTTGTCAGTGGGGGTGGGGGGCAGGATTTGCGTTGTGAGGGGGAGGAGGGCCAGTCGCAAGGCCTTGGTATAGGGCTGCCCACTCAAAAGGCGGCCCAATAGCGGGATTCGGAATGGAATCGCTTGCGCTCCCTGCCATGCATAAAGATGCATGGCAAGGGAAAGGGCTTCTGGGTGCTGCTCCGAGCACCAGTGCAAACCAGAAATGATTCAGCAGGATTCGTGGGGCTGGTTTCTCCGATTTTGCAGCTAAGTGCCGACACCGGCGTGGGACCAGTGGTGTTTTATGATACCAAAATCTGCGGCGAACCCTCACCAATTGCGGGACCGGTGAGGGGCTAGCAGCAGTGCCGGGTAAAACCACCGGCTCCCGCGCCAAAAATGGCTGGAGAATTGCCGGGTATATGCACGGTGGCCGCGCATACGCACGGTGACATCCTGCAGCGGTCGCGCCGTAAAACATGGCAGACCCGACCTGCCAGCTAGTGCACCCCTGGACCCCACCTCGCCACCCCCGGACCACCCCCCACCAGCCCCTCAGCCACCGCTGAAGACCCTCCAGCAAGCAGCATGCCCCTCCCCCCCCCCCCCCGCCCCCCCCGCTGACTGTGGCGGCGCTGGACACAGTTCGCTGCTGCTATGCGAGGTTGACGAAAACTCAGAGCACAAGTGATCCACGGCATCGGGAAGTCGGCCCATTGGGGGCGGAGCATCGGGGAGGGCCTTCAGCTGACAACCTGAGGCCGTCCAAATGGCGTACGTCATACTCCCCAATGACGCCATTTTGGAGGGAGGGGAGCATCTGAATACAGGCGCCGCCCCCAATTTCGCCGTCAAAAGGGATTCTCTGCCTGATCGGCGATTACGATATCGGCATCAGGTAAAGGCGAGTCCCGCACGTGGACTTTCACGACAGCAAAACTGGCGCCGAACCTGGACCGATTCAGCTACTGTGGAGGGGCTAGCACCGGTGCCACGTGGAACATGACCGATTCCGATGAAAAATGGTGGCGAGATTCGCCAGGTCCGTGAATAATACTCAGGAGGCTGATAAGCTGCAGCCACATATACACGTTACAATCCCCATATACGCTCATTCCAGCCAACAAGATGGCACTGGTTGCGCTGGAGCATGCCCATACAGCTGACGGGTCGGCTGGGGCCAGAGGGTAGCAGTGGGGATGGCCTGGGAGGACGCCTAAGTGACCCCTGACCCTAAGTTGACAGTGGGCTGTCAGCGACATGCGCAGCTGCATGGCTGCCTTTCCGGCTGCAGCAATGGTGATCCGTGCCCGTCCACCCTGACCCCAAAGCCCACCTCCTGGTCACCCCCCACTACTCCCCTGTGTTGCTCTCTTTGGTTGGCTCTGAATATGGTGGTCAATATGGTCGCCTTTCTTAATTCTAATTACGTTTTGCTCTAGAGTCGCCAGGTATCTTTCAATACCGCCATAAGGTTCAAACCCGAATACTGATCAAAGACTCGATACACCAGTTAGTTAGTTCAAAGTCAATGCTTATTTATTTAAACACACAGTTAATATCTACTCATGCCCTAAATGCTACAGACTAAACTATCACTACTGCTAAAGCCTATACTTAGCTTCGGGCGCCCACTCAGTCAGAGGAACAATGGCTGTTGTTCGGTTCTGAGGCTGCTGGGGTCGAAGTGGTGAAGGGGAACAGCTAACGTCGTCCGTCTGGTAGCGAGCGTTGACCTTGGACTTACTTGCTTCTGGTGTAGCTGGTGGACGGGTCTCTCTGCTGTGAGAGCCAAGTCCAAGAGAGCGATTCTCTCTCGGGGCCTTCTTCTTATACCCAAAGGGGCTTCGCGCTCTTTTGGGCGGGCGTTGAACTTGGCCACAATCAATTGGGCCGTTTCTTGATCATTCCTATTGATTTCATCCAATAAAGGGGTGGGTGCCCTGATGGCTGGGCTTGTCCTAGGTGGCCGTTGGCCTGCTTTGTTTCGGTCTCCTCTGGCGCCGGGGTGTCTGCCTTAGTATCGGTTACTCAAATGTTACTCTTTTGTTCCCGGAGATGGGCCATTAGTATGCAGATGGGCCTACAGTTTTGGTCTTGTCTGGGAGCTGCGGCTCCAATGTACAGACAAGCTCTGAACCTGCTTGTTTTCTCAGCATTGTCCATTTTCCCTGCAATCTTTGCAAAGTGTCCATTTTGTAATTGGGAAGTGGCCATCCCGGATGGACACTTTCAGTACCCCCTCTCTCAGCGGCAATGATGCCGGTTTCACGATTTTAAAAAGCACAAATGAACGCGCTGCCTAGAACTCGGCCCATCATAGGCGGACCGGGTCAGGCCCGCTATTGATATGCAAACGGTCTTTCCTGTATGTGCATTGCAAACCACATTGACGCCACTGTTGAGGCAGCGGAGAATTGCGATTTGGCGTCAAATCGCCGCTCGCCACCATTTTGCCGTCGGAATCTATTCTCCTCCCAATCGTGTTTCCCGATTTCGATGTCAACTAATGGTGAATCTCGCCCATAGTCTCCCAAATGGAGAATCCAGCCCAAGAACTGAACACTGTAGGTTGAAAGAGTAAATCATTGCCTAAAGTATAAAATGTCGTACTTATAATTAATTATCACCCTTATATGTTTCTATCCACCCATTCCTCTCTCTAAAAGCTCACCTATTCTGCTCCAACACCAGCCAGTCTCTCCTTTTCTGACTCCAGCTTCTTTGTGCTTTTGCTCTGCCTTTGGTGACCATGCTTTCAACCACATATAGGCCCCATGTTCCAGCATTTCTCTACATTAAAGGTGATATATAAATGCAAATGATGGTTATGATGTTGAAACATCTGTGGTTTGGCCAAGACTGGCTGGCACTGAATCATGTGAGAAAAATGATCTAGTCCAAATGTGGTAGAATATATAAGGGTGCCAGATTTAAAGAAAATGTGGGATACTATATGCCATTCACAAGAGTTTTTAATATCCTAATGGATCTTCAGTGTAATTACTCAGGACTCAGGGTAAGATACAAGATGCACTTGATTACCCTGGCCTGTCATATCTGTGTTGCCGGTTTTCTCCCTTTACCTTCAGGTTCTGTTTCTCTTTTACTCTTTGCAATTTGTCTTTATATCTCAGAGTCATAGTGATGCACTATCAATTACCACAAAGACGAGAGTAGTGGAATAATCGAGGTTTTATTGAGCAAAGATGTGGTGCCTCCTGTAGCTGGAACCAGAATGGCTGCAGCACAGGCGAGCACACACATTTATACTCCGCCTGCTGGGTGGAGCCAGCAGGCAGGGATTTACCCATATACCTCTATTATACGTGTCTTACCATAATACATATAATACTGCTAGTGATGACTACCACACATAGTCATTGAGTTTTACAGCACAACAAGAGGTGCTTCGGCACATCGTGTCTGTACTGGCCATCAAACACCCATCATTTCTAATCCCATTCTTCTTCTCCTTCCACCTTTTTTGTTCTTTCATTTATCACTTCCTGTTCCCTTTATTGCCTCCTTTTTCATTCTTGTTTATTTGCTTGCGCTCTCCTTTCTTTTGTCAGTCAAACGTTTGACTGCCAGTGGATGGGAGCTGCAGGTCTTTGTTGAACAAAAATAATTCAGCCAGGATTGTAGGCCAAATTTGGTGAGGGGGTACTCTGAATCGGAGAGCAATTTGGAATTGGATGGTATTTAGAAGCAATGACAAATGGGTGGTGCTAGATCACCCTTTACGTCACTGATGGGGACAATCTGAATGGGAAATCCGCTGGCGTAAAAGCCATTTAGGGATTAACGGCCCCCACTGGCTTTCCCGCCCACCATGAATGGGAATGGAGAATCTCGGCCTTGCTGAACGGCAAGAAAGACCTCAGTGGTGTGAGGGAGGTGAATTAGTCCAAGCAACATTTTTCAAATAAATGGCATTGAAAATGAATGGAACTAAAGAAAAGTGAAAGAAAGTGGAACTAAAGAAAACTAACAGGAAACTAAAGTCTCAAGATGTGCGGGTTAGGTTGCTAAATTGCCGCTTAGTGTCCAGGGATGTGCAGGTTATGGGGACACAGCGGGGTGGGTGGGGGAGTCGACATAGGAAGGGTGCTCTTTCAGAGGGTTGGTGCATACTCGATGGGCTGAAGTGCCTCCTTCAGCACTGTAGGGGTTCTATGAAAGTTAACGATCCTCATGGTTCTTTCCAACTATTTGTGAAGAGGTTTCTTGTGGTGGGAATCTAATATCTTGCAGTACAACCTTTAGTCATGATTCAGCTACCTTGGCTTTTCTGCTCATCACCAATATCTGTCATGAAAAGACACAGATAAGTTATAACAGCAGATGTTGTTTCCTGTATAATTAGAGCTGAGTTTAAACTTTTCACGAACATGCACTGAAGATGTATTAGCCTATACATGTTTGAAAAAGGGTTGGTTACTCAACTTCCACTTATTGTTTTTACATAGCTAAAACGGGCTATATTACACAATCACGCTCTTTGTATTTAATTATACAGCATTTTAAATGTTATTTTCTCTTTCTGCTTATTTATCCCGGTGGCATAGAAACAGGCCACAGCTGGGAGCAACAGAGACAAGCACAGATGTTTCAGAGAATTGGTCTGCTCAAAACTGACTAGATTCCCTTCCACCTTCCCTGCCCTGCCCCATGGCCCACACTGTCATAATATACACCAGTATATCATGGTGCAGACACACACTGATGGGCACACAGTGGGACCAATCAACATACACAACACCGCAGCCAATCACCAGTGAGAGCACACGCACTATAAAGACAGGGGACATCAGAGTTCCCGCTCATTCTAGTTAGTAGCAGCTAGCACAGACATTCACCATGTGGTGAGTGCATCAACTGGTTAGGACAAGGCAAGGGTCTTTAGTTAAAGCTGGTATCGTATTTACCCACAGTTCAAGTATGTTTAAATAGTCAACCTCTTAATAAAATAGTGTTGCACTACTTCAAGTGTTGGTGACCTGTATGTGATTCAGAGCACCCAACACATCACACACCACATCTAGATAAGACAAGAAAGCAATTGGTTTGCAGATGTCTACCAGCTTTGCTCAGATTTGACCATTTGAATGTTTTTGAGGATGAACGCTCCCCAAGAGCACCTAACCTCCCATTCTGCTGGGCACATGACTCAGCTCTCCTTGGCACCTCTTTTTGACAGATTGGCCAAGATTGGGTGGGGAGAGAGAGAGAGGGTGGGAAAAGGGAGAACACAGCAGTGGTTCCAGGCAGCCCTAATTACATCACATTACAGACATTCCTAGTTCCCATTGTTGTCATGCATCCATATAAAAATTGCACAAACCAAGTGAATCACAGCATTAAGCTCCCAATAATACAAAGCTTGGGTCCATCTCGCTAGCTCCCCCTGTGCTGCTTCTTGTTGCATTCTGGTCAGTTGCTTCTGCCAAAAAGGAGATACAAGTATAGTTAGTGTCTGTTCTACAGAGGCTGTTCAACCGATTGCCTGCAACTATTTTTAAGTTGCTTTTTACATTGCAGCACCATTTCAGGAGAACAGGTGCTATACTGGCCTTCTGGTACTATTTATAGTTCCACCTGATCAGTTCACAGTAAAGTAGATTACCGCTGTGGCCACAAGGAAGTAATTAAGACAAGGGTTATATTTCTGAATACAGTCAACATAAAAAGAACTGAACAATTACCAGGGAAACTGCATTTGCACTCCCCGATGTACCCCTCCATGCCCGCACCAGCCCAGCTGCTGCTGAAACCCTCATGTTTGCTTTTGTCACTTCCAGACTCGACAATTCCAAGTCTTTACTGGTCACCCTCCTATTCTCCACAATCCATAAACCTACACTCACCCACAACTCTGCTGCTTAATATCATGATGGGAATGCAGAGAAACAGAATGAATCTGTGCGTGTGTTAGTGGGAGTGAGGACAGAGAGAGAATGAAGTGGTGCATAGGTCCAGTCTTGAGTGCAATAAAGCGTGAGAAAAATGATGAAGGCAAATTGTCCTTCTCAAGTTTCTAGTTCCTCTCCAGCTATATCCACTAGAGCATTTTTTTCTCCCTCTTCCAATAACCTCCCTCTCTACTTGAAGATGTTGATTTATTCTGCAGTACGGGTCCAGGGGCCATGAGTTACCCTCCAATACCTCACCCAAGCGATCGTTCTACATGCACTTGGCTGGATGATACCTGTCAAGAGCCTAGAATCGATCATGAGGGATTGAAACTAGCAATCATACCAGTGTTCGCATTCATGAATGTGTGTTTTTTGACAATGGACAACAGTCAAGCACTGTGGCTGAATTTTCCACTCCCGAGTCCCAGGGAGCTATTTCACTGCAGCATCTTTAGTGTTGCCCTGGCTGAGGTCCACTAACCACCTGAACTAGGGATCTAATCAGGGATATCCATGCTTTTGCCAACTGATTGATTTCCAAGAACACTTAAAACTGCCACTTGTTTGGGTCAGAACATTAGTAAGGTCAAGGATGCACCCAGGCAGCACTGACTGCCCTGTGGCTGTCTCTCCGGGACCTTTGGGGGAACAGGACATCCTTCCTGGCCTCCACCACATCTAGGAGCCTCCCCAGTCAGCAACCCCGCATCGTGGGGTGGTCTCCTGGGCTCCATTATTGCGAGCTGACTGGGGTTGGCAGAGCAAGAGCTGCTTAAATGCTGCTCGACCTTGTTAGCAGGGGAGATGCTGACGAGCGGCAGTCCTGGCGAATCGGCTGGCGAGACTTCATTTGTGGTGAGAAGCCTGTGGGGCCTTGTTAAGTGGACCAATTAACGTTAATAGTATTGCCAGCCTCGCTGGGCCGAGCGCCAGGAAGCTCGCGGTGGTTCCCGCTCGCTACAACAGATAGAAATCTTTCCAGAGAATCGTGCCCAATGTGGCAAATTACTCAGTTGCATTCAAGAAGTTGGCTCATCGCTACATTCTGAAGAGCAATTTGGGATCCGCAATAAATGCTGGCCTTACCAGCGACACCTACATCCTGTGAATGAATAAAAACAGTGCTCAATTTACCATAAAAATCCTGTTAAATCACCTAGCCTCTGCATTTTTAATAGGGCACTTTCTTTTGAAGAGCAAGAGAAGGGAGATGAAAACTAAGAAATCATGATTGGTTGGGATACTGCAGGCAGGAGAGTTCATAAGCCTTTAGATTCTCTCGATGTCCATATAATTGGTACACTGGTCCACTGGTTTATTTAGAGCTCTGTTTTTGTGATACCACTTACTACTTGGAGCCAAGGGCAATTTTCAGAAAGTGTCATGACTCCTTGCCAATAGCACTTTCAGCTTTCCCACAATTATCCTCTATGTCATTCTTTTTTTCATCTGCTGTCTATTTCCTACTGTTTGGGCCGAGAGATTGCAAATGATCCTGAGACAATCAGGGCAAACACTCATTACCTTACGGAGCGCGATTCTCCGTCGGCCAAAGTCGGGAATCGGGAAAATAAATTAGGCGGTGAATTGGTCGTGAGGCCAAAATCGTGACTGTGCCAGGCGCCCACCAGAATGCCATGCTCCGGTGCCTTGACAGCGGCGTCAATGCATTCTACTCGGCACCTATAGTAAATGCCATTGGCATATCATTCGCGGGCTTGACCTGGTATTCTCTGGGGCATCTGCGATGCTCCACATCTGCCTGGAGGAATTGCCGACGTCAAGTTTCACTTGAGGTTTTAAAAATCGGGAAACAGGCGCTGTGGCTGATGAGGGGGAAAGGCGAGTTAGGACATGCAGAGGCATGACGGTGGGCTGTCGGTCCTGCCACTGACAGGGCTGCCTGAGGGAGGGAGTGACTCTGCCTGGCCCAGGATGAGGGGGGGGGGGGTATCAGCGGGGGGAGGGGGAGTGGGGGAGAAGGGGATGGGTCGTGGGATCGAAGGGACCCCTGGCGAAACCATGGAGTCTAGGCACAGACCGCCATTCCCATGGCCTGCAAGGCAGCCATCTTGTTGCGCACTCCACTGACCGACCACCGTGGCCCATGGTTGTGCAGTGACACCAGCCATATGGGTGCCCCCCCACCATCCCCTATACCCCAGCCCCACACTCCACCTCACCACTCCCCACACACCACACCCACACATCACCCCCACCTCACCGACTCTGTCCCCTCAAACTAGCTGCCACCCACAAACAGGGCAGCATGCAGTCCACCCAAGGGCAATGCCCACAGTACTCCCTGCAGGACAGCGCCATACGGGGGCTGAGAGTGTACTGCTGGCATGGGTAGCGCCAGCCACCAGTACCCCTGGCAGCTGGGACAGATGTCAGGGCCGGAGACCCCCACAGTGCCAGGCACCAATGGGGACCAGGGGTGCCGAGGGCATGGTGCCAGGGGGAATGACTGGCGGTGAGTGTGGGGATGGAGGAGAAGAGGGGGAGGAGGACATGCGGGGGCCATGTCTGCAGTGCAGACCAGGGCCACCATGTAGCCCATTGGAACTGGTTGGGCACGGGGGTACACGCCATGCTAACATGTCTGACTTTCACCCCCTGCAACCAATAGGTATTGACATTTTAATTTTGAATTGGAACAGTTAAGGGGGAATTCATTAAGTGTTGTTGATAGATTACTGTAGCTGGTGGGTGTCTTTATATTTGTAATGGTTAAGAATTCTTGCTCTTTGTTTATATATAAGTGTTAACTAAGTTCTTAGAATAAGCTTATTTTGATTAAAGTGTCGAGGCAGATGAATCACACCGGAAGGGAAGGCTCTTATGCTCACCCTAGCCAAATTCAACAAAAAGTTATAGGTCAGGTGAACTCCATAATATTCTTTGGAGTTTCTAAACCCTGACCCATAACAAAATTGGGGGCTCGTCCGGGATAAAAATCTATCTTTCGTGATTGGGTTGGCTTAGTGAACTTATAGACAGTGAGGGGTGAGCATATTTGTGTTTGCTTTTCAGGTGTTGTATTCAAGTTTAAATAGGGAGTGTGTTGTGGATAATGGCTCTTTCAGATGCTCGGGGCTTTTGGGGGTGGAGAAGGCCGCGGCAGTACCATACAAACGGATTTGGCAAAAACATTGCAGTTAACGTTGCCTGTCAAAATATGAAAAGAAGAGGTAATTGCAGCGGTAGCTGAGCATTTAAAATTGCCTGAGACACAATTAGAATAATTGAAAATGGCAAGAATTCAATTACAGATCAAGCAGCTTGAACATGAAAAAAATTAAAGCAGCTTGAACATTAAAAACAATTAAAGCAGCTTGAATTCGACATGATGGAAAAAGGAAGAATAGCTCTAGCAGACAAAAAGTGAGAGAAAGGGAGGTACAGATCAGGGAAAAAGAAAAAGAGAGAGAGGAAAAAGAAAAAGAGAGAGACTTTGAACTTCAGAAATTGGCCATGAAACGTGAATGTCAGTTCAAATTGGCGGAGGTAAAGAGAAACGTATAGTCTGAGGATTGTTATGGGCCAGGGTTTAGAGAACCCCAAAGTGTATCATGGAGTTCACCTGACCCACAACTTTTAATAGATTGTGGTTATGGGGAGCACACGGGCTTACCTTACAGGTGTGATGCACCAGAGGTCCACAGTACTTTTAAATTAAAACAATGTTTATTTATGAAATCAGTTAACACTTTATAAACCCACAGTAAACATCTTAACAACTATCAACACCAATCCTCCCCACAGATACAATATTCTGGAAGTAAATCTTAATCTTTCCTTATTAACATCCATAAGACAAAATACCCTTTTTAACACAGAGATCAGGTTTAAATTCACTACTGAGAGCAGTCAGCACTTTGAAATCACCCAATTGATCTGGAGACGGTCTTTAGTTTGCAGGGAGATCCTGCCTGTTCTGTGCTGTACTGTTCTATGTTCTATACAGCTCCTTGTTTTGCCTGCAGCTATCCAGTTCTCAAAACAAAACTAAAATACACCCTGTAGCAAACAGCCTAAAATGAAAAGTAAAGCAGGCAGACAGCCCAGCTCCACCCACACTCTGACATCACTGATAAACACCCATTTCTTAAAGGTACATCCACTACAGATATTTTTATAAACACCCATTTCTTAAACACCCATTTCTTAAAGGTACTCTCACATGACAGGATAGTGATGAGGATAGTGAGAAGGAGCAATAGCGTCATAGTTGAAGGTTTGGTGGGGACCTAGAAATTTAAGGAAAGAACCTTTTTGAAAGGATAAAACAGAGTAATTTTGAGAGGGGGATAAGGGCTTTGAAAATAGACCAAACGTATCAAGCTCTGAAGGAAATGAGAGTTTTGGAGGAGTTTAAAAATTCAATTCCTGATGTAGTGAGAATTCATGTGGAAGAGCAGAAGGTTAAAACTGCGAGGTTAGCAGCAGAAATGGCAGGTGATTATGAATTAGTTCATAAATCAAAGTTTGGTTTCCGACATCAGTTTCAGCCTGTGAGGGATAGAAACTGGGGAAAAGGGAAAGAGTGGTAAAGGTATAGGGAATCATATCGGAGATAATAAGGATAGTGTACCTCAGATTAAAAAAGAAATCCAGGGCGGCACGTGGTGCAGTGGTTAGCAATAGGACTACGGCGCTGAGGACCCGGGTTCAAATCCCGGCCCTGGGTCACTGTCCGTGAGGAGTTTGCATATTTTCCCCGTGTCTGTGTGGGTTTCACCCCCACAACCCAAAGATGTGCAGGTTAGGTGGATTGGCCACGCTAAATTGCCCCTTAATTGGAAAACAAAATAATTGGGTACTCTAAATTAAAAAAAAAAGAAATCCAGGAGGGTGGAAGAAAAATGAAAAGTTTCATTTTTTTTTTTACTGTAATGAACTGGGCCATGTAAAGTCACAGTGTTGGGGGTTGAAGAAAAGCAATGGGAAGGCTGGTGTGGTAAAACAGGATAACCAGTGGGGTTTGTGAAAGTGGTAAAAGAAAGCCCAATTGAAGCGAAGGAGGTGCAAAAGAATGTACTGCCTGATCAAGAGGTGATTGATAAGAAGGTGCCAGGTCTCTTTAAAGAATTTACTTGTGTGGGTAAAGTTTACTCATGTGTACCAGGAGGAGTCGGTAAAGAAGTCAAAATTTTAAGAGATATGGGAGCTTGTCAATCTTTGATGTAAGAGATGAGTTATGTAGTTTGGGAGGAATATTGCCAGAAAAGGTGGTAATATGTGGAATTCAGGGTGAGAACAGTAGTGTTCCATCATATATATTTAAAAATAAATTTAGAGTACACAATTTATTTTTTTCCAATTAAGGGGCAATTTAGCGAGGCCAATCCACCTAGTCTGCACATCTTTGGGTTGTGGGGGCAAAACCCACGCAAGCATGGGGAAAATGTGCAAACTCCACACAGACAGTGACCCAGAGCCGGGATCGAACCTTGGACCCCGTCGCCATGAGGCAGCAGGGCTAACCCACTGCACCACCGTGCTGCCCAGTGTTCCATTATATAAGGTGAGGTTGGAGAGTTCAGTGAAGAGTGGTGAAGTGGTAGTAGGAGTAATAGAGAAACCATCTTGTCCAGGAATACAGTTTATCTTGGGTAATGATATACAACTGGATCACAGGTGAGAGTGATGTCTACTGTGGTTGATAAGCCAGTGTAAAATCAAACAGCTGAATTGTAGAAGGATGAATATTTTGGGATTTTTCCTGATTGTGTAGTAACAAGGTCGCAAAGTTGCAGGTTAAGACAAGAGGAGAAATCAAAGAGTGAAGATAAAGTTGAAGTTCAATTATGAGAAATGATTTTTGATCAGATGGTTGGAAAAGAACAAGAACAGGTGGAGGATGAAGCAGATATTTTTAGTTCAGGAAAATTGGCAGAGTTACAATAGAAAAAAACATATTTAACAGAAAGCATACATGGAAGAGGAATCTGAGTGTATACCAGAATGGTATTACCTTAAAAATCATGTCTTAATGAGAAAATGGAGACCTTTACATGTGCAGGCGGATGAAAAGTGGGCAGAAGTACATTGAGTGGTATTGCCTGTAGGGTATAGAAAGGAGGTGTTGCGAGTAGCACGTGAGGTACCAGGAGGTCATTTGGGAGTAAGGAAAACTCAAGCTAAAATACAAAAACATTTTTATTGGCCTGGACTACGTATAGATGTAACATTTTGTCGATCATGTCACACATGTCAAGTGATAGGGAAACCTCAAGCGGTGATAAAACCAGTGCCCTTAATATCCATTCCGGCATTTGAGGAACCTTTTACAAAGGTCTTAATTGATTGTGTAGGGCCGCTTCCTAAAATGAAAAGTGGGAATCAATACCTTGTGGCTATAATTGATGTGTCTACTAGGATTCCAGAGGCCATTCCAGTGCGCAATATTACAGCTAAAAACATTGTGGAGGAGTGACTTACATTTTTTACTAGATATGGACTATCCACAGAAATACAATTTGATCAAGGGTCAAATTTTATCTCGAGGCTATTTAAGGAGGTTATGGATAGCTTAGGAGTAAAACAATTTAAATTAACTGCGTACCATCCAGAATCGCAGGGAGCGTTAGAACGGTGGCATCAGACATTAAAGACAATGTTGAGGGCTTATTGTCAAGATTATCCAGAGGATTGGGATAAAGGAATTCCATTTGTACTATTTGCAATTAGGGATGCACCTAATGAATCAACCAAATTCAGTCCTTTTGAACTAAATTTTGGTCATGAGGTAAGAGGACCACTTAAATTGATTAAGGAGAAATTGGTGAGTGAGCAGTCTGAAACAACATTATTGGATTATGTGTCAAATTTTAGGGAACGATTAAATAGAGCAGATGAATTGGCTAGACAACATTTAAAAGTTGCACAGCATGTGATGAAGCAGGTAGCGGACAAGAAAGCAAAGGTTCGTAGTTTTGCCAGTGGAGATAAAGTTTTAGTATTGTTACCAGTGGTAGGTGAACCATTAAAAGCGAGGTTTTGTGGACATTATCAGATTGAAAGGAAATTGAGTGAGGTGAATTATTTAGTAAAAACGCCAAATAGAAGGAAAACTCACTGAGTGTGTCCTGTGAATATGCTTAAGAGGTATATTGAAAGGGAAGGAGAGAAAAAGGAGGAGGATTTTGTGATTTTAACTCAAATGAAGAACCAAATCCAGATGCCTCTGAATTTGACATTCCTCAAATTAAATTGGACGACGAGGATGTTCTTAAAAATTGGGCTAAATTCGTGAGTTACCTTCCAGAGGAACAATGAACTGACCTGAAAGTGTTATTGATATCACATGGGAAAGTTTGTGGAAATAATTTGGGAAGTACTAAAATGGTTATACATGATGTAGATGTGGGAAATGCTATTCCAATTAAACAACAGCCATATAGACTTAACCCTTTAAAATTGGCACAGGTTCAAAAAGAAATTGAAAGTATGCTTAAAAATGGCATAATTGAAGTGGGTTGCAGCCAATGGAGCTCACCCACAGTGATGGTATCGAAACCGGATGGTAACCAACGATTGTGTGTGGACTATAGAAAGGTTAATGCAGTTACAAGGACAGACTCTTACCCTATCCCACCATTGGAGGACTGCATTGAGAAGGAGGGACAAGCAGCTTTTATTTCCAAACTGGATTTACTTAAAGGTTACTGGCAGGTACTTTTATCTGAAAGGGCAAAGGAGATTTCAGCTTTTGTGACTCCAAATGGTATATACCAACTCAAAGGTATGCTATTTGGCATGAAAAATGCCCCAGCCACATTTCAACGGTTAACTAACAAAGTCATTTCAGGATTACCCAATTGTGTAATGTACATAGACGATCTGGTGATTTTTAGTTAGACGTGGAAAGAACATTTGAAGCATCTGATGGAGTTATTAATCGACTTCAGGAGGCGGGCTTGGTGGTAAACCTAGCCAAAAGTGAGTTTGGAAAGCCCAAGTCATGTTCCTTGGCCATACAATTGGACATGGACAAATTGTCCCACAGGATGAGAAAACAAAAGTTATTGGGAAGTTTCCAATACCCTCGTCACAAAGGGAAATAATGTGATTTCTTTGCATGAGTGTTTTTTTTCCTGTAAATTTTCATTAGCCAGAAGTGGAAAACACGATGTGCGTAGATTAGTCCTGGTGTGAAGAGATCTAAACGTTGCACATTCCTTTGGAGAATTGGGGTGACCCTTTGGGTATGGTCCCAGGACACATTTGGGGGAGGTTAGGTGCCCTTTGGAAGGGAAAAGGTGTCCTTTGGGATTGTTAAAGTGGACATGAATATGCATAAAAAGTGCATCAACTCAATGGAACTGTCAAGAGAAACCGTCAAGAAATTTAAAACTCCTGCCCTTTAAAGCTTTGAAAACAAAATTGTTTGGAGTGTTACAAAAATCACTGCTTGCTAATTCACTCTGCCTGTTGGCATAAGCCTGAGGACTGCCATTAATGAATTTTGCTGAGTGACTGATTTCACAATCTTCCACTATCACAGTTGGTGCCTACCCTCTCACAATTTGTTTGACAGCTCCAGCTGGTTATAGACGCTTTAAAGTGGGGCTATGAATTCCAATGCTTGTTTTTATTGAGATTAAGTACTTGAATAACATTTTTGTTCATATAAGAGGTTATGTAGCTGGAGCAATGTGTAGCGCACAATGACTTACGAGAGAGACGAATAGAGATGAAGTCGATGAGGCTTTCTTAAGCGTGACTTGTTCCCCGCAGTTCAGCAACAGACTGGAGCTGCGGGGAGAAGCCCAGGTTCTTATACTCCGCCTTCAGGGCGGAGCTAGGGATCAACAGCCAACCAGGACCCGGGATCTGTCAGCCAATAGCATCACGGCTTCACAGTCCCACATGACCCCTAATGCATACTACCACATTCACCCCTTGTTAAAAATGAACCCGGCGGGGTGGTGCTTCGCATGGTGGCAGGGGTTTACAAGGCTGGTCCTGGGAGGAGAACATTTTTGGCATGTCCTTTCAATGCTCTACACTTTGCCCTACATTGGGCTATGTACAGGGTTTGTGAACTATTTACAATATTCGTAAGAGGAAAAAGAACATTCTCGTTAAAGTCCACAACATTCTTGTGTTACACCGATGCCACGAGTCGAGCGGGCGGTCTGGTCTTCCTTGTTGATCGCCTCAGCCCCGGTGGTGGTGCAGGTGCTTGTTCCCGCGTTGTCGTCTCCAGGAGCTTTTCGGTGTCTGCTTCTGTTTCACTCCTGGTCGGACATGGGAGGAGGACCGATCCTCCTGGGAAGGGGGCGGTCGCGGGGTGCGCCGGTGGCAGGGAGGGGGTGATCGGTGTCGGGGGGGGGTGCGTGTTGCCGGCGGGCGCCAGGTCTCGCAGGGAGACCGTGTCCTGTCGGCCGTCGGGGTACGCCACGTAGGCGTACTGCGGGTTCGCGTGGAGGAGATGAACCCTCTCGACCAACGGGTCCGACTTGTGCGCCCGCACATGTTTCCGGAGCAGGATGGGTCCTGGGGCCGCCAGCCAGGTCGGCAGCGACGTTCCGAGGAGGACTTCCTGGGGAAGACAAGGAAGCGCTCATGAGGCGTTTGGTTAGTGGTGGTACACAGCAGCGACCGGATGGAGTGGAGAGCGTCCGGGAGGACCTCCTGCCACCGTGAAACTTGGAGATCCCTGGACCGTAGGGCCAGTAGGACGGTCTTCCAGACCGTGCCGTTCTCCCTCTCTACTTGCCCGTTCCCCCGGGGGTTGTAGCTGGTCGTCCTGCTCGAGGATATGCCCTTGCTGAGCAGGAACTGGCGCAGCTCGTCACTCATGAAGGAGGACCCCCTGTCGCTATGGATATATGCGGGGCAAACGAACAGTGTGAATATAGTGCTAAGGGCTTTAATAACTGTGGCCGCTGTCATGCCGGGGCAGGGGATGGCGAAAGGGAAACGGGAGTACTCGTCCACCACGTTCAGGAAGTATGTGTTTCGATCGGTGGAGGGGAGGGGCCCTTTGAAATCCAGACTGAGGCGTTCAAAGGGGCGGGAAGCCTTGATCAGGTGTGCTCTATCTGGCCTGAAAAAATGCGGTTTGCACTCAGCGCAGATGTGGCAGTTCCTGGTGACAGTACGGACCTCCTCCACGGAGTAGGGGAGGTTGCGGGACTTTATAAAATGGTAGAACCGAGTGACCCCCGGGTGGCAGAGGTCCTCGTGGAGGGTTTGGAGACGGTCTATTTGTGCGTTGGCACATGTGCCGCGGGATAGGGCATCGGACGACTCGTTCAGCTTTCCGGGACGGTACAAGATCTCGTAGTTGAAGGTGGAGAGCTCGATCCTCCACCTTAAGATCTTGTCATTTTTAATTTTGCCCCGCTGTGCATTATCGAACATGAAAGCTACCGACCGTTGGTCAGTGAGGAAAGTGAATCTCCTGCCGGCCAGGTAATGCCTCCAATGTCGCACAGCTTCCACTATGGCTTGGGCTTCCTTTTCCACTGAGGAGTGGCGGATTTCTGAGGCGTGGAGGGTTCGGGAGAAGAAGGCCACGGGTCTGCCCGCTTGGTTAAGGGTGGCCGCTAGAGCTACATCGGAGGCGTCGCTCTCGACCTGGAAGGGGAGGGGCTCGTCGATGGCGCGCATCGTGGCCTTTGCGATATCCGCTTTGATGCGGCTGAAGGCCTGGCGAGCCTCTGTCGACAGGGGGAAGGTAGTAGTCTGTATTAGTGGGCGGGCCTTGTCTGCATACTGTGGGACCCACTGGGCGTAATATGAATAAAAACCCAGGCATCGTTTCAGGGCTTTGGAACAGTGGGGAAGGGGAAATTCCATAAGGGGGCGCATGCGTTCGGGGTCGGGGCCTATTATCCCATTGCGCACTACGTATCCCAGGATGGCCAGCCGGTTTGTGCTAAACACACACTTGTCCTCGTTGTATGTGAGGTTCAAGGCGTTTGCGGTCTGGAGGAATTTTTGGAGGTTGGCGTCGTGGTCCTGCTGATCGTGGCCGCAGATGGTTACGTTGTCGAGATACGGGAACGTGGCCTGTAACCCGTGTTGATCAACCATTCGGTCCATCTCCCGTTGGAAGACCGAGACCCCGTTTGTGACGCCAAATGGGACCCTTAGGAAGTGGTATAGTCGCCCATCTGCCTCGAAGGCTGTGTACTTGCAGTCACTTGGGCGGATGGGGAGCTGGTGATAGGCGGACTTGAGGTCCACGGTGGAGAAGACCTTATATTGGGCAATCCGATTTACCATGTCGGATATGCGGGGGAGAGGGTACGCATCTAGCTGTGTGTACCTGTTGATGGTCTGGCTATAGTCTATGACCATCCTTTGCTTCTCCCCGGTCTTTACTACTACCACCTGTGCTCTCCAGGGACTATTGCTGGCCTGGATTATGCCTTCCTTCAGCAACCGCTGGACTTCGGACCGGATAAATGCCCGGTCCTGGGCGCTGTACCGTCTGCTCCTAGTGGCGACGGGTTTGCAATCCGGGGTGAGGTTTGCAAACAAGGATGGCGGTTCAACTTTGAGGGTTGCAAGGCCGCAGATAGTGAGTGGAGGTATTGGGCCGCCGAATTGAAACGTTAGGCTCTGCAGGTTGCACTGGAAATCTAATCCCAGTAATGTGGGCGCGCAGAGTTGGGGAAGGACGTAGAGCCTGTAGTTTTTAAACTCCCTTCCTTGCACCGTTAGGGTCACTATGCAGAACCCTTTGATCTCTACGGAGTGAGATCCTGCAGCTAGGGAAATCTTTTGCGTACTGGGACGGATGGTCAAAAAACAGCGTCTTACCGTGTCGGGGTGGATGAAGCTTTCGGTGCTCCCGGAGTCGATCAGGCATGGTGTCTCATGTCCGTTGATCAGCACCGTTGTTGTCGTCGTCTGGAGCGTCCGGGGCCATGCTTGATCCAGCGTCACCGAGGCCAGATGTGGTCGTAGTGTCTCAGCGTCTTCTTTGGACCCCGTGGAGCCGTCGATGCTGGGGTCCTTTGTTGTCATCCAAGATGGCGGCATCCATGAATCGCACGCGGCCGGGGGTGGACAAAATGGCCGCCCCCATGCATCGCACATGGCTGGGGGGTTACAAGATGGCGGCGCCCATCCTCCCCTCGTGGTGGCCGGGACCCAAAATGGCGGCACCTGCGGGTCGCACATGGGGCGCTGGGGGGGGGGTTGGGGAGCGTTTGGGATGCGCTGGACTCTTTCTTCTCCAGGGACAGCGGCGCCCCCCGGGACCGGCACACAGCCGCGAAATGGCCCTTTTTTCCGCAGCTCTTGCAAGTCGCTGTTGTCATCCAACGCTGCCGGGGGTGTTTCGCCTGCCCGCAGAAATAGCAGCGGGCCCCCCCGGGATGATCTGGCGTCTTAACCGCGCAAGCCTGTGAGGGAGGGGGGGGTTTGTCGCGACGGGGGTCCACGGAGCCCAAGGGGCTGCCGCGCGGTCGGGGCCGTAGGCGCGGGCGTTTTGCGAGGCCACATCTAGGGAGGCTGCGATGGCCCGTGCCTCTGAGAGTCCTAGCGACTCTTTTTCTAAAAGTCTTTGGCGGATTTGGGGAGAGTTCATACCTGCCACAAACGCATCGCGAATTAACATGTCCGTGTGTTCAGTCGCGTTTACCGGCGGGCAGCCGCAGCCCCGTCCCAAAATTAGCAGCGCGGCGTAGAACTCCTCTAGCGATTCTCCGGGACTTTGCCGTCTCGTTGCGAGTTGGTAGCGTGCGTAGACCTGGTTCATTGGGCGAACGTAGACGCTCTTTAGTGCTGCGAGCGCCGTCGGGAAATCCTCTGCGTCTTCTATGAGAGGGTAAATTTCCGGGCTTACCCTTGAGTGCAGGACCTGTAGTTTCTGGTCTTCTGTGATCCGGCCGGGGGCCGTTCGGAGGTAGCCTTCGAAACAAGTCTGCCAGTGTTTAAAAACTGCTGCCGCGTTCACTGCGTGGGGGCTGATCCGCAGGCATTCCGGGGCGATCCTGAGCTCCATAGTCCTTTAAGCACGCTTAATAAATTGTAGCGCACAATGACTTACGAGAGAGACGAATAGAGATGAAGTCGATGAGGCTTTATTAAGCGTGACTTGTTCCCCACAGTTCAGCAACAGACTGGAGCTGCGGGGAGAAGCCCAGGTTCTTATACTCCGCCTTCAGGGCGGAGCTAGGGATCAACAGCCAACCAGGACCCGGGATCTGTCAGCCAATAGCATCACGGCTTCACAGTCCCACATGACCCCTAATGCATATTACCACACAATGTAAATGGAGTGAATGGGTTTTTATGAATGAGGGATTTTAAAAAATAAAGTTTGCAATAGACACTTAGAACTTTATTTTATTTCAGTGTGGTTTCTGCATTCTGTCCATGGTAATTAATGGGTGAGTAGGCATGGTGGGTGTGAGGGCAAAGGGTGGTGTGTGAAAGGGCATTGGCTGGCATGAGTTGACACTAAGTTGCATAGAATCTATAAAGCATCATGGCGGATGGTGGGCATCGATTTGTATGGAGTACAGGAGGGGTTATGGGGGAGGAGAGCATATGGATGGTATGAAGGGTTGCTGCAGGGAGGCTAGGGGTTATAGGTTAGTATGGAGGGTATGAAGGGCCATGGGGGTGTGGGGCAGAGGGATTCAGGTGGCATGGGTTGGCATGGATTGGACATGGGGGCTATGTGGGTGGTGAGGGAGTGTGAGAGATGAGGGCTGCAAAAATCTGTGATTTAAAAAAAAAAAAATTTAGAGTACCCAATTATTTTTTTTCAATTAAGGGGAAATTTAGCATGGCCAATCCACCTAACCTGCATATCTTTGGTGTGTGGGGGTGAAACCCACGCTGACACAGGGAGAATGTGCAAACTCCACACAGACTGTGATCCGGGGCTGGGATTGAACCCGGGTCCTCAGCGGCGTAGGCAGCAGTGCTAATCACTGCGCCACCGCCCTGCCCCCATGAAAATCTTTGATGAGCTTTCAGTGCACTGAGGCAGATTGCTCGCCCTGCCAGCCCCTGCACCCACATCCAGCAGGCACCGCATTTCTTCTGGGGTCACCCGACTCAACTGCCAGGGAATCTGGCCACCCCCGGAAAAAAACACCCAACTTTTGGGGCGCTTTCTCCCCGGTTGGGTTTCCCTGTCGGGGGACGTCCCGATTCTGCGCCTCTGACCCAGGAATAAAAATTCAGGCCGCACCCATCATGTTTCTAAAGCTGGTTTGCTGAACAATTGCACAAATTGATGGAAACATGTTCCAGAATTAAATAAGTGTACTTGAAAAAAAATGAATAATTAAATTCTGACTATGACAACCCAGTTTAAACACCTGAAATGTTCTGGGTATTTCTTATCAACGTGTTGACAAATTATTTGAAACAAACATCTCAAATAAACAAGATACCAGACACAGTAAAAGGACCATCACACCAGACCCGAAAATTGACCTTCAGACCAGACTCGAATCAAACAGAAGAGCCACACAAACCCGCCTGGATTATTATCATCATGTTGCCTTGTTGCTAATTATACTTGGTTTCGCTTTGATGGAAAAGGTTGAAGGTTACCTCGACATTCCAGAGTGACATTGGGCATGTTCCAATCCCAACCCCTCCTGGAAACCTCTCCTGTCAGTTTGAATTTTTAAGCTCTCCTGCCTCAAAGCATGCAGTGAGTGACTTATTTAAGATTATTTATTGCTCTTAATGGTCAAAGCAGAATAATAATTGAAGGAAAAAATAGTTCCAGTGGAATTACTAGGCATCATGACATCGACATAAAAATATAATCTGTAGGTACGTGTGTTTTATGAAAGTGAATCTTTTGCTGGTTAATATAGGAGTCCGTAGGGAATGATGGCAGACCGGGAATTACAGCTAGAGAAGGAAGTAAGAGTGAGCTGGGGCAGATAAACTCGGGAGAGTGGCAGCCAAGTATCAAAGGAAAGGGGAGAAATCGGAAGTGTTTACCAAAACAAAACAACCCCAGCAGGAATCGCCATGCAAACCAAAACAAGAATGGCAGCATCTTGGAAAACCGATGCAGGAAGCTGGACCAAGCCTGGAAAACAAGAGCAGGAACAGCCTGGGAAAAGAAAACAATGGAGGTGTAGCCTGCAGCAGGGACCGACCATTGGGAAAAATGCAACCTGCAGCAGCAGATAAACGGCGAGTAGTGTTTTTCAAACTTTTGTTCCGGGGACCCATTTTTACCAATCGGCCAACCGTCAGGACCCACGCCGGCCGACTGCCGCGACCCATGCCAGCCGAACTTCGTGACCCACCATTTTCGCTTACCTATAATGCGGCAGGTGAGCCTGCTCTTGGCCCTCACAATCTCACTTGCTTTGTCATTCAATGTTACATTTCTGTCTGGGTTGTTCATCAGAGGTCCTGGAGCTCAAACCAGCACTGCTTTGTCCTGTTGTGGGCCCTCATGAACAGCTCACACCACCACTGCTTTGTCCTGTTGTGGATTCTCCTGAGCCGCCCTCTCCAGCAGGTTTGATTGTGAGATCCAGGCCTGTTTGTGACTCTGGCCCTCTCTTCCATATTACAATACAGTCCATTTTAAATTTTACAGTCCTGTTGCTTGTTTGCTGCTGACAAAATGGAGGAATGTCAATCGCGGCAGGAGCATGTGGTGTCAGTGTTTGGGGCGTGTGACCTGCTCTCTGCCGTCGCTTCAGGCAGGAAGACTGCATTGAATTTAAAGAAAACGCTTCTCCTGGGTCAGCGCGCTGGCGTCAGGAGGAGGCAGTGTTTCCCGCTGGGCTCCCAGCATGAGCAATGTGCCCGTGTTCTGAAAGCCGGTCGCAGCCGGCATTTTCAAAAGCCAGCTGCTGCGGTGGTTGTGCATTAATTCCCGCAATCGGGAACGCCGTGAAAGATGGCTTTGCGACCCCAACTTTGAAAATGACTATGCTTCAGAATTGGGGCTGGGATGGGATAGAACAGCAGCAGAATGATTGCTAGACTCAAGAATCACCCCCATAAAATCAAGCACCTGAAGCAAAGGACTCGTACTGCTGTCCTCTATTCCAACAAGATTTCAGCTTCCCAGCGCCATTTTCAAATTTACAATTCGCAAGATTTTACACATTTGTTTTGTGAATATTTTTATTGGCATTTTCAATTATACATAATAAAACTTTACGTCCAATATTTACAGTTTATGCAGTTCTTATGTACATACAATCGTTCTTGATGTTAAGATTTTACACATTTTTAATGCTTAAAAAAGGCTAATTTACTGCATTACCCTCCTGTCCCTGAACCTAAGATTGGGTTACTTCACCACAGCCAGAAACAACTGAAAATAAAACCTGAGCTAACAGACATCATGGCCCTTGAAAAACTGTGCAGGCCAGCAAATGCCACATTTCTATATGTGTTACATATATCTGTGGCGTAGTCATAGTTAAAAGATTATTTCAAGATTTAAGTTTAATTGAAATGGACTTCAATTTTGCATTTATGCCAGAAGAGAATAAAATCAGACCCTTTTTTCCCCAAGCCATTATGCTCACATCTTCCACCTAAAAGATGAATTGCTAAATGCCTTTCCAAGCATGGAGTGCAGTTCAGTTACGGATGGTAAGCATTTCATGTCATCTCTCTCCTCCAGCTTTGTTTATGTGGGCAAAGTACCAATTTCATCAGGAGATTCGACAGAGCTGAAGCTTAGACAAACATTCTGTGACTGGTGCTATTTATACGCTCCCGTGTCTGCTCAGACCAAGTCCCTTCATAGAACTGCTGTATTTTTTTTAAGTTGCTTTTTGGCAACTGCTTCCTTGAGTGTAGCAGGTCTACAGTTCTTGTGGCATTTTGCTTATGACAGTTCATCATGCGGTTAGTACTTGCTGCATCCGCACGTGTTGATAGTTTAAGGGTGCATTTTGAATCAAGTGGTAAGGGTAGTGATTAAGCGAAATATTCATCCCTCGATGGTTTTGGGCTTCTTGACCATTGTTGCAGCTGCGTCCATTCAGGCAACTTCCGAGTATTTCGCGATTATTTTGACTTGAGGCATGCAGAGGACATAAGAGAGAGAGAGATTTTGAAGGTTAGAAGGCAATTATCACAAATTACCCAGCCTTTGCCCTAATTTTACACTCAGGGTGATACACCCAGGATGATGGCGTGGCTCATCTAGAGATCGTTCTGGCTATTGCTGACTCCAGGATATCAATGATAGCAGTGCCATTAAAGCTCAAGGGGAAGTGATGAGGCTTTTGCTTGCTTGAATTTGAATGTATTACTTGGTGCCACTTCTCAGCTGTTATACATTGGATTACCTTTTATTATTGGATGAGTTGTAAAAGGAGCTAAAGACTGAAATAATCAGTCGACCTGGTCTTACAATAGAAGGACGCATGTTGATGAAAGAACTGACAGCAATTGGTAATGTTGTGGGGCTGTAAAGATGGGCCTCTGACAATCACAACCTTTGTCTCAGCCATTAAGGGCTTTCTCATTGACCCTTACTGTCCAGTGTTTGCTAGGAATCCCTGGTCTCCTACTTGGTTGAATGGTGTTTTGAATCAAAGCACCTTACAGCGCAAGAGTAAGACATGAAGCCCATCGCACTCTTTGAAAAAGCTATTCAATCAGTTCCAAATGGAGACCAAACTCTATGGAGAGAGGGAAATTATAGTGCTTTTCATTCCCGAGTCATTCTTTCACATTTCTTGGTAGCTAACTCACAACTGCATTGATCGGAGGACTGGAAGTCAGCAACTGTGAGACTGCTGGCAGAAACAATGTGGGGGAAAATGAGCAGGGGCGACTTGAACCCTCGAAAGTAGCAAAGACGTTCAGCACTTTGCATTTTCAGCATTGGCAAGTTGCGATCTCAATAAACTGCTGCCTAATTCTGCTTCCCTTGATGGTATTATGTCAATGCCCTTGCAATGTCTGCGCAGTCTGTTTTAAAATGAGGCATAAACATTCTGAAAAGACACATTTCAAAAAATCTGTTTTTCGCAAATGGCACAGATCTGCTTGCTCCATGTCTATTATTTTAATTCATTTTTAAGTTGGTACTTTAACTCTAATCTTGCCTCGTCCCATTTGGTGAGCTATTATATATTTGTCAGAGAAGTATTTAACTGGGCTGTCTTTCTTAGCTTTGCATCTATGCGAATGAAGAGAAATTTACAGCCAGTAAAAGGTATGTTTATAGAGTCTGTTCTCTGCAAGTATAAAATGAGGTGCACGATAAACAGAGCATTTCCTTAAAAAAAAATCACAGTCCTGAGCAATTGAATCATCGTTTATCTTATGCATAGTTAAACATATTACTGTAAACTTTTGAGAATTAACCCTCATTGGGGACTTGCTATTTTTAAACTAAACCAATTACAAGCAGCCAGTTGGAATGGAAAACTTGCACCACGATGCCTGCTAAAGGGTTACTGTAGCTAAGGAAAGATGCAGACAGGGACTGCACTCTGGTAAATAGGAGGGTAAAATAATTCTTCACAGATGTAATTAATACTGCAATTAATGCAGCCGTTTCACCGATGGAAAGGGGAAACTACTGTGGTTTTCACCCACGTATTGTATCAACAGGAAGTAGAATTCACTTCCTTTACTCTCCTGCCAAAAGTTATTTAAACTGATGATCTTGAGGCAAGAAGCATCAGAAGCACGCCAGTTGTTTTGCGTGCGTGCTTAGCGGAGTCCGCTTCGTCACCCGGGAGGTCACTTCTCTTGCACCACCCCGCGAACCAGTTTAAGTCTGCGGAGCACCACTGAAATGATAACACTGCAACGTCAGCTGACTGCAGTGTCACAGTGCTGCTGGTTTCTTCACGATCGCAACTGCCAGAAAGCTAGCTCTTGCTTGCTGCAGTTTTCCAGTCGCAGTGCGGCAAAGCAGACGCTGCAGCAGCCTCAAAGCAGCAATAGGATCCTTTCACCTGCGCCATCAGTCTTGTGGGAGAAAAAGATTATCAGGAGTGAAATAGCAACAGAAACTGCCTCCTACTTTTACAGGTTAATTTTCTCTGTATGCAGTGCTTTCAGTTAAGTGATGGGACCGTAAAAAGAGGTCTGTGCCCACAGTACTGGGACGAGAACCTTTGATGAAGGATGCCTTGCGTTCCCCTCTTTATTAATAGTTTCTCGTGCCATGCTGACATACCTGCAAGGTGGAGACAAAGGATACGGCACTTTTCATCAACCATTTGATCAAGGCCTCTCTTTATTTTTTGCAACCGTGCAGCTTCATGTTCCAGTCTTAGCACAGATCAGGGGGATGACTAATAACACGGATTGACAACAATATCTGACTCCGGCTTAGCACAGAACTCAAATTAGAAGCCAGACTTGCTGACCTACTTCACTTCAAATCGTTCTTGGATGCAGGGCCGCAGCTGTCTAGTACCAACATCACTAGCCATCGTGTGGAGAATCCCGGGGATTGCAGTGCATGTCACGCTGGAGACTGAGAAAAATGGTGTTGTACACATTTGTATTTCCAATGGCAGTTTTAAGCAGCTATAAAATCCGACCGTCAAACTGCTTCATCGTTCTTTTGTCGCCGAGTGTGTGGATTAAATTGTCTTTTAAATACCAGCCTTTATCTGAGCTTCAACCTCTGGAATTAATGTATCAACCTGCTTGTTCTACCTATCGGATTTCACCGAATAAATGCAATGCAGCTGGGGGCAAAGAAATAGTGTCCAGATAACAAGAGTGTTGTGAAAACAAAGGAAGCACTTGTATCATCACCTGGATTGCAATATTTGCATTTCTCTCTTACCCTTGATGTATCTTTACATTTTATGACATCAAGTTCAGGAGCTGGCGGCATTTCTAGGATGTGGGTATCTAATGAGCCAAAAAATAAAATGACGACCGGTGGAAACTGCAAGAGGAGACAGTAGGGCATATAGGTTTTTGCCAATTTGATGCATGCAGTATATGAGCCAGGGCCCCAAGGGACAGGCTCTAAAACAGGGGAATGCGAATCGTAGTTGAAGGAATAAAAAAATGACAGGAGTAATGGAGAGAGTCTGCAGTGCAGAATGCCACAGAAACCCTTCACAGATAGCAATTCCACCAGCTGCTCAAAACTGAATAATTCATGGCTTAAATCATCCCGGACTCACCTTTCCAATAGGTTGGTATGATTAGAATTTTGAATATATATATAATGCACATATGAAGTTCTTGCACGTAAAATGTCAAGTTGGATCTGACGGTATATCAAAAGCTGGATGCTTCATATAAAAGAATATTTTCTGATCCCGTGACAATAATGTTGCAAGGAATGTATTTTTATCACCAGGCAGCATTGAGTGAAATTATATTATCAGTGATAAAAGCAAATGTAGAATTCTGGTGGCATCTCTCATTGCTTTGTTTGTTTGTTTATTTTGTTGTGCTGAGTAGGGATGCGACAGAATTTAGAACTCTCAAATGTATTGTCGCTGAAGGATTAGCTCCATTTTTAAATATCACTTGAAGCTTTGTTCTGATATGGCTTGTCTGTATCTTCAGATGTACAGGGTTGTATGGTTTAAGCAGGACCATATTAGCCTGACAAATGGTACAAAGCCCCCCAAAAAACTCCTTTAATAACCGAGGCATCATAGTGCCGCACAGCAGTCACTTAAACACTCAGTGCAGACTGGCACTGCTGGTTTCCATTGTTCTCCTGAAATCCCACCTATATGCATACAGGATGAAGAAAATCATGACGGCAACAGCGGCTCTTCATCTACAGAATATTTTCCCTTTTTCCAACCCACTAGAATCTCCAAAACCACAGCGCTAGTCATTTTCTATCAGGCAGTCATTTGAGTCGTTACTTCAGAATGCGATTGTAAAATTACGTGCAAAATATATTAACATCTACCTGGAAAGCTAGTGGAGTGAGGTTTATCAGCATAAAAAATGATAAAAGCCATCAAGAGAAAATGTAAAACTTAATAACAAGACAGTAGGATTGTTTCTTTTATCCACGAACTGTAAGTAAATATCCCTAATGTAAAGTTGTTTTTAATTCTATTGTTTCTTGCACTAACATTTAATACAATTTACAGAGTTCCAAAAAAGGGTCTCAACTTCGGTTGGAGATAGTTAAACAATAATTTAGTGTTTTTAATTAATTCACTAAAATCAACTTCTAAAGTATTGCACTTCTCCTAGTAGAAAACTGAACAGATATCATTTTATCATAGATTATCATAGAATTTACAGTGCAGAAGGAGGCCATTCGGCCCGTCGAGTCTGCACCGGCTCTTGGAAAGAGCACCCTACCCAAGGTCAACACTTTCACCCTATCCCTATAACCCAGCAATCCCACCCAACACTAAGCAATTTTAGACACTAAGGGCAATTTATCATGGCCAAGCCACCTAACCTGCACATCTTTGGACTGTGGGAGGAAACCGGAGCACCCGGAGGAAACCCACGCACACACGGGGAGGATGTGCAGACTCCGCACAGACAGTGACCCAAACCGGAATCGAACCTGGGACCCTGGAGCTGTGAAGCAATTGTGCTATCCACAATGCTACCGTGCTGCACTTTGAGGCTGTAATATAGATTAAAGAAATGCTTCTCTATTTCTAGAATCTTATATATTTTGCTAGCATTGGTTAAACAAAGTAAATCCAGTATGGCTCCAAACCGCAATGATACAGTATTTTGTTTTGGATTTTGAATGCCTTGTCTCCCCACAGCAGAAGGGAAAGTATTTTATTGCAGCGACAGAAATATCAATCTGATTCTGCAGCTTCTCCACAGAACAATGCTTTAAAAGCTGACCATAGTAAAAAAAAACACGAATAAAAAACATTCAAAAGTTCTTCAGTATCAATCAGGGTTACTACAGGTGTCGAAATATCAATATAGTCTAATGATTTTTGGGGCAGCACGGCGACGCAGTGGTTAGCACTACTGCCTCACGACGCCGAGCCCCGGCCCCGGGTCACTGTCCGTGTGGAGTTTGCACATTTCCCTGTGTCTGTGTGGGTCTCACCTCCACAACTCAAAGAAGTGCAGGGTATGTGGATAGGCCATGCTAAATTGGCCCTTAATTGGAAAAGAAAATGATTTGGGTACTTTACATTTTTTTTAAAATCTAGTTTGATGATATTAACAAAGCCAATTTTTAATTGATTGTGCCACTGGAGCCACCTTAGATATAGCCGACGTACAGGATTAAAAAGGAAACCAAATTATATGATCTGCATATGTTTCTAGATCTTTGTTTGAGAAATTGACAGTTTCATATTACATTTTCACTGATTAATTAAAGAAAAGTTAAACTGTTTACTAAACTAATTCAGTACTTCAATGAAATTGAGTATGATGTAAATCTTGTTTAGTTCCGATTTTCAATATACATCCTAAATAACATATCGGCTGGAATTCTCCAGCCGTTGGGAGTTTCAGTTCCTGCTGGCAGCGCACCCCCGCCCGCGGGTTTCTCAGCACCATGGGGGGTGGCTTCAATGGGATATTCCATTGAGAAGTGGCGGGAGTAGAGAATTCCGCCGCCAGCGAACGGCGCGCTGCCTGGAAACACTCGGCTGGGGGAACTGGAGAATCCCACCCATTGTATCCATAAATCTTAGGGGAACCAATGAGTGTGGAAGTGTGAGAGGTAATTTTGCTGAAACATATAACCCTGAGGGTACTTGATAGCATGGATGTTCCAGTCTTAGCACCTGTGGGGGAGACTAGAACTCGGGGACATAGTTTAAGAAAATGAGGTCCCCATTTCAGATGGAAATCAGGAGAATTTCTTTCTATCAGGCGGTCATTTGCCCATGGAATTCTCTTCCCCCAGAAAGCAGTGGAGGCTGGGTCATCGAATTTATTCAAGGCAGAGCTAAACCGATTTTTGATGGACAAGGAAATCAAGAGTTATGCAGGGGAAACAGGAATGAGAAGCTGAAGTCACAACCAAATTAGCCATGACCTTATCAGATAATAAGCTTGAAGGGCTGAACAGCCTACTCCTGTTCCTGAGCCCTATGTTCCCAGCTCCATGACTGTACACGTTCTATCAGAATGAAAAGGTAGTCTTATGCACTCCTTCTATGCGTTGATTTGCTAAATCAGTCAATGTAGTAGACAACATAGCATTATACAAAACACGAGGCGGTCATTGAATCTGTGTCAGTTCTTGGAAGAATAATTCATTTATTCCTGTTTCCTTACCTTTTCTCCATACCATATTTAGTGGGCGGGATTCTGTGATCCTGAGGCTAAGTGTTGAGGCCGTCGGAAACGCCATCGCGTTTCTCGACGGCATCAACACGGTCTCAGGATCAGCAATTCTGGCCCCTACACGGGGCCAGCACGGCACTGGAGCGATCCACCCCACTCCAGCGGCTGATCCTAGCATGTACTGGACGCTGCAGGGTCTGCTCATGCGCAGCGGCACCAGCACCAACGCGCACATGCGCAGTGGCGCCCCTCTCCGCGCTGGCCCCGACGCAACATGGTGCAGGGCTACAGGGGCCGGTGCGGAAGAAAGGAGCCCCCCAGCCAGAGAGGCTGGCCCGTCGATCAGTGGGCCCCGATCGCGGGCCAGACCACATTGGAGGCCCCCCCCCCGGGGTCGGATCCCCCCCCCCCCCCACAGGCCGAGGTCCCGCGGCTGAGAGCAGGTGTGAACGGCGGCGGCGGGATTCGGGTTTTTTACGACGGACGCTCGGCCCATCCCGGGCCGAGAATCGGCGGGGGGGGGGGGGGGGGGGGGGGTATGTAGAGCAGCCCCCGACCGGCGCCGTGCCAACCATGCAGAGCGGAGAATCGCGTGCCGGCGTCGGGGTGGTGTGACGCAATTTGCGCCGGTCACGGGGATTCTCCGGCCCGTTCCTGGGCTGAGGGAATCCCGCCCAGTATTTTTTCAGATATTTATACACTTCTCCTTTTGCCCACTTGCAACAACTCACATCTATGTTACACCTTTAACTTAGCAAAATCACTTCATGGAGTCATAATAATAAAAGGGACCACATGAGCCAATTATGAAGACCTTGGGGCATGGTGGTCTGTTTTAAATAGGGTCTCTGTGGAGGACGGGAAATTGGGGAAGGAGAAGAACCTATGGAGGGAATTCCAGAGTATTGGGTTTAGATGGCTAAAAGTACAATCAATGCTGGGGGGGGGGGGAGGGGTCACTGTCGCTTCACAACGTCAGGGTCCCGGGTTCAATTCCCGCTTGGGAATTGTGTCTGTGTCTTTGCGGAGTCTACACGTTCTCCCTGTGTCTGTGTGGGTTTCCTCCGCGTGCTCTGGTTTCCTCCCACAAAAGACGTATTTGTTAGGTGAATTGGACATTTTGAATTCTCCCTCTGTGTGCCCGAACAGGCGCCGGAGTGTGGTGACTGGGGGATTTTCACAGTAACTTCAATGTAGTGTTAATGTAAGCCTACTTGTGACAATAATAAAGATTATTATTATTTTTATATGACATTTGGGACATTTAGCCAACCTTTGCTGCCCCTTACTCAATTGGCTGGATGGCTAGCATGGGAATGATATTATTGCCAAAAGCATGGGGTTAAACCCCTGTTCTGACAGAGGTAGACTCAGGGCCTGCCCCTTCAACGTGGCTGTAATAAAAAGTCATGGCACTTCGTCTTTGGTCGGAGAACTAAAGAAGTATTTGGGGCAAGCTCTTTCCTTGCTGCTGGATTGATTACATTTCACCCCACAGGTAGATCATATAGAAATTTAGGTCAATTGAAATTTTCTAGTTTTCACACAACTACACCTAAAAGAGAAAGGAAATGGAGTATCAGCATTAGCAAGGTTAAAATCCAAATAGTTATTCTTCATCTGTGCAGATCTGATATACATTTTCAGTATGTTCTGTTCAATACCAACATTACTTTGAGCCTTACTGAGGATCGGTACTTCATACCACAAGTATACAGTATTTGAATGGAGGTTTTCAGCCATTTGTTCTTGAGGCTGAACTTCACCAAATGAATCCTAGCTCTGCTATTGTCAGCTTATCAAGCCCTTCCCACAGTTAGGCCTACATTAACCATCCAGCTGCAAGCTTCAGTATAAATCTGCTTCTTTCCCAGTGCCCTGGCTGCCCCTAACCACACGCACACAAATGCACACACTCCTTCTCTGTCCATACACTCAGTCTGAAACAGACCTTGCTAAATGTCGGCACTTAAACTACAGAGCCTTCCAAGATTGTTTACTTTCACCTCCAGAGCATTGCTAACTTCCCCATCCACCTCACCCTCATTGCTGCTGAGTCCCTTATCTATGCTCAAGTCACATCTCAAGACTTCAGAAACACACAAAATCAGCAAGGATGGGCAATTTCCAGGGGTGCCATCTAGAGGAATAGCAGCAAAGATCCATGTCCATTGCTCCAAAATCATGCATGCTTCTCTCGGTAAATTCTAAATCACGCAAAGTCATCTGAATCCTGTCCTGCACAAACTACCATTTCCGTATCCCATTGTCAGTAGCATGTGCAGCCACTTTGGTTTTGCGTTCCAGAAATCCCTCTACCTCCTTTTCCCACCGAGTTAGAAAGTCCTAGGTTCAATTGAGACGGCACGGTAGCATAGTGGTTAGTACTGTTGCTTCACAGCTCCAGGGTCCTAGGTTTGATTCCCGGCTTGGATCACTGTGCGGAGTCTGCACGTTCTCCCCGTGTCTGCGTGGGTTTCCTCCGGGTGCTCCAGTTTCCTCCCACAGTCCAAAGATGTGCAGGTTAGGTTGATTGGCCATGCTAAATTGCCCCTTAGTGTCCAGCAAGGTTGGGTGGGGTTGCTGGGTTGCAGGGATAGGGTGGAGGTGTGGGTTTGGGTGGGGTGCTCTTTCCAGGAGCTGGTACAGACTCGATGGGCCGAATGGCCTCCTTCTGCACTGTAAATTCTATGATCTATGATCTCAGTCCCCAAAAACGTGAGCACAAAACCAGTGCAATATTGCGGAATTGCTGCACAGTTGAAGGTGCAGCCTTAAGGATGAGATGCTAAACAGAGGCCATGTTGCCCTGTCAGATTAACATAAACGACCCTCGGGCACAATTTGAAGAAAAGCAGTAAAGTTCTCCCAGGGCAATATCGTTAAAATCACTGTAACAGTTGACCTGGTCATTATCTCATTGAAATTTGTGGAAGTTTGCAAGTGCGCTGTCGCAGTTCCTATGTTACAAGAATGACCACACATCCAAAGTAATTCATTGGCTGTACAACACTTGGGGATGTCATGAAAATATGAAAGGTGCTATATGAATGCAAGTCTTTTGTTTTAATTTTTAAAAATCCTCATCTTCTGAAGGAGCTTTCAATTACTTCTGCTAAGTCTCACAGCCCATCTCCTTGGTACATTTCTTTATAATAACACTATATAAATTCAACTTTTTTGTATATACAAGCAAGAATAAAAGATTGGTCTAATTTATTGATGAAGAAAAATATGGGCTGCAAATGGAATGGATAAGATAAACAGTGCATGTTATCATGATGTAGTACTGAAACTGAATTTTCTTCCTTGCCAACTGTATCGTGTTGCCAAATAATGTTCATTTGAGTTTTTTTCTAAACCGACCGTAATGTACCATGAGAACATTTGTACTGTAATCTAATTGAATTTTGCAAAGGCACAACAGAACGATTTTACAATTTAGCCTTTCAGGATCAAATTTGTGTTTTAGGAGCTTTTGAAATATCTACAGAAATAATTTCTAGACATTTGAAGAGGGAATAAATTTTAAACCACCAAAATGGTTCATTTCTTCAGTTTTGGGGCTACCCGGACACAATGGAAATTGCAAGCTTCATCCTGGAAAGCTTCTTTTCCACAAGTATTCGCTTTCCACAAACCATTAAAAACATGTCCTCAGCAGAAGGCAGGCTCTGGTCTTCACATTCCTCTTACTTCATCTATAACTAAAATCTGTATTTTGATTTACTATCACTTCTGCATCCTCTGTTCTGATTCATGAATGCAGGGAATACAGATCTCCCCCCTTCATTTCAGCACATTTTTAAGTTCCATTCTTCTTCCTGCATTGACAGTAAGTTACATCCCTCCATTACCCAACACAGAATTACATGAGATGTGCAACATTGAAACAGGCTATTCGCTCCATGTGGTGTTTGTGCTGTACATAACTCTCATGCCATCCCTCTTCATTTAACCCTGCCATCATAACCTTTATTAAAACATTCATTTATGGGATGTGGCCATTGCTGGCTAGGCCAGCATATATTGCCCATCCTTAGTTTCCCTTGATAAGGTGGTAGTGAGCTACCTTCTTGAACCACTGTCGTTCCTGTGGTGTAGATACACCCACAGTGCTATTCGGGAGGGAGTTCCAGAATTTTGACCCGGTGACAGTGAAGGAACGGCGCTATATTTCCAAGTCAGGATGGTGAGTGACCTGGTCGGGACCTCCAGGTGATAGCGATCCCAGGTATCTGTGGTCCTTGTGCTGCTCGATGGTAGCTATTGTGGGTTTGGAAGGTGCTGCCTAAGGAACCTGGTGAGTACATATTTCTGCCACTGTGTGTCGGTGATGGAGGGATTGAATATTTGTGGAAGAGGTACCAATCAAGCAGGCTTCTTTGTCCTGGATGGTATTGAGTTTCTTGAGTGTTGTTGGAACTGCATTCATCCAGGTAGCCGGTTTAGCGGAGTTGGCTGGACAGCTGGTTTGTGATGCAGAGCAAGGTCAACAGCGCGGGTTCAATTCCCGTACTGGCTAAGGTTATTCATAAAGGCCCCGCCTTCTCAACCTTGTCCCTTGTGTGAGGTGTGGTGATCCTTAGGTTAAAACACCACCAGTCAACTCTCCCCCTCAAAGGGGAAAGCAGCCTATGGTCATCTGGACTATGGTGACTTTATATACTTTATTCATCCAGGCAAGCGACAGCATTCCATTTCACTCCTGACTTGTGCCTTGTAAGTTTGGACAGGCTTTGGGGAGTCAGGGGGTGAGTTACTCACCACAGGATTCATAGCCTCTGACCTGGGGCGAAATTCTCCGGTATTGGCGCGATGTCCGCCGACTGGCGCCCAAAACGGCGCAAATCAGTCGGGCATCGCGCCGCCCCAAAGGTGCGGAATGCTCCGCACCTTGGGGGGCCAAGTCCCAACCTTAAGGGGCTAGGCCCGCGCCGGACAAATTTCCGCCCCGCCAGCTGGCGGGAAAGGCCTTTGGTGCCCCGCCAGCTGGCGCAGGAATGACATCTCCGGGCGGCGCATGCACGGGAGCGTTAGCGGCACTTGTGTGGCATGAATATTACTTGCCATTTGTCAGCCCAAGTCTGGATATTGTCCAGGTCTTGTTGCTTTTGGACATGGACTAATTCAGTATCTAAGGAGTCGTGAATGGTGTTGAATATTGTGCAGTCACCAGTGAACATTTCCAATTCTGATCTTATGATGGAAGGAAAGGCTTTTACATTAAATCAGTTATGGCTGGATGTTTCTGGAGAGGCAGTGGCCTTGAACCCCTTCCCTTCACCCCCCAGCTGAAACAGCAGGAGAAAGAACCAGGCTATTTTGGCTCAGGTCGTGGTTTCCACCTATATTTGGAAAGGTGTTCTGCCTCCAAACGTTGGGAGCAGTGACCTGCTGAGACTGCAACCAATCCTCTACAAGGAGCAACATGGAGGTTGATTCATGTGTAAGAACAGCAGTGCTTCATCAACGAGACGCTTTACTGAACTGGCCAGAAATGGCAGCCTACAGTGACCTTGCCTCATGGCAGAGTCACATGACTACAGCAAGTCAGATGGGACATCAGACTGATTACATTTCACAACCCAAGCAGAGGTTGAACTGCAAGGTCAGTGGAGCAGTTTTGACACAGCCAGTTTGGCAGGTCCAGTGAGGTGGGGGGAGAGGGGCGGGGGCGGGGTGGGGGGGTGGTGCGCTGTGATCAGGCCAAGGGGAGGGGAAGGAGCAAGGGTGAGGTGGGGGGAGAGGGGTGGGGATGCTGTGATCAGGCCAAGGGGAGGGGAAGGAGCAAGGGTGGTTGGCAATGTTTCAGGGTCCTCCTTAGGGCACAGGTTGCCCGAACAGGAGGAATACACTTAGACTAATAATAATCTTTATTGTCACAAGTAAGCTTACATTAATACTACAATGAAGTTATTGTGAAAAGTCCCCAGTCGCCACATTCTGGCGCCTGTTCAGGTACACAGAGGGAGAATTCAGAATGTCCAAATGACCTAATAGCACATCTTTCGGGACTTGTGGGAGGAAACAGGAGCACCTGTAGGAAACCCACGCAGACAGAGAGAGAACGTGCAGACTCCGCACAGACAGTGACTCAAGTCGGGAATTGAACCTGGGACTCTGGCGCTGTGAAGCCATAGTGCTAACAACTATGCTACCGTGCTGCCCCTTCGTGCAGTAAGGTTGCCAGGATTTACCTAGCGGCCTACCCACGTGGTGTGGGCTCCTTGCCACTTGTAAAACACCAGCATCGGCAGTAGGAGGCCCCAGCCTCTACCGAAAGATATCTCCCCGACAGTGCAACACCCCCATCACTACTGCACTAAACATCAGCTTGGTTTACGTGCATAAGTGTCTGGAGTGTGACTTGAAGCATTATTAAACATGACTGACTCTTGAACCCATTCTATTATCTCAATGGTTTAGAAATTGGCTGGTATAATAATGACTTAAAATAAGTGGATTACCAAATTCATTATATTTGCCGATAAAGGATTTTCTAATGAGCATTTGTAGACTGTTATTGCTGATATTTCCAAAGTGACATTTTGGATCATCTAAAAGAGAAGAAAAGTAGTTTCACTGATATTTTGTAAAATTTCACTATGATTATAGAGATCTATTTATATGTCTAATATCGTATTAGCCACTGCCATACAGTGAAAGAATACTTAGAGAGACTTCTCGGGCGAAATTCTCCGTAATCGGCGCGATGTCCGCCGACCGGCGCCAAAAACGGCGCAAATCAGTCCGGCATCGCGCCGCCCCAAAGGTGCGGAATCCTCCGCATCTTGACCGGCCGAGCCCTAACCTTGAGGGGCTAGGTCGGCGCCGGACTGATTTCCGCCCCGCCAGCTGGCGGGAAAGGCCTTTGGTGCCCCACCAGCTGGCGCGGAAATGACATTGCCGGGCGGCACATGCGCGAGAGCGTCAGCAGCCGCTCACGGCATCTCCGCACATGCGCAGTGGAGGGAGTCTCTTCCGCCTCCGCCATGGTGGAAACCGTGGCGAAGGCGGAAGGAAAAGAGTGCCCCCACGGCACAGGCCCGCCCGCGGATCGGTGAGCCCCGATCGCAGGCCAGGCCACCGTGGGGGCACCCCCCGGGGCCAGATCGCCCCGCACCCCCCCAGGACCCCGGAGCCCGCCCGCGCCGCCTTGTCCCGCCGGTAAGAGAGGTGGTTTAATCCACGCCGGTGGGACAGGCATTCTAGCAGCGGGACTTCGGCCTATCCGGGCCGGAGAATCGCCGGGGGGGGGGGGCCGCCAACCGACACGGCGCGATTTCCACCCCCGCCGAATCTCCGGTGCCGGAGAATTCGGCATCCAGCGGGGGCGGGATTCACACCAGCCCCCGGCGATTCTCCGACCTCTCGCCCCTCATTCTCGCATTTCACGTTTTCGATCCATTCCATTTCGGACATATTCTTCATGATTTAACCGGTTTTCATTTTTCGGCAGTAATATTTGTCATGCACCTGTCTAGCAGTTAAACATTTGCAGACCTATTTGCTAATATCCTGTTCGAAGAATAAATGAGTGTAATTTGCAAACTCACTTCTGGCCACACCATTCATAAATACTACGAACACAATTCCTAGGGTTATGCATTAAGGGAATGTCCGACGACTGATACATTCAAACTACAGTCTACTCCTGATAATTCAAAATCACTCAATTCTAATTGCTAGATCATTTGAATTGCAGTTAAAAAGCTGTTATACTTCAGTTCGTTCAATTGAATTGCAAGATTATTTGTTTTTGTGCAAAATGTGACTTTGTGGGAGGTCCTGTGGCACAGTGGGTAGTGTTCTTGCTTCTAAGCCTGAAGCTCCGGTTTCAAGTCCCACTTCAGGCCTTTGTGGTCAAGGAAGGTGAGTTCATAACGTGACCAAACAGGCTGAGTGTCAAACTGTAAACCCTTCCAACAAAACCCAACAGCAAGTGGTAAGAGCAGGAGAGATTCCTGGTCAGCTATGTGATGGAAAGGTAACTGGACGCTCTGCCATCACTATCCATACCTCTGGGACTACAATAGGCAGATAAAAGAGCATGTTGCCACCTCCTTGGGAGACTGGTTGGCTCAGTTGGCTGGATGCCAGTGTGGATCAAATTGTTGCCAACAGCATGAGGGGTTGGATCCCAACTCTGGCTGGGGTGGATTCAGGACCTGCTTCCTTCCCCTATCTGTGATAGAGATCGTGGCGCTGTGGGCTGGACCTCCCATTGGGCAAAGAACCTAAGAAGAAGAATGTGACTTTGAATTGTTCGACTCTCGTACAAAATTTTCCTTATTATCTAATTCATTAATACCACGGGCGGGTTGCGCCCAAACAGCGTCATGGCACGGCTGGTAGATGCCGGGAGAGCCTCACCCAGGCTTCCCTAAAGCCATCACACCTCACAAGATCTGACCAGATCTGGATCCCGCCCACATCTAGCATCGCCAGGGCAACCCCAGCTGGGCACAATTCAGTACTGCTCCCCACAAACTGGGACCAGGTGGAATGGTAACTTTGTGGGGGGCAGAGGGGTAGGTGGGGGGGGTCTCCCAGGTGATCGGAGGCCCGGGTGATAGTCCTCCAGGCAGGGTGGTACCCTGGCACTGCTGATGACACCTGGGACAACTGGCAGTGCCAACTGTTCACCCTGGCAGTGCTACCTGCGTGCCAGCCTAGTACTGTCAAGGTGCCCAGGTGGCACTGCCAGGTTGGCAGGGGCACTGCCAAGATGCCAGGCTGAATTTGTTCCTGCGCCAGGGGTCGGGCCCTGCCTGTATGGTGGTAAGGTGCGTGAGACCCGAGGACCCCTGACAGGTGAGTCAGGGTACTGGGGGGTCCGGAGGTTGCCTCGGAGGTCTTGGGATTGGGCCATTTGGTGTCCCCACTCTTTCCTGCACTGAGGAGCTCCGCTCACCAGAGCTACTCAGTGCAGGGAATGGGATGAAGTGTGGCCTCGGTGGGCACACAATAGCTAGCAGTGCCGGGAATGACCTTGCTAATCCCGCCCAGAACAGCATTGGTTTATTTTGGTTAGAACGCGCCCTGTATGTTACAACGTGAACTAGATCCCTTTAATTTCCACAAGTCATATCTCCTATGATGGCAAATGCTTTCACGAAATCAGGATTAAAGGATCACAGAAAGCCATATGGCCCATCAAGTTAGTGTTATTTGGCCCATTGCGTTGGCACTGGCTCACGAGTCAGTTCACAAGCTATCTAATTAGTCCCCCATCCCCAGCCCTTTACCCCATCGTCCTACATACTCCTAATCAAGAATATATTATATTCCCTTCTGAAAGATACTGTTGAACCTGTGTCCACCATTATTTCGGGCAATGCATTCCAGATCATGAACATCTCGCTACTTAAAAGAAATTCTCCTCGCCTTCCCCGATTCTTTTGCCAACTATCATAAATCTGTAATTTCTGATTACCAATCCTTCTGCCACTATAAACAATTTCTCCCTATCTTCTCAATTAAATTGCCTCATAACTTTGGACGTCTCAATTGAAACACCCCCTGAGGGAACAACCCTAGCTTCTTAGATCTCCATATAACTGAAGTTCCACATTCCTTGTGCTGTTCGGGCCAATCTCTTCTCCAAGCTGTGTATCGTTGTATCGCACCCAGCACTTTACCCTCAAAGAACTCTGCTACATATAAACTTAACTGGCACTCCTTGCCTTTCATAAATCAATGTTTGCACTTTGTGTACTGCTGATTACTACCTCCCTTGATAACCCAATAGCCAAATGTATCATCTGCTGAACCATGAGTCAAACATATACGGTCGGTTGTGATGAGTTAGTTAACATCAGTCAGGTAACAATTGGCATTCATGCCCTTCAGCCGAGGAAATGGAGGTGGGAGGAACATCTAGAATTCATGTTCCTGCCTGTCTTACAGTAGCTCGTGCCAGAGAGTTACCAAGGGTTGGATTTTACAGCGAGGGTGGCGTACTGCTGGGTGGTGGGGTTGGGTTGTTGAAAGATCCAGCTCCGTGAGCAGATGCTGGAAGTGCTCATTTGAATAACTTGAATAAAAAGAAAATGCAGGGGTATGGGGGAAAAGGCAGGGGAAAGGCACTAAGTCATAATGCAGGTTTGGAGAGCCAGTGCAAACACAATGGGCCAAATGGCCTCCTTCTGCACCGTAACAATTCGGTGATTAGGAACAGACTCGGGCCTCCCTGATCAAAAAGGCTGCTTCCGGAAGAAGAACGAACCTCTTGGAAAGGCACCTGAGGGCAGCTGATAATGTAAAGCTAGAGAACTGCAGCAAATATTCTTCAGATGTTTGCTAGTTTGTAGACTTCAGTATTTTTATCCACTTTGGGCAACAGATTTACAGGTTTGCTTGTCTTATTTTCCGAAATGAATAAACTGCAAACCAGGGCCGGGATTCTCCCCTACCCGGCGGGGCGGGGGGGTCCCAACGGGATGGAGTGGCGGGAACCACTACGGCGCCGGGCCGCCCCAAAGGTGCGGATTTCTCCGCACCTTTAGGGGCCAAGCCTTACCTTTAGGGGCTAGGCCCACACCGGAGTGGTTGGCGCCCCGCCGACCGGCGGGAATGGCCTTTGGCGCCACGCCAGCCGGGGCCGAAAGGACTTCGCCAGCCGGCGGAAGTCCGCACATGCGCGGGAGCGTCAGTGGCTGCTGACGTCATCCCCGCTCATGTGCAGGTGGGGGTGTCTCTTACACGTCGGCCATGGTGAAGGCTGTGGCCGAGGCGGAGGGAAAAGAGTTCCCCCATGCCACAGGCCCGCCCGCGGATCGGTGGGCCCCGATCGTGGGCCAGGCCACCGTGGGGGCACCCCCCAGGGCCAGATCGCCCCGCGTCTCCCCCAGGACCCCGGAACCCGCCCGCGCCGCCTAGTCCCACCGGTAAGAGAGGTGGTTTGATTCTTGCCGGCGGAACAGGCATTCCAGCAGCGGGACTTCGGCCCATCGCGGGCAGGATAATCGCCGGGGGGGGCCCGCCGACCGGCGCGGCGCGATTCCCACCCCCGCTGAGTATCCGTGCCGGGGAATTTGGCAACCGGCGGGGGCGGGATTCACGCCAGCCCCTGCGATTCTCCGACCCGGCGGGGGGTCGGAGAATCCCGCCCCTTTTCTTTTTTTAAAATACATTTAGAGTATCTAATTCATTTTTTCCAATTAAGGGACAATTTAGCATGGACAATTCGCCTACCCTGCACATCTTTGGGTTATGGGGGCGAAACCCATGCAAGCACGGGGCGAATGTGCAAACTCCACACGGACAGTGGCCCAGAGCTGGGATCAAACCTGGGACCTCGGTGCAGTGAGGCAGCAGTGCTAACCACTGTGCCACCGTGCTGCCCCAACTGCTGTATTTTTCTTTTTTTTAAAAATATCTTTGATTAAAGTTTTCAAACACAATTTTCCCCCTTACAGATCAACAAAAATGGTAACGTGATAACTAAATATAACATTGTTTAAATAATATAGTAAACTAACCAAATAACACGAAGCAATGCTCCCCCCACCTCCTCTCCCCATCTAGAACACAAACAATTTACCCCCCCCCTCCCCCCCCGGGCTGCTGCTGCTGGCTATCTACCTTCCCCCTAACGTTCCGCGAGATAGTCGAGGAACGGTTGCCACTGCCTGGTGAACCCTTGAGCCGATCCTCTCAGCGCAAACTTCATCCGCTCCAGTTTTATGAACCCCGCCATATCGTTTATCCAGGCCTCCACGCCGGGGGGTTTCGCTTCCTTCCACATGAGTAAAATCCTATGCCGGGCTACTCGGGACGCAAAGGCCACAATATTGGCCTCTTTCGCCTCCTGCACTCCCGGCTCATCCGCTACCCCAAATATAGCTAACCCCTAGCTTGGCTTGACCCGGACCTTCACCACCTTTGAGATCACTCCCGTCACTCCCCTCCAATACCCCTCCAGTGCCGGACACGACCAAAACATATGTTTGTGGTTCGCCGGGCTTCCACCGCACCTCCCGCACTTGTCCTCCGCTCCGAAGAACCTGCTCAACCTCGCTCCCGTTATGTGTACTCTATGCAGCACCTTAAATTGGATCAGGCTAAGCCTGGCACACGAGGAAGAGGAGTTTACCCTACTTAGGGCATCAGCCCACAAACCCTCCTCAATCTCCTCCCCGAGCTCTTCTTCCCATTTTCCCTTCAGTTTGTCCACCAGCTCCTCCCCCTCTTCTCTCATCTCCCGGTTCATCTCGGACACTTTGCCCTCCCCGACCCACCCCCCCGAAAGCACCCTGTCCTGGATCCCTTGTGTCGGGAGCAGCGGAAATTCCCTCACCTGTTGTCTCGTGAACGCTCTCACCTGCATATACCTAAAGATATTTCCCAGGGGCAGCTCATACTTTTCCTCTAGCGCTCCCAAGCTCGCAAACGTCCCATCTATAAATAAGTCTCCCACTCTCCTGATTCCTGCCCAGTGCCAGCTCTGGAATCCTCCATCCACCCTCCCTGGGGCAAACCTATGGTTGTTCCTGATCGGGGACCACACCGAGGCTCCCAGCACACCCCTCTGTCACCAGATACTTAATGTTGCCACCACCACTGGGTTCGTGGTAAACATTTTCGGGGAGAGCGGTAATGGCGCTGTCACCAGCGCTTTTAAGCTTGTTCCTTTGCAGGACATCATCTCCAACTTTTTCCACGCCGCTCCCTCTCCCTCTATCATCCATTTACGGATCATCGCCACGTTGGCGGCCCAATAGTAGTCGCCCAAATTCAGCAACGCCAGTCCCCCTCTGTTTCTGCTACGTTGTAGGGACCCCCTCCTTACCCTCGGGGCCTTCCCTGCCCACGTGAAGCTCATGATGCTCCTATCTATTTTTTTGAAAAAGGCCTTAGTGATCAGTATAGGGAGACATTGGAACACAAATAGGAACCTTGGGAGGACCATCATCTTAATTGCCTGCACTCTGCCCGCCAGTGACAGCGGCTGCATGTCCCACCTTTTGAAATCCTCTTCCATTTGTTCCACCAGCCGAGTCAGATTGAGTCTGTGTAAGGTTCCCCAGCTCCTGGCTATCTGAATCCCCAGGTATCGGAAGTTTCTTTCCACTCTCCTTAGCGGCAGGCCATCTATCCCTCTACTCTGGTCCCCAGGGTGTATCACGAAAAGCTCACTCTTTCCCATGTTAAGCCTATATCCCGAGAAATCTCCAAACTCCCTCAATATCTGCATGACCTCTGTCATCCCCCCCACTGGATCCGTCACATACAGCAGTAGGTCATCCGCGTAGAGTGACACTCGGTGTTCCTCTCCCCCTCTAACCACCCCTCTCCATTTCCTGGAGTCTCTCAGCGCTATGGCCAGTGGTTCAATTGCCAGCGCGAACAGTAATGGGGACAGCGGGCATCCCTGTCTTGTTCCCCTGTGACGTCGGAAATACTCCGACCTTTGCCGATTTGTGACTACACTTGCCGTTGGGGCCCCATAGAGGAGTTTAACCCAGCTGACAAACCCCTCCCCGAACCCAAACTTCCTCAACACCTCCCATAGATACTCCCACTCCACCCATTCAAATGCCTTCTCTGCATCCATTGCCGCCACTATCTCTGCCTCCCCCTCTGCTGGGGGCATCATTATCACCCCCAATAGCCGTCGCACGTTGACATTCAATTGTCTCCCCTTTACGAACCCTGTCTGGTCTTCGTGCACCACCCCCGGGACACAATCCTCTATCCTCGTTGCCAGCACCTTTGCCAGCAACTTGGCGTCCATATTTAGGAGTGAGATAGGCCTATAGGACCCGCATTGCAGCGGGTCTTTATCTCGCTTCAAGATTAGTGATATCGTCGCCTCCGACATTGTCGGGGGTAGGGTCCCCCCTTCTCTGGCCTCGTTAAAGGTTCTTACCAGCAGCGGGGCCAACAAGTCCACATGTTTTCGATAGAATTCCACCGGGAACCCATCTGGTCCCGGGGCCTTCCCTGCCTGCATGTTTCCCAGCCCGTTGGTCACCTCGTCCACCCCAATTGGCGCCCCCAGGCCCTCCACCTCCTGCTCCTCCACCTTCGGGAACCTTAGTTGGTCCAGAAACCGCTGCATCCCCTCTTTTCCCTCCGGGGGTTGGGACCTATATAACCTCTCGTAAAAGGTCTTAAACAGCTCGTTTATCTTCCCTGCTCTCTGCACCGTGGCTCCCGTTTCATCCCTAACTCCCCCTATCTCCCTCGCCGCTGTCCTCTTACGAAGCTGGTGGGCCAACAGGCGACTCGCCTTTTCCCCATATTCATATCTCATCCCCTGTGCCTTCCTCCACTGTGCCTCTGCCCTCCCTGTGGTCAGCAGATCGAAGTCCGCCTGGAGTCGTCGCCTCTCCCTGTATAGTCCTTCATCCGGGGCCTCCGCATATTTTTTATCTACCCTCAGAATCTCCCCCAGTAATCTTTCCCTTTCTTTTGCCTCTGTTTTCCCCTTGTGAGCCCTGATGGAGATCAACTCTCCCCTGACCACTGCCTTCAGTGCTTCCCATACTACTCCCACCCGGACCTCCCCATCGTCGTTGGCCTCCAGGTACCTTTCGATACATCCCCGCACCCTTCCGCAGACTCCCTCATCCGCCAATAATCCCACATCCAGTCGCCAGAGTGGACGCTGCTCCCTCTCCTCTCCTAGTTCCAGATCCACCCAGTGTGGGGCATGGTCTGAAACAGCTATGGCTGAGTACTCAGTTCCTTCCACCCTCGAAATCAGTGACCTTCCCAAAACGAAGAAATCTATCCGGGAGTATACCTTATGGACATGGGAGAAGAAGGAGAACTCTTTGGCCAGCGGCCTCGCAAATCTCCACGGATCCACTCCCCCCATTTGGTCCATAAACCCCCTAAGCACCTTGGCCGCTGCCGGCCTTCTTCCGGTCCTAGATCTAGATCTATCTAACCCTGGGTCCAGCACGGTGTTGAAGTCCCCTCCCATTACCAGGTTTCCTACCTCCAGGTCCGGGATACGTCCCAGCATCCGCTTCATAAATCCCGCATCATCCCAATTCGGGGCATATACATTAACCAGCACGACCTCCATTCCCTGCCGTCTGCCACTCACCATCACATATCTGCCACCACTGTCCACTACAATGTTCCTAGCCTCGAACGACACCCGTTTCCCCACCAATATGGCCACCCCTCTATTTTTTGCGTCCAGCCCTGAGTGGAACACCTGTCCCACCCATCCTTTCCTTAACCTAACTTGGTCCGCCACCTTCAGGTGCGTCTCTTGGAGCATGGCCACGTCTGCCTTCAGTCCTTTTAAGTGCACGAACACTCGGGCCCTCTTAATCGGCCCATTTAGGCCTCTCACGTTTCACGTGATCAGCCGGACTGGGGGGCTGCCCGCCCCCCTCCCCTGTCGACTAGCCATCACCCTCTCTGGGCCAGTCCCACGTCCCGGTTCCGCACATCCACCCGTCCCCCAGGCGGCGCATTCCCACCCCGACCACCTTTTCTTCCCACCGGCGCCCACATTTCTCAATGTCCCCCCCTCCCCAATTTACATCTCTATATATATCAGCATTGTCGTTTCCCCTCCAACATCAGTCCCTCAGTTCTGATCCAGTTTCTCGTTTTTAATGAAGGTCCATGCTTCTTCCGCCGTTTCGAAATAGTAATGCCTCTCCTGGTGCGTGACCCACAGTCGCGCCGGCTGCAACATCCCAAACTTCGCCTTGTGTAGCACCTCCTTGGCTTGATTGAAGCTCGCCCTCCTTCTCGCCACCTCCACACTCCAATCCTGATACACTCGTATCACCGCATTCTCCCATCTACTACTTCGTACCTTCTTGGCCCATCTCAGAACCACCTCTCTGTCATTGAAGCGGTGAAATCGCACGATCATCGCCCTAGGTGGTTCTCCCGCCTTTGGTCTCCTCACAGGGACCCGATGGGCCCCTTGCACTTCCAAGGGGCCCGAGGGGGTCTCAGCTCCCATTAGCGAGCGTAGCATCATGCTCACGTAAGCCCCGCCGTCTGCTCCTTCCACTCCCTCGGGGAGACCCAGGATCCGGAGGTTCTTTCTCCGTGATCTGTTTTCTAGGACTTCAATCCTTTCGGTGCACTTCTTATGGAGCGCCTCGTGCGTCTGCATTTTGACCGCTAGGCCCAGGATCTCGTCCTCGTTGTCAGTCACCTTCTGCTCCACCACACGGAGCTCTATCTCCTGGGCCTTTTGTGTCATCTTAAGCCCCTCAATTGCTTGTAGCGTCGGGGCCAGCACCTCCTTTTTAAGCAGCTCCACACACCGTCTTAAAAATTCATCCTGGTCCGGTCCCCATGTCGCCTGGGCTCCCTCCGCCGCCATCTTGCTCCTTTCTTCCTTCTGCCACTGCCCTCGAGGATTCCCCGAGATCTGGCCGCCGCCGCCGATATTTTTCTTTTTCTCTGGGGGGGACTCCCTGTTGTCTCACCCCACACCGGGTTTCGTCCCGAAAAAATTCCCCGTTGGGGCTCTTAAAAGAGCCCGAAGGTCCGTTCGAGCTGGAGCCGCCGAAACGTGCGGCTTAGCTGGTCATCGCCGCAACCGGAAGTCCTGCTGTCCTTTTCTAATAACAGTTTAATTTCTTTGGGTGTTTGGAGGGTGATTTGTGAAGGTTGATCTCTGATGTTCTGTCTCTTTTGTTTTCTGTATAAAACTGAAAATGCTTTGCTTAAAAATATATTTTTTTAAATTTCAATGAGGCAGACATAATTTCAACCACTGTACCCACTAACTCTGTTCTCAGTTATGTTTGTGCCCTTCATTACATTCAACGTGTGGTATTTGCTCTATTAACATTCAGCCGTACCCGTACTTAATCAAGTACTTTGTTGCAAGACCTAACTTTTTTCAGAAAATTTGACACATCTTACATTTCTTCAATTGTAACATTGCAATGACCTTCTAGAGTAAAAGTTGCTGTACAAATGTATGGAGTAGCTGTATTATAATGGGCTGGACACTCCAAAGCGAGTGCACCCGCTGCCGCTGCTAGAGAGGACGGAGAATCTGGCTGTGCCATTCGCTGTTGGTGGGATTCTCCAGCCCCGCCGCTTGTCAATGGGATTCACAATGGGAGTGCGCCGCGGCCGTTGGGCCGGTCTCAGGACATCACCTGAAGGCCCTCCCAAGATGCCCCGCCCCCGATGGGGCGAGTTCCCGACCGCGCGGGGGATGTGTGGGCTCAGCGGTCGGGAAACCCAGCGTGGCGGCTGCGGACTGTGTCAGCGCCGCCACAGTCGGGCGGGAGCCGTGCTGCTGGCCGGGGGCATCGGCAAGGACTGGTGGGGGCTGGCGAGAGGGTGGCGAGAGAGCGTCCAGAGGGGCACTATCTGGCAGGTCGGGTCCGCGCATGGCCGGTGCCATGTTGTACGGCGCGACCACTGCAGATTGCCACCGTGCACATGCACGGCCAAGGACCCGGCAATTCTCTGGCTGTTTTTGTTGTGGAGGCCGGGAGTTTTACATGGCGCGGCTGCTAGCCCGCACCGGTTGGAGGATCGGTGCTGGGGCGCCGCCGATTTTTTGACGTAAAACAACACGGATCCTCTGGACATAGCCTGAAAATCGGAGAATTCCGCCCCCTATCTCTCCCAAGGTGGGTTTTAAAAGATTTCATGGTACTTATAGAGCGCTTTAGAAAATACATATTTTATTTAAACTTTTATCATTTTCTACCCAAAGAATAGAAAAAGTACAAAAATTACAAATGACCAAATAATAAAAACAATAATCTAGTAACCCAAACCCCTGCCTTACTCCCTCCCCCCTCTACCACCCACCCCCACCGAACAGCTAACAAGGACCAATTCCTTAAAATACATGAACAGTTGCCATCTAAAGTGGAACCCTCCAATTGACCCCTGAGGCGCTAGGTGGGGTCATCAGTCTCCAACTCAGGAGGATTCGCTTCCGAGCAACCAGCGGGGTGAAGGCCAGGGCATCTGCCGCTGAACCTGTCGGCAGCTCTGGCAGTCCCGACACCCCGAATATAGCCACTGAAGGATACGGCTCCAGCTCAATATTCAGGATTGCCGATATGGTGCTGAAAAAAAGGGACCCAGAAACCTACAAGCTTGGGACAGGACCAGAACATGTGCATCTGCTCAGCTAGCCCTCTCGGAAAGTGCTCGCACCTATCCTCAACCCCCTCAAAGAAACAACTAATTCTGGCCTTGGTGAGGTGTGCCCTAACCACTCCCTTGAGCTGGATCAAATTCAGCCTCGCACAGGATGACGGAGCGTTCACCCTGTGGAGGGACTCACTCCACACATTCTCCTCCAGTGTGGATCCCAGCTCCTCCTTCCATTTAGCCTTCAGACCCTCTACCGAGACCAACTCTTCCTCCAGAATACGCCCATATATGCCGGAAAAATTACCTTTCTCTGACCCCGAACAGGAAAGAATTCTTTCCAATAAGGTCGAAGGCGCACCACCAGAAATGTCAGGTACGTCCGTTGAACAAAATTTCGAACCTGGAGCTACCTAAATACATCCGAGCTCAGGAGTCCAGCTTTCTTATTGAAATGAAATGAAAATCACTTATTGTCACAAGTAGGCGTCAATGAAGTGACTGTGAAAAGCCCCTAGTCGCCACATTCCGGCGCGGCTGTTACGGGAATTGAACCGTGCTGCTGGCCTGCTTTCAAAGCCAGCGGTTTAGCCCAGTGTGCTAAACAGCCCCATATTCAGCTCCTCCAGGCCAGCAAACCGCCCCTCCAGAAATAAATTACTCACTCTTCCCAGCCCCTTCCACCCCCCAAATGTGGCATCCAACTTCGCCGGTTCGAACAAGTGGTTCATTCAAATAGGGGCCCACCTTGACGCTGACCCCAGCTTCAAATGCTGATAGAGTTGCCTCCATATTTTTAAAGTTGAGACAACCACCGGGTTTGAAGAATACTTTGGCAGAGCAGATGACAAAGATGCCGTCACCAGCACCCCCAAACTGGACCCTCTGCATGACCCAGACTCATGACCATGTACCCAAATAGACCCCGGGTCTCCACACCACCCCAACACCTTCTCCGCGTTGGCAGCACAGTAGTAAAACATCAAATTTGGCAGCGCAAGCTGTATATCCCTCTGTAGGACCCATCTCTGAATCCTCAGAGTTTTCTCTGCCCATTGGGAAACAGATTTTGGAAAGGTGCAGAAGTCACAGGGTAGTAGTCATGGGTGACTTTAACTTCCCAAACATTGAGTGGAAACTCTTTAGATCAAATCGTTTGGATGGGATGGTGTTTGTGCAGTGTGTCCAGGAAGCTTTTCTAACACAGTATGTAGATTGTCCGACCAGAGGAGGGGCAATATTGGATTTAGTACTTGGTAATGAACCAGGGCAAGTGATAGATTTGTTAGTGGGGGAGCATTTTGGAGATAGTGACCACAATTCTGTGACTTTCACTTTAGTAATGGAGAGGGATAGGTGAGTGCAACAGGGCAAGGTTTACAATTGAGGGAAGGGTAAATACGATGTTGTCAGACAAGAATTGAAGTTCATAAGTTGGGAACATAGGCTGTCAGGGAAGGACACAAGTGAAATGTGGAACTTGTTCAAGGAACAGGTACTACGTGTCCTTGATATGTATGTCCCTGTCAGGCAGGGAAGAGATGGTCGAGTGAGGGAACCATGGTTGACAAGAGAGGTTGAATGTCTTGTTAAGAGGAAAAAGGAGACTTATGTAAGGCTGAGGAAACAAGGTTCAGACAGGGCATTGGAGGGATACAAGATAGCCAGGAGGGAACTGAAGAAAGGGATTAGGAGAGCTAAGAGAGGCCATGAACAATCTTTGGCGGGTAGGATCAAGGAAAACCCCAAGGCCTTTCACACATATGTGAGAAATATGAGAATGACTAGAGCGAGGGTAGGTCCGATCAAGGACAGTAGCAGGAGATTGTGTATTCTGAAGAGATAGGAGAGGTCTTGAACGAGTACTTTTCTTCTGTATTTACAAATGAGAGGGGCCATATTGTTGGAGAGGACAGTGTGAAACAGACTGGTAAGCTCGAGGAAATACTTGTTAGGAAGGAAGATGTGTTGGGCATTTTGAAAAACTTGAGGATAGACAAGTCCCCCGGGCCTGACGGGATATATCCAAGGATTCTATGGGAAGCAAGAGATGAAATTGCAGAGCCGTTGGCAATGATCTTTTCGTCCTCACTGTCAACAGCGGTGGTACCAGGGGATTGGAGAGTGGCGAATGTCGTGCCCCTGTTCAAAAAAGGGACTAGGGATAACCCTGCGCATTACAGGCCAGTTAGTCTTACTTTGGTGGTAGGCAAAGTCATGGAAAGGGTACTGAAGGATAGGATTTCTGAGCATCTGGAAAGACACTGCTTGATTAGGGATAGTCAGCACGGATTTGTGAGGGGTAGGTCTTGCCTTACAAGTCTTATTGAATTCTTTGAGGAGGTGACCAAGCATGTGGATGAAGGTAAAGCAGTGGATGTAGTGTACATGGATTTTAGTAAGGCATTTGATAAGGTTCCCCATGGTAGGCTTATGCAGAAAGTAAGGAGGCATGGGATAGTGGGAAATTTGGCCAGTTGGATAACGAACTGGCTAACCGATAGAAGTCAGAAAGTGGTGGTGGATGGCAAATATTCAGCCTGGATCCCAGTTACCAGTGGCATACCGCAGGGATCAGTTCTGGGTCCTCTGCTGTTTGTGATTTTCATTAATGACTTGGATGAGGGAGTTGAAGGGTGGGTCAGTAAATTTGCAGACGATGCGAAGATTGGTGGAGTTGTGGATAGTGAGGAGGGCTGTTGTCGGCTGCAAAGAGACATAGATAGGATGCAGAGCTGGGCTGAGAAGTGGCAGATGGAGTTTAACCCTGAAAAGTGTGAGGTTGTCCATTTTGGAAGGACAAATATGAATGCGGAATACAGGGTTAATGGTAGAGTTCTTGGCAATGTGGAGGAGCAGAGAGATCTTGGGGTCTATGTTCATACATCTTTGAAAGTTGCCACTCGAGTGGATAGAACTGTGAAGAAGGCCTATGGTGTGCTCGCGTTCATTAACAGAGGGCTTGAATTTAAGAGCCATGAGGTGATGATGCAGCTGTACAAAACTTTGGTAAGGCTACATTTGGAGTACTGTGTACAGTTCTGGTCGCCTCATTTTAGGAAGGATGTGGAAGCTTTGGAAAAGGTGCAAAGGAGATTTACCAGGATGTTGCCTGGAATGGAGAGTAGGTCTTACGAGGAAAGGTTGAGGGTGCTAGGCCATTTCTCATTTGAACAGAGAAGGATGACGGGCAACTTGATAGAGGTTTATAAGATGATCAGGGGAATAGATAGAGTAGACAGTCAGAGACTTTTTCCCCGGGTAGAACAAACCATTACAAGGGGACATAAATTTAAGGTGAATGGTGGAAGATATAGGGGGGATGTCAGAGGTAGGTTCTTTACCCAGAGAGTAGTGGGGGCATGGAATGCACTGCCTGTGGAAGTAGTTGAGTCGGAAACATTAGGGACCTTCAAGCAGCTATTGGATAGGTACATGGATTATGGTAAAATGATATAGTGTAAATTTATTTGTCATAAAGGGCAGCACGGTAGCATTGTGGATAGCACAATTGCTTCACAGCTCCAGGGTCCCAGGTTCGATTCCAGCTTGGGTCACTGGCTGTGCGGAGTCTGCACATCCTCCCCGTGTGTGCGTGGGTTTCCTCCGGGTGTTCCGGTTTCCTCCCACAGTCCAAAGATGTGCAGGTTAGGTGGATTGGCCATGATAAATTGCCCTTAGTGTCCAAAATTTCCCTTAGTGTTGGGTGGGGTTACTGGGTTATGGGGATGGGGTGGTGGTGTTGACCTTGGGTGGGGTGCTCTTTCCAAGAGCCGATGCAGACTCGATGGGCCGAATGGCCTTCTTCGGCACTGTAAATTCTATGATAGTGGACATGCTAGTTGTGGTGATGGCTCAGGAACTGGAAAAATCTGGAAATCAGATGGACAAGCAGCTTGAGCAGCAAGGTAAATAGATGAAGGAATCCTTTAAAGCCACAATCGAGGCGGCATTGGGCCTGATCTGAGAGCCGCTGGTTAAGACCTCAAAGGCTGTGGAAGAGCAAGGCGAGACATTGAAGGTCATGGAGGAGGCCTTGTCATCTGTTTGCCTCATTGGAAGTGGAGTTGCTGCTCATGGTGAGCAATTGTGCTATCCACAATGCTACGGTGCTGGCCTATAATGGCTGTGGCTGCCTCCACCATCTTTTCCACTTCAAAATCCTTTGTCAGACTACCAAACTATGTTTTATTCCCAGCGGGCCTTTTCGTCGTACCTTTTGACATAACTCCAGCGAGTAAATGTTCCCTAGATCAGCCAACTAGGTTTGGACACAAAGATCCCCCAAATAACGGGCAGAAGGGGGTCAAAAAACAAAGACCCTGGTGGGAGCCACCTTTCGTCCGACTTGCTCTCACGTGACATCACAGGAAGTCTACATAGGGCTTTTAATGTAGCAAATCTCCCAAGGTGCTTCAGAGACAGAAGGACAAATGCCTGGCAAGCCAAAGAAGGAGATATTAGGAAGGATGATTAAAAATCTTGGGCAAAGAGGTACGTTTTAAGATGGGTCATAAAGGAGGATGTGGATGAGCTGCAGACGCACTGATGGGAGTGGAGACAAGTAATGTTACAGAGGGAGAAGTTGATCAGGAAGTACAGAAGACAAGATGGGGATCTGAAGGAACGGTGATGAGGTTGACACCTGAGTGGTGTTTCAGATTGTAAAAGGAAGGAAGCACTGAAGGCAGAAAATAATTCCACAGTTTAAAAAAAAATTAAAATAGAAAGTAATGCAATGAGTCAGTTTCTACAGAGTATATAAATATTTTAGATAGCTCCAACTCAAACTATTATATTGATTATTACAAACCAGGCTGACCCTCTGCTGCTTTTGGTGAATATCTTGTGGTGGATTCTCCGTTACCCGCCGCCGGTCGCAGGTTTCCCGATCCGGCGGAGAATTGAGTGTCAGCTGAAAAACGGGATCGGTGTCGGGCGCCAATCCCGTTCCAATGCTTTGGTCCACCACCGGTGTCAGCAGCACGCAAATGAGCCATTTGCACCTATTTGCATCCGATCAAGGGGCTGGGAGCCCAATTCACCAGCGCCCTGGGATGCACCAACCCTTTCAGTTGGATTCACGCAGGTGTGAATTGGTGCTGGTATTTTAAAGCATGTCCCTAATGCGATGGACCCCGTGGTGGGTCAAAGGGGGCCAGTGCATAATGGAGGCAACCCCCAAAGGCCATCGGAAGAACCCACTCCCCCACAATACAAATACTACCCCTCTGCCTGATCGCGTCCCGCCCCCCCATCAAACCCCCCTATCATACCCCTTTATCAGACACCCCATTAGACCCCCAACAGAGACCCCCAATGGAGACTCCCAACAGAGACCCCCAACAAATGGAGCCTAGTGCTTTCTGCTGTCAAAAGGAGGAAGTCAAAGCACTTAGCGCTTTTGATGTGGTGAGGAGCTGTCAATCATAGCAAGAGTGTTTATAAACATTGAGGTTAGCATCAAAGCAGGATAATGGAGATGAATTCAAGCAGAAAGGTAAAGCTAGATCAACAATCCACCAAGCAGCTGTCTCCGGAGGAATAAATCTGTCAATCACTGGCTAATACAATGTATTGCTGTGTCAAATTGAATGGAAGATTTTCATTTCAACGATTGTCAAGGGATTTCAAGCCTTTTGAAGTGTACTTGGCTTTTGAGGAAGCCTCTGACACTTGTAATAGCTGCTGCTTTAAACACTTCTGTCTGAGGCAGCAAATATTAGGAAAGGGTAGGTAAAAATGCAGAGATTTTTCACTCTACTGTCTGGACTGCTATTCAACTTTCTGGCAGGAGTGACTGATGAGGGTCTCTGTTGAGGGTATGAATGGCGGATCTCTGTTGGGGTTCTGATAGGGGGTTCTGATGGGGGGGTTGTGCAGGGGGGTTTTGAGTCACCCTCATGTGGGCACGCGTGCTATGGGGAGGATGACCCGTGGTGGGAGGGGGAGGATGCCCCTACTTTCAGCGGAGGGGGGGTTTGCAGGAATTGCATTGTGATGGGGAGGGGGGCCTGCCGCCAGACCTCGGTTTCGGGCCACCCACTCAAAATGGCGACCCGATACTGGGATTCCGACAGAATCCCGCGGGCTCTCCTTCATGCATAAATTTGCGTGGATAAGGAGAGGGAATCCCGCGGGCTCTCCTTCATGCATAAATTTGCGTGGATAAGGAGAGGGAATCCCGCGGGCTCTCCTTCATGCATAAATTTGCGTGGATAAGGAGAGGGAATCCCACGGGCTCTCCTTCATGCATAAATTTGCGTGGATAAGGAGAGGGAGCCAGCGGAGACCAAGAGCAAGTCTCTGCTAGCCGGAGCACTTAGTCTCCAGAACAGAGAATCCAGCCCCTTATATCCTGTTTCTAGTTAATTCATTTGAGAACTATTTTTCAATTCTTTCGATTAACATGTGGCCTAGAAATGACACTGTGCAATAATAGCATATAAAAGCTTAAGGTTTGCCAACTTCACTCGAGTTACAGGAAAAAAGTTGCACCCGATGAGGTACTCATAGGTTTTTACCGCAGCCATTTATAGACTCAATATGTTTTGTGTGGGAAGGCAGGGAAGGTGGGGGGTCTCAAGCTGAACAAAATATCTAAGTGTAGTCTCATTGGTGTCTTGTAGTGCAACCCTAAGGCTATATGTCTGTTTGGATCACTGTACGTGCCTTGCTTTCTAGTTTCTAACCATTGCCATCAAATGAAAATGCTTTTAATGTTTGATCATCTTTCATTGTCAGCCAGCACATCATGTCAGTTTTCTGGCAGTGAGATTGTGATCTAATTCTCTTGCCGAGGAGTGTGATCCCACAGCTTTTTAACATTTGGGCTTTTCCAGAAAGGAAAATAAACTACCGTGTTGAAGCTCGCACATTGAAAGATCTTCCATTAAACCTGTGTGATATTTCTACTGCATTGGAGGGTACAGTATTTGCTCAAATCTTACAGCAAATGGTTGTTCACATTTTGATAGATGTTAATGACTGGACTTAGGTATGTAGGGCATCATTTCAACGTAGGCAGCTGATACAAAACTCGGAAATTCAGTGAAAAGCGAGGCGGATTGTCACAAACTTCAGCAGGACATAAGATTGGCGAAATCGGCAAATACATGGCAGATGGAATTTAATGCTGAGAAGTGTTATTATGAAGAATGAAAAGACGCAACAGAAACTAAGCATTACAACCTTAGTGGGGTCTAGGAACAGATGGACCTTGGGCTAGACATACACGGTAGAACAAGTTACAAGTCTTGCTTCAGAACTTGATGGCCATGGAAGGACATGTGTAACGTGGTCAAACAGGTTGGATATCTGCCTGGAAAATCTTCCGATACACCTGATGGCAAGCAGTAAAGAGCGAGAGAATTTCTGATCAGATATATGCAAAGGCAATGATAAATCACTGCAAAGCATGATCATGGACCAGTCCAATGAAATCCATGGTCCCCCAACAACCTATCAGGCCATGCTTCCTAAAGAGGCAGGGGGAGAACAAATTGAGAAGGCCATTAAAAAGGTATAGATTTAGGTCCCAGCTGGAATATTGGACTGAATTTTAACTGAAATGTGGGCTGGGATTGAGTAGCTGGACCGGCAGCCAACCCAATCCAAGGGGGCGGATTGGAACTTTAAACGAGATAAGGCTTCAGGCCTCATTGCCACTCAGGCTTTCAACTCTAGCTGCTGTTGGGTGGGTTTCCTAAACACTGGGAAACCCAGCAGCTTCACTGAGGTGGATACAGGAGGCAAGTATGTAGCTTCATGCTTACCTCCCAGATCCAAGTGTTTGTCGGAGAAAGCTCCAAGATTTCCCCGAATCCTTTGATTTCCTCACCCGCTCCCCCTCACCCCCAGCCCCAATCGTCCACCAACCACCCACCCCTCCCACCCACCAACCACCCCTCCCACCCACCAACCACCCACCCCTCCCACCCACCAACCACCCACCCCTCCCACCCACCAACCACCCACCCCTCCCACCCCAGGCCTTTGATCCCACCCCTCATTATGTAGTTTCATCCCTGTCCTCCCTCAGTTCCCTGACCTCCCTCCTGCAATTGATGGCACACCCAATCAACCCACCTCCTCCACTCTCCAATCGACACCACCCCAGTCTGAGTGACCGCCCTCTTCAAATTACCGCCTAATTCTTTCTTCCCGATTAACAACCATGCTGACCTCCGGACAGGGAACTGATTGGTGATGTTAGTGACATGCGGTGGGGGTGAACGTTCTCAGGACACGTCGTGCTTAGGACAAAGAAAGTTAAGGGACAATTTGATAGAAGTGTTCAAAATAATGAAGTATTCCGATGAAATAAAAATTGTTTCCAGTGGCAGAAGGCTTGGTCACCAGTGGACACAGATTTATAGTAATTGGCGTAAGAACCAGGAACAGTTCTGAGGGGAAAACAATTTACACAGTGAGTTGTTAACAACCGGGAATGCACTGCCTGAAGTGTAGTGGAAGCAGATTTAATGATAACTTTCAAAACTGAATTGGATAAATGCTTTAAGTGGCTAAGATTGCAGGGCTATGGGGAAAGAGCAAGAGAGTGGGATTAATTAGATAGCTCCATGAAAGAGCCAACAGGTGCTATGGGCCGAATGGCCACCTTGATCTGTGCTGCAGAATTCCATGACATGACCGCAAAGTTGGGAAATAATTCAAAACACTGTACCCCTCACGAGCGTGCTTGTTTTAAAGATCAAATATCGCTGTCAAGATAATCAGTATTTTCTGTCAACATATGTGAATAATGTTTTAGAAAGCTACTGTTTTATTTTAACTGCGAGAGAAAGAATTTGGCAGGATTTGCTCCAGCCACGTTTTTATTACAAGCAGTGCTTGTCCTTCCGACAGGGAAACCATGAGACTTGTTTTGATCCAAGAATCGGTAAGATTGGGCTGAGTGGGAATATAAAGAATGGGTTGGATCATCCGCCTCGCGAAGCCGGAAAGGCAATTTGCAATCGGGTGGAGAATCCAGTATCTGGCAAAACTCGGGTTCGGCACCCAGTGCCAACCCCGTTCCGATGGTCCGGTCCCTCACTGGCGGCGGGATCTAGTTTTCTGCCCTGCACCGATTTTTGTCCGATACTGGATTATCCTCCCAATTGCAAAGCGCCTTTCTGGCTTCACGAGGTGGATGATCCAACTATGCATAAATTTGCATGGCAATGGATGGGACTTGCTTCCTGATCAGGTGCAACTCAGCTCCACCAGGAGAACATTGATACCCATTTGCATCTTATTAATGGGCCAGGCACCATATTCTCCGAACCCTCGTGATTCTCCAGTCCTCTGGGCCGGGAATCATGTAGGCTAGAGTTGGTGCAGGTCTTAACAAATGTGGCCCTGATGCGGTGGGTCAAGGGGGTAATTCTTTAAGGGAGTTGCCCCCAAAGTCCATCGGAGGGCCACCCTCCTCCCCACAATGCCAGACCTGCCCACACCACCAGATCCCGCCACCAGGGACCCCCTATTTAGAGGGACCCCCACCAGACACTCCCCATAAGAAAGACTCCTGCCTGGCAGCCCCCCATAAGACAGACTCCGGCCAATAAGCCTCCCATAAGAGAGACCCGTGTCTGGAAGCTAAAGAGCAGACCAGACAGAGTGAAAATAAATCACTACTTTAACACTCACCTGGGCAATATACCTGCTGGCTTAGACAGAGGAAGCAGCACCTGTCAATTCCTGGAAAGAGAAAATCAGTCAGCTGGTTTCAAACCCCCTCAGATCTTTGATCTGCAAGCCATTTATTCATTTCTCTGTGAAAGTATTTTTACTAGGCTGTGATTGACAGTTTCCACACTCCCAGATGTCAACATTGTTCCATTCATCCCTCTTTAGGCTTGAGTGGCATTGAAGTGCCCAGCTCTGAAACTAACCATAATGTTTATAAACATCAGGCTATGATTGACAGCTCCTGGACAACATCAAAGAGAGTTAAGTGCTTTCTGTTAGTTTCACAGCTGGCTCAAAATGGCAGCCCTATAGCAGATTACCTCAGGAATCCCTCACAATCCCCACCATGCATAAATTTGCATGGTAGTGGTTTGGAGTTGTTTCCTGATCAGCTGTAACTCAGCTTCACCAAGAGAACATATCCCAAATGGAGAATCCTACCCTTTATAAATTTTGAACCAAACCCCACGGTGGAAAACCAATCCACTTTCAGAAAGCAGGTTCGTTGCTGAAATATTTTAGAGTGGCTGCGTGCCTCCAGCTTCATAGGTTTTTTATTTTTAACTCGGGTCGAATAGCTTTCCTGGGACTCAGGCAACCCAGCTTGCAAACATAGGTGAGAAAGGATGGCACCAAAAGGTGCTGCTTGTGTGTCAAGAAGGGCAGAACTGTTCTCTCCAGACCCAACAAGATTAACTTTATACCTTGCCACCCCACTGAACTATAATCCCTAGCCCCCAGCATTCTCTGTGCCCCACAATCTCTGACCCTTTGTGTTGCATGATCTCTGAAACCCCTATCCAAATACCTGACATTACTACCCTGCTCAATCTTTCAACATCATTCTCTGCAATCTCCAACCATCCCCAACACCCACCCTGTAATATCCTGAGAGGCGAGCGACACCAGATGGATTAACCAATGAACAATTTACTAGAGTAAGAAACTGTGTAAAGAGAGTGCGATAAAAGCTACCACATTACAAGACTACAAACTCCAAACTGATGGGGAACCCACACTCCACCGCCAGGGTCCTAACGCTCCAGCCCGATTGAGTCACATGACCCTCTGGCGACTCACCCCCTTAAACGGGCACATTACCACATTCCTCCCCATTTAAGTCCCTGATTAACATTCTCAAATAACAAAAGGAATTATTTATAAAAATGTACAGCAGGTGTCTCTCAAAACAGTCTGTTGTAGGGTCAGTCGATCATGGTGCTTTGTATTTCTTTGAGGGTGGCACAATTCACTGACGGGTGTTCCAGCAGTAGAAGTGACAGGTGTCTGGCCCACGACGGGCTTTCTCGCAATAGGTGGAGGTGTATCCATATAGGTAGTTTCCTCAGTCTCTTTGAAAAATTACTGGGTTCGTCCTCTGGGCAACTTGCTGTGGCATTACTTTCATCCGCATCCATCTCGCTGATAAGTCTAACAGGGCTAGGGTGTCCCCCTAGTTCAGTGTGCAGTTGTCTTTTCCTTCAGTGGTCCGAGTGTTTTCTTAACTTTCTCCCTTGTACTTCTATCTCGTACGATACTGGGTCACTTTTGGCCACGACTGTTCCCAAGAGCCAACTTGGGCCAGCACCAAGATTCTTTGCATGAACTAAATCACACACCACAAATGTTCTTTCCACTTTCTTTCTTTGCATCGTGGTGTCTTTTCTGTTTGTTTTGTTCAGCCTCCACTCTCCCTGCCAAGGTCCAATTGCGTACCAATGCACCTGCCCCTCAGCAGGTCAGTGGGTGTGGCCTGTGGTGGTGTGAGGCGTAATACGATAAATTAGAAGAAACTGGGCCAGTTTGAGTTGCAAAGGGGCTGCAGGCTGCTTTATCATGGCAGCTATGAATGTTTGGATGGCTCTTTCAGCCAGTCCATTTGAAGCAGGGTGGCAGGGAGCCTTTCGAATATGTTGAATGCCATTGGCCCTCATAAAATGTTGGTATTCTTTACTTGTAAAAGCAGTCCCATTATCTGAGACCAGAATCTCGGGCAACCCGTGGGTGGCGAACGTCTGTCGCAATTTCTTTACCGTTGCTGACGAAGGCGGAGACTTTATTTTGTGTATTTCCAATCACTTAGAGTGAGCAGCAGCAAGGAACAAGAACATGGAGCCCATAAATGGGTCAGCGGACTTCCGGTTGCGGCGATGCACTGCTAAGTCGCACGTTTCGGCAGCTCCCGCTTTAACGGACTTTTGGACTCTTTTTGGGAGCCCCAAAGGAAATTTTTTCGGACCAAACACAGTGTGGGGTGACAAAGTAAGGAGTCCCCCCTAGTGTGTATGGAAAAGATAGGTGGTAGTGGCCAGATTGCGAAGGATCCTCTGCAGCAGCGGCAGAGAAGAGAAGGAAGAAGCAAGATGGCGGCGGATGGAGGCCAGACGACATGGGGGCCGGATCAGCAGGAATTCCTTAGACAGTGTGTGGAGGAATTAAAGAAGGAGGTGCTGGCGCCGATGTTGTTGGCAATCGAAGGGCTAAAAGAAACGTAAAAGGCCCAGGCGATCGAGCTCCGTGGGATGAAGGAGAAGGCAGCTGAGAACGAGGATGAGATTCTGGGCCTAGCGGTAAAAATGGAGATGCACGAGGCGCTACACAAGAGGTGTATCGAAAGACTCGAAGTCCTGGAGAACAGATCGAGGAGTAAGAACCTCTGGATTCTGGGTCTCCCTGAGGGAGTGGAGGGAGCTGACGTTGGGGCTTATGTGAGCACAATGCTCCATTCGCTAATGGGAGCTGAGGCCCCCTCGGGCCCCCTGGAGGTGGAAGGGGTTCACCGGGTCCTTGCGAGGAGATCCAAGGCTGGAGAACCACCAAGGGCGATAGTGGTGAGATTTCACCGCTTCACCGACAGAGAGGCTGTTTTGAGCTGGGCCAAGAAGGTACGGAGTAGCAGGTGGGAGAATGCGGTGATACGAGTGTATCAGGACTGGAGCGCGGAGGTGGCGAGAAGGAGAACAAGCTTTAATCGGGCCAAGGCGGCGCTTCACAAGAAGAAAGTAAAGTTTGGGATGCTGCAGCCGGCGCGATTGTGGGTCACGTACCAAGATAGACACTATTATTTTGAAACGTCAGAAGAGGCATGGACCTTCATCCAAAAATAAAAATTGGACTAGAACTGAGGGACTGATGCTGTGGGGGAGATGACGATGTTGATGTACAGAAATGTAAATTGAGGAATGGGAGGTACACCATATCGGGACGATAGATGAGGAGGGGAAAGAGAAGACTGGCCTAGAGTAGGTGATGGCTAGTCGGTGGGGGTGGGTGGGGGGGGGGGGGGGGGGGGGTGGGTGTTGGGCAGCCCCCCAATCCGGCTGATCACGTGGAATGTGAGAGGCCTAAATGGGCCGATTAAGAGGGCCCGAGTGTTCGTGCACTTAAAAGGACTGAAGGCAGATGTGGTCAGGAGACGCATCTGAAGGTGGCGGATCAGGTTAGGTTAAGGAAAGGATGGGTGGGACAGGTATTCCACTCAGGGTTGGACGCAAAAAATAGAGGGGTGGCTATATTGGTGGGGAAACGGGTGTCGTTCGAGGCTAGAAATATAGTAGTGGACAACGGTGGCTGATATGTGATGGTGAGTGGTAGATTGCAGGGAATGGAGGTCGTGCTGGTTAATGTATATGCCCCGAACTGGGATGATGTGGGATTTATGAAGCGGATGCTGGGACGTATCCCGGACCTGGAGGTAGGAGATGGGGTAATTCATGAATTTTTGGACCACGAGGGGGTGGGCGTTATGGGGGGAGTGTGCTGGATTACAACCCTGGAGCCTAGAACCCTGGAAGAATTGAGGTTGCCGGGTGCAGAGGTGGGCTGGACGAAGGCTTCTCTGGGGCTTTGTCTAAAATATATATCAAAAATAATGAAACAAGAAACACCCCTCCAGCCCTCGCCCCCCTCGTCTCCATCCATGCCAATCCATGCCACCTCATTCCCCATCCATCCTACTCGGTCTTTCCTGCCACACACCAAGTTTTGCCCCATCAATCCCCTGTGGCCCCTCATGCCCCCTATGCAAGGTCAACCTCAAAACAACCCTTATGACCCTTCACGCACCCATGCAAATCGATGGGTCTCACCCATCTCCTTTGGTCCTTTATAGTTCCTATGCCAACCTATGCCCCTCCACCCAACCCCAATGGCCACCATAGCCTCTATACCAATCAATACCCTTCCACCTGCCTCTATAGCTCTTTATAGCTCCACAGAACTTAGTGCCAACTCATGCCAGCCCAAGTACCCCCATCCACCATTCTTTGCCATTACATCTACCATGCCAACTCATCTAATATCGACCAAGGGCAGACCTGAGGACCTAAGCAAATATGAGATAAAGTTCAATTTTAAAAAATTCTAAGGAGCAGTTTTTCATTACAATGGAATGGTGGATTCATCTGAATAGCCAGAATTCCCCTTGTGATATAATGCACCACTTTGAATGTGGTCCCAGGATATCTTTGGGAGAGATAGTGCAGCTATTGGATTTGTTGAGTAAATACAATTGCAAATGTGCATAAACTCATTGGAATGGCTAAGCTGTTAAAGTATTTTAAAGCTTTGAAGAAGGTGGCAATGCTGTCAAGGAACTGTCAATGATATAAGTGAGTTGGCATGGTAGTAAATGGGCCATCATAGAATTTACAGTGCAGGAGGCTATTCGGCCCATCGAGTCTGCACCGGCCCTTGGAAAGATCATCACACCTAAGCCCACACCTCCACCCTATCCCTGTAACCCAGCAACCCCGCCTAAACTTTTTGGACACTAAGGGCAATCTAGCATGCCTAATCGACCTAACCTGCACATCTTTGGACTGTGGGAGGAAACCGGAGCACCCGGAAGAAACCCGGGGAGAATGTGCAGACTCCGCACAGACAGTGACCCAAGCCGCGAATCGAACCTGGGAGTCTGGAGCTGTGAAGCAATTGTGCTAACCACTGTGTTACTGTGTCGCCCATGGGTTGACGTGAGTTGGTCCTAAGTTGGCATAGGGGCTATAGAGGGCCATGGGCATTATGGAGAATGCAGACAGTGTAAGAGAATTTGGAGTGGGTCCGGGTGAGTAGAGTGGCATGGGTTGGCATAGGGGTTAGAGAAGCATGAAGCTGGCATGGATGAGACATGGGGTGGGTATGGGAGGTGAGGGGAGGTGGGGTGAGGACCGATGGCTGCAAAGCCTGTCCCCGCACCTGGCAGCCTCCCAGTATACTTTCAAGGGGTGGTGGACCTGAATTACAATCTAGCCTGCCCCCAGAAAAAGGAATCTGACCTGCGAGTGGCCATTTTTAATGGTTGAGTTCGCAGGGCCAGGAATTTTCCCACCACTACACATCAGACCCCAGAGCAGAATCTGGACCTTAAGTATCTATTGCAGATTTCACCGTATTGAACAAAACACTCATTCATAAAAATCCATTAACTACATTTACAATTCTTCAACTAAATAAAGCCTTATAACAACAAATGTTTCATTCAAGTACATAACCACTTATAACAAGCATTGGAATTCATCCCACATCAAAGAAACTATATCCACTTGTAGCTGGCAATCAAATTGTGGAATGGCAAGCACTCTACTGTGATAATGGAGGTTGTGAAATCAGTCACGCAGCACTAATCCAGTAATGGAATCCCTCTGGTTTATGTCAACAGATAGAGTGAAAAAGCAAACAATAATTTTTTTGACACTCCAGACAAATATTTAAAGGGCAGAACTTTTAAATGGCTTGACGGCTCCCTTTGACAGTTGCTTCTGACATTTTGGACAGATCGCTTTGACAGATGCTTCAGAAACCTTTGATGGGTCCCCTTAAAATGTGGTTTTGATAATTTAGACAGTTAATTTTAACAAGTGCATCTGACAGTTTCAACAGTTCCCTTTAGTTGATGTTTCTGACAGTTTTGACTGTTAATTTTGGCAAGTCTGTTGACAGTTACAATGAGTTTGACAATAATGGATTTTACACACATTTATGCCTCCTTTTTCTTTTAGAAATTTGGAGGACCCAATTCATTTTTTCCAATTAAGGGGCAATTTAGCATGGCCAATTCACCTACCATTCACATCTTTTGGGTGGTGGGGGCAAAACCCACATAAACACAGGGAGACTGCAAACTCCACATGGATAGTGACCCAGAGTCGGGATCAAACCTGGGACCTCGGCGCAGTGAGGCAGCAGTGCTAACCATTGCACCACCGTACCTACCCATTTATGCCTCCTTTTAACAGTTACAAAGGGCACCTTACCTCGATCAAATGTCACCTTACCTCTCCCAACGGTGTCCCTGGACCATATCTAAAGAGGTACATTACCTCTCCAAAGGGGTACCTTGGCTTTCCAAATTAATCCACAAAGGTAAGAAGTGCTTTTACTAAATTTAATCTGCAATTTTCTGCTTTCACATTCCAAGGCTTTTAAAATCCCACTTTAGCGGAGACAGTTAATGATTTAAATGTAAAATACGCGTGTGTAAAATATGTCCGGCACTATTCCCGCTCCCATGAAAATGGGAATTGCCATGTTCAGGAGTGGGTCATAGGATTTTCAGCTATTTCCACTATTTTTGCCACAAAGGTGAGGCTCTCTGTTGGGATGAAAATCTGGGCATTAATCTCCAAGTTTTAGAGGGAGGTGCTCGGAATGTCAGGTTTTATAAATGGTTGTACTTTAACCTTCTGTTTAATTCCAAGATTGAATGGAGTTGGAGGTTTAGAGGATGGCTAAGAAGCATTTATACCTGGATGCATGGCTCATGTGATTCACATTGCCATGGAGAATGGCTTTCGGAAGCGAAAAACCATAGAAAATCTTTGTAGCGTCCAATTACAGGCTTTCAAAAGAAATCCCTGAAACTTGCAGGCACAAGTGAGTTTGCAAGAATCTGAGAGAGAGCAAGAGTAGCACAGTAAGGCAGCCAGCCCTGCACCTGAAGCAGAGAAAATACTGGCCCACTCCACCCTGCAGTATGCAGATGTGAGCTTGTGCTCAAATTGAGGAGACTGAGGGTGACATTTTTTCTTCCGATCCTGTCAAGTCAATGGACTTTTGGCTGCTCTCCAAATTTTTTGGTCAGGCCCGCACCAATTCCCGCGGCAGTTGGGACTGGAAACTCCTGACCTAAATTTGAGAGGTTTTAAAGGAGGCTGGATGATTTACACAGCTTGGGCTAGAGGGAAGGAATCTCAAGTGTAACACTCGCAGCAAAAGTCATTTCTGGATTGGAAATTACCTGGTTGGGAGTGGGAAAAGCAAATAAACCATCAGGAGCGGAGATTAGCATTGTGCTAGAGAATAAAGTATTAATCAAAGTTATTGGTTTCTAGGACATCGTAACACAATCAAATGTTATTTCAAATAAATATAAAATTGTTTCTGACCCTACTGTAGTTTTCACGTAATTGCATCTTAAGAAACATCAAACCAGAAAAAAAATCATTCAACTCATAAAATGTAATCTTTCCATGTAGTTTTTAACAGCTAAAGAGTGTTCATGTTTTTGCATTTCATATCTCGCCACCACCACCCCTCCACTTGGCTGGGCTTTCAGTAAATCATCAAAGAAAGAAGGAGGAAGGAACCTGAGGAAGGAGCAGCGCTCCGAATGCTAGTGACATCGAAACAAACCTGTTGGACTTTAACCTGGTGTTGTAAGACTTCGTACTGTGCTCACTCCAGTCCAACGCCGGCATCTCCACATCATCAAAGAAAGATAAGGGGTGGGATTCTCCATTGCGCCAGCCCTGTTTCCTGGCATGGCGCCCCCCCCCCCCCCCGCGGGTAGTGGGATCCTCTGTTGCGGCAGCCGGCCAATTGGGTTTCCCATTGTGGCCATCCCACGCATTTGGGATACCCTCAGGCGTGGGTGCGCTGCCAGCGAAGTGGAAGATCCCACCGATGGAAACCCTCGGAAGAACTTGCATTTATAAACTGCCATTCAGAAGCTCAAAGTATCCGAAAGCACATTACGGTCAATGAAATACTTCCGAATATTGTAAACACTGTACTATAGGAGTTTGCTGACCGCAAGATCCCACAAAACAGCAATGTATTGATGAAATACATTGAGGAATCTGTTAAGAAATAAATATTGGTTAGGATACTGGGGAACAGCAATGCATTACTACTGTCAGGTGCTTTTGTCAAAACACAGATTATATTCTCAAGTTCATGTCTTGCTGTGCTTAGTCTAAAACTGTGTTGTGTTAATTGAGTAGGCCCTAAACAAAAGATATCACACGATCTGACAATTGGAAAGAAAAATGTGAGTAGGGGTTCTGACTCCCACCTGGGCATCTTGGTGCTCCCTAAACAGCAGCAATAAACCATCATCCCAGTCTCCATTTTCAGACAAAGTGCACAATGTCCTAAATGTAGCAAAAGAAATGGAAAATCTCACCCTTTGTAAAATAGATGGGGAAGCTCCTTTGCATTACAAATGACAAGGTATACTCAAAGAAGTAAGAGACAATTATGATTCTTCTTTGTTGTCTCTGCATTTTAGATCTTAGAGAAAGGTTCCAAATTTACTGGCACCATGCTCTGCCTTAACCATTGTTCCAGGACATCATTGGAGGGGAACAGAACCTTAGAGTAAGCAATGGATACAAGTTGGGTACAGGTACAGTAACTGGCCTGGAAATAAATGCCACAAGATAGTTTGTGGGCGAGCACGCTTAACCCACATCTACTCATGTAACCTCCAACAGTGCATCGAATATGTTCATACCACCCACCATTCATTGTTACTTCGAAAATCAATTTTAAAAATACTTTTACTAATTTGGGGAGATTATATTTGTTTTGCAGGATTAGAGTGTGGAGGATTAGATTTGTAGGATCTATTAATATCTGTCAGGTTATCTCAATTAGCCTTGCATTCATGAATAGTGGCAGCAAGTCATAAACTGCATTGACAAACAGCTATGGAGAACCAAACCATGACTGAAACTGCATTGTTTTTTGAACCATTATCCTGTGCTTGAAAAATAAACATTACAATTGAATAGATTTAATATTTGCAGCATGCCTTAAAAAAATCAGCATCTTAGCAATGGGTAGATGTTTCATCTCATGGATATGTCAGCAAGTTAAAATACTTTTTCTGTAATTCAATCTAAAAGCACTCAGTGCATAATTTGGTCAAATACCTCGACATAATGATATATCATCATTCTTTTAACCCATCAGCTTTTTTGCACTATGCTACAGTCCAGTACCAAGACCTGGTTTACAAATGTACTGTGAGGGCCAGTGAAAAAACTCTTGCAAAAGCTTTACTCTCTCTCTTCCTCCTTCTGCCTGTGATATGTGCAGTTATAAGGGGAATGTGAATCACTACCTTTTAATTAAATATATGATTGAAAATATTTTTGTGAAGGTAAAAAAATGAACATTGTAAATCGTATGCTGTGAGAGAGCCAATGTTGGCTCAAATCCGGGAAGGCCATAACTCCTTCCTGAGTCATAACAACTGCCTGTACCACTTAAGCTGCTGGACCTTGGTAAGTGGTTTGTATTCAGATGCTGGCAGTTAATGATGAGCAGCGACCAATGCCCCAGGAACTCAATGTTAGGTTATTTATGATCAACACAAATTACCAGATCAAATTACAGTCCCTGTTTCAGAAAGAAAGCAGAACACGACTGTACTATATTCTAACTCAACCCAGAGTGACAAATTAATGCAAACTGAATGGCTCTGTTGGTCAGAATACATCAATTATGGACAGCAAAAGCACCAGCTTTACCAACCTAGTTGCCTACTGGGGCAAGTGACTGCCTGAATCGTACTGCCTAAAATCTCAAACCAGTTTAGCGGTGAAACAGTTCTGCACATTCAGGTTCTTGTTTAGCTGCTGCAAAAAGTGTCAGATAAAAGACATGGGCCATGTCAGTTCCGAGCAGCCAAATTTGTACCAGGTTTGTCTGAAATTCCTCCCTCGATTTTTTATTCAACTAAATAAATGCCGCTGGTATATTAAAGCATAATTTCAGGCCAAGTTGTATCACTAGCGAACTAGGCCAAAGCTCAGTTACTACTGGCAATTTGTAGTGATTTTACTCAGTTTAATGTAAGATGGGGTGGACAGGAGACAGGTGCAGAGAAAGTGTTTTAACTTTAAAAGCAAACTGCACATTTACACTGTTACATTTACGCTGGTGCTTAAGAGTCTCTAATTAGCAAGCGCTATGCCATGGTTACCTATTTTCCAGACAATTGTAGTCTCATAAATACATAGGAGTTGATTTTGCATCTTCCCACTTCTGAAAATCAACCTGAACCCAAACCACTCCAGATGCTCCCCTTCCCTCAGTCACCTCCTCTGCAAAATCCCACTATACCCCCACCACCGCCTCACTTCGCCCCACCCCATCCCCACACCACCATCTCAATTTACCTTTCTCCAGGTTGTCGATACTGAGGCAGCCCAGAGTCAGTGAGGCTGCCCCGGGGGTGCCCAATTACCACCTGCAGGATGTTGACCTGATGCTAATGAAAAACCAGCACATGTTGAGACTCTCGTTCATCTGGCCATCCCACTACACCCATTTGTTAAATATTCCCCATAGCTGTTGGGGCCTATTAGCTAACATTGTCACTGAAGTTGGCCAGCTATTTGACTTCCATTCACAAACACTGCAAGTCTGGATAATTGGAATGTGTCCTGCAGTGATCCTAAAATTAACTATAGGCTGAAATTTTACAGAGCGTTGTGTTCCCCGCCCTCATGACCGAAAGGTTGGTTGGGCGCCCGACAACAAAAAAAGCTGGTTCTGCTGCAGCCACTTTACACTCGACAGAGCATTAACTGGCTCTGGGCCTGACCTCTGTCCCCATCTGATGAGGGAGCTCTGCCTTTGAGAGCTGCTGACCAATCCGATTGGCTGGAAGCTCTGTAGTCCCCGCAACGCTGGATTAGACTGGCGGCCATTGCTTGGACTACAGCCAGAAGCCGAAGTGGAGGAGGTTATTGAAGCCAGGCTGAAGGTAAATCTGTGGTGTCAGTGGGGGCTGGCTGGCCAGGGTGTTTGGGAGGTGGGGAGCTAGGAGGGAGGGTTAAAGGGGAAGGTATTATTCTGGGAAAGATGCTTCTGATGGACAGGAAGCCCCTCAAAGTCCCCCTTCTTGCCGGACACAAATTCGCCTAGTAAAACCTGCTGGGCTACCCGCAAAATAATGGCGGAGACGGAATGACGCACTTAAGCGGCTAATAATTGGCCATTTCAGGGTCTCTATAAGCCCAAGGGAGAGCCGGCCACCTGACACCTGCACTGCCCTCCGTAAAATGGGAGGCAGGTGGGGAGCAGGTGGGAGTAAGGTGCAGGCAAGCCACATGCTACATTTTATGAGCTACCCTGGGGAAGGCCCATGAAATCCAGCTATGTTCTGTCACTAGAGCATGTAATTTTTCACGTTTATGAAATCCATGTCTGTCTGATTCGTAAATCGCGAGACAAAAGAGAGCAAGGGGGCTCGTTTTCAAATTGGAATTCCCAGTGTTAATATGAAGGAGGATTTCTGAAGTAACTGGGAATGAACCGAGAATAATATTCCCAGGGCACCTAAGTTGTGCCAATTCTCATTCATTTGGAAATGAAAATCATAATTTTGGCTGGCTTCAGATGATTTAAATGACTCTGTTTGAACACTGAGACAGTCACTGACATTCACCACCTGCAGGAGCTGCATCTTTCATGAACTACTGGAATCTGTAGCCAAGTCTAAGTCCTGTGGCCCCCGCAGATTGCCCACTCCTGCCATAGAGGGAGTGCAGCATAGGTAGATTGGCCATGCTAAATTGCCCCTTAGTGTCCGAAGGTTAGGTGGAGTTACGGAGATAAACTGGGCCAAGGTGGGGTGCGCTTTCGGAGGGTCGGTGTAGACTCGATGGTCCGAGTGGCCTCCTTCGGCACTGTATGGGTTCTATGTATTCTGAGACTGCGACCCCTTGTTCGAGACCCCCAGCCAGAGGGAACAACATCCCTGCAGTCAGTCTGGTCAGCCCAGTCAGAATTTTAGACATTTCAATGAGATCCCCTTTTATTCTTCTAAACTCCAGTGAATATAGGCTTGGTCAATCTTTCCTCATGCAACAATCCAGTCATCCCAGTAATTAGTCTGGTGAACCTTCGCTGTCCTCCCTCTATGGCAGCGGTCGGCAACATGCGGCCCAGGGGCCACATGTCCACAAGGCATCTTTTTCACTGTTGCCCACGTGCAGAGTTGCCGGATTCCGCTGGTTTTCGTCCGTGTATTTTTTTCCCACCAGTATGACTGAAGTGATACACATGTAAAGAAAGGGCATGTGAACTGAAGTGTGTGCTGATTGTTCACACCATTGACTGTGAGAGCCGTGCACTACCCTTGTGTCTAATCAAAGTGTAAATATTTATATTGATTTGCCGTTTGAAGTTGATGACAGCTCCATTAAGATAGTCTTGCACTTTGGAAAAAAGAATAGAGGCGTGGACTATTTTCTAAATGGTGACAAAATTCATAATGCTGAAGTGCGAAGGGACTTGGGAGTCCTAGTCCAGGATTCTCTAAAGGTAAACTTGCAGGTTGAGTCCGTAATTAAGAAAGCAAATGCAATGTTGTCATTCATCTCAAGAGGCTTGGAATATAAAAGCAGGGATGTACTTCTGAAGCTTTATAAAGCATTAGTTAGGCCCCATTTAGAATACTGTGAGCAATTTTGGGCCCCACACCTCAGGAAGGACGTACTGGCACTGGAGCGGGTCCAGCGGAGATTCACACGGATGATCCCAGGAATGGTAGGCCTAACATACGATGAACGTCTGAGGATCCTGGGATTATATTCATTGGAGTTTAGGAGGTTGAGGGGAGATCTAATAGAAACTTACAAGATAATGAATGGCTTAGATAGGGTGGATGTAGGGAAGTTGTTTCCATTAGCAGGGGAGACTAGGACCCGGGGGCACAGCCTTAGAATAAAAGGGAGTCACTTTAGAACAGAGATGAGGAGAAATTTCTTCAGCCAGAGAGTGGTGGGTCTGTGGAATTCATTGCCACAGAGGGCGGTGGAGGCCGGGACGTTGAGTGTCTTTAAGACAGAAGTTGATAAATTCTTGATTTCTCGAGGAATTAAGGGCTATGGAGAGAGAGCGGGTAAATGGAGTTGAAATCAGCCATGATTGAATGGTGGAGTGGACTCAATGGGCCGAATGGCCTTACTTCCGCTCCTATGTCTTATGGTCTTATGGTCTTATATGAATGATGAAGCATTTTCTATAACTCATTATGAGATATTCAGCATGCATGAAATGTATTCAGTCTTATTCGTCAGGCCATGCTTAGTGAATATGGCCGACTTCAATCTTGTGGCCCACTGAGATGAAGGAGGGCTACTCATGCATTCCATTCACTGGCCCAGGTTGCCTATCACTGCTCTATGTCAAGTACATCCTTTGTTAGGTAAGGAGGCCAAAACTGTACACAATACTCCAGGTGTGGTTTCACCAAAGCCCTCTCCAGCTGTAGCAAGACATCCCATGCTCCTATACTTAAATCCTCTTGCAATGAAGGTCAACATACCATTTGCCTTCCTAAACCTTTGCTGTATCTGCATAGTTGCTTCTCATCGGTGAAGCTGTCTTCTCCGACACTCGGAGCCTGATCATGAACCGCGGTCAATATTTGACGTTAGAAATTGCTGGCCAGGATGAATTCCTTCACCTCTCTCCCTTTACCATGAATAGAGAACTCCACCCTCTGTTAAGGGCCAGGATTTAGACAACCCCAAAGTGTATCATGGAGTTCACCTGACCCACATGTTTTAATAGATTGTGGTATGGGGAGCACACGGCCCACTCTACAGGTGTGGTACAGAAGAAATGGAAAAGTATTTTTTAAAGCAAAACAATGTTTATCCTATGAACTCAAGTTAACCTTTTTTAAAACATACAGTGAACATCTCAGCAACCATCAATTCAAATACAACCCCAAAGAATACAACACAAAGTAATCCTTAATAACTTCCCAAACAACATCCAGAAGACAAAAGAAACACCTTTTAACAGAAGCACATCAGGTTTACATTCACTACTGAAAACATTTATAATTCTGAATTCACCAAATGATCAAGAGATAGTCTTTTCATGGCAGAGAGATCAACAGTACACCTGCTTTGTCTGGCTTCAGCTACAACACTGAAAAAGAAACTAAAACACACCCTGCGGCAAACAGCCTAAAATGAAAGTAAAAAGCTGACAGACAGCCCAGCTCCACCCACACTCTGACATCACTGATAAACACCCATTTCTTAAAGGTACATTTCTTAAACACCCATTTCTTAAAGGTACTCTCACATGATACCTCCCCCAAGAAAAATAAATAAATCATCAACTTCAAGATAGTTTCATTTTTCACCTTTTCATCATCCTTTAAGAAATGCACACAGTAAATATACTTTATCGTTTCAAAAAATGTATACCGCACAATTGGGTAATCCAGAAACAATTTTGTTCGTTAACCGTTGAAATGTGGCTGGGGCGTTTTTCATGCCAAATGGCATAACTTTGAATTGGTATGTACCATCTGGAGTCACAAAAGCTGAAATGTCCTCCACCCTTTCGGATAAAGCTACCTGCCAGTAACCTTTAAGTAAATCCAGTTTGGAAATAAAAGCCCATCGCAGATCAGGCTGTCATCATCCTCCATATCTTGTAGCAGACCCGCGTACACCATCGACCGTGCCCCCACCCCGTTGTGCCGCAGGCGGATGTGTCATGGAGGAGTGGAGTGCATATGGGTGTTGTGGTGGTAGGGGGGTTGGAGGAGGGGGAGGTGAGGGTGTTGTGGTGGTGGTGTGGGAGGTGAGGGTGATCGCCGTTGGGGAGGTGCCGGACCCGCTGCCTGTGCCCATACCCATCACTACTGCCGCCCACCGTGGTCGCCGAAACGGGCAGCTACCAGCGCCTCCCATGCCTCCTGGCCCAGCCAACGTCTCCGGGCAGCCTCGTGTTCCTGTCCATCCCCCATGTCCTGTGCATCGGCTCCCCCATCGCCATCCCCCTCATCTGGGGAGGAGTTACCCTCACCCTGACCGTCCTCCTCCTCCTCCAGCACATCGTCTCTCTGCTGGACTATGTTGTGCAGGACACAGCAGGCCACGACGACCCTCTCCGAGGGGTACTGGAGGACCCCTCCACGACGGGTACTGGAGGACCCCTCCACAGCGGTCCAGGCACCCGAAGCGCATCTTGAGCAGCCCAAAGCACCTCTCGACCACACCCCTGGCCGCTGCATGGGCATCGTTGTAGCGTTGCTCCGCGTGGCCTCCGTATAGGCGTCATCAGCCATGGCCGCAACGGGTAACCCCTGTTGCCCAGCAACCAGCCCCGCAGCCGGGCGGAGGTGTCCCTCGAACATGGCAGGGATGAACGATTGGGCCAGTAGTCACAGACAACCTGCACGTTCATTGAATGTGTACCCTTCCTGTTAGGCACATGGTCCTTTCCTCTGATGTGGGCCGCATGGCGATGTGCACTCCATCGATTGCCCCCTGCACCATGGGCATCAGTGGCAAACCCCGCTGCGCGGGCATCCTGGTGGGCGCAGTCCACAGGGAACTATATGTACCAGTCTGCGATGTCGTACAGGGCGTCGGTGATGGCCCAGGTGCACCTGTGCACCGATGGCTGGGAGATGCCAGACAGGTCCCCACTCGGCGACTGGAACGACCCAGTCGTGAAGAAGTTGAGGGCGACCGTCACCTTGATGGCCACCGGGATGGCATGTCCACCCCCGGTACCGCATGGTGCCAGGTGTGCCATCAGGTGGCAGGTGTGGGCGACGGTCTCCTGGCTCATCCGGAGTCTCCTCCTGCACGCCTTGTCTGGGAGGTCCTCGAAGGACATGCAGGACCGGTACACACGTTGTCGCATCAGACGCCTCTGTGGCCCTGGCACACCCTCCTCCTCCTCCTCCCCCTCGGCATCCCCATGTTATGGCTCCCGCACAGCGTGGTGCCCCTCCTGCGCCTCTCGGGCGTGCGACCCTCGGCCTGGGTGCCTTGCACATGCACACTGCGGCCCACTGCTGTACTGCTGGCTCCACCACCTCCCTCTCACGCCCGTGCTGTAGCTCCCACTGGGCCTCATGTAGGGCAGCAGTCCCTGCCACGTTGACCAACAACACTGGAAGATGGCTGAACATTGTACGATCTGTAGGGGGTGGGAGTAGACAGGGTTTCATCATGGTATACCCACCTCCACGACCAGGTGCCATGGGCAGCATGGCAGGCCGGGGTGCGAGCACACGCCCCACCCCCGTGGTGCCCTGGCACCTGGTCAGCCGTCCCCCCTGCCAGGGCCACCGACCGCTGGCACTGCCCTCGCAGGGGGTCTGCTGTGTGTGCCGCCCTGGAGCCACCCGCCTATGGGTGCCGCCGGTCTGGTGGGGGGGGGGGGGTCTGGCACATTTCAGGACGGCCGGGCCCCGTGGGCCGCTACGGCGAACGGGCTGGGTTGACGACCGCGTGTCCACCGTCATGGCGGGCCGTGGCCTCCCGCAGCCTTCCGCGTCCCCACTGCCCCCACCGCCACCGCCACCGGCACCTCCCCCACCCCCAGCCCCACTCCCACCCACAGCAGCGGATGTGTGGGGCAACCCCCACCACCAACTGATGTGTAGGGCCACCACCAGCTGATGTGTGGGGCCACCCCACCCCGAGCCCACCTCCCCTCACCCCCACCAGCGGTTGTGTGGGGCCACCCCACCCCCACCCCCGACAGCGGATGTGTGGGTCCAACCCACCCCCACCCACACCCCCCGCAGCGGATGTGTGGGGCCACCCCCACCCCCAGCTAATGTGTGGAGCCGCCCCCACCCCACCTCCCCCACCCCTGACAGTAGATGTGTTGTGCCACCCCCAACCCCACCCCACCTCCCCCCACCAGCGGATGTGTGGGGCCACACCACCCCCAAACACACCCCAACCCCCGGCAGCGGATTTGTGGCACCCCCCCATCTCCCCCCCCCACCCTCACATGACACCACTAATCACAATTGAGAATAGAGTATGTCATAATTGATTGTCTGCTAGCCAAGTCCATCAGAAAGGCATCACGGGACAATGCCACAAAGCACACTGCACAAAGGGGAATCCCCTTGGGCCACTCCAACTGGCAGCTTGGGGCAGGGGCTTTCAAATGTCTGTCGTTTGACCGAACATCGGCAATGTTGCAGCAGCCAGCAAGACTGTAATTAAAAGGGACACAAGGATCAGACAAGGATTTAAAAGATGTTCCTTACGCTTTTCATACTCTCTTTTTTTAAAAAAAAGTTCATGTGTAATGTTGTGCCAAACCGAAACTTTCTGAAATTTGCTCATCAGCCGCATGAGTGAGAAAAATGGAAATTAGTTCCGCTACCTGCCAACACCCCCCCCCCCCCCCCCCCCGCACCCGACAAATACACACAAAAATGTTGGACCAGACTGTCCTGGATCATCTGTAAACTCAGACACATCTGTTGTCATTTTCATGCAGTTTGTTACGGACGGCATTGTCGATATAGCACACCACTAATTTATTTCTGCTAATGCTTTGAGAGCTTCAAATCATTACAACTCATGAATGTTCGCTCCATTATTCATTTCAGACAATGACGACCAACTGAGAGTTACCTTTCATTGATTACAAATCAAACACCTGCCATCATCATAAACAGAACAAAGCTGTCAAACAGCTCACAATGGAACAGAATTTCCTGGCCTTTTACATAGATAGGGGAAAAATATTTTTAGGGGTTAATACATAAGTGGCATGAAAAAGAAAGGTTAAAAAAAATCCATCTGATGACAAACATCCACAAAATATGATTTGGGACAAAATGAAAGAGGATTTAAAACAAAGGCGAATCCCCCACCCACTTACACAGAGCCCTTAATTCCAGAGCAGTGAAACGTAGCCTGCGTGTGCAGCCAACAATTTACCAATGCTAGCAAAGTGCATCCAGGGGAATGAGTCATTGCCCAGATCACCATCAAGCATGATGCTTCCTTCTGCTCCCTCAACATCCTGAAAAAGCCAATATGACAAACACTTGGAAATATTCTGAGCTGAAATCCACCAATGTGTTCCACCTACTGTGGCAGGCAGGCTGCACCCTCTCCCCTCCAGCCACCAACACTGTGGCAATTGTCCAATCCTTATGAAATCCACCGGTGTTGAAAGAGCGGGTGCAATTTTGTGGATCCGTTAGCTGTGGGTGCAAATCCCGTACTGGTCGCAAAACTACGCGAGAGAGCAGAAAACGGGATTTGGGCCGGTTAGATTTTGGAGCACAATCTTCCCAGGCTCTTCCCGATGACACGATCAGGTTCGTGCCCAGGAAGGGCGAGAACCTGAATTTGAATGAATGTGATTGTACTTTAATCTAATTCACGAGTTTAAAGTCGAATCTTCAGACCTCATTGAATATTTCCACCCACCAGTGTGAGGTCACACTGGGCATGAATTATTTCTGTTTTTAAAAAGTGGGAACCAGGAGCCATGACCCCCGAGAGAGAAGAAATAGGGAGCCCCCCCCCCCCTAGGGAGCCCCCCCCCCCCCCCCCCCCCCCCCCCCTCCACCTTGTAGCAGGGTGTACAAGGGGCAGTTCGTGCTGGCCAGCTCCATGGGGTGGGGTGGAGGGGGGGGGTTCAAGGGTGTGTGTGTGTGGGGGGGGGGGGGGGGGATTTCAAGGGGGGGTGGGGTGATTCAAGGGTGTGGGGGGTTGGGGGGATTGGAGGTGAACAGGGGGGCTTGGGGGTGTGGATGCTGGAGATGAGGGAGTGAGGGTGAGGAGAGATTGGGGTTAAGGAGGGATGTCGGGGGTCTCCTCTGGAATGTGGGTCGCAGCTGGTGTGTGTTGTCCGGAAGACTGCAGGCTGTGTATTTTAAAATGTTTTCCGAGCACTATGCCAGTCTGCAGGCTGTGTAGTTTAAGACGTTCTCAGAGGGCTGTGTCAGTCTGCAGGCTGTGTATTTTAAGACGTTCTCAGAGGGCTGTGTCAGTCTGCAGGCTGTGTAGTTTAAAATCGAATCTTCAGACCTTATTGAATATTCCCACCCACCAGTGTGAGGGGCTGGTTTAGCACAGGGCTAAATTGCTGGCTTTGAAAGCAGACCAAGGCAGGCCAGCAGCATGGTTCAATTCCCGTACCAGCCTCCCCGAACAGGCGCCGGAATGTGGCGATGAGGCTGAGGGAGGCCTGCCTAAGGGACTGGTTGGATGAGACCTCAAAAGAGAAGGTATGACGGTGACCAACCTGTGGTGTGGGGGCGGGAAAGCATTTAAAATTCATGGAGTAGCTGTCCAGGTGTCTGACGTGTAAAGGCCTGACAGCATTGGGAGAAGGAGATCTCGGGATGATGCAGCCTGAGTAAGAATGGCGCCTATTAGACTTGCCTATCCCTGATTCAGAGGGTAATTGTGCCATCCAACATTCCTGAGACTCATGCTCATCAAAATAACCGGCCTTAACAATGTCAGCTGCCCACATTCGCAAAGTCAAGTATATGGTTGAAAACTCATGTTATTGGGTTATGGACATAGGGTGGATGTGTGGGCTTGGATAGGGTGCCCTTTTCAAGGGACGGTGCAGACTCAATGGGCTGAATGGCCTCCTTCTGCACTGTAAATTCTATGATTCTATGACCAGTGCTGTCACCATCTCCCAGGCCAGATTGTTGATCTTGCTAGTGGGCCTCAGGTCAACCCAGAGGTAGATTGTGGCTAGCCTCTCCTCCACAGCATCTATTAATCAAGTAAAGGCCTCCTTTAAAAATCTGGGAGCTAGTCTTCTAACTGTCATTCTCCTGGTTTGAATGAGATGTAGTGCTGTGGAGCCGTTTAAATGCAGCGCCCCTTTGATCAAAGTGCTCAGATGACCCGAGCAGGTGAATCAGATGTCTTGCGCCTCAGATGCAGCGTTTTTTATGTGGCGAAAATTATTTTTCTAAGTGCCCAAAGATTGCAATCGAGATCACACCGTCAGTGCCGGGAATTTGCGTTGATTTTCACACCGGAAATGATACTTTGCCAAAGTTTCGGGAAAATCCACCCATTTGGTTAATTCATGGCTTACTGTCTCCTATGACACTGTGGTAAACCAATATATTGCATTGCATTGTGTGTTATATGCCTGGGCTTGTCCCGGCTGGTTCCGCCTGTGGCTCCTCCCCTTGGGCTCATGTATAAAGGTGGCTAGTCTCCGCCTCCGACCCAGTTTGGGACCAGAGGCCAGGAGGCTTGCTGTTTAGTGCATTAAAGCATCAATTACGTTCATCACTCGTCGTGTGTTTATTGATGGCATATCAGACACCAACCATAAACCCATATAAAGCAACAAGTATCAAGTCTCCTAATAGTCTCCTTGCAAACTGCAAGGGCATAATCAAAGGGGCTAAGCAACACAAACAAGAATCTTCCCTTCAATAGAATTTGAACTCAAATCCATTCTACTGCCAGGAAAAACAGTAAAGTTTTACACAAGTCATTCTCCAGCCAATAATCCATGTATACTTGATGACACCGCTAAATGGACTGTGCCATGTATATATCATATCAACAGTGTACATTGTGGCTTCCCTCAGTGGTCTGAGAGGTGCAGGCTTCATGAGGCAGTACTATTAAAGTAGGCATAGCTGCAGAGGCAAGGTTTGCTTTCCTGTGCTGTTAGCCACTCTCAGCCAGGGTATTGGGTAAACAGCTACAATTAGCCTTAGTGCCCTTGGGCTATGGGGTGTAATAAAATAGCTTGTAGTCTCACTCCTGTTGGAATGTTGTGTGTCTGGATGCCAAATGGGTCAAGATTCAACCTGCTTCTGTAGCCCTCCATAAAAAAGTCATCTGCCTCAATTCAATATCTGCTCTCGAGGTCTTGTGGCACAGTGGTAGCACCTCGACCTCTCGATCAGAAGCTCCGGGTTCACGTCTGAGGCCAACGCCAGGGCTTGTTGGCCATGGAAGGAATGTTCATAACACGGTTCAACGGACTGATAATCAGCTCGGGAATCCTTCCACCGCTTCCCCACTATTCCCCAAAGGGAAAAGTAGTGACAGTGTGAAGATAAACTCACAAATTAAGAATTGCTACCCGGATAATACATTAAAGACCTGTCAATGGAATTATGGCCTAACAGGAATTGGTAGTGTCAGGAAAGGGAATAAAAGGACATAAACAGATTTTTAAAAGTGTAAGGTACATGGCATAGGTAATAAACCAAGATCAAGATACAGCTGAAAATTATGTAGTTAAGGATCCATTTGAAGTCACTAATCACCATACCAGCAGGCATGTAATTTCACAGAAGCATCATAGACCCCTACAGTGGAGAAGTAGACCATTCGGCCCATCAAGTCTGCACCAACCCTTCGAAAGCACACTCTACGCATGTCCATTCCCCATCCACCCCGTCCTGTCCCTGTAATTTATAAGGAATTATTTAAAGCTGGGTTTGCTCAGTACTTTCTGTTTTTTTCCAGCATCTGTAGCAATTTGCTTTTATTTTCATGTAAGTTCAGCACAGCCAATGTTTCCTCTCATCAAGATAGGGTTATACAGGATTGGCAGTTTTGCGACAAAGTGTTGAATTCACCCTCCCCTCCCTTCACCCAGTTCTGCTAAAAGAATACCACAATTTATAATTTGTTAGTGGTGCCGTAAATGTCTTTTCTAGGATGAATACGACTGGTTGGACATAGATTGGGAAACACATTGCCAAGCAAGATTACATATCCCTTCCTGACGTCACTGATGAATTCAGATCTATATTTTGTTAAAAGGAACTCATTACCTTTGCACTGTACCTGCAGCAGATAAAGCCATCAGAGCAAAGTGCTGTAACTAGGCTTTGACACAGTCATTTACTTTACCAGAATCCTTCAGCTCATCAGTCTAACATCATTTTCCCCATAAGGTGGTGAAAACTTATTTTTGCTCCATAATTACAACAGATGATGACCTTATATATCTGTCAAGCCTCAAGCACTGGGCTCAAAGGCACTCTTTTATTTAAAATGTGTATCTTATAACAGTGCAGATTGCTTCTCTTGCAGCTTTTCACAAAATACCTAGAGGGGAGTTGTGTACAGAGACAGCTTGAAAGCGTGTGGCTGGCGAATGACTAACATGTGAGACTAACAGATGGTGGGAGTATGGTAATCTAACCCATGAAAGGATTACTAGCAAAATTCTTCTTTTCCCTGCTAAGAATTTTGCCAAGGTTGGCATTTTCAATTTTGCTTTTGTAATTTTATGAGCTTTCGTCTCGTGAATTCTGCTGGCAAAACTTCCGAATGCTTTCCTATAAGCTATTTGAAGGCACAAATAATAGTTACACCGTAGTATCCATTTTCAACCATCTATCTACATCAGTTTAATTGCACATGCAGAATTCAAAATCAGCCAACCAATTGCTGATCTCCTTCTCTTTCTCTCTTCCTCTACAACTGAGCAAACGGAGAAACAGTGATATAATTAAGTAGGCTCCAGCATTTTCCAGTGCCAGCATGGTGGGTCCCACCAATTGGTTTGATTCAAACTCAACTCAGCCCAGCGATGCTAAGTACATACTTCCAAAATTGTTAGCAAGGCAGTTATAAACTTCTATTTCGGGGGAAACTTCACGCCCCATTGTTAGCTGTAGCTCATTGGCAACACTCGCATTTTTGATTCAGAGGTTGCGCGTTCAAATCTCACTGCAGGCACATGAGTACAAAGTCCAGGCGGACACTCCAATTCATTACTGAGGGAGGACAACACTGGGGTGCTGAGCTTCAGATGAGATGTTAATCTGAGGTCCTCTCTGGTGGGTCTAAAAAAAAAAATCACACGGCACCATTGAAAGAAGGGTGGAGAGATTTTCTTGAATAATTATGCCACAACCAACATCAGTATTGCAAAAACAGATGATCTGATCATTACATCATTCCTGTTTCCGGGACCTTGCTGTGCATTCATTGACTATTTTGTATGTGACATACAGTTCAGAAGTACATTACTGGCTGTACACTGCTTTGGGGGAATGAAAAAGTGCTATTTAAATGCAAGATCCCCTGGTTCTCATCAAAGCGAAGTAAAGTTCCTCTTGATCACCCTATCCAAGGTTAGGCAGGAAAAAAACAGATCTTCAGCCCAGCAGAATAGTCAACCATTTCATTCAAAATATTTTTTTTAATGAGCATTATGCTGGAAGTATGACAAACTTTGATTTGCATTTTTTTCTCTTTCCAGATTGCAACAGAGGATTGTTTAAATGCGTCTCCAGCATTCAAGGAGATCACCGCAGAAAGTGGCTGGAAAATAAGTATTTTGATTATTGTTTTCAAAGCCCTCCATTGCTCCGTAACCTCCTCCAACACTACAACAATCCGAGAACACTACGGTCCTCCAATTCAGATCTCTTACGCATCCATGATTTTCATCGCTCCACCATTGGCTGCTCTGCCTTTGACTGAGTTCCCTCTCTGCCTCCCTTCCCTCATTTAGATTCATAGAACTTACAGTGCCGAAGGAGAACATTCGGCCCATCAAGTCTGCACCGGCCCTTGGAAAGAGCACCCAGCTTAAGCCCACACTTCCACCCTAGCCCCGTAACCCACCTAACCTTTTGGACACTAAGGGCAATTTAGCATGGTCAATCCACTTAACCTGCACATCTTTGGACTGTGGGAGGAAACCGGAGCACCCGGAGGAAGCCCACGCAGACACGGGGAGAAAGTGCAAACTCCACACAGTCACCTAAGGCCGGAATTGAACCCAGGACCCTGGCGCTGTGAGGCAGCAGTGCTAACCACTGTGCTCCCGTCCGCCCCACTCTTTAAGGCTCTTAAAATCTCTCTGTGACCAAGCTTTAGATCACCTATCTTGAAATATCTTCATGTGGCTCATCGTCAAGTTTTGTTTGAGAATTATTCTTGTGAAGCAGACATTTTAAAGATGCTTTGTTATTCTTGTTCCAGTTTGTGTGTATGGTACAGAAAGTGCATCTTTACCTCATCAATTCACACCACACTAAACAACCCATCTCACAGCACAAAACAAATGTGAGAAGAATGGATCACTAAGCAATCTCTCTGCTGTGTGTGGATGAATTGTGTTGAAAATATGTTGCAGCCACATAATTCAGTTTGCACACTTGAGATTCTCCCTTCTGTGACAGCTTATGTTTTTTTGAACCTACGCTGGAATGAAAACTGGAGATTTCCAACTCTTTTTTTATTCCAATAGACAAGAGGTGACATGAATTTTTCCAGTCCCTCAGCTGCTTTCTGATACTTGTAGGTAACCAGCTGTAAAAGGCTCAGGATAGGGGAAGAAACAGCAACTTTGTCAGTTTTATTGCTTAATCGCCATGGGCCTGCATATTATGTGTGACCTTTGACTTCTTCAGAAGAAAGGTCAGATTACACAGACTACTTGCAGCAAACAGAAGCTCCGACTCGCACTTTAAAACCATAAGGGAATCAACGATAACCTCAAAACATGACAGCAAAACCTCAGGTCAACAAGTGAGATGCTTTTAGTAGAGGTTTAACATCCCAATCTCCTTAAGAAAATCTTTTCAAATCAAGATTGCACTCCAAAGCAATCCTAACAGCTCAGTAGATTTAGGGAGCAAATAGCTGGAGGCTTACCAACAACTCAAAAGGCCCCAGGTTTGACCCACAGTCTGCATTGAGCCACCTGATCTCAGGTGGGTTGGAGGGCAGGGCATGTGGGGCAATCAGCATTCCCTGAATTAGAAAGAGGGAATGATCAGCCAGGATTTCTCTCCATGTCCCTGATCACTATCCAGCTGGATACATGCTTACACGGACGACACACTAGAACAAGACCAGACGTGATTGCGATGGCTCTGTACAATATGAATAATGACCATTTGCTTGACGTTGGAGCAGAAAACTGGTGCTTGTGGAAAAGAACCTGAGAAACACACAATGGGGTAGAAACTGTACCGTGCAGTGTCCGCTTTACAGCTTTAAAATATGTGCCAGCAGGGACCGGTGGGCAGCACAGTGGGTTAGCATTGCTGCCTCACAGCACTGAGAACCCGGGTTCGAATCCCGGCCCTAGATCACTGTCAGTGTGGAGTTTGCACATTCTCCCCGTGTTTGCGTGGGTTTCGTCGGGGTTTCGTCCCCACAACCCAAAAGATGTGCGGGCTAGGTGGATTGGTCACGCTAAATTGCCCCTTAATTGGAAAAAAAATGAATTAGGTACTCTAAATTGATATTAAAAAAAACAAGGACCAATTTGAGGTCCAATATCCTGTGGCCCAAGGCTGCCAATCTGATATTGGGTCAGGCTATTGCCTGTGTGTCTGTAACAGCTGCCCAAAATAGGTATTGGTGCTTAACATATGCCAATAAGGGGTTTAAGAAGCCAATATGCAAAGTGGAGAGGGCAACATTTTAATCTATCTTATTGCTTGCTCCGAAAACCAATTCAAATTGAACCCAATTCATGGTCTTCACAAGGGAGGCACACAAGATCCAAGCTGACAAGAAACGGCATTGCACCTCGTCTTAGGCTTGATCTGATGCTCAATGTTTGGCAAAGGGCTGACAAGCGATGCAATTAGGGGTCTACAACCTATTTTATCATTCTGCTGCGAAACTGGATCAGCTAGGAACAGATCTAGACCTGCCCCGCTCTACTTTAGCTTGCAAGTGCCTGAATAACCACCAAACACCCCCCCCCCCCTCCCTCGAGTGGTTTGATATGGAGGTAGAAGTAGCAGGGCTGCTGCTGGCCTCCATTTGGCTCCTCTCCTCCCTCTTGTCCTCCCCCGCCTCCCAACTCAGGATTCACCTGTGGATTTCTGCAGGCAAGTCAGGAAGCCCAAAATTGATCTGTTGGCGATGGCACATTGCTTCGAGATTCACAACAGGCAGCAAACAGCTCAGCCAGATTACTGAAATAAGGCCCAAGGAGCAACGTCAGGTGAGCATCAGGGGAATGTACCCAGACCGTGCGTCACTGGTTATGAGTCTGAAAATGGGCCAGAACCAATTTCTAATCTAATGTTTTAAGGAGGAGAGACGAAAACAAGACTTAGTTATTTCATATCCGTGCTTGTAGTCATAGAAATCATAGAATCCCTACAGTGCAGAAGGAGGCCATTCGGCCCATCAAGTCTGCACCGGCCCTCCGAAAGAGCAACGCACCTTGCCCAATGCTCCACCTATCCCCATAACCCCACCTAACCTTTGGGCACTACGGGGCAATTTAGTGTGGCCAATCCGCCTAACCTGCACATCTTTGGACTGTGAGAGGAAATCGGAGCACCCAGAAAAATCCCACGCAGACAAGGGGAGAATTTGCAAACTCAACACAGGCAGTCACCGAAGATCGGAATTGAGCCCGGGTCCTTGGCGCTGTGAGGCAGCAGTGCTAACAACTGTGCTACCATGCCGCCCCTAGTCTAATGATTGTGCACAGCGGGTGATTGTAAAACAGAGGGCTGGATTCTCCGTCCCACTGCGCCAGATTTCTGGTTCAGCACTCTGTCGGAATTCTCCGTTTCACCAGCTGGTCAGTGGGGTTTCCCATGCTGACGGAAAATCCCCGGGCTTTTCCGGAGCATTCCGTTTCAGCCCAGGAAATTCCTAACGACATTAATTAATATACGACCCTTCACATTTTTTTTCAAATTTTGTTTTTTCTTAATTATTTAGGATTGCAAATTCTCAAGTCAAGATAATTTTTAAATTGCAATACTTGTAGTAATAACCATATCTCTACAGTTTCATTAAAGAAAGATAAAAATAAATCACATGACTTCACAGTCACTCTACATATATATTTAACTCTATTCTCTTCAGTTCACAAAACCCCCCAATTCCTAGTCTGTGACAATTTCTGCCACTATTCTAACTGCTCTGTGCATTTGCACTCTCCATAATTTGTGTACATTGCAAGTAATTGTCCAAGGAACTCCACTGATGCTTCAGAATGATTCTATAGTTGGACAATTTAGACCACAGGAACGTCCCAGATTTGACGTCTGGGTTCCTGTTGTGATGCTGGTCAGGACAATGGTTTGAGTATTGCAATTGCTCTTAGTTCCACTGGGATGTGGAAGGAAAAATTAGGTAAGATTCCCTCTCCTCGTGGCTATCCATCCATCCCTGCTGAAATGTATGAAATCCAGGAAACAAAACTGGAACAGGATAACCTCATTTTCAAGTGGGTCACTGATGCACAATGGCGCACAATTCACATATGCACAATGCCAGTGTGAACAAGGCTCAAGAGAGAAAAGAAGATTGGCGTTTCCTTCCGTATTTTCCAACACATTGAGAAAAATAATGCAAGAGCATCCCCCCCCCCTCTCCACACACACACACAGCAATGGCGGCCTACCAGAGATCAGGGCACCTTTTTTAAAGGGACAGTGCCGGAGGGCCATGCCATGGTACTGCCTGGGCATGTCCCCCCCCTCCACCACCCCGGAGCTGTACTTAGCTGCGCACCCCCAGGGGGTTCCCTCACCTGATTCACGGTGCTGCAGGCTTGTTGAAAAGCTGAGATCTAAATGTGGGGGGACAATACAGCCATGTAGCCCACTAATGATATTGAAATGTATTTAAATGGGGTCCTCGTCACTGAACGTTGGAACCCCATTACGCCACTAGCAGAGGATGGGACGATCACGTCACGAGATCTCATCGGCGCGAATCGCGTTTTCAGCCTCTCGTGAGATTCTGCGCTCCCGTCGCTATTTACGCCCACGGCAAATAGATGCGCAAAATCGCAGCCATACATTCCATGTACATATACACATGGCAGTGTAATGGTTATGTTACTGAACTGCCGAGAGAAGTATGTGTTCACAAACTTAAATGTTACAATGGCAGTTTGAGAATTTTAAATATATATTCATCTAATGAAATATTTTAAATCTGAGCATTAAGAACCTCATACCGTGAAACTGTCAGTATGATCTAAAATTTCAACTGATTCGCTGTTCAGGAGGAAGACCTCCTGACTTTATCAGGCCCGATCACTTTGCATTTCCAGACACACCCTGTGATGAACGGTTACTGCCTTATCATCATGCAAGGTGTCCCCTTTAAGACCGGGCTTGCAACCCTGGGGGCTCCGCCCATCTGTGAGCCATATATAAAGGGCTGCCTCATGGGCACCCACCCCGCCGGCGCCGGCACCGCTACCCCCGGCCCTGCCTATTCCCTCTGCCCCGACTCGGACCGAAGCTCCGACCGCTGTGCTCCTGGATGTGCCCTCAACCGGGACGTCTGTGCCCGCCGCACCACCGCCCGAATTGAGGAGGTCGCTGAGGACGATCCAGCCACCGAGACGGATGGACCTATGATGGCACTTCACCCCTGCCGGACTCTTTTTAAACAGGGGGTGAATGTGATGAACGGTTACTGCCTTATCATCATGTAAGGTGATGTCCCCTTTGAGACCGGGCTTGGAACCCTGGGGACTCCGCCTCTGGCTCCGCCCATCTGTGAGCCATATATAAAGGGCTGCCTCATGGGCTGTGCAGCAGTCAGCACATGTCTCAGCTCTAGCATAGTTCTTAGTCTAATAAAGCCTTCTTTACCGTTTACACTCTCAGCGTCGTTATTGAGGGTACCTCACACCCCAAAATAGTTGAATATTAACTGCCCTCTGGAGTGACCTTGTGAGCCGTTCAGTTGAATCACAGCAGTGCCAGCAATTCAAGAAAAGAGCTCATCAACATCTACTCAGGACACCTCGGGATGGACAATAAATGTCAGCCTTACCAGTGAGGGCCATGTTCCAAGGACAAAATAGAATGCTACCCTTGGGGACAAGAGAGAAAATTGAAAAAGAAATAAAATACACAAACGTGTTATGTTCATGTGCAGATTAACTTGCAGGCGAAACTTGAAACTTCTTTCATTAAAAAAAAACACAGGGCAAGAAAACAGCTACACCGAGAGTGGAAAAGGGGTTGTGGTAGTGGCAACAATGCTTTGAAGTACCCAGAATGTAACTGTGGAGACCTGGCTGCGCATTTAAGCCACACATCTGGTAATTATTCCGGATCTTAGGCCAAAGGTTGGCTTGTAACTGGGCCATTTTAGAGCTTGCGAGTTGAAATGGTTTAAGAACAAAGTTCTGAATTTGCAAATCAGTCCAACATTTTTTTCTTGTTCATATTAAACGTGATATGATCACTTAGCAATGGTAGTGATCCGGGACAGAAAAGTAGCTGGGTCATTCCTTCATGTTTTGCCATTTGTTTCAAGTCTGAAAGAAAAATTAAGTGGGAGAGAAAATAAAGCCTATTTACATGTTGCTAAGAGGCCAAAAATAGCTGCAACAGTGAACAGGAAGCTTTACGGTTGAAAGTTAGACATCGCAGTTTCAAAGGTATCCCACTCGGTTCTTAGCATTTCAATTATTTACTCCTATATTAGAGGTGGTTCAATTGAAAAACCTTATTGCTTGTAAAAGTAAACCACGAGCCACACCCAGTTATCTTTCAATGGGTCAGTGAGCCCTTTATTCAAATTTACCTTTGCATCAGTTAACAAATTGTCCAGTGATAAAAGCATTATTAGCTCAGGAAAATTCTTGAAACATGTGTGAAGAGGCCACATAGTTGCCTTTATTTGGCGCAGCTGTGCTCTGCTTTGCTAAAGAAGAGATTCCAGCCTTTAATGAGGTATGCAAAATAAACTACCAAACAAATAAAAGTGACATTGAGAGAGCAATATTATCAGCAGTTTCGTGTTGCCCTTAACACCGCTGCACTTTAAGGTCAGAAAATCAGAAACATGTGGTAAATAATGTTTGACTTAAAATGCTTGCGAGCCACGCTGTCAGACATATTCTCACCTGGAATAGATCCGAAAAGGCGAGAGGGTTAATATGGGTTGATGCAGTCCTCCTCAGTACTGACACTCCCCCTTCCCCCACCCCCAAATCTGGCGATATCCACTAATTTAGAAATTTTGCTTCAAAGGTCAAAATCATTAATGTAAATTGTCTGATAAAGCTTCCGTGAAGTAGTTTTAAGACTATTTTATTTCATGAAAGGTGGTACATTAGTTGTTACAGTGTTCATCCATTATATTATAGAATCATAGAATTGACAGTGCAGAGTGGCTCATCAAGTGTGCACAGCCCTGGAAAGAACACCCTATTTAAGCCCACACCTCCACCCTATCCCCATAACCCCACCTAAACATTTGCACACTAAGGGGCAATTTAGCATGTCCAATCCACCTAACCTGCACATCTTTGGACTGTGAGAAGAAACAGGAGCACCTGGGGGAAACCCATGCAGACAAGGAGAGAAAGTGCAAACCCCACACAGTCACCTGAGGCTGGAATTGAACCTGGGACCCTGGAGCTGTGAGGCAGCAGTGCTAACCACTGTGCCACCGTGCCATCCAAGTTATAGTTAAATTGATAATTCCAAAATCGGAAATAAAATCCCACCCACTTTGATGGCATACTCAAAACCTTGAGAGGTCTGGATACAGTAGTCAGGGAGAAATTGTTACCATTAGCAAAAGGAGTGAGAACCAGAGTTGAAGGGGAACGAGAGAAGAACCAAGGGCGACACGAGGGAAAAAGGTTTTCATGCAGTGAGTGGTCAGGATCTAGCATGCAGTGCCCAAGATTGTGGCAGAGGCAAATCCAATCATAGCTTTCATAGAGTCATAGATTGAGATTCTCCGAGCCCGCGCCGGGTCGGAGAATCGCTGGGGCGGCGCGAGAACCCAGACATGCCGTTCCGACGCCGGGAAGCGATTCTCCGCAGACCAGAGAATCGCCCGGCAGCCGTGCGGCGCGGTCCATGCGGCGCCAGTCGGGGCGCGCTGCAAAACGACCAGTGGCGATTCTCCGCCGCTCAATGGGCCAAACTCCGATGAGTCCTGTAGGTGTGATTCTGATCTGATACCGCCTGGCGGGAGCGCGGACTCGCGGCCATGGTAGCGGTCCTGGTGGGGATGGGGGGAAACCGGACTCTGGGGGGGCCTCAGTGGTGGGCAGGCCCGCAATCTGGGGCCACCGATCGGCAGGCCATCGCAATCGGAGGAGGACCTACCTTCTTCCGCGTGGCCCACCGTCTCCATCTGCCATTTCAGTGTTGCCCGTGTCGAAGTGGGAAGCCGCGCGCATGCGCGGCCTGGACAGCAGACCCCGCCGGCAGCCAGAGCTGCGGGACACATGCCGGGGCTGTGCTAGCCCCATGGAGAACGGAAAATCACCTTGTCTTTCTAGGAAAAAGTCCAGAGTGATTCTAGCCTGTATTCTGGCACGCATGGGGACTTAGTCCCCAAAAGGGAGAATCCCGCCCATAGAATTTACAGTGCAGAAGTAGTCCATTCAGCCCATCAAGTCTGCACCGGCCCTTGAAAAGAGCACCCTACCTAAGCCCCATGCCTCCACCCTATCCCCTTTATTCCCGTAACCCTACCGAACCTTTTTGGATACTAAGGGCAATTTAGCACGGCCAATCCACCTAACCTGCACATCTTTGAACTGTGGGAGGAAACCGGAGCGCCCGGAGGAAACCCACACAGACACGGGGAGAACATGCAGACTCCACACAGCCAGTGACCCAAGCCGAGAATCAAACCTGTGATCCTGGAGCTGTGAAGCAACTGTGCTAACCACTGGGCTACCGTGTTGCCCCTCAAAAAGTCAAAAGGGATTTGAATAATTATCTGAATCGGAAAAAAAGTGCCGGGCTATGGGGAAAAGGCTGAGAAGTTGGGATCAGCTGAGTTGCTCTTGCAGGGATATTCAAGGCTGAGTTTGACAGATATTTTGATTAACAAGGGAATCAAGGGCTATGGGGAATAGGCAGGACCATAAGAACTAGGAGCAGGAGTAGGCCATCTGGCCCCTCGAGCTTGCTCCACCATTTAATGAGATCATGGCTGATCTTTTATGGACTCAGCTCCACTTTCCGGCCCGAACACCATAACCCTTAATCCCTTTATTCTTCAAAAAACTATCAATCTTTATCTTAAAAACATTTAATGAAGGAGCCTCAACTGCTTCACTAGGCAAGGAATTCCATAGATTCACAACCCTTTGGGTGAAGATGTTCCTCCTAAACTCAGTCCTAAATCTACTTCCCCTTATTTTGAGGCTATGCCCCCTAGTTCTGCTTTCACCCGCCAGTGGAAACAACCTGCCCACATCTATCCTATCTATTCGCTTCATAATTTTATATGTTTCTATAAGATCCCCCCTCATCCTTCTAAATTCCAACGAGTACAGTCCCAGTCTACTCAACCTCTCCTCGTAATCCAATCCCATCAGCTCTGGGATTAACCTAGTGAATCTCCTCTGCACACCCTCCAGTACCAGTACGTCCTTTCTCAAGTAAGGAGACCAAAACTGAACACAATACTCCAGATGTGGCCTCACTAACACCTTATACAATTGCAGCATAACCACCCTAGTCTTAAACTCCATCCCTCTAGCAATGAAGGACAAAATTCCATTTGCCTTCTTAATTGCCTGTTGCACCTGTAAACCAACTTTTTGCGACTCATGCACTAGCACACCCAGGTCTCTCTGCACAGCAGCATGTTTTAATATTTTATCATTTAAATAATAATCCCTTTTGCTGTTATCCCTACCAAAATGGATAACCTCACATGGAAGGTGGAGTTAGGACCACATTATATCAGCCATCTGATGGAGGAGCAGGCTCCAGGGGCCGAATGGTCTACTCCTGCTTCTGATGTAAAGTGCCATAGACATGAGATGCTGGCTATGTGCTGTAACTATTCTATGTTGGATCGTAGCATAAGGACAAATATCTGTAACTGGGAAAGTCATCAAATGCTGATCGGAAAACTTTCCCAACAAACACATTTAATTTCAGCATTTATGAACATAAAACACTTCTAGACTTTTGAAAGATTTGGACACAAGGGCTATTCAGAATTGGTGGGGAGCCTTACTGCCAACCATGTACATCACAGAATCATGGATACATTGCTTGTGTTTTTCTATCCTTACTTTTTTTTTTAAACTTGGGAAATGTCTGGTATTGTTCTGAACTGGAAATCGATTATTTATTTTAAAATTTAGAGTACCCAATTCATTTTTTCTAATTAAGGGGCAATTTAGCGTGCCCAATCCACCTAGCCTGCACAATTTTGGGTTGTGGGGACGAAACCCACGCAAACACGGGGAGAATGCGCAAACTCCAAAGGGACAGTGACCCAGAGCCGGGATCGAACCTGGGACCTCAGCGCCGTGAGGCTGCAGTACTAACCCACTGCGCCACCGTGCTACCCTGTGTTTTTCTATCCTTCATGAACAAAAAGAATTGTAAGTTGCACATCACAATTTCCTGGTTATTCTGTCAACACATATTTCAGAAACTCTGACCTACAGTGTGAATTTCTGGTGTATTTAGTAGGGTCATTGGGACACTGCGTTTTTGAGATATTTGTGTATACAGGGAGCGCACATCCATGGATTTTACCTGGCTCTGGATGTTCAGTTACACTGGGAAAGTTTGTGAGCAGAATTCTACGTTGCTCAGGCAAGTGCATCCTTCTTGGAAACTTGTGAAATCAAACGATAAGGGGTTGGGCGTGTGTTCTGCTGTCATCGCGCACTCGTGCAATATTTCAGTCGATGGGTGCGAGCCAGAGTCAGAAATGCACCCACGGACAATGAGGCAGACAATTTAGTCCATCAGGGGGCTGACTGAACCCCATTTTACTCGACCTGTCTGCTTTTACAATTGGCGGGTGGGTTGATTGGTGCCTTTACATTTGAAATGAAATGAATGAATGAAAATCGCTTATTGTCACAAGTAGGCTTCAAATGAAGTTACTGTGAAAAGCCCCTAGTCGCCACATTCCGGCGCCTGTTCAGGGAGGCTGTTACAGGAATTGAACCGTGCTGCTGGCCTGCCTTAGTCTGCTTTCAAAGTCAGCGATTTAGCCCTGTGCTAATTTAGCTGTAACCTCGATCCAGGCCGGGATGAAATGTCAGGACTGAAATAAAATTTCTAAAGGTGGCTGGGGACGGAGGTTGGTGTTTGAATGCGCTGCCTAGACACTCGTTGCATAGCTTTTCGATCACAATTTAGTTTTTACAGGTCTGCAGCTCCCTGAGACGGCTCTGCAGCGGCTGTCCTCCCGAGGGAGCACGATAGATGCGCCAGCCCGTACCCGCCCCTTTCTTGGCACCCGCTCGCTTGAGCCAGTCCCAATGTGCGTTTCATGCTTGTTGCCTGCTAGTTGGTCAGTCAGCATGAAATCGCCTTCCAGGGCTGCTTGTGGCCGGAAGGGCATTCTGCACCAGCTTTCGGGCCCACCAAGAGCGTGCACCCAACAGATGATTAAGGTAAAGAACAGCACACTCAATTGGCCAAATAGCTTTTCTATTAGTAAAAAGTGAAATACTGCAACTTTTGGGAATCCTGAAACAGAAACACACAGCAGGTCAGATCAGCATTTGTAAACAAAACAGAAATGTTAATATTTCAGATGTAATCCTGCTAGAAAACTGATGTAATCAGGTGTAAGAATACATTTTGAGGATGGGATGATGGTATATATAAAGAACAAACAGAGTAAAACAGAAATGAATCAGAGTGGAATGATGTAGTTTCAGTCAAGTAATGGATAGGAATCGTAGCACAGCAATGGGTTAAACTATGCAAACAGCCAAGGAATTGGGAGGCCTGAGGGAACAGGCAAATTTAGGAATCAGGTGCAAATTCAGTTTCAAATCGAGGATGGAGCTAAGGTCGAATTCCTGAAGTCAGTAAGTGGTATGCAGGGTGCTTAGGAAAGAAAAAGAGGAGATATCCGACTGGATTCTCCAGTCCACCAGCCAGGTGTTTCTCGGCAGCGTGCCAATCGCTGGCGGTGGGATTCACTACTCCACTGCTTGTGAATGGGGTTTCTCATTGAAGCCACCCGAAACCGTCAGCAAACCCATGGGCTGGGGTGCGTGCCAGTGGGAACAGAGAATCCCAACAGTCGAAAAAATCCGGCCATTGTTCTTGGTGCTTACGTTATGTTTTGTAGGAACAGTGTACAGGCCGATGATAGAGAGGTGAGAGGGAATGGAAGGGGGAGTTCAAGTGATGAGGCACAGGGAGCTTTTGCTGTATTTTTTTTTAAGGAATTTAGAATACCCAATTATTTTATTTCCAATTAAGGGGCAATTTAGCGTGGCCAATCTACCTAACCTGCACAGCTTTGGGTTGTGGGGGATGAAATCCACGCAGACACAGGGAGAATGTGCAAACTCCACAAGGACAGTGACCCAAGTTGGGATTTGAACCCGGGTCCTCAGCGCCATAGTCCCAGTGCTAACCACTGCGCTGCATGCCGCCCATTTTGCTGTATTTCATTAACTGTTTTATATTTTCCCCATGCATGTGCAACAGTTGGGTTCAGTTGCAGCACTCCCACCTTCCAGTCGTGAAATTGTGGCTTGAAGTTCTACAATGGATGGTCAGCACATAATCAATCCTCTCTGGCGCTTCACTGTCACTGGATGTGCCATTTTCTGGACGAGACTTTAGACTGTGATCAGAAAAGTGAGTCTGTTAATTTAAAATCTGTATTTTACAACCCTGGTATGTGGAGTATTCCTGTTTCTCTAAATTCACATATTGGTGTGGTATTGAGCCAGTACTGAGATATCTCAGCTGAGGCAGTACTCAGTGTGCATCAGCTGGCTTCAGTTATTGGCCCCAGTTGAAATGGAGAAAAAGATCAGCCAAAGGTCCTGCTTCTGATCACTATCTCGTAACTCCTGCTGGAGAGGGCACATCAGTGGACAATGAGCACAGGAAAAAGCTGGACTTGACTTGGGCATCACCAGTAGTCGAATTGCAAATATAGCAGGATAAAGTACTTGAGGGCTGCTGGGCCCCAGCAAGATCAAGGACTTTAAGAGTGGAGATTCTGTGGGCGGATTGGGAGGGGGTAGTAACTAAGTACATCAATCAGATATTGGGCCGCACCTTCGGTGGAGTGACAATCACCGTCAGATTGCTGCTTTGCTCCTTTTCACTTACCTCAGTCTGGAGCTGCACATCTCTCACCGAGGCTTCCGACTCTGGCCCAGCGTAGCTTCTCCTCGAGGTCTTCAGTGCAGTGCAGGATCACCGGGAAAGTGAAAATACATCTCCTGCTTATGGCCTAGCTGTCAAAAACCGGTAAGCTTAAAGGTCCCGGCCACTTTGACAGGAGAGAAGTAAAGTGTGGAAGGTACGTGTTTAGGATGGATCAGATGGTTGGGAGAGCCAGGTGGTCAGGGGTGTAGTTGGGTGACCAGGCGGATAGCTGGGAGCTAATGGGCTTAGCCAAGTGGTCAGGGGGTGAGCGGTTTAGTCACGTGGTCATGGGAAGTAGTTGAGGGCTGGGGGCATTAGTTGGGAGTAGTCAGGGGTATGTGGTGTTGTCCGGGAGGGTGGAAAGGGTCGGGGTGGTAGTCGGAGGTGGAGGGGCTGTTTGAAGGGGTGGTTGGGGATAGGGTAGTGAGAATTGGGTACGTGTAGTCGGGGGGGGGGTGATTTGGGTGGGGACAGGGGTGGTCACAAGTATTGTTACCGGAGAGTTAGAACTGATTTTAATCCATCTAACCTTTCCTGGATAAGCATTCTGTTGAGTGAGTCCGAACCATTCAAAGTCCTCTGACATTAAGTTGAAGTTTCAGAGGCTTCCAGACATAGGATAATCACCCAATGGGAGTTGAAACTTCCCGGGTAATTCTCATGCAGACAGCACCTAGACTTCCGAGGGGTCCGCAGCACATCTTGCAGAGTACCTCAGGGGTACAAACCTCTGGGGAATGGAAGGTCTGGGCCATTATTTTACCTCTTCTACAGCAAAGCATTTGAGGAATTGAAAGCCTATTGGCCGACCACTGTTCCTATTAGCTCTTTCATCCAGGGATTCTTCACACCGCCTAGTCTCTAAGACTGATCAACTCATTTCTCTCCCCTCATTTTTATTACCATCCAAGAGGGCGTGTTTTTCCAACAAAACTTTTCAAGAATCTAATGCATGAATTAGTTTTTCAGTCATTAGTGCTGAGAAGCACTTTGCAAAGGTTGTAAAGGTTGATTCGCACAGGAGGTAACATTTGATGAATAGGGAGGTGAATCTATTCCTTAATCTTGTACTGTTTGCCTGACAATTTTATTGCTGCAGCCAGGTTGACAACAACTGTGGAATTTAATCAACCTGTAACTTAAGCGTCATCCCAAACTCTAAACTGTGTGTCACAGGTGCACACATAATAGAAATGGGCTATTGTCTTGGGGGAGGAGCGAAGACAAAACTGTCCTGATTGCTTTGTGCAATAAAATCATAAATCCATTCCTTTTGAATGCATGATACACACAGGGACAGAAACAATTTTTTTTCCACGCGTATCAGCCTATCCATTCTCCCATTGATTCTTCAGCACATCGGGGGCAAGCCAAGTAGAGAGTTAAATGGGAATGTGCTCCATTGCATTCCCATCTCCCAACTTTTTCACTGAGCCAGGAAGATTTGGGGAAAACTTTGTCTGACCAATCCCTCCATGACCGGAGTCTCTAGGAATAAAAAAATCAATCTCCTGGACACTGCTGCTACCAACCTAGGATAAAAAGATTGGGCCATTGAAAAACTGAGTTTTACCACTTTCTCTGAATAGTTTTATTTATTTGGTATAAATGTATTGACGATCATTGGGGGGGGGGGGACGGGACATTGGAGACAAGAAATAATGTAATGAAACCTTCAGGAATACATTCAGTTAGAGTTAGCAATTCTGCCAGTAATATGCTGAGAACGGAATGGTAAATGTATGGTTAACTTACAAGATCTTTGAACATTTTACTGTAGGGCCCCCAGAATTTAGAGCTTGGTACTAATGAGCAAAGAAGGAGCCATTCAGATACTCTGAGAGCACACATCTGTACACAGGCATGTTTGAGATCCAGGGGTCACTAGGTGTTTAGAGGGGTGCCCCAGACAGAAAGGGTCTTCTGATGGAGTCAGAATCCTCCCTTCCCACCTCAGGTCTACTTTGCATTATTTCAGGCCTTCCTCCAATGATCATCAATTCATCCGAGAGTCTAAAAACTGAAGCCGGATGGTAAATGGCCCTTAATGCGGCCATGAATTGACACTTATGGGCCTCAACTTGGGCCAGGGTGGGCTTCCCATCTGAAGCCTTGCCCACCCCAGCATAAAATTGCTGCAAGGTCAGTCACCTGGAGGGACTTGCTCCCTGCACATCCCCCCCCCCCCCCCACCCAACACACACACCACCTAAAATCCCGCCAGGGGACAGTGTGAAATTCTGGCCAATATTTTGGTCTTGTTCCCAGCACTGCTCTCTAGCAATGCCTGTAGATTCAAGGGCACTCCTGGATGGAGAGGCTGCCTTATGGAGGTAAATGTTCACATGACTGAATATACAATTGAGGTCAGGAGAGAGAGAGAGTTTGGGGTCAGGCAAGACCCCTGTCCCATCCACCTGCCCCGGATCCCAATCAAGGAGGGGGCTGGAGTGAGCAGCAGAAAGTTTAGGTCAAAATGTTCAACATCAAAAAGCAACCACAAATCTTAAAGATTTGTGAACACGTCAGACTTATTTTTAAAGACAAGTTTGTGCAGTGCTCAAAAAGATCAGCTTGATGGCTTTAGAAATTTTAGGAGGTTAGACTTTTTGAACCGTTTGAAATATAAAGATAATGATCAAAGTAACTAGAGCTATTTGCAGAGTGGGAGGGAAAAAAACCCAGAAAATTGTGCAGAGGCAAAACAGAAAGAAGATAAAAGGGAAGATGTGGTATAGGAAAACCTTGTGGATGAGACTTGTGATGGCAAGCTGCAGAAACAATTAAGAGAAGCATTAGCATTACAACTGTTTTGGGTGCTAAATATGACCTGGTCTTTCAGAGATACACATACGACATAGAAATAAAAGTACCCCCTCCTTAAGAGTATGAAAATGTCTGCAAAGATGCAAATGACGGGTAACGTCCTTCATATTTGATAGTCTGTTTGAGGATTAAAAAAGGTTTATGACTGCTATTTAGTTTGTAAGCATCATCTCAAAGTGTAAGATATTGTGACGATGTAAGAGGATAATCGCTGAGGAATAAGGAATACTCGGTTACCGCCTCCATACTGTGTGACTCACACGTGTTCGTGATCTGGACTTTCAATGCTTGTATCAGTGATCATTTCATGCTTTCCTGACACACAGGATGTCCATTACCCTTCCCTTGTGTTTTCTTTCATGCTTTGGATACAGGCTTGGGAGTATTTTCTTTGGCCGACATCGTTCTAATTATTAAGGGAGTTAAACTGCAACAATAATGAAGCATTCACTTTAAGCTCCAGTCATTGCGAGAGGAGGATATTTTGAGGTCTTGTTTAAATTGGCTGATAGCCCTCTCTTCCTCTTCACAGCCTCCCACCAGCAATGCCTTTTGCCTTTGATTTTAAAAAAAGTCTCTGACTCAAATCACTGACGTTCCTTTTTTAAAATAAATTTAGAGTACTCAATTATTTTTTCCAATTAAGGGGCAATTTAGTGTGGCCGATCCACCTATCCTGCACGTCTTTTGGGTTGTGGGGATGAAACCCACGCAGACACAGGGAGAATGTGCAAACTCCACACGGACAGTGACCCAGGGCCGGGATTCAAACCCGGGTTCTCAGCGCCGTGAGGCAACAGTGCTAACCACTGTGCCACCGTGCTGCCCCAATCACTGACTTTCAGTGATGCAAAAAACACAACAGTGTGACACAAACCAAAAGGTGTTTAAGCCAATATTGCCAATCATAGCTTTGGTCCGCACATCTCCTGCAGAGGCTGAGGTAGAACCATCCAAGCGCAAAACTGCCTTGGTGGCCCGTGCACTTTGCCACTCAACTCCGCGTGGCCAGAAACACAATGGCCCTCCCTGACAGCACTTCCATCTCTGCTGATATTGCTCTCCGGGGTTGTGGCTCACCTTGAGATCCCACCTGCCCTCCCAAGTGGCTGTGAAAGATCATGGGCGGGATTCTACACCCAGCGACGCCAGAATCGCGAAACACGATTGGGTGGGGAATCACGCATGAGCCGAAAATCATAGCTGGTGACGGCCAGCCAACAGAATGCCATGCTCCGGTGCCTCGACAGCAGGGTCAATGCATTCTACTCCTCACGTACAGTAAACACCGCTGACCCAGTATTCTCTGGGGCTCCCGCGATGCTCTGCCTCCGCCAGGAGGAATTATCGAAGGCCATGACTGCGGAGAGAGGAGGTAGGACAAGCTCCCACAGGCACGACCTTGGGCTGACGGTCCAGCTGCTGGCAGGGCTGGCTGGGGGGGGGGGCTGCAAGGGCCAGGAGGGGTGGCAGGAGGGGTGGAAAGTAGTGGGGTGCGACGAGGGGATTGGCCATAGGGTTTGGTTGACCCGGCCCTGGGACTGGGGTGTCCAGGCATGGACCACCATCGCCAAGGCCTGCAAGGCAGCCGACTTGCTGCCTACCCCACTTACCCCCCACCGTGTCCCAGGGTTGCGCAGCGTCACTAGCTATATGGGTGCCTCACCCCACCCCCCAACCCCTCTCTCCCCCCATCTCCACCCCACCAATCCCCCCTCCACAACCAGGCACTAACAGCCGGTGGGGCATCACCCAGCTCACTCAAGGGATATGCCCACAGTAGCCACTACAGGAGGGCGCCGGACGGGGACCGCAGAGCGTACCTCTCGCATCGTTAAGGCCAGCCACCGGTACTGCTGCTGGCAGATATGGGCGCCAGGGCCAGAGGCTCCCACTGTGCCAGGCACCAACAGGGCCAGGGGTGCGGCGTGGGAGCAGTGTGCTGGGGGAACCTCCGGGGGTGGATGTGGGGATGGAAGAGGAGGGGGGCAGGTAGGGGGACATGTGGGATCAGGGGCCGTGGTGCAGGCCGGCGCTACCGGGTGCCCCCGGTCCAGATAATCGCCGGGATGCATATCCCTCAAGAGCACCGGCCCACAGCGGGCCGGTCTTCACAAACAGGAGCTCTGGTTTCCTCCCACCTGCGCCCAAGCCACTGTACGGCGGCGGGTGCCAGCTTCATTTCCACCCCGGGATGGTCTGCGTCTCCTCCATGGCGTCTAGCAGGGTCCTGAGCTCTGCATCTGTGAACAGGGGTTCCACTCTCAGTGCTGCCATCTTGTTGGCTGGGATGGTGTGTGTGGGGAGTGGAATGCTGATATGCAGCTGCAGCTTGTCAACCTCTCGAGTGGCAATCCCCACCCTGGCGAATCTGACACCGTTTTCATTGGAAGCGATGGAGTTCTACGTGGCGCCGGTGGTAGCCCATTAATGGATCATGAATTGCTCAGGGACCAGCACCAATTTAATGGCCGCAGAAGTCCACTGATTCAGTCCCGGAAACAACACTTAGTTTCAGAAACGGAGAATCCTGCCCCGCGTGTGGCACCCCGCCGCGGCAGGTTCGCCAGCGGCAGATGAGGCGAGCCATTCTGTTCTCCAATGACTTCGGCAGAACCGCAAGGTCCCAGTGGCGGGAGGGGCCAAAACGTCCCACCCACTATTTCAAATACTAATTTGTCTTTTGGCAAATATTTACCCTTCAACTGACATCATTAAACAGGTGGAAAATGGCCATCGTCTCTTTGCTATTTGCAAGACCCCGCAGTGTGAAAATTGGCTGCTGCATTTTCTGTATTACAACAGTGACCACACTGCTAAAGTAACTTGTTGGCTATATTGTGATTGGGTAGAACCTGCCGTTAAATAAATGTAAGCCTATCTTTCTTACTTCATGTTGACATTGTCTGCGCCTGAGGAAAACATTTGCGTGCACTGCTTTATTTACTTGACCACCCCACGACTGACACCACAGCTGTCCCAGACACCAATGTGGTACATTTGCTAATTGGATTGAGTTCACCCCTGCGAAAGGTGCTGTTACACTGCAGCCTGAAGGCATTGCTGTCACCAGTGTCAGGCGGGAAAGGCCCCAGAGCTTGACACTGTTCACGCTGATTGGTCAACTCTAGCAAAACCAAAGAAAAGTTCCATTACAGCTTAAACTAATCAAACTTGCTTTGATGGCTGAAACATTTGAATGGAAATGTTGGTAAAATGGCAACAGGTGTTTCTGTGCAAATACTGGCAAGACATCAAGAGATAGTTCTATGCAAATACAATACTGCTCATGTTTCCAGAGGTACTTTATCAACTTTAAAAAAAATTAAACCTGGGCTTTTCTCATCTGACCTGAAGTGGGTCATTCCAACTGTGTCGCGACCCCAACCCATTTTGTTGGGTCAGGTTCAATGAGACGTATGATCGTCTCCCATCACTATATCGGCGTTGCAGGGGGAGTTTGCCAGTGCTGGAGAGGAAGTTCTGTCGTGCTGCACCTCACTAGGACACAGTTACTGTACAAGAGGGCAGGCGCCTGCCTCTTCAGGGTGTGTAAAAGAGCATATTTAAATGTATCTGAGTGAGCCCTTCTTACAGTTGGGGACATTGAAGAGGAAGAAGTGGTTAAATCAAGGTTCTCTCCACTCTGATTCTGAATTTATTTTTGTTTATCTTGCTGCTGAAGTCTCTCTAATGCCTTGTTTCAATATTGGTCCTGCTGTGGGTTACGGATGATGAGTCAGACAGGCAGTAAATCCCTGACAAAAGTCGAACCATCGCCCCTTGTTGTTCAACAGCATTACCATCGCTGAATCCCCACCACCAATATTCCAGGGTTACCAGTGGCCAGAAACCTAACTGGACCAGCTACATAAATACTCTGGCTACAAGAGTCAATCAGATCCTGGGGACTTTCTGGTAACTCACCTCCTGACTCCCCAAAGCCCAACCACCATCTACAAGGCACAAGTTAGGAGTGTGATAGAACTCCCCACTTGCCTGAATATGTGCAGCTCCAACAACATCCAGGACAAAGCAGCCCACTGATCAGTACCTCATCCAGTACCTTAAGCATTCATTTCCTCCACCATTAACACATTGTGGCAGCAGTGTCTACCATTTACAAAATGCATCGCAATCACTTGCCCAAAATTCTTCGACAGCACACTCCAATACAATGCCCAAAAGGACAAGGACAGCAGAGGAATGGGAATATTTTCATATATATACAAACCAAAGAGGACTTGTAAGCCTTGGACAGAATCGTATTCTGTGGTGCCGGGGGTGGCAGCTTCGGGAATGAGGTCAATTCCTTTCTCATGAAGTGCCTATCTCGCTAATGTCCTTTAGGGAAGGGAATCTGCCTTCCTTGCCTGGTCTGGCCTACATGTGACTCCAGATCCACAGCAATATGGTTAACTCTTAACTGCTACTCAGTTCGAAGGCAATTAGGAATCTGCAACAAATGCAGCCTCATCCCACGAAAGAATAAAAAGAAAGATGATGTTTGCTTCTGAGCAGACTCGGAGGCTAGGCTCTTTCTGGCGGCCGGTGCAGACTCGATGGGCCGAGTGGCCTCCTTCTGCACTGTAAATTCTATGATTCTATGATTCAAACCATCGCCAAAAACTTTGCTGAGGTGTATGACAGCACTAAACATCCTTAAGACAAATGTCGTCTGCCAACCTGCCCAGCCACACAGCACTGCCCCCTGGTTAACGAAATGTACAATGAGGCCTTGGACAATGTGGACCACTTTCCATACCTTGGGAGCTCACTGCTAACAAAGGCAGACATCAACGTTGAAGTTCAACACCGTCTTCAATGTGCCAGCGAGGTCCCCTGAGGAAGAGAATAGTTGAAGACCAGGACCTCAGACCAGGCACCAAGCTCATGGTCTGCAGAGACATGGTTATGCCCACCCTCCTGCACAGCAGGCACCTCAAAGATAAAAGCAAATTACTGCGGATGCTGGAATCTGAAACCAAAGAGAAAATGCTGAAAATCTCAGCAGGTCTGGCAGCATCTGCAGGGAGAGAAAAGAGTTAACGTTTCGAAACGTTAACATTAAGCGTTGCGCAGGTCAAAGAGACACAGCCTGAGTGAGTGAGACACATCCAGAGTGGAAATTTGAAACTTGGTAATTTGGTGCAGTGAGGTAACCAGGAAAGGTAAGTGGTAAATCTAATTGTGCTGTTTTTCAGTTAAAAGTGCAGCGTAGATTAGTGTCTGATTGGCTGAAGCTGCCCCCACCCTAATTGCTGAGAGGCAGGTATCTGGCAGTCTCCTGAGGCCTGTTTAGTGGCACAAAGGTACACATTGATTCTTCTCTTTGTAGTTTAAGTAGTGTGAGTCATCCTGAAGTCTGTATAAAAGACAGACAGCAAGCACACTCAGTAAGCGTTGCGCAGGTCAAAGAGACACAGCCTGAGTGAGTGAGACACATCCAGAGTGGGGATTTGAAACTTGGTAATTTGGTGCAGTGAGGTAATTCGGTGCAGAGTGGGAGAAGGTGCTTTTTCCCTACTGTTTTGTTCTCTCTCTTTCTTCTGGCCTGTAACTTTTAATCAGCAGGGAGAGAACCTGAGAGCATCTGAGACCCTCAGAAGGTAAGTAAGTGATTTGTACTCATTTTCACTTTTATTACCTTTTCAAATTGTGTGTGTGTGGGGGTGGGGGGGGGGGGGACTGAAGTGACATCACAGAAAAGCTGTGACCTGATTGGCTGGTTGGGAATCTACACTAAATTAAAAAAATTAAGCATTGGTAAACTAATTAAACATAATTACTTAATTATAATTTAGAGGGGTATCTAAACCAGAGATCGGAGAGTACTGTATTTAGCTTTCACATTTATAGTAGAAATCTAGTGCTAGGAAACATATAGTTAACAGTAACTTTTTAAAAAAAACTTTTAACTTTAATTTACTAATTAATTGACGCAATGTCAATTAGAGGGGTGCAGTGCTCTGGCTGTGAGATGTGGCAGGTCCGCGAGGCTTCCAGCGTCCCAGGTGGCTTCATCTGCAGAAAGTGCACCCAACTGGAGCTCCTCACAGACCGCATGGTTTGGTTGGAGCAGCAGTTGGATGCACTCAGGAGCATGCAGGTGGCGGAAAGGGTCATAGATAGCAGTTATATAAATGTGGGCACACCCAAGGTGCAGGCAGAGAAATGGGTGACCACCAGAAAGGGCAGGCAGTCAGTGCAGGAATCCACTGTGGTTGTCCCCCTCTCAAACAGGTATACCCCTTTGGATACTGTTGGGGGGGATAGCCTATCAGGGGAAAACAGCAGCAGCCAGAGCAGTGGCACCACGGCTGGCTCTGATGTTCAAAAGGGAGGGTCAAAGTGCAGAAGAGCAATAGTCATAGGGGACTCTATAGTCAGGGGCACAGATAGGCGCTTCTGTGGACATGAAAGAGACTCCAGGATGGTATGTTGCCTCCCTCTAGCCAGGGTCCAGGATGTCTCCGAACGGGTAGAAGGCATCCTGAAGGGGGAGGGCAAACAGGCAGAGGTCGTTGTACATATTGGTACGAACGACATAGGCAGGAAGGGGCATGAGGTCCTGTAGCAGGAGTTCAGGGAGCTAGGCAGAAAGTTAAAAAACAGGACCTCGAGGGTTGTAATCTCGGGATTACTCCCTGTGCCACGTGCCAGTGAGGCTAGAAATAGGAAGATAGAGCAGCTAAATACGTGGCTAAACAGCTGGTGTAGGAGGGAGGGTTTCCATTATCTGGACCACTGGGAGCTCTTCCGGGGCAGGTGTGACCTATATAAGGACGGGTTGCATCTAAACTGGAGAGGCATAAATATCCTGGCCGCGAGGTTTGCTAGTGTCACACGGGAGGGTTTAAACTAGTATGGCAGGGGGGTGGGCACGGGAGCAATAGGTCAGAAGGTGAGAGTATTGAGGGAAAACTAGGGAATAGGGACAGTATGGCTCTGAGGCAGAGCAGACAGGGTGAAGTTTCTGAACACAGCGGGTCTGGTGGCCTGAAGTGCATATGTTTTCATGCAAGAAGTATTACGGGTAAGGCAGATGAACTTAGAGCTTGGATTAGTACTTGGAACTATGATGTTGTTGCCATTACAGAGACCTAGTTGAGGGAAGGGCAGGATTGGCAGCTAAATGTTCCAGGATTTAGATGTTTCAGGCAGGATAGAGGGGGATGTAAAAGGGGTGGCGGAGTTGCGCTACTGGTTAGGGAGAATATCACAGCTGTACTACGTGAGGACACCTCAGAGGGCAGTGAGGCTATATGGGTAGAGATCAGGAATAAGAAGGGTGCAGTCACAATGTTGGGGGTTTACTACAGGCCTCCCAACAGCCAGCGGGAGATAGAGGAGCAGATAGGTAGACAGATTTTGGAAAAGAGTAAAAACAACAGGGTTGTGGTGATGGGAGACTTCAACTTCCCCAATATTGACTGGGACTCACTTAGTGCCAGGGGCTTAGACGGGGCAGAGTTTGTAAGGAGCATCCAGGAGGGCTTCTGAAAACAATATGTAGACAGTCCAACTAGGGAAGAGGCTGTACTGGACCTGGTATTGGGGAATCAGCCCGGCCAGGTGGTAGAAGTTTCAGTAGGGGAGCATTTTGGGAACAGTGACCACAATTCAGTAAGTTTTAAAGTGCTGGTGGACAAGGATAAGAGTGGTCCTCGGGTGAATGTGCTAAATTGGGGGAAGGCTAATTGTAATAATATTAGGCGGGAACTGAAGAACCTAGATTGGGGGCGGATGTTTGAGGGTAAATCAACATCTGACATGTGGGAAGCTTTCAAGTGTCAGTTGAAAGGAATTCAGGACTGGCATGTTCCTGTGAGGAAGAAGGATAAATACGGCAATTTTCGGGAACCTTGGATAACAAGAGATATTGTAGGCCTCGTCAAAAAGAAAAAGGAGGCATTTGTCAGGGCGAAAAGGCTGGGAACAGACGAAGCCTGTGTGGAATATAAGGAAAGTAAGAAGGATATTAAGCAAGGAGTCAGGAGGGCTAGAAGGGGTCACGAAAAATCATTGGCAAATAGGGTTAAGGAAAATCCCAAGGCTTTTTACACGTACATAAAAAGTAAGAGGGTAGCCAGGGAAAGGGTTGGCCCACTGAAGGATAGGCAAGGGAATCTATGTGTGGAGCCAGAGGAAATGGGCGAGGTACTAAATGAATACTTTGCATCAGTATTCACCAAAGAGAAGGAATTGGTAGATGTTGAGTCTGGAGAAGGGTGTGTAGATAGCCTGGATCACATTGAGATCCAAAAAGACGAGGTGTTGGGCGTTTTGAAAAATATTAAGGTAGATAAGTCCCCAGGGCCTGATGGGATCTACCCCAGAATACTGAAGGAGGCTAGAGAGGAAATTGCTGAGGCCTTGACAAAAATCTTTGGATCCTCACTGTCTTCAGGTGATGTCCCGGCAAACTGGAGAATAGCCAATGTTGTTCCTCTGTTTAAGAAGGGTAGCAAGGATAATCCAGCGAACTACAGGCCGGTGAGTCTTACGTCAGTGGTAGGGAAATTACTGGAGAGAATTCTTTGAGACAGGATCTACTCCCATTTGGAAGCAAATGGACGTATTAGTGAGAGGCAGCATGGTTTTGTGAAGGGGAGGTCGTGTCTCACTAACTTGATAGAGTTTTTCGAGGAGGTCACAAAGATGATTGATGCAGGTAGGGCAGTGGATGTTGTCTATATGGACTTCAGTAAGGCCTTTGACAAGGTCCCTCATGGTAGACTAGTACAAAAGGTGAAGTCACACGAGATCAGGGGTGAGCTGGCAAGGTGGATACAGAACTGGTTAGGTCATAGAAGGCAGAGAGTAGCAATGGAAGGATGCTTTTCTAATTGGAGGGCTGTGACTAGTGGTGTTCTGCAGGGATCAGTGCTGTGACCTTTGCTGTTTGTAGTATATATAAATGATTTGGAGGAAAATGTAACTGGTCTGATTAGTAAGTTTGCAGACGACACAAAGGTTGGTGGAATTGCGGATAGCGATGAGGACTGTCAGAGGATACAGCAGGATTTAGATTGTTTGGAGACTTGGGCGGAGAGATGGCAGATGGAGTTTAATCCGGACAAATGTGAGGTAATGCATTTTGGAAGGTCTAATGCAGAATGGTAGAACCCTCAAGAGTATTGAAAGTCAGAGAGATCTAGGTGTACAGGTCCACAGGTCACTGAAAGGGGCAACACAGGTGGAGAAGTTAGTCAAGAAGGCATACGGCATGCTTGCCTTCATTAACCGGGGCATTGAGTATAAGAATTGGCAAGTCATGTTGCAGCTGTATAGAACCTTAGTTAGGCCACACTTGGAGTATAGTGTTCAATTCTGGTCGCCACACTACCAGAAGAATGTGGAGGCTATAGAGAGGGTGCAGAAGAGATTTACCAGAATGTTGCCTGGTATGGAGGGCATTAGCTATGAGGAGCGGTTGAATAAACTCGGTTTGTTCTCACTGGAACGATGGAGGTTGAGGGGCGACCTGATAGAGGTCTACAAAATTATGAGGGGCATAGACAGAGTGGATAGTCGGAGGCCTTACGTCAGTGGTAGGGAAATTACTGGAGAGAATTCTTCGAGACAGGATGTACTCCCATTTGGAAGCAAATGGACGTATTAGTGAGAGGCAGCATGGTTTTGTGAAGGGGAGGTCGTGTCTCACTAACTTGATAGAGTTTTTCGAGGAGGTCACAAAGATGATTGATGCAGGTAGGGCAGTGGATGTTGTCTATATGGACTTCAGTAAGGCCTTTGACAAGGTCCCTCATGGTAGACTAGTACAAAAGGTGAAGTCACACAGGATCAGGGGTGAGCTGGCAAGGTGGATACAGAACTGGCTAGGTCATAGAAGGCAGAGAGTAGCAATGGAAGGATGCTTTTCTAATTGGAGGGCTGTGACTAGTGGTGTTCCGCAGGGATCAGTGCTGGGACCTTTGCTATTTGTAGTATATATAAATGATTTGGAGGAAAATGTAACTGGTCTGATTAGTAAGTTTGCAGACGACACAAAGGTTGGTGGAATTGCGGATAGCGATGAGGACTGTCAGAGGATACAGCAGGATTTAGATTGTTTGGAGACTTGGGCGGAAAGATGGCAGATGGAGTTTAATCCGGACAAATGTGAGGTAATGCATTTTGGAAGGTCTAATGCAGAATGGTAGAACCCTCAAGAGTATTGAAAGTCAGAGAGATCTAGGTGTACAGGTCCACAGGTCACTGAAAGGGGCAACACAAGTGGAGAAGGTAGTCAAGAAGGCATACGGCATGCTTGCCTTCATTAACCGGGGCATTGAGTATAACAATTGGCAAATCATGTTGCAGCTGTATAGAACCTTAGTTAGGTCACAATTGTTCAATTCTGGTCGCCACACTACCAGAAGGATGTGGAGGCTTTAGAGAGGGTGCAGAAGAGATTTACCAGAATGTTGCCTGGTATGATGGCATTAGCTATGAGGAGCGGTTGAATAAACTCGGTTTGTTCTCACTGGAGCGACGGAGGTTGAGGGGCAACCTGATAGAGGTCTATAAAATTATGAGGGGCATAGACAGAGTGGATAGTCGGAGGCTTTTCCCCAGGATAGAGGGGTCAATTACTAGGGGGCATAGGTTTAAGGTGCGAGGGGCAAGGTTTAGAGTAGATGTACGAGGCAAGTTTTTTACACAGAGGGTAGTGGGTGCCTGGAACTCGCTACCGGAGGAGGTGGTGGAAGCAGGGACAATAGGGACATTTAAGGGGCATCTTGACAAATACATGAATAGGATGGGAATAGAGGGATATGGATCCAGGAAGTGTGAGACGATTGTAGTTTAGTCGGGCAGCATGGTCGGCACGGGCTTGGAGGGCCGAAGGGCCTGTTCCTGCGCTGTACTTTTCTTTGTTCTTTGTTGAATCCAGATGGCCTTTCGTCAAAGCTTTGTCCAGATGCTGCCAGACCTGCTGAGATTTTCCAGCATTTTCTCTTTGGTTGCAGACACCTCAAAGCCTTGGAGAAGTATCACCCTCGTTGCCTCTGCAAGGTCCTGTAAATCTATTGGCAGGATAGGCAGACCAAAGTCAGTGTTCTCGCTCAGGGCACCACCCCCAGCATCAAAGCATTGACCACAGCCTGGTCAGCTCCGCTGGGCGGACAACATCGTTCGCATGTCTGACACAATGCTCCCGAAGCAAATGCTCTACACGGAGCTTCGCCAAGCGAGCCCCAGGAGGGCAGGGGAAACGGTTCAAGGACACCCTCAAAGCCTCCTTGAAAAACAGGCAGCACGGTGACACAGTGGTTAGCACTACTGCCTCGCGGCACCGAGGTCCCAGGTTCGATCCCGGCCCTGGGTCACTGTCCGTGTAGATTTGCACATTCTCCCCATGTTTACGTGGGTTTCGCCCCCACAACCCCATGATGTGCAGGGTAGGTGGATTGGCCACACTAAATTTCCCCTTCATTGGAAAAAATGAATTGGGTATTCTAAATTTATTTTTAATTTTTAAAAAAAGCCTCCTTGAAAAAGTGCAACATCCCCACTAACCCCTGGGAATCCCTGGCCCCAAGACCGCTCGAAGTGGAGGAAAAGCACCCCGGTAGAGAGCTGGACACTCACAGTCTCATCGCCGAGAGCAAGCTGAAGTACAGCATCGAAGGCAAAAGGAGGCCATGCCAACCTGGGTACCCCACCCACCCATTTCTTCAACCACCATCTTCCCCGCCTGTGTCAGAGACTGTCGGATGCAAATTGGCTCCTTAGTCACCTGATAACTTGTTTTTCGTGCGGAAGCGTACAGCGAGTAGACAGAAATGGCTCCTTTTCTCGTTGGCATCCTCGCCTCCAAGGGACTTCCTAAGAAGGAAGGAGGAGTTCTGATTTAGAGTAGCCAATTCATTTTTTGCAATTAAGGGGAAATTTAGCGTGGCCAATCCACCTACTGTGTATATCTTTGGATTGTGGGGGTGAGAGCCACGCAGCAGAATGTGCAAACTCCACATGGACAGTGACCCAGGGCTGGGATCGAACCTGGGACCTTGGCGCTGTAAGGCACCAGTGCTAACCACTGCACCACTTTGCTGTTCATCAACCCGAAACATTAACTCTATTTCTCTTCCAGAAGCTGCTTGAACCGTGAAGTGCCTCGGTCATTTTCTGTTTTTTAAAAATGTATTTTATTCCAAACATGCGCAAAAATACAGCAACACAAATCAATAACATTCTCAACACCCCCACAGTCCACAGTTTGTACAATTTCCCCCCTTTTCACCCGCTCCCCCCCCCCCCCCCCCCCCATGACGAACAATTCCTCAAACATTGTCATGAACAGCCCCCACTGTGTCTCGAACCCTACGCTGATCCCCTCAACTCAAACTTGATCTTTTCCAGCCGAAGGAAATCATGCAGGTCCCCCAGCCAGGCCGCCACCCTGAGTGACGCTTCCAACCGCCAATCCAGCAAGATCCTTCGCCGAGCAATTAGAGAGGCGACGGCCACGACATCAGCCCCCTTCCCTTCCATCAGCTCCAGCATTTCCGATACTCCAAAGATCCCCACCATTGGATCCGGCCTGACCCCTATCCCCACAATCTTAGGTAGTATCCCAAACACTGCTTCCCAGTATTTATCCAGTTTCGCACAGCCCCAGAACATGTGAGCATGATTCGCTGGCCCTCGCCCACACTTCTCGCATTTGTTGGCCATCCCTTAGAAGAATCCATATCCCTGCCCGAGTCATATGCACCCTGTGCACCACCTTGAACTGAATCAAGCTGATCCTCGCACAGGAGGAGGTCAAATTTACCCTACACATCGCCTCATTCCACACTCCCCACCCTATCCTCCCCCTCCCCCAACTCCCCCTCCCATTTATCCTTGACCCTCACCACCTGCGCTCCCCCTTGCTCCCCCAGCCACCCATATACATCCCCCAGCCAACCCACATATATTCAGTTTTTTTCTGTTTATATTTCTGAGGTCCTAGGTTTAATCCTCGTTCCGTGTTGAGTTAGATACCTCGGCCAAAGTGCAACAACTGACCTGCCTACCCTTGGACGGAAGAGGAGAAAACCCACCCAAAACTTTAATTCCTGATTGCTGTCCAGTGATTCAAATTGTGCACATGCTTCTTGAGTGGCATGTTTCCTAATTAATGTGGAAGAAGATTTCTAGAAATTGTGCCATGTTAGAACTGATAATGTCCCATAATATAGTCCAAGAGAATGAATATTTAACCTCTTTATTGTTTACAGGCACAAGGGGCTGGATTTTACACATACCAGCAATGAGTTTGCAGGTGGCAGTCCTGTAAAGCGCCATGGGTGCCATGTCCTCTGTCTACCTGTCTGCCCATTGCAATTTTACCAGTGGCAGTGGATGGCCTTGGGCGGCTCACCCGTTGCTCGGCCAATTGAGGCCCTTAAGTGGCCAATTAATTATTAAATTCTAGCAGCACCAGGCCAAATATCATTTGACTGTGCAGGCTGGTGGTGGGCAAGGGGTGGGGTACCACCTTAGGGGACTCCTACCCCCATAGGTCATTACCCTCTGCAACCTGGTTTCCCTCACACAATCCCATCGCCCCCTCCACCCCAACCCCCAGCTTGCCAATTCCAGCTTCCCACCCATGTCTGAAACTGTGTCAACCCAGCAGCGGTCACTATTCCCAGTGGCAATGCTGAGACCAGAGAGCTGTCAGCCATTTCACGGTTGGCAGCTGAAGTAAGACTTCCTGCCAGATGGGGGCAGAAGACCCACCTTAACCCAATTAACATGCTTCCAGCTCAGCCCAACCTTTTCACTGGGGGTGGGGGTTGGAGTTAAATCTAGTCCAAAGCTTAAACCAAATTGAAGTGTGCAATTATGCATGATCCTGTGGTAATGTATAGTTTTACTTTCATTTTTTATTCTTTACCACAATTGAAACCACAAAAGCCAAACATTTTTCCAGGAAAACTATGCCCTTAAAAGAATTCAAAGCCCTTTGTATACTGTACATTATTATCGGTGAACCCTAGGCCTCTAGTACAGGTCATGTACATGGAGGACGTTATGCAATATGATTTTTATTTCCCAAAACGGTACTCACTACTTGACTCAGAAGCTATGAAATCATAAGTGAGTTACAGCCTAACCCAGAATGATTGGATATAACAAGTAATTACCTGTTGGGATTCAGAGTACCCAATATCTGAAGACAAAAAATATATGGTCCCATTTGAGGCAGAAAGCTCGGAAGCAAGTAAATCCCAAAGATGTGTGTAAAAAGCTTGCATCTAACACTTCTGACACATCCCAGATCATCACAGATTGTTCCAGATACAAAACAATCATGAAAATAAAAAGAAAGACCTGCGTTTCTTCCTCTGAACTCGTAAGCTGGAACCTCACATTTAAAGCAATAGCCTTAAGGGACTGCCGAAGTTATCAACTTACAACTGTGTTTCGATCTCAGACTTCCCATGAGAAATATCAGGAGAGATTGCTAGCACTATACAATTAACCACAAAGCAAAGGTAAAATATATAACATCTAATAAAGAGGGTGATAGATCCATCCAATTACAGAAAAATAAATTCTCAAAACAATGGGTAAATTAACAATGTGGCTTGGTGCATTAAATAAAAATGAATGTTCAACCTCTTTTTGTTAGTGCACAGACACCGGATCCAGGTTTCCACACCACCATCCATGTCAGAATGCAAGTGGAAGGGCTTTAAAAATGGCGGGCAGGACTTGATTCCTGGATCCTGCCCTCATTCCTTTTTCTGGCAACATTTGCTGGCATTAAGCCCAAATGCAGGACCCCCGTCCCTGCCAGTTCCATTACATAGTTGGGGATTTCAGACCCCTCACATAATTGATGGAGTCAAGCCGAATTTTGCAGCGCATGTGGTTCACGACTTCTCAGAGGAGCCAAGAACCATAGTGGGACTCTAACCTTTAGTCGGAAACTAAAATTTAAATCAGGCATTTTCTCCACCTATCGCTACCACACCGATAGTCACCTAGGTCCTTCAACCTCTCCACTTCCTCCTTTCCCTTTAAGTCCCTTCTTGAAACCTATCTCTTTGATCAAAGCTTTGGTCCCCATTACTTTGGCTCAGTGCTCATTTTCCTCATACTTCTGTGGAATATCTTGAGATGTTTTTCGATGTTGAAAGTATGATTGAAATGTTTTGTATTGATCATCTGCCAGTCATTCAGAGGGAGGAAATACTGAAGATTGTGAGCACTTTCACAGTTTCGAAGTTATTAGAAAGAATACTTACAGCAGGACTCTTTATTTCACTACAGGGAGGAAAACGGAAGAATGGAATAGATTTGCACATCTGGAGCTGAGAAAAAATGGAGGGAATGAGGTTAGAGATCTGACCAAAACAGTGTGGATAATATTGAGAATGGTTAAAACGTTTTGGTAAGTTTGGAAACCAAATGGGAGAGGGATCATGTATTAATTCATAAGCTATTTTTTTCACTCTGTCCAGAAATGTGGCAGGTATTAATTCACGTGTTGTGAGATTCAGGAGCTTTATTTGAGGCTTAGCTACACTTGGGTTTTGTAGAGACTTAAAATACCTCAAGGAGGAAAGATGGGCAGGATTCTTCATCCAGCGATGCCGGAATCGAGATCAGGTGGAGAGTCGCACATCAGCCAAAAATGTAGGTCGGTGCCGGGTACCCAATGGAACGCCATGCGCCGGTGCCTCGACAGCAATGTGAATGCGAAGGTAAGCCAAGTAACCAAAGGTGCAACGGTGGGCTGCCACGCTTCAGACAGAGGACCGAGGCAGTATGGAATGTCAGTCAACAGGCGTTTATTGTGATAGATACAAGAATTGTGCCCTAGCCCCAAACTCTATGTATTTCACCCTTGTCAATGTAACTGGTGTCTAACATTCTGACCTTACGTGCCCTAACAATCCTTCTGGTGGGTTTCCCAGGCCGTACTCGCAAGTGGAAGCGGACTGCTGTATATCTTGCTCTGCGACTCGAGTCCTCTTTGGCAGCTGTCCTCTGTTGTGAGCAGGCCCGGGTGGGCCCGGCAGTCTTCCAGGTGTCACAGGTGGCATGAGCCACCCTGTTCTACCCGCTGCCCATCGGATGTGCCAGGGAGAGATGGGGGGGGGGGGGTGGATTCAGAGGTACTGCGATGTTCCGGAACCTCCCTGTCAGAGTCACCGGCTTGGGCCCCATCATCTACTCCTCACTTGGGGTGCCCGATGGCCCCTATGCTACACACTGAGATGGGGGTAAGGCCAGAGTGAGCTCAGGGGGCTCCGTTGTCACCTGGCGCTGCCAGTCCTGAAGGCCCATTCTCATCTCGACCAGGGTCTCCACGCTTGCAGCCATGGAGCACAGGGACTGTGCCACCTCCCTCTGGGACTGTGTCATGTCCGTTTGGTGGGTGGGTTTCTTCCGGGTGCTCCAGTTTCCTCCCACAGTCCAAAGATGTGCAGGTTAGGTGTATTGGCCATGCTAAACTGTCTCTTCATGCCTGAACGCTTAGGTGGTTACTGTGTTATGGGGATAGGTGAGGACTTGGCATTAAGCCAGCGCCAGGCCAGTGCCCTCAATGTCCACAGACATGGCCCATGTGACTGGGCCAAGTTCTGGAGCAGCGCTGGAATGTCCAGGTGGCCCTTCTACATGGCTGCTCTTGACATGGCTGCCCTGTCCTGTGCCTCGGCCACGCAGAGTCTCCCAGGCCTTGGACATCTCGACCTACAGCCAAACCCTTCGCAGCCACTGCCTTCACCGCGGACGCCACCTGTGCAGTGTGAGCCTGTGTGACACGCATGGTCAGCAATGCCCATTGCCCTGCAGGTGATTACACACCTTCAACTGGACCTGCAGGCATCAAATGGTTGCTGACACCTTCTAATGTAGTCCCCAGCTCTGTGTCTGCATCTCCAGCATTGATGGGGTCAACCTTTCCAAAAACCCGAAAGCCATCTGGATGGCAGCTAGTCCCTGGGGTTGGGCCGCCCTCCGATTGTCCACTCCTTTGGGATTCCTACCTTCATCCGATGTACCACTGTATGTGTGCGTACCAGGTAGTGCCCCAGGAGCCTCTTCATTCAAGTGCCCAACCGAGGTGAGTGACTCGGGGATGATGGAAGTTGCTGGTGATAGCACTGACAAGAAGGTGGTGTCACGGGGTTCCAGCAGGTCCCGCCTCATCACCAGGTGAGTCGCGGCGGGGGGGGGGGGACAAGGCGCGGGTCGCAGGGAGGCATGGCGTGGGAGGGAGGGGTGACATACATGCCGTAGGATGTTTAGGTTAAGTGGATTGGACATGTTAACTTGCCCCTTCGGGTGAGGTTACAGGTCCCAGGTAGGGTGGTCTTTCAAAGGACCGGTGCAGACTCGATGGGCCAAATGGCCTCTTTCTGTACTGTAGGGATTCTATGAATAACTTTTTCTTCTTCCTTCCTACATTCCTTTAATTAACCCATGTTACTTCTTTTTCTTTCTATATGAGTATCTTTTTCCATTAGCTTGGATCTGCTCTCTCAATACCTCTGACAGTGTCGACCCTGAACTTTGACTCTGTGTAGCGCACAATGACTTACGAGAGAGACGAGAAGTGATGAAGTCGTTGGGGGCTCACTTGTATCTCTGATGCTGACCTTCGCCTCTGCCTGCTCTCCAACCCCTCCGACCAAGTCCAATGCCCCCTGCTCTGCGACGGTGAGGGGCTGCAGGTCCAGCAGGCCCACTTCTCCCTTCATGTGGTTGTGGGCCACCTTCTCCTGGGGAGACAGATAATGCACAGTGTGAGATGCTTGGGCACGAGCAGCACAGGGGGTCCGTGGCCAGTGGCCTGTGTGTGTGGGGGAACCCAGCCATGGCAGACAGTATGGGTGGGCTTCGATCGGCCTCTAGGCGGGGGAAGGGCAATGAGTGCGTGGAATGGGGGTTGGTGCCAGAGGCACGGTGGTGGTGACTCACTTGGCAGGCCTGGGGGTTGCCCATCCTCACCCAGCGTTACCTACACGTCCTCCTGATGAGGGCCGCATTGGGGGGTGGGGGCATGGGGCATGGTAGTGGAGGTGACTCACCCTGGCTGCCCTGAGGAGGTCGTACAGCTTCTTCCTGCACTGCTGCTCAATCCTGACAGTGGGGGGCCCAGGGCACTCACAGCCTCTGCCACCCGTGCCCATGCCCAGTTGATATCTGCAGCTGGCAGCCACCTTGCCACCCCGGGGAACAGGGTGCCCCACCTCTCCTCCACGGCATCCAGCAATGGCTTCAGCTCTGCATCGGCAAATCTCGGGGCCATATTCTGAGGTGGCATATTCGTGGCTGGAATGAGTGTGGGGGGAGGGGAGTGCTTATATGCAGCTCCAACTTGTCAGGCTCTCCAGCGCCAATCCTTACCCCAGCCAATCCGATGCTGGTGTCAGTTGGAATCGCACAATTTCCACATGGCAGTGGTGCTGGTTCTATTAGCATATCCTGAATTGCTCTGTGACCGGCGGCGCTATCGGGGGCATAGAGCACCAGTGATTCAGTCCCGGCATCAGCATTTAGACTCTCAAATGGAGAATCCCACCCAATGTGTTTGGCAGAAAATTAAAAGCGGAGCTTTTTACAGGTACCTGTGTTGTCAATAGAGGAGGATTGAAATTAAATTCCGATCACGGGACATAGCGAGACCAAAAATTCCAATAGGTGCAAAACATCAATGGTAGCTGCATATTGGATTTGTACATTTTAAAAAACTGTTATTTCTTAGGCTTTTGCACCAGATATTTTCTCTAATGTTCAAACATCACAGATCTACCCCTCACTAATACACAAGCATTTTTGATTCGAAACCCGAATGGGCCATTACTTACCCAATATCTACATTAATGTTGTAACTTTCAAGAGACAAGCAAACAACAGTTGATGTGCTCTAACATGGCTTCTTTGACTTTAGAAAGCGGTCAAATAAACATGCTATGAACCGTAGCTTCGGAAGATTTATTGAACAGTAAACAGCGAAATGAACTGTAGCAAGGACAAGAGGAACTCCTGCAATAATCACAGCCTTAACTATTGCTCCTCCAGTTGTAGCAAAGTTACTGTAAACCTGGAGCCGAAACAATGCCCCTTGTGACCTCACAAAATGTTTAACTTCGGGCCTAACACAGAGTCTTTGACCTACATCCATTACAGTTGATTTCAGAATGACTGTAAAACCAATCCAGAATAAATTTTCAAAATTCTTTGAAGATAGCTGAGATCAAAGTAGATTTGATGTATCTCTCAAGCTTAAATAGAGATGTCAACCAAACATCGACTTTAAAAGGTGCAGAAGATGATAGAGGAGTTCTTGTGATGTGGTGGGTATCGTAAATTCCAGAAGCTCTGGGTTTGAGGCCCACCTCAGGATGTGATGGCCAAGGAAAGTGCGTTCATGATGTAGCCAAACAGGTTGAGTATCGACCTGCAAATCCTTCCAACACGTGTCAATGGCAGGCAGTAAGAGTGGGAGAGATTCCTGGTCAGCCATGTGATGGAGAAAAAGTTGCAGAATCCACAATCACTATCCATAGCTCCAGAGTGCAACGTTCAACGTTCATGTAAACGTACGTGTTGCCACAGCACCCCGGGAGTCCCTGAGTCTTCTCTTCTTCTCAGTCAGTCCTTTGGGAATGAGGATGATAACTCTCGGGGTTGTGGCTCCTGAGGTGATTAAACAGTCCATTGCTGGATCCATGCACTCTGCCACAGGTGAACAGGTAGTGTTTAATGAGGTGGGTGGGATGCTCAGAATTTTCAACATGTACGTTTACATGAACATTGTACTCTGGAGCGATGGATAGTGATTATAGACGCTGCAACTTTTTCTCCTTTCACTGCTTGCACCTGGGCCTGTCGGAGATGTTCAAAATGGTTGCCACCTTTGCAGATACTTCTTCTCCAATTTAGGTGGTCTCCAGCAAGAGATTCTCACAAAGCCATTTTTTTCAGGAAGGTTTTGAGGACATCGCTAAAATGGTGCCTCTGCTCTCCTGGTAACCGTTTGCTGTGCTGAAGCTTGGAATAGAGCGTGTGTCTTGTGCCACATATGTGAACAAAGTGGCCTACCCAATGTAGCTGATTATCATTAACCAGTGCCTCAATACTGGGAATGCTGGCCTGAGAGAGGACACTGATATTGGAGGCCCCATCCCACCATTGAATTTGCGGGGTTTAGCAGAGGCATCGCTGGTAATATTTCCCCAGGAATTTAAGATATCTGCTGTATGGTATCCACGTCTCCGAAGCATCCAGGAGACCAGGTAGCACTGCAGTCATGAACTTGGTGCCGGATTTGGGGATTTTTGTCATCAAACGCTCTTTTCCTCAGATGAACGAAGGCTGCACTGGCACATTGGGATGATGTTGAGTTTCATCATTGGTATCTACCCTCGTTGAGGGAAGGCTCCCAAGGTATGAGAAATTTATCAATGTTGTCCAATAGTTTTCCGTGGATTTTGATAGTGGGGCGGGGGGGGGGGGGGGGGGGGCGAACTAACTGAACTGTCACACACACACAAAAGACGATAGTATTTGAATTGAATGGCTTAACACATTTTTGCAAACAAACTAATATTTTTTCTTGTTCTAAAAAAAATAAATTTAGAGCACGTAATTCATTTGTTTTTCCAATTAAGGGGCAATTTAGCGTGGCCAATCCACCTACCCTGCACATCTTTGGGTTGTGGGGATGAAGCCCACGCAAACACGGGGAGAATGTGCAAACTCCACACGGACAGTGACCCAGAGCCGGGATCGAACCTGGGACCTCGACGCCTTGAGACAGCAGTGCTAACCACTGCGCCACCGTGCTGCCTGTCAAACTAATCTAATACAAACTAATGTGGCCTGGACAGGTTTTCTCAGCAAAGGGAAGCTTTTTCTGATGATTATCATTTAAAAGCAAAGTACAAGAGGTGAAAAGAGTTTCCAACTGAGGTATCATGTATGCTTCCTTATAAATGCACCAAACAACCAATCTGTATTCTGTATTGCTGTATGCCAGGTAGGCTTGCCATTTTCTGTGAATAAAAGTGTTTCTTTAATTCTACACGTAACCATGACAAAAAAAAAGAGATGACAGATCATGCACAAATATCCTTCACTTTTAGGTATGCAGCCTGAGTTTGATGACTGTACAAGGATACACTGCTTTGCTTCATTTTTGTCACTGTTGTGCCTTTGAAGAATCAAAAGGATTGTCCAATCTTGTGAGCCCAATTAAATTATTTAGTAGAAAAACGGGATCATGTTAACATTTACATGGGGCGCGATTTTGCACCTGCGCTAGCCATGAGCGCAAACAACGACGTAAAATCTCGTGAGACTCGGAAAACAAGATTCTCGCCAGCGAGCTCTCTTTTTCCCCACCCCTCGCCGGTGATGTAATAGGCCGGAACCTCATTTAAATATATTATAATACATTTTAATATAATTATCGGGCTTCCCTGCCAATGTTTCCCCCAGATTTATAATTACCTCCCCCCTTGCTGACGTGACGCCACATCTGCGAGGTTTACAATAGGTATTTAAAAATGGGGATCAGTCAGAGGTGTACCTGCCCAGGACGCATACGTAAGTATAGATCCCAATATAGAGTGACTTGCTTCCGCAGTCCCCTGGGGGTGGAGGGGAGGGCAGTGTCAGGGGCTAGTACCCAGGCTCTCCTTCCGAATGATGCACCCACCTAAGCCCTTTGCTCGTCAGGTGATCACGGTGGGGGGCTTGTTGGAATTCACGTCGGCGTGCTCTCACCCTGATGTGAATGGATACTGTAACGGGGATGGGGGGGTGGGGGGGGAGGACTTTCAGGTGCAGGGGACTGATAATCAGATGCTAATTTATTCTAATGGGGATCCTGATGTTGAACGTTGCAATTCCCATTGTGTCACTGGCACAGAGGGGGGGCAGGAACAATCACACCACGCCTTTATGTTGGCGTGAGATGCGATTTTGGCCTCTTGCAGGACTTTACGCTGCTGTCGAACCCGCTCGATGAAGACGGGAGTGGAAAATCAACCGCCCGCCAATGCTTACCGCTAACATAAGAACAATAATTACACACATTTAAAATATGCTCATCTCACAGGGGTCAATATATCCTTGAATAGGAGATCCTAAACAAATTATTTTGTCATAATCTTTTTATTTCAAAGAGTAATGAAGTTCAGAATTTATCCCTAACTGCCAGTTCAGAGCAACAGAGGCTTAGTGGTGAACCTATCCTGGTCAGATAATGGTGCATGGTGGAAAGGGGTCAGATAATGGTGCATGGTGGAGAGGGGAAAGCTTTGGCTCATTTACCAAACAGACAAACAAGCTGCGTTACCCAAGGCAGCCACAAAGGAGTTACAACTGGCCTCAAATTAGGGGAATCATGAATAACCAGGACTCCCGGACAGCATCATTATGCTGTGACCATGCCAGAAAGGACATGTGTGTGTGGCCAGCAGGTGAAGCAGGACCCATACTCCCAGTAGCTCAATGATTCAATGACAATGCTCACACTTAAAATGACTACTCAGCAAGAGCCACCACCTTCAGGTTAGGATAGAAGGAATCCAGTGCAGGGTGGTGCCTCACGGTGCTGAGGACCCGGGTTCGATCCCGGCCCCAGATCACTGTGTGGAGTTTGCACATTCTCCCCGTGTCTGCGTGGGTCTCACCTCCACAGCCCAAAGGTGTGCAGGGTAGGTTGCCCCTTAATTAATTAGAAAAAAAGAATTGGGCACTTTAAATTATCTAAAAAAAGAAGGAAATGAGTGTAAAAAAGATGCATAACTGGAAGGTAGAGTAAATAGAATATTAGAAATGTCTAGAGTTAAGATCATCTAAGTTTAAAAGATGGCATTGAAACAAGTTCTCAAAATGAATCTTCTCCATCCTTCTAAAAAAATTAGAAAAAAATGATACTGTAATCTTCACAGGGCAAATAAAGGAGGAAGGATTGCATTACAGTTCATTAATGCGCCATGAAGTTGGTAATCAAATGCGTTTATTTTATTTATGACCAGGATTGTGACTCTGGTGATTATGGCCAGAATGCCAGACATCCAGTTAGACGGGCAACTTGCATGTTGATCCATCTGACTTTATCAAAATAGTTCAGAACACAAGGTAATCCAATAAAAAAGAAAACTTGCATTTATATAGCATCTTTCACGTCCCAAAGGGTATAACATCCAATGATGTCACAATTGTGATGCAAGCAAAAGCAGCAACCAATTTGCAAGTTCAAAAGTCACACAAACATTACTGAGATGGCCGATTAATTGATTTGTTCTTCTGATGTTGGTTGAAGGATGAATGCTGGCAAGGTCATCACACATTTGAATATTACAGTAATTAAAAAAGAAAATCCCAATTAAGGGGCAATTTAGCGTGGCCAAACCACCTACCCTGCACATCTTTGGGTTATGGGAATGAGACCCACGTAGACACGGGGAGAATGTGCAAACGGACCTGGGCCCTCAGTGCCGTGAGGCAGCAGTGCTAACCACTGTGCCACCGTATCACGCATTAACATTACAGTAAGGAAGTGTACATTGCCACATCCTATTAGAAAGATGTGTCATTAAAAAGAAATGACTTGGCCATTGTGTGAAGCAACCCTGCCTCCAGAGGGCGAGAATAGAGAAGATAAAGTGGGGGGGGCGGGGGGGGGGGGGGGGGTTGCGTAGGTTGAGTATCAAAAGAGAAACAAAGTGAATGAAATTAGCCAAATGATCCTTCCGGAGCTAAAATGGCATAGTGAACTGAAGGTAGTAATTCGTGTACGAGGTTTTGATAGCTTTGCAAAGAGTGAAAGCTGAGGTCATGTTTGGTTCTGTTGGCGTGACACTGCCAAATTGGCACTTCCAGAGTGTCGTGGCAGTGCCAGGGGCCAGTGCCAAGGCAGTGCCTGGGCTTGTTCCTCCTCCTTCTCCTCCCCCGCCCCACCCCACCCCGAGACTAGACTTACTGATCTACGCTGAAAAGAATACTCTTCCTCCCTTTACAGATGCGGAGGCCGCACCTCTACCAGCCACCCCAGCATGTCCCTCTGCCCTGGAGGGCTATACTTACCTTTGCACCCCTGGTGGGTTCCCTTCAACCGCTTCGAAAAAGCTGTTGTAACCCTCGCCGACGTGACATCACGTCAGCAAGGGGCAATTCTTCACATGGGGGAACAGGGAATGCCTTTAATTATATGATAATGTATTAAAATGGATTGAAATGGGGTGGGTGGGTATCTCGTGATAACACTGGCGAGGGGCAGGCTCACAGTCACCCCCTAGGAGGCCAGCATGTGGATTGGAAGCCTGCGGAGGTCCGAGGAGGTGAAAACCCCATTTTTAATTTGTGAATTCTTGTTTTAGTTAATTTTGGTTTGAAGTCGCATTGGGCTGGACAAGCCTCCAGACAACATGTAATAGTTTCACCAAGGGGAGAGACATCAGTGTGCCTCGATGAGGGTTGGTTTGCCTGGCCCTAGACTTCACTTAAAAACAATCTAAGATTATTTCAGCAGTACTTGGGTGCTCTTGGGGGATGGAAGGAGGTGGGGTGTGGGTGGGGGCTGAAGGTTTGTCGGATTGTTGTGCACGAGTTAAAATAGTTCAATTGTCCCCCTCACATAACACATGATCAATTCTGACCATGTCATTTGGTTCTAAGCAGAGTGCTAAGAATGACGGCTTTGAGTACTATTTATACTGAAAGCCATATCGCCATGCAATTAGCTTATGACATGTCTGGAGTACAGCACCATGGTTCCAAGCTCTTTCACTAATGTCAAAGAACACATACAGTATATCAGCCTGAAGGGAAACATTAAATCAGACCCAATATGCCGTGCAAGTTCTGCTTTTTAACAACAAAATGAATGACTGGGCTGTAATCTCAGGTTTTCTTTCTGGTCTCGCTAAGAATTCTAACTGTGAACCCCACTTGTGACCACTGCATGTTAAATAGGTTTACTGACGTCCTCTGGGCACATGAGCTGTCGTGTCTTTGTGATGTTACTCATAAATTGTTAACCACATGAAAACACATGCTTGAGCACAATGGACACCTTTCTTCTTCTCGGGATTTGAAACGCTGAATTATTTGTTGAACCGGGACAGAAAATGCTTGAGAATCCCGGCAGGTTAGGCAAGGCCTGTGGGGAGAGGGAGCAAAAGGTTAACACTTCAGACATGACCTGGGTTCGAACTTGCCTTTTCTTTTGCTCATGTCTGGACATGGACACATCGACTCACGGGTCGACAGAGCTCAAGGCCCAAGAGCCCAGACCAAAATACAAAGGTCCAGCCAGAAGTGCTGGAATGTATGCAGTCATTGCAGCAATTTAGCAAAAACTGAAGTGAGAACAAGGGTCTCTCCCCCCCCCCCCCCATCCCCCCCACTAAATCAGAGAGCCTCAGGTTCAGTGCTGAGTTAACCGACCTAAACTGGGGAAGCAATGGAGCATTCCAACTGACCTCAATCAGGATTACGGGCGGCATGGTGGCAAGCACTGCTGTCTCACTGCGCCAGGGACCAGGGTTCGATTCTGACCTTGGGTGACTAGTCTGTATGGAATTTGCACGTTCTCCCCGTGTCTGCGTGGGTTTCCTCCCACAATCCAAAGATGTGCAGGTTAAGTAGACTGGCCATGCAAAATTGCCCCTTAGGTGGAGTTGCAGGCATAGGGTGGGGAATTGGGCCTAGGTAGGGTGGTCTGTTGAAGGGTTGGTGCAGAGTCAATGGGCTGAATGGCCTCCTTCTGCACTGCAGGGATTCTATGATCAGCCTTTCCATTTCTCATCACAAAATACTGTTGAGAAAACTGTGTGCAGACATTGGATGAAGACGATGGATGGAATTCCCCCATTGTGTGGCGGGGCGAGGCGGGAATCTGGAGTGTTTTCCACTGTGAAGACTGGTGGGAGAACACACCAAATCGTCTGGCCCCGATCTCATTAATTACGCACCCTGGTGTTTCCGTGGTGGGGCAGGTCTGGATGGCGCCCAGTCGGCTATCGTGTCCAGGCACCAAAATGAAAAGGTATCCAACAAACTGACCCACTATTGAAGAAAGAAGGTGGACGTCATGAAAATGAAGATGGATCTCCAGGAGCATTCGGAGGTTGGAAAATGGACCTTTCTCAATGGCATAGAATCTGGAAGGCCCACCTGCAGGTGCTCCCCCATCCACTGCTGTGGTGTTCCAGGGTCTAGGATTGCGGGCAGCTTCCATCCCGAACTCCGGAGGCAGGCCCAGGCGAGTCCTGACATCTGCATGCCACGTTGTTCCGAACATGTTTCACGCCGGTGTGTTTTCGCCAGCACCACAGAGAATCCGGAATGGGGGGCAGACCTTCATCTGAATCCCATTAATGGGATGCAAATGAGATTCACGCTGGCCTCTGGAAGGTTTACAGACCCGCCATATCGTGCACCAGCGCAAGATCCCTCTGGAAATTCACACCGGCGTGAAACCAATTTCCGGGCCTCCAACCATATTTCCCACTGTGCCCGCCACTGAACATGTCGGCGGAGGGCTTGGGAGAATTCCACCCACTCTATGTCAATTGGCCACTGCCTCATCTTCCACTACAGCACAGGCAGGCAGTGCAGCAATCGGCCAGCAATGTCTCTTCAACTATCAAATCATCCCTTTGTAGCAACACTAGAAATGTGTGTATCTGAATGAACTTTGTTCCCTATACCTCCATAGAATATAATAAATCCTTTAGTAGCATGGGGCAAGAGTTTATTTGTGCAGTTAGAAGATCATCAATTATACCTTTACAATAATCCCGGGGTAAGACAGAGGACAGGACGGGCAACATTTAGTAGACTTTTATTGTTTTTAAATGATTGATTCCCTGGACTTTTCCTTTAAGAAATAATTCCCTGCAACTGATTGCCTGCTCTAAACCAAGGGAAGTGAGGATAATTAAGATCAGTGAACACACGGAATGTGTTTAAAACAGCCTTCTATCCCAAATTCAATCTTACACCAGAGTCCAGGCCAATTCTTGCTTTTTCAGGTTAGCTTTTTATCCCTGTTGCCACCGGGTTTATAGTAATCTTATCACGCCATTGTCTCAGCCCGTAAAGCAGGAATGCCTGATTGCTTGCAGCAGAGCCTCTGAAGGAAGTGACTGGTTGTCACATGAGAGAGTCTCATGAGGGCGTCCTCAACCCTGTCCTCAATCGACCTTGATGTAGGACGTGCAGCCAATCAGAGCTTCCGTATTGTCAAGACGCTGATTGGGCGAACAATTAAATAAATAATTCTAAGCATGTCTGTAAGTTGCTGCACGTTTGACTGGAGTTTAAAATAACAGCAGAAACTAAACATCCTGTTCGCTTATTTCATGTTAAATTCATCCAAGGATTCCATCAGGATGTGAGAGAGATTATTTACAAACGGTCTTATTTCCTCTCTCATTGCGGCTTCGATAGTCAGACATTGGCCATGTTAACCCTTTGAGCACACAACCCTTTGAAAATCCACTTATGTATTTATCTTTGTGCTCCCTGACATGGATCTCTTTGCATCCGCCTAGAAGCGCAACTGCAATTATATGCAGGAAAGATTTGCATCTATAACCACCTTAGGGTGACCAATCTCACCACTCAGGAACATGGGGTATCCCACTCTTATGAAATAAGAGACACTGTGGGATGCAGAGAATGGAGAGAGCCGGGGGGGAGGAGGTGTTGAGAGTGGGAAGGGTTGGGCATGGGGCGAGAGATGTGAGAACTGAGAGTGGGGAGGGTGTTTCAGAATGGGAGCAGGGGTTTAGAGTGGGTGGGGGTAGGGATCCCACCTCACTGGGAGAAAGAATTTGCATGTACACCATTTAGCCCAGGGCAGGATCCTGCCCAGCGTCCAGCCTGTGCTGTTGCCCAGGAAAAGCGAGCAGTCCAATGAGGATTATGCCTTGACCGGTGAGATGAGAAAAAAGCAGATGATTCTAACAGTGCCACTCCGCTGTTGCCTGTGGTTACACGTCTCCTTATGGCCAGGAGGCGGGGCCCAGCGTGCCTGCTCAACATGGAAAAATAATATAAAGGGGAAAGCACAATTAATAGTCCCCCATCTAACCCTCACACAGTAATTAACCCCCTCTCTCCCACACACCGTAAATAACCCCATCTACCCTCACACATCAATTAACACCCTCTACCGCACACAGTAATTAACACCCTTTATTTTTTTAGAAATATTTTTATTCAAATTTTTACATATTTTCAACAAACCCCCCCTTACAGAAAAAAGAAAAACAAAGAACACATAAATAAACATCTTACAACGACATCACAAATTCCCCCAATATACAAACCCCCTATTAAGCAATAATAAACACAGTAGAAAACACAAAATACACCCCCCCCCTCTGGGTTGCTGCTGCTGCTGACCACCTTCTAACGCCCCGCTAGAAAGTCCAGAAACGGTTGCCACTGCCTGAAGAACCCTTGCACAGACCCTCTCAAGGCAAATTTTACCCTCTCCAATTTAATGAATCCTGCCATGTCGCTGATCCAGGCTTCCATGCTCGGGGGCCTCGAATCCTACCACTATAGCAGAATCCTCCGCTGGGCTACCAGGGATGCAAAGGCCAGAATACCGGCCTCTTTCGCCTCCTGCACTCCCGGCTCGTCCGATACCCCAAATAGTGCTAACCCCCAGCTCGGCTTAACCCGGGTGTTCATCACCTTAGACATCGTCCTCGCAATACCCCTCCAGAACCCATCCAGCGCCGGGCACGCCCAGAACATATGGGTATGATTTGCTGGGCTCCTCGAGAACCTCCCACACCTGCCTTTCACCCCAAAGAACCTGCTCAGCCTCGTCCCTATCATATGCGCTCTGTGAAGAACCTTAAATTGTATCAGGCTAAGCCTGGCGCAAGAGGAGGAAGAATTAACCCTACCCAGGGCATCTGCCCACGTACCCTCGTCTATCTCCTCCCCAAGCTCCTCCTCCCATTTACCCTTTAGCTCCTCCACCGAGGTCTCCTCCTCCTCCTGCATCTCCTGGTAGATCGCCAAGACCCTGCACTCTCCAACCCACACCCCCGAGAGCACCTTATCCTGGATCCTGAGTGCTGGAAGCAGCGGGAACTCCCTCACCTGCCGTCTTACAAACGCCCTTACCTGCATGTACCTGAAGGCATTTCCGGGGGGAAGCACAAATCTTTACTCCAGCACCCAAGGCTCGCAAACGTTCCATCTATAAACAGATCCCCCATCCTTCTAATTCCTGCCCTGTGCCAGCTCAGGAACCCTCCATCCATTCTCCCCGGGACGAACCGATGGTTCTCCTGGATCGGGGACCAAACCGAAGCCTCTACCTCACCCCTGTGGTGCCCCCAAATTTTCAAAGTGGCAGCGGTGCTATCACCAGCGCTCCCAGACTTGTGCCTACACAGGACACCATCTCTAGCTTCTTCCACGCCGCCCCCTCCCCCTCCATTACCCACTTGCATATCATCGCCACATTGGCAGCCCAGTAATACCCACACAGATTAGGTAACGCTAACCCTCCTCTGTCCCTACTCCACTCCAGAAACACCCTTCTCACCCTCGGGGTCTTTTTCACCCACACAAATCCCATGATGCTCCTACTGACCCGCTTAAAAAAAGCCTTAGGGATCAGGATGGGGAGGCACTGGAATATAAAAAGGAACCTCGGGAGCACCGTCATCTTCACCGACTGTACCCTACCCGCCAAGGAGAATGGCAGCATATCCCACCTTTTAAATTCCTCCTCCATCTGCTCCACCAGTCTCGTCAAGTTGAGCTTGTGCAGGGCCCCCCAGCTGCTGGCCACCTGGATCCCCAGGTACCGAAAACTCCTTTCCGCCCTCTTCAGTGGAAGCTCATCTATCCCCCTTCCCTGGTCCCCTGAGTGTACCACGAAGAGCTCACTCTTCCCCACGTTGAGCTTATACCCAGAAAAGTCCCCAAACTCTGAGGATCCCCATCACCTCCGGCAACCCCCACTGGGTCCGCCACATACAGTAACAGGTCATCGGCATACAACGAAACCCGGTGTTCCCCCACCCCCCCAAACCCAGCCCCCTCCAGTTCCTGGACTCCCTTAGAAGCATAGCCAAAGGCTCAATTGCCAATGCAAATAGCAAGGGGGATAGGGGGCACCCGAGTACAGCCGAAAGTATTCCGACCTCCTCCGATTCGTGGCCACACTCGCCACCGGGGCTTCGTAAAGTAGCCTAAGCCAACTAATGAACCCCTCCCCGAACCCAAACCTCCTCAACACTTCCCAGAGGCACCCCCACTCCACCCTATCGAAGGCCTTCTCCGCGTCCATCGCTGCACTATCTCCGCCTCCCCCTCCACTGTAGGCATCATGATTACGTTAAGAAGGCTCCGCACATTGGTATTCAGCTGCCATCCCTTAACAAAACCCGTCTGGTCCTCGTGAATCACCCCCGGGATGCAGTCCTCAATTCTCGTAGCTAACACCTTCACTAACATCTCCGCGTCCACGTTGAGGAGAGAGATTGGCCTATACGACCCACACTGTAATGAGTCCTTGTCCCGCTTCAAGATCAGCGAGATCCGCGCCCTGGACATCGTCGGGCGTATGTCCCCCCCCTCCCTCGCCTCATTGAAAGTCCTCACTAATAGAGGGCCCAGCAGGTCCATGTACTTCCGGTAAAATTCCACCGGGAACCCATCTGGCCCCGGTGCCTTCCCCGCCTGCATACGCTCCAGCCCCTTAGTCAGCTCCTCCAGCCCTACCGGTGCCCCAAGCCCCGCCACCTGCCCCTCCTCTACCCTCGGAAACCTCAGTCGATCCAAAAATCAACACATCCCCCCCCCCCCCCCCCCCACCCCCCCCATCTCCGTCGCGGGCTCAGACCTATACAGCCCCTCATAAAAGTCTCTAAATACCCCATTTATTCCCACCGCACTCCGCACCATGTTCCCCCCTTTATCCCTAACTCCCCCAATCTCCCTCGCTGCCTCCCGCTTCCGAAGCTGGTCTGCCAACATCCGGCTAGCCTTTTCCCCGTACTCAGACACCGCCCCTTGCGCTTTCCTCCACTGCACCTCTGCCTTCTTGGTGGTCAACAGGTCGAACTCGGCCTGGAGGCTTTGTCGCTCCTTGAGTAGTCCCTCCTCGGGGACCTCTGCATACCTCCTATCCACCCTTAAAATCTCCCCCACTAATCTCTTCCTCTCTCTCCTCTCCTTCTTCTCCTTGTGGGCCCTAGTGGAGATTAGCTCTCCCCTAATCACCGCCTTCAGCGCATCCCAGGCCACCCCCACCTGCACCTCCCCATTATCGTTAGCCTCTTGATAGCTTTCAATGCACCCCCGGATCCGCCCGCTCACCTCCTCATCCGCCAGCAAGCCCACATCCAGGCGCCACAGCGAGCGCTGGTCCCTCTCCTCCCCTAGGTCCAGATCCACCCAATGCAGGGCATGGTCTGAGATGGCTATGGCCGAATACTCCATGCCCTCCACCCTCGGAATTAGTGCCCTGCTCATAACAAAGAAGTCTATCCGGGAGTCGGCTTTATGGACGTGGGAAAAAAAAGAAAACTCCCTGGCCCCCGGCCTGACAAACCTCCATGGGCCCACAAACCCCCTCAGCACCTTGGCCGCCGCCGGCCTCCTACCCGTGCTGGATCCAGTACCGTGTTGAAGTCCCCCACCCCATTATCAAGCTCCCTGTCTCCAGGTCCGGAATCCGGCCCAACATGCACCGCATAAATCCGGCATCGTCCCAATTCGGGGCATATACATTCACTAATACCACCCGCACCCCCTGCAGCTTACCACTCACCATCACATACCTACCTCCATTGTCTGCCACGATGTTCAGCGCCTCAAACGACACCCGTTTCCCCACCAAAATCACCACCCCTCAATTTTTTGCATCCAACCGCGAGTGGAAAACCTGCCCTACCCACCCCTTTCTCAGCCTAACCTGGGGCATCATTCTCCGACCCCCCGCCGGGTCGGAGAATGGCCGTTGGCCGCCGTGAATCCCGCCCCCGCCCCCGCCGAAGTCTCCGCTCCCGGAGATTGGGCGGGGGCGGGAATCGGGCCGCGCCGGTTGGCGGGACTCCCCGCTGGATTCTCCGGCCCGGATGGGCTGAAGTCCCGCCCAGGAATTGCCTGTCCCGCCGACGTAAATCAAACCTGGTATTTACCGGCGGGACCAGGCGGTGTGGGCGGGCTCCTGGGGGGGGGGGGGCGCGGGCGATCTGACCCCGGGGGGTTCCCCCACGGTGGCCTGGCCCGCGATCGGGGCCCACCAATCCGCGGGCGGGCCTGTGCCGTGGGGGCACTCTTTCCCTTCCGCCTCCGCTACGGCCTCCACCATGGCGGAGGCGGAAGAGACTCTCCCCACTGCGCATGCGCGGGAAACTGACAGCAGCCGCTGACGCTCCCGCGCATGCGCTGGGAAACTGACAGCGGCCGCTGACGCTCCCGCGCATGCGCCGCATTTCCGCGCCAGCTGGCGGGGAAACAAACGCCATTTCCGCCAGCTGGCGGGGCGGAAATCCCTCCGGCGTCGGCCTAGCCCCTCAATGTTGGGGCTAGGCCGCCAAAGATGCGGAGCCTTCCGCACCTTTGGGCCGGCGCGATGCCCGTCTGATTGGCACCGGCTTTGGCGCCAGTCGGCGGACATCCCGCCGTTGGGGGAGAATTTCGCCCCTGATCTGCCACCCTCAAATGCGTCTCCTGGAGCATAACCACATCTGCCTTCAGTCCCTTCAGGTGCGCGAACACACGGGCCCTCTTGACCGGCCCGTTCTGGCCTCTCACATTCCAAGTTGTCAGTCGGATCAGGAGGCTTCCCGCCTCCCGCCCCGCCAATTAGCCATCCCCTTTTCTAGGCCAGCCACGTGTCCGCGCCTCTCGCACTCTCCATTACCCCCAGCGGCAGACCCCCGCCCCGACTCTCCGAACTCCAGCTCTCCTTTGGCCAATGCAGCAGCAACCCAGTTCCCCCCACCACCCCCCAGCTAGGTCCCCCCCTAGCTGCGTTGCTCCCCCCATAGCACTCCCGTAAGTCAGCTGACTCCTGCTGACCCCGGCAACACCCGCCACTCCATCGACCCCCCAGTGTGGTAGTCTCTCCCCCCGCCCCCTCCTGTCCATCAGCGGGCACTCCTCTCCAACACTGGCCTTCCCCCCCGGCCCTGCCCCCTTCCTTCCCTAGCGCGGGAAAAAGCCCACGCTTTCCATCAGGCCGGCCCCGCCCTCTCTGGCGCAGCTCCCTTTTGCGGCCTAATCCCAGGCCCACCTCGGGCCTCCCATCTCCTCTCCCCCCAACGGGGCCCCGTCTTTCCAACCACCGACGCCCACACTCTCACAAAACCCCCACTTTGAACCATTTCACCCGATCCCACCCAGCACCCAAGGAAACAATACAGAACAGAATAGAACATCCCCCAACATTCCCCAAGCACAGTAACCACAGTAGCCCCCCGCGACATCCCCTCACAACTGACCCTCAGTCCGTGTCCAATTTTTCAGCCTGAATAAAGGTCCACATGTACTCCGGCGTCTCAAAGTAATGGTGCCGGTCCTTAAACCGTGACCCACAGTGGCGCCGGCTGCTGCATCCCGAATTTCACCCCCTTCCGATGCAGAACCACCTTAGCCCGATTGTACCCGGCCCTCTTCTTGGCAACCTCCGCGCTCCAGTCCTGGTATATACGGACCTCTGCATTCTCCCACCTGCTGCTCCACTCCTTTTTTGCCCCTTTTAGGACACACTCCCTGTCCACCAAGCGGTGGAACCGCACCAATACCGCCCGCGGCGCCTCTTTAGACTTGGGCCTACTCGCCAGGACTCGGTGGGCCCCATGCAGCTCCAGGGGCCTCGGGAAGGCACCTGCGCCCATCATCGTGTTCAGCATCGTGACCACATATGCTCCAGCATCCGAACCCTCCACTCCCTCCGGGAGACCCAGAATCCGCAGAATCTTCCTCCTCGACCGATTCTCCATGTCCTTGAACTTCTCCTGCCATTTCTTATGCAGCGCCCCGTGCGCCTCCACCTTCACCGCCAGGCCCACTATCTCGTCCTCATTCTCCGAGGCCTTCTGCCGCACATCCCGGATCGCCGCCCCTTGGGCCTTCTGGGTCTCGACCAGCTTGTCGATCAAAGGCTTCATCGGCTCCAGCAGCTGTGCTTTCAATTCCGTGAAGCAGAGCTTAAGAAACTGTTGCTGCTCTTGCGCCCACGCTGCCTGGTCTCCACCCGCCGCCATCTTGGCTTTCCTTCCTTGCACTTTTCGCTGCACCAGAATTACTTTTTTCACAGCTCCACTCCTGGTCCAATCCATACAGTGCCGGGGAAATCGTACTGTCACCTTCCCATACTGGGAACCGTCGAACAAATGCCGCTGGGGCCCCTCAAAAGAGCCCAAAAGTAAGTTTCTGGCGGGAGCTGCCGAACGTGCGACTTAACTCAGCATAGCCGCAACCGGAAGTCCAATTAACACCCTTTATTCCACACACAGTAATTAACCCCCTCTCTCCCACACACCGGAAATAATCCTTCTACCCTCACACATTAATTAACACCCTCTACCCCACACAGAAATGAAACCCCTCTCTCCCACACACAGTAATTAACCACCACTCCCCCAAACACAGCAATTAAACCCTCTCCCACCACACATAGTAATTAACCTCCTCTCCCCAAAACACAATAATTAACCTCCTTTCCCCACACAGTAAATAACCCCCTCTCCCCCAAACACAGTAAATACTCTCCAATACACAGTAATTAACTCTATCTCCCCCACACAGGTTAATTAACCCCCTATACCCCACATACTGTAATTAACCATCTCTCCCCACACAAAGTACTTAACTCCATCTCCCCAAACACAGTAATTAACGCCATCTCCACAAACTCAATAATTAACATCCTCTACCCCATACAGTAATTAACTCCCTCCCTCCCACACACAGTAAATAACCCCCTCTACCCCCCACACAGTAATTAACACCCTCTACCCCACACACAGTAAATACCCCCTGCCCCACACACAGTAATTAACCCCCTCTCCCCCACACACAGTAATTAACACCCTCTTCCCACACACAGTAATTAACCCCCTCTCCCCCACACACAGTAATTACACCCTCTATCCCATACACAGTAACACCCTCTTCCCACACACAGTAATTAACCCCCTCTGTCCACACACAGTAATTAACCACTACTCCCCTAAACACAGCAATTAAACCCTCTCCCACCACACATAGTAATTAACCTCCTCTCCCCCAAACACAATAATTAACCTCCTTTCCCCACACAATAAATAACCCCCTCTCCCCCAAACACAGTAAATACTCTCCAATATACAGTAATTAACACTATCTCCCCCACACAGGTTAATTAACCCCCTATACCCCACATACTGTAATTAATCATCTCTCCCCCACACAAAGTAATTAATTCCACCTCCCCAAACACAGTAATTAACTCCATCTCCCCCAAACTCATTAATTAACATCCTCTACCCCATACAGTAATTAACTCCCTCTCTCCCACACACGGTAAAAAAAAACCTCTCCCCCACACACAGTAATTAAAACCCTCTACCCCACAGACAGTAATTAACCCCCTCTATCCCACACACAGTAATTAACACTCTCTTCCCACACACAGTAATTAACCCCGTCTATCCCACACACAGTAATTAACTCCCTCTCCCCCACACACAGTAATTAACACCCTCTATCCCACACACAGTAATTAACACTCTCGTCCCACACACAGTAATTAAGCCCTTCTATCCCACACACAGTAATTAACACCCTCTCCCCCACACAGTAATTAACACCCTCTATCCCACACACAGTAATTAACACTCTCTTCCCACACACAGTAATTAACCCCGTCTATCCCACACACAGTAATTAACTCCCTCTCCCCCACACACAGTAATTAACACCCTCTATCCCACACACAGTAATTAACACTCTCTTCCCACACACAGTAATTAAGCCCTTCTATCCCACACACAGTAATTAACACCCTCTCCCCCACACAGTAATTAACACCCTCTATCCCACACACAGTAATTAACACTCTCTTCCCACACACAGTAATTAACCCCGTCTATCCCACACACAGTAATTAACTCCCTCTCCCCCACACACAGTAATTAACACCCTCTATCCCACACACAGTAATTAACCACCTCTCCCTCAAACACAGTACTTAAACCCCTCTCCTTCAAACACAGTAATTAACCCCATCTCCCTCAAACACAGTAATTAACCCCCTCTCCCTCAAACACAGTAATTAAACCCCTCTCCCTCAAACACAGTAATTAACCCCTCTCCCTCAAACACAGTAATTAAACCCCTCTCCCTCAAACACAGTAATTAACCCCTCTCCCTCAAATACAGTAATTAACCCCCCTCTCCCTCAACCACAGTAATTAAACCCCTCTCCCTCAAACACAGTAATTAAACCCTCTCCCTCAAACACAGTAATTAACCCCCCTCTATTCCAATGACAGTAATTTACCGTCTCCCCCAAAACACAGTAATTAACCCCCCTCTCCCTCAAACACAGTAATTAACCCTCCTCGATTACAACCACAGTAAATAACCCCGTCTCCCCTCAACAGAATAATTAACCCCCTTCAATCCGAAACACAGTAATTAACCCCCTCTCTCCAACATGCAGTAATTAACCCCCTACCCCAACCACAGTAATTGACTCCCTCTCACCTAAACAGAGTAATTAACCCCTCTCCGCCACACACAGTAATTAGCCCCCTCCCCTAAACACAATAATTAACCCCCTACCCCCTAAACACAGTAATTAACTCCCTCTCCCCTGAACACAGCAATTAAGCCCTTCTCCGCCACACAGAATAATAAACCCCCTACCCCCTAAACACAGTAATTAACCCCCTCTCCCCTGAACACAGCAATTAAACCCCTCTCCATCACACAGAATAATTAACCCCCTAAACACAGTCATTACACCCTCTCCCCTGAACACAGCAATTAAACCGTTCTCCGTCACACAGAATAATTAACCCCCTACCCTCTAAACACAGTAATTAACTCCCTCAACCCTGAACACAGCAATTAAACCCTGCTCCGTCACACATAGTAATTAACCCCCACCCCTAAACACAGTAATTAACTCCCTCTCTCCAACATGCAGTAATTAACCCCCTCTATCTCAAACACAGTAATTAACCCCCGCTCTCCAACATGCAGTAATTAACCCCCTCTCTCCAGCATGCAGTAATTAACCCCCTCTCTCCAACATGCAGCAATTAACCCCTTCTCTCCAACAGGCAGTAATTAACCCCCTCGCTCCCAAACACAGTAATTAATGCTCTCTCCCCCACACACAGTAATTAAACCCATCTCCCCAAACACAGTAATTAAACCCCTTTCTCCCAAACACAGTAATTAAACCCCTCTCCCTCAAACACAGTAATTAACCCCATCTCACTCAAACACAGTAATTAACCCCCTCTCCCTCAAACACAGTAATTAACCCCCTCTCCCTCAAACACAGTAATTAAACCCCTCTCCCTCAAACACAGTAATTAACCCCATCTCCCTCAAACACAGTAATTAAACCCCTCTACATCAAACACAATAATTAGCCCCCTCTCCCCCAAATACAGTAATTAACTCCCCTCTCCCTCAAACACAGTAATTAGCCCCCTCTCCCTCAAACACAGTAATTAGCCCCCTCTCCCTTGAACACAGCAATTAAACCCCTCTCCGCCACACACAGTAACTAACCCCCCCACCACTAAACACAATAATTAACCTCCTACCCCCTAAACACAGTAATTAACCCCCTCTCTCCAACATGCAGTAATTAACCCCCTACCCCAAACAGAGTAATTAACCCCTGACCCTAAACACAGTAATTAACCACCTCTCCCCTGAACACAGCAATTAAACCCTTCTCCGCCACACACAGTAATTAACCCCCTCTCCGCTAAACACAATAATTAACCCCCTACCCCCTAAACACAGTAATTAACCCCCTCTCCCCTCAGCACAGCAATTAAACCCCTCTCCGTCACACAGAGTAATTAACCCCCTAAACAGTCATTACGCCCTCTCCCCTGAACACAGCAATTAAACCCTTCCCCGTCACACAGAATAATTAACCCCCACACCCTAAACACAGTAATTAACTCCCTCTCTCTAACATGCAGTAATTAACCCCCTCTATCTCAAACACAGTAATTAACCCCCTCTCTCCAACATGCAGTAATTCACCCCCTCTCTCCAACATGCAGTAATTAACCCCCTCTCTCCAGCATGCAGTAATTAACCCCCTCTCTCCAACATGCAGCAATTAACCCCCTCTCTCCAACATGCAGTAATTAACCCCCTCTCTCCCAAACACAGTAATTAATGCTCTCTCCCCCACACACAGTAATTAAACCCCTCTCCCCCAAACACAGTAATTAAACCCCTTTCTCCCAAACACAGTAAATAAACCCAACTCCCTCAAACACAGTAATTAACCCCATCATACTCAAACACATTAATTAACCCCCTCTCCCTCAAACACATTAATTAACCCCCTCTCCCTCAAACACAGTAATTAAACCCCTCTCCCTCAAACACAGTAATTAACCCCATCTCCCTCAAACGCAGTAATTAAACCCCTCTACCTCAAACACAGTAATTAACCCCCTCTCCACCAAACACAGTAATTAAACCCCTCTCTCTCAAATACAGTAATTAATGCCCTCTCTCCCAAACACAGTAATTAATCCCCTCTCTCCAAAACACAGTAATTAATGCCCTCCCCCCAAACGCAGTAATTAAACCCCTCCCCCAAACACAGTAACTAAACCCCTCTCTCCCAAATGCAGTACATATAACCCCTCTCCCTCAAACACAGTAATTAAACCCCTCTCTCCCAAACGCAGTAATTAATGCCCTCTCCCCCAAACACAGTAATTAAACCCCTCTCCCTCAAACACAGTAATTAGCCCCCTCTCCCCTGAACACAGCAATTAAACCCCTCTCCGCCACACACAGTAACTGGCCCCCTCTCCCCTTAACACAATAATTAACCTCCTAGCCCCTGAACACAGTAATTAACCCCCTCTCTCCAACATGCAGTAATTAACCCCCTACCACAAACACAGTAATTAACCCCTGACCCTAAACACAGTAATTAACCACCTCTCCCCTGAACACAGCAATTAAACCCTTCTCCGCCACACACAGTAATTAACCCCCTCTCCGCTAAACACAATAATTAACCTCCTACCCCCTAAACACAGTAATTAACTCCCTCTCCCCTGAACACAGCAATTAAACCCTTCTCCGCCACACAGAATAATAAACCCCCTACCCCCGAAACACAGTAATTAACCCCATCTCCCCTGAACACAGCAATTAAACCCTTCTCCGTCACACAGAATAATTAACCCCCTACCCTCTAAACACAGTAATTAACTCCCTCTCAACTGAACACAGCAATTAAACCCTTCTCCGTAACACATAGTAATTAACCCCCACCCCCTAAACACAGTAATTAACTCCCTCTCTCCAACATGCAGTAATTAACCCCCTCTATCTCAAACACAGTAATTAACCCCCTCTCTCCAACATGCAGTAATTAACCCCCTCTCTCCAACATGCAGTAATTAACCCCTCTCTCCAGCATGCAGTAATTAACCCCCTCTCTACAACATGCAGCAATTAACCCCCTCTCTCCAACATGCAGTAATTAACCCCCTCTCTCCCAAACACAGTAATTAATGCTCTCTCCCCCACACAGTAATTAAACCTCTCTCCCCCAAACACAGTAATTAAACCCCTTTCTCCCAAACACAGTAATTAAACCCCTCTCCCTCAAACACAGTAATTAACCCCATCTCACTCAAACACCGTAATGAACCCCCTCACCCTCAAACACAGTAATTAACCCCCTCTCCCTCAAACACAGTAATTAAACCCCTCTACCTCAAACACAGTAATTAGCCCCCTCTCCCCCAAATACAGTAATTAACCCCCCTCTCCCTCAAACATAGTAATTAGCCCCCTCTCCCTCAAACACAGTAATTAGCCCCCTCTCCCTCAACCACAGTAATTAAACCCCCTCTCTCTTAAACACAGTAATTAACCCCCTCTCCCCAAAACACAGTAATTAAACCCCTCTCTCTCAAACACAGTAATTAAACCCCTCTCTCCCAAACGCAGTAATTAATGCCCTCTCCCCCAAACACAGTAATTAATGCCCTGTCCCCCAAACACAGTAATTAAACCCCTCTCTCCCAAACACAGTAATTAATGCCCTTTCTCCCAAACACAGTAATTAAACCCCTTTCTCCCAAACACAGTAATCAATGCCCTCCCCCCAAACACAGTAAATAAACCCCACTCCCCCAAACACAGTCATTAAACCCCTCTCCCCAAACACAGTAATTAACCCCCTCGCCACCAAACACAGTAATTAAACCCCTCTCTCCCAAACGCAGTAATTAATGCCCTCTCCCCCAAACACAGTAATTAAACCCCTCTCTCCCAAACGCAGTAATTAAACCCCTCTCTCTCAAACACAGTAATTAAACCCCTCTCTCCCAAACGCAGTAATTAATGCCCTCTCCCCCAAACACAGTAATTAAACCCCTCTCCCTCAAACACAGTAATTAGCCCCCTCTCCCCTGAACACAGCAATTAAACCCCTCTCCGCCACACACAGTAACTGGCCCCCTCTCCCCTTAACACAATAATTAACCTCCTAGCCCCTGAACACAGTAATTAACCCCCTCTCTCCAACATGCAGTAATTAACCCCCTACCACAAACACAGTAATTAACCCCTGACCCTAAACACAGTAATTAACCACCTCTCCCCTGAACACAGCAATTAAACCCTTCTCCGCCACACACAGTAATTAACCCCCTCTCCGCTAAACACAATAATTAACCTCCTACCCCCTAAACACAGTAATTAACTCCCTCTCCCCTGAACACAGCAATTAAACCCTTCTCCGCCACACAGAATAATAAACCCCCTACCCCCGAAACACAGTAATTAACCCCATCTCCCCTGAACACAGCAATTAAACCCTTCTCCGTCACACAGAATAATTAACCCCCTACCCTCTAAACACAGTAATTAACTCCCTCTCAACTGAACACAGCAATTAAACCCTTCTCCGTAACACATAGTAATTAACCCCCACCCCCTAAACACAGTAATTAACTCCCTCTCTCCAACATGCAGTAATTAACCCCCTCTATCTCAAACACAGTAATTAACCCCCTCTCTCCAACATGCAGTAATTAACCCCCTCTCTCCAACATGCAGTAATTAACCCCTCTCTCCAGCATGCAGTAATTAACCCCCTCTCTACAACATGCAGCAATTAACCCCCTCTCTCCAACATGCAGTAATTAACCCCCTCTCTCCCAAACACAGTAATTAATGCTCTCTCCCCCACACAGTAATTAAACCTCTCTCCCCCAAACACAGTAATTAAACCCCTTTCTCCCAAACACAGTAATTAAACCCCTCTCCCTCAAACACAGTAATTAACCCCATCTCACTCAAACACCGTAATGAACCCCCTCACCCTCAAACACAGTAATTAACCCCCTCTCCCTCAAACACAGTAATTAAACCCCTCTACCTCAAACACAGTAATTAGCCCCCTCTCCCCCAAATACAGTAATTAACCCCCCTCTCCCTCAAACATAGTAATTAGCCCCCTCTCCCTCAAACACAGTAATTAGCCCCCTCTCCCTCAACCACAGTAATTAAACCCCCTCTCTCTTAAACACAGTAATTAACCCCCTCTCCCCAAAACACAGTAATTAAACCCCTCTCTCTCAAACACAGTAATTAAACCCCTCTCTCCCAAACGCAGTAATTAATGCCCTCTCCCCCAAACACAGTAATTAATGCCCTGTCCCCCAAACACAGTAATTAAACCCCTCTCTCCCAAACACAGTAATTAATGCCCTTTCTCCCAAACACAGTAATTAAACCCCTTTCTCCCAAACACAGTAATCAATGCCCTCCCCCCAAACACAGTAAATAAACCCCACTCCCCCAAACACAGTCATTAAACCCCTCTCCCCAAACACAGTAATTAACCCCCTCGCCACCAAACACAGTAATTAAACCCCTCTCTCCCAAACGCAGTAATTAATGCCCTCTCCCCCAAACACAGTAATTAAACCCCTCTCTCCCAAACGCAGTAATTAAACCCCTCTCTCTCAAACACAGTAATTAAACCCCTCTCTCCCAAACGCAGTAATTAATGCCCTCTCCCCCAAACACAGTAATTAAACCCCTCTCTCCCAAACACAGTAATTAATGCCCTCTCTCTCAAACACAGTAATTAAACCCCTCTCTCCCAAACGCAGTAATTAATGCCCTCTCCCCCAAACACAGTAATTAAACCCCTCTCTCCCAAACACAGTAATTAATGCCCTTTCTCCCAAACACAGTAATTAAACCCTTTTCTCCCAAACACAGTAATCAATGCCCTCCCCCCCAAACACAGTAAATAAACCCCACTCCCCCAAACACAGTCATTAAACCCCTCTCCCCAAACACAGTAATTAACCCCCTCGCCACCAAACACAGTAATTAAACCCTCTCTCCCCCAAACACAGGAATTAACCCCGTCTCTCCCCAAAACACAGTAATTAAACCCTCTCTCCCCCAAACACAGTAATTAACCCCCTCTCCACCAAACACAGTAATTAAACCCCTCTCACAAACACAGTAATTAAACCCCTCTCTCCCAAATGCAGTAATTAAACCCCTCTCTCTCAAACACAGTTATTAAACCCCTCTCTCCCAAACGCAGTAATTAATGCCCTCTCCCCAAACACAGTAATTAATGCCCTCCCCCCAAACACAGTAATTAAACCCCTCTCTCCCAAACACAGTAATTAACCCCTCTCCGCCATACAGTAATTAAAACCCTCTCTCTCAAACACAGTAAATAAACCCCTCTCTCCCAAACGCAGTAATTAAACCCCTCTCTCTCAAGCACAGTAATTAAACCCCTCTCTCCCAAACACAGTAATTAAACCCCTCTCCCCAAAACACAGTAATTAAACCACTTTCTGCCAAACACAGTAATTAATGCCCTCTCCACCAAACACAGTAATTAATGCCCTCCCCCCAAACACAGTAATTAAACCCCTCTCTCCCACAAACAGTAATTAATGCCCTCTCACCAAACACAGTAATTAATGCCCTCCCCCCAAACACAGTAATTAAACCCCTCTCTCCCAAACACAGTAATTAACCCCGCTCCACCATCCTGTGATTAAAACCCTCACTCCCAAACACAGTAATTAAACCCCTCTCTCTCAAACACAGTAATTAAACCCCTCTCTCCCAAACGCAGTAATTAATGCCCTCTCCCCCAAACATAGTAATTAAACCGCTCTCTCCCAAACACAGTAATTAAGCCCCTCTCCCTCAAACACAGTAATTAAACCCCTCTCTCCCAAACGCAATAATTAATGCCCTCTCCCCCAAACACAGTAATTAAACCCCTCTCTCCCAAACACAGTAATTAAACCCCTCCCTCCCAAACACAGTAATTCATGCCCTTTCTCCCAAACACAGTAATTAAACCCTTTCTCCCAAACACAGTAATCAATGCCCTCCCCCCAAACACAGTAAATAAACCCCTCTCCCCCAAACACAGTAATTAACCCCCTCGCCACCAAACACAGTAATTAACTCCGTCTCTCCCCCAAACACAGTAATTAACCCCGTCTCTCCCCCAAACACAGTAATTAACCCCGTCTCTCCCCCAAACACAGTTATTAAACCCTCTCTCCCCCAAACACAATAATTAACCCCCTCTCCACCAAACACAGTAATTAATGCCCTCTCTCCCAAACACAGTAATTAATGCCCTCTCCCCCAAACACAGTAATTAAACCCCTCTCTCCCAAATGCAGTAATTAAACCCCTCTCTCTCAAACACAGTAATTAAACCCCTCTCTCCCAATTGCAGTAATTAATGCCCTCTCTCCAAACACAGTAATTAAACCCCTCCCCAAACACAGTAATTAATGCCATCCCCCCAAACACAGTAATTAAACCCCTCTCTCCCAAACACAGTAATTAACCCCTCTCTCCCAAACACAGTAATTAATGCCCTCTCTCCCAAACACAGTAATTAAACCGCTCTCTCCCAAACACAGTAAGTAACCCCTCTCCGCCATACAGTAATTAAAACCCTCTCTCCCAAACACAGTAATTAAACCCCTCTCTCCCAAACACAGTAATTAATGCCCTCTCTCCAAAACACAGTAATTAAACCCCTCTCTCTCAACACAGTAATTAATGCCCTCTCCACCAAACACAGTAATTAATGCCCTCTCCACCAAACACAGTAATTAATGCCCTCCCCCCAAACACAGTAATTAACCCCCTCTCCCTCAAACACAGTAATTAACCCCCTCTCCCTCAAACACAGTAATTAAACCCCTCTCCCTCAAACACAGTAATTAACCACATCTCCCTCAGACACAGTTATTAAACCCCTCTACCTCAAACACAGTAATTAGCCCCCTCTCCCCCAAATACAGTAATTAACCCCCCTCTCCCTCAAACACAGTAATTAGCCCCCTCTCCCTCAAAGACAGGAATTAGCCCCCTCTCACCTGAACACAGCAATTAAACCCCTCTCCGCCACACACAGTAACTGACCCCCTCTCCCCTAAACACAATAATTAACCTCCTAGCCCCTGAACACAGTAATTAACCCCCTCTCTCCAACATGCAGTAATTAACCCCCTACCACAAACACAGTAATTAACCCCTGACCCGAAACACAGTAATTAACCACCTCTCCCCTGAACACAGCAATTAAACCCTTCTCCTGCCACACACAGTAATTAACGCCCTCTCCGCTAAACACAATAATTAACACCCTACCCCCTAAACACAGTAATTAACTCCCTCTCCCCTGAACACAGCAATTAAACCCTTCTCCGCCACACAGAATAATAAACCCCCTACCCCCTAAACACAGTAACTAACCCCCTCACCCCTGAACACAGCAATTAAACCCCTCTCCGTCACACAGAATAATTAACCCCCTAAACACAATCATTACTGCCTCTCCCCTGAACACAGCAATTAAACCCTTCTCCGTCACACAGAATAATTAACCCCCAACCCCTAAACACAGTAATTAACTCCCTCTCTCCAACATGCAGTAATTAACCCCCTCTATCTCAAACACAGTAATTAACCCCCTCTCTCCAACATGCAGTAATTAACCCCCTCTCTCCAACATGCAGTAATTAACCACCTCTCTCCAGCATGCAGTAATTAACCCCCTCTCTCCAACATGCAGTAATTAACCCCCTCTCTCCCAAACACAGTAATTAATGCTCTCCCCCCCACACACAGTAATTAAACCCCTCTATCTCAAACACAGTAATTAACCCCCTCTCTCCAACATGCAGTAATTAACCCCCTCTCTCCAACATGCAGCAATTAACCCCCTCTCTCCAACATGCAGTAATTAACCCGCTCTCTCCCAAACACAGTAATTAACCCCATCTCCCTCAAACACAGTAATTAAACCCCTTTACCTCAAACACAGTAATTAGCCCCCTCGCCACCAAACACAGTAATTAAACCCTCTCTCCCCCAAACACAGGAATTAACCCCGTCTCTCCCCAAAACACAGTAATTAAACTCTCTCTCCCCCAAACACAGTAATTAACCCCCTCACCACCAAACACAGTAATTAAACCCCTCTCACAAACACAGTAATTAATGCCCTCTCTCCCAAACACAGTAATTAAACCCCTCTCTCTCAAACACAGTTATTAAACCCCTCTCTCCCAAACGCAGTAATTAATGCCCTCTCCCCAAACACAGTAATTAATGCCCTCCCCCCAAACACAGTAATTAAACCCCTCTCTCCCAAACACAGTAATTAACCCCTCTCCGCCATACAGTAATTAAAACCCTCTCTCTCAAACACAGTAAATAAACCCCTCTCTCCCAAACGCAGTAATTAAACCCCTCTCTCTCAAGCACAGTAATTAAACCCCTCTCTCCCAAACACAGTAATTAAACCCCTCTCCCCAAAACACAGTAATTAAACCACTTTCTGCCAAACACAGTAATTAATGCCCTCTCCACCAAACACAGTAATTAATGCCCTCCCCCCAAACACAGTAATTAAACCCCTCTCTCCCACAAACAGTAATTAATGCCCTCTCACCAAACACAGTAATTAATGCCCTCCCCCCAAACACAGTAATTAAACCCCTCTCTCCCAAACACAGTAATTAACCCCTCTCCGCCATACAGTAATTAAAACCCTCTCTCTCAAACACAGTAAATAAACCCCTCTCTCCCAAACGCAGTAATTAAACCCCTCTCTCTCAAGCACAGTAATTAAACCCCTCTCTCCCAAACACAGTAATTAAACCCCTCTCCCCAAAACACAGTAATTAAACCACTTTCTGCCAAACACAGTAATTAATGCCCTCTCCACCAAACACAGTAATTAATGCCCTCCCCCCAAACACAGTAATTAAACCCCTCTCTCCCACAAACAGTAATTAATGCCCTCTCACCAAACACAGTAATTAATGCCCTCCCCCCAAACACAGTAATTAAACCCCTCTCTCCCAAACACAGTAATTAACCCCGCTCCACCATCCTGTGATTAAAACCCTCACTCCCAAACACAGTAATTAAACCCCTCTCTCTCAAACACAGTAATTAAACCCCTCTCTCCCAAACGCAGTAATTAATGCCCTCTCCCCCAAACACAGTAATTAAACCGCTCTCTCCCAAACACAGTAATTAAACCCCTCTCTCTCAAACACAGTAATTAAACCCCTCTCTCCCAAACGCAATAATTAATGCCCTCTCCCCCAAACACAGTAATTAAACCCCTCTCTCCCAAACACAGTAATTAAACCCCTCCCTCCCAAACACAGTAATTCATGCCCTTTCTCCCAAACACAGTAATTAAACCCTTTTCTCCCAAACACAGTAATCAATGCCCTCCCCCCAAACACAGTAAATAAACCCCTCTCCCCCAAACACAGTAATTAACCCCCTCGCCACCAAACACAGTAATTAACCCCGTCTCTCCCCCAAACACAGTAATTAACCCCGTCTCTCCCCCAAACACAGTAATTAACCCCGTCTCTCCCCCAAACACAGTTATTAAACCCTCTCTCCCCCAAACACAATAATTAACCCCCTCTCCACCAAACACAGTAATTAATGCCCTCTCTCCCAAACACAGTAATTAATGCCCTCTCCCCCAAACACAGTAATTAAACCCCTCTCTCCCAAATGCAGTAATTAAACCCCTCTCTCTCAAACACAGTAATTAAACCCCTCTCTCCCAATTGCAGTAATTAATGCCCTCTCTCCAAACACAGTAATTAAACCCCTCCCCAAACACAGTAATTAATGCCATCCCCCAAACACAGTAATTAAACCCCTCTCTCCCAAACACAGTAATTAACCCCTCTCTCCCAAACACAGTAATTAATGCCCTCTCTCCCAAACACAGTAATTAAACCGCTCTCTCCCAAACACAGTAAGTAACCCCTCTCCGCCATACAGTAATTAAAACCCTCTCTCCCAAACACAGTAATTAAACCCCTCTCTCCCAAACACAGTAATTAATGCCCTCTCTCCAAAACACAGTAATTAAACCCCTCTCTCTCAACACAGTAATTAATGCCCTCTCCACCAAACACAGTAATTAATGCCCTCTCCACCAAACACAGTAATTAATGCCCTCCCCCCAAACACAGTAATTAACCCCCTCTCCCTCAAACACAGTAATTAAACCCCTCTCCCTCAAACACAGTAATTAACCACATCTCCCTCAGACACAGTTATTAAACCCCTCTACCTCAAACACAGTAATTAGCCCCCTCTCCCCCAAATACAGTAATTAACCCCCCTCTCCCTCAAACACAGTAATTAGCCCCCTCTCCCTCAAAGACAGGAATTAGCCCCCTCTCACCTGAACACAGCAATTAAACCCCTCTCCGCCACACACAGTAACTGACCCCCTCTCCCCTAAACACAATAATTAACCTCCTAGCCCCTGAACACAGTAATTAACCCCCTCTCTCCAACATGCAGTAATTAACCCCCTACCACAAACACAGTAATTAACCCCTGACCCGAAACACAGTAATTAACCACCTCTCCCCTGAACACAGCAATTAAACCCTTCTCCGCCACACACAGTAATTAACGCCCTCTCCGCTAAACACAATAATTAACCCCCTACCCCCTAAACACAGTAATTAACTCCCTCTCCCCTGAACACAGCAATTAAACCCTTCTCCGCCACACAGAATAATAAACCCCCTACCCCCTAAACACAGTAACTAACCCCCTCACCCCTGAACACAGCAATTAAACCCCTCTCCGTCACACAGAATAATTAACCCCCTAAACACAATCATTACTGCCTCTCCCCTGAACACAGCAATTAAACCCTTCTCCGTCACACAGAATAATTAACCCCCAACCCCTAAACACAGTAATTAACTCCCTCTCTCCAACATGCAGTAATTAACCCCCTCTATCTCAAACACAGTAATTAACCCCCTCTCTCCAACATGCAGTAATTAACCCCCTCTCTCCAACATGCAGTAATTAACCACCTCTCTCCAGCATGCAGTAATTAACCCCCTCTCTCCAACATGCAGTAATTAACCCCCTCTCTCCCAAACACAGTAATTAATGCTCTCCCCCCCACACACAGTAATTAAACCCCTCTATCTCAAACACAGTAATTAACCCCCTCTCTCCAACATGCAGCAATTAACCCCCTCTCTCCAACATGCAGCAATTAACCCCCTCTCTCCAACATGCAGTAATTAACCCGCTCTCTCCCAAACACAGTAATTAACCCCATCTCCCTCAAACACAGTAATTAAACCCCTCTACCTCAAACACAGTAATTAGCCCCCTCTCCCCCAAATACAGTAATTAAACCCCCTCTCCCTCAAACACAGTAATTAGCCCCCTCTCCCTCAAACACAGTAATTAGCCCCCTCTCCCCTGAACACAGCAATTAAACCCCTCTCCGCCACACACAGTAACTGACCCCTCTCCCCTAAACACAATAATTAACCTCCTACCCCCTAAACACAGTAATTAACCCCCTCTCTCCAACATGCAGGAATTAACCACCTACCCCGAACACAGTAATTAACCCCTGACCCTAAACACAGTAATTAACCACCTCTCCCCTGAACACAGCAATTAAACACTTCTCCGCCACACACAGTAATTAACCCCCTCTCCGCTAAACACAATAATTAACCCCCTACCCCCTAAACACAGTAATTAACTCCCTCTCCCCTGAACACAGCAATTAAACCCTTCTCCGCCACACAGAATAATAAACCCCCTACCCCCTAAACACAGTAATTAACCCCCTCTCCCCTGAACACAGCAATTAAACCCTTCTCCGTCACACAGAATAATTAACCCCCTACCCTCTAAACACAGTAATTAACTCCCTCTCCCCTGAACACAGCAATTAAACCCTTCTCCGTCACACATAGTAATTAACCCCCACCCCCTGAACACAGTAATTAACTCCCTCTCTCCAACATGCAGTAATTAACCCCCTCTCTCCAACATGCAGTAATTAACCCCTCTCTCCAGCATGCAGTAATTAACCCCCTCTCTCCAACATGCAGCAATTAACCCCCTCTCTCCAACATGCAGTAATTAACCCCCTCTCTCCCAAACACAGTAATTAAACCCCTCTCCCCCAAACACAGTAATTAAACCCCTTTCTCCCAAACACAGTAATTAAACCCCTCTCCCTCAAACACAGTAATTAACACCATCTCACTCAAACACAATAATTAACCCCCTCTCCCTCAAACACAGTAATTAACCCCCTCTCCCTCAAACACAGTAATTAAACCCCTCTCCATCAAACGCAGTAATTAACCCCATCTCCCTCAAACGCAGTAATTAACCCCATCTCCCTCAAACACAGTAATCAAACCCCTCTCCCTCAAACACAGTAATTAGCCCCCTCTCCCTCAACCACAGTAATTAAACCCCCTCTCTCTTAAACACAGTAATTAACCCCCTCTCCCTCAAACACAGTAATTAACCCCCCTCTATTCCAATGATGACGAATGTGATATAAAATAGTTACTTTAGAGTTACTAGTTAATGTAATGTAGAAATAAGCCACTTTGATTTTTGCAGTTAGGGACAAAGGAATTTGAGACCGCATGGAAAAAGCAGGAAGAGGTGTGTCTATGAGGGTGATGCTTCATTGATAGGGGCCAGAGAAAGGGATTGGAAGTGAGCCAATCAGAATAGATCGAACAGGTCAGGAGGGACATAGGCTGACCTATGTCCGTCGAGTATGTGAAACTTGATACCATTTGAACTGATTTTGCAGAGATCCCTTTGTCTGTTAGTTCAGTCGTTTTCTGGAATGAAAGAGGCTGGATGTCTCTTACATTTCTGTAAGATGATTAAGCTTGCAAGCTAAATAAATAACTTCTGTTTACGTGCGAATCCGTCTCAACCTTTATTGAGGCCAGACTGAAAGAGAAAGAAATTTGGAGATCAACATTTGGTGCCGAAACCCGGGATTTCTCTGGGCGATCCTGTTCCAACTGCGAAATCAGAATTAGACTGATTATGAACAGGAGGACGGGAACAAAGGGCCCTCAATGTAGAAATGGAAAACGACCAGCATTGATTGTTCCCCTCTTCTTATCGTCTGATTAGTCTGGTCACTCGCGGTTGGCACAGAAAGACCGCCTCGACGAAATCACAGGTCAGTCTGGGGATTAGCACTTTAATTGATGGGATTTCATATTGTTGTTTCGGCTTGGGTTAGGGTTTTGGGCTGATGGGACTTTAAATAATAAAGGTTCAGTCTATTATTAGGGTTCAGAGGCTGATGTGACTTAAATAATAAAGGTTCAGTCTATTATCGGGGTTCAGAGGCTGATGTGACTTAAATAATAAAGGTTCAGTCTATTATTAGGGTTCAGAGGCTGATGGGACTTTAAATAATAAAGGTTCAGTCTATTATATGGGTTCAGGGGCTGATGGGACTTCAATAGATGGGGGTTCAGTCCAGTATAACTGTTTTTAAATCTGAAGATGGTTCAACTCTATGTGTGAGTGTTTTAAATATATAGTTGATTAAGCTAAAATTGTCTCCTTGGACTGTAAAGTTCCGAGGTCTAGTTGAGATTGTGAGGTTGAAGCAGAAGTCTCTCAAAGGGTTAACAGCAGCAGGCGGAGTTGAAAACAGACAGTGCTTCTCACTCAGGCTTTGAGATAACAGCAGCAGCCGTAGTGTAATCGGATACCTTTCCTTTGAGTCAGTGAACACCAGCAAAGTTACGTTTTGAATTAATTAAAGGAAACCAGTGGGTTTCTCCACCTCTTTGATAAAAGTTATTATTTTCGAAAGCAATTGATTGAAATTGCCAGAATCTTAAATTTTACTTACTTGAAATAAGGTTTATCTCATTTTATCTGGAGATTAATAGAAACTTAAAGAAGATCATGGACACCATTTTAAAAGTGTCAATCTGGAGATGATAATTGATTTTGCTGATACTTATGATAGTTGATTTTGCTAATACTTATGTGTATGTAACAGAAAAAAAACTTGTTAAAAGAAAAAATTGTTAAGATAAAGAAATAATTAAGTTGTAAATGTTATACAAGTTTGTGTTAAGCAAATTGTAAATTTAGTTCTGAGTTGAGATCAGAGCTAAGCTTGCAAGTTGCAGTAATTCAATTTGAATTTTCAAACATTTTTAAGTTTAAAAAAAAAAGAGAGCAAATAGAGAAAAGAAGGACACAGATCTTGAATGCGTTGAATAGCACATTTCAAAGGCCCATAAATCTTTCTGTTATCTTAGACCTAAAACCTAGGAAGATTGATGAGCCATAGGAATGTCTGGGGCGTTTTAATGAAATCTACCGGGGGCAGTCAGGCGATTTGCTGTATCAAAATGGTCAGAATTCCCCTCAATACTGTGCTATGTTAATGCATTGCCTACCACCTTCTGTGGTTACTGCTGTGAAATGTAATAACATGAATTGGACAGAGAACGACCCTTCCCAGATGGCAAGGGCAGTCAGATTTTACTGGAAGGAGGGTGTAGGCCAAGAAGGAGGCTCAGTTACAAAGGTTAAGACTGAGTATGTAATGAAAAAGGATGATCTGCGATCCCAACAAGCGGCAGAAATGGTAGTTTACCAGCAGGAGCTCCAATATAGTGACTTTGGGTGGGTGGATCAGCGAAGAGGAGGATGAGACAACAGTGCTATATTTCTATCACCCCCCAGTGGTGGACGTTAGACATTGAACAGCCACTATCACTGCATCACGTTACCCTGGCCTATGACAGAACTGGACGAAACAGGGAGTTGGAGGACAAATACCGGCCATTACTTGAGACCGAATGGCCAGTCAAGGTTACAGCCACAGTCACGGGAAAAGAAGGTACAGCCGATTTTGTTACAATATCACCACATTTATGGCCACAGTCAGCTTCGGTAAGCCCTCATATTACACGTCAGGTCCATGACCAGTACCATGCCAGGGATATGGGGCGAATGGTCAGCATCTTACCGCAGCTCGTCAGAATAGGTATGAGATATACCTTTTGAACAATCCACGTCTGACATTTAAATACTGTACCACTATCAATCCAGCCTGTTTTCTTAGTGGTCCCCCTGTCCATGAAGACGCACCTGGCCACGACTGTTTAGCCTTGATTCAGGAAACTACCACAATAAGGGGCGATTTGAGTGACATTTCGTCAGAACAACCTGACATGATTATGTGTGGTCAAATATCCCACCGGGGTTTAGTTAATGACCTACTGCAGGCCCTCCTTCTGCCAGCGCAGATTTCCGTTATTAAATGCGCTGCCCACACGAATGGTACAACCCCAGTTGACGTTGGTAATGAACGAGCAGATTGTGCAGCGCGCACAGCCGCACAAATTCAGCAAGTGATGGTGCCTAAAATGTTAAGTCAGACTAAACGATCTACTATGAATGTGTCTGCTTCTGACAAGCCAATGCCAACCATCCAAGACGTCATAAGGTTACAGGAGGACGCTCCTGAGAGTGATAAACAAATGTGGAAACGGTTAGGTTGTACATATGATTCTGTTTCCTCTTTATGGACCACGCCTGCACATCAGACTTGTATGTCTGATGTACTGGCTTTATGGGTCATCGAATGTGTACACTTTGCAACTCATTGTGGGGCTCGGGGGACTAGTAATTTGTTGCTGGACACTTGGTGGCACCCTAAAATGCAGGGGTTGGCCCAAAGTATCAGTAATCGGTGTTTGATTTGTCAGCAATATAACACCGGAAAAGGTATCCCTTGTGGGAAGGGGCAAACCCCGTTGCCCAGTGGTCCCTTTGAGACGCTCCAAATGGATTACATTGAGTTGGAAAGGTGTCAATGTTATAAATATGTTTTGGTCATTGTGGATGTGTTCAGCAGATGGGTTGAGGCGTATCCGACTATCTATAGTAAAGCTGCTACTGTGGTTAAAGTCTTGATGAGGGAAATCATTCCCCGGTACGGTATACCAGCTCAGTTAAGTTCTGATAATGGGCCTCATTTTATTGGACAAATTAACAAGGAGTTTTGCTCCCAGTTGGGCATACGCCAGCAGTTATACTGTGCTTACAGACCGCAGGCAGCCGGGGTGGTTGAGAGACACAATCAGACCCTCAAAACTAAATTGGCTAAATTAAGAGCAGACACGGGACTGACATGGCTTAAGTTGCTCCCCGTTGCCCTCTTCCAGCTGCGGGTTACACCTGCGGGACCGGCCCGGCTCTCTCCCGCCGAGATTCTTTATGGCAGGCCTCTTAGAACTCCCTGGAGCCTGCAGGTTCCCAGACTGGTTCAGTTTCATCAGATGACTGAAGAAATGACCACCTATGTTCTAGCCCTTACGCAAGTGCTCAAGGAACTCCATGGCCCAGTCCGTGCGGCTCACCAGCCATTGCCCCAGTACCTAGCTCACTTTCAGTCCAGCCCGGTAGTTATGTAATGGTCAAAAATTGGACTAGGAAGGGGTCGGAGCCGCGATGGGACGGGCCCTTCCAAGTTCTCCTTACCACCCCCACAGCAGTTAAAGTGGAGGGGCGAAGTGCTTGGGTCCACCTACATCACTGTAAATTGAGTCCATCTCCACTACTGTAAAAGGTCGGATACTAACCTGCCTCCCTTCTCCAGTGCTATTTTACAGGTGTGGAGCATGATGGAGTGGCTACGCATCGTCTGTCTGATATTTGGCCTCACTTCGCTTGGCGTGTTATTGGCGATGGACATAGAAAAGGGGAATATTATGTATCTGTGTAGCCCCAACCAATCTACAAGGATACATCACCTATGCAAAGGTGATGTTCTTCACTGCCCCCATATACGAGGACATGGTATCGACTCATGGAAGGTCATCAAAGTTAAGGAGAATGCGGGAGTCATGAAGCAGCTGCACCGGCCCCGGCGATGGGAAGGGAACATTATATGGACATTGCCTTGTTTTTGGAATACATGTAAATTTGATTTTGAATGTGTTAAAAGTGGTACAATAAAGGTAACATCAGGCTGTCAGAAGAGTGTAGGAAGAGACCATGAGAAAGAGAAAGGGACTAGAGAGAGGACGGGGCGTGTGAGAAGGGAAGTACAGCTAGAACGTAGGTTACCGGGAGATGCACTTAAGTTAATTAAAGGCCAAACTGAGGAAAACCCGGGTAGTATGAATCTCTTCTACCAGATTTACCACCGTCTGTATGGCCAGGGACGGGTTGTCTGCTACCCAAACCCCGCAGCGGTGTCTAGGTTATTTTCTGTTTCACCGCTTTGGGGCACTCCCCAAACGGTGGTTCATTGTCAGCGTTCCGAGCCATTGCCCGAGCAAGTCACTCTTCCTTACGATCCGGATTCAGCACCACCGGCTATTTGCCTTCCCCTTCCTTGGGGTAATCCCCACTCACAGTACGATAGGCTGCGACGGTGGAGGGCGTACATACCTAGCCACTTCACTCCCAATAGGGATTCCCGGTCGTACGAGAATTGCTTCAGCAGTGAAGGGTACGGCTGTTTGCTGGTAGAGGTGGACACAAATATAACATGTCTGTTTCCCACCTGTACGGACAGGAGGTGCCATATCACCCAGGCGTCTGGCCAATGCGTTTGTTACAACATCACTTGCGTTCCATTGAACGCTGGCCTCCAGCCCCTTTGTGGCTGGGCGAATGTCTCTCATATCACTGTTGGGAATAGGGCTTTCTGCATTGCTGGGCGGCCCGAATGGGCATTTCAAAATTGGATAAACTGGGCTACTGGGAGGTCCTTACGCAACCGATATGCTGATTGTGATGCTAGTCTCCACACGGAACAAGGATACTACTTTTTATTTAATGGTACGGCGACCAATGTTTTGTCACCCCATTTCCCCGCCGAATTGCTATAGGGACTCTAGTCCCTACCACAGTCCCCTGCCCTTCGGCGTGGAACCTGCATAATCAGTTAGCACGCCGGGCAGTCTCTGCTGAATTTTGCGAGAACTGGAAAAAACCTCAGGTTCTTGCACCCAACCGGGGCCACTCAGCCGGGTGGGGCATTCTGAGCGTATTGATACTGGGAGGTGTGGGGGGTTCCTTGGCTGTTAGTGATCGGAATTATTTTATTTGCGGCCTTACCATCTTGGGAAATGAAACCTTGGGAGCCCTCGGGGCAATAACTAAGGAGTTGTCTCAGCTACGGTTGTTTGCAATGCAGAACCGGTATGCTCTTGACTATCTTCTGGCCCGTGAGGGTGGGGTATGCGCCATAGTACAGGGCAAGTGTATTATGGGGATTCAGGACTTGACTGCTAACATTACTAAATTTATGGATCGCATACGGGATCACTTGGACGGGATGCAGGATCCTGACTCTTGGGGTAACTGGGGATTTGGAGGATGGAAGGACTGGTTGATAAATATGGCCATGTATCTAGTGGTAGCTATCGGCTGCATCTTTGTGGGCCTGGCCATCCTTAAATGTGTGATGGGTAGAATGCTGGGTGCACTGGATCAGATCACCGCCCCAATCACCGAGAAAAAATTTAACTGTTAAAATCCATGAGGGTGAAGCAGATGAAGGGGGGCTAAGACAGGAATTGGAAATGCAGCGATGGATCTTTTTAGATGAGGAACCGTAGCTATAGATTGGATAGTTCGGTTATCATGGAATGATAAAAGGAGGGAATGACGAATGTGATATAAAATAGTTACTTTAGAGTTACTAGTTAATGTAATGTAGAAATAAGCCACTTTGATTTTTGCAGTTAGGGACAAAGGAATTTGAGACCGCATGGAAAAAGCAGGAAGAGGTGTGTCTATGAGGGTGATGCTTCATTGATAGGGGCCAGAGAAAGGGATTGGAAGTGAGCCAATCAGAATAGATCGAACAGGTCAGGAGGGACATAGGCTGACCTATGTCCGTCGAGTATGTGAAACTTGATACCATTTGAACTGATTTTGCAGAGATCCCTTTGTCTGTTAGTTCAGTCGTTTTCTGGAATGAAAGAGGCTGGATGTCTCTTACATTTCTGTAAGATGATTAAGCTTGCAAGCTAAATAAATAACTTCTGTTTACGTGCGAATCCGTCTCAACCTTTATTGAGGCCAGACTGAAAGAGAAAGAAATTTGGAGATCAACAATGACAGTAATTTACCGTCTCCCCAAAACACAGTAATTAAACCCCTCTCTCTCAAACACAGTAATTAAACCCCTCTCTCCCAAACGCAGTAATTAATGCCCTCTCCCCCAAACACAGTAATTAATGCCCTCTCCCCCAAACACAGTAATTAAACCCCTCTCTCCCAAACACAGTAATTAATGCCCTTTCTCCCAAACGCAGTAATTAATGCCCTCTCCCCCAAACACAGTAATTAAACCCCTCTCTCCCAAACACAGTAATTAATGCCCTTTCTCCCAAACACAGTAATTAAACCATTTTCTCCCAAACACAGTAATCAATGCCCTCCCCCCCAAACACAGTAAATAAACCCCACTCCCCCAAACACAGTCATTAAACCCCTCTCCCCAAACACAGTAATTAACCCCCTTGCCACCAAACACAGTAATTAAACCCTCTCTCCCCCAAACACAGTAATTAACCCCGTCTCTCCCCAAAACACAGTAATTAAACCCTCTCTCCCCCAAACACAGTAATTAACCCCCTCTCTCCCAAACACAGTAATTAATGCCCTCTCCCCAAACACAGTAATTAATGCCCTCCCCCCAAACACAGTAATTAATGCCCTCCCCTCAAACACAGTAATTAAACCCCTCTCTCCCAAATGCAGTAATTAAACCCCTCTCTCTCAAACACAGTAATTAAACCCCTCTCTCCCAAACGCAGTAATTAATGCCCTCTCCCCAAACACAGTAATTAATGCCCTCCCCCCTAACACAGTAATTAAACCCCTCTCTCGCAAACACAGTAATTAAACCCTCTCCGCCATACAGTAATTAAAACCCTCTCTCTCAAACACAGTAAATAAACCCCTCTCTCCCAAACGCAGTAATTAAACCCCTCTCTCTCAAGCACAGTAATTAAACCCCTCTCTCCCAAACACAGTAATTAAACCCCTCTCTCAAACACAGTAATTAAACCCCTCTCTCCCAAACGCAGTAATTAATGCCCTCTCCCCCAAACACAGTAATTAAACCCCTCTCTCCCAAACACAGTAATTAAACCCCTCCCTCCCAAACACAGTAATTCATGCCCTTTCTCCCAAACACAGTAATTAAACCCTTTTCTCCCAAACACTGTAATCAATGCCCTCCCCCCAAACACAGTAAATAAACCCCTCTCCCCAAACACAGTAATTAACCCCCTCGCCACCAAACACAGTAATTAAACACTCTCTCCCCCAAACACAGTAATTAACTCCGTCACTCCCCCAAACACAGTAATTAAACCCCTCTCGCTCAAACACAGTAATTAATGCCCTCTCCCCCAAACAGTAATTAAACCCCTCTCTCCCAAATGCAGTAATTAAACCCCTCTCTCTCAAACACAGTAATTAAACCCCTCTCTCCCAATCGCAGTAATTAATGCCCTCTCCCCAAACACAGTAATTAAACCCCTCCCCAAACACAGTAATTAATGCCATCCCCCCAAACACAGTAATTAAACCCCTCTCTCCCAAACACAGTAATTAACCCCTCTCTCCCAAACACAGTAATGAATGCCCTCTCTCCCAAACACAGTAATTAAACCCCTCTCTCCCAAACACAGTAATTAAACCCCTCTCTCCCAAACACAGTAATTAATGCCCTCTCTCCCAAACACAGTAATTAAACCCCTCTCTCTCAACACAGTAATTAATGCCCTCTCCACCAAACACAGTAATTAATGCCCTCCCCCCAAACACAGTAATTAAACCCCTCTCTCCCAAACACAGTAATTAATGCCCTCTCCCCAAACACAGTAATTAATGCCATCCCGCCAAACACAGTAATTAAACCCCTCTCTCCCAAACACAGTAATTAACCCCTCTCCGCCATACAGTAATTAAAACCCTCTCTCCCAAACACAGTAATTAAACCCCTCTCTCCCAAACACAGTAATTAATGCCCTCTCTCCCAAACACAGTAATTAAACCCCTCTCTCTCAACACAGTAATTAATGCCCTCTCCCCCAAACACAGGAATTAAACCCCTTTCTCCCAAACACAGTAATTAAACCCCTCTCTCCCAAACACAGTAATTAAACCCCTCTCTCCCAAACACAGTAATTAATGCCCTATCCCCCAAACACAGTGATTAAACCCCTCTCCCCCAAACACAGTAATTAATGCCATCTTCCCAAACACAGTAATTAAACCCCCTCTCCCCCAAACACAGTAATTAAACCCCTCTCTCCCAAACACAGTAATTAAACCCCTTTCTCCCAAACACAGTAATTAATGCCCTCTCCCCCAAACACAGTAATTAAACCCCCTCTCCCCCACACACAGTAATTAAGCCCCCTCTCCCCCACACACAGTAATTAAACCCCCTCTCCCCCATACACAGTAATTAAACCCCCTCTACCCTCACACACAGTAATTAAACCCCCTGTACCCTCACACAGTAATTAACCTACTCTCCCCAAACAGTAATTTATCCCCTCTTTCCCAAACACAGTAATTAAACCCCTTTCTCCCAAACACAGTAATTAATGCCCTCTCTCCGAAACACAGGAATTAATGCCCTCTCCCCCACACACAGTAATTAAACCCCTCACCCCACACACAGCAATTAAACCCCTTTCTCCCAAACACAGTAATTAATGCCCTCTCCCCACACACAATAATAAAACCCCCTCTTCCCCAAACACAATAATTAAACCCCCTCTCCCCCAAACAGTAATTAAACCCCCTCTCCCCCACACACAGTAATTAAACCCCCTCTCCCCCAAACACAGTAATTAAACCCCTCTCTCCCAAACACGGTAATTAAACCCCCTCTCCCCCAAACACAATAATTAAACCCACTCTATCCCTCACACAGTAATTAATTACCTCTTTCCCACACACAGTTATTAACCCCCGCTCTCCCACACACAGTAATTAACCCTCCTCTATCCCACACACAGTAATTAACCCCTCTCTCCCACACAGTAATTAACCCCTCTCTCTCAACCACAGTAATTAACCACCTCTCTCCAACACACAGTAAATAACTCCCTCTCCCCCACTCATAGTAATTAACCCACTCTCCCCCACGCACAGTAATTAACCCCCTCTCCCCCACACACAGTAATTTACCCCCTCTCCCCCACACAGTAAATAACCCCCCTCTCCCCAACAGTAATGAACCCCCTCTCCCCCACACAAATGAATTAACTCCCCCTCTTCCACATGCAGTTATTAACCCCTCTCTCCAACAAAATGAATTAACCTCCTCTCTCCCACAGGTAGTAATTAACCCCCTCTCCACAAACAAAGTAATTAACCCCATCCTGCACCAGACACAGTAATTAACCCCATCCCCCACCAAACACGGTACTTAAACCTCCTCTTCCCAAACACAGTAATCAAACCCTTCTCCCCACTCAGTAATTAACTCCCTCCCCTAAACACAGTAATTAAGGCCCTCGCCATCAAACACTGTAATTAGACCTCTCTACCCCATACACAGTAAGTAACACCATGTCCCCACAACATAGTAATTAACCATCTCTTCCGCACACCGAGTAATTAAACCCCCCATCCCAACCACAGTAATTTACCCTGTCTCCCCCAAACACAATAATTAACACCCTTTCCACCAAACACAGTAATTAAACCCCTCTCCCCCAAACACAGTAATTAACCCCTATCTCCATAACACTGTAATTAACCCCCTTTCCACCAAACACAGTAATTAAACCCCTCTCCCCCAAACACAGTAATTAACCCCCATCCCCATAACACAGTAATTAAACCCCTCTCCCCCACAGTAATTAAACCCCCTCTCCCCCACACACAGTAATTAACCCCATCCCCATAACACAGTAATTAACCCCCTTTCCACCAAACACAGTAATTAAACCCCTCTCCCCCAAACACAGTAATTAACCCCCATCCCCATAACACAGTAATTAAACCCCTCTCCCCCACAGTAATTAAACCCCCTCTCCCCCACACACAGTAATTAAACCCCCTCTACCCTCACACACAGAAATTAACCCCCTCTCCCCCACACACAATAATTAAACCCCCTCTCTCCACACACAATGATTAACCCCCTCTCCCCCACACTCAGTAACTAAACCCCCTCTACCCACACACAATAATTAACCCCCTCTCCCCCACACACAGTAATTAAACCCCCTTTACCCTCACACACAGTAATTAACCCCCTCTCCCCCACACACAGTAATTAAACCCCCTCTCTCCACACACAATGATTCACCCCCTCTCCCCCACACTCAGTAACTAAACCCCCTCTACCCACACACAATAATTAACCCCCTCTCCCTCACACACAGTAATTAACCCCCTCTACCCTCACACACATTAATTAAACCCCTCTACCCCAACACAGTAATTAAACCCCCTCTACCCTCACACACAGTAATTAACCCCCTCTCCCCCACACACAGTAATTAAACCCCTGTCCCCCAAACACAGTAATTAACCCCCTCTACCCTCACATGTAATTATCCCCATTCCCAAAACACAGCAATTAACCACTCTCTCCCAAACACAATATTTGACCTCCTCTCCCCCACACACAATAATTGCCCCCACAAACATTAATTAACCCCCCATCCCCCACACACAGTAATTAACCCGTCTCTCCCAAACACAGTAATTAACCCCACCTTTCCCAAACACAGTAATTAAACCACTCCCCCCCCCCAAATGCACAGTAATTATCCCCTCTCACCACAAACCATAATTAACCCCCTTTCCCCCACAACCCCCTGTCTCAACATAGTAATTAACCCCCCCCCCCCCCCTTCTCCCCTGGGCCGGTTTTTCTCAGGTGGCTAGACAGCTGGTTTGTAATTCAATTCCCATACCAGCTTACCCGAACAGGCGCCAGAATGTGGCGACTAGGGGCTTTTCACAGTAACTTCATACTTGTGACAATAAAAGATTATTATTATTATTATTATTAATAATCCCCTCTCTCACACACAGTAATTAAAACCCTTTCGCCCACACATCGTAATTATCTCCCTCTCCCACACACAATAAGTAAACACTCCTCCTCAAACACAGTAATTAACCCCTTCACCTCCACACAATAATTAACACTCTCTACCGAACACAATAATTAATCCCCCTATCTCAGACACACAATAATTAACCCCCCTATCCGAGACATACAATAATTAATCCCCCTGTCCCTCACAATAATTAACTCCCTCTTCCTCACATAAAATAATTATCCCCCTCCCACAAACATTAACCAACGCACCCTTATCCAAACACAGCAATTAACTCTCACCCCACACACAGTAATTAATCTTCTCTCTCACAAACACACTAATTAACCCCCTCACAAAAATTGACCCCCTCTTCACCAAGCATAGTAATTAACACCCTCTCCCCCCACATAGTAACCCCAGACTCAAAAATGAATTTCCTCTCCACACACAGAAATTCATTCAATCTCCCCAAACACAGTAATTAATCCCCTCCTCCTCAAACACAGTAATTAAACCCCTCTCCCCACACATAGTAATTAGCCCCATCCATCCCATGCACAGTAATTAACCCCCTGTTCCCAAAAGACACGAATTAACCAACTCTCGTCACTCACACACATTAATTAACCCCTCTCTACACACAACAGAGTAATAAACCCCACTCCGCCCACAACATAGTAATAAACCCCGCTCCACCCACAAACACTGGGCTAAATCGCTGGCTTTTAAAGCAGACCAAGGCAGGCCAGCAGCACGGTTCGATTCCCGTACCAGCCTCCCCGAACAGGCGCCGGAATGTGGCGACTAGGGGCTTTTCACAGTAACTTCATTGAAGCCTAATCGTGACAATAAGCGATTTTCATTTCATTTCACAGTAATTACCGCCCTCTCTTCCCTCACACACAGTAATAACCCCTCTCCAGTAATAAACACCGCTCCGCCCACACATAGTAATTAACCAACTCTCTGCCCTCACACTTAGTAATTAACCCCTCCCACCCATAACACAGTAATAAACCCCTCTCCACCCACACAAGTAATTAACCCCCTCTCCAGCCTCACACAGTAATTTACACCCTCTCCACCCATAAGCAGAGTAATCATTCCCCTCTCCATCCACACAGAGTTATTGATCTGACTATATCCACACACACAGCAATTAACCCCTCTCCACCACACACAGTAATTAACCCCTCTCCACCATATACAGTAATCTAACCCCCTCTCCACCACATACAGTAATCAACCCCCTCTCCACCATATACAGTAATTAACACCCTCTCCACCATATACAGTAATCTACCCCCTCTCCACCACACATAGTAATTAACCCCTCTCCACCACACACAATAACTAACCCCTCTCCACCATATAAAGTAATCAACCCCCTCTCCACCATATACAGTAATCAACCCCCTCTCCACCACACACAGTAATTAACCCCCTCTCCACCATATACAGTGATCTACCCCCTCTCCACCACACACAGTAATTAATCCCTCTCCACCACACACAGTAATTAACCCCTCTCCACCATATACAGTAATCAACCCCCTCTCCACCATATACAGTAATCAACCCCCTCTACACCACACACAGTAATTAACCCCCTCTCCACCATATACAGTGATCTACCCCCTCTCCACCACACACAGTAATTAACCCCTCTCCACCATATACAGTAATCAACCCCCTCTCCACCATATACAGTAATCAACCCCCTCTACACCACACACAGTAATTAACCCCCTCTCCACCATATACAGTAATCTACCCCCTCTCCACCACACACAGTAATTAACCCCTCTCCACCATATACAGTAATCTACCCCCTCTCCACCACACACAGTAATTAACCCCTCTCCCCCACACACAGTAATTAATCCCCTCTCCACCACACACAGTAATTAATCCCCTCTTCACCACACACAGTAATCAACCCTTCCCCACCACACACAGTAATGAGCCCCTCTCCCCCACACACAGTAATTAACCCCTCTCCCACACACAGTAATTAATCCCTCTCCCCCACACACAGTAATTAACCCCTCTCCCACACACAGTAATTAATCCCTCTCCCCCACACACAGTAATTAACCCCTCTCCACCACACACAGTAATTAACCCCTCTCCCACACACAGTAATTAATGCCTCTCCCCCACACACAGTAATTAATCCCTCTCCCCCACACACAGTAATTAACCCCTCTCACACACACAGTAATTAACCCCTCTCCCCCACACACAGTAATTAACCCCTCTCCACCACACATAGTAATTAACCCCTCTCCCCAACACAGTAATTAACCCCTCTCCACCACACACAGTAATTAACCCCTCTCCCACACACAGTAATTAATCCCGCTCCCCCACACACAGTAATTAACCCCTCTCCCACACACAGTAATTAATCCCTCTCCCCACACACAGTAATTAATCCCTCTCCCCCACACACAGTAATTAATCCCTCTCCCCCACACACAGTAATTAACCCCTCCCCCACACACAGTAATTAATCCCTCTCCCCCACACACAGTAATTAATCCCTCTCCCCACACACAGTAATTAACCCCTCTCCCACACACAGTAATTAATCCCTCTCCCCCACACACAATAATTAATCCCTCTCCCCCACACAGTAATTAACCCCTCTCCACCACACATAGTAATTAACCCCTCTCCCCCACACAGTAATTAACCCCTCTCCCCCACACAGTAATTAACCCCTCTCCACCACACACAGTAATTAACCCCTCTCCACCACACATAGTAATTAACCCCCTCTCCACCACACACATTAATTAACACCCTCTCCACCACACACAGTAATTACCCGTCTACAGCCACACTAAGTAATTAGCTACCTCCCCACCCACACATACAGTAGTTAACCATTTCTCCACCCACCCAGAAGCACAATACTTAACTCCCTCTCTACCAACACAAACTGTGCATCGTCACCCAGTGGAATATCCTGCCTTCCCATTCACCTTCACCCAGTGGAACATCCTGCCATCCCGCACACCTTCACCACCGGAACATCCTGCCATCCCGCACATCTTCACCCAGTGGAACATCCTGCCATCCCGCACACCTTCACCCAGTGGAACATCCTGCCATCCCGCACACCTTCACCCAGTGGAACATCCTGCCTTCCCATTCACCTTCACCCAGTGGACCATCCTGCCATCCCATAACCCTTCACCCAGTGGAACATCCTGCCATCCCGTACACCTTCACCCAGTGGAACATCCTGCCATCCCGCACACCTTCACCACTGGAACATCCTGCAATCCCATACATCCTTACCCAGTGGAACATCCTGCCATCCCATACACCTTCACAGTGGAACATCCTGCCATCCCGCACACCCTCACCCAGTGGAACATCCTGCCATCCGATGCCCCTTCACCCAGTGGAACATCCTGCCATCCCGCACACCTTCACCCAGTGGAATATCCTGCCATCTCGCACACCCTCACCCAGTGGAACATCCTGCCATCCCACACACCTTCACCCAGTGGACCATCCTGCCATTCTGCACACCCTCACCCAGTGGAACATCCTGCCATCCCGCACACCTTCACCGCCGGAACATCCTGCCATCCCATACACCCTCACCCAGTGGAACATCCTGCCATCCCACACACCCTCACCCAGTGGAATATCCTGCCATCCCATACACTCTCACCCAGTGGAACATCCTGCCATCCCACACACCCTCACCCAGTGGAACATCCTGCCATCCCGTACACCCTCACCCACTGGAACATCCTGCCATCCCGTACACCTTCACCCAGTGGAACATCCTGCCATCCCATACACCTTCACCCAGTGGAACATCCTGCCATCCCGTACATCCTCACCCAGTGGAACATCCTGCCATCCCGTACACCTTCACCCAGTGGAACATCCTGCCATCCTGTACATCCTCACCCAGTGGAACATCCTGCCATCTCGCACACCCTCACCCAGTGGAACATCCTGCCATCTCGCACACCTTCACCTAGTGGAACATCCTGCCATCCCGTACATCCTCACCCAGTGGAACATCCTGCCATCTCGCACACCCTCACCCAGTGGAACATTCTGCCATCCCACACACCCTCACCCAGTGGAACATCCTGCCATCCCGTACATCCTCACCCAGTGGAACATCCTGCCATCCTGTACACCTTCACCCAGTGGAACATCCTGCCATCCTGTACACCCTCACCCAGTGGAACATCCTGCCATCCCGTACATCCTCACCCAGTGGAACATCTTGCCATCCCGCACACCTTCACCCAGTAGAACATCCTGCCATCCTGTATACCTTCACCCAGTGGAACATCCTGCCATCCCGCACACCTTCACCCAGTGGGACATCCTGCCATCTCGCACACCCTCACCCAGTGGAACATCCTGCCATCTTGCACACCTTCACCCAGTGGAACATCCTGCCATCCCGCACACCTTCACCCAGTGGAACATCCTGCCATCTCGCACACCTTCACCCAGTGGAACATCCTGCCATCCCACACACCCTCACCCAGCGGAACATCCTGCCATCTCGCACACCCTCACCCAGTGGAAAAGTTGCAAACCTATTTTTCTCATTCACATCGTATTCTTCATCCGACCACCCACACACCTGGGAGAGAGAGAAGATTCTATGCGTCTGTTTTGCTCTCTTTGCAGTTAATGCCTAATTGTTGTGTATTTCCATAATTTCTGTTCTAATTTTAAAATATCTAACATCAGCAATATTTTGCGTTTGCAGATTTTGTAAGGCTTGGATAAGCTGTGGGTAAATGATGTTTTGGGTGAAATTTTCACTCTGCGCGCTGGTTGTCTGGTCAGCTAACCCGACACTCTGTGCACAAAACATCTGGAGCTTTGCCCCACATCATCATGCTGGATCAGTGGGGCTAGAAAATGCCACCAGCTGGGAACACCAAGATTGCGCCCACTTATTAAAGGGCCCCGTGAACTCCGATACAGAGGTACCACCCCCTCCCCCATTCCACATAAGGGACCCACCCCTCACACGCACAAGAGGTAACCCCTCAATCAATAAGGTGAACCCCCCCCCCCCCCCCACCACCAATGTATCTCCCCAGAAGGCCCCTCGGCCCTGCCCCAGCAGTGCCAGAGGCAGAGCTGGGAGAAGTGTCAGGTTACTGGCTGGGAATGTCCTTCCCTCCCAGGGGTCATACTCACCCCCAGTGGTAACACTTCGCCTATTTCCAGTCTTTAAAAAGCAGATGTAAACATTGCTGGTCTCATGTCGGTGAGGTGGGAATTCCAAGTGTGGGGAGATGATGCGTCGGGAAAGCCCGCTAATTGGCAGGACCCTCGTTACGTCACCGGGGGGGGTAGTATCAGGAAACAAGATGTTGCCAGTGAGATTCTCATTTTCCGATCTCAAGTTTTGTGAGCCTACATCGCTGTTTGCACTCGGGGTGAACGTGGGCACAAAATCACAGCCTGTATTGTTAATTACTGCTGTTGAACCTCTCTGGCATTGAAAATGAGCAATTACAGGGGCTTCAGATTTTAATTGATGTGTAATTCAAAACATAAGAATTTGTATTACTTTTCCTTTCCATTTCAATTTTTTTGCTTTTTAATTCAATCTTTCATTTATCTTTCAGTCCCTGATTTGATACGTTAACTTACACATGATTTTCTTTTCTTGCATTATTTATTCTACAGTCTTTCAGTCTGATTGGTTAAGGAGATACTGAACTACTTGCCCTTTTCATTCAGGTCCCAGAGGGCTGGGTTCCCTCACTGTGACAACGTGAGCTCGCACTTGCAGTAACCTGCAATGCAAAACAGTATTGACATTAAAAAGGTAAGGGCAAGTTTAATTAATGGCACACGCCATTCAATTCATTCCTGCAAGTAAATATGGTCCATTGGGGGCAAAATTGTCCAACCTCGAAAATGGGATTGGGGATTGTGACACATGATTAAACCTTGCTCATTAAGGTGCTGCTCGCAATGCAATTAAAATGATGTTACTTCCTCTCTGAAAAGATTTCTGCACAAAATCACATTCACCTCACTTTTCATTGACTGCATGTAGCAGCAGGGGGGGGGGGGCAATAGTTGTAAGCAGCACTTAAAGGAAACCTGCATTTCCTCATGCGGCTACAAGAATGCTTTTTAAAAGTCACTCTAGGCTGTGAGACGTTGGTCAGCTGCTGAAGTTGCAAAGAGAAGATGGGCCAAGATTTCTTGACAATGCACCGAGGTTTTGACTGAACAGGAGGAAAGAAGAGGCAATCTATACCCTTAAGAGAGCAGGAGGCCCTCCAGACAAATTCTCAGGGGCTGTAGGGACAAATAATGGCAGTGGTCACTGCAAGGAGTTTTTCCCGAAGAACAATGGTGCAGGAGGGAGTTTAACAATCTAACACAAGTTTTAAAGGTGAGTTAGTTCATCTTCAGATGACACAGTGTATCATACACCACTAGCCTCATCCACTGCTCCATTCATACACACCCCACCACTCACCGACCAACAATTTCTATCAATTGGTACTCAACATTACAATTCATGCCCACACATTTCTGGTACTATCCTTGTAAATCGTCATTGCATCCTCTCCAGTGCCTCCAAATGCCCTTCCTATAACGTGGAAACCAGAACTGGACTCAATACTCTTAAACATGATCTGATCAATGTTCATTAAACGTTTACCATAACTGCCATACTTTCGCTTCAATTCCTCGAGAAATAAAGCATAGTGCTTGCTTTGCTTTTTTAAAATGGCATAGCTAACCTGTGACACACCTTTTAATGATTGGTGTATTTGTACTACCACTCATTTACTATGTTGAGCTTCATTTGCCATTCTTTTTAGCAAACAAAGGTCAAAGTAGCAAGTTTATTAATGTCCTCCTGTAATTGTTGCAGTCCTCCTCATTATTGACTATTCCCCACCACTAACACCATCCTATTTGGTATTATTCACAAATGTAAGATTTTGATTCAAAGTTCAAATTACATTAATGTAATTGTGAACAGTAATGGGACACCACTCCCCAACTTCTGTCACTCTGAATAACTCCCTTTACTCCCACTCTTTACCCTGTGTCTTGAAACCATTCCATTCTGCCTCTTGACCCCTGACTCCATGTTCTCTGATGCTATTCGTTATTCTATTTTGAGGTATGATAGAGGAGACCCCTTTAAAATAAGATAAATGATATCTACTGCATTATCATTGCCTACTCTTACTGTTAACTCCTCAAAAAATTCCCTGAGGCTAGTCAAGCAAAAGTTTCCCTTTTGTAATCACTGCCAACGATTCATTATTATATTTTTAATTCCTAGAACCTCTCATGTATTCTCCTTTAGTGGGGATCCTGTTATTTTTCCTAACACTGATGTTGAGATGACTGGTCGATAACTTCCTGGGCATGTTCTGGCCCTCATCTTAAATTTTAATGTAACTTTTGTTATCTGCCAGTCTTCTGTCTCTGCATCTTTTTCTGGTTGTGGTTGAAATTTACCCTGACCAAGGGTTCTGCGCTCCGAAAGCTAGTGATTCGAAACAAACCTGTTGGACTTTAACCTGGTGTTATAAGACTTCTTACTTTGGCGAGAGGGATTGAGATGGAGCTGTCACCCTTTGTAGTGGGAATCTCAGTAATTTCTCTGAACGGCAGTGTACTGAAAATTGTAGGATAAGCCGCAGTCTGGAAGGGGACTCACTTATAAAAGTTAAGAGCCACGGTCACCTTGACACTCACAGACAATGTAGCCCTTGACCAACTTTGAGGTTGCATTTGGGGCTGCGGTGGTTGGCTGATTACAGCATAGCCACTCATTATAGCCATTTTTATGAAGTAAAGACATCTTGGGAATTGGCCTTTTCTGAGGTGCAAGATAAAGACTCTTGGCTGTTGTGGCTGCCTGCCGAGACCCCTTCTCAATATGGCTGCCGGCCAAGAGCCCTTGATCATCCTCCTCCTCCTTCTTCCTGCAGCCTGTTCTGCTCTACATGCTCAATTCATTCTGCCATTCATGCTCAATTCTAAGAGGAAGCCATCATGTCTGAAAGCAACTTTACTCAGCACCAGTTTTTAAATCAAAAAAGTACTTCAGTATCAGCAAGACCATTCTCTGTATACAATTCAAACTTGAGACAAGTATCGGAAAGCTCAAAAAATGTACGCAATTATATTCAGAGCAAGAAAGAAATAATCTAGCCACTAACCTGTAAGTAGTTCATGATCGTTTCAGTAGCCTGGTCGGTCTTCCTTTACTTTGTTAAATGCATGTCCAAATATGTAAAGTTAACACAAGTAATAGGCTGGAGCGTGTAGTTTGGAAATGGTAGCCTGGTGTTAAATCCGCATTGCACACTTAACACCATCACAATCTGCCTGCTCTGCATACTGTTGGTGATCACTAGGTGCATTGGAAGTGAAGCCATACAAATTATATTCCATTTTCGAACATTAGGAGGCCACATGGTACCAAAAAGCACACACTACAGAGCCACATTTCAGCCCGAGTATCTTTTGTCTCATGTCTAAATTGCCCTCCTGCTAGAGTCTGACCTTCCCTCCATCCCACCCCTGCTTGCCAGCTGTGAAGCACCAGGGGCATTTTGATATGCTGAAGGCTAATTGTTGTTATGGTGACATGTTTGATAGTCAGGCTTGTGTGAATAGAAGTTCAATACATATGACATAAAGAAAACCCGCTTTGGCAGATTGTGTTTGCTGCTTGGAACAGTATCAACATAAATAACAGCACAATATCTGTCAGAAGAGAGCTCCACTTTTACTATCCCTAATCACAATGAACTGTGGGTTTAAACCAAATCATGATATCATGTGATTCAATAATCCTCTTTTTTATGGTCTACACAAATTGTGGCAACTACTGGGCTGGAAAAAAAGTGTCATGGGAACATAAAGCATCAAATGGCGCAGAAACAGTAGGAGAACAAAGCACCAGATTTCTGAGGTAACGAGTGAAAGCCAACTTTGGAAAAGAAAATAACTCTGGTGCAAACATTCTAACTCCAAATGAACATTTTTTGAGGGCGAAGGCACAGAGCGAGATGCAGAGATCAAAGCCCGCAGAGATTTATGGCTGCAGTAAACCTTTTTGTGGATCCAAATGTACCAGCCAGTTAAGTGGAGAGATCAGAGAATATGGGATTTTTCTCCTTGGGGAGATTTAATAGCGTATTCAAATAATGCAGGGATGGTGTAAATAGCAATAACTACTTTCACAGCCAGTGTGCTGGGGGGAGAGGTTGCCGTATGTCAGAAATCATTGACGTTTTGGAGAACCAAGACTATATTCGGGTCATCGATGTGCAAGAAGGAGTGGAGGGTAAGACTCCAGTTAAGTTTTTTGAGAGCTGGCGACCACGTTTCCTTAAGCTGTATCATAGAATCCCTACAGTGCAGAAGGAGGCCATTCGGTTCATCAGGTCTACACCGACCCTCCGAAAGAGCACTCTACCCACATCCACTCCTCCGCTCTATCGCCTTAATCCCACCTAACCTTTTGGACACTAAGGAGCAATTTAGCATGGCAAATCCACATAACCTGCACATCTTTGGACTGTGAGAAGAAACTGGAGCACCCATAGGAAACCCACACAGACACGGGGAGAACGTACAAACTCTACACAGACAGTCAGCCGAGGCTAGAATCAAACCCGGGTCCCTGGCGCTGTAAGGCAGCAGTGCTAACCATGGTGCCACCCCTCGATGAGAAGGCTGGGCGTTTCAAGCTAGAAAGGGCAGACCGTATCCTGTTTTGAGGTCCAGAGACAATCAGTCCCAGGACCATAATCATTCGCTTTCATAACTTCAAAGATTGCCAGTATGTTCTGGAGGTGGTGAGACATGGCGAGACCTAGATCCGAGGTCTTCTCAGTGGCGACACAGCTGAAGCGTAGAGGCTTTGATGAAATTAGTAAAGCTGAAGGCAGCTGGAGTGAGTTATGCCCTGCTTTATCCTGCAACCCTGAGAGCGATATCCGATGACTCTGTTAAGTCTTTCGATAATCTGATTAGTGCCTTGGCCTTCGTAGAAGGCGAGGACTTGGATTGACAATCTGCAACTTGATGAAATTTGGACTTTTTCCCTGTTATGTTGCTTTTTGGTCTGATTATATATTGCTTTATATCCTGTTTATTGGGAGATGTTAACATTTGAGCACTATACTGAATATCTTAACCTTAAGAATCTCAGGGATTTATCCCAGCTGTGCCTCTTGTTTATTATCTATTGTTTTAAACATGACAGAATTCAATGGCTCCTGTTGTGTTAGGTACACTGGTCTAACACTGGCTGCAACTGGATGCAGCTTAGATCAGAAAGATACTCCAGACCTTGAAGTTAGTTTAATCACCTTATTGAACTAATCGCACAGTTAGCACATTTCTCTGTGAATTCGACTGTCTGCTAACTTAAGTGTGGTTACTCTGTCTGACTGAACCAGACTAGTTCTTAGCCATGTGGTGGAAGTGTGAGATTGTAACAACACCCTTGACTGACTCTCTAGATGTTCATCAGTGGAAAGAGGCGGAGTGTGAGTGCCTCGTGTCTTTTATAGTCAGATCCCACCCCTGAGTGTCCTGCCTGCGTATTGGTCATGTCCTGTTCTCTGTGTCCATTAGCTGCTTGTCTGTATATCCTTATGTGTGTGTCTGCATATCATGACATCTCCCCTTTTTTTAATGTTTTGGATGACATATGTGAACATATTTACAAGAATAGGCCAATATTAACATATATACATGCAGTGGATGTGAACATATGTACTTGTGAAAACAGCTGTCTAATGCGAGAGCACTGAACATAGCAAACGGAACAAATGTTCATAAGTCCAGTCTCTGTGGCTTGCATCTGATCCTGGTCGACCGCCGGAGAGGTGGTGGTGGGACGGCAGCACCTTGATGGGCGGGATTGAAGCCTGACTGGTGGTCTCGGGAGTTGAGGTATCAGGAGGTGGAAAAACAACAGAAGGAAAGGGAGAAGAATGTGGTTGCGGGCAGGCAACTTTGTGCAGTGCCCGTCTGTTTCGTCTCACAACAGAACCATCAGCCAGACGCACAACATACGAGCAGGGGGCAACCTGTCGAACAACGACAGCTGGAGCTGACCAGCCTCCATCAGGGATCTTGACCTGAACAGTGTCTGACGGGGATAACATGGCCCTGTTTTTGCCGGTCTCGGAGTTGCTGCACCTTCTGCAGCACTGTGAGGTGATCCAGGTTGGGCACGTGTATGGCTGGAAGTGTCGTTCGCAGGTCCCTGTTCATCGGGAGTTGAGCCAACGACATGCCAGTGGACAGTGGGGTTGCCCTGTACGCAAGCAGCGCAAGGTGAATGTCAGACGCAGAATCCGTGGCCTTGCAGATGAGCTGCTTCACTATGTGCACCCCTTTCTCAACTTTTCCGTTTGACTGCGGATAGTGTGGGCTGGAAGTGACGTGTTTGAACTGATACGACTGGGGAAATGAGACCATTCATTGCTGCTGAAGCACGGGCCATTGTCACTCATGACAGTGAGTGGGATACCATGCCTGGAGAACGTCTCCTTACAGGCCTTGATGACGGTCCGAGATGTGAGATCTGAGAGCTTCACGACCATTTGCCTGAAAGAGGTCGATGCCAACCTTGGACCACGAAGAGGTTTCGATTTCATGCTTCTGAAGTGCTCCTTACTCTGCGTTGGCTGGAAGCGTTGACAGGTCGCACAGTTAAGGACTATGTTCGCAATGTCCTGGTTGATCCCGGGCCAGTAGACAGCCTGCCTGGCTCTGCGTCTGCATTTTTCCACACCCAGATAGCCCTCATAGATTTGACGGAGCACCAAGTTCTGGAGACCGTGTGGAATTACAATCCGGTCCAGTTTGAGAAGGATACCATCAGCCACTGTCAGGTCATCCTTTACATTGAAAAATTGAGGGCACTGACTGCCCTTTTTGCCAGCCATTGGCTAGGTGTTGCATAACACGCCGCAAGAGGGGGTCTTTGGCTGTCTCCTCACGGATACGAATCACCTTCTCATCAGATGTCGGGAGGGAGCTAGCACACAGCTGCACCTGTGACTCAACCTGTGACTCAATTTGCCGGATGACGTTCAGTGGTTCACTAGGCACGGTGATGGAGCGGGACAGTATATCGGCAATGATGAGCTCCTTGCCAGGAGTGTAGACCAGGTCAAAATCGTACCTTCTGAGTTTGAGGAGGTTGCGGTGCAACCGAGGCGTCATGCCATTAAAGTCCTTGTGGATAATGTGGACCAGGAGCCTGTGATCCGTCTCGACTGTGAATCTCGGCAGGCCGTAGACATAGTCGTGAAACTTGAGAATGCCAGTGAGAAGGCCCAGGCATTCCTTCTCGATTTGTGCATACCTTTGTTCGGTGAGCGTTATTGCCCTTGATGCGTAGGCAACCGGTGCCCAGGATGAACATAGAACATAGAACATAGAACAATACAGCGCAGTACAGGCCCTTCGGCCCACGATGTTGCACCGAAACAAAAGCCATCTAACTTACACTACGCCATTATCATCCATATGTTTATCCAATAAACTTTTAAATGCCCTCAATGTTGGCAAGTTCACTACTGTAGCAGGTAGGGCATTCCACGGCCTCACTACTCTTTGCGTAAAGAACCTACCTCTGACCTCTGTCCTATATCTATTACCCCTCAGTTTAAAGCTATGTCCCCTCGTGCCAGCCATTTCCATCCGCGGGAGAAGGCTCTCACTGTCCACCCTATCTAACCCCCTGATCATTTTGTATGCCTCTATTAAGTCTCCTCTTAACCTTCTTCTCTCCAACGAAAACAACCTCAAGTCCATCAGCCTTTCCTCATAAGATTTTCCCTCCATACCAGGCAACATCCTGGTAAATCTCCTCTGCAACCGCTCCAAAGCCTCCACGTCCTTCCTATAATGCGGTGACCAGAACTGTACGCAATACTCCAAATGCGGCCGTACCAGAGTTCTGTACAGCTGCAACATGACCTCCTGACTCCGGAACTCAATCCCTCTACCAATAAAGGCCAACACGCCTTAGGCGTTCTTCACAACCCTATCAACCTGGGTGGCAACTTTCAGGGATCTATGTACATGGACACCTAGATCCCTCTGCTCATCCACACTTCCAAGAACTTTACCATTAGCCAAATATTCCGCATTCCTGGTATTCCTTCCAAAGTGAATCACCTCACACTTCTCTACATTAAACTCCATTTGCCACCTCTCAGCCCAGCTCTGCAGCTTATCTATATCCCTCTGTAACCTGCTACATCCTTCCACACTATCGACAACACCACCGACTTTAGTATCGTCTGCAAATTTACTCACCCACCCTTCTGCGCCTTCCTCTAGGTCATTGATAAAAATGACAAACAGCAACGGCCCCAGAACAGATCCTTGTGGCACTCCACTTGTAACTGAACTCCATTCTGAACATTTCCCATCAACCACCACCCTCTGTCTTCTTTCAGCTAGCCAATTTCTGATCCACATCTCTAAATCACCCTCAATCCCCAGCCTCCGTATTTTCTGCAATAGCCTACCGTGCCATTGTGTTGCAGCAGGACCGCACCGATGCCACCCTGGCTCGCATCTGTCGAGATTTTCGTTTCCCTGTCTGGATCGAAAAATGTCAATATGGATGCAGTGGTGAGCTTGTCTTTCAGCTCCAACCACTCTGCCTGATGGGCCGCCTTCCACTCTAAGGCAGTGGACTTCTTCACTAGGTTTCGTAGGGCTGTGGTGTGTGAGGCCATGTTTGGGATGAAGTTGCCCAGAAAATTGACCATGCCCAGGAAGCGCAATACCACCTTCTTGTCTCCGGGACCCTCATGGCTGTGATGGCCTTGACCTTGTCTGTGTCGGGGCACACGCCCTGCTGAGAGATCTGGTCTCCTAGGATCTTGAACATTTGGCCCTGTTAGCTTCAGGCCATTGGCGTGGACACGGCGGAATACCTGCTGGAGACGGGAAACATGCTCCTCAGGGGTCGTGGACCATATGATGACGTCGTCCACGTACACACAAACTCCTTCGATGCCCTCCATCATCTGCTTGTGTTGAAGGTGCAGAGCCTTCTGCTGGACTCATCCAGCTGGATTTGCCAGAATCCATGTGACACATCTAAATTTGTGGAAAACCGTGCATGTGCCATCTCACTGGTGAGTTCCTCCTGCTTCGCGATGGGGTAGTGTTCACGCATTATATTCTGATAGAGATCCTTGGGATCATTGCAGATGCGCAGGTCTCCAGAGGGTTCTTTAACCACCACCATCGAGCTGACCCAGTTAGTCAGTTCGGTTACCCTGGAAATGACCCCCTGCTGCTGCAGTTCCTTGAGCTGTTCCTTCAGGCGCTCCTTCAGCGGAGCCGGGGCCCGGCGTGGTGCATGGACCACTGACTTGGCATCAGGTCGCAGTGGGATCTTGTACCGATATGGCAAAGTGCCCATCCCGTCAAACACATCTGGATACTGAGCGAGGATGTCGTCAATGCCAGCTTGAAGATCCACGTTGGACGATGTCGTTGAATAAACCCGCTGCACCAGGTTTAGCTTTTTGCAGGCATGCGCGCCCAGTAGGGATGTCCTGTCCGGCTTGACAATTTCAAACCTTAGCCGTGCATGGGTACTCCGGTTGGAGACGAGTAGATGGCAGGACCCCAGTGGACCGTTATAGTCCAGGAGCTGGCAGGCTGCTGGAAGGACCTTGGGGGCTTCTTGATGTGTTTGAAGTCTGCCTGTGAGAAGAGGTTGGCAGAATCACCTGTGTCCAGCTTAAACTGGATGGAGCAGCGGTTGACCTGCATCACCGCACGCCATTCGTCCTCCGAATCCACAGAGAGGATGGACTGAATGCGAGATGAGTTAGGTGTGGCATGTTCACGTGTGGTAATGATGCCCAATCGGTAGGCGGACTCCAGGCACTCGTCCTCTGGATCCGTTGTACTGCCAGGATCAGAATCCTGTAATCATCGTTGCATATTCTGGACGTGCCGTTGTCAGAATTGGGAGCGCTGGCCTCTGACTGGTGGTGCAGACCTGCACAAGGCTGCATAGTGTCCAGGCTTCCCGCAGTTTAAACATCGCCTGCCTCTTGCAGGGCAGTGTCCCTTTAAGTGGGCGTTGCCACAGTTCGGGCACGTCATGATGTTGGTGTTGTGACGCGATGTATGTCGTCGCACATGCGCAGTGCGGTTGGCAGACGTCGGCACCTGTGCAGTGTGGGTGTCGGCCGCTTCGTTATCCCGTTCGCATCGCGCATGCGTGGGGCTCCGGGAAAAGCGCGCAAAATGGCCGCTTTCACCAATGCTGAGGTGCTGCATCCGGGAGATGGCCTGCACACTCATTGCCTCGTGGGAGGCAAGTTTCTCATTTTCAGCCGATTTGTATTGGGAATACCGATTTTCTGTGTGCTCATGCACTGTACATTTTTCAATCGCGACTGGCAGGGTCATATGCTTGATTTTTAAGAGCTGCTCTCTCAGAGGATCAGAGTGAACTCCAAACACGATTTGGTCTCTGATCATGGAGTCAGCAATATCACCAAAGTTGCAGGACAGCGCCAGCAGGCGGAGGCGAGTTAAGAAGGCATTGAAAGATTCATCTTTACCTTGAAGATGTTTTTTGAATGTGTAGCGCTCAAAGATTTCATTGGTGTCCACTTCACAGTGACTATCGAACTTGTCCAGGATGGTCTGAAACTTTGTCTTGTCCTGGCCTTCGGTGAAGTTCAACGAGTTGAAGAGTTCGATGGCTTGATCACCCGCTAGCGAGAGGAGAAGCGCAATCTTTCTTGCATCAGACGCACCCTTGAGGTCTGAGGCTTTGATGTACAGCAGTAACTTTTGCTTGAATATCCGCCAGTTGGCACTGAGATTGCCGGAAGTCCTGAGCTGGTGAGGAGCCTGAATCTTCTCCATGGTGCCGAGATACATTTTCTGGTCATCACGGAACTGACTGAGGTAAGCCACCTTAAATTAGTAGCCGCCTGGTGTCATGTTGTGTTAGGCACACTGGTCTAACACTGGCTGCAACTGGATGCAGCTTAGATCAGAAAGATACTCCAGACCTTAAGTTAGTTCAATCAACTTTTTGAACTAATAGCACAGTTAGCACAGTTCTCTGGGAGTTCGACTCTCTGCTAACTTAAGTGTGGTTACTCTGTCTGACTGAACCAGACTAGCTCTTAGCCATGTGGTGGAGGTGTGAGATTGTAACAACACCCTTGACTGACTCTCTCGATGTTCATCAGTGGAAAGAGGCGGAGTGTGAGTGCCTCGTGTCTTTTAGAGTCAGATCCCACCACTGAGTGTCCTGCCTGATTATTGGTCATGTCCTGTTCTCTGTGTCCATTAGCTGCTTGTGTGTATATCATTATGTGTATGTCTGCATATCATGACAGTTCCATTGCTGGGAGGTGGGTGGAAGGTTTAGGTCTTGATGGTTGGGTCCAAATTGCAGCTGGAACTTCGGTTACCATTCCCTTATCAGCTTTTTTTTATCCTCTCCGTGAGTGGGGCTATGGGCACGTTTCTCCCAAAAGGGAACAAAGTCCCCATGTGAGCACATTTAGCCGGTGTTTCCCGGCACTTGCAGGCGGGATTCTCCGTTAGCCAACGCCAAAATCAGGAAAGGCGATTGGGCGGAGAATCAGTTCTGACACCGAAATCACGGCAGGCGCCGATTTGATGCCAAATCGTAATGCTCCAGCACCTCGCCAACGGCATCAATACATTCCAGAACTCAACCACAGTAGACGCCATTAGCGTATCATTCGCGGGCCTGACCTGGTATTCTCCGGGGCCTCTGCAATTCTCCGCCTCCGATGGACCAAGTTCCCGCCGGCATGGTTCACTTGTGCTTTTAAAAATCGCGAAACCGGCGTGGCGGCTGTTGAGGGAGAGAGAGGGGGTAGTTTGCTGACTGTTGTGCCGTTGGCCAGGAGGCTGAATGGCACTCGCCCGAGATCCCTAAGGTGAAGGGATTGAATCCGAAAGCCTCAGGTACCTCGGGAATCTGCACATTAGAGTAAGGCTTACTGCCTCGCTCTAATATGCAGATTTGCTAAAAAGTGATCCCACCCATTATGGGCGGGATTCACATCGCGATGTCTCGCAAGATCGCGTTGAATCTCGCGAGACGTTTCAAGCCGGGTAGATGCCGAGAGGGGGGTCTCCCTGCTTTCAATGGCCACACTTAGCCATGGCGAGCTGCTTTTCGGGCAGTAATGATAGTCTGGCCGCAGGGTTAGCCTTACGGGTGCTCACTTGTGCTGAGGCATGTCCCCTTAAAACTGTGGTGGTCGTCATTTTTATTTTGTATTTTGGTTGTTTTGGGGTTTGTAAAATGTTGAGTGAATCCTGCCATGGCACAGACCGGTTTCTTATCTGAGAAAAAAACACAGACATTATGGTGCCTCTGATGAAATTTGAGTTGGGTGAGGGGTGCTTTGGTGCATGTCCGAATGTGACATGAAAATCCTATCTTATTATTCCTCTGGTGGTCTGTGCAATATTCCAGGAATGTGCAGGGAATTCACCACTTCTCAGTGCTGATCGAATTGTGCCAGGAGCACCATCGGAGAGGCCCAAAACAGGCATCACGCCTTGCCCAAAATTATGTGCGACTCACCCAACCCGCAGCGCCTGACAAAATCTGGATCACGTCATTGCTGGGTCGGGTTGAGACTGCATTCTCCCGGCTCCCAGGAGTCACTGGCCGCACCGGCAAGGCCTCACCTGGCGCCGATTAGTACCGGTCTCCATAAGCAGAGACCAGGCGTTATGGTCAGTCCGGGGATCTCGGATGCCATTGGAGCTCCCCGGGTGGTCGGGGATAGGGAAGGACAGTACCCTGGCAAGCACCCTGGCAGTGCCAACTTGGCAATGCCTGTGTGGCAGGGGCAGTGCTTGGGTGGCAGATTGGCACTGCCAAAGGTCAGGCCTGAGGGGGTCCATGCCCATGAAAGAAAAGGACGGTGAAGGGGGGCATGAAGAGTGGGGTTTAACGGGGTATGAAGGGGTGTCATGAACGTTGGGGGGGGTGAATGGGGTGGCCCTGAAAGTGGTGGGTGCCCTCAGCGATCCCATAGCAGGGTTTGGGGGAGGGAGGTGATGCCTATATCTGTGGGGGGAGGCCGCATTGTCTGTTGGGCGGGGCGGGGGGAGACCCTCAAGCTCACTTAGAGATCGGAGCACCCTTTCAAATGCCACCCCGATGCGCCAGTAGATTAAACATGACGTCCGCAGTTAAGATACACTGAGGTCACAGCAGGGGGGCGGGGGGGAATCAGAGGCTGCCAGGCCACGATGTGCTGTGTTTACTGCTGATGTTTAATTAATGAGGTGGGGAATAGACAATACAATGCAAAAACCAGACGGGAAATACGCTGCTTTACCCGCCCACCAGCACACATTGCGCATGGAAGGCAAAATCCTGCTCTTTGACTCCCTATTTAGAATGTTGCATTTGGTCACGCAATACACATGTGGGGATTTGCACTGGCCCCTCTGTGACCGGATCTTAGAAAGTGTTTGGGTCAATTATGAAGCAAAAAAAATCCGAACATTGCGACTGCCCATTGTTTGCTACATCGGGAAGCCCTTGTTTCTAAAATACCATTTGAAAAGTATGAGATCAAATTATGAAAATGGTGAACCTCATGAAAGTAAAACCATTGAATCGTGCAATTTAAAAAAAAATTAACCACAGCATCTGTGCAAGACAACCTCATTTTAAGAACTGGATGTTTAAGCAATGTACCTTTAAGAAAACAGTGATATCATAGAGTGGGTGGAGCTCAGGTCAGTTCAGCCATTTTGCAGTTTGATTTTACAGTTACTTTGAAAAGTGCCTGGCTGGTTTTGCTGAGAGCAGTTTAAATGTGCCTGGCTGTTTTGCTGGGATTAAAAAGGAGAAAGCCAGTTTGAGACAGCAGCTTGAGAAGTTCTGGTTTGCTGTGATCTGCTTAGAAGGGAGAAAGCCAGGTTTGGGCAAGCAGCGTGGGTGTGTCTGTGGGTTTCCAGAGAGCTGCATGAAGAAAGCAAGGTGCTGGAGCTGAAGTCACCCAAGCTAATATATCTCTGCCATTCTACAGAAAAAATATATATCCTTTAACCTGATGTGATACTGTTTAAAGGTGTTAAGTCTTTTGGAAGTTTGAAGGAACATTTTAAGGAAGTATTTACTGTTGCAATATTTTCTGAGTTATCTTTGAAGTAAGGGGTGTTAAGAGATCCAATGTTTATTTAAGATGTTAAGTTGAGTTCATGGAATAAACAGTGTTTTGTGTTTAAAAACCACGTGTCCATAATTGTAATCCCACACATTGGGAAAAGCCATGTGCTCGGATAAGCAGCAAATACATTAAAGGGAGAGGTTGGTTGAACCCCATGATACATTTTGGGGTTCTGAAAACGCCTCGCCCATAACAGTGGTCAAGAGGAAAGGTATTGTCCCAAGATTATGACCGAGAAGAAGATTGTTGCTTTTCTTTACATGAGAAAACATAGTTGAGTTTTCTAACTTGCTCAGCAATGGATTCTGGTGTTCAAAGTTGCCTTATTTAGCTGTCACTTTTCTGCATTTGAACATGGTAAATATTAGTATGCAGAGACACAAAGAAAATATCGCGAGTTAAATCAGACAAAATTTGTACACTTCAATAGAAAATTACATAGAACATAGAACTGTACAGCACAGTACAGGCCCTTCGGCCCACGATGTTGTGCTGAACTAGTCTGAAACTAAGATCAAATCAACCTACTCCCAATCATTCTAGTGCACTCCATATGCCTATCCAATAACCGCTTGAAAGTTCCTAAAGTGTCCGACTCCACTACCATAGCTGGGAGTGCGTTCCACGCCCCAACCATTCTCTGAGTAACGAACCTACCTCTGACATCCCTCCTATATCTTCCACCATGAACTTTATACTTATGCCCCCTTGTAACAGCTACATCCACCCGAGGAAAAAGTCACTGAATGTCCACTCTATCTATCCCTCTCATCATCTTATACACCTCAATTATGTCACCTCTCATCTTCCTTCGCTCCAATGAGAAAAGCCCTAGCTCCCTCAACCTTTCCTCAAAAGACCTACCCTCCAATCGAGGCAGCATCCTGGTAAATCTCCTTTGCACCCTTTCCAATGCTTCCACATCCTTCCTATAATGAGGTGACCAGAACTGCACACAATACTCCAAATGTGGTCCAACCAAGGTCTTGTACAGTTGCAGCATAACCTCACGGCTCTTAAACTCAATCCCCTTGTTAATAAATGCTAACACACTGTAGGCTTTCTTCACGGCTCTATCCACTTGGGTGGCAACTTTCAGAAATCTATGGACATGAACTCCGAGATCTCTCTGCTCCTCCACATTCTTCAGAACCCTGCCGTTAACCCTGTAATCCGCATTCAAATTTGTCCGACCAAAATGAATCACCTCACACTTATCAGGGTTAAACGCCATCTGCCATTTTTCAGCCCAGCTCTGCATCCTTTCAATGTCTCTTTGCAGCCTACAACAGCCCTCCACATTATCCACTACTCCACCAATCTTGGTGTCATCAGCAAATTTACTAACCCAACCTTCAACTCCATCATCCAAGTCATTGATAAAAATGACAAATAGCAGAGGACCCAGCACTGATCCCTGTGGTACACCGCTGGTGACTGGGCTCCAGGATGAAAATTTACCATCTGCCACCACCCTCTGTCTTCTATATGATAGCCAGTTACTGATCAAATCGGCCAAATTTCTCTCTATACCATGCCTCCTTACTTTCTGCATGAGCCGACCATGGGGCACCTTATCAAACGCCTTACTAAAATCCATGTATACGACATCAACTGCTCTACCTTCATCTATGTACTTAGTTACCTCCTCAAAGAATACAATCAAACTTGTGAGGCAAGACTTACCCCTCACAAATCCGTGCTGACTATCCTGGATTAAGCTGTATCTTTCCAAATGTTCATAAATCCTATCCCTCAGGACCCTTTCCAATAATTTACCTATGACCGAAGTGAGACTAACCGGCCTATAATTCCCAGGGTTATACCTATTCCCTTTCTTGAACAAGGGGACAACATTCGCCTCTCTCCAGTCTTCTGTAGACAGTGAGGACATAAAGATCAAAGCCAAAGGCTCTGCAATCTCATCCCTCGCCTCCCAAAGAATCCTAGGATATATCCCATCAGGCCCAGGGGACTTATCTATCCGCAGGCTTCTCAAAATTTCTAACGCATCTTCCTTCCGAATATCTACCACCTCCAGCCTACCAACCTGTATCGCACTATCCTCCTCAACAACATGGCCCCTCTCCTTTGTGAACACTGAAGAAAAGTATTAATTTAGGGCCTCTCCTATATCTTCAGACTCCATGCACACGTTCCCACTACTGCCCTTGACCGGCCCTAACTTCACCTTGGTCATTCTTTTATTCCTCCCATAAATGCGAAAAGCCTTGGGGTTTTCCTTGATCCTTCCAGCCTATGACTTCTCATGACTTCTCCTAGCTCTCCTAAGCCCTTTCTTGAGCTCTTTCATAGCTATCTTGTATCCCTCAAGTGCCCTAACTGAACCTTGTTTTCTCATCCTTACATAAGCTAATTTCTTCCTCTTGACAAGACATTCATCCTCTTTTGTAAACCATGGTCCCCTCACGCGTCCATTTCCTCCCTGCCTGACAGGGACATACATATCAAGGACATGCAGTATTTGCTCCTTGGACAAGCTCCACATCTCAATTATGCCTATCCCTGACAGTTCCTGTTTCCATCTTATGTTCCCCAATTTTTGCCTAATCGCATCGTAATTACCCTTCCCTCAGTTATAAAACTTGCCCTGCCGTATGTTCCTATCCCTCTCCACTGCAAAAGTGAAAGTCACCGAATTGTGGTCACTATCTCCAAAGTGCTCTCCCACAATCAAATCTAACACTTGGCCCGGTTCATTACCCAGTACACGATGTGGAAAATACTTGCCTCCGATGGGAATCGGGATATGTTTCCTTTGGTTGCTCAGACTAAACATGAAGAAACTCTCCCTCTTCCTTTCGATCATCTGGATTCGTTACAAGAAAGTATCAGTTTCTATTTTCCTTCTTTGTCAGTTGAAAAGGACAAGTGGATGAGAAACCCAATGATTGAAGTAGTATTCAGTACAAGGCAGTTCACTCTCAAGGGAGAAGAGTTGACACATGTGCAAAATGATTGAACACTGAAGTAAAAACACCACAAACTGGACTCATTTTGGCTAAACATCAAAACCGAATAGCCCGAGTTAGGCCAATATTGTGAAGAAGACTCTGAAGATACTGCTGCAATTTTCACCATCATATCTATGCAAACTCAGACTTTCAACTCTTGCCCAACATCAAAAATTAATGAGAGAGAACGACTTCTACCTCTTGGGAGTGAAATGTGACCACGTTTATCCACAAATTAACCGAGAATAAAAGGAATATGCAAAGCTCATCCACCTCAAGTTTCACACTGAGGGGATGGGGGGAGCGGGATTGTACGCCCCTGTTTGACAGGGGCATAAATGGCCACGGAAGCAGACAATCCCACGAGTGGCCAAAAACGAGATTCACGCTGGTGAGATCTCGCAATGCGATCATCCCCCCCCCCCCCCCCCCCCCGCCAGTGACAGAATGGGGTTCCTGCCAATGGAATGACAGGAAAAAGCATTTAAATACATTTTAATAACATTAGCGGGTAACCCTCTGTATCTCCCCCACATTCAGATCTCTCCCCTCACCATCGTGACGTCACATTGGCGAGGTTTACAACAAGTCTGGACTGACATGAACCAAGCAAAGGGAACCAGGTGAGGTATACAGGTAAGTACAGCCTCCAGTGAGGAGAGGGGCATGACTGGCCACTATCCCCTGTCACTGTATCCTAGCCCTGATATGCATCGACAAACAGATGTAAATGGGGACCCTGGCTTTACGTCATTAGTGGGGTGGGGGGGTGGCTTTACGTCATTAGTGGGGGGGGGGGGCAATCGAGTGGAGAAATCCAACCAGCATAGAAGCTATTTTGGGTCTCCCGCTTGATTCTCCGTCCCCTCCTCCATTTCTGACCTCCAAAAAAAGGATGCAAAATCCCCCTTAATTCTTCAAATTTTCAAGACGTTTTGTTCTCCCATTTAATAAAAACTAATCATTAAGATTTATTGCATTTTCATTCATTCATTCAATAGTGTTTAACTTGGCTTTCAATATTGCATTAAGAGGAAGGTTTGGGGTTCCACAGAATTTTGCAATATATTTTGGGTTCTTTAGGCAAAAAAAAAGGCAATAGTGACCATAACGTAATACACTTTAAGAGGATAACAGAACAGGGTATATGTATGATGAAAATTAAGTTACTGGATTGTGGATAAACTGCTTTTGAGGGGCTGGGAATGGAGTTTGGGAAAACAAATTGAGCAACAATATTGGAAAACAGTCATGCAGACCAACAATGGAAAACATCTAAAGTGGTGTTCAACAGAGTGAAGAAAAAATATACAGTAGCCCCTGAAAGGAAAGTACCTAACAAACATTACCGAGACACAATGAATCAATACAGACATAAGGAAGCAGTTGAGGCTAAGGAAATAGGCAAACATTAAGTACACAGGCAGTGGAGGAGTGCATGCACAGAGAGAATTCAAAGAGATTAGTAAAGAAGTTATAGACAATTGGGAAGGTAAAGGGAATCATGAAAATGAATTATCAACAAACACAAAACAAAATTGAAAAACATTTTACAGTATTATGGGCCAGGGCTTAGAAACTCCAAGATGTTTTATGAAGTTCACCTGACCTATATCCTTTATGTTGAATTTGGCTAGGACGAGTACAAGAGCCTTCACTTCAGGTGTGATTCATCAGACTTCCTAGGCTCCTTTATCAAAACAAAGTTTATTATAAGAATGTAATTAAAACATATAAAAACAGCAATAATTTGTTATCAATTACAAACAAAGAAAACACAACAGCTACAGTAAGCTATGTATATACCTCTTAATGAATCCCCCTTAGTAACTGTTCCAATTCAATACAAAATCCAATAAACTAAAACTCCTTTCAAGGGCGTGGCCCAGCACACTGTAATCTCACTTGAATAGGACTGGTCCTTTCCCTGAGATCCAGCCTCCAACTAGCAGATTCAAAACTCCTTCCAGACAGCAACTGTATCTTTAAAGTTACCAAGGCAGTTTTCCCACACCCAATGTGCTTTCAGTTCCCTGGAACTGCTTTAAAATGAAAACAGGGAAACACTGTTTCTCTTCTGCAGTCCAAAGCAACAAACCGAAACTGAAACCCAGAAAACTAAATACCCCTCTCACCTTACAGCCACAGCCCAGCTCCACCCACAAATGACATCACTGAAGCCGTGCTACAAGTCATGTGGTAAGACCAAACCTTTCTTAAAGGGACACTCACATGACAACAGGCACACCAATAAATAGGAAGGCTGGGATGGGTATCGGGCTATTAAGGAATGGACTCAGGTAAAGATGAAGTGACGGCACAACAATTATTTTGCTGTGGGTATTTATCAGGGATGTATTAAATAACTGAATCAAACTCAAAAGAGGATAAAATCCTGGCCTGAATGAATTGCAGCCACACATTTTTAAAAAATCTTGGGAAGACATAGCATACATATCACTGGGCATATTTAGTAACTGGTCAGAAAAAGATGTTGTTGCTCTTTGGTGTTGTCTCTTAATTTGGCTCTGTTTAATTACGTTTGCTCAAGAGTCGCCAGGTATCTTTCGACACCGCCACAAGGTTCAGAACCGAATACTGATCAAAGACTCGATACACCAGTTAGTAAGTTCAAAAGCAATGCTCATTTATTTACACACAGTCAAATCTACTCATGCATAAAACTCTACAACCTAAACTATCACTATTACTAAAGCCTATTCTTAGCTTCGGGTGCCCACTCAGTCAGAGGAACAATGGCCGTTGCTCGGTTCTGAGGCTACTGGGTTGAGCTGTTTACAGGATAGCAACTAGGAGTGTCTATCTCGTAGCGTGCGTGACTTGGAACTTACTTGGTCTGGAGTAGCTGTTAGGCTGGTCTCTCTTCGCTGAGAGCCAAGGCCAAAGAAGAAAGATTCTCTCTTGGGGAATACCTTTTATACCTAAAAGGACTTTGCGCACTTTTGGGCGGGCCCTGAACTTGGCCTCAATTAATTGGGCCTTTCCCAATCATTCTTATCGATCTTCCTCCAATAGAGGGGTGGGTTCCCAGGGCGTGTCCTAGATGCCGTTGGTTTGCTTTGTTTTAGTTTCTTCTGGCGCCGGGGTGTCTGCCTTAACATTGTTTATCTAAATGTTTCCCTTTTGTCCCCGGAGATGGCTCATTAGTATGTAGATGACTTAGCAGTTTCTGTCCTGTCTGAGGGCCAAGGCTCTAATCAACAGACAGACCTTGCACCTGCTTGTTTCTCAGTATTGTCCAATTTTCCCTGCATTCTTTGCAAGTGTCCATTTTGTAATCGGGACGTGGCCATCCCAGATGGCTACAATGTAGTGCCAGAGGACTGGCAAATAGCAAATTTAATACTTATGTATAGAAAAGGTCTCCAGGACCTGATGACCTGCACCTAGTGTATTAAGGAAGATGGCAGCAGAGATAGTGGATGCATTGATTATGATATTTTAAAATTCCCTGGATTCTGGAATGGTCCTGGTGGATTGGAAACACACTAATGTGATGCCACTTTCCAAAAAGGGACAGAGGCAAAATGTAGGAAACTATAGACCGGTTAGCTTGACCTCTATGGTGTGGAAGTTGCTGGAATCAATCATTAAGGAAGAGATGACTGAACATTTGGAAAGACAAAGCTCAGTCCACCATGGTCAGCATGGTTTTATGAAGGGTAGGTCATGCACGACAAACTTGTTTGAGTTCTTTGAGGACATAGCCAGCAAGGTGGATAATGGGGAACCTGTGGATGTGGTATACCTAGACTTCCAGAAAGCATTTGACAAGGTGCCGCATAAAAGACTGATCCAGAAGGTGAGATGGCAAGGGATTGGGGTTGAGTACGAGGCTGTATTGAGGATTGACTAACTAACAGAAAGCAGAGGGTCAGGATAAATGGGTCCTTCCCTGACTGGCGAGTCGTAATTGGTGGGATGCCGCAGGGGTCAGTCCTCGGACCTCAACTGTTCACAATCTATATAAATGATCTGCAAGCAGGGACAGAGTGTAACATAACAAAATTTGCAGATGGGTGGGAAAGCAGACAGTGAAGAGGAGATAAAGATTTTGCCCATGTTGGGCAATCTAGAACGTGAGGTCACAGGTACAGGTTGAGAGCTGGTAAATTTAGAACTGAGATGAGGAGGAACTACTTCTCACAGAGGGTGGTGAGAGTGCAGTGGAATCTGAATCATTAAATGGTTTCAAGAAGGAGATAGATATATTTCTGATATAAAATGGGTTACAGGGATATAGTGAACAGGTAGGGAGGTGGATTTGAGGCCAGGAAGAGATCAACCATGATCTGGTTGATTGGCGGAGCAGGCTCGAAGGGCAGATTGCCTACTTCTGCTTAACATTGGTACAAGGAAAAATAATAAATCACTGCAAAAGGAGAGAACAGAAGAACATCTAGAAACAAAAAAACCCAATGAATACTCAGCATGGATTTCAAAAGGGAAAATCATGCTTGACCAACAGTATGAGTTTTATAGGGTTGTAAGAGAGTAGATAACGGCAATTTAGTAAATGCAATTTATATGGATTTTCAAAAGGCCTTCAATAACGTGGCCAATAATAAAGCAATGAATAAGGTTAGAGAATGTGCAGTCAGGGTACAAGTGGCAGAATGGATTGTTGGCTGGTCTCAAGGTATAAAGTAGGAAGAAAAGGGAGAGAGCAAGTAGTAGTTTCCACAGGGATCAGATGCTGGAGGTGTTGCTGTTCAGAGTTTACATTAATAATTTGGACTTTGAAATCAACAGTACAATTTCTTGATTTGTGGATGTCCCCAAATTGAAAGGGGGACTGAAGAGAATGGCAACAAACTACAGGATGGCATTAGTAACCTAAAACAGTGGGCAAATTATTGGCAAATGAAGTTCAGCACAGTTAGATGTGGTATACTTTAGGAGAAGAACAAGGAGATCCTTTTACTTGGAAGGTGCCAGTCGAGGTAGGGTAGGGGAATAAAATGATCTTGAAATACAAATTCACTAATTACTAAAAATAAAACAAGTATTCGACTTTATTTCATGATGGAAGTGACTAGAGTGGCCAAGATAAGTTAGAAAAGAATTACCTGAGAAGTTCTCCCTCAGGAGTCACAAAGACGTCTTTGACCTGCCTCTGCCTCCTCCTCAAACACCCCGGTACAGCAACCAACTTCATTCCTTATGGTTTCCAGTACCTTCGGACCATCAGCTTCTTTTCTGCACCTGTCCTACGCCCTGGAATTCACCCGGCCACTGCTGCATACGAGAGTGTGCAGGAATACTTATACGAGATCCCTGAGTGAAATTGAGCCTCACACAGAGTCCTCCCCATGACCCCACCTCACCATGAGGGGTTCCCGCTTGCTCTGCACTGTTCCCACTCTAACCTGCCACGAGTTAAAATCAACTGTTTGTCGCACTATACGTCGGGATTGGTAACATTGTGGATATACGACTGGGAAATTAACTTACGGGCCCCTAGATTAATGATCCAAAGACATGAGTTCAAAGTACACAACAGCAGTTCGACTTTTTAAATTCCATTAGTTTTGTTCAATAAATCTGGGATAAATGCTAGTAACAGTAATGAGAACCATGTGATGACTGGATGGTCACAAAAGCCCGTCCGGCTCATAAATGTCCTTCAGGGAAGGAAATCTGTCGTCGTTATCTTGGGATTTTTAAAATTCATTGGCTGTGGGTGTTGCTGGCTGGGCCCGCATTTATTGCCCATCCCTCAGGGCATTTAAGAGTCAACCACATTGTTGTGGATCTGGAGTCATATGTAGGCCAGACTAGGTAAGGACAACAGATTTCCTTCAAGTTACAGTGCAGCAGGAGGCCATTCGGCCCATCGAGTCTGCATCGGCCCTTGGAAAGAGCACCCTACCTAAGCCCATGCCTCCACCTTATGCCCATAACCCAGTAACCCCACCTAAACTTTTTGGACACTAAGGGCAATTTATCATGGCCAATCCACCTAACCTGCACATCTTTGGACTGTGGTAGGAAACCGGAGCACCCGGAGGAAACCCACGCACACACGGCACAATGTGCAGACTCTGCACAGACAGTGACCCAAGCCGGGAATCGAACCTGGGATCCTGGAGTTGCAACGCAACGGTGCTAACCACTGTGCTACCCACTTTTGTGGAAAAGGCAGGAAGGAAAAGGGGGTACATCCTTGGGTGTTGGCCGGTGGGCATAAGAGCCTCCACCCCTAAGATGAAAAAAAAAACCACTTTGTGTCTCCCTGCCACTCCTCCAGAAATACCCCCCCCCCTCCCCCACCCCCCATCCTGTTCCTTTGGCTCTCTCTCTCTTCCTTCCATATAAACCTGGGACATACCTTAGTCCGTTTCCTCTGGGATCCATTGCTCTTCTTTGTGGACATATTTGCAGTCCCAGCAGTGCCCGCAACTGTGTTCTGGCTCTGCTAGGCTTGCTGGAGCAGGCGGCCAGTCAGATCGACTGGCAGCTCTCAAGGGCAGAACCTCCTCCCACTGAGGGGTGGAAGTCCGACCATTTACTTCCTCAAGGGCACCCAGTGGGTTATTGCTGCTGGGGGTAGCCTTGTTGAACATCAGTCAGTGTGGCTCCAATATTCCTGCCGGTGGTGGGACTATTACCCCACCCACCTCCCCTGTAAAATTCAGCCCCTTGTCTTACCCCCCACTACTCCATAGCCTCAACAATGTGGTTGTTTCTTGAATGTCCCCTGAAATGACCTAGGAGTTCCTCAGCAGTGAAGAAGGTAGCTCACCACCACATTGAAGGGCAATAAACATTGGCCTTGCCAGTGATGCTCTTATTTGGTGAATGAATAAAAAAATATATATATCCTAGACATGCCATCATATGCGTTCAACATCATGGGCGGAATTCTCCATCGGCAGGATCCTCCGCTCTGCCAGCAGTGCACCCATGCTCCCAGGTTTCCCGATGGCATGGAGTGGTCACAAGGGGAAATCCCATTGGTCGGCTGCCGGAACGGAGGATTCTGTTGCCGGCGAGTACGCGCCTGTAGAGATCTACCATGCGGTTTTAGTGGCACTTGCGAACACTAAAACTCAGTAGAAATTTGAGTTAACACTTCTCGGGTGCAAATAAGAATTGTTTTATTGACTCTAGTTGATTACAATTGAGAATCACTTAAATGTTATTCTCTAATAAGTCCAGCTAGCAAAAGGACTCAAAGAGAAGCAATTTGTAGACAATATAACTTTCAAATAATACAGAAATGATTTTCTTGCTTACGGCAAAATAGTTTGCATTTACTTCAAGAGTCAGAGTTGGAAAGTGAAAGTATGAAAGATAGAGACAGCGAATAGTTAGATCAAAGTATAGATTGATTCCGGAATGGAAAATGGTCGTACGATCTATCATGGTTATACTAAATCATATCAGTCTTTAGCCATCTATCTACACCCCTATGTAATCCTAATTGGTTTGGGTTAGAATCAAATAAGTTTGATTTGATGGTTAGCTGTCTGTCTTTAATGTGCAACATTAACTTGAAATGTTTCATAAATGAATTCTTATATGTGTTATGGAATGCGATTTGGTGCCGTTATCGCAAGCGGCTTGAACTGGATTCTCACTGACTTGGCTGTTAGGACAATGGCTCTTTTAGGTTATTGTACCATTGCTATGCTGTTGTCATGGAGCCTGCTCTGTCCTTGGACTGCTTAGTGTCACATTATCTTGCAAATTTATTTGTTAGCTGAATAAGAATGCCGTTTTAATCTATAATGAATTATGCCTTTTCTGCGTTCTGTTGAAGCTATGTTTTAAAATGACCTGAGGTTATGAGTGCTGAAATCCTTAATTAAAAATTAAGGTCGGCACAACATCGAGGGCCGAAGGGCCTGCACTGCGCTGTAATGTTCTATGTTCTAAATGGGTAAAAACGCTAAGACCTATCATGTGTATTAGAAAATAGTTGGTTTCTACAGTCGGCCCTTTTGATAAATCGAAAGAATAAGTGAGATATTGTCACAATAAAGATAATGCGATAGGTTAGGTAAAAGCGCAAAGAATTCATATTGTCATTGCAGTTTTAAACAATAGAGTGGGCAAGCATTGCATTACAGGCATTTCAGCAAAAATTATTATAATTCTTAGAGAATCATTATTATAAAATAACAATTAATAAATTAATCAAATTTGATTCGACTGATTCAGTATTAATATATATATTAACAATATGTTAATAATAGTCAAATAATTGATTGATCAGTAACATTTCGACAATAATAATGCATTTCTATTTCACCTAATGGTGGTGCAGTTGGGTTATTGTGAATCATTCTGACAGTTGGTCCCTTGCGTTTAGCGAATAGTTCTTTGATGCACTTGATACATTGGCATGTTATGTAAATGATGAATCCAGCTACACAGGAGAATAAGATGATTCTTACTGTGGACATTCCAGTGTGTCCCAACCACCCGCAAAGTTTATCCCAGAGAGGGATAACTGGGGGTGGATCAAGTTTCTTGATTTCTTTTTGGATATGTGATGCGAGGTCTTTAACTTCTTCTGAGTTATCTGGAATGAAAGTGCAACACTCTGCACCAATCAGAGCGCAGGTTCCACCTTTTTCGGCTAGCACATTGTCAAGTGCCGTTCGATATTGTAATGCCATGGTTCGAATTGCTCACATTTCGTCAGAAATTTTACCTAGGGCAGTGGCGGTGTAATCTGCTGCGTTTTGTATGATGGTCGTTAGTTCACTCCATTCATTGCCCATCCTTATTTCCCAATAGAAAGGAATAATTCTAGCATAAATTGCATCTCGTAGGGATATGGAACGTTTATTTCTTCGAATGGCTGGTTCTGTAACATAATGGAGATGAGGAAAATGACGGATAGCAGGTACTAAGTATCCTAAATAGCAAGATCCTGACCAGTATTTTGGGAGCCAGGAATAGGCTCTATCATCGCAAATAAAATCCCATTATAACATAGATTAACATAGAATTTACAGTGCAGAAGGAGGCCATTCGGCCCATCGAGACTGCACCGGCTCTTGGAAAGAGCACCCTACCCAAGGTCAACACCTCCATCCGATCCCCATAACCCAGTAACCCCACCCAACACTAAGGGCAATTTTGGACACAAAGGGCAATTTAGCAATTAAGCAGAGTATAAGTAAATATCTTCTAAGTACCAATGAGCTGAGAGTGTTTTATTATTTGTGAGGTTGTGTATGCCTGTTATTGTTGAGGACCGTTTAATTCTTTGTAATAAATCTTGTGTACATTTATAGGCTGTGTTAACATCTAAATAATTAGTACAAACACTATTGCCCATTTTCATCCCTTTAGAGTGATTACTAATGAGGCATATTGATCCTTTTTGTTTAATATTAGTTGAGACTAATACATTGAGGATTATTGTTAGGGTTATATTTAAGTTGGTGCAATCCTGAAAAGGTGTTTAATGGATAGCCTGTAGATTTCCATAAGTTAATAAGTTTCTGTAAATAAACCTGGTACCTTCCTTTTTCACATGAATATGCTCTAGAACGGACCACTACAGAGCGAGGGACGCTTTGATAGATGTACCATTCTGCTGTTTCTGAGGCATTAAAGGGAATAGTTAGAAAGGGAATACCCTCTCCTGAGTTAGTAGGGGTTGCAATGCATACCCAACAATTGGAAATGTTGAAATTTTTAGCATATTTCTTACATGTGTGAAGGAATGTGTTCTTATTCAGTTCTGGTACAACATTTACAAAGCCAATCAAATAACTGAACATGAATATTACAATAAACATTTTATAAGATCTTAATATTTATACGCGCGCTTCACGTGTGATGCGTGAATCCAACTTTTCTTTCCTTTTAACTTTACAGCGGATTGGGTGGTGAGAAGGATTACGAATGGTCCTTCCCACTTGATCTTAAGGGTTCTTTCTGCAGCTTTTTAACGTAAACATCTTCACCGGGCACCAGGTCGTGCCCACCTTCTGGAGGATCTCCCCACGCAGCTAACACCTGTTGAGAAGCAGAGCTAACTGCATTTGTTAGATTTTGACAATAAGTCAGCAAAGCATCACTCATTAAATGACAGTCTGCTTTCCGCAAGTCAATAGTTCCTGGCAGAGACATTGGTCTGCCTGTGATGATTTCAAATGGACTCAGGCCTGTTGTTCTGTTTGGTGTAGCTCTAATACTACATAACACTATTGGCAAAGCTTGGACCCAGTTCATACCTTCCTGGCTGTATTTAGACAGTCTTTCTGTCAAAGTTCGATTCACACGTTCCACTTGTCCTGATGATTGTGGATGATAAGGACAGTGTAAATTCCAGTCAATGTTTAGAAGTTTACTGACTTCCTTACAAACAGCACCTGTGAAGTGGGATCCATTGTCTGAGTCAATGCTAGCTGGTACTCCCCATCTGGGAATAAAGTCATTGCACAGCACTTTGGCTGTATGGGCAGCTGTCCCTCTTCTAGCTGGAGCAGCTTCCACCCATCTGGAGAATTTATCCACTATTACAAGGACGTCACTGTATTGTTGACATTTAGGAAGGCTGATGTAATCTACCTGCATATCCTGGAATGGGCCTGCGGGAGCGGGAGCTCTTAATTCAGGCATAGATGTTAGAGGACCCAAGTTATTATTTTGACAGGTTACACAACGATTTGATACTAATTGTGATTGTTTTTTGAATCCTTTACCACACCATATTTTATGGAATCGATCCATCATTTATTGAGGTATATATGTCCCCATGAATGAATTTGTTGAGCTCGGAAGGGCATTAGTGATTGTGGTGCGACTGGTTTATAAGTTTGAACTTCTCTCCAAATTTCGTCACCATACCTGATTCTAACCATGTCCATTTTTCTTCCATTATGCAATCATTCTGCATTTCATGTAAAATCATGTAATAAGGTGGTTACTCCCAATTTGTAAATGTGACTGAATTCCTGATGCCATTGGGAGGCACAAAGGGAGGCAGCTTCCCTTGCTGCTTGGTCCTTAAGAGCATTTCCTCTTGCTTCCATAGAGTCCCCATGTGTATGGGCTTTACATTTTAGAACTGATACTTTTTTTGGTAAGGCCATAGCTTCTAGAAGATCTTGTACTTCCTTTCCATTTCGGATAGGTGTACCTGCCGTTGTGAAAAATCCTCTTTTTCGCCACAGATGGCCAAAATCATGTGCTACCCCAAAACCATATCTGGAATCAGTACAGATGTCAGTACAGATGTTAGCAGTTTTATCTCTTGCCACATGACATGCTTCTGTTAGCGCTTTTAATTCGGCCTGCTGAGCTGATGTACCTGGGGGCAAACTTCCTACAGCTAATACTTCGTATGGGCTTGTGACTGCCCACCCAGCTTTTTTGATACCCTTGTCAATAAAAGAGGAACCATTAGTGAATAGGACTAAATTTGGGTTCTGTAGTGGCTCTTCTTCTACCAAGCATACTATTTCTATTTCCTCTATTATTTTCACACAGTCATGCCCTTCTCCCTCTCCTCCCTTTTGTTCCTCGGGAAGCGAGAGCAAAGATGATGGATTTACAGGACTGGCTTTGTGAAAATATAGGTTGGGAGCTTCCAAAACTGCTGTCCATCTAGCTGATGTAACTTGTGACACTCTGTTCGTGGATAGGAGACAATTGACTGAGTGTGGACATTTAATGGTTAACCTTTGGTCTGGGACAAGCCCCGATGTTGCCATTACAGCTCGACATGTGTTTTCCATGGCTCGTAAACAGCTGCCAAATGCTAGTGCCACATTGTCAGGTTTAAGGGAATAGTATCCAACCGGTCTTAACAGATCCCCTTGTTCCTGAGCTAATATTGCAGTCATGTAACCATCTTTTTCATGAACAAACATGGTAAAAGGTTTTCCGTTGTTTGGAATATCTAAGGCTGGTGTTGAACACAGGACCTTTTTCAAATTTAGAAATGATTGCTTCTGTTCTAAATTGAGATTAACTGGATCCTTTGATTTTCTGTTTCCTTTTAAAATATCATTCAATGGCTGGGATAACTGAGTGTAAGAATCAATCCAATTTCTGTTAAAATTACAGAGTCACAAAAAAGATCTTGGGCGCGATTCTCCACTCCCACGCCGGTTGGGAGAATCGCCTGGGCCGCCAAAATTTCCCGGGATGCCGGTCCGACGCCCTCCCACGATTCTCCCAAGCGGCGGGAATGACCCGGGTGAGTTTCGCGGGCCGCAGGCCGGAGAATCGCCGGAGACACCCAAAATGGCGATTCTCCGGCAACCCCGCTATTCTGAGGCCCGGATGGGCCGAGCGGCCAGGCCAAAACGGCGGGTTCCCCCGGCGCCGTCCACACCTGGTCGCTGCAGTCGTGAGCGGTGCGTGAACGCTGGGGGGGTGGCCTGTGGGGGGGGCGAGGGGGGGATCCTGCACCGGGGGGTACCTCAGATGTGGGGTGGCCCGCGATCGGTGCCCACCGATCGTCGGGCTGTCCTCTCTGAAGGAGGACCTCCTTCCTTCCGCGGCCCCGCAAGATCCATCCGCCATCTTCTTGCGGGGATGACTTAGAGAGGACGGCAACCACGCATGCGTGGGTTGGCGCCGGCCAACGCACGCATGCGCGGATGATGCCCGTTATGCGGCGCCGGCCGTGTCATCTATGCCGCGCTGCTTTTACGCGGGCGACAAGGCCTGGCGCGTGTAGATGACGCGGCCCCGATCCTGGCCCATTGTCAGTGCCTGAATCGGTCGGGAGTGGGGCCGTCCGCACCGTCGTGAACCTCAACGCCGTTCACGACGGTGCAGCCACTTCGGCGCGGGAGTGGAGAATCCCGCCCATAACTTCCTGTACAGATGAGGATTCTTTAGCTGCTTTGATGGCAGCTGTTCTGTCCTGAGTAAGTTCCCTTTTTCCTTTGGATATTTTCTGACCTAAGTAGACAACTTCTTCTTTGGAAATCTGGGCTTTGGCAAAGCTAGCTTTGTGACCATTAGTACTGAGGTAGTTCAGGACCACTCGTAGATCTTTCTCATGATCATCTTTATTGATGGAGGTTATCAGAATATCATCTACATAATGGATAATGGTGGAAGGCAGATCAGGCAGTTGCCCGAGATGATTCTGTAGAGCCATGTGGTAAACAGTTGGGTTGTTGTGAAAACCTTGCGGTAGTCTAGTCCTTGTGTACTGTTGTTGATTAACTGTAAAAGCAAACCATGTTGTACTTGCTTAGCTAGTGGTACTGACCAGAAACCATTTGCCATGTCAATAACTGAAAACCATTGAAGGTCAGGAGTTAAAGATTGTAGATGAATCTGCTACTAAAGGAGCTTTTCTGACAATGAATTGATCTGCTCTTCTGTAGTCAATAGTAAGGCGCCATGTGCCATTAGCTTTTTTTTACAGGCCATACAGGACTGTTTGACGAGCTATGAAAGCGCACTAAAATACCCGTTTCTTCAAGTTATTTTATTATAGGTAGAATGCCTTGAATTGAAGTTTTATTAATAGGGTATTATTTGGTACAAGGTGGAGCGGGTCCCATAAAAGTGACTGGTTCCATTTTCAAAAGGCCACAATCATTTTTATCATTTGCCCAAATTGGATGATTTTGTATCTCATCTTTTTTGATGTGGCTAATGGACAGGTGATTTTTCCATTATTGAAATTCAGTGAAGAATTTAGTTGTGATAAGATGTCCATACTTAGAAGTGCTTGTGTTACCAGACCTACCCATATTGATGCCATCAGTTGATGTGATCCAAATTCCAAAAGCAGTGGCTTAGTTTGTCGAAGAGTAATAGAATCTCCTCCTGCGGCAAAAGCGTTAATTTTTCCTGCAGTTAGGGGAACGAAAGCAGCATTCTGTTCAGTAACACAGGTAAGTTCAGCTCAAATGTCAAATAAGAAATCGATATGAATACCTCCCACTCTTAGTGAAATATATAGTCCATCATTTTTCTGTTCCAAAAGTGCATGTAGAGAAATATGGAACGAATCATCAAGAGTGGGGTTCAGTAGTTTTTTGAATGATCAAACATGGAACGTCTTTGAGCTGCAGTACAGCCGTTTAACATTTCGTTCATAGTATTGTCGTCATCGTGTGCGTCCCTCCGTGGGTACGGCTTGTCCCTACGTGAGAACGGCTGGGAGGGTCAAGAATCTCTGTACGCAGGTTTGGGTGTGTCTTGTTGGAATGTAACCCTAGGTGCTTTTTGTCTGTGCACGTTACGTGATTTTCCACGAGTTGGATACTTATTGTAGTGATCACTGCCTACTTCACTGTCATCTCTTGACTTGAACTGTTGTCTATGATATCATGTTGCCATCCAATTACCTACTTTACCGCAGAAAATACATTGTGGTATTTTCTTACGTGATTTTAATGGAGCAAGGGTATATGTTTACTCTGATGCTTCCGGTGAAATGGTAGTTATTGCTGATATTCTTGCAGGCACTGCAACAGCTGCCACTGGAGCAGCGGGTATTGCAACAGCTACTGCTGGAGCAGCAGGTAACACAGGTTGAATTTGAGCAACAGGTAATATAGGCTGCATTTGGACAGGTAGCATAGGCTGCATTTGAGCAGCTGCAGTGTTATAGTTTGTCTGGTTATGCATACCGCGATCTATCAGAATGCATCGGTCAACTATGTCACGATATGTACCAGCTGTGGCCCAAGTTTGTAAAATCAAATTCAAGACATTAGAAATTTCAGGTTTAATACCGGCTATAAAAGCCGTTTTAATTGGACCTAAAATGTTTGTGTCCCAAGTGTCAGTTTAATTTTTGAGTGTCATTCCTGAGTATTCTATACATACATGTTAAAAAAATTCTTCAAAATCCTGAATATCTTCAGTATATTTTTGAATGCAAGATGTGATTTTAGACCAATCGGTTCTTGGAGGGCGAAATTTTAATAGCCAATTCTTGACTGCTAGCCAACCAGCTTCTAAATTTTGCAAATCATCTCCAAGGGCAACTTCTACCTCTGTTCCAAGAGTTGCACTGGCATGAATGCCTACCATAATAGTCAGAATTTGTACTCCATCAAATGGGTGGAGATGGTAAATGGATTGCAATCTGTGAAGTTGATCCCATGTGGTCATACCACCCCTTTTTGGGTGTTGAAGATCTTTAGACCATCTGTCAATTTTTTCAGGGTCTGCTACATCATGAACCCAATGGTGGTCAAATATGGTTTTAGTGATAACCGCACCTTCATCATCTACTTCTTTGCTTTCAACTTTAATCCGTTTGCATTTTAAAGGGACTAATCGAATCAATTTAGTATTTTGCATTCTAGGAAAACTTGCTTCATCACTATTTTCATCTGATTCAACTGGCAAATGAAATTTAGATTTTGATTTAGTCCTGACACTTGATCTCGGCTGTGGAATTGGAGCTGATTGTGCAACTGGGGCTGCTTGTTGAATTTGAGCTGATTGTGCAACTGGGGCTGCTTGTTGAATTGGAGCTGATACTGGGGCTGCTTGATGAATTAGAGCTGATTGTGCAACTGGGGTTGCTTGTTGAATTGGAGCTGATACTGGGGCTGCTTGTTGAATTGGAGCTGTTTGTGCAACTGGGGTTGCTTGTTGAATTGGAGCTGATACTGGGGCTGCTTGATGAATTGGAGCTGTTTGTGCAACTGGGGTTGCTTGTTGAATTGGAGCTGATGCTGGGGCTGCTTGTTGAATTGGAGCTGTTTGTGCAACTGGGGTTGCTTGTTGAATTGGAGCTGATACTGGGGCTGCTTGTTGAATTGGAGCTGATTGTGCAACTGGGGCTGCTTGTTGAATTGGAGCTGATACTGGGGCTGCTTGTTGAATTGGAGCTGATTGTGCAACTGGGGCTGCTTGTTGAATTGGAGCTGTTTGTGCAACTGTTTGAGAAACTGGAATTGTTTGTGAAATTGAATTTGGAGGTGAAATTGAATTTGGAGGTGAAACTGGATTTGGAACTGTGTTGCTTAGAGTACTTACTCCAGCATCAGAACTAACATTCACGTTTGTACTTCAGTTTAAATTATGAGCTGCAAGACTGTCTGTCAAGAGTTTGCAGTGTTCTTTAAAATTGTTCATTTCACCTTCCAAAATACATCTTTCTTCGATTAACTTGCAATTTTCAATTTTGACTCGCTCAGTTTTTGTTTGTAACGGATGGTATTTTGACTCTGTTTCAATAACTTTACGTTGCAACTCTCCATTTTGAAATGATAGTTGTTGAACTTTAAAGGACTCGTTTTCCAATAATGTTCTAATCTCATCATAATGCTCAAGTTTAGATTTTGCATCTCATAATTCCTCAACAACTGCGGCTGGTTGATCTTTAGTGGACTTAAGGTCATGGTCGCTTTTATTTTTAACAGTTACTTCTTGCTGTCTGCGAAGCTGTGCCATTATTGCAAGAGACCATTTTGCACATTCTTCACCGTGCATGCGTGTGGTTTTTCCCCATGCTCTCTTGATATTATCTAGGGACCACTGTCCTCTGGGGATATCATATTTTGATTCAAATTTTCTTGAAATTTCACAGAGTCCAAATTGTCAACGATTCAAAGATCCAAAATCACCCAATATATCGTCAATAGAGACATCCGGTACAGCGCTACCTCCCTTGGAAGTTGTGGGAAGTAGTTCTTCGCCGGTTAAAGGTTCTGAATCTATTTTAGGATTTGTTTCCGCCATAAACTCAGCCTTACACCCAATTTTTGGGTCGCCAACTGTGTGTAATCTGTGTACACTACCGTGATTATTTTTTCAGCCCCGTTTTATTTTAGTTTCAACAACCGGCACCCGATTGAATTAACAGAGTCTATAAAAATGTCCTTTCTAGGGGTCGAAGCACTGCTCGATGCGGCTTTAAGACTTTTAATGGGTGAAAAAGATGTTTCTTACCCCAGTCTAGCCGTTTTCTATGGGTCTTCCGTCCTTCTGGGCTTCCGTTAGCGGTACAATCGTTGGTCTTCCGAAGTCCTCCGATTCTCCCCGATCGTCTTCGACTCCCTCCTGAAGATTTCCGAACCTGTCCGATCTCGTCTCAGAGCTCCTCCCCTTTTGCCGAACTATGCCAGTTGTAGAAATCTACCATGCGGATCTAGTGGTTCTTGCGAACACTAAAACTCAGTAGAAATTTGAGTTAACACTTCTTGGGTGCAAATAATAATCGTTTTATTGACTCTAGTTGATTACAATTGAAATAGAAATCTACCATGCGGATCTAGTGGCACTTGCGAACACTAGAACTCAGTGGAAATTTGAGTTAACACTTCTCGGGTGCAAATAAGAATTGTTTTATTGACTCTAGTTGATTACAATTGAGAATCACTTAAATCTTATTCTCTAATAAGTCCAGCTAGCAAAAGGACTCAAAGAGAAGCAATTTGTAGACAATATAACTTTCAAATAATACAGAAATAATTTTCTTGCTTACGGCAAAACAGTTTGCATTTACTTCAAGAGTCAGAGTTGGAAAGTGAAAGTATGAAAGATAGAGACAGCGAATAGTTAGGTCAAAGTATAGATTGATTCCGGAATGGAAAATGGCCGTACGATCTATCATGGTTATACTAAATCATATCAGTCTTTAGCCATCTATCTACACCCCTATGTAATCCTAATTGGTTTGGGTTAGAAGCAAATAAGTTTGATTTAACAGTTAGCTGTCTGTCTTTAATGTGTAACATTAACTTGAAATGTTTCATAAGTGAATTTTATGAAATATCCTGGGGGGGAGATTTGTTAGTGCTCTTTGGGGGGGTTTAAACTAATGCAGCAGGGGCATGGGAACCTGGATTGTAGTTTTAGGGTAAGGGAGAATGAGAGTATAGAGGTCAGGAGCACAGATTTGACGTTGCAGGAGGGGGCCAGTGTTCAGGTAGGTGGTTTAAAGTGTGTCTACTTCAATGCCAGGAGTATACGAAACAAGGTAGGGGAACTGGCAGCGTGGGTTGGTACCTGGGACTTCGATGTTGTGGCCATTTCGGAGACATGGATAGAGCAGGGACAGGAATGGATGTTGCAGGTTCCGGGGTTTAGGTGTTTTAGTAAGCTCAGAGAAGGAGGCAAAAGAGGGGGAGGTGTGGCGCTGCTAGTCAAGAGCAGTATTACGGTGGCGGAGAGGATGCTAGATGGGGACTCTTCTTCCGAGGTAGTATGGGCTGAAGTTAGAAACAGGAAAGGAGAGGTCACCCTGTTGGGAGTTTTTTATAGGCCTCCTAATAGTTCTAGGGATGTAGAGGAAAGGATGGCGAAGATGATTCTGGATATGAGCGAAAGTAACAGGGTAGTTATTATGGGAGACTTTAACTTTCCAAATATTGACTGGAAAAGATATAGTTTGAGTACAATAGATGGGTCGTTTTTTGTACAGTGTGTGCAGGAGGGTTTCCTGAAACAATATGTTGACAGGCCAACAAGAGGCGAGGCCACGTTGGATTTGGTTTTGGGTAATGAACCAGGCCAGGTGTTGGATTTGGAGGTAGGAGAGCACTTTGGGGACAGTGACCACAATTCGGTGACGTTTACGTTAATGATGGAAAGGGATAAGTATACACCGCAGGGCAAGAGTTATAGCTGGGGGAAGGGCAATTATGATGCCATTAGACGTGACTTGGGGGGGATAAGGTGGAGAAGTAGGCTGCAAGTGTTGGGCACACTGGATAAGTGGGGCTTGTTCAAGGATCAGCTACTGCGTGTTCTTGATAAGTATGTACCGGTCAGACAGGGAGGAAGGCGTCGAGCGAGGGGACCGTGGTTTACCAAGGAAGTGGAATCTCTTGTTAAGAGGAAGAAGGAGGCCTATGTGAAGATGAAGTGTGAAGTTTCGGTTGGGGCGATGGATAGTTACAAGGTAGCGAGGAAGGATCTAAAGAGAGAGCTAAGACGAGCAAGGAGGGGACATGAGAAGTATTTGGCAGGAAGGATCAAGGAAAACCCAAAAGCTTTCTATAGGTATGTCAGGAATAAGCGAATGACTAGGGAAAGAGTAGGACCAGTCAAGGACAGGGATGGGAAATTGTGTGTGGAGTCTGAAGAGATAGGCGAGATACTAAATGAATATTTTTCGTCAGTATTCACTCAGGAAAAAGATAATGTTGTGGAGGAGAATGCTGAGCCCCAGGCTAATAGAATAGATGGCATTGAGGTACGTAGGGAAGAGGTGTTGGCAATTCTGGACAGGCTGAAAATAGATAAGTCCCCGGGACCTGATGGGATTTATCCTAGGATTCTATGGGAGGCCAGGGAAGAGATTGCTGGACCTTTGGCTTTGATTTTTATGTCATCATTGGCTACAGGAATAGTGCCAGAGGACTGGAGGACAGCAAATGTGGTCCCTTTGTTCAAAAAGGGGAGCAGAGACAACCCCGGCAACTATAGACCGGTGAGCCTCACGTCTGTAGTGGGTAAAGTCTTGGAGGGGATTATAAGAGACAAGATTTATAATCATCTAGATAGGAATAATATGATCAGGGATAGTCAGCATGGCTTTGTGAAGGGTAGGTCATGCCTCACAAACCTTATTGAGTTCTTTGAGAAGGTGACTGAACAGGTAGACGAGGGTAGAGCAGTTGATGTGGTGTATATGGATTTCAGCAAAGCGTTTGATAAGGTTCCCCACGGTAGGCTATTGCAAAAAATACGGAGGCTGGGGATTGAGGGTGATTTAGAGATGTGGATCAGAAATTGGCTAGCTGAAAGAAGACAGAGGGTGGTGGTTGATGGGAAATGTTCAGAATGGAGTACAGTCACAAGTGGAGTACCACAAGGATCTGTTCTGGGGCCGTTGCTGTTTGTCATTTTTATCAATGACCTAGAGGAAGGCGCAGAAGGGTGGGTGAGTAAATTTGCAGACGATACTAAAGTCGGTGGTGTTGTCGATAGTGTGGAAGGATGTAGCAGGTTACAGAGGGATATAGATAAGCTGCAGAGCTGGGCTGAGAGGTGGCAAATGGAGTTTAATGTAGAGAAGTGTGAGGTGATTCACTTTGGAAGGAATAACAGGAATGCGGAATATTTGGCTAATGGTAAAGTTCTTGAAAGTGTGGATGAGCAGAGGGATCTAGGTGTCCATGTACATAGATCCCTGAAAGTAGCCACCCAGGTTGATAGGGTTGTGAAGAAGGCCTATGGAGTGTTGGCCTTTATTGGTAGAGGGATTGAGTTCCGGAGTCGGGAGGTCATGTTGCAGCTGTACAGAACTCTGGTACGGCCGCATTTGGAGTATTGCGTACAGTTCTGGTCACCGCATTATAGGAAGGACGTGGAGGCTTTGGAGCGGGTGCAGAGGAGATTTACCAGGATGTTGCCTGGTATGGAGGGAAAATCTTATGAGGAAAGGCTGATGGACTTGAGTTTGTTTTCGTTGGAGAGAAGAAGGTTAAGAGGAGACTTAATAGAGGCATACAAAATGATCAGGGGGTTGGATAGGGTGGACAGTGAGAGCCTTCTCCCGCGGATGGATATGGCTGGCACGAGGGGACATAACTTTAAACTGAGGGGTAATAGATATAGGACAGAGGTCAGAGGTAGGTTCTTTACGCAAAGAGTAGTGAGGCCGTGGAATGCCCTACCTGCTACAGTAGTGAACTCGCCAACATTAAGGGCATTTAAAAGTTTATTGGATAAACATATGGATGATAATGGCATAGTGTAGGTTAGATGGCTTTTGTTTCGGTGCAACATCGTGGGCCGAAGGGCCTGTACTGCGCTGTATTGTTCTATGTTCTATGTTCTATAATTCTATATGTGTTAACCAATTCGATTTGGTGCCGTTAGCGCAAGCGGCTTGAACTGCATTCTTGCTGACTTGACTGTTAGGACAATGGATCCTTTAGGTTACTGTACCATTGCTATGCTGTTGTCATGGAGCCTGCCCTGTCCTTGGACTGCTTAATGTCACATTATCTTGAAAATGTATTTGTTAGCTGAATAAGAATGCCATTTTAATCTATAATGAATTATGCTGTTTCTGCGTTCTGTTGGAGCTATGTTTTAAAATCACCTGAGGTTATGAGTGCTGAAATCCTTCATTTAAAATGGGTAAAAACTGGGGTTTAATATTTACGCTATTACTTATGAGGTGCATTGGAAAATAGTTGGTTTCTACAGCGCCGTGTAGGAAAACGCGGCTGGCGGACCGGAGAATCCTGTAGCATGTCTCTCTACAGGAATAAGGTATGGATCAGTTGTGCAGCATTCAATATATTTTTCGCCTTGTGTTTCCTCTGTATCTAACAAGTTATAAATATATGTCCATCTTCATTATCTCAGGTCATCTCAAAGTACTTCACAGCCAATTAAGTAGTCTGAAACGTAATCACTGTAGTAATGCAGAAAATATGAGAGCCAATTTGTGAACAGCAAGGTCCCACAGACAGCAATGTGATAATTACCAGATAATCTGGTTAGTGATGGTGGTTTGAGGGATCAACACCAATGCAGGACATTCTGGAGAACTGCCCTGCAATTCTTCGAAGTAGTGTCATGGGACCTTTTACATACACCTTACAGGGCAGATGGAGCCTCGCTTTAAAATCTCTTCCACAAAAAATATAATTATGTGCATTGGAGCTCTTCCAATAAGCATTACAGGCACAAGGGTGGATTAAAAGGCATACTTTGCCACCAGACGAGTTTCTAGTGCTGGTCAGCCTCTGCCTGAGCCAGCAGCTTGCTGAGTGGAAAGTGTGTGGGCTCTTTGCCCATTCTGGCTACCCACAGATCATGGGAAATCTATCATCTGTCTCATCCTCAATACAAGCGAAACACAAAGATTAGAGAGAGAAAAAAACAAGTTTAAAAAAAAAGATTCTGCTAGTCAACGTTGGATTCTGGCTTCTGCCTTGTTTGTAGAACCAAATAGTAAAATGTTGAAAAGAATCTGACAGAAACATCCACGAAAAATAAACAAAAGCACTATTTTAATCAGGTTCCTGATTTTTCTCAAACATTCCTCTTTCTTAGCTCCCAACATTCTGTCATTTTGAAGCGTTTATCATCTGTAGCTGTCCTTTACTTCCCAGCTGTCAGCTTCCAATTTTTATCCTCTGCAGTTTTCATTCTCAATTCTATGTTTTCCGGGATTTGAACTATTTTTGCTGTTTTTCTAAATTATGCATCAAGCAGAAAGCTTGCCGCGGCAAAAAAAAGAGGTTGCCCAAGACATCACAAACGCAATCGGACAAATGGCACATGGGACCGTTCTGAGATTTTCAATGAATTTAAGGTTCTTGGAAGTACTCACCAACACTCGTCATTCTGAGAACAGTCTTGGTGAGCAGCCAAATTTTATTTCCTAACCGCTCCATTAGAAAGCAGGAAAATTGGGATATTGAGGCTGTGGCCACAGGAAATCAGGACATCAACAGCAATCGGAGAAGTGGAAAATCCATGGGAAGCTCGGGAACAATTAACAAGTCTGTGGATAGATAGAATTTAAAACAATCAAAGGGACATTGGAACAGTGTTACACCATTCAACACCTCAAGCTTGCTTCACGATTCATGTAGATTGTAGCTGATCTGTGTCTTAACTCCATTTAACCACCCTGGTCTATCACCCTTGCAATACCTCTACCTCAATCGTCCATACTCTAGAGGATACAAGCCTAGTCTATGCAACCGGTCCTTGGAATTGAAACTTTTTAGCCCAGCTACATCATGGTTCATATCACAGTTGTTGGGGCCTGCTGCATGAGGATAAAGGAGAGGTGGGGGGCAGGGAGAGATTGATATGTAAACGATGAGTATTAAGAGTTGAATGGTGGAGATATTTACATCTTCAGGAAGTTTGACTTCACTACTTTTAAGGATTGATTAGTATTGATACAGAGTGCAGAATGTTCTGAAAAAAATGACAAAGGGCGCAGTTCTCCGGAAAGATTTCGGAGTACGGTAGCGAGCGGGAACTGCTGCGAGCTTCCCAGTGCTCGGCCCAGCGAGGCCGGCAACGCTATTCAACATTAATTGGTCCACTTAACAAGACCCCAAGGGCTTCATGCTGCAAATGAAGATTCGCCGGGGCTGTGGTCGCCAGACCCGCCCCCCCCCCCCCCCCCCCCCCTGCCCCGCTAACAAGGTCGAGCGGCACTTAAACAGCACTTGCACAACCAAGCCCACTCAGCTCGCAGCTATGCTGCCGAGATGACTGGCCCCAATGTTTGGAGACGCAAACCTGGGGAGGCTCCTAGACTCGATGGAGGCCAGGAGGAATGTCCTTTTCCCCCCGAGGCTCCGGAGGGTGAGCCACAGGGCAGCCAGTACCGCCTGCGATGAAGTGGCAGCGGTCGTCAGCTCGGGCAGCGTGACCAGAAGGACTGGCCTCCGGTGCCACAAGGTCAACGATCTACACCGGGCAGCAAGGTGAGTTGACACCCTCCCCCCCGAAACCACTGCTCCCCCAACACAATCAGCCCTTCCAACCCTCCATTTGCCCCCCAACCCACCCTTCACTCCCCTCCCTTCACCCCAACCCTCCCATCACCCCCCAAATGTGAGCCACCCTTGCGGCTAATGATGCCCTCTCTGTGTCTCCGCAGAAGCTGTCCCAGAATTGCCTTGAGAGGGCCCAGACTGCCGGAGGGGTGCCGGACATAAAATTCCTCACGACCTTTGAGGAATGGGATCTGGAGGTTAGGAGGTGGCCGAGGATAGAACGGTCACCAATGTGGAGGTCCGCGCGTGCCGCAGCAGTAAGCATCCACTGGATCCCACCCAGAGGACCTGTCACACGTGAGTTGTCAATGCCATTCAGACTGACCCATCCCTCCCACTGACCATGTGTTCATTCTCCCACAGATCCTCCAGTCAATGGTGCTGGCCCATCTGGGGTGGCCCCCTCCCTGCCTCCCGTGAGATCACCTCGGAGGAGAGTTCCGAGGATGCCACAGTCGATGCGTCACAGCTGTCATCCCCACCCTCCACCAGCGCAGATACACAAATCTCGGTGGGCAACATTAGTGGTCAGGCTTCTGGGGCACAATCTAATGAGCACCACACTGTCGTTGATGCACATCAGGTGGAGGCAGGACTGCCCAGGTGAGACAGCAGTCGGAGTGCTGCTGGATCCCAAGACCTAGCTGTGTCCCAGCCAGATGCTGAGCCTCAGGACCAGGTTTACCCAGAGCTGATGGAGACATTAGAAAGAGATGTCAGGCACACTCCAGCAGGTCCATAGTTGACTGGAAGAGTCCCAGAGGATACGGGCGCTGGGGATGTCGCCAGCAATGAGTGGCACCATAGCGGACACTGCTCGGGTTGTGACCGCAGTGGAGATACTCGTGCACAACATCAGCAGTATGAGTGAAAGTGTTTAAGGAATTGCGCAGCCAGTGGCTGCCTTGTCCTCAGGCCTCAATAGACTGTCCGACTCGATGGGGCATGACCCAGTACCAGGCTGACCTTGATGAGGTTCTGCGGGACATGTCCCGCTCTCAGATGGGAATAGCCGAGGCACTGCGGACGGAGCTTGTCCCAGTCGCAGGTGGGTATTGCCGAGTCACTGCAGAGCATGTCCCAATCACTGAGGAGCTTCGGCAAGGGCGTCCTCATGACGGTGCAGACAATGGGGAACCGCCAGGGCTGGCAGAGCCAGACAATGCAGGTGGCCGCTAGGGCTCAATCCAGCTGCCCTCCGCCCCGAGGTGAACCCCACTGCCCTAAGGGCACCGACTGGGAGGAGGGGGCGCATGGTAGCAACCTGGACCCATCCTATGGACTGGCGACGGTGGCCACCAGCTCCCGAGTTCCAACCCTCTGATGAGGCCGTGTCTCGCAGCCAACACCCGGAACAGGGCAGCACAACTGTGCATGTGTCACCGTCAAGAGCAATGGGGCCCTCCGGCCCCTCAGAGAATGCCCGCCAGGGGCATCGAAGGCCACGGGACAAGGTAAGCAGCTGACTGCCTCTATCTCTGATGTGCATCCTGGAGGTACACCTAGACGTAGTGTAGAGCAAGGAAGGTCAAGCACTGGGGGCACTGTGGGGGGAGGGGGGGGGGTAATGGGTGAGTGGGGGATAGGGGGGCGGTGTGTTGGGGGAAGGAGCGGGTTTGGGGGGTTAGGGAGGATGGAGATAGTGGGACGGCATCATCAGGAGAGTGGGGCAGTGGTGTGCACATGTACGAGAAACATTAAAATACCCCCCCCCCCCCCCCCCCAACCACTATGTCGCCTCTGGCTCGTTGTGCTGCGAAGCGGGCCGACCACCAATCCCATGCCCCCCACGCACCCCCCCCCTCTCAAACACCCACCACCACCACGCATCCCCCATCCGAGAAACTCTTCTCACGCACACATGGGCACGGACATGTGCCCAGGGATGGAGCGCATGCCCTGGGTGATTGAACGTTGGCTGCTGTGGCTGTGGTTTTGCCTCCCAGTGTTCAAGCATAGTGTCCATGCGTCAAGGTGTGATTGGGATGCTAGGCAATGAGCCCCACATGCTACATGGCCCGTTCAGGCACGGGGATCCACATGGGATATGTGAAGTGTTCACCTAACTACAATCGCCAATTCCCTTTAAGCAATAGCCTTCAGCCGCATGACCAGAGGCCTCCGCAGTCAGTGGGAGATAAGGGTGGTCGGTGGGGCAGACAGGCAGGGGCTACAGTTGTCCCCGGTACGGGAACACACGGTTGACAGGGGTTGCCATGCGGACCCGCGCAGGTCCGATTCCGCCCTCCCTGAGAGCACCCCCACAGAACCGATAACCCCAGAACCGATACTCCCAGCCCCTCGTGGGGGCCCATCCCCAGCCGGGGCTGCAACCCCATCCCCTGAGCACAGGGGCAGCATGCCCAGTGCCCCGGGCTCACTGCCTGTGAACGAAGATGGCTGCTCACCTACTCAGCTCTCCGCAGCAGCCCCTCCGCCAGATTCACGTTTTTGAAAAGGAGTATGGATCAGCGGCAGTGTGACCCCTTGCTGGGGAGGCAGCTGGACCGCGTGAGTCCCTTGGATATGGGGCCGCTCCCTTTACTTGCATGGAAATAGGGCTTAAGTGGTGATAATTGGTTTTCGCCACGTGGCGGCGAGATCCCGGTTTCGCCTACGAGAGCGGACCGATTGCATCACAAACTGTTTGGCACCTCGCTCAGTTCTCGTTTTCGGCCTCTCCCGCTACTCACCGGCCTAATTTTGATCGAGCGAGAGCGTACCGAGGCCGGAGAATCGTGCCCAAAGTGTCATTTGTGGAGCGAAAATCGGTGCGATTCCCGTCAGTCTCGGAAGTGCTATCTGGACCGCAATTTTCAGGCACTTTAAAAATTATTTTTTTCCCCACGTGAAAATCTCCACACCGGAGACACAAAACTTCAATCAAGCGCTGCTTTTAAACCATTCCACAGCACTTGCTGTCATTCTAGCCAGGAGGATAGCAGCGAGGAAACCAGCACCTAGAGTTACAGAGGAGACCCTCAGCTATTTGCTGGATGCTGTGGAGGAGAGGCGGGCTACCATATACCCTGGGGTTGGCAGAAGGCCCTCCAGCATGGTGACAAATCGCTGGGAGACGGTGGCAGCACTGAACGGAGGGTGGAATGTAGAGAGTAGACAAGGAGCACTTAACCTGGCTGTTCGGAATAAGTCATAAGGGGAATAAGGGGCTGTTTAGCACAGGGCTAAATCGCTGGCTTTGAAAGCAGACCAAGGCAGGCCAGCAGCACGGTTCAATTCCCGCACCAGCCTCCCCGAACAGGCGCCGGGATGTGGCGACTAGGGGCTTTTCACAGTAACTTCATTTGAAGCCTACTTGTGACAATAAGCGATTTTCATTTCATTTCATTCATATTTTTTATGCATTGCACACACGTCCTCTTGGTCAGGCTGATGTCCTCGGGAGTCGAGGTATCAGGAGGTGGCAAAACAATAGAAGGAAACGGAGAAGAATGTGGTTGCGGGCAGGCAACTTTGCGCAGTGCCCATCTGTTTTGTCGCACAACAGAACCATCAGCCAGACGCACAGCATACGAGCAGGGGGCAGCCTGTCAAACAACGACAGCTGCAGCTGACCAGCCTCCATCAGGGATCTTGACCCGAACAGTGTCTGACGGGGATAACACGGGCAAATCGGTGGCATGAGCATCAAATCCCTGTTTTTGCCGGTCTCGGAGTTGCTGCACCTTCTGCAGCATCGGGAGGTGATCCAGGTTGGGTACGTGTATGGCTGGATGTGTCGTTCGCAGGTCCCTGTTCATCAGGAGTTGAGCCGGCGACATGCCAGTGGACAGTGGGGTCGCCCTGTACGCAAGCAGCGCAAGGTGAATGTCAGACGCAGAATCCGCGGCCTTGCAGATGAGCTGCTTCACTATGTGCACCCCTTTCTCAACTTTTCCGTTTGATTGTGGATAGTGTGGGCTGGAAGTGACGTGTTTGAACTGATACGACTGGGCAAACAGAGACCATTCATTGCTGCTGAAGCATGGGCCATTGTCACTCATGACAGTGAATGGGATACCATGCCTGGAGAACGTCTCCTTACAGGCCTTGATGACGGTCCGAGATGTGAGGTCTGAGAGTTTCACGACTTCAGGGTAATTGGAAAAGTAATCAATGATTAACACGTAATCATGACCATTTGCATGAAAGAGGTCAATGCCATGCTGCTGGATTCGATGTCATGCTGCTGAAATGTCTCCTTACTCTGCGCTGGCTAGAAGCGTTGACAGGTTGCGCAGTTAAGGACCATGGGCGACATTCACCGACCCCCCGCCGGGTCGGAGAATCGCCGGGGGTTGGCGTGAATCCCGCCCCCGCCGGTTGCCGAAGTCTCCGGCACCAGATATTCGGCGGGGCGGGAATCGCGCCGCGCCGGTTAGCGGGCCCCCCCCCCGCTCGATTCTCCGGCCCGGATGGGCCAAAGTCCCGCCGATAAATTGCCTGTCCCGCCGGCGTAAATTAAATCACCTACCTTACTGGCGTGGGGGCACTCTTTCCACTGCGCATGCATGGGAAACTGTCAGCGGCCGCTGACGCTCCCGCGCATGCGCCGCCCGGAGATGTCATTTCCGCGCCAGCTAGCGGGGCAACAAAGGCCGTTTCCGCCAGCTGGCAGGGCGGAAATTCCTCCGGGCGTCGGCCTAGCCCCTCAATGTTGGGGCTCTGCCCTCAAAGATGCGGAGCATTCCGCACCTTTGGGGCGGCGTGATGCCCGTCTGATTGGCGGACATCGCGCCGTTTCCGGAGAATTTCGCCCCATGTTCGCGATGTCCTGGCTGATCCCGGGCCAGTAGACAGCCGGCCTGGCTCTGGGTCTGCACTTATCCACATCCAGGTCCAGTTTGAGGAGGATACCATCAACCACCGTCAGGTCGTCCTTTACATTGAAAAATTGAGGGCACTGCCCTTTTTGCCAGCCATTGGCGAGGTGTTGCAGAACACGCTGCAAGAGGGGGTCTTTGGCTGTCTCCTCACGGATACGAATCACCTTCTCATCAGATGCCGGGAGGGTGCTAGCACACATCTGCACCTGTGAGTCAACCTGTGACTCAAATTGCCGGATGACGTACAGTGGTTCACTAGGCACGGTGATGGAGCAGCAATGATGAGCTCCTTGCCAGGCGTGTAGACCAGGTCAAAGTCGTACCTTCTGAGTTTGAGGAGGATGCGCTGCAACCGAGGCGTCATGTCTTTAAGGTCCTTGTGGATAATGTGGACCAGGGGCATGTGATCCGTCTCGACTGTGAATGACGGCAGGCCGTAGACATAGACGTGAAACTTGAGAATGCCAGTGAGAAGGCCCAGGCATTCCTTCTCGATTTGTGCATACCCTTGTTCGGTGAGAGTCATTGCCCTTGATGCGTAGGCAACAGGTGCCCAGGATGAAGTGTCATCGCATTGCAGCACGACCGCACCGATGCCATCCTGGCTCGCATCTGTCGAGATTTTCATTTCCCTGTCTGGGTTAAAAAATGCCAATATGGTTGCAGTGGTGAGCTTGGCTTTCAGCTCCAACCACTCTGCCTGATGGGCCGCCTTCCACTCTAAGGCAGTGGACTTCTTCAATAGGTTTCGTAGGGCTGTGGTGTGTGAGGCCATGTTTGGGATGAACTTGCCCAGAAAATCGACCATGCCCAGGAAGCGCAATACCGCCTTCTTGTCTCCGGGACCTTCATGGCTGTGATGGCCTTGACCTTGTCTGTGTCGGGGCACACGCCCGGCTGAGAGATCTGGTCTCCTAGGAGCTTGACTGTCGTCGTGCCAAAGCAACATTTGGCCCTGTTCAGCTTCATTGGCGTGGACATGGCGGAATACCTGCTGGAGATGGGAAACATGCTCCTCAGGGGTTGTGGACCATATGATGATGTCGTCCACGTACACACGAACCCCTTCGATGCCCTCCATCATCAGCTCCATGATGCGATGAAATATCTCCAATGCCGAACGGCGTACGGTTATAGCAGTATCTGATAAACAGTGTGTTGAAGTCCAGCCTTCTGCTGGACTCATCCAGCTGGATATGCCAGAATCCATGTGACGCATCTAACTTCGTGAAAAACCATGCATGTTCCATCACACTGGTGAGTTCCTCCTGCTTCGGGATGGGGTAGTGTTCACGCATTATATTCTGGTTGAGATCCTTGGGATCAATGCAGATGCGCAGGTCTCCAGAGGGTTTTTTAACCACCACCATCGAGCTGACCCAGTCAGTCAGTTCGGTTACCCTGGAAATGATCCCCTGCTGCTGCAGCTCCTTGAGCTGTTCCTTCAGGCGCTCCTTCAGCGGAGCCGGGGCCCGGCGTGGTGCATGGACCACTGGCTTGGCATCAGGTCGCAGTAGGATCTTGTACCGATAGGGCAAAGTGCCCATATCCCATCAAACACATCTGGATACTGAGCGAGGATGTCGTCAATGCCAGCTTGAAGATCCACGTTGGAGGATGTCGTTGAATAAACCCGCTGCACCAGGTTTAGCTTTTTGCAGGCATGCGCGCCCAGTAGGGATGTCCTGACCGGCTTGACAATTTCAAACCTTACCCGTGCATGGGTACTCCGGTTGGAGACGAGTAGATGGCAGAACCCCAGTGCCGTGATGGCATTACCGTTATAGTCCAGGAGTTGGCAGGCTGCTGGAAGGACCTTGGGGGGCTTCTTGATGCGTTTGAAGACTGCCTGTGAGAAGAGGTTGGCAGAATCACCTGTGTCCAGCTTAAACTGGATGGAGCAGCGGTTGACCTGCATCACCGCATGCCATTCGTCCTCCGAATCCACAGAGAGGATGGACTGAATGCGAGATGAGTTAGGTGTGGCATGTTCACGTGTGGTAATGATGCCCAATCGGTAGGCGGACTCCAGGCACTCGTCCTCTGGATCCGTTTTACTGCCAGGATCAGAATCCTGTAATCGTCGTTGCACATTCTGGATGTGCCGTCGTCGGAATTGGGAGCGCTGGCCTCTGACTGGTGGTGCAGACCTGCACAAGGCTGCATAGTGTCCAGGCTTCCCGCAGTTTAAACATCGCCTGCCTCTTGCAGGGCAGTGTCCCTTTAAGTGGGTGTTGCCGCAGTTCGGGCACATCATGACGCGGTGTACATCGTCGCACATGCGCAGTGTGGTCGGCAGACCTCTGCACCTGCGCAGTGTGGGTGTCGGCTGCTTCGTTATCCCGTTCGCATCGCGCATGCGTGGGGCTCCAGGAAAAGTGCGCGAGATGGCCGCTGTCTTCAATGCTGAGGCGCTGCATCCGGGAGATGGCATGCACACTCACTGCCTCGTGGGAGGCAAGTTTCTCATTTTCAGCTGATTTGTATTGGGAATACCGATTTTTTGCGTGCTCATGCACTGTACATTTTTCAATCGCGACTGGCAGGGTCATATGCTTGATTTTTAAGAGCTGCTCTCTCAGAGGATCAGAGTGAACTCCAAACACGATTTGGTCTCTGATCATGGAGTCAGCAATATCACCAAAGTTGCAGGACAGTGCTAGCAGGCGTAGGCTAGTTAAGAAGGCATTGAAAGATTCATCGTTACCTTGAAGATGTTGTTTGAATATGTAGCGCTCGAAGATTTCATTGGTATCCACTTAACAGTGACTATCTAACTTATCCAGGATGGTCTGAAACTTTGTCTTGTCCTGGCCTTCGGTGAAGTTCAACGAGTTGAAGAGTTCGATGGCTTGATCACCCGCTGGTGAGAGGAGAAGCGCGATCTTTCTTGCATCAGACGCACCCTTGAGGTCTGAGGCTTCGATGTACAGCAGAAACTTTTGCTTGAATATCCGCCAGTTGGCACTGAGATGGCCGGAGGAGCCTGAATCTTCTCCATGGTGCCGGGATACATTTGCTGGTCGTCACGGAACGGACTGAGGCAAGCCACCTTAAATTAGTAGTCTCCTGGTATCATGTCGCATTAGGTGCACTGGTCTAACACTGGTTGCAACTGGATGCAGCTTAGATCAGAAAGATACTCCAGACCTTGAAGTTAGTTCAATCAGGTTTATTTGACTAATAGCACAGTTGGCACAGTTCTCTGTGAGTTCGACTCTCTGCTAACTTAAGTTACTCTGTCTGACTGAACCAGACTAGCTCTTAGCCACGTGGTGGAGGTGTGAGATTGTAACAACACTCTTGACTGACTCTCTAGATGTTCATCAGTGGAAAGAGGTGGAATGTGAGTGCCTCTTGTCTTTTATAGTCAGATCTCACCCGAGTGTCCCGCCTCCTTATTGGTCATGTACTGTTCTCGATGTCCATTAGCTGCTTGTCTGTATATCATTATGTGTGTGTCTGCATATCATGACATTATCCTCATTTGTGTTCCTGCAGGAGAAGCTCACCCACAACTAATGACTATCATCCTGTGGCTCTGACATCCATCATCATGAAGTGCTTCGAAAGGTTCGTCATGGCACGAATCAACTCCAGCCTCCCAGATTACCTTGATCCACTACAGTTCGCCTACCGCTGCAACAGGTCCGCAGCAGACACCATCTCAATGGCCCTTCACTCTACCCTGGAACACCTAGATAACAAAGACACCTATGTCAGACTCCTATTTATCGACTACAGCTCAGCCTTCAACACCATCATTCCTCCGAAACTCATCTCCAAACTCCGTGGCCTTGGCCTCGGCTCCTTCCTCCCTCTGCCACTGGATCCTGAACTTTCTAACCCACAGGCCACAATCATTAAAGATAGGCAACAACACCTCCTCCACGATCATCCTCAACACCGGTGCCCCACAAGCTGTGTCCTCAGCCCCCTACTATACTCCTTATACACCTATGACTGTGTGGCCAAATTCCCCTGCAACTCGATTTTCAAATTTGCTGATGACACCACCGTAGTGGGTCGGATTTCAAACAATGACGAGACAGAGTATAGGAATGAGATAGAGAATCTGGTGAACTGGTGCGACGACAATAATCTTTCCCTCAATGTCAACAAAACAAAGGAGATTGTCACCAACTTCAGGAAGCGAAGTGGAGAAGATGCCCCTGTCTACATCAATGGGGACGAAGTAGAAAGGGTCGAGAGCTTCAAGTTTTTAGGTGTACAGATCACCAATAGCCTGACCTGGTCCCCCCATGCCGACACTATAGTTAAGAAAGCCCACCAACGGCTCTACTTTCTCAGAAGACTAAGGAAATTTGGCATGTCAGCTACGACCCTCACCAACTTCTACAGATGCACCATAGAAAGCATTCTTTCTGGTTGTATCACAGCTTGGTATGGAGCCTGCTCTGCCCAAGACCGCAGGAAACTACAAAAGGTTGTGAATGTAGCCCAGTCCATCACGCAAACCAGCCTCCCATCCTTTGATTCTATCTATAATTCCCGCTGCTTCAGCAAGGCAGCCATCATAATTAAGGACCCCACGCACCTCGGACATACTCTCTTCCACCTTCTTCCGTCAGGAAAAAGATACCAAAGTCTGAGATCACGTACCAACCGACTCAAGAACAGCTTCTTCCCTATTGCCACCAGACTTATGAATGGATCTAACCCGTATTAAGTTGATCTTTTCTCTACACCTTGCTTTAACTGTGACATTATATTCTGCAGTCTCTCCTTCCTTCCCTATGTACGGTATGCATTGTATGTCCAGCATGCAAGAAACAATACTTTTCACTGTATACTAATACATGTGACAATAATAAATCAAATCAAAAAGCTGTCACGAGCGAGAGAAAACCGGCGGCAGGATCCATGTCCCTTGCCTTTCAGGAACATCAGCCGAAGAGCCTGGCCCATCAACCAGCGACGTCCACCTATCCACCCTCAACACCACAGGAATCTTGGAGGACACGGATAAAGGGTCATAGATGTCAACTGCACCATCCACCATCGCAGAGACACACATCTTGGTGGGCAAACGTAGCAGGCAGGCTTCTGGGTCAGGTGCAATGGCAGAACCGGGAGTACCAGGAGGGACTGTCAGCAATGTTTCTGTGATGTCGAGGCTGAATGGAGGAGTGCCAAAGCCTCGTGTCACAGGAGATGTTGCTGGCCTTATGTGGCTCCCAGAGCCAAGAGTGGTGTCCACAGAGGAAAACCTGGGGCAAGAGATCAGACCCATGACGGGAGAACTCCGAAGAATGGCTCAGTCCCTGAGGACCATGGCTGATTGGTTTAATTGCATGGTGCAGACAATGGTGGACCTCCAGGACTGGTAGTGCCAGATGACGTTAAGACTTCTGAAGCTCACTCCAGCTGCCCCTCCATCCTCCATCCCATGGGCCAACCCAGGGGCCCATGAGCACCCGGATGGGGACGATTCTGCTGGAGCACCGCCCGGATCCATCCACCCTGGAGACCTTGGGGGACCTCAGCCAATCTGAATCCAACTTCCTGCGACCGGCAGGACTTAGGCACAGCAGGCAGAACAGGGTGACATGACAACACCAGTGCCACCCCAAAGTGGCCCGGGCCTTCTAGGTCCCAGCCCTCCAGAGGACACCCACCAACAGCATCTCAGGCAACAGGGTGTGGAAGGCAACAGGCCACCTCCACCTCTGATATGAATCCTGGGTACACACTGGAAATGTAGTGGAAGGGTTCTCAAATGTAAGGAATTGTAGGGGCATAGAGAGGGCCCGGGTGGCGTTAGGTATAGGTAGTTGGGGGTTATTATCACTTGTAACATTTGCACATATCCCCGAGGACATTGTGATCCCTCTGTGAATTAAATATTATTGTTCTTCAGCACCTTAATGCCTCATATTCTTTAACCTCCCAGTGATATAGCGCTTCTCCCCATCTGGACACAGTTCCTTTAACTGGCCCCCAATGTCAAGCAGATGGTTAGGCCCTCTCATTGCGAATGCTTCATTCGCAGTGATATGGCTCAGGCATGATTCACTGAAACCTAGACTTGCGTCCCTAATCCCCCTCTAGAGCTAAAGGACCAAAGGAATGTAGGGCCAAACCTCTCTCAGACATGAGTCAGCGTGCTGGCAGCAGACAGACAAGAGTCGGACATAAGTAGTAGCTGAGGAGCATCTCAGACCATTCCTTACAGCGAGTCGTCATCTTCCTCCAGCATTGATGGGCCAGCAGGCACTCAATGATTCTCCAGCCCCAGCACCATGAAGAGTAAGATCTCTGCAACCTTCATTCCCTGGTCACAGAGGGGTCACAATGTCCTTCAGGAGGCAGGGAGTGCGGTGTTGCACTATCAGGCAACATGCTGGTCGTACTGCTTGAAGCAGGAGACGATGAGAGCATCCCTAGCCCTCCTGCCCATGCGCACCTTTGCTCCCATCGGGTCACCATCCTCCAGATCCCCAGCGGCCTCTTCCTCAACTCCCCAGAACGTCCTCCTCAGATGAGGACACGTTCTGCTCCTCCAGGATTTTCTCATGAAGGTCGTCACTCAGCTGCTGAGCCAGATTATGTAGGGGGCAGCAGACCACCATAATGCAGGAGAACCTCTAGGGGCTGAAGTGGAGGGTCCCACCGGATCTGTCAAGGCAGAGGGAGCACATCTTCAAGAGGTCGATAGACTGCTCTATCTCAGGTGGATAGCATTGTAAGCCTCGTTGTAATGGGCCTCTGCTCCATTACAACTCGGCCCCCAATGCCATCCACCTGATTAGTAAGTTTGCAGACGACACAAAGGTTAGTGGAATTGCAGATAGCGATGAGGACTGTCAGAGGATACAGCAGAATTTAGATTGTTTGGAGGCTTGGGCGGAAAGATGGCAGATGGAGTTTAATCCGGACAAATGTGAGGTAATGCATTTTGGAAGGTCTAATGCAGGTAGGGAATATACAGTGAATGGTAGAACCCTCAAGAGTATTGAAAGTCAGAGAGATCTAGGAGTACAGATCCACAGGTCACTGAAAGGGGCAACACTGGTGGAGAAAGTAGTCAAGAAGGCATACGACATGCTTGCCTTCATTGGCCGGGGCATTGAGTATAAGAATTGGCAAGTCATGTTGCAGCTGTATAGAACCTTAGTTAGGCCACACTTGGAGTATAGTGTACAATTCTGGTCGCCACACTACCAGAAGGATGTGGAGGCTTTAGAGAGGGTGTAGAAGAGATTTACCAGAATGTTGCCTGGTATGGAGGGCATTAGCTATGAGGAGCGGTTGAACAAACTCGGTTTGCTCTCACTGGAACGACGGAGGTTGAGGGGCGACCTGATAGAGGTCTACAAAATTATGAGGCGCATGGACAGAGTGGATAGTCAGAGGCTTTTCCCCAGGGTAGAGGGGTCAATTACTAGGGGGCATAGGTTTAAGGTGAGAGGGGCAAGGTTTAGAGTAGATGTATGAGGCAAGTATTTTTACACAGAGGGTAGTGGGTGCCTGGAACTCGCTACCGGAGGAGGTGGTGGAAGCAGGGACGATAGTGACATTTAAGGGGCATCTTGACAAATACATGAATAGGATGGGAATAGAGGGATACGGACCCAGAAAGTGTAGAAGATTGTAGTTTAGTCGGGCAGCATGATCGGCACGGGCTTGGAGGGCCGAAGGGCCTGTTCCTGTGCTGTACATTTCTTTGTTCTTTGTTCTGTGATAGAGCGGTCTATCGACCTCTTGAAGATGCGCTGCAGTGTCGGATCTTTACATTGGTGTCATCAGCCAATATCTCAGAAGATATCCCTTGCCCCTACAAGTCATCCCTACAGCATGGGGTGAACCTCAGAAATGCCAGCGATCTGCGATTGCCCAAGGATGTAACTATCATGCATGCTCCCTGGAAAGCAGGCACACACGTGCATGAATAGCATCTGGTGATCGCATACCAGTTGCACATTGACGGAGTGGAACCCCTTCCTGTTTATGAAGGGGACTCCCTGATGCCATTTGGCATGCAGAACAGCATGGGTGTAGTCGATCACCCACAGCACCTGTGGCAGACAAGTTATGGTGCCGAATGCTGCTGCAGCCCTCTCATTTTAAGGCCTGGTCCAGACTGAACTGAACAAAGTCCAAAGCCCTGCATAGAGTGCAAATGTGAGGTCATATGGCCTGCAATTTGCCCCACAGGTCACCCGTGGAGCCCTGGAACTACCTCATTGCGTAAAGGTTGCTGTGACCTTCACGGCCACAGGGAGCTGGTGTCCTTCTCAGCCACATGGTGCCAAATCGGTGTGTTACAGCACAGTCTCTGGTTAGCTGGAGTCTCCTGCAGCACATGTTATCCGACAGCTCCATGAAGGACACTCCGGTCCTGTGCCCCCTCAGTCTCCATATGAGCCTGCAGCTGGCTGTTCCCAGGGGGCCGCAGCACATTGCTGCTGGAGTCTGTGCTCCTCCAGCGTTGTAAAAGGAATTGCCGGCTCCACTGGCTCCGTCCTCAGTATCACTCGGTAACCTGAGTGAGAGGGAAAGTGAGAGACAGATAGACAGATGTTGCAGCCGGATAACATCAGTACCTCCTCTGACCCATTGGCCTCCCGGACCTGGAAACAGCTAGTCCCACACCTTATCCAGCGGCTCCTGCTCACTCACAGCTAAGGTACCTTCACATCTCCATTGCCTATTTCCTTGCAGAGGCAGAACCTGCCATCTGGTTCACCCCTCCCTTATTCTCTATGTCACTGGGGGTTCTGACAAGAGGTTTATTTGTCCTAATGGGCAGGGTCAACTGGACAGTGATGTCTGCCTTGGGGGCTAATAGATCCTCAGGAATGTTAGAAGGCACAGTTGCATTCTGCGTCGGCAAAGCTAATAGGCACCTTTCTTACTCAGGATGCATCATTCTGAGATCTCATTGCTGTTGTACCTCTACACTTAATACTCGTGGCAGCCCTTCAGAATTGTTGCCACACCCACCCTGGCAACTGCACCCCGAGCCCCCAGGCTGGGCATCGTATTGCCTTCTCTTGCAGAGTCTCACCCACCGCCCATTAGGCCTGCCTCCTTGACTCCATCACATCCCCCAACCCACCCCCACCCCATGTGGCCCGCAGCAGACTAACCCAGCTGTCGAAACATTTTTAAACAGAGGCATCAAACTTCAGGGCCATCCATACCAGCCGTGACCCCCATCCCAGAACCCCCACTCAATGTACAACCCCACCCCCCCCAAAGCCCCATGGAAACCCCTGCACACCCCCCCCCCTCCCCCCCCCACTCCAGAGTTGGCCAGTGGGCTCTGTCCCCTCGGACTCCCTGATGCTAGGTGGAGACAGTGGATCTCACCTCCTTCCACCCTTTCAGATGTCATGGCGCCTGGTTCCCATTCTTAAAAAAGCAGCAGTTATTCACGGCATGATGGGTGGGAAGATTTAATGAGGGCAGAAGATGGGACGCTAACCACACCAAGTACATAGTAATGGATTGCAATTCATGCAAATCAGATTTATGCCTTTTCTGGGCGTGAACCTGATCGTGTCATCGGGGTGGCCCAGGAAAGTCACATTCAAAAATCTCGATGGCGCAAATTCCATTTTTGGCTTCTCGCGAGATTTGGTGGCCATTACCGGATTTGCACCCCTGGATAATGCTAAATCCCACCCAGAATATGTCCTGAGACGGGGAGAGTTCATAATGGACCACTTTTTACAGTCTTTGACTTCATAATACACTGTTTGGTCGTCCACTTTTTCCAATAACATAATTCTCATTGAAAGTCATCGCTGCGTGTCTTTGCTATTTGACAATGTCTAAAGGAAAATTGTTGACAAACAGTTCCTTCTCTCTCTTAGACAGACACACTGGAACGATTTTAGCATATAAACACTAGCATCAAAACAAATTGTTACTTCATGAAATTCAGTCTCAGGCTGGTCTACCAAAGGCTGTAGCTTGAATAGAGAAGACAATTGTTTTTAAACTTATTGCTTGAAAGAGAGCAGATGAGTGAAAAATTGAACGTTGAGAAAGATTTCCTCAAAGCTGTTCCCACTCCGAACATGAAGCAGCTCTGTGCAAATTTGTTCCGATCATGTGGAAGCAATTCTACGTCATCTCTTTCCTGCGCATTCATCACTTCTCACAGCTGTAATTGTCCCACATCCCTGCCCAAGAAAAATAATTCCTGAAGAATTCCTTTGGCAAGGCACAATAACTCAGATATTGCCAGCTGGCTAACACTTAACATCCAAGACAGGCTTTTGCAGTGAAAATGAATCTGTGTCAGGAAGTTATTCAATCGCAACTTGGGTCCAATGCTCTCTGCACCCAAATCAATATACTTGCACTTTGCAATGTGTATGTCCACCAAATACTGTTCAGGAGCAAGAATTCATAGTTACAGTTGGCTCTCCCCGGCTGGAGATGCTGATGCGCATTGTAGCCCATCTCATGTACCAGATTTTACGTTCCACTACCACTCCCGGATCAGTTTTGAGGAAGGGAGGAATGTAAAATAGCATGGACATTATTCCCTCCAGGATCCTGCCTGCCCTGTCCTGGACGGGATTTTATGGTGGGGCAGGCAGGGCCTCAGTCGGGAAGCCCACCCTTGCCCCAATTAAGGTCCTACTTTTTACCACCCTCAATTTCTAGGCTGTCGGACGCCCAATGAATGAGAGTTGGAAAATAAAAGGTTCTGATTCACCCTCAATCTTTGGCAGGAATGGGGGTACCTCAATCAGAAGGCCCCTTCAGACTTGCGGGGGGCAATCTTTCCTCTTGGTGACCTCCAGCCCCCCCCCCCCCCCCCCGCAGCCAACCCACAACAGTGAGATCACCCCAGTCACGGTCCCCCCGGGCATCCCTTCCCCTCCCTTCCCCGAGCTCTCTGGTACTTAACAGCACCATGGCTCCTAGGACTTGGGATCAGGCAAGGCGCTGCAGTACTCCGTCTGAGTCACCTGAGGAAGGAGCTGTGCTCCGAAAGCTAGTGATTTTAAACAAACCTGTTGGACTTTAACCTGGTGTTGTAAGACTTTTTACTGTGCTCACCTCAGTCCAACGCCGGCATCTCCACATCATGTACTTCTTCTGGCCACTGCAGCACTGTGCCTGGATAAGCTAGACAGCTGTCTGACAATCTGATCGATAAACAGCTCTCCAAGGCGAGGCTTCCATCCAGGTGAGCACGGTAGTGCAGCCTGCTGCCAATCAATGCTCATTTGATCAATACATGGCAGTGGGCCGGCCGACTCTCCCGGTGATGGGTGCCGGCTGTTTACCATCCTGAAAATTCAGGCCTATGTTGATTCTGGCTAGAGATAACGGTCGGAGGTGGTCCTTACAGTTCGCTTCCACATGGAACATTATTTTCACCAACCCAACCATTAGGATGGGGTTAAGTGTTTCGTTTCTGCCCCTCAATCAGGATTCCCTTTAAATACAACTTCTTTCTGTAATTGCTTGTGATCTAATTGGTGAGGAAAAATTATATATTTTTGCTTTTTACTTCACTTAGCCCGCTCCCCCATTCGTCAGACAAGGCAGAGTTAAGTCCAATGTAGCTCGTAAAATTGTACTACCCTTGCTGTCACTGACTTCTCATTTTTTTATGATGGTATGTGACCTGTCTTTAATTGAATGATCACACTTCATGTTTTATGAAACAGCCAGTTGCAATTCGGAGACAAAATCCTGCACAGTGTGGGAAAGCCTCCAAATGTCAGTGTGCTATCTGCGTGCTCCGTATGTCTGCAGGATGTTACTTTCTGAGGATCTGAATGTATTTCGGCAGCAAAATGAATCCAATTCTACCAGAAAACCCACCTGAACTTTCACAGTGGATCTGCTCTAATTGGCACTGATATTTAAAAAAAACAGTGGCTTGTGGAAGGACTGCTGTCAGCACAATTCTGGAATAACGTCAACAAAATGCAATTCTGTGAAAGGAAAACGGGTTGACATGACATTTCCCCTGCCTGTGTTTCAGCTCCAGATATGCAGCAGTTTCTTTAAAACCAAAGTGTAGCTCACTCCGTCTGTATGTGTGTGATTTATTGCTGCTGGTTTCAAAAAATCCTTCTGATCCCAGAGTGTGAACTGTTCCCCCCCCCCACTACTAGCTGCCTTGATAAGAATCACTTCCTCTCTAAGCTTATCCACCAAGTCAGGCTAGCTACAGCAATGACCCAGAAAGGAAACAGCAGTTGGAGAAACATCATTTTTTTTTGTGCCATAAACCCCTGACACTATAAGGGAATGGATCAGCAAGGTCCGTGTCGAGCAATTCGAATGAGGGGTTACCGTTCTCCTGACCCTGAGGTTAAGAGACTCCTACACTCATGAGCAATTGCAAATTATGTTGGTGGCAGATAACAGGACACAAGTGTTGCAAAAACTGGGCATCTCCTCAACATGGAGGCCTGTTGGCAAAGAAAACACAACTTTTTCTGACCAAACTCAAAAATCTAAAGCTGACTGTCAGGGTGATGCTTAAGGGGATATTAGCGAGGAACCAGCTGCCCACTCTGTTATACATAACAAGAGACTCCCTTTTAAATCCCAACAGAGGGAGACTTCTGAATAGCCATTGCATTGTAATTCAATGAGCTAGCCTAGTGTGTTATAATCAGGCTGCACCAGAAATTCCTCAAGACCAGGCCCGTATTCTTAACCAACTGTCAACTACTACAGAAATTTCCGCGATATAGGGCGGTACGGTGTCACAGTGGTTAGCTCTGCTGCCTCACGGCACCGAGGACCCAGGTTCAATTCCAGCCTGGGTTTGATCCCGGCCCCGGGTCACTGACCGTGTGGAGTTTACACATTATCCCCGTGTCTGCATGGGCTTCACCCCCACAACCCAAAGATGTGCAGGGTAGGTGGATTGGCCACGCTAAATTGCCGCATAATTGGCAAAATTAAACATTTATTAAAAAAGAGAAAAAAAGGAATATTGGCCATAATAAAACGCAAGATCCAAATTGAAAGAGTTAACCACAAAATCAAGGGCACTTCATTGGAATAGGGTAAATCTTAAGGAGGTGAAGACCGAGCTGGCTAATGAGAAGTGGCAGAAGCAGTTAGGATCAGCCTGTTGATCAGCAGCAGGATATTTTTTTAAAAGCGGTTGCAAAATAAATATATATCATTAAAAATAGACTGCTTCAAATCTGGAAGGCCGTGGTTAAATAATGCAGTTAATACTAAAGTAAAAGTGATGCGGGCTTACAAGGTCTATAGAAAAATAAAGACAAAAAAAATGTAAGATAATTCGGACCAACATTTTAAAAAGAGGGATAAGAAAGAGGGTAAGAAAGGGGTGAGGAAGGAGAATGGGGAGCATAGTAAAGAACTCCAGAAATAAATCATGTGAGCTGGGATTCCTGAGAGGATCCAGTGAGTTTGAGGAGGATAAGTGGAAATCAGCAGGAATATTTCACAAGTGCATCAGTATTAACAAAAGAGAAGGATACTAAGGAGGTAAATCCTGAATTGTGAGGTTTGGGGTGTTGTGCTGTTTCAACAAATAAAAGCAAATTAGAGAAATTAGTTAAGGCTAACAGAGGACAAAGTTATCATCCTCCACTTCGCCGGCAGCGCACTCACACCCGCGGATTTCCCAACGGCATGGGGGTGGCCACAATGGGAAACCCCATTGGCCGGCTGCTAGGACGGAGGATTCCGCTGCCAGCGGGGGCACACTGCACCCAGAAAACTGGAGAATCCCGCCCCTGCGATGTGATGGGACAGCCCCAACGATCCGGAGGGAAATAAATGGAAGCAGATACAGCAGAAGCCCTAGAAATTATTCATTGCATCAGCTTTAACACGCTCCAGGACTTATGCCTTTGACTCCGGACTCTCTCCTATTACTTCTTCTCTATTCCCATTCACCACTAGGATATATGCATTCTGATAAATACTACATAACCAGACCGTTGGAACTTAAGTATCCGCTGTGCCTAATTTGACTACTGCTGCAGGCCTGAGTCCATCGTGTCCATTTACTTGTTAATATTTTCCTCCCTCGTTTCACCTTTTCGCTCCTGATCATTCCTAGACTCTTCTCACTTGCCGTCATGCTTCCTCACATTTATCCCCACTTAGATACTCTGCCTTCCAAAATTCCCATCCCAACCTTTCAATACTCAACTTTCCTGCTCTTTTGCCACCTTCAGAGGCTTGACTCTATAAGTCTTATAGTCTTTGCCTCCTTCTGTGTCTCTCATTGCATCCTCCAAAGGAGCCATTGAGGCATTTGTCACAGCCTCCTCATGAGAAGCAACTCTAAATGTTCCATCCCACTCTCTCACTGTTCTTCCCCACACAGAATGCCATCTGAGGTCTGATCTTGCTCATTTATTCCCGTCTACTATCCTTCCCAGTACTGATCCTGTGAATTGTGCCAATGGTCCAGCTCTCACCACCCATCTCCGCACGTGACTCCAGAATGTATTATCAGTAAATTTGGTAAACAATCGCAATTGGGTTTGCAACCGAGGGTCTACCCGAGTAATTTTTTAGAAAGAGAAACGGATCTAAAGTCAATGGGCAAAATCTAACGGCCGCGCTCAACTCCGTACCCGTCGCAGTTGGTAAATCTCTCAAGACGCCTTTACATAGCTCACTATACATCGCGAACTCGCGAGACGTTGCAATCTGGATCCTGCCCAAATCTGCATAATAAAGCATGCAGTAAGGCACACTTCAAGATGCAGTCGCCGGAGTTACCCAAGGTGCGGAGTTACCCAAGGTGCGGGGTCTAACCACAGCACCTTGGAGACCCCGAGCGAACACTGGTTAGTGCAGGTCTCCACCAATATGGACCGTGTACCAACACTTGGGAGGTCTCTCAGGTGATCAGGGGCCCCTGGGTGGTCGGGTTCTGGGCAGAGTGGTACCATGGCATCCCTGATGCCACCTGGGAACCCTGGCACTGCCAGGGTACCAGACTGTAGAGCCTGGATGGCATTTTGCCTCTGCTGGCGACTGTGCCTGGGGGTGCCGTGTCTTTGTGGGGTGTGGCAGGCGTGATAACTCCTTTTTAGATGAGTTGGAGTGTTGGGGGACACAGAGGCTGCAATTGGGGTTGAGATTAAAAATTTAAATGGGAGGAAATGGGACTAAGTGTGGTCTTGGTGAGGTGTTCCTCACCGAGACCTCAAAACGAAGCAGAGTCCTGTTCGATAGTGGGGTCATTCTTGGTGCTGGGAAACACCCGGCTAAACGTGCTCGACACAGGACTCTGTTTCATTTCCATTTAGTCGCGCCCTATGGGAATGAAAATGACACTTAATTTGCTTCTGAAGGGGTCTTTTATCCAATGGTGTCATTGGTGTAGCTGTGCAGCAAATAAAGGGCGAATAGAAGATAGGAAAAGGAGGTCATTCAGCCCCTCTAACCTGAATGATTCAATTAGATCGTGGCTGATCTGTACCGTAACTTCATCTATCCACCTTTGCTTCATATTTGTTAATGCCCTTGTCTAATAAAACTCTAAATTGTCAGTTTTGAAATTTTCAATTGACTGAGCCTCAACCATTTTTTGGGGGGAAAGATGAAGAAGTGGGGTGTCACTGGGGGGTCGGAGAATGGCCGTTGGCCGCCGTGAATCCCGCCCCCGCCGGTTGCCGAAGTCTCCGAAGGGAGAAAAGTCGGCGGGGCGTTAATGTCGCCGCTGCCGTCGGAGAATGGCACGGGTCTGCGCAAGGCAGCCGATTTTCGGCCTGCCGATATTCTCCCTTCTGGATGGGCCGAAGTCCCGTCGACGTGATGACCGTTCACGTCGACGTAAATTAAACCTCCTTTTCATCGGCGTGACCCTGTGCTCCAGGTTCACGCCGACCAGCGTGGAGGTGAGTGACGGCCTGGGGGGTTGGCTCTGGGCAGGCGATGGCGTGGCCGCAGTCTGAATGTGTGAGGAGAGGTGTGTCTAGGGTTGTGTGTGTGTGTGTGCGGCGGGGGGGGGTTGGTTAGAGTGGGCTGGGCTCCGGGGGAGTGCCGGGAGGGGGGTCCGTGCCGGGGAGGGGGATGGGGGGTCCGTGCCGGGGAGGGGGATGGGGTCCGTGCCGGGGAGGAGGTTGGGGGGGGGTCCGTGCCGGGGAGGGGGATGGGGGTTCCGTGCCGGGGTGGAGGTTGGGGGGGGGTCCGTGTCGGGGGATGGGGCGGGGGTCCGTGCCGGGGAGGAGGTTGGGGGGGGGTCCGTGCCGGGGAGGGGGATGGGGGGGTCCGTGCCGGGGTGGAGGTTGGGGGGGGGTCCGTGCCGGGGAGGGGGATGGGGGGTCTGTGCCGGGGAGGAGGTTGGGGGGGGGTCCGTGCCGGGAAGGGGGATGGGGGGTCCGTGCCGGGGTGGAGGTTGCGGGGGGGTCCGTGCCGGGGAATGTCCGTGCCGGGGAGGAGGTTGGGGGGGGGGGTCCATGCCGGGGAGCGGGATGGGGGGTCCGTGCCGGGGAGGAGGTTGGGGGGGGGGGGTCCGTGCCAGGGAGGAGGTTGGGGGGGGGGTCCGTGCTGGGGAGGGGGATGGGGGGTCCGTGCCGGGGAGGGGGATGGGGGGTCCGTGCCGGGGAGGAGGTGGGGGGGGGGGTCCGTGCCGGGGAGGAGGTTGGGGGGGGGGGGTCCGTGCCGGGGTGGAGGTTGGGGGGCGTCCGTGCCGGGGAGGGGGATGGGGGGTCCGTGCCGGTGAGGAGGTTGGGGGGGGGTCCAAGCCGGGGTGGAGGTTGGGGGGGGGGGGTCCGTGCCGGGGAGGGGGGTCTGTGCCGGGTTGGAGGTTGGATGGGGGGGTCCGTGCCGGGGTGGAGGTTGGGGGGGGGTCCGTGCCGGGGAATGTCCGTGCCGGGGAGGAGGTTGGGGGGGGGGGTCCGTGCCGGGGAGCGGGATGGGGGGTCCGTGCCGGGGAGGAGGTTGGGGGGGGGGTCCGTGCCAGGGAGGATGTTGGGGGGGGGGGGTCCGTGCTGGGGAGGGGGATGGGGGGTCTGTGCCGGGGAGGGGGATGGGGGGTCCGTGCCGGGGAGGAGGTTGGGGGTGGGGGGGGTCCGTGCCGGGGAGGAGGTTGGGGGGGGGGGTCCGTGCCGGTGAGGTGGATGGGGGGTCCGTGCCGGGGTGGAGGTTGGGGGGCGTCCGTGCCGGGGAGGGGGATGGGGGGTCCGTGCCGGTGAGGAGGTTGGGGGGGGGGTCCGAGCCGGGGTGGAGGTTGGGGGTGGGGGGGGTCCGTGCCGGGGAGGGGGGTCTGTGCCGGGGTGGAGGTTGGATGGGGGGGTCCGTGCCGGGGAGGGGGATCCATGCCGGGGAGGGGGATGGGGGGTCCGTGCCGGGGAGGAGGTTGGGGGGGGAGTCCGTGCCGGGGAGGAGGTTGGGGGGGGGTCCGTGCCGGGGAGGGGGATTCCGTGCCGGGGTGGAGGTTGGGGGGGGGTCCGTGTCGGGGGATGGGGCGGGGGTCCGTGCCGGGGAGGAGGTTGGGGGGGGGTCCGTGCCGGGGAGGGGGATGGGGGGTCCGTGCCGGGGTGGAGGTTGGGGGGGGGTCCGTGCCGGGGAGGGGGATGGGGGGTCTGTGCCGGGGAGGAGGTTGGGGGGGGGGTCCGTGCCGGGAAGGGGGATGGGGGGTCCGTGCCGGGGTGGAGGTTGGGGGGGGGGGTCCGTGCCGGGGAATGTCCGTGCCGGGGAGGAGGTTGGGGGGGGGGTCCGTGCCGGGGAGCGGGATGGGGGGTCCGTGCCGGGGAGGAGGTTGGGGGGGGTGTCCGTGCCAGGGAGGAGGTTGGGGGGGGGTCCGTGCTGGGGAGGGGGATGGGGGGTCCGTGCCGGGGAGGGGGATGGGGGGTCCGTGCCGGGGAGGAGGTGGGGGGGGGGGGTCCGTGCCGGGGAGGAGGTTGGGGGGGGGGGTCCGTGCCGGGGTGGAGGTTGGGGGGCGTCCGTGCCGGGGAGGGGGATGGGGGGTCCGTGCCGGTGAGGAGGTTGGGGGGGGGTCCAAGCCGGGGTGGAGGTTGGGGGGGGGGTCCGTGCCGGGGAGGGGGGTCTGTGCCGGGTTGGAGGTTGGATGGGGGGGTCCGTGCCGGGGTGGAGGTTGGGGGGGGGTCCGTGCCGGGGAATGTCCGTGCCGGGGAGGAGGTTGGGGGGGGGGTCCGTGCCGGGGAGCGGGATGGGGGGTCCGTGCCGGGGAGGAGGTTGGGGGGGGGGTCCGTGCCAGGGAGGATGTTGGGGGGGGGGTCCGTGCTGGGGAGGGGGATGGGGGGTCTGTGCCGGGGAGGGGGATGGGGGGTCCGTGCCGGGGAGGAGGTTGGGGGTGGGGGGGGTCCGTGCCGGGGAGGAGGTTGGGGGGGGGGTCCGTGCCGGTGAGGTGGATGGGGGGTCCGTGCCGGGGTGGAGGTTGGGGGGCGTCCGTGCCGGGGAGGGGGATGGGGGGTCCGTGCCGGTGAGGAGGTTGGGGGGGGGGTCCGAGCCGGGGTGGAGGTTGGGGGGGGGGGGGGTCCGTGCCGGGGAGGGGGGTCTGTGCCGGGGTGGAGGTTGGATGGGGGGGTCCGTGCCGGGGAGGGGGATCCATGCCGGGGAGGGGGATGGGGGGTCCGTGCCGGGGAGGAGGTTGGGGGGGGAGTCCGTGCCGGGGAGGAGGTTGGGGGGGGGGGGGGGGGTCCGTGCCGGGGAGGGGGATGGGGGGGTCCGTACCGGGGTGGAGGTTGGGGGGGGGGGGGGGGGTCCGTGCCGGGGAGGGGGATGGGGGGGTCCGTGCCGGGGAGGGGGATGGGGGTCTGTGCCGGGGAGGGGGATGCGAGGGCAAGTGAGTTGGTCCACCTGGCCAGGTGCCAGCCTCCAACAGTTGGACCCATGCGGTCCATGCCACCTGGCTGGGGGGAGGAGGGGATATGGGCAATGATGACATGTCGTCGTTCCCCTCCCCCCCCCCCCCCACCAGGCCGCCATGTTTTCCGATCATCCAGCGATGTTGGCCGCCGTGGCGGCAGCCGCCAATGTCTATGTTGCCCTGGATGAGGAGGACGAGGAGGAGGAGCGTGCCAGAGAGGCGGCGCAGGCTGCCGCAGAAGGACAGGCGGCAGCCGCCCAGGCTGGAGGGACACCTGACCGACAGGACGAGGAGGGGGAGGAGGACGTCGCGGCCCCACGGCAATGGAGGCACCCGAGGGCACCCCGTGTGTACCGGCCCCGGCAGTCATATCAGGACCTCATGGACCGGGAATGCAGGAGGAGACTCCGGATGAGGCGGGAAACCGTGGCACACATCTGCCACCTGCTGGCACACCTGTCACCGCGTGGCACTGGCGGGGGACACCCTCTCCCCGTGTCCGTCAAGGTTACGGTGGCCCTGAACTTTTATGCAACGGGGTCATTCCAGGCACCAAGTGGGGACCTGTCCGGCATATCGCAGACATCGGTGCATCCGGGCAGTGACAGATGCCCTATATGCCATGGCGCACCGCTACATCCACTTCCCTGTGGACCGGGCCAGCCAAGATGCCCGGGCCGTGGGCTTCTCTGCCGTGGCCGGGTTCCCCATGGTCCAGGGCGCGATCGATGGGATGCACGTCGCTGTGCGGCCACCTGCAGATAACAGGGCCGTGTTCACCAATAGGAAGGGGACCTATTCGATGAACATACAGGTGGTCTGCGACCACCGCATGATGATCCTGCATGTCTGCACCCGTTACCCAGGCAGTGTACACGACTCATACGTGTTGTCGCGGTCATCCATCCCCGGCATGTACGAGGGACGCCATCCCCGGCTGAGGGGCTGGTTGCTGGGCGACAGGGGCTACCCATTGCGATCGTGGCTGATGACGCCTATACGGAGGCCACGCAATGAGGCGGAGAACCGCGACAATGATGCCCATGTAGCGACAAGGGGAGTGATAGAGAGGTGCTTTGGCGTGCTGAAGATGCGTTTCAGGTGCCTGGACCTCTCTGGGGGCGCCCTCCAGTATCGGTCAGATAGGGTTGGCCGCATCATTGTGGTGTGCTGCGTCCTGCACAACATAGCCCAGCAGAGGGGCGATGTGCCGCAGGCAGAGGAGGGCGGAGGGGAGGAGCAGCAGGAAGAGGCGCAGTCCTCCGCAGATGAGGGGGATGGGGGTAATGGTCAGGGCAAACGGGGTAGACACAGGCAGGTGGCTGTCCACCGTTACCGGCTGGCCCAGCGGGCACGGGACAGACTGATAGCCGCCCGCTTCACTGACTAGATGGGCGTGGGAATCGGGTAGTATGGCCACAGACCGCACACCATGGCAACAGCCGACCACCCACACCCCCCACCCATCCACCCACCCAGCACGCTCACCCCCATCCCCAACCCCACCCACCCCCCCCCCCATTGCCGATCCACCTGCGGCACAACGGGCCGGGCTCACACAGTTGCGGGTGGACGCGTGTCTACTGCAGGCCATGGAGGATGATGACAACCCGCCCTGCGGTGAGCTCCTGGCTCCACATCGTTGGACTATGTCTGACCCATGGCCACAGTACCACCATCCACCCGGACCATCCCTGCATGCGGCTGTGACACTGCAGCGCACGGTCCCGTCCACTGCCCGGGGGATGTTGATGGCGGCCCAGGGGGAAGGGGGCAGACTCACCTGGGGCTGAGGTAAGACCACCCCTCACACACACACTTGCGCTCAACGTACATGACACGCCCGCACACTTTGGACAGAGCACAAAGGCAGCTTCTGTAGGTGTAACACTGACTTTAATAACCAAACGAGTTCATGCACGTGCCCTAGCCCCTAAAACTCATCTATGCCCTGCACCCGTGCCAACTTACTCAGTGTCTAATTGTTTGGCCTTACGGGCCCTTTGACTACGTCTACGTGGTTCCCCAGACGGTACAGCAGAACTGGAGGTGGACTCCTGTGATTCCTGCCCTCTGACACTGGATCCCTTTGGCGGCCGTTTCCTGGGGCGTCCTGGCCTAGATGGGCCAGGCTGCGGCCCGGGCGACTGGGATGGCGAGCTGCCAGCCTGTCCTGCCCGTTGCCCACCCGATGCACCTGGGACAGAAGGGGGGGGGGGGGGGGGGGGGGGGGGGAGTCCGAGGCATCGCAGTAGTGTACCGGGACCTCCCCTACAGGGGGAGCCGGGACGTACACCACCTCCTCCTACCTCGGGGTGCCCGATGGCCCCCAGGCCTCTACATGGGTGGGGGATGCGAACGGACTGGCCATCCGACGCCCCCCCGACATCTGGCGCTGCCAGTCCTGGAGGCCCGTGCTGGTATCGACAGGGGTCTGCAGGTTTGCAGCCATGGAGCCCAGGGGGTTGGCAAACCCAGTCTGTCACAGTGCGATGCCGGCTCGCACATGGCCACTGGCACCGATGCCCTCAGCGATGGCCTGCAGAGACTGGGCCATGGCCTGCTGAGACTGGGCCATGGCCTGCAGAGACTGGGCTATGGTGTTGAGCGCCTCTGCCATCTGGCGCTGGCACTGGCTCATGGCCTCCTGTGAGAGGGCAGCCATGTCCTGGGCCACAGACGCCGCCTGCACGGAAAGCCCTAGGCCTCGCAAACCGTTCCCCATGTCTGACACCGTCGCACCCATTGCCTCCACCGCGGACGCCACCCATGCGGTGTCAGCCTGGGTGGCACGCATGACCGGCACCACTTCCAGCTCCTGGACGCGGGTGGACTCCTCCACCTGCGACTGCAGCCGCCGCAAGCCGGCCGTCACCCTCTTCGCTCGTCTCCGGGTCGGTGGTTGCATCGGATCTATGTGTGGGTGTGGTAACTCCAGGAACCCAGGATCCATCTGGGCGGCAGATGTTCGTTTGGGCTGGGCTGCCCTCCGACCGCCCGGCCCCTCTGCTGCTCCTACCTCCACCTGCTGTACCGGGACGGCTGTGTTGTGCGCACCAGTGAGTGTACCAGACGCCTCATCACTAAAGTGCCCAACCGAGGTGAGTGTTTCTGCGATGGTGGAGGGTGTTGGTGACAGCAGTGGCGTTGTGTCGTGCTCTTCGTCCCACTCTGAGTCCATGGCACTTTGGGGTGGGGGTTCGTCTCCACCCATCCACTCTGAGTCACTGTCCGGTATTTCGTCTTCCTGAGTAATGCTGTCCTGGGTAGGGGTGTCCTGGGCAGTGCTGTCCCGGGTAGTGGTGTCCCGGGTAGTGGTGTTCTGGGTAGTGGTGTCCTGGGTAGTGGTGTCCTGGCTCGGATGTGACGGGGGCCTGTGGCTGCCCCCCTCGTCGCTGGGTGGTCGCTCCCGCACGTGACGGGGGTGTCGTCTCCCTGTTGCTCCAGGTCTCTCCGTCTCCCGTGGCCTGCGAGGGGCATCCTGCGGGCGTCGCATGCTGGAGGATCCGGGTTTCTCCGTCTCCCGTGGCCTCCGAGGGGCATCCTGCGGGCGTCGCATGCTGGAGGGTCCGGGTCTCTCCGTCTCCCGTGGCCTCCGAGGGGCATCCTGCGGGCGGTCTGCATCTGCGGGGATGGGTGCCTGGACGTTTGGTCCTGCGATACACAATGAAGCATGCATGGTTAGACATCAGGCAATGATCAGGTGATATGGGGGATATGGGGGAGGGGGGATATGGGGGAGGGGGGATATGGGGGAGGGGGGATATGGGGGAGGGGGGATATGGGGGAGGGGGGATATGGGGGAGGGGGGATATGGGGAGGGGGATATGGGGGAGGGGGGATATGGGGGAGGGGGGATATGGGGAGGCTCACCCTGCCTGCTCTGACGAGGTCGTTCACCTTCTTGTGGCACTGGGTGCCTGTCCGTGGTGTCAGGACCACAGCGGTGACGGCCTCTGCCACTTCCCTCCACAGACGCCGGCTGTGGCGTGGGGCAACTCTGCGGCCGTGCCCGGGATACAGGGCGTCCCTCCTCTGCTCCACCGCGTTCAGGAGCGCCTCCACATCCCGTGACTCGAACCTCGGGGCTGAGCGGCGGCCAGCCATCCAGTCGGGTGTTCCAGTCGGGTGTTCCGGTTGGGTGGGGGGAAGCAGCGTGGCCTTATGAGCTGTCACGCCGTGCGGCACGTATGACGCTGCACGGCGTGAACCACTGCGCAAGCGCGGATCCCGTTACGTCGCTGCTAGCCCATTTCGGGCCGGAGACCTTCGACCCATTTTTCTGACGTGACGCAAGTCGGATTTGCGCCGTTTTTTGCGCCGATCGGCGGACTTTCCGCCGATAACGGAGAATTTCGCCCGTGATTCCTGACATCATCGCTGTACAGCCTATCACTAATTTTAAATTGTGCCTCTTATTCTAGAATCCCCACCATAAGAAATAGATTCCCTCTAACTACCAAATTAAATCATTCAGTCATGTTAGCCACCTCAGTTAGACCACTCTTTAAATTCCTGTACTCAATGGAATACAAGCCTGGTCTCTGCAAATAGTTCAATAAAAGTTGAGCTAAACTCGATAAACAGCTGCCATTAAGAATAGAGCATTAAAAGGCAAATGAGTGTCACTGTAAGGTTTTGTCTGTGTCTCACTACTTTGTGGAAACTCCCCATTGTATAATTTGTCTATTGGAGGCTAAAATAAGATTATTTTTTCAGAGGTCATGATATAATTGGAACCCTTCATATCATGTACACGTTTGTTGGGAAATTTGAACAACCACAATCTTGCCTGGCGGGTGCTAATTGTGCACAAGCATCTCCTATAGCAAATATTTCCTCTCCAACTTTGACATGCAACTCGCTGTCACACCAACGGGGAGTTTATATTAATGCTGTGTGTGGAATTTCTCCAGAGAACAGGTTCACATGAGTCGCAGTATCTCTTCCCCAAGTGATAAGTGTTAGTAGGGCGACATGTTTCTCAAAACCCCTCACACATACAGTTGGGCAGTTTGACTGTTAGATCTTGTGGCCATGGTGGTGTGTCCATGGCAACTAAAGGGGGCTATAGCATCTTCCCTCCACTTTACCCCCAAAGATGGTGACTCGCCTCAGGCACGGCTCCTTGGGCGCAGAGAGCTCTCTTCTGCTCCGATGATTGGCAATCCTTTCAGTCAGTCAAGATGGTGAGCACGCGCAGGATATTCAACTGGAGGAGGCAGTTGTGGCCTCAGCTGACAGTCACAGAGGACCGAGATAAGGGGCGCGGTCTACCGGTCACGTCGCGCTTCCATCCCGGGGCTCAAGCCGGGCTTCTCGACAGCCACGACGCCTCACAGGATCTACCCAAGTCCCGCGTGGCGCCAGGATCAGGGACCCACCCACAATGGGCGGGACCAAGCTGCGCCTGTGTCAGTAGGCCTTAAATCGACCTACCCGTTATCTACCGGCCTCCCTGGATCTGCCGGTTTGCGGGGGCCGGGCCTGCGCCGTTCAGTACGGGTCCTTGTGTGGACCAGGCGGAATGGCACCCGGGGGGACCTCCCAGGCCATCGGAGACCCCTGGGTGGTCAGGGATAGGGCAGCTGGCCCCCTGGCCCTACCCCGAGAAAGCGGGCATCTTGGCACTGCCAGGCTGGCACCGCAAAGCCAATAGGAGCACTGCCAGGGTAGCACTGCCAAGGGTCAGAGTCCGAGGAGGCCATGCCATTGAAAGGAGGGCGGAAGGGGGTATGGATGGTGGAGGGGTGCTGGACAGGTACAAAGGGGCCTCTGGAGGGGGGTGGGGGTGATGGGTTGGGGCCCTGTAAGGAGGCGGGGGGGGGGGGAGGCTGAAGAGGGAGGGCTCCCAAGAACCCCATAGGGCAGCACAGTAGCACAAGTGGATAGCACTGTGGCTTCAAAGAGCCTGGGCCCCAGGTTCGATTCCCCACTGGGTCACTGTGTTGAGTCTGCACATTCTCCTTGTGTCTGCGTGGGTTTCCTCCGGGTGCTCCGGTTTCCTCCCACAGTCCAAAGATGTGCAGGTTAGGTGGATTGGCCATGATAAATTGCCCTTAGTGTCCAAAAAGGTTAGGAGGGGTTATTGGGTTACGGGGATGGGGTGGAACTGAGGGCTTAAGTGGGTCGGTGCAGACTCGATGGGCTGAATGGCCTCCTGCACTGTACTATGATCTATGTTCATAGCAGGGTGCTCTCACTTGTAGGGGTGTGGGGTAATGCCCATGTGTGGGAGGGGTGACATTGCCCATGGGTGAGGGTTGTGGGGACCCACAAGTTCACTTTGAGATCAGCTCCCCAGTGATGAAAAAAAATTGTAACCAGGGATAAACTCCCCGGCTCCCAAAAAAGTGATGAAGGGCGTGATTTGATGAAAACGTTTTTAAGTGTGGTAGCGAGTGTGAACTGCCGCGAGCTTCCCGATGGCCGGCCTGGCGAGGCCGTCACCGCGTCAAAACGTTAATGGATCCACTTAATGAGGCCCCATGGGCTTCACACTGTAAATGATGGTCCCGGCAGCTGATTCACCGGAACCGCGCTTGCCAACCCTGACTAACAAAGGAGAGCAGCACTTAAACAGCTCCTGCACAGCCAACCCCACACAGCTTGCAGCCATGCCTCCCATAAGACCAGCCCCACAATTCGGGGCAGATTATTGGACCCGCTCGAGGCCAGACGGGATGCCCTGTTGCCCCAAGGGTCTTGGCGGGCCAGCCACAGGGCAGACAGTGCTGCCTGGGAGGAAGTGGCAGTGGCTGTCAGCTCGGGGACCGTGACCAGGAGGACCAGCACCCAGTGTCTTAAGAAGATTAACAACCTTCACCCGGACGCACAGGTAGGTTGGCACCGAACCCCGACCACGGTCCCTTGAAAATGCCCCTGGCACCGCCCCTGACCACCCATGTCCAGCAGTGCCAGTCAGGCACCCACACCGCCCACAATACCCCCCCATACTCCCCATTTCCCCCCACATACTCCCCATTCCCCCCCTTAAGGCCCGTCTCCCAAACCTCCCCCCCTCCCCCCTGCCCGGCCGAAGCCCCCAGCCCTCCTCGGGCCTCCCCACCAATACGACAAATGTCACATGTGGCTAACGATGCCTCCTCTGTGACCCCGCAGGAGTTGTTGTTGGCCCACAACAGATGGGAGAGGACTCAGTCCTCACCCCCTATGAGGAACGGGCCTTGGACGTCACAGAGGTGGCCAAGGACAGATCTGTCATAAAACGTAACAGTCGACATGCAGTGCAGAGTTGAGTATTTACTGGCCCCCACCCAGATGAACTGTCACACGTGAGTTGTTAATTCCATACACAATGACCCATCCCTCCCACTGACCACATGTCCTTTCTCCAGCAGCTTCCACATCAGGTGGAGGCAGGAATACCCAGGCGAGACAGCAATTGTAGGTCTGCTGGATCCCAGGACCCAGCTGGGTCCCAGTCAGATCCTGAGCCTCTCGACCAGGTTTACCTGGAGCTGATGCTATGACATTCAGAGGGGAATGTCAGCGACCAATCAGCAGATTGGAGGAGTCCCAGAGGCTACGGGCGCAGGAGTGGCAACCCCAGTGGCGAGCTTGGTGCACGGCATTTGGAGCATGAGTGGAGGTGTCCAAGGTGTGGCGCCGTCGGTGACGGCATTGGCAGAGCGCCTCGACAGCGTGTCCCAGTCCGGACCTTGATGAGGCGCTGCGGGACATGTCCCAGTCTCAGGTGGGCATTGCTACTGTGATGATATGCATAAGTAATCATGTATATAGTGATGTTAATGACCTCCAACCAGCAAGCGGCAGTGTGCATCTACCGTGTGACTCTACCTCGAGGAGTCTGGAGATAGTCATGTTAGTGGATAGCCATACTTGCAGTAGCTCGAGGATAATTTATCATAATTAGTAGTTTGTAAGATATTTCTCACAGTTATCTGAACCACATTCATTTTATAATAAAACACTTTAACTAGTCAAGAAGTATTGTGTATCATTCCTACCGGCCAAGCACCAGAACGTAACAGCCACCTACTCCCCTGATACCTACCCCATTGACAACGGCGCCCGGAACAGGATTGCCCGGCCCCAGAGGAAGCCTTACAGGGGCATCGAAGGGCACGGGACGCCGGCAGGCAACAGGCTGTCTCTACCATTGATGTGCATCCTGGGAACACACCTAGACGTAGTGGTGCAGCACAGAAGGCTAAGCAGGTTGAGGATTACAGAGGCACTGGGGGGTTGCGTGCATTATGGGGGGTTAAGGAGTGGGGAGAGGGCTGGGAGAGGTGGGGGAGTGGGAAGAGTGGGGCGGCACCATCAGGGGATGATGGCAGTTGGGGGTACATGTACAAATAATTTAAAATCGTTGACCTCGACCAATATGACGCCTCTGCCACTTTCTTCCGCAATGCAGGTTGAGCAGTGATCCCATGCCCCATATCCCCGGACACGGATGTCCTGGATCCCCCACGCCCCTCCCGCCACTTCACCAGCACCCCCTGCCCACCCAACCCCGGCACCCCACGTGCAGGTGATGGGTGTGAGCGAGCACGCGGCAGACAGACAGGGGTCAGACTATGGCATAGACAGGGGAGCACTGCCGCTCAGCTCTCAGCGTGTTATCATCACTCCCCTGCCCTCAACAGTGACCACAAGGACAGCCTCCGCCGGATCCAAGATATCGTCCATACCATTTAATAACTGTAAAGAATTGGAGAGAGTGTGAGACTGACAACCAGAGGTGCCTTCTATCCCGGTTCCTTCCAGTCGCCCCATTGCCTTCCATCTGAGACACCCAGCCCTCACTCCCCCAGCCATAGCAGGGGCCCCTGCTTACCAGTCCCCAGACCCTGTACCCCAGACAACCACACGTAAAGTTACCTGGACTGGGTGCTGCTCCCTTCCCCTGTGCACAAAGCCTCTGGTCACGGAAATGTCCCCAGTGCTGAGGCCCAGCTCTGGGGTTTGGATGTTGGCTGCTGCATCCGTGGTGTTCCCTCCCTCAGTGCTCAGGCACAGTGTCCAGGCATCACAGTCTGATTGGGATACTAGGCACCACATGCTACATATCACACCCACCCACAGAGACCCACCTGGGATGTGTGAAGTGCTCTCTTAACTACGATTGGCAATTCTTTATTAGCAATAGCCTTCAGCCGCATGGCCAGAGGCCTCCGCAGTCAGTGGGAGTTATGGGTGGTCGGTGGGGCTGGTGGGCTGGGGTAGCCCCCGGAACAAGACCATGCGGTCCAGGGGTTGGTTTGACGGACCCGCAGGTGGTGAGACACCCATCGCCCCCTCCCAGCCCAGGCACCCCAACCCCCCCCCCAAACGATGGCAGCCTATCCCGACTGAGGCTGGCCCCCCCGGTGGCTCCCTCACTCCCCTCCGAGCACCAAGCCAGCAACCCCCATGTCCCCGGGCTCTTTACCTGTGAGCCAAGATGACTACTCACCTCCTCAGGTCCCCGCAGCAGCCCTTCCACCAGCTTAACGTTTTTAAAGAGGAGTACTAATCGGCGTCCGCATTATCACTTGCTGTGGAGGCCATTAGATCACGGGAGACCATTAAATAGGGCGTTGTTTCCATTAATTGTGTGGAGATTGGGCTTAAGTGGTGATTATTGGTTTCTTGCCAGGCTAACGTGGGTTCCCGATTTCGCGAATGGGAGCAGGCCGGTTTGATCGCAAACTGATCGGCGCCCCGTGCGGTTCTCCATTTTGGTCTCTCCCGTGATTTAACGGCCTCCTCACGCTCTCACTTAAGCGCAACATGGCCATTAAATCGCGCCCTAAGTTTCGTTAGATGGTGGTGGGGAATTCTCCGTCGGCTGACGCTAGAATCAGGAAACGCTATTGGGCGGAGAATCGGTTCTGACACTAAAATCGTGACGGGCAGCGGTTTCACGCCAAATTGCAATTCTCTGGTGCCTCGACAGCGGCGTCAATGCGTTCCACTCGCAATTATAGTAAACGTCGGTGGCATATCGTTTGCAGGCCTGAACCGGTATGCTCCAGAGCCTCCGCGATTGTCCGCCTCAACTGGGGGGAAATCCCAAGGGCGAGGTTCACTTGTGCTTTTAAAAATCGAGAAACATGCGCCATGGCTGATGAGGGAAAGTGAAGAGGTAGGACACGAGAGGCATGACCGTGGGCTGCCGGTCCTGACACTAACGGGACTAGCTGGAGGTAGAGGGGGTGGTGGTGACGGGGGGCGCATGTGGTTGGAGTGGCGCCCCACGGGACTGGGGCAGTGTCCAGGCACGGACTGCCATTGCCACGGCCCGTAAGGCAGCCATCTTGCTGCGCATCCCACTAACCACCCACCTTGGCCCGTGGTTCTGCAGAGTGCCACCGGCCATATGGGTGCCCCCATCCCACCACATCAGCCTCCACCCCACAGGGCTGATCGACGGGATGTATGTTGCCCGACGAACACCTGCAGGTGATAGGCCACTCTAAACAATCTGTAAGGGGCTCCACTTGATGAATGTGCAGCTGGTGTGTGGCCATCAGTGTCATGATATGCAGACATGCAGATAGTGATATACAGACAGGCACAGACAGGCAGCTAATGAACACAGAGATCAGGACATGACCAATGAGCAGGCAGGACACTCAGGGGTGGTATCTCACTATAAAAGGCACGAGGCATTCACATTCCGCCTCTTTCCACTGATGAACATCTACAGAGTGAGTCAGGGTGTATGTACAGTATCAACCTCCAGCACGTGGCTAAGAGCTAGTCTGGTTCAGTCAGACAGAGTAACCACACTTAGGTTAGCAGAGAGTCGAACTCATGGAGAATTGTGCTAACTCTGCTACTGGTTCAATAAATCAGATTGAACTAACTTCAAAGTCTGGAGTATCTTTTGGTTAAAGCTGCATCCAGTTGCAGCCAGTGTTATCCCAGAGTACATAAGACATCATGTTACCAGGAGACTGCTTAATCTAGGTGGTTTACCTCAGTCCGTTCCGTGACGACCAGCGAATGTATCCCAGCACCATGGAGAAGATTCAGGCTCCTCACCATCTCAGGACCTCCGGCAATCTCAGTGCCAACTGGCGGACATTCAAGCAAAAGTTTCTGCTGCACATCGAAGCTTCAGACCTCGTGGGTGCGTCTGATGCAAGGAAGATTGCGCTTCTCCTCTCAACAGCGGGTGATCAAGCCATCAAACTCTTCAACTCTTTTCACTTCACCGAAGGCCAGTACAAGACAAAGTTTCAGACCATCCTGGACAAGTGACAGTCACTGTGAAGTGGACACCAATGAAATCTTCGAGCACTACATATTCACACAGCGTCTACAAGGTAAAGATGAATCTTTCAACTCCTTCTTAACTAACCTCCGCCTGCTAGCGCTGTCCTGCAACTTTGGTGATATTGCTGACTCCATGATCAGAGACCAAATAGTTTTTTGAGTTCACTCTGATCCTCTGAGAGAGCAGCTACCGAAAATCAAGCATATGACCCTGCCAGTTGCGATTGAAACATGCACGGCGCATGAGCACGCCAAAAATCGCTATGCCCAGTACAAATCGGCTGAAAATGAGAAACTTGCCTCCCACGTGGCAGAGTGTGCAGGCCATCTCCCGGATGCACGGAGCGTCAGGACACCGTCGTCATGACGTGCTCGAACTGCGGCAACGCCCATTTAAAGAAACACTGCCCTGCAAGAGGCAGGCGATGTTTAAACTGCGGGAAGCCTGGACACTATGCAGCCTTGTGCAGGTCTGCACCACCAGTCAGGCTTCCATCCCGCCTGTCAAGGCGCCGTCGTCCCCACCACCACCTCTCCGGCGGTCGACCAGGATCAGACGCAAGCCTCAGAGACTGGACTTATGAACATTTGTTTTGTTTGCTATGTTCTGTTTTCTCACATTAGACAGCTGTCTTCACATGTAAATACGTTCACATATGCCACCGCTTGTAAATATGTTAATATATGCCACATGCAAGTACGTTCCCATGTGCCAACAAAACATTTTTAAAAAGAGGAGGTGTCATGATATGCAGACATGCAGATAATGATATACAGACAGGCACAGACAGGCAGCTAATGAACACAGAGAACAGGACATGACCAATGAGCAGGCAGGACACTCAGGGGTGGTATCTCACTATAAAAAGCACGAGGCACTCACACTCTGCCTCTTTCCACTGATGAACAGCTACAGAGTGAGTCAGGGTGTATGTACAGTATCATACCTCCAGCACGTGGCTAAGAGCTAGTCTGGTTCAGTCAGACAGAGTAACCACACTTAGGTTAGCAGAGATTCGAACTCATAGAGAACTGTGCTAACTGTGCTACTGGTTCAATAAATCAGATTGAACTAACTTCAAGGTCTGGAGTATCTTTTGGTTAAAGCTGCATCCAGTTGCAGCCTGTGTTATCCCAGAGTACATAACACATCAATCAGATGCACATCATGCATGTCTGCGCCCGATACCTGGGCAGTGTGCAAGATGCCTTCATCCTGGCACTCTTGACTATTCCCGGCCTCTTTGAGACACACCCCCCGGGTTGGGGGGTTGGCATCTGGGCGACAGGGGTTATCCACTACGGTCATAGCTGATGACATCTATCTGGAGGCCACAGACCGACACGGAGACCCGCTACAATAGATTTAAAAAAAAGCAAAGCTACTGCTGTTGGAGGCATCGTGCAGCAACTAGGAGTGTGCTTCAGCAACCTGGAGAAACCTCAGCCTCAGCTGCCTGTACTGCTCTGGGGGGCCCTCAACATCACTGTGGGCATTCTGTGCAGACGCTGGCTGAGGCGGCGCCTCACTTCCTCACCCAAGGGCGATCTTCACCTGGGCGACCGCCCTTTCCCCAGGCCCGGCGACCAGGTCCAATGCCCTCTATGCTGCAGCAGGGAGGAGCCGCGGGTCTGGTGGTCTCCCTTCAGTCTTCTCCCACTCCCGGCGGTTATGGGCGGCCCTCTCCTGGGTGGCATGGAAACAGAAAACTCAAAGTGTCAGACACTCCGCGCATGCAGCACAGGGTAGATGATGGCTTCAGTGGTCAGGGCACCTGGCCATGGCAGCCGGTATGGGTGCCGGCATATGGTGCAGGTTGGATGTTCTTCCCCCCTCCAGGTGGGGTTAGGGTTACAGGTGTGTGGGACGGGACTTGGTGCCAGGGGCACAGTGCCTACTCACCCTGGCCACCCTGAGGAGGTCATGCAGTTTATTATGGCGCTGCTGGCCAGTCCAGGCGGTGTTGCTCATGGCGCAAACGCCGGCAGCTGGCAACCTCCTTCCCGGGAAGAGGTGCAGAGTTGTTTGCCTCTCCTCTACAGCGTCCAGCAGGGTCTCAGTCTCGGCATCTGTAAAACGGGGTGCCGTTCCCCTCGCTGCCAACTTGTCGGCTGGGAGGATGTGGGGAGTGAAGTGTATATATGTGGCTGCAGCTTGTTGGCCTCTTGAGTGTCAATCGTGAATCTGGCAAATCTCTCACCATTTCTCATTGGAATTGGTTGTGTTCCATGTGGTACTGGTGCCAGCCCTTAACAGTTGTTGAATTGGTCCAGGTGCCAGTTTTGCTGTCGTAGAACTCCGAAAGTCCTTCCCCAGCGTCAACACTTAGTCTCAGGAATGAAGAATCCCACCGAGGATTCTTAGACTGGCGTCCCTCTCATCATCAGAATCTTGAGGGGAACCACAGTACCTCATTACTTCTCCCCCTGGATTCCTAAGCTAGGAATCAGAGGTTGAATTCCTGGCCTAGTACCACACCATTCAGCATAGCTACCCACTGAGATGCCTTGATTGCCCAGTACTCAGTAAAAGTTGAGTACTTCATTTTCAATATTTCAATACTGTGTGCTGGTGAGAATAGCACTTCAAGGTTAATTAGAAACAAACTGCAGCAATCACCTCGCATACAAGGTAGGTGTCCTTTAACTCAGAACCGGAAATCTCCTGGATTAGTTTCAATTTCCTGACCAGTTTGGAGAGGAATTTTCCTGTTTTCCTCTGATTTTTCACCTTTCCCAAGAAATGGCAAGGCCGTGGATGAGATGGAGAGTGTATGCATTGTGATGTATACGGAATCAGGCTCAATGGTATTTTCCTGTCTGCCATTTCCATATGTTACATCTTTGAAGATAAAGTCTACACCCGTCTTCTCATAATCTTGAAAACATGAGTACTGATAGACTAATTCAGGACAACAGATCCACTGGAAAGACGATGGTCAGTTACAGTAATACCCCTTTGAGATTTATTTCATATCTATTTTGTAATCAGTTCATGGTTGGCCATTGGTGATCAGGTCTGAGTTGTATGAATCTTCCTACTGTATAATATGTTTATTCTGCTGAAGTATTGTGAAGTTGATTTAAGCTAAACTCTTGGTTAAATGCTGGATACATTAAGCTGAAGGATGTTAGTGTGGGCAAAGAGAATATTTTGTCACTTTGGACACCAGTATCAGGTATCCTGCAGATAAAACACTGGATCAGTTTGAATTATTGTTCTTCTTTGATTTGTGGCCATTTCTCTCTGCCTCTTAGTTGACGGGTCAATAACCTGGGTATAGGTTTGAGGTAAGGAGCAGGAGATTCAGAGGGGATGTGAAAAAAAGCTTTTTCACCCAGAGGGTGCTAGGAACCTGGAATTCACTGCCTGAAAGGGTGGCCGAGGCAGGAACCCTCACAACATTCAAGAAGCATTTAGATAAGCACTTGGAACACCATAGCATACAAGGCTACGGAGCAGGTGCTGGAAAAGGGGATTAGAATCGATAGGTGCTTGATGGCTGGTACAGACACGGTGAGTCTAGGAGTCTCTTTCTGTGCTGTGTAAAAGTCGATTACTTGATCCTGTTAATATTCTGTTCCATAACTTCAGTAACACGCTCCTTACTGCACCAGGGTGAGTTTATCCATGCTGCACATTAGCTGTCCTGTCTGAATAAACAAATAAATCTTCATCAATAAACTTGCCCTCATCATTGCCATGCACAGTGCACCTGCAAAAGATGAGGATAACAATTATTCAAAGGATCTAGGAGAGGAGGATGCAGATGGTGCCAAACACCGGGGGGGGGGCTCTGACCTCCTGCTCAAAACTGAGTTTCTTGTTGATCCCCCACCTGTTCAGCCAGAGGCAGAGCTGCCGACCTGAGGGGCCAACATTTTAAAATTTTGAACCTTCAGACTCGGCTCCGATGTTCTCCAGCCAGTCTCTCAGCGTCATGGGTTGCTGTTGCTGCTTCTGACCTTCGTGGCTCTGATTTTTTAAATGAGAATCCTGCCAAAAAACCATGGAGCTGCCCGAAGGTCAACAGCGGCAGCGCATCAACTGAGAGTGTTCTTGGAAGGTGGGGTCGGGGGGAGGGGGGAAAGGATATTCTGCCCCTGTTTCTGGTGGGCGGGAATGGCGGAGGGGGGGCAGAGAGTCAAGCGGAAGTCTCAAAATGGCATTTATGCTGACGGGACTTCCCTGCTCAATTGTCTCTTATCCCACCCCTGGCCAGTGACCTAACAGGGTTCATGGTTCAGTTCCCAAAGGTTTTGAAAAACAGGGACCTGCCGAACAGAACTCACCAGGGGTGCACAAGTATAGCTTCCAGGAGCGAGAGGCTCAGACCTGGGCAGTGCCCTAAACCTACCCCCCGGCAGTGTCTTTAAAAATGGCGTCCTGATAGCGAGAATCCCCCGCAATCCTCGCCATGCATAAATCCCTTCCATCTCCGGGCAAACCCATCCACTGACCCTCCCAAGGCGAACTTAATTTTTTCCAGCGTAAGGAACTCTGCCAGGTTGCTCACGCACATCCCTGGCTTCAGCAGCCCCGAGTCGTCTACCGGGAACCCATCCGGGCCCGGGCCCTTCCCTGCCTGCATTGTCCACAAAGCCTCCATTACCTCCACCAATCGAATGGTGAACGCCACTCTACCAGGTCCTCCTCCACCTTGGGGAACTCCAACCCGTCTAGCAATCGCCGCAATCCACCCCCCCCCCTCACTCAGCTGGGGATCCCGATTCATAGACCTATCTCAAACGCTACCAGCTTATTTATGAGCATCACCATCCCACGCATCTTCATATCTAACCCTGAATGGAAGACTTGCCCTACCCACCCTTTCCTTAGCCTAGCCTGGTCCCTGATCTTCAAATGCGTTCCTTGCAAAAAGGCCACGTCTGCCTTCATGCTCCTCAGGTGCACAAACACGCGCGACCGTTTGACTGGCCCATTCAGCCCCCTCATGTTCCATGTGACCAACCTGGTCTCCAACCTCTGCTCCACCCGATCAATCCCAGCTTTTAGCGGGTCTACCACTTACGCCAGGTCCTCCTGAGACACCCTTCTCTGCTGGATAAACGTCTCATTCAGGAAGTCTAACAGCTGCTCTGTCGACCATTAGGATGGTAGGGCCGACCCTTAACCCTCCGCCATCTTCATCCTGTATCACACAAAGAGTTTCTTGCTCTAGCAGCTCCATCCTTCTCGACCCAATTCTGGCCTGCAAATCCATCCACTGACACCATCATGGAGTATAACTTTCCTCCACCATCTGCATGTTTTTCCACCAAAACATCCGTCCAGCACAAGGGGGAAAAGGACTGAGAAAACCTACTTGAGCGGGAGCTGCCAAATGTGCGACCACTTACTCCATGGCCGCCACCGGACGTCGCCACCAGAAAAGCTGTTGGAGTAAGTTGTTTATATCTTTCTCTTCTTACACCACAGCTAATTTACATTCTGTTTAAAAATTTTATATTATGCATTGTGCAAGACAAGTACCGATCCATCTGAGCTACTGTAATGTCCTGTTAAAACTATGGGCTGGATTCTCAGATTCTGGGGCTCTGTCCCACACCGACGTGGGAACAGTGGCGTTTTATGCCAGAAAAAGTGGTGCAAAACGGTCACCGATTCCCCGTTTTGCTGGGGGCTAGCAGGACGGCAGCGTAGAGACCCTGGCTCTAGCTGCCGCCGACACGCCCCGGAGAATTACCGGGTCTGTGACCGCGCATGCGCATGGTGGCGGCCTGCAGCGGCCGCACCGTGCTACGTGACGCTTAGCCGCTTGCGGACCCGGCCGCGAAATAGACACCCCTTCGGCCGGCTCGCACGTCCTGGACGAACCCCCCACTGTGCCCCCAGCCACAAATAATGCCCCCCCCTGCCCGCGGATCAGCCCTCCCCCGACTGTGGCGCCGTTGGACTCAGTACTCAGCCACCACGCCGAGTTCCCGACGGGTGAAACCACATGCGTCCCACGCAGCCAGGAACTCGGCCGGTCGTGGGCGGAGCATCGGGTGGGTGGGCCTCAGGCAATGTCCTGAGGTTGTCGATACGTGGCGCGCTTCTGAGGGGCCGGATCATCGCGAAAGCGGCGTCACCCCCGATTTGGTTGCAATCGGGTATTCTCCGGCCAAACGGCGAATGCGATTTTGGCGTCAGCTACCAGAGAATCCTGCCCCATATGTATCCAATACAATGTATTATTGCACACATACAGTCTTGTGTCTAGATGTTATGGCAGGAATGATTTGCCCCTCACTTGATTCACTCCATGCCAAATCTGGGAGAAATCCAGAAACAGTGCACATTGCACCAGATAAAATAGCAAATCAACCCAGAGTTACAGTTACAGTTTCTTCAATCACTTGATGGCATTCTAAACATATGCCAATTTATTGTCAATTTACAGGGCTAGGAACTGAGTTGAAATCAGACTGTCCAAAATCATTACACATGCTCGTGATGCCATCAGTCTGGGCTAGATTCAATCCCAGATTCCCTGAAATAAAAAGAAATTTTGGCCAGCATTTTTAGTCCAACTGAACATGTAAATTAATATGGAGGCATGTTCTGACAGCCAGCTTTGCACTTCGTCCTAACTGCACATGCTTTTTAAAGCAAACCTTCTGGTTTTTTGATATATATTTTTTTGCATATACAAAGCCAAATCCTTGTCCCACTTCTATCTACGTTTCAACCATGAACATGTGCATTTAACTAGAATCCAGGGGAGATGATTGTGATTTACTGTATTTATTTCTGGAACTCTGATCTGTCAGAAAGAAAATTCTCCCATTAGCACAGTGTGAAGCAGAACAGCTTACATAGCATGTCTGACACTTGTAAATGATAATTCCTGCTGCAATCTGATTGTATAGTGTTGTTGCTAACTTTAGCCTTAGTTTAATTGCTCTGTTCTATCACCTTTGCTCTTGAGTCGTCAGGTATCTTTCTGATACCGCCACGTGGTTCAAGTCCGAGTAATGATCAATAATCCAACACACCGCTTAGTAAGAGTTAAATCAACGCACATTTATTATATACAGTAATCAATACACATGCATAAATTCTACTTCTAAGCTACTTCCTACAACTAACAGGCCAATACTTAACTTGGAAATGGCCCACCAGGTCAGGGAAACGAATGGCCTTTCGTTTGGGTTCGTAGCGAGCGTTGAAGTAAGACTTACGATTTGAGCGGCTGTTGCAGAAGGTCAGCAGAAGGGTCACAGGAGGGTGGCAGAGAGGAGAAGTGTTGATTTGAACTTGGACTCTATACGTATAGTCTCCAGGGGCGTCTTGCCTTTCAGGGCAGACCCTGTACCTGGTTCCAAGTGATTGGACTTTGTCCCAATCACTTGGTTTGATATTCGCCAATGCTGGAGTGATTCTTTGATCGATGGGCGGTCTTGGGGTGATCGTTCACCTCCCTTTGTGTAGGCTCCTGTTGGTGCCGAAAAGTCTGGGTTGGCTTTGTGTCTAAAATGTTGCACATTGTTCCCGGGGATTGCTCATTAATATTCAAATGGCTGGTGTTTTGTTGTGCTGATGGCTGCAGGTATCGATCTTGTCTGCCCTTCGTAGAGGCGAATACACAGTTTTACCTGCAGCTGCTTGTTTTAGTCCTGTTGGCTGATTTTCCCATCAGCCTTTTCCGTTCGCCATTTTAAATCGGGGTTGGCCATTCTAAATCGGGAGTTAGCCATTTTAACTCGCTACATGCCCTCCTTGTGATCCTAACGCGTAGCGTGAAGGATCACATCATTATGTTGCTTTCCATTCCCTGACCTGGGGGGGGGGGGGTCACTTCCTTCATGGCCTCTGCACTGACCATAGCTATGCATAAAAATTTTTAACTAACAATTCTAAGGGCGCTATGTCAGACAGGGACATGCATTACAAAACAATAAACTTGGAACCTCTAACTTATTCTTAATATACTACACTCACCTAAACATTCCATTATCCTACCTTCCTCAGTCATACAACAAAATCATAGCATTTCATACAGTCTTTCCTGGCTTGGCAGTCAAGCTCAGGATCATACAATTTGCTCATGAAAAAGTTCTTTACAGTTCTTTATTTACGATAACAATTTATGCAAGTGAATGTACTTTATTATAGATGGCAGGGGTCGGGGGTCTGGTTGTAACCGAACATAGGGCATCTGATCCTATATACCGGGGTTCGAGCGCGGTAGGCGTTCCTTCTCCATTTCCGGAGACGCATAGTCTGCACGATGCAGCAGAGTATCGCCAACGCTAGTAGTGTTTCGATCACATAGGACAGGGAGTACCAGGTTATGAACCTGGCACACCAAGATGATGTAGTGTCGCTGGTGACTGGGCTCTGGATACTGCGGGAAAGTGAAACATTAATGGCTGGGGGTCTTGAAGTCATGGGGTTCGCGTTCACGCGCAATCAAATGTCCAATAGCCCAAGGGTGATCCACTTGAAGGAATTCCTCATGGCTGTTCTCTTTCCTTTTCTTTCTTTGTTTTCTCCGGTCCTGGAGCTTCTGGAGTTCTGTAGTAACAAGCATAGTGCCTGTAACTAACTTTGTTTAATATCTGGTACGCTAGTGTATCTGTCCTGTAGTGCCAATTACTCCCTTTATAATTGGTCACTATGTGTGACTCCCTCATTTTTTTTCAAAAAAACAAATTTTAGGACACGGCACACTTCCCAATAATGAACCAGTGCTGATTTAGCATCCAAATGTTCCAGGATGTAAATAGCAGATGGCCGGCAACCTAAAGGTTACCTAAACCAAACAGAACTTTTTGAACTGAAAAATGCCAAAATGAGGTGCGTATGGGCCGCGACGGGTAAGAGTTGGATGGAGTCCCCGGGTAGGACGGCTACCAATGCCGTATCTCTCCTACCCGAGCATAGTTGACCAGCGGGGGGTTCCCAGGCAGGGCGGGTCTCAAGCCGTTTCTCCACTGCCTGAGCAACCGACAAGAACGGGCAAAAAATGTAGTCATCGTGGTGGGGCTGCCGTAGTGGTTCTATCCTTCGAACCAGAAGGGCAGTTACGAACGGGCAGTTCCGTAACCAGTCTCTGCAGACAAGCTCTCAGAGGTTTCAGCCGAACTGGTGTCTGGCAATGGTGAGTATCTGTAGGCAAGTCCTCAGAGGTTTCGGCCGAATAGGCTTGGGGCAGTGAGAACAAATTCTCCTGTTGGACATACAACATTTAACAAACGTACACACAACATAAAACATTCTGCAGGTTCCATCAGAATACGGGACATCGTAAATCACATTTGGGCTGGGGTGTAACTAGCATATGGAGGGAGTGCAGCGTGACCGAAGAAGAAAGGAAGGAGGAGTGAAACAAAAATGAAGTGGCCTTGCTGAGGTAACGCTGCCATGAGAAGTGGTGGGTAAGCACTCACAGTTTGCATGGGGCAGCTGGGACCTTGTAGCTGCTGTGGGTGGTGTTCTCCTTCATATCCGGGGGCTAGTCTAGCTGGTGGGGCTCTCCTGCAATCTCGGGCGAAGTGTCCTGACTGCCCACAGTTGTAACATGACCCCTGGGGCACATAAGATGGAGCAGGCTCTCTGGTGCATTGTTCCCTTGGGTATGGTTCCCTGGGTGGGGGGTCAGGGCTGTTGGTGTCTTTGCTGGTTCAGGGGGCATTTGTGGGCTGATCCCGTTGCTGTTTCAGGGGGGCTTGACATTCTCGTGCGTAATGTCCTAATTGTCCGCAATTGTAACATTCCGGTGGTTTCTGTGGGGGGCTGTTCCTTCCTTTGTTTACCCATGCGGGGTTCTGGTGCATTTTAACTGGATGCATGTCTGCCTGCTCTTCCTCGGGTTCCCGAACTGCGGGTTTGTCTGCTTCTGCCTGCTGTTCTTCGGGATTTTTAACTGTGGGTTTGCTGTGTACAGACTGCTCCCAGGCGCGGGACAATCTTTTTAAAACCCATTTCTCTTGTGGGCTTCCTCTGAGGGGTCATAATTCGTACAGGCTTTTTGTCCTGCCTCTGTGGCATGGGAGATAAGGGTACGGGTCCATTTGGCCATACCGTCTTGGAACAAATGGGCACGGTCTACGTCTCCAAAGACTGCTGCGAAGTGGATCCACAGGCGTCCAGCGAATGCTGTGGGGTGCTCAGATTTCTTCTGCCTACATTTATTGAGGCCATCTACGGGGTCACCCCGGTTATACCCGATCGCATCCAGGATCGCGGTATGCATTTCTGCAAGGGTGCCTCCTCCTACATTCTGTGGGTCGGGAACGGTTGCTGCTACCGACGGATCTAAACTTAAAACTGTGAGCTTTACATGCTCTCGCTCATCCAGGCCGTACATGTTCGCCTGATGTCTAACTGGCAAGAAATGGTGGGGGTCTGAGGTGGGGAGGAACGGTGTGATCTTCTCGCATGCCTCCCGTAATTGGGTCACGGTTAAGGGGGTGGAATATAGATATTCCGCATCGTCCGGTGTGCCTGTGCGGTGGGTGGTTACAGGGTTCATTGGACCGTGAACTATCTGCTGTGTGGGGGGTTGGGGTGCTTTTCTCTTTTGGGGCTTTCCCTGCGCACATGTTCCCTGAACATATCTCTGCGCTGTTTCGTTTAACTCTTCCCAATCAGGGCCGTCTTCCTGATCAAACTTTTCCCCAAAGGTTTCCTGAAAACCTTTTTGAACAGAAAGCAGCGATTGCAGCTCTGCAATCTGCTTCCGGCACTTTGCGTGATCTAAGGTGCTTTGTCTTTGTTCTGTGGTGGCAGCATGGAGTGCTCTTAATGCTGCCTTGAGATCACTACACTGTTTCTGTAATGTCTCTACCTGTTTTTCTGTCTCCTCTCGTACCAGGACTGCAAGTTGCATTTCCTGATAGGCCTTTTCGTATTGAGACTGGAAGCTGCTTGAATGCGTCAGACAAGACTGGTGAGCCCGTTTGGCGTCATCCACCTCTCCATTTTTTGCTGCCAGTTTCCTCCTCAATTCTAAATTCTCTCTTTCTACTTCGCTTACATCGACCTTACTCATCCGATGTATGCCCTCAACTTCTTTCCAGAGCGTCCTAACGACCTCCTCTGTGCCTCGCAATTGTGCCAAGCAGGACACGATTGCCATCGGCTTGCGAGCTTTTCCCAAGCTCTTTTTGTGGATCTCGCTCAGGTTCTGCCACCAAGTATGTCCCATACTCCCGGGACCTGATTCCTCGTTATCACAGAAATCATTCCAAAGGGGCCATCCTTTCCCTTTAAGATATTTCCTGATTTCTTCCTCCCAAATGGGACATTGTCCCACTCTACTGCTGCTGGTCACTGCGACCGCAAATTCCTCAGGGTTCATGAGGCGCTGCATTGCCTGCATTGCCATCTTGCCTATCCGAATGCCTCTTTAAAATTTGGAACAGGGGAGCTAAGGTGGTGCTGTAAATACGGGTACGGCTTTCGCTACTTTCCGATATACAAACTTCCGACAGTTTTGATGCAACAAAAATCTATCAGTTTTACCTTATAGCCCTGTTAGTTACGCATGCATACACACACTTCCGAATTATGAGTATTGATCAGAACTGCTTGAACACTTGTGGTTTTCTGTTTCCAATTGGGTTTCTAATTTAAATTCTTGTGTTCTCCCGGAGTGGTTTTCCACTTCTAGATCGGGTCCCGTCAGGATGTCGCCAAGTGTTGTTGCTAACTTTAGCCTTAGTTTAATTGCTCTGTTCTATCACCTTTGCTCGAGTCGCCAGGTATCTTTCTGATACCGCCACGTGGTTCAAGTCCGAGTAATGATCAGTAATCCAACACACCGCTTAGTAAGAGTTAAATCAACGTACATTTATTATATACAGTAATCAATACTCATGCATAAATTCTACTTCTAAGCTACTTCCTACAACTAACAGGCCAATACTTAACTTGGAACTGGCCCACCAGGTCATGGAAACGAATGGCCTTTCGTTTGGGTTCTGAGCCTGCGGGATTCGAAGCTGGTACAGATCGATAGCTAGGAGCGCCTATCTCGTAGCGAGCGTTGAAGTAAGACTTACGATTTGAGCGGCTGTTGCAGAAGGTCAGCAGAAGGGTCACAGGAGGGTGGCAGAGAGGAGAAGTGTCGATTTGAACTTGGACTCTATACTTATAGTCCCCAGGGGCTTCCCGCCTTTCGGGGCGGACCCTGTACCTGGTTCCAAGTGATTGGACTTTGTCCCAATCACTTGGTTTGATATTCTCCAATGCTGGAGTGATTCCTTGATCGATGGGCAGTCTTGGGGTGATCGTTCACCTCCCTTTGTGTAGGCTCCTGTTGACGCCGAAAAGTCTGGGTTGGCTTTGTGTCTAAAATGTTGCACATTGTTCCCGGGGATTGCTCATTAATATTCTGATGGCTGGTGTTTTGTTGTGCTGATGGCTGCAGGTATCGATCTTGTCTGGCCTTCCTAGAGGCGAATCCACAGTTTTACCTGCAGCTGCTTGTTTTAGTCCTGTTGGCTGATTTTCCCATCAGCCTTTTCCGTTCGCCATTTTAAATCAGGGTTGGCCATTCTAAATCGGGAGTTGGCCGTTTTAACTGGCTACAATAGTTTGCAAGTATATGAACTTCAGCTGGTTTAAAGCATTCACACAACATACTTGGTGGCATGCGTCAGTGGTACTCACAGTGAGGCCAAGGCTCGTTGATTCACTCTTATTTTTACCTCAACCCATAACCAAGGGTGACTTCTTCCCTGTTTAATTATAGCACAGCTTGGGATGGCTTGATCACAAGTCCTCTTTGTCATGATATCCACATCAGCATATCATGGTGCAATCACACACACACTGATGGACAGGCAGTTGGACCAACCAGCACACACATAACATCGCAGCCAATCACCAGTAAGAGCACACACACGATAAAACAGGGAACACCACAGTTCCCGCTCATTCTACCAGGAGATAGCTCAGAGCACAGAGCTCACAGCGTGCCACTCAGACATAGACCATGTGCTGAGTGCCTCACTAAGATAGTGATAGGGCTGGGTCCACAGGTTAGCTGGTGAAGCACGTACCCAAGCCAGCAGTTAGTTGTTACTGTAGTTAAGACAATAAAACAGAGTTGTACCATCCACAGCCGTGTTGGATCATTTGTGTATCAGAACACCCAACACGACATGATACCAGTAGTGGAAGCTAACCAGCGACTATGAGACCTACCTGCACCCTTTCGGAAATCCGCCAACCCGCCCCATGGACACCATCAGCCTGCCGCAGCCGCTCCGAATCGCTGGTAATCTTGGCGTAAACTGGAAGCTGTTTAAACTGCGCTTCCAGCTCTTCTGAGAAGCCACAGGCAGGGAGAATGCATCGGACACCAGGAAGATTGTCCTCCTCCTCTCCACGGCGGGGCAACACACCATCCACATCTATAACTCCCTGGCATTCGCGGAAAGCGAGGACAAGTCAAAATATAAGACGGTGCTTCTGAAGTTCGAGGAACACTTCAGAGTGGAAGTCAATGAGAGCTTTGAGTGGTACCTAGTCTAGCAGCGCCTGCAGGGTAAGGATGAGCCTTTCCAATCTTACTTGACACACCTCCGTATCCTCGCACAGTCCTGCGGCTATGAGGCCACCTCCGACTCCATGATACGGGATCAGATCGTTTTTGGGGTCATCTCGGACACCCTACGCCAGCAGCTCCTTAAAATTGAGCGCCTCACCCTAGCGACTGCCATCGAGACCTGCGTCCTCCATGAGCACACGACCAGCTGGTACTCCCAAATCCAGGCGGCCGAAACGGCACGCACGGGTCCTACGAGGTGGAGCGGGTCCAATCGATCGAGTTCCTCCTGGCCCGCGGCCCGGACAAGGGCGGCCATTTTGCGCGCTTTCCGAGGCCTCCCGCGCTTGTACGTGCCAAAAGAGGGGACGTTGACGCAGAGGGATGTGATGCGCAGGCGCGCTCTACGCACGACCGCACCACGTATGCGCGGTGGCGCAACGAACGCCATGATGTCATGACGTGCGGCAACTGTGGCCCCGCCCACTTAAAGCGGCAATGTCCGGCCAAAGCGCGACAATGCTTCCACTGTGGCAGGATGGGCCACTATGCTGCCTGCTGTCGAGCAGCTCAACCTGCCAACTCCCAACAATTCTGCCAGCCTCGCAGGGACGTACGGGCGATTCAGCCCCCCTACACTGAGTCATATCCAGGTAGTATGCATTCCAGCGATACCGAAGGATCGAGGGAGCCCTTCCTCGTTGCGGTAATCCACAAGAAGCGGATGTCCCCAAGTCGGAACCACCAGCCGCTGCCAGTACACAGCATTGATCCGGGCGATGAGTGGTGTGCCACCCTAACGGTCAACCCGAATTCGTCGCCCACCTGAGAGACTTGACTTATGAGCGTGTTAGCACATTGGACTCACTGAATTGTCTTACAGTACTGTTAACGAGTTTCTTTTCTTGTCGTTCATTGTTCCAGAAGTTTTCTCTCGTCGTTTGCTGATTGCATTTGTTCTGTTATTGGTACAACCTCGTTGTTCTGTTGCACCTGACACCTTCCTCTATATATAGTTTAGCCTCATGTACATGTTGTAAATATTGCACACACATACTCAGATGCACTCAGTACACATTTCTATTTATTAGCATGTAGGCACATATCCTTTGTGAAAGGGGGGGATGTCATGATATCCACATCAGCATATCATGGTGCAATCACACACACACTGATGGACAGGCAGTTGGACCAACCAGCACACACATAACATCGCAGCGAATCACCAGTGAGAGCACACGCACTATAAAACAGGGAACACCACAGTTCCCGTTCATTCTACCAGGAGATAGCTCAGAGCACAGAGCTCACAGCGTGCCACTCAGACATAGACCATGTGCTGAGTGCCTCACTAAGATAGTGATAGGGCTGGGTCCACAGGTTAGCTGGTGAAGCACGTACCCAAGCCAGCAGTTAGTTGTTACTGTAGTTAAGACAATAAAACAGAGTTGTACCATCTACAGCCGTGTTGGATCATTTGTGCATCAGAACACCCAACACTTCTCCGATAAGCTCAGCAAATTTGATTCTTCGTACGTTTGTGGGCCTCAGTTCATAGCTGGTTAGCTACAGGATGAAAGTGGTGCTGATAATCAGTGTGTGTGTGTGGGGGGGGGGGGGGGGTGGAGAGAGAGAGAGAGAGAGGACACAATGTTGTAAAACAGTCATTTTCAAACTCAGGGTTGGGTCGTGGACGTCAGGTGGGTCGCAAGGCTATCGGTCACAGCATTCCCGAAAGTGGGAAGAAGTGCCCAACAGTTGGGACCAGCTTTTTAGAATGCCTGCTGTGACCCGCTTTCAGAACACTTGCCGTCCCACCCATGCATGCCCCCTTGGCAGCAAGTAAGGTCGGAGACCAGGGGGACAGACCGCGTCCTCCTGACCCAGGAGGAAGCGCGCTGACCCAGGAGCTGATATTTTTCAGAGATCGATGGAGTTTTGTCGCCAGAAGCGGCAGATAACAGGTCACGTGCTCTGTGCACGAGAGAGATTCCTCCATGTTGTACCTGCCAGCAAGCAAGCAACTGGACTGAAGAATTGAAAATGGATCATTTCGTAATAGGGAAGAGAAGGCCAGACACAAACAGGGCAGGCTCTTACAACTAAATCTGCTGGATATAGCTGCTTGGGAGCGTCTACAGCAGGACAAAGAAGTGGCGGTGTGAGCTCCAGGGCCTCTGGTGAACAACCCATTAAGAAGAAGCTGAAATCAGGAACAAAGCATTATAAAGATGATTTCTTGAGGTCATGTGTGTTATATGCTGGGAAGTACTGGCAAATGAAAGTTTAAACCCCTCAAAACTTCAAACTATTTGAAGACTAAGCATGGCGAGATTGAGGACAAACCTCTTGATTTTTTTCAACGGATGCAGTGAGAACTTAAATCATCAGCTGAAGTCCTTATCAGAAATGTAACATTAAATGACAAAGTAAGTGAGATCATGAGGACCAAGCAGGCTCACCTGCCACATTAAAGGTAAGCTTAGGGTGTGTCACGAAGGTCAGCCGGTGTCAGTCGTGAAGTTGGCATGGGTTTCGAAGGTCGGCTGGTTGGTAAAAGTGGGTCACAGGAAAAAAAGTTTGAAAAACACTGTTGTAAAATAGGAAAAAATGGATGCTTTATAATAGGTTTTCGGGAGCATTCTTCAGGCATTTCACTGCTTGCGATTGTGGCCCTCCATAACATATATGTAGGGGAGAAAAAAATTAATCCGCCCCTCTTACTACTCATAGGAGATGAGGTCAAGTGATCTGGGAGATATCCCTGTCCATCACAACTAGGAGCTGAAAATTCTTCCTTCAGGCACTGGCAAAGGAACGCTCCTTGAAGACATTTCTTGTGAATGACGCCACTCTCCATCTATAAAAGTCAACTCCATATTATTAACAAACCCATGTGCGATCTTTCAACATTTTTTAACTGAGTGGCTTTAATTTAATTATGCTTTAATTTGGCCCGAATTAACGCGCTTTAGACAAAGAAAGAAGAAGAGAAAGAAACTTGCACAGAGCAAGGCCCCAGACACAGCACTGTAACATTGGCCAGATAATCCGCCTTTTTAAATGTGACTTTGACCAGAACATCAGGGATAATCCGCTGCTCTCCTTTTACATACCCGAGAGAGCTGGCAGTGCCACAGTTTAACATCTCATCTGAAAGACGGCGCTGAGGGACCAACCTAACTCAAGTGGGACATGAACCCACATCCTTTTGGCTCGTCGCAGGAGTGCTACCAACTGAGACAAGACTGACATCTTAGAATGTAAACCCTCAGCACGTTTATCAGCACAATTCCTTTTCTTCAGCAACTTGGTAAACCATGATTATTTTAATTGAAACATTTGGTGCTGGGGGAGACGGCCCAGCTGCTCTCAGGACTGACTGCAAAGTAGTTATTCTGTTATTGTTAGAGAAGCATGTTTTGTTTTGAAGAACTGTACAACATTCTCGCACTAACCGTTAGGAGGAGGTCAGAGCTTTAAATAACTTCAGTTTCAGTAATCCCATTTATGACAGGGGAGCTCTGTCGAGAGTTTTTTTGTCATTTCTGTTTAGATGGAGCTGTGGCCTGAATGATTAAAGGGCTGTGGAACATATAAAGGTTTGTAAACTGACTATTTTTATCTGTGATTCACAGAAACCCATGTCAAAGCACAACTTGGCAAACCGGTTCTGTGTTTATTAGGATTTAACTGTGATACCAAAGCATTATTATCTTTGGAAAGCGAACCTTCCGAAGTTCCAAAAATATCTGGCTGCGACGATTTGCAAGGTGATGTAAAAGTGCCAAGATGTGAACGCCACTGCTGACCCTGCCAAAGCACACAGGGTCAAGTGGAGGCTGAACAATCTCAATATCTTCTGCAGGATGTGGGCGTGCTTGAGATGTTCCTAACACCCCCCCCCCCACCCCCGGTGAAGAAACTTGGTGGAGGAATGGACGGACAGCCAGATGGGTTCCCCCCATCCACTAAAAGAACATCGTTTACCCCTTTACAAAGTTCTTGGCCCAATCTTCAGGGTTTCGGCTATGATTCTGGCTCAGTCCCAACCATTTTGGTTGCAGAGCCAGTGGGTCATCCAATATGGCTAGTCTTACCTGTGCTGACCTTGTGCTAAATGTTTACAGATGCACCATAAAAAGCATCATATTTGGCTGCATCACAGCCTGGTATGGCAACTGCTCGGCCCAAGACCGTAATAAACTACAGAGAATCGTGAACACAGCACAGTCCATCAGGCGAACCCGTCTCCCATTCACTGATTCTGTCTACACCTCCCACTGCCTTGGATCAAAGACCCCTCCCACCCGGATTATTCTCTCTTCCAACCTCTTCCACCAGGCGGAAGATACAAAATCTGAGAACACGCAGTAACAGATTCAAAAACAGCTTCTTCCCTGGTGTTACCACAATCCTGAATGACCCTCTTATGGACTGAACTGATCTCTTCACACATTTTCTCTACGAGTAGTACTACACTCTGTATGCTTCACCCGATGTCTGCGTCTATGTATTTGCATTGTGTATCTATTGTATGTGGGCGGCACGGTAGCACAGTGGTTAGCACTATTGCTTCACAGCTCCAGGGTCCCAGGTTTGATTCCCGCTTGGGTCACCACCTGTGTGGCACCTGCACGTTCTCCCTGTGTCTGCGTGGGTTTCCTCCGGGTGCTCCGGTTTCCTCCCACAAATCCCGAAAAGCGTGCTGTTAGGTAATTTGGACATTCTGAATTCTCCCTCTGTGTACCCGAACAGGGCCGGAATGTGGTGACTAGGGGCTTTTCACAGTAACTTCATTGCAGTGTTAATGTAAGCCTACTTGTGACAATAAAGATTATTATTATATGTTATGTCCTATATTTTTCATGTATGGAACGATATGCAGAACAATACTTTTCACTGTACCTGGGTACAAGTGACAATTAATCTAAATCTAAATCTCCAAATTCCAATGAAGGCAAGGGGGAAGAAACACTGACATATACAAAGCCTGTCCAGGGCCCCCTCAAACTAATCCCCCTCCATTCCTTTTGTTGATGGCCCTGTTTGGGAACTTTTGCAACCACCTGGGAGAGCAGACAGGGCCTAAATGTAATGCTTTGTTGGAAACATGACACCTTTGACACATACATTATATTCATACATTAAAATACCTTTCTGTCTCTGTGTATCCTGAGGGAAAACTTCATGGGACTGCTGCTTTTCAGTGACACCAGAAAACACAAATCCATCATTATTAAAGCAACAAGCAAAGCACAGTGCAGGATGTCATTGCTGAGAAGCAGTGTGTAGGTTTGATAGTCCCAATATAATTGGTTTCCCAGCTTCTCAGCTGCATTGCTGCAGGGTGGCCCTGAACGATATCCAGGCTCCTCCTCCACTTCACCACACGAGATGGAGAACCCAATGACTCAGACATCCCTGGGGGCAGTCTGGCACACTGTTCAGTGCCTGCTTCAGAGAAAAGGTTGGCAGTGCTCCAACATTGCCAATCTGTCTGCTTCTTAACTGCAACTCATGTGTGTGTAAACCCAAAGAAATGCAGGCAAAGAAGTTTTGCACTGGGAGTTTACCTCAAATAAAAGGGGTAAAAATGAGGCCAGTGTCAGGTAGTCAGGCTAAACTTTAAGTTACATGTCAATTCTGATTCTAAATTTTCCATATGGCTTCAAAAACTACATAACAACTTATACTTATACTTTGCAGTGTGCTACATAAGTATGATATAATGGAAGGAATCACATGGGGCGGGATTCTCCCAATGGGACTCGAAGTGCCGACGCCGGAGTAAAAACTGGAGTGTTTTACTCCGGCGTCGGCGCCCATTCCCAGACCCCTATTCTCCTTCCTCCGTGAGGCTAGCAGGGGTGTCGCGGGATTTACGGGGGGGGGGGGGGCCTCGGCACGCGTCAGAGACTCGGCGCCGCGTAAAAGAATCGGCGCCTCGGGTCCCGCGCATGCGCGGTTGAGCTGGCGCCAACTAGCGCATGCGCGGTGGCTATCCTCCCCCAGGCCGCCCCGCACAAACATGGTGGATGGATCCAGGCTCACCGGCGGAAGAAAGGAGGCCCGGTGACAGAGAGGCCGGCCTGCCGATCGGTTGGTCCCGATCGTGTACCAGGCCACTCCGGAGGTCCCCCCCGGGAACGGAGCCCTCCTCCTCCCCCCACAGGCCACCCCCCCCCCCCCCCAAGCCTTTGCGACGAGTACCCGCCGGCAGCGACCAGGTGTGGACGGCGCCGGTGGGACTAGGCCGTTTACGCTTGGCCCATTCGGGCCGGAGAATCGCCGCTTGCCGTTTGCGGCGATTCTCCGAGCGGCCAGCCGCAATTCATGTGCCGCTGGTTTCGGAGGGGTGGGAGAATCGCAGGCGGGGTCGGGGCGACGTGGCACGATTCGCGTGGCGCCCCGCCGATTCTCCCACCCGGCCGGGGGGGGGGGAGAATACCGCCCATGGTGTTTTGTTTAAAATGTATTCATGGGGTGCAAACTTTGCTGGCAAAGCTGGTGGTTACTGCCCATTCCTAATTTCCCTTCAGAGGGCGGTGGTAAATTTTCTTTTGAAACTCTGTGTAGCATTGTTATATCCAGTGTTGTTAGATAAGGTGATCCAGGATTTTAACCGGCAATGATGAAGGACTGGTGATATATTTCCAAATTGGGGTGGTGCGAGAAATGGGGCAGAGCTTGGAGGTGATGGTTGTTCCCATGTACCTGTTCCCTTTGTACTCCGAGGTGGTAGAAATTACAGGTTTAGAAGGTGCTGTTGAAGAAGCCTGGACAAACTGCTGCAGTGCACCTTTTAGAGGTACACTTTGGTGCCACAGACACTGCCAGTGGAGGGAATGAATGTTTAAGATGGTGGATGGGGTTCTAGTCAAACTAACTGCTTTGTGCTTGATGGTTTTCAGCTTCTTGAGTCTTGTTGGAGCTGCAATCATTGAGCAAGTGGAAAGTATTCCATGACTTGTGCCTTCTCGGTGATGGAAAGGCTTTGGGGAGTCAGGAGGTGAGAGCTCACCACAGAAATCCAAGCCCATTCCTAAATCATAAGATTGAAGTAAGAGGGATTCAGGGCTGTCATTGGAACCATAACATCATGTTAAATGTTCTGACAGATGATGTGTTGGGTGTTCTGGATCACATGCAGGTCACCAACACTTGAAGTAGTGCAACACTATTTTATTAAAACGTTAACTATTTAAACACACTTGAACTGTGGGTAAATACGATACCAGCTTTAACTAAAGACCTTTGCCTTGTCCTAACCAGTTGATGCACTCAGCACATGGTGAATGTCTGTGTTGCAGGCTGTGAGCTCTGTGCTCCTAGCTAGCTGCTACTCGAATGAGCGGGAACTCTGATGTCCCCTGTCTTTATAGTGCGTGTGCTCTCACTGGTGATTGGTTGCGGTGCTGTGTATGTTGATTGGTCCCACTGTGTGTCCATCAGTGTGTGGCTGCACCATGATATACTGGTGTATATTATGACAACAGAGTCTTGAGTGTCACCGGCAGAAATTGTCTGTTTTACTAGTGTCAGGAATAAAAATGTTGCATGTGAAGTGTGTGGACTTTCCTATGCTCCGAGTGGTTGCTCCCAGTTTAAGTCAATCCAGCAGCAAGCTTGTGTGAATTTTGAAATAAGGGAAGTTATTTATCATTCCTCACTTGCCACCAAGCTTTTTTAAAAAAAGCGCTCCATCTCACTCACCCAACTCACAAACACCATCAATCAAACAAATAATAGATGCAGATGAAGAAAAATAGAAATACCATTTCAAATTAAGATTGTTTCAGTCTCTTTCATGACAGGCCTGCAGTTTCTTAGATGGTTGATGTTTTGGCTAGAGTGAAGGTAGGCTGTGAGGCTCTTTGTAGTTGAATAGCCAGGAGTTTGGTTATCAGGTGAATTTGAAGTTGGAACAGCTTTGAGGGGGTGGGGCGGGAGTCCTTCTTTTGCTTTCAAGGTATTGCTGCTTATTACTTAGGCTGGTTAATTGATTACAGCTGGTTCGATGGCTTTCTGCTGGCACCTCCGAAACGCACTTGTGGGCTGAAAGCAGCACAGGGTGAGCAGCAGGAATGCGGTGCCAGGACCTGAATTCGGTGCCAGGAAAGATTTAATGACACCCCTATTAGGTCTGGAAATGTGAGCATCAAACCAATTACAGGTGGAATACATCACTCTCAGAGCTCCCTAACTTCCTCCTTCACCGCACTCTGAATGACAAAAAAAAGATCGAGGTGAGCAAGGCAAAGGACACCACCTGGGCCTTAGGTGCTCGGCGCAGTCTCAGATGAGGGGAGCTTGTGATCCCAATTACTGTTTCCGAAGCCCTAATTGGGGTGGTTACCCACAATTTGGGAACCACTGCTTCTATGTACTCTGTCCAGACCCCTCACTCAAATCTCCTCTCAATCTTCCCATCTCCGAGGGCAACAGTCCCAGATTCTCCAAATCTATTCACACATCTGAAGTCTCTCATCCCTGGAACCATTCTTGTAAATCCTTTCTGCATCCTCTCCAATGTTTTAATTCACCTACTTCCTGAGGTTTCGTGCCCAGGATTGGACGCAGTGGGCTGGGTTCTCCACTTCCCGCAGCCGGGAGCAGGGATCCCGAAGCGGAGGAGAATCGGGCTCCCAGGGTAAAAATGGGATCGGCACCGGGCACCGGTCCACTTGCGGTGCTCCGGCCCCCCGCTGGCTCCAGGATCGGGTTCCCGCCTGCGTGCCAGAGGAGCGGGCCGGCGACCCCATTCTCCGGACCCGCGTGACTCCCCGGTCCTCTGGGCCAGGAATCACATGGACGGGGATTATCACTGATATTTCCCAGCGTGGCCCTGACGTCGTGGACCTCGCGCTGGGCCAAGGGGGTAACTCCTGAGTCCATCCGAGGGCCACCCGTACCCCCCCACAATGCCAGAGTTGCTAACCCCACCAGCACCCCCCCATGGCCCACCCCTCAGAGACCCCTAAATAAAGACACCCTCTAAATTCCTGACAGGGGTCTCATTTCTGGGGGGTCTCTGGGGCGTCCCTGTATTTAGGGGGTCTGTGTGGGGGTCAGGGGGACCCAGCCAATCCGGTGGGTGGGGGGCTGATTGACGATGCCGGGGAGGGGGTGGCCAGCTATGAGACCTCGCTGTTGGGCCGGCCACTCAAAATGGCGGACCGATAGTGGGATTCCCTCACAATCCTCACCTTACATAAATTGACATGGCGAAGGATAGTGAATTTCTTCCTGACCTGTGCTCCCGGTGGGAGTGCCAATCAGGTGCCATTCACCTCCGGCAAGAGAGCATAATCTCCCAAATGGAGAATCCCGGCTCGCATTATAATTGAGGTGAAATCAGTTTTTCATGAAGGTTCACCATATCTTCCTTGCTTTTGTGGTCTATATCATATCTCTATTTATAAAACCCAGGAGCACATGTATCATCCCATCCTTCGACCTACAACAATTTGTGCAAGTCTACCCTCAGGTCACTCGATTCCTGCACCCCTTTTTCAATTTATTTGTTTCCCTACCAAAATGTATCACTCACACTTCTCTGCGTCAAAATGAATCTGCTACCTGTCCATCCATACCACGCTGGCAGCTCTTCAGCTTCCTCCTCTCCTTGCTTCTCCTCCTCGGAGGAAGATGCCAGGCATTCTGCACCTTCAACCTCTCTGCAACTCAATAGGCCCTAACTGCCGAGCTCCTGAGCAGGGTAACCCAAAGATGCGCTGGGGAAAACCCCAAGTATCCAGGTAAGGAGAGCACAGCAATTGCCCGGATGTGCAAACTTTCCCAAGTCTTGCACTGGGAACCATCTGAAAATGTGATACAAATCACAAACTTCGGATGGTTCTGACTGTGTCACATCAATAGTTACCCAGAAAAAGTTAGAAGAATTTAAACCACTTTAGCACTGCCCTCCCACGGGATCCCCCCCCCCCTTCCACACTCCAGGGACTCCCCCAATGCCACATCCCCCGTTTACCCTCACATGAGACTCTCCCACCCTCCAACTTCCCTCTCCATCTCCCCTCCCCACCTCCACGGGATTCGCTCCACCCCCTGACGACCCCACCCCACAAGAGATTCTTCCCTCTCCCCCATGGGAACTCCCCACCGAGGGGACTGCCCCACCCCCAGACTACCATTTCCTCTCCACATACCCCCACCCCCATGGGTCTCTCCCCCAAACTTGGTCTGACTCCTGACCTTCCCCACCTCTCCCAAACACCAATTGCTATCCTCCAACCCCATCCAAATCTCGGCCCTACACCTCTCCCCCCGGCCAGTTCCGACATCCTCCCCTTCACTTCCTTCCCCAGCCGGGCTAAGCATCCAACCCCCCCACCTCCCCCCACTCCTCCTGCCAGGCCCAAATACCTTCCAAACACCCCATATCCTACCAACTTACCTTATACACTTATCTTCTCCTTGGCTTGTCAAAGACCTTAACCTGGCTCGACATTTAAACATACCCGGTTTATGGCAGCTCGTGCCCGAAGAAAGGGGGCTTGGCTGACTTACCTACAACTGAACTGCCCTCAGAAGGCCCCGGGAGCGACCTGCACTATACAGATCTCACCCAGTCTGAGTTGGTAGGCCTGACAAGAGAGGATCGCCTGGATTTCTAGGTAAGTACTTTTGAGCAGGGTGGCAACCTGACTCAATTGTCACTCGATTGGAAGTGACGGCCCAGTTTGATGAAGGGCACTTGTTATGGGCCAGGGTTTAGAGAACCCCAAAGTGTATCATGGAGTTCACCTGACCCACAACTTTTTATAGATTGTGGTATGGGGAGCACACAGCCCACTCTGCAGGTGTGGTACAGCAGAAATTGAAACATTTTTTTTTAAAGCAAAACAATGTTTGTTCTATTAACTCAAGTTAACCTTTTTAAAACATACAGTGAACATCTTAGCAACCATCAATTCAAATACAACCCCAAAGAATACACCACTAAGTAATGCTTACGCTGTCCTTTTAACATCCAGAAGACTTACAAAAAACATAACCTTTAACAGAAGCACATCAGGTTAAAGTCACTACTGAAAACATTTATAATTCTGAATTCACCAAATGATCAAGAGATAGCCTTTTCATGGCAGAGAGAACAGCTGCTTTATCTGACTTCAGCTCAAACACTGAGAACGAAACTAAAACACACCCTGCAGCAAACAGCCTAAAACAAAAGTAAAAGGCTGAGAGACAGCCCAGCTCCACCCACTCTCTGACATCACTGCAGTAGTAAACACCCATTTCTTAAAGGTACTCTCACTACAGATATTTATATACACACCCATTTATAAACACCCATTTCTTAAAGATACTCTCACATGACACACTGCAGACCATAGCAATCCTGGAGACCCTTGATGGGGTTAACTGAAGGGTGCCTCCAGATCTGTTGAGGCACCTGGACTGCATCTTGAGAAACCTAATGGCTTGTTCTATTATTACCCTGGAGTCATATTGGCAACAGCTATTTCATTCCTCAGGTTCACAGTGGGTTTCTTATAGGAGTCAGCAACTGGGTGGGCAGAGGGTAGCCCTCATCAATGGAAGAACGGTGGTTGCCATGGAATGAATGAGTCATGGCAGCTACTTGGATATTGAACACAGACTTCCTTGATCACCTTGATCACCTTCTAATGGTCACTAACTAACTGAACATTAAAGAAGTGGAAAACCTTGCAATTGATAAAGACTACAGGCCAATCTGAAGGTGCCTTGGTTGCCACATGCAATACATTCAACAACTCCCTACACCTTTGGTAGGTTAGTCACTGCAGTAAGAGAAACAGCTTTCGGAGTTTGAATAGCCACATCTGTGGCAGTGTTCATATAATTGGTGGCCTTGGAAAACAAGGCATCAGTGACCTGGTGATCCACTAATGACATCCTGTAGATGTCACCAGTAGGCCCCTGAAAGGAGCCCCATGGCAAAGAAATTCCGGGCTGTGAAGACTTTGATGGATCACTGGCATTGCATGCCCACCTGGTTCCCCTGGAAGGAGATCTTATTCCTGGAGGTGGCAAACCATGAAAGCCTGAGCATTCTGAGGCATTGTTCCTCAATCATGTTGAGGAAACTCACCCTCTGCTCCTGTGCTAGGATTGTTACCTCCTTCAACGAGCAGCTTTTTGTCCATTTGCCCTGTCCTGTGAAGTGGTCTGTGGCCACACAGAAGGCAGCTGCTATTGGTGATGTTGCTGCTCCCGGTATCGCTGGTGCTCTTGCTGGTGTTGTTTCTGCTGTTGTTGCAGCATCGCAGTGGCTCCTGTTGTTGTTGCTGCTGCTGGCATGACTGACTGCTCTTGCTGCTCATCACAAGTGCAAGCCACTAGCACACAAGTTGCCCTCCTGCTCCAGTGAAGACTCAGAGGAAGAAAGTTGGGATGAACATGTGCATACTCCAAGGATGTTGAAAATACTTCCAAAAAGTTGAAATTGACCCTCAATGTCAGCGGTGGGCAACCTACGGCTCAGCGGTCACATGTGGCCCATCTGGCTTCCGAGTGCGACTCACCAGACATTTTGTTGACTGTTGCCCATGCACAGGGTTTCCACATTCCACTGGTTTTGATCTGTGTAGCTATGGTGCTACCACTATGACTGAAGTGATATGCACATAAAGCAAGGGCAAGTGAAGTGAGGTGCTTGCTGATTGCTCACAACATTGACTGTGAGAGCCGTGCACTCCGTCTGTGTCCAACCAAGTGTAAATATTTATTTTGCTTCCACCACTTAAAGTTGATGACAGTTCTATTAATGTATGAAAGATTAAGCATTTTCTATAACTTATGAAATATTTAATCTTATTCAAGGATAATAGTTAGTGAACATGCCCGATTTCTATCCTGTGGCCCACTGAGATGAAGGAAAGCCACTCAGGCGGCCCACTCACTGGCCCAGGTTGCCCAAAGTAGCAATTTCAGTCTATCAGAACTCATTCTTCAAGAACAAGCCTTTCTCCTTGGCTGGCGAGAAGCTTAATGATTTCACTCCTAGTGAACCAGATAATGGGAAGCAATGAGTGCACTCTTACAACATGTCTGATGGTTTGGCATCCTAAATCCTGCAAAAGAAAAATAAAGATACACAAATAGTTAACTGGGATCCTCACCAGATTCAAGAATGTGTTTATTGATCAGCTGGTGGAGAGTTAAAGAATTTCAAGAGGAAAAATCTTGCTAACTTCATCCCATTGCTTCTTACCAAAGGAACTCTGGGTCTACTACAACGAGAAGATTCAATCAATATTGTCATCAAGCTGCAGATCAAAAGATGTTGGGTGCGAGTTAACGGGACAAAACAGAGTCCGTTTTGGGTGCAATTAGTGGGGTGTTTCCCAGTGCCTAAGATTTATTTTTGGCCTCACTGAGGCCGCATTTACCGCAAGCGTTTTCACAGATCAGGGCGCCATTTTAAAATGCTACCCCAATTCCACCCCACCATGAGTGCAGTGTGATTCCCCCACCCCCACCACTGCACCCAACTTACGTCTTAGGGGGTCCTCGAGCCTCCGCTCACCCCACCTCTTAAGGACAAGGCACCCCCCCCAGGGTTCGATCCCTCGCACGTGCAGCCTGGCACTGCAAGCCTGGCAGGGTGTCACTGCAAGGGTGCCCGGAGGGCAGTGCCATGGTGCCAGGCTGGCAGTGCCAAGTTGCCCACCCAGGTGTCAGGAGTCCCAGAGCCAGACCACCCAAGGGTCTCTAATCACCAGGGAGACCCCCCCCCCCATGCTATTGTGCCTGGCCCACGTTCGTGTGGACAAGTGTTAAACGCCACCATTGCGAGGTCTCTCAGGCGTGGCCATTAGTTCCTGGGGCCTGGGAGGATACGGCACAGACATAATTAAATGAGCGTAATATCTCATATGTTAATCTGGATCTTGCCCAGATCACGATGGCTCGGTAAATCTCGCAAGATGTTTCGAGCGTCACGAATCTCGCAAGAGATTAAACAGCCTTGCCGCGTCACCAAGTATGGTGCGATGAGGCCATTAAATTGTGCCCAGTAACTAAGGCTGACACTAATCTGAAAAGGTGACTGACATTAACGTATCAACCAGCTCACAAGTGCCCCTCGTTCTTACTGTTGTTTTCAAAAACACTGTCATTATTCGGGATTTTGAGACTTCCACATATATCATACTCTAAGTATATAATGAGCATGGTGTTATAGTTATAAACCCCCAATGACTGACGTTTTGTTTCAGCTATTTGGTATATTTATCCTGTAAGCCTGTTTGCCGAAAATCTAGCCTTTATTCTCAAACAGTTCGCCAGAAAAATATATGTGGGGAGGGGAATCATCTAGTTTGAGAAATGTTCGCACTATTTTGGTGGTAGATTTACACAAAATATGCACACTTACCACTGAATTGTTGGCATTTTTAAAAAAAGATAACACCATTTGGAATAGTGGCTATCTGAACATCTACATATTTAAGAAACTTGACACATATCTAAGAAACTGCCCCTTAATTGGAAAAAATGAATATACTCCAATTTATATTAAAAAAATGAACGGGGACGTTCTGTCATAAAGAAATATTTTTGTAAGCAGGCCACTTCATTTGTTTCTGCTCTATACTTTCCAAAGGAGATAGCAAAGAAAATTAAGTAGCTAATTTTACATGGGGACTTCAAAGCCAAGTGTAATCCTCATTTGGTGGAGGGTGAAAAGTCAGTGGTTAATTGAACCAGGACGCAAAGGAGTCATTCAGTCTCCATTTTGAAGCCATAGAGTGGGATTCTCCATTCTGGAGACTAACGCTGAGACTTTGCGGCCCGCTTTGGCAGGTTTTCCCATGACAGATGTGGTGATTCATGTAAACCCTCATTGACTGCAGCGGGACACGAAAATCCCACCACAGAGAGGACCAGGAAAATCCCTACCCTAAGTCAGGTGGCGGGCAGGAAAGTCGGTGCGATTTCCACTGGGAAACAGTGTGGGTAAACGCGTGCGATGTTCCGCTTTTCAGCTTATTAATTATACATCCATGAGGAGCTCAGCAAATTTTGTGGCGGGACAAGCAGGACGACACTGTAGCCAGTTAAAATGGCTAACTCCTGATTTAGAATGGCTAACCCCGATTTAAAATGGCGAACGGCAAAGGCTGATGGGAAAATCAGCCAGCAGGACTAAAACAAGCAGCTACAGGTAAACTGTGTATTCACCTCTGGGAAGGCCAGACAAGATCGATACTAGTAACCATCAGCACAACAAAACACCAGCCATCTGCATACTAATGAGCAATCCCCGGGAACAATGTGCAACATTTTAGACACACAAAGCCAACCCAGACTTGTCGGCGCCAGCAGAAGCCTACACAAAGGGAGGTGAACGATCACCTCAAGATCGCCCATCGATCAAGGAATCGCTCCAGCATTGGAGAATATCGAACCAAGTGATTGGGACAAAGTCCAATCACTTGGAACCAGGTACAGGGTCCGCCCCGAAAGGCGGGAAGCCCCTGGGGACTATAAGAATAGAATCCAAGTTCAAATCGACCCTTCTGCATCCCTCTGCTTCTCTTCTGGACCGGGTCACTCAGCAACGCGAACCAACCCTTGACAGTGACCGGTCCAGCCATCGCTGAAATCGAGTAAGTCTTACTTCAACGATCGCTACGGGATAGGCGCTCCTAGCTACCAATCTGTACTAACTTTGAATCCCGCAGGCTCAGAACCCAAACGAAAGGCCATTCGTTTCCCTAACCTGGTGGGCCAGTTCCGAGTTAAGTATTGGCCTGTTAGTCGTAGAAGTAGCTTAGACGTAGAATTTATGCATGAGTAGTGATTACTGTGTATAATAAATGTGCTTTGATTTAAATCTTACTAAGCGGTGTATTGGATTATTGATCATTACTCGGACTTGAACCACGTGGCGGTATCAGAAAGATACCTGGTGACTCAAGAGCAAAGGTGCAAAGATAAAACAGAGCAATTAAACTCACCACATCGTTACCTCATGGAGTCGAAGGTCCTGCCACCATATTTAAAGAGCACACAGATACACATTCACTCTTTGCAGGCCAGGAGATCCATGCTACTCCAACAGAGTCCTGCAGTGCGTACTAGAGAAGGTTGCAGATGAGTGCAATCACATCCCAGGACATATGAAAGCACCTCCGGCATTGCCTTCATTCATCTCTAGTTAAGAGCACCGCTGACAATACATGTATGATCAAGCCAATGCTCGTCATTGCAATGGGCCATGTTTGCCAGTCTCTTGATTTTATATAGCCCCTGCCGCCTCTTGCTACTCAGGCCCTTGCTCCTCCTGACCCTGTGCCAATCTGCAAAGGACTTTCCTTCTCCTCATCTGGATGAGAACCATTACCAAGGCAGGGTTGCTGGCAGTCTGTATCATCAGTGGATGTGTGAATGAATTGAAGTGATGAATTTAGTCAGCGTATCCTTTACAGGTTTCCCTTCATCTCAAAACCATCAGGCAAATGCCAAACCATTCACTTGTCTGACATGTGGACATGACATCCCCACCCCGCTCCTTCCATGTAAAGGATATCCTGGAGGACCAGGGATGGTGTCCCACCTGTTCATACATGACTGCGCATGGAGATTTTGCTCTTTGACCAGGGTGATGAGAGCCAAGAAGCCTCATGCAGACACTTTTCCACTTTCATCCACCACCCTCGGGATTCCATAAAGAGACCATTGCCTTGGCAGCATAGATAGACTAGCCGCATGATCCCCTGACATGACAACACACCCGAGATGATGGAGGTTTGGAGTCACGGGTTGGCTGCCATCTACCAGCTATGCTCCTTGGAGGCATCAACCTTCTGCCCTCCTTGCCTTTGACTGCAACCATCAGGAAACATCACAAAATGAATGGCAGGTCCAACCCTGGCTGGGATCTCAATGTTATGAGACACATGAGTTGGGAACAAACATGCTGCAATGAGAGCTTCATCATGGAGAGAAGAATATGACCAGAGCATGGTTAACATCCAGTTGCCTCATAGTTATTAGGGTGCCCCTTAGTTCAGCCGTATGTGCTAACCTCGAGGGATCTCACCAGCTGCGTGGTCAAAGTTAATTTGGAAAAATGGTGCATGTCACCTTTAAAACTTGCCCTACCACCTTCTACCCTATCCTGTCACTCACCAACTTCCCCATCACCCTTATCCCACCCAATGTCACCATTCCTCTCCCATCTGTCACCCTTGAACCTCCCCTCATTACCCGGACCCTATCACGATCCATCTCCACATACCATTCCTCACCACTGACACACTTAACCATCCCCACGCTCATCCTGGCCCTCCTGTTATCCAAGCCATCTCTCTTGTCCCACTCTGTGACCACTCGATGAAACTTTCACCTACCAGACTCTTATCTTGGATTTGCCAACCTACCGCGTTGAACTCCCCTCTGTGACTCTGTCTCTCCTATTGTGGTATTTTCAAAAGATAGGCTTGCAGACCACAAACAGACAAGAGCTTTATTGGAAAGCTGTTTACCCAACAGGCTGTAAAGATAGACTGCCCATTTGCCCATGCAAACGACCAATGATGTTGTCAATAGGTCACATGATCAGACTCTTAACGTGACCTTGTTCCAATGAGGAACAAACATGAATACACAACACGTATCAACAGTCGTTTCCCCCTTCCCCTCCCTCCCGTCCCCCCAGGACCCCATCGTTGATGCTATAAATAATTTTTGTATTTGTTTCTTCCCCATAATAAAACAATCCAAAAGGAACAAGAAACTAATGGTCTCATGGAATAACTTGAACATGGCACTTCACAAAAGCCATATAAATCTCCTCATTACAACAGTGACTACACTTCAAAGGTATTTCATTTCCCATGAAGCTGTCTTCAGCTGCCTGGACTTTAAGCACTGGGATTTCCTCCCTAAACCATCCATCTCTCCTCTTTTCTTTCCTCTAAGATGCTCCTTAAAACTTAATTCTTTGACAAAGTCTTTGGTCTTTCGTCCTAATACCACCTTATGCGACTCAGTGTCAAGATTTGCTTAATAACAATGCTGCAAAGTACTTTGGGATGTTATGTTAACGGCATTGCAATACAGAGTCACTCAATTGTTATGATGCAGGAGGTGGCCATTCAGCCCATCGTGTCTGCACCAGCTGTCCAAACGAGCATCATGGCTTACCACCATTCCCCTGCTCTATTACCTGTATCCCTCACATTCCTTCTAGTCAATGAATCATCTAAAGCCCTCCTGAATGCCTCAATTGAACCTGCCTCCACCATACCTCGTAACGGTTGTACATCAAATGCCCGTGGGCACGTGGACTCACCCTCTGAGGCGTCCTGTGTCTCCATCTCGGAGTCGGAGTCTGCTGCCTCCGTCATCTCGGCATCCCTGTCTCCATGCGGTTCTGCAACGACCTGCACAGGCTTTGAGTGCGGCACCAGAGGAAGATTGTGAGGAATACTCTCCACTGTGTCTGGTCTCTGTGGCTGTAGAAATTAGCTCCGGGCGGGGAATCTTTGGAAGAAATGGTCTTCTGGACCGAACGTGGTCTACATGCTTGCGCTGGAGACGACCCTGGGCTTGCACCTGGTAAAATATAGGGCCCGTTCGGCGAAAGATAACGGCAGGGACCCACTGGGCACCATCAGCAAAATTACGAACGAGCACTGGGTCACCGGGCACAAACTGCCGAATCGGTCGATGGCGAGAAAGGCCAAGTCCCTGTCGTTCTTGAGTGCGGCGTACTTTTGCACCAAAGGCCGGGAAAAGCATGCTAAGGCGGGTGCGAAATCTCCGGCCCATTAGGAGTTCCCGGGGAGCTACCCCAGTCACCGCTTGTGGAGTGGTCCTGTATGAAAACAAAAAACGAGCCAGTCTCGTGTCCATAGACCCGGAAGACTGCTTCTTTAGGCCCCATTTCAATGTCTTCACTGTGTGCTCCGCCAACCCATTGGAAGTCGGATGGTATGGAGCGGTGCGGATATGGCGTATGCCGTTCAACTTCATGAACCTCGCAAACTCCTCACTTGTGAACGGAGTGCCGTTGTCCATGACCAGTGTAGCCATCTGGGATGGCCACTTAAAACAAGGACAAACATGGACGTTCGCAAAGCCCAACGGGAAATATGGACAATGTAAGATTCAGGCAGGCACAGAGCCTGAATGTATATTTGTGAGCAAAGAATCCAGACAGCATCAAAACCGCCAACCGATCAGCATTTTAATGGCCCATCTCCGTAAGACAAAGGATTGATACTCAGGTAACCGATACAAGCCCAAACATTTCGCCGCCACTCCCTGTACTCAGGAAGCGTAAACAACCGCCCAGCCATCAAGGCACCCGCCCTTTATTGGCTCAGATCGAAGGCAGTGATCGAGAACTTCCCAATTAGTGGGGTCCAAAACTAAGGACCGCCCAAAAAGAGCGTGAAACTCCCCAAGGATAAAGAGAGACACTGCCATGTGTTCGATCTCTTTTGGAGCTGGCGCTCCGGCAATGTCTATCTCCAATTGCAGCACCACCAGAGGCAAGTTCAAGTTCAACGCCCGCTACCAGACGGATGAGCCCAGCTGAGCAGCAGTTACTTCTCCAGACCCAGTACATCCAGATTCGAACAAAGGCCACTGTTCCTCTGACCTAAGCCAGGTGCCTGAAGTTAAGTACAGGTTGTCATAGTTGTTAGGTGTAGTTTAACTAGTAGTGTTTATGTTGCATGTGCAAGTTAATCTTGTGTGTAAATAAAGTACCATTGATCTTGAACTAACTAATTGGTTGTTTGGCTTTTTGATCGATACCCGGTTGAACCTTGTGGCGGTATCATTTGATACCTGGCGACTCTGAGAGCATATCATATTCATATCCATATAAAACAAATATTTACAGTCGGTAAAAAAGGCAACACCAGCATCTCGGGGAGACCATGCTTACTGAAAGACAAACGCATCTTCTCGATTGTTGCACAGGACGTTGTGCCTACCATCTTATGCACCTCCAACCATTTAGACTGGGCATCGATTAATAGAAGGAACATGGATCCTTGAAAAGGGATGGCGAAATCCGCATGCAAGCGCGCCCAAGGCGGCCCTGGCCATTCCCAGTGATGTAGGGGCGCGGCCGGCGGAAGCTTCTGATGCTCCTGGCAAATGGATCTGTTTTGGGCCACCTTTTCAATGTCGGTGTCGAAGCCTGGCCACCAGACATAACTCCGGGCCATTTTGGTCACACCCGGATGCCCATTGTGCAAGTCCCTTAGTATCAGCTCCTGTCCTTTTTCCGGGACAATCACATGCGTCCCCCACAAGAGGATATCGTCTTCCACGCTAAATTCTGACAGCTTGGAGGAAAATGCCCGCAACTCGACTGGGAGCTGTCTATGCTGCCCAACATACAAGACGATGTGCCGAACCTTTGACAGGACTGGTTCCGTCTGGGTCCACTCACGGATCTGTGATGCCGTGACAAGCAAAGAATCCATAAAATTTAGGGTTGCAACCACCTCAACGGTCGTGGGGGTCGACATAGGACCGGTTGACAAAGGCAATTGACTCAGTGCGTCGGCATTCACTATCTGGGTTCCTGGTTTATGCTCCAGAGAATACTCGTAACCAGCGAGCAACAAAAAACAGCGCTGGATCCGTGCGGAAGCAATGGACAGTATTGGCTTATCCTCTCTGAAAAGTCCCAGCAGAGGCTTATGATCAGACATGATAGTGAAGTGGTGACCATACACATACTGGTGGAAGCGTTTCACCGCAAAGACCACCGCGAGGCCCTCCTTCTCGATCTGCTCATCCTTCTTTTCCGCTGCAATCAATGTGCAGGAGGCAAAAGCTATCGGCCGCTCGGCCCCGTTCTCCATCTTGTGGGACAGGACGGCCCCAATATCATACGGGGATGCATCAGACGTGATGAGCAAAGGCTTTCCAGGATCAGAGTGGGTTAGTAACCCAGACTACGCCAGAAAGCGGTTTCTTGCAGCTGACCCCAAACCCAGGTGTGATTCTTCTTTAGCAGAAGGTGCCAGCATAGTTGCCAGATTCGGGAGGAACTTCCCGTAATAGTTTATGAGTCCGAGAAAAGAACGAAGATGCGAAACATCAGTCGGGGTGGGGGTCTGTTGAATAGCGCGCCCCTTCTCTGCGATGGGGTGCGAACCTTCGCGGTCCACCCAGTAACCCAGGTAGACTACTTCCTTCACCTGAAAGACGCACTTTATATGACGTAAATGGACTCCAGCCTCTGAAAAGCGTCTAAGGACAGCCCCTAAATGTTCCTGCTCTGACGTCCCTGTAATCAAAACGTTCTTTAAGTAAACAGCGACACGCAGTAAACCATGCCCTCCATGACGCGTTGAAAAATAGTGCAGGCAGAGGATACCCCAAAGGGCAACTGTGTATATTCATACAGGCCCCGGTGTGTATTAATTATTACATATGGCCAGTAGGCAGGGTCCAGCTCCAATTGTAGGTAGGCGTGACTCATATCTAATTTTGTGAATGAGAGTCTGCTTGCAAGCTTCGCATAGAGATCTTCTCTGCAAGGCATTGGATATCGGTCGAGCCAGGAAGCTGTATTCACTAAGTTTATAGTCACCGTACAAGCGAACTGTGGCATCTGGCTTCATTACAGGTACAATTGGCGCTGCCCAGTCAGCAAAACGGACGGGCCTGATAATACCCAAGGACTCCAAACGAGTGGGCTCCCCCTCTATCTTCTCAAGCAAGGCGTAAGGCACGTGCACCCCTGGAAATAGCGCGGCATGGCTCCTGGTTCAACTTGGATATGGGCTACGGCCCCTTTTGTTTTCCCCAAACCGGGCTGGAATACATCTGTCCTAGTACCTCCGTCAACCCTCCAGAACCTGTTTGGAGGATGTGCTGCCACTGCAGCCACAAATGACACAACCAGTCCCGACCCAACAGGCTGGGCCCGTGGCCGCCCACCACGATTAGTGGGAAACGCCCCTCCTGGCGTCCATAGACAACAGGGGTCATCGTAGTTCCTGCAATGCCCAATGGTTCTCCCGTGTAGGTGGCCAACCTGGCCTGTGTGTCAGTTAATGTAAGGATCTGTACACCCTGCTTGATGCGGTCGAATGTCTTCTGGGTGATCACGGAGACCGCTGCGCCAGTGTCCAACTCCATCTCAAGCGGGTGACCATTGACCCGCACTGTCACCTTAATGGGGGCCACACGGGGAGCTGCCACACAATTCAGCTGCAGGCAGTCGTCCTCTGTCTCCACGTCCTCGGGAGTAGTCACCGATGGTTCATCCAAATGGAAGGTACGGCCCCTGGGTTGGCCCCAGTTTCTGTTGGAATGATGGCGCCTCTGGCGCCCCCAGGACCAGGGTCCGCTACGGGGTCGGCACCCACAAGTCCGACACTGACATGGCTCCTCATCCATTGGTTCTGGAGAAGGCTCCCTTTGGGGAGGAACGACCGGCGGCCACTGCCGTCAATCCGGACGTCGCCTCGCCCAAAGTACAGCAGTGGTGCGTCCTCCCGCACCACTGCTGTACTTTGGGCGAGGCGACGTCCGGATTGACGGCAGTGGCCGCCGGTCGTTCCTCCCCAAAGGGAGCCTTCTCCAGAACCAAAGCTATCCACTTTAACCCTCGTCGCCAGTTTTGTGAGGGCCACGAAGAATCCAGCACGAGTTGTAGGATAGAAAGAAATAACATTTATTTACGATAACATATATATATATACAACAGCAGGAACTCCCTTGCTGCTCACTCCTTTCTAGCTGGTTCCAAACTGGCCAGCTCTATTTATGCAGTGAATCTGCTAATGATTTCTCTGCCGCCTCATTGGGGAAGCTCATACTCCCTAAGGATTGTGGGATTGCCATTAGTCCCCAGCCAGTGGTAAGCAGGCAGGTTATAATAGTATAGTAATCTGTTTGCTATCTTTCCACGTGCTCATCAATAAATCATCGTTCTAATTAACAACTGGATGTTCTGTGTATTTTGTTGCAACGGCAAGATCACAGCACACAACAGTTTTCACATCACATTTGCTCGTTTTGAAAATCACTTTTAATCTGTGCCCTTTCGTTCTTGATTTCTTTATGAGCAGGGACAGTTTCTCCCTATCTACTCTGTCCAGCCCACTCATGATTTTGAACTTCTATCAAATCTCCTTAGCCTTCTTCTCTCCAAGGAGAACAGTCCCCACCTCCCCAATCTATCCTCATAACTGAAGTTTCTCATCCCTGGAACCATAAATACAAGTTGCTGGGGCATCCTGATGTTGCTAAGGTTGCTATTTAAATGCAAGTCCTGTTTTTCCATATCTGATGTAAGAGTGTATCAGTCCATGTGGAAAACACTTAGGTTTGATTGTGCCAATGAAATATGCTGACCAGAAGCTGGTTACTTCCCAACCGAAGGACAGAGTAAATGGGCAGGCAGTCACCCCAGGCTATACGATGATGAACCTTATTGCAGTTACATGAAGAGATGGTCAAGTTAAAATCTGAGGTGACTTGCCTTGCTGCTTAATGATGGGAAATATATCAGTATTGGGGAACCAAAAATAAGGAAAATATTTTCTAACTATCTAGGGTCTTTTTTTCTAATGCTACGCAGTATTTTTTCACCATAAAAGCTATGAGATACTTTGTCCTGATAGTGGAAATGTTATCTATTTTACATGGATTCTCACTAAAGGAGCAATCAGTTCAAACTCAGTGTACAGCCTGCTCTCTGGTTGGCTTCAGAATGCTCTGATTTTTCCAGTCCACGTGTAAATTAAAATCCCCCATGATTATTGCCCTGCCTTTCTGACAAGCTCCCATTATCTCTCCCTACTGTGCTGGTGCTTTTGGGGGGTTTGTACACCACTCCCTCAAGTGACTTACTGCTTTTTTCATGCAGAAAGTCTTGGCATTGATCATCTCATACAACGGTGAATGGAAAACGATGTTTCTGATATCATATATTGCAAGCTGGAAGAACCAAGTGACCTAAATGTTAAGGATCGTAGTCGGGTCAGCATGGTGAGGCAGTGGTTAGCACTGCTGTCTCACGGCGCAGGGATCCCAGGTGCGATCCCGGCTCTGGGTCACTGTCCGCGTGGATTTTGCACATTCCGTGTTTGCGTGGGTTTCATCCCCACAACCCAAAGATGTGAAGGGTAGGTGGATTGGCCATGCTAAATTGCCCCTTAATTGGAAAAAAATGAATTGGGTACACTAAATTTATTTTATAAAAGGATTGTGGCAACATTATCAGCCACTGACAATGCTGTTCAAGTCTTGCTTCGAGGCTTGTGACTGCAGCAGGTGACACAGCTTAATGACATCTTCGTTCCTCAATAAAATTAAGCTAGGAGAAGTCATTCATGAAGATCCACGGTGGGTGTTACTTCCACCCAGTTCTCTCCTCCTCCTCCTGGCTATTCCTGTTCTCTCCTGTCTTCTTGGCTGCTCCTCTTCCCCCTCCAAACTCAAAGGACCACCCATGACCACAACTCACTGGACCACCCATGACCACAATAACAGCAAGACAGCCAACAGCAGTCTAGCCCATCGGCAGAGAAAAGGCAACCCCCCTCCCCCACAGATGTTTACTAGCAACGTATAAGGACAAATCAGCAACAATGTCGTGAATGAACCCTTTAAATAACGTTATCGTCCTTGCTGCCTGTTAGCCTCGCAAGTTGCAGAGTATGTTTATCCCATGGTGTTTCGGGCACTCGATGGCTGGCGTTAAGAGCAGGAGAGACTCCTAGTCAGCCACGCTTGATGTGGAGTGGGGCCGCTCAATCCATAAGCCCCTGGCAGCAGACTAGCGACCTGTTTCAGGAATTAATAGCTATGGAAACGGACAAAAGTCTGCCTTAGCGCACACCCAACTGTGGGAAGGGAAGTAGAGTGGAGTCAGGCACTGGGCAAAAATATTTCATAAAATGCTTCTACGTCAAACTTGCAACCTTTACTTAAATACCTGGATGGCTGCAGAGGTACCTCATCCCATATGGCAGGGGTGGCACCCTCCCCGGATAGAAAAAAACACCTGCCATATTGTGTCCTTAGGCTCCAAATTTACTGGCATAAAATGGGCACATTATGGTTACAGTTCTAGGCCAGCATTTCTACCAATGGTTAACAAGCATTCTAAACTGGAACATCGACTGTAATTCCAGGAAGCTCACTCACACAGAACACATCTTCCTGTTGTCGGCACTGAATTATCACCACTGTAATTTATCAAACATACGGATGTCATCTGAATACCACTAATACTCAAACGGAGGTCGAGGGTCCCGCCCACAAATTCTATGCAACCTGGAGCAAGCCAATATTTTGATCATCGTTCAACTTGAGTTATCTCAGGTATATGCAAAAGTATAGCTGGACATCCTGGGCGCGATTCTCCGCTCCTGTGCCGGTTTGGAGAATCGCCTGGCGCGCCATTTTTCCCCGCGATGCCGGTCACGATTCACCCAAGCGGCAAGAACATCGAGTTCTGCGCGGCGCAGGCCAGAGAATCACCCGGGACACCCAAAATGGCGATTCTCCGCTACACCCGCTATTCTCCGGCCCGGATGGGCCGAGCGGTCATCCACATCTGGTCGCTGCCGGCGGGAACAGCACGGGAACACTGGGGTGGCGGCCTGTGGGGGGGCGAGGGGGGTTCTTTCACTGGGGTAGGACTCAAAAGGGGTCTGGCCCGTGATCGGTGCCCACCGATCGGCGGGCTGGCCTCTCTGAAGGAGGACCTCCTTTCCTCCACGCCCCGCAAGATCCATCCGACATCTTCTTGCGGGCCGGCCTCGGGGAGGACGGCAATCACGCATGCGCGGGTGACGCCAGTTACGCGGCCGATGGCGCGGCGCCGGTTTTATGTGGCGCCAATGCCTGGCGCGCACTGACGACGCTGCTTTCGCGACTCGCCCCCTGAGTTTCCCACGGCCCCGATCCTAGCCCATTTTCGGGCCCTGAATCGGTCGAGATCCGGGCCGTTTCGCGCCGTCGTGAACGGTGTGGGCACTTAGTCGTGGGAGCGGAGAATTGCACCCCCTAAGTCTTTGTAAGCTAAAAATAAAATGGTTTATTTACTTTGCATGTGATCACTGCTGTTCACATCTGCATTCAATAAATTCCACATTAAAGATTTGCCAGCCCTGTCCACCGTGCAGGAGGTCATGTTTTCAGAGTGTATAGTCACTCTTAATTGGCAAATCCCATTTGTAAATAAATGTCCTGCATTTATCTTTTCTCGCTGGACTAGAATGCTAAACCGAAGGCTAGTTTAAAATGTCAGGGAAAAATAATTCCAGACTGCAATTCCCAATGCAATATCCCCACTGTCTCTGATATTTAAAAGGTCAATAAGTGATGTAGCGCCAAAAGTCACCAAGTCTCTTCCTTGACATTCATACTAAGTACATTGCATTAACAAAGTTTGCTGTGCAAGATAGTATTTCGTTCAGTTTCAATAGTTAACAGTGCATCACTGGTTCAGCAATTTCTGCATTTTGGCTTCAAAGAGCAAAACTGTACTTGGCACAACATTTGTGATCAGTAAATCATTCTAGGATTCCAAACATATTACTGTTGCGTTCCTGCTCGATCTGTAATGTTTCATAAATGGGCAGTTATCAATCCTTAAGGTAACAAGTTAGCCGCTTGTAATAATATTCTGACGGCCTACATTCAATTCTGATCACAATGAATGGACCAAAAAGGTCAACATTCCCAGTTAACGTTCAACATCATCACTAAAATTAATCCACTAACGGCAGTATCACGTGCAGTGATGATTCATTGACTTCTATAAGGTGAGTAACTGAATAGTTGCACTGATACCTATGGTTTTTATATACCATGTTGCCAGTCTCAGCATAGACTTCAAAGGGCAGATGAAGTCTCATTTTGCTGGACAAACGTAGGACAAACTTTAACCTGAAAAAGTAAATGGGCTAAAATTGACGGTGATTTAGATTTCTTGTCACGTGTACAGTGAAAAGTATTGTTCTGCGTACAATCCAGACAGATCATTCCATGCATGAAAACCAGGACACATGATAAATGCACAATGTAAATACATAGACATAAACATCGGGTGAAGCATAAAGAGTAAAGAAGTTACATAGTAAAGAAGATGCGTAGAGTGATCAGTTTAGTCCATAAGAGGGCCTTTCAGGAGTCTGGTAACAGCGGGGAAGCTGTGTTTTTGAATCTGTTTGTGCATGTTCTCAGACTTTTGTATCTTCTGCCCGATGGAAGAGGTTAGAAGAAAGAATAACCCAGGTGGAAGGGGTCTTTGATTATGCTGCCCACTTTCCCAAGGCAGCCAAAGGTGTCAATGGATGGGAGGCGGGTTTGAATGATGCACTGGGCTGTGTTCGCAACTCTGTTGTTTCTTACAGTCTTGGGTCAGAGCAGTAGCCATACCAGGCTGTGATGCATCCAGATAGGATGCTTTCTATGGTGCACCTGTAAAAATTGGTAATAGTCAATGTCGACATGCCAAATTTCCTTAGTTTCTTGAGTTTCCTTAATTTCCCCTTCATCAGGAAGCTAACATCAGTTCATCAACTTCCAGCTTTAACTTCAGTTGCCTGTGAGGAATCCCCTTGGCAGAGGTGGGTTGCTAATGTAACAGGTAAAGAGGTCATTGCTGGAGAGAAAAATGGGTGACTTAATGTTTGATTTTGCTTTCCATCCTGTCATGACATGATCACTCTCTATTTCAGTCTTCTTCCTCTGGCCCAATGGCAATAAGGAACTCTTTATGTGACAGGCCACTGGCTAAAAGGTGGCTAATTTTGGTCATGTATTGAACCCATAAAATTACTGCCTGGTACTGAAGAAATCATCATGTCATGGATTATTTTTAGGACAGTACAAAGACAAATTGCTGCTTCTGAAGATTGTATACAAGGAGCGATTGCATGATCCCATCATTTCCAAGGAGGTATGTTGGCCCAAGCAGAACAAATCAGGAGACCATTGATGCAGCAAATTGTCTTCAAATCTCTTTGTAAGGGCCGGTGCAGACTCGATGGGCCGAATGGCCTCCTTCTGCACTGTAAATTCTATGAAAACAACTGAGGTGTTTACTTTCATTTTGAATAAATTGTGGACCAGAATTTTAACATAACAATTCGTCCAGCTTGGTCTTGTCTGTGATACAAGATGCATCTTTTAAAAATGCCTCACATCGTTAAAGGTTGAGCAGAAGCTGAGACATTGCTGCTCTTCACCACTAGGAACCTATAGAAGATGATAATGCTGCAATTTTCTAATTCAAATGTTGATATTTATGGAGGTAATGTTGAATACAAAATGGTGCTATTTATTTCATTTCACCATGGCTCCTGAGGTGTTCTTAAGGTGAATACTGTGTGTGTTGATATTGATTGGCAAAGGCTGGTGGGTGGGGGGGGAGGTGTCATGGGTTGCCATGAATTGGTACTAAATTGACATGGGGACTATAAAGGTCCATAGGGGGGCCATGAGGTGGCATAGAGGGTATGAAGGACCATGAGGGTAGATAGAGGGGAATGGGTTGACATGGAGGGTGTGAGGGGACAAAAATGGCATAGATTAACATGGGTGGGGCATGGGGAGTGGGTGGGGGTGAGGGGGCATGGGGGTGAGTACCAGGGGGTAGGAACCGTAGAATCTCTACAGTTTGGAAGGAGGCCATCTGGCCCATCGAGTCTGCACAGACCCTTGGAAAGAGTATCCCAGCTAAGCCCACACCCCAACCCTAACCTCGTAACCCAGTAACCCCACTTAACCTTTTGGACACGACGAGGCAATTTAGCACGGCCAATCCACCTAACCTGCACATCTTTGGACTGGGAGGAAACCGGAGCTCCCAGAGGAAACCCACGCAGACAATGGGAGAAAGTGAAAACTCCACACAGACAGTCACCCGAGGTCGGAATTAAACCCAGGTCCCTGGCGCTGTGAGGTAGCAGTGCTAACCACTGTGCCACCCCAGTTGCATAGGTTTTCTTTTTTTACAGAGCCAGAGCAAAATGCCAAAGAACCGAGACTGGCCTCTGCATCCAGCCGCCCCTGTGGCTGCCTCTGCACTGTTTCCAGGGTCAGTGGGCCTGAAGCCCACCCCCCCTGCTGGATTGTAAATCAGACCTTCCAGGGAAATTCCTCCCAAGTCAGGTTTGCGGACTTGGGGATTTTCCCAACTCTGTGCTCTCGACACAGGAGTGAAAATCCAGGCCTAAGATGTTTGAGTTGTGTAACAGACAAGAGAAAAAAAAATGCTAAATGTTCAACTTACTATGGTACTGAAAACCTTTGTGCTGCTATTATGCCAACACCAACCAAACCACCAAATCCAGTTTTCAATCCTTAGTCAGTAAACCGAGAAGTCTCCTCTGTAAGTGACCATGCGTACAGCCTCAAGATGGCGGGGGGGGGGGGGGGGGTGGAGGCTATCCACAGTGGCTTGGGGTCATCACATCAATAGTTATGGTTCAGGTGGGAGGGTTGGAATATCAACCACAATAACTATGGGATCCAGGATTACGGGAGGGGGGGGGGGGTGGGGGCAGGAGAATAATGGGAGAGAGCTCCACCTGTACTTCATGGGGTTCCAGGGAGATTGAAGAGGCACAAACACACACTCACTGAGGGAGGGTCGAAGCTGCTCTCAGGATAAAGTCTTAACACCACCGTCTTGGCAACAAGAAGTAACGAGGCAGTAACAAACTGAAAATGGAAAATGATCTGGATACAGGGGGTCAGAGTTAGTATGGGAAGAGCCCACTGTCATAATATACACCAGTATGTCATGGTGCAGACACACACACTGATGGACACACAGCAAGACCAATCAACACACACAACACCGCAGCCAATCACCAGTTAGAGCACACTCACTATAAAGACAGAGGGCATCAGTTTTCCCAATCATTCGGAATGCAGCCTCTCAGAAGGACACAGCTTACAGCACAGATCTTCACCATGTGCTGAGTGCATAGACTGGTTAGGACAGGCATAGGTCTTTAGTTTAATCTAACATTGTGTTAACCCACAGTGAAAGGATGTTCAACAGTTTCTAGCTTAATAAAATAGTTTTGTACTATTTTAAGTGTTGGTGGCCTGTATGTGTTCCACGGATCCAGAGCACCCAACACATCATGGTACCAGTAGTTGAGGGATGTTAGAACTTCTTAGACCTACCTGCAAGTGATCTGCCTTCCACCAGCATACAGCCATCCTGCAAAATGGACAGCGTCCGCCCGCCGCCGCCGCTCCGCATCACCGGTAACCTCGGGGCCTACTGGAAGATATTTAAATAACGCTTCCAGCTCTACCTTGAAGCCACAGACCGGGAAGATGCCTCAGACACCAGGAAGATCACACTCTTCCTATCCACGGCCGCGGATCATGTCATCCACATTTTCAATTCTCTCACCTTTGCTGATGGTGAAGATAAATCAAAATTCAAGACGGTCTTCCTTAGGTTTGACAGTCACTGCGACATCGAGGTGAATGAAAGTTTCGAGCGTTATGTGTTCCAACAGCGTTTGCAGGGTAAGGATGAACCTTTCCAGTCCTTTCTCACCCACCTCCGCATCCTTGCGCAGTCCTGTAATTACGGGTCCAACTCGACTCCATGATATGCGACTAGATCGTTTTCGGTGTTCAGTCGGACCCCCTATGCCAGCAGCTCCTCAAGGTAAAGCAGCTCACCATATCGATTGCCATCGAGACCTGCGTGCTACATGAACACGCCACTAGTCGGTATTCCCACATCCAAGCGGCTGAATCGGCGCGGCAAGGTCCCCATGAGACAGAACGGGTCCAAGCAATCGAGCAACTCCAGGGCCTGAATGAGGGCAGCCATTTTGCGCGCTTTTCACGGACTCTCGCGCTTGTGCGCACCGAACGAGGGGACCACAACATCGATGAACGTACTGCGCAGGCGCGCACCACATACGGCCATATGCGCGGTGGCGCAAGGAACGTACTACGTGCGGCAACTGTGGTTCCACCCACTTAAAGCGGCAATGTCCCGACGATGCCTGCGATGTGGCAAACTTGGCCACTATGCTGCTTTATGCAGATCAGCTCAGCCTGCCAACTCTCGTGACTCCAGCCAGCCTTGCAGGAATGTCCGGGCCATTCAACCCACGGTCACCGAGCCCGATTCGTACCTGCTACCCGATATTGACACTGAGGACCCGAAAGCGCCTTTTCGAGTCGGTATCATTACAAAAGACAGGGTGTCCCCGAAGCAAAGAATCCAGCCTCTATCGGTATACAGCATCAATCCGGACGATGAGTGGTGTGCCACCCTTACGGTTAACCGGTCCCAAATACGATTCCGCCTGGACACTGGTGCCTCCGCCAATCTCATTGCGCGGTCTGACCTCCAAAGCCTTCGTGTCAAACCAGCCATCCTGCCATCAGCCTGCCAGCTATTACATTATAATGGCAATGCCATTGCTGCCAGCGGCTCATGCCAACTTGAAGTGACACACAGGTCACGCAAAGCCATCCTTCCCGTTGAAATCGTGGGCTCCTCGAAAGCCTTCCTGCTTGACGTGCAGGCATGCAAGCTGTTGAACCTAGTTCAGAGAGTTCACTCTCTCTCATGCTGACGCGTCTGCCTTTCAGGACACTGACTTCAGGGCGCAGCTCGACGCCATTATCAACCAGTACAATGACTTCTTCGAGGGCATGGGCATGCTCCGTACACCTACAAGATTTTATTAAAACTGAATGCCACGCCTGTGGTGCACGCACCTCGCAGGATCCCAGCACCCCTTAAGGACCGCCTCAAGCAGCAGCTGCAGGATCTCCAGAACAAGGAGTGATTTCCAAAGTCACGGAACCGACCGACTGGGTCAGTTCCATGGTATGTGTAAAAAAGCCTTCCAGCGAATTGACAATTTGCATTGATCCCAAGAATCTAAATCGCAATATTATGAGAGAGCACGATCCAATTCCCAAGCGCGAAGAGCTCACATGTGAGATGGCTCACGCCAAGCTCTTTACCAAACTCAACCACTCAAAAGGATTCTGGCAAATCCAGCTCGATACATCCAGCAGGAAACTCTGCACAATTAACACCCCCATTGGAAGATATTGTTACTACAGGGTGCCGTTTGGGATCATCTCTGAATCAGAAGTGTTCCATAGGATTATGGAACAAATGGTGGAAGATATTCAAGGTCTTCGCGTCTATGTCGATGACATAATCATTTGGCCCACCACCCCGCAGGAGCATGTTAGTCGCCTCCAGCGCGTATTCAGACTTATATATGAGCATGGCCTCTGCCTCAACAGGGCCAAATGCTCTTTTGGTCAACCAGAACTCGTCGCCCACCTCAGAGACAAAATTTATGAACTTTTCGAATTTATGGACTCTCTGAATTGTTTTGTTGCTTTGTTTGATCGTTTCCCTGGTTTGTATATAGTGTTGATCTCGGTACTCTTATTGCATACTGCTTCTCTGCACCAGGCACCTTCCCATGTAAATAGCTTAGTTCTAATGTACGTAGTCCTGTAAATATGTCTTCGCACCCCAGACGTAGTTAGGAACATTCTCACCACACATTATTTATTGCCACACACATACTTTTTTTTATAAAAGGGGGTGTCATAATATACACCAGTATATCATGGTGCAGACACACACACTGATGGACACACAGCAAGACCAATCAACATACACAACACCGCAGCCAATCACCAGTTAGAGCACACTCACTATAAAGACAGAGGGCATCAGTTTTCCCGCTCATTCGGAATGCAGCCTCTCAGAAGGACACAGCTTACAGCACAGATCTTCACCATGTGCTGAGTGCATAGACTGGTTAGGACAGGCATAAGTCTTTCGTTTAATCTAACATCGTGTTAACCCACAGTGAAAGTATGTTCAACAGTTTCTAGCTTAATAAAATAGTGTTGTACTATTTCAAGTGTTGGTGGCCTGTATGTGTTCCACGGATCCAGAGCACCCAACACATCACCCAGGGCTACATTCAGGGACCCATTTCAGGGAACAGTCTCTAACTGCTTGGACTCAAGACTTTGAAATAGAGTCAAAGCGGATAGAAAAGAGGAAGATTTATTTGAGAAGGTCCCGCTGGGGCCATTGAATTTTTTTGAGCTTTAACAAGAGTCTGCCAGAGTCACAGGCTTCACAAAACCTTCCACTCCATTTGAGCTTTAAAGAGAGGTATGTCAGAATGTAAATGAGGACAATCGTCGAGGAAGCACTGCTGCTGCATATGTACCAGATCATCAATGAATGCCTTGAATGTGTTATATTCAATTGGCATGGATCACAGGCCAAAGAGCATCCAGTCATTTCTGCGACAATCTGAGAGGATCGAACGCCCCTGCCAGTGTCCGTGAAGGTCACCACGACACTCAGTGTTGCCTGCAGATCATTCCAGGGATCCACAGAAGGCTCTGCGGCATCTCACAGAACTCAATACATAAATGTGCCAAGAGGATGTCAGATGCCCTCTACCATAATGCTCAACATCATGTGAAGTTCACACTCGATGAAGCCAACTGGGCTGCTAGATTTTTGGGAGGTTTGCAGATATCTCAGGCTTCACTAGAATACAGGGTGAAGTCCATTGCCCACATTTGGCACCCAGAGCTCCGTGGCACCAGCCCCTGATGTTCATTAACAGGGAAGGGCAAACAATGTTGGCCCTCCCTCCTCCGGCCTGGGAACTCTCCTCTAGTTGTGCACAAGTTTGGCCTGGATGAAGACAAATGGATGGCATGTGATGAGAAGAGCTGGAGGAGAGTTGGGAAGCCTGCATGCCTACTGTGTGCTTAGCCCTCCTCAGTAAGGAGTGAGGATGGAGTTTGTGCAGCGTGATAGATTAGATGCTGGGGCTTTGAAAGTGCCCATGAGACAATCAGTGGTGATATGTCCCCTGCTAACTTTGTGTGAGATCCGAGCAGTTTGCCCTTTGAGTGCAAGATGCCATTATGAGATTGTGCGATTGGAGTGAGCTGGGAGTTGATTTACCCTGGATGAGTGGATGAGATCATTCATTCTCTCCCTACATTGGATAGCATTTTGAAGGCAATTACCCGATATGCTGACTACCCATGCAATGGTCTCCCATGTGGCAGGGTGAGATTGGCGGGCTTTCCCAAACCATCCCTTGGGTAGAGGATATCCCGGTGTTGCTACACACCCTTGATGAGCACATCCAAGGACTCAGTGCTGATCTCCAGAGCAATTCTCTTCTTTGAAGCAGCCATTTTGAAATATCTTCCTCTCAAAGCTGGGCTGTAGAGATTCAGGGAGGCATTTAAATATGGCACCCAGACATTCGGGTCCATTAAGCAATGGCAGGGCACATGAATCAGTTCCCGATTGGCCACATGATTTGGAGAGAATCTAGTTTGTGCATAATTAACGAGCTTTTGAGTGTGAAATCAGGCAAGATTTCCTGCCACACTACCCAGCAGGAAACATGTTGCGGAACCCGACCACCATGGCATTTAGTCACAAATATGGAAAATTCCACCCTTTGTTTGTATTGACATCAGTTGAAAATACACATCAGCAGATAGGACTGGGCTTGGCTCTGGTGCTCTCCATAGTCAAACAGGCTGCCACCACTCAATGTCCAGTCTCACACATAAAGGCTAACCTGCCGGCTAACATGTACCAAAGGCCACTGTTATTGGTGAACCATAGCCCAGCATGAGCTGCCATCTGTGCGGTGAGAATCAGAGAAAAGAAGTTGAAAGAAGGGAAAAAATGTGATGGGCTTTTCAAATTAGACTTTTACTGTAACGAACATTCCGGTGTGCTTTATGCTAATGAGGTAACTATGAACTAATTGAAGCACTGGAACATCTGTTATGGCAGTTGCTTGTCAGATTTGGGTGAGGGGACAATTTATTTCTATTTAATTTAAAAGATTGAAAGTTTCCACACTTTTTAGTGATGTTTCTCGGAGGGCGGCACGATGGCGCATTGGTTAGCACTGCTGTCTCACGCCACTGAGGACCCGGGTTCGATCCCGCCCCCGGGTCACTGTCCGTGTCTGCATGAGTCTCACCCCCACAACACAAAGATGTGCAGGGAAGGTGGATTGGCCGTGCTAAATTGCCCCTTAATTGGAAAAAAAATAATGAGTACTCTCAATTTATTTTGAAGTGATGTTTCTCAGCAAGGTTTGTTCTTTTTCCTTTAATGAAGGCACTTATCCATGTTGGAATATCATTCCACAGGGAATGACTGCCCTCTGGGTACCTTACCCAAGTGGTACGCACTATTAACTATGGTGAACAGAGGAACACAAGTAGGCCATTCAGCCCTTCAAGTATGCTCCACCACTCAATTAGAATAATGGCTGAAGGTTCCGGTGGCAGCTATGTAGGTCGTACATTTGGTGGCTCCCATTTCGGTCGGACTTTTGGCCCTGTTCCCCCGACTATTTTGCGCTTTTAAGCGCGGAACTGGAAAGCAATAGTACTCAGGCACTGAACCCATACAGAATTGTATGGACTTAAGAAGCCGGAGGGACCGTAAACAGCAGAAGAAGTGGTCAAGCAAGGGCACGGTGGAGGCTGTGAGAGAGACCAATATGGACGACGTCCAGAGCAAGGCGCCGACAGCCCAGTCTACAATGGAGCAGCTGCTACAGGCCATGCAACAGGGCTTTTTAGCTCTGAAGCGCGATAACTTGGAGCTGCTCCAGAAGTCGATGGACCGATTGGACAAAAGGCTGGATGATTAGGCTGAGAAGCTCCAGAAGCTGGAGAAGACAGTGGAGGAGCAGGCCATCTTTCAAACGTTGGCGGACGTGGAGATTCGGAGGTTGAGAGATCAGCAAAAAATGCTCCTGGAAAGGCTGGAGGACCTGGACAACAGATCTTGCCGGCAGAATGTAAGAATCGTTGACCTCCCGGAGGGGGCTGAGGGGCTGGATGCTGCCGTGCATGTGGAGGGTATGTTTCAGAAGCTGCTGGGGAACGAGGTATTCCCTCGCCCGCCAGTGGTTGACAGGGCACACAGAGTGCAGGTGAGGCAGCCGCGACGAGGGGGTCCCGCACGAACGATGGTGTTCCAGATCCACAGGTACCTGGACAAGGAGCGGGTTCTGCAATGGGCCAAGAGCACACAAAGCTGTACTTGGGACAATAGCACCCTGCGTGTTTACCAAGACCTGTGTACTGAGGTGGCCAGGAGGAGGGAAGGCTACAGGCAGGTGAAGGAGATTTTGTATAAGAACAAGGTGAAATTCGGGCTGCTTTTTCCGGCGCGACTGTGGATTACGTATGAGAGTCAGCACCACTATTTCGAGGAATGCGAGGAGGCGATGGATTTTGTTAAAAAGCAAGGGCTGGTCCTGAGCTGAGGACTCTTGGACTCATGGTAGAATTTTTAAGTCTATTTTGTTTCTCTCTCGCTGTGAGAGATGCCTGCATGCTAGGATCCGTTCTTTTCGTTTTTTCAACCTTTATAGGTGGATGTATTTTGGTTGCAATGTGTTTTTCTTGTTCTTTTTTGTGGTTTCCATGAATGTTTCCTTTCTGGGTTACTTGTTTGGTTGGAGTTTTGGTAGAGGTAAAATATTAAAAAGAAAATAGTTAAAAAGGTGCGGTTATGATGGGGGTTTCGGGGGAATTCTTTGCAATCTTTCTCTGTGTTTGGAGGGGAAGGGCGGAGAGTGCCTGGTACTTCTTATCTCTATCTGTTTGATTTAAATTGCACTATTTTTGGGGATGTCTTTGACTTGTATAGAGTATTTGTTTAAGCAGGACTGGTTTGGGGAAGTGGTATGGATGGGCCGGGGGGAGGGCAGCCAGGGAACAATGGGTGAGAGACGCGCTGGCGCCGAAGCTGGGAGCCACCAGGCTAGCTGGGTGGGCTAGTCAACGGAAGCCACATGGGGGGGTGTTCATATAGTTAGATTAGAGCAGGGGTTAGGTAGTAGGATGGTGTTGCTGGGGGGGGGGGGGGGGGGGGGGGGGGGAGTTGATCTGCTGACGAGGATGGAAATTGGACATGGCAACAGTGGGGAGGTCATGGGTGGAGCCGGCCAGGAGGAGGGCCAGAGGATGCGCGACACAAGGCTGGGGGGCTGGCCAAGGAAAGGGGATGGCTGATCGGCAACGGGGGCGGGGGGGGGGGGGGGGGGCAAAGTGCCCCCCAACCAGGCTGATCACCTGGAATGTTAGAGGGCTAAACGGGCCAGTGAAGAGGGCGCGTGTGTTCGCGCATTTGCGGGTTCTGAAGGCGGACGTAGTCATGCTGCAGGAGACGCAGCTGAAAGTGGCAGACCAGGTTAGGCTAAGGAAGGGTTGGGTTAGTCAGGTCTTTCATTCGGGGTTCGACACTAAGACTAGGGGGGGTTGAGATCCTGATTAATAAAAGGGTTCAATTTGAGGCGGAGAGTACAGTTGCGGATGGGGGCGGCAGATTTGTTATGGTTAGGGGTAAGCTCAAAGGGGTGAGAGTAGTCTTGGTTAGTGTGTATGCCCCTAATTGGGACGATGTGGATTTTATCAGGAGGTTGCGAGGGAGGATCCCCGACTTGGACTTGATCATGGGTGGGGACTTTAACACAATCCTAGACCCGAGTTTGGATCGGTCGTGTTCAAAAACGTGCAGGTTGCCAGCGATGGCAAAGGAACTGAGAGGGTTCATTGAGCAAATGGGGGGAGCTGATCCGTGGAGATTTAGCCGGCCGTCGGCGAGGGAGTTTTCGTACTACCCCCATGTACACAAGGTGTAGTCCCGAATTGATTTCTTTGTCATGAGTAGGGACTTGCTGGCTGGGATGGTGGGGGCAGAATATTCGGCAATATCGGACCATGCTCTGCATTGGGTAGATCTACAAATTTGTAAGGATAACTTTCAGCACCCACAATAAAGGCTGGAAGTTGGATTGCTAGCGGACGAGGCGGTGTGTGAGAGACTCAGGAGGTGCATGCAGAATTACCTGCAGGTAAATGATACCGGAGAAGTCTCAGCAGCGGTGCTCTGAGAGGCGCTGAAGGCAGTGGTGAGAGGGGAGCTGATCTCAATCTGGGCTCATAGGGAGAGGACAGATAGGGCAGAAACGGACTGACTGGTTAAGGAAATTTTACAGACGGACAGGTCCCCGAGGCCAGAGTTACTCAGGAAACGACAGAGGCTGGAGGCCGAGTTCGGGGTGCTGACTACAGGCAAGGCTGTAGAGCAGCTTAGAAAGGCAAAAGGCGCGATATATGAGCATGGGGAGAAGGCCAGCAGAATGCTCGCGCAACAACTAAGGAAGAGAGAAGCAGCTAGGGAGATAGGAAGGATAGCGGATGGGGAGGGAAATCTGGTGGGGGTCCCGGCAGGGCTGAACAAGATGTTTAGGGACTTTTATAGTAAGCTGTACACTTCGGAACCCCCAGGGGACCGGAGGGGATGAGGCGATTCCTGGACAGACTGACCTTCCCAAGAGTGGGTAGGGGGGTGGTAGACGGACTGGGGCCCCTGGTCAGGATCGAAGAGGTATTGGGGGGCCTGAAGGTCATGCAGTCGGATAAAGCCCCGGGGCCAGATGGGTATCCAGTGGAGTTTTATAAAAAGTTATAAAAAGATTCTTGTTCATATTTCAGTGTCTCCCCGTTTTCATCCCGAGGTCCTTCTTTAAGAGGCTGAATAAAATTATCCTGGGATTTGTCTGGGCGGGGAAGTCCCCGCGGGTGAGGAAGCTGAGGCCCGAAAGGAACAGAGGAGAAGGGGGGCTGGCATTGCCGAACTTCAGCAACTACTACTGGGCGGCCAACATAGCGAAGATAGGAAATGGATGGTGGGTACGGGGTCGGTTTGGGAGTGGACGGAGGTTGCGTCGTGCAGGGGCACCAGTTTGGCAGCCCTGGTAACGGCGCTTCTGCCGCTCCCGCCGGTGCGGTACTCCACCAGCCCTATATTGGTAGCGGCTCTTCAGATCTGGGGCCAGTGGAGGAGGCAAATAGGGGGAGTGAGAGCATCGGTGTGGACCCCAATCTGCGGCAATCACCGATTTGCCCCGGGGAACATGGACGGTGAGTATCGACTGTGGCGGAGGGCGGGGATTGCGAGGGTGGGTGATCTGTTCTTGGAAGGGAGCTTCCCAAGCATGAGGGCGTTGGAGGGGAAGTTTGGGCTGGCGGGAAGGAATGACTTTAGATACTTACAGGTGCGGGATTTTGTGCGCAGGCTGGTGCCGTCCTTCCCACGCCTCCTGCCAAAGGGGAGGCAGGACAGGGTAGTATCGAGGAGAGAGATAGGCGAGGGTACAGTCTCAGATATTTATAAAGAACTAATGGGAGCAGAGGATACACAGACTGAGGACCTGAAGCTTAAGTGAGAAGAGGTGCTCGGGGGGGGGAGATGGAGGACGGTATTTGGGCAGAAGCTCTGAGCAGAGTAAACATGACCGCAACGTGTGCCAGGCTCAGTCTGGTCCAGTTTAAGGTCGTGCACCAGGCCCACATGACGGTGGCCCAGATGAGTAAATTCTTCGGGCTGGAGGACAAGTGTGCCAGATGCGCCGGTGGGCCGGCTAATGACGTGCACGTGTTCTGGGCGTTCCCTAAATTCAGGGGGTGCTGGCAGGGATTCGCGGACATCATGTCCCGGGTTTTGAAAACTGGGGTGGTAATGAGTCCTGAGGTGGCAATCTTTGGGGTGTCGGAGGACCCGGGGGTCCAGGAGGAGAAGGAAGCAGACGTCTTGGCCTTTGCTTCCCTGGTAGCCCGGCGACGAATACTGTTGGCATGGAGGGACTCAAGGCCCCCGAAGACCGAAGTATGGCTATCGGACATGGCGAGCTTTCTCGGTCTAGAGAAAGTTAAGTTCGCCTTGAGAGGTTCACTACTGGGGTTTGCCCGGTGGTGGCAGCCATTCATTGACTTCCTCATGGAGAATTAATCGTCAGCGGGGGGGTGGGGGGGGCTAGGGTAGAGTAGAGTAGGGGGTGGTTTCGGCAGGTCCTTGCGAGAATGGAGTTGCGGTTTGTACTGTGCGTTATTTGCTTTTTTTTTTGTACAGTACTATACAATGTCATTGTTTTATATGGCAAAAATACCTCAATAAAATTGTTTATTAAAAAAAAAGAATAATGGCTGAACTGCACATCAATTCAAGGCCCATAACTCCCACCGAGCAGCAGAAAGTTATGGGCTGCTGAAGATAGAAGGATTCATTGCACTTTCCATCCGTTGAAAAATCCCGATGGGACCAGCAGCCTTCGGCAGGCCTCAGCGAAGGAGGAGTGTAGCTGGGCCCCTGTTTGACGGGGCCAGATTGGGAATGCCCATTGAAGGCAGGCTGTGCAAAGGCCGTTTTGAAGTGAAAACAGTGACAGCCCAAGGATTCGCTGCTATTATTGAGGTATGCTGAAGCTTCTTTTTGTCTTTTCTTTTAAACAATTGTAGCTTACTGTCATTGGTTCATTTAAAGTGTCATTTTTAATATCTTTTATGATTGATTATTATTCAATATTTATAAGTGAACGTAGATTTTGTGATTTGTTTTAAATCTTTGAAATTACTATGTAAATCAGCAATACATTATCTAACTTTATGTGTGGCATGCTTAAAGGTGTTTGTATGATTTAATTTAGAATATGGCAGCTCAAAATTTAGTCGTGAAGTCAGAATTTCACGGACAATGAGTTGGATACAGGGCGTGTATATATCTTATTAGATAACATAGCTAAAAATTTAAATCCTAGATTCTGACTGTAAAAGTTAAGAAAGGGTATAATGGTTGTTCTGCCTACTCAGTTTTTAATCTGTCAGATGCAATCATGATAACTCACAAGGATGTCTGTTTGCTAACTTTCTGAGGGTCAAAAATGCAGTAACACTGATTATGCAGTGAAGGGGCCCAACCAGCGTTAATAAGGCTGTCTCCTTGCTAGCTTTCTGGGGTGTCATAAAATGCTGTTACCTGGAAAAAGCCCCCTTGGGCACAAGCTTTCAGCTATCTCTGTGCTGGACATTTCCATTTGCTTCTGCAGGCAAAACAGGGCCATAATGCCCACAAGCATTTATTGACTGAGCAGGGCTGGCCTACTGCCCCCGTGTGTAAAAAAAAAAGTTTTAGAGTACCCAATTAATTTTTTCCAATTCAGGGGCAATTTTTAGCGTGGCCAATCCACCTACTCTGCACATCTTTTGGGTTGTGGGGGTGAAACCCATGCAAACACGGGGAGAATGTGTAAACTCCACACGGACAGTGACCCAGAGCTGGGATCGAACCAGTGCCGTGAGGCAGCAGTGCTACCCACTGCGCCATCATGCTGCCCTATTCATGCTCCTTTTTTAATTGTCCTGTGAAGGTGGCCACCAACTTGATGCAAAATGTGTTTTGTAAATTTTTTGGGGGTTGGTGTTTATCATTAGTATTTTTCTGCCTTGTTTACTTCAAATATATTATTCAGTTATAATTCTCATTTTTGAATGTTGCGTTTGATGTTTGAATTTGTAGAAGTTTGCAAAGTTTAATGGAAATCATTTATTAACAAATATAATTTATAAATACAAAACTTTGATACCATGTTAACATTTCAGCTGCAGTATTACATTTTGCTGCATAATATCTCAACTTTTCCAAATGTCGTGCAACAAAATATATTTTTTCACTTTAACACAACTGTTCTTTGCATTTTTGTAAATAGGGCAGGGAGAGGAGGGAGGTGAGGAATGGAGGGAGGTGAGGGAGGCAAGGAATGGTTAGAAGTCCAAAGGCAGCAGCTGCCAGGTGATCTCGAACTGCCTTTGCGTCACTTGGAGCCTGGGCTTCCTCACCTGCACTCGGAGATATGTCCACATCAGGCTCCATATTGTCCTCCTCCAGCTCCTCCATTTCTGGTGGCAAGTCATCTTTTAGGTGAATGCTCAGTCCATGCTGAAGGCCAAAGTTGTGCTGCACGTGAATTTCATTTTCACTATTAAGGCAGTGCGGCAGTTAGGGTTCAGCTTCAGTTCTGCCTTTGATATTTCACAAAGGTATCGTATTGCTTCCTTGCTAAAGTGCAGTCTCCTGGCACACATCTCCATAGAACCATAGAATTGCTTCAGTGCAGAAGGAGGCTATTTGTCTCATCATGTCTGCACCGACACGCCAAAAGGGCATCCCACGCAGGCCCATCCCTGCAACCTCACCAACTTGCACATCTTTGGACACTAAGGGGAAATTTAGCATGACCAATGCACCAAGTTTGCACATCCTCTGTCATCATTTCATAATTTCATATGACATCCTTTGTCTCTACACTCTCAGAGGTTGGTAATTGAGTTGCTTCCTCAACAGGCGGAGATGTAGCCTGACTCTTCTCTCATGAACCCTGCGCCTCCGACGAAGCCTCAAAAAAACGTTAATGATTTTAAGAGACCAAGCTAAAAGTATGATGTTCCAACGGTGGTGGAACATGCCTCCAGATTTTGAATCTGCACTGGATTCTGCAATACTAGTCAGAGAAATAGTTCACATGAGCTTACAGGAGCCTTGCATACGTCAACTTAGGCATTAAACTTTCCTAAAGCATTTGAAGTAATCACTAAGGCTTGTAAGGATCAAACTTATATCAGTGAGGCTCTTAAACAACACAACTTTAGCTGAAGCTTATTACATACACTCCAAACCCACTCTATCCATTATAGTTCCTTCAATGGAATTAACATCCTCATGACAAGCCAATGTTTAAAAAAAATCTTTCTTTCACTTTCTGTGACTCCAAACTCACTTTATATATTGAAGTACATTTTAATGGAATTAACATCCTCATGACAAACCACATTTTAAAAAAATCTTTCTTTCACTTCATGTGCATTTTAAACATATTTATAAACACTATTATAAAAGAGTAACCCACCGAATAAAAAATCTTCTCCGATGTCTCCTGCCTCTGCTCAATGATTCTGGACAAGAAACAAAAGTGCAAATTAACAAGCTTAAAATCTTACCGAATGTCGGGGCAGGCAGGCTAAATTAGCCTTCCTGCTGATTTACATTCAGCTGCTTCAGCGCAGTGGTTGCAGCAAAAGACTTAAAAAACATAAGAATGCTAGGTTGAACTTGGCCCGCTTTCAGTGCATTGTCCGTGCATTGGGACTTCCGCATAGTCCCAACGCACATTTGCGGCATACGATCTCCTTGTGATCTTCATTCGATCTCTGTACGATCTCTCTGTGATCTCCGTATGCCAGCACAAAACATGGACTTTATGGGCCATTATCTCTTAATATCCTTACCTGACAAAAGTCTAACGGTCTTTGTCTTGAAAGCTCCAAATGTCGCAGCCTCGTAGCTTTCTGGGGCAGAGAATTTCAAATTTTGTCTCCCCTGAGTGAAAAAAAATGTTTCCTGATTTCCCTCTTAAATGACATAACTCTAATTTTAAGGTTGTGTCCACCCGCCCCCCGCCCCCCCCCCCATTTTTGATTCGCCCGTGAGAGGAAATAGTTACTCTCTATCCACCCAACCAAACCCTTTTACCATTTTCAGTACTTCAATCAGTTCACCACAAATTCCTTTATACTCCGAGGAATACAAGCCAAGTATAACTTTTCTTCTTAATTTAAATGTCCAAACCTTGCTATTATTCAGATAAATCTGCAGTACACCCTTCCAAGACCAATATATCCTACCGAAGGACATTGCACCAGATTTTAACATTTGTTGTTTGATTTGTTATGTTGTAGGTGTAACATAAGCGGCTTCCTTAAGGTGCACTTGACAAAGGAAGGTTCAGGCGTGGACATAACTTCAACACGCTGATTAAACTATTTACACTTTTATTACTCGGGTTCGACACTACTGCTAATCCTACTATAGATACCCAGACTGACTAACCAGTTGCTGCAATCCAAGTGGTGGGTGTAATATTGAATCAATCCTGTGTCTGTACTCACTGACTGTCTCCACTGGAAAGAGGCAGATCATGTGTGTGGTGTCCTTTATATATGGGTTGGTGTAATGCCCCCCTGTGGTCGTGCCACCTCCGTGTGCATCGTGAATGTCCATTGGTCGCATCCTATATAACTGATCTATTGGTTGAGTGTGTGTGATGTTTCTGGTGCTCCCTCTAGTGCCTAGCTAGCCTACATGCATTTACATTGATGCATATCACCACATCCCCCTTCTTTTATATGTTACATATTTTCTGCACACTTTGAGAAAATTGAACAAAGAACAGGTAGATAAGGTAAGGTATATACAAGTCATGGGAACAGTGATTAAACAATAAGTCCAAATCATTCGTGTGAGTCCAAAAACCATCTATCATCATGGTCAAATATCTCTCTTGGTTATGAACGCCATCAACGTCCCTGTGCCACAGGAACCAGAACCAGAATCGCTGTCTGATTTGGAGTCCCTTTCTTTTTTCGATGTTTGTGATGGTGCTGTCGGATGGCATCTTGTAGCTGATAAGGTGTTGACGTTGAAGAGGTACCATCATGGATGTGCCATATGTTGAAGTTGGATAAGAATGTACATACTGGTTCTGGCCACATGCTGTGCTGGAAGGGTGATCCTGCTGAGAACCGTTGAAGATTGTCGAATTGGAAACAGAATTGCTGCTCGCATAAATACTTGGTGATGGTGTGAAACTAGAACCTTGCATCTGATAGGAATATGCCGTCTGGCCAGGCTGAGGTGCAGCAAATCCTGGGCTGTAACTAAGGCATGCAGTCTGTAGTGCAGATTGCGCTTGCGGTAGTCCTCCTTCGGTCTTGATTCCATTAGTGGGCAATCCGTAGTGCTGGCCTCTTTGAGAATATGCTGCATAGACTACTTGCTGCTGCATGCCTGAATACTGGGTTTGTCCAGCATGATCTGTCATTGGCTGCACTGCTGGTGTGGAAAAATGTGTGGATATTGCTGTGGTGAATATTGGTGTATTCCTCTTGGACTGTAGCCGCTGCTTGTTATTACTGGCCCAGTGTAATTGTTAAGTGATCCATCTCCTGTCATTGTGGCATCTGCTGTCACCCTGAGCGTACCATCACTGAGGTTGCGGCCTTCCCTGTCTGGAGTAAAGTCCGGCTTGCGTGAATCAGAGTCGGCGTTTGGTTGCTCCCCATCTGGAGTCTGGTCTGTTTTAACTGAGTCAGTGTTGGTTTGTTGATGCTCCCCGTCCGGAGTCTTAGCAGGTTCACTGGAGTCAGCTGAGATTTCTTGAAGCTGCACATCTGGAGTCGGAACATGCAGGAATGCATTGACTTGTGGAGAGGTTCGAGCGAATGAGGGTGGAAGTATCGTGGTGTCACCGGAGTCACCAGTGTTCTCACAGTGATCGTCGAGTGCCTCCGTACACATTAGCTGAGGTCTGTCACTTTGCAGATCTTGCATGGGAAGTGGGATGCTGTCATCACTCGTCTCACATACCGTGGGTAGAGCCTCAGTAACTGCTTGTTGTTCACTTGGGTTGGGTAAATTGTCAGAGTCTTCATCTGGTGGTGCAAACAATGTGGGTGGACTGTCATTGTCTTGCTGTTGTCCTTCATTTGGGCTTGGACTGTCATTGTCGCTTTGTTCTTCACTGTAGCATGATAGACCGTCATGGTCGTCCTGCTGTGCACTGGAGCGTGGTAGACTGTCACAGTCTTCTTGCTGTTTACTTGAGCACGGCAGACTTGCATCGTCTGCCGCTAGTTGGTCAGTGAAGGTTGCTAGACCCTCATGGTCTTGTTCCTGCAAGGACTGCGCGTCGGAGTCTTGCGTTGCTTCTATCGTGGAGGCTGTCCCTGAGCTCGTTGCGGAGGCTTGTGACACTGAGTCACGTCTTGTGTGTGCAAGGACTGCGCTCTGGAGTCTTGCGTTTCTTCTAGCGTGGAGTCTGTCCACAAGTTCGCTGTGGAGACTTGTGACACTGGAGTCACTTCTTGTTCATGCAAGGACTGTGGTGTGGTGTCTTGCGTGTCTTCTTTCGTAGAGTCAGGAACCCTTAGCAGTGCGTGGACCACGCTCTGTGTGGAAGCAGGCTGCTCTCTGGGCTTGTACCGCTCTCTGTCTCTTGGTTTCAGGCTGCAGCATCATCCTGCACTCAAGAGTTGGGATGTCATATCTACTGGGCTGAAGATCCTCAAATCTGAAGAATGAATCCGCGTCTGCGTCGGATTCAGTATGGGGGTTGCCAATGTGCAACATGTCTAGTTGCGGTTCGGATTTGGTACTGGGGTAGCCTCCCAAGGTGAAAGGTTCGTCTGTGTCGTTGTCTTCTCGGACCATATCATCACTGTTTGCGTCGGAGCTGGCATTGGGCTCGCGAGGTCTAGAGAAAATGTAAAGGTCGGTATCGAAGTATTCAAGGTCGGAATCATCGGTTTGGGCGTAGGTAACTGCTTGTTGCAGGGTTCTTCAGAGGTTAATTTAATTCCCTGGTTCAATTTGAGGCATTGTGCTGTCATTCCAGGTGAAGGAAGGTTGTTTTACGGCTTTAAAAGATTTTTCCTTTGATTTAGGACATTTCCCCTTTAAGTGGGCGTGGTCCGGGGCCTCTAACGTCATGGCGCATGTGGCGTAGTGCGCAGGAAGCGAATACGCATGCGCAGATCGCTGTTCCTTTACCGATGGCCGTTTTCATGATTGCGCATGCGCGGCGCCTTGCGCATGTGCAAACAGGCCTTCCCGTTCTGTGTGCTTCCCGCGCAACTGCAGTCCCTGTAGAAAGATGGCCGCTGACTAAAATCGTCTCTGCTCCGGGATCTCGGCCTTGAGGTGAGTACTGGCGCTTCTTACCTTTTCTTGCTCAGCTGAAGTGTAGCATAGACTATGTGTTCAAATCCCTGGAGTGGTCCTTGACGATGCAACTTGGAGGAAAGAGTACTATCAACCTGAACAATGCATGCCAGTGGGTTGTCTAATTGTGGAGAGCAGCAAGACTCTGTCCTGGTCCACTCTCTACAAATGAGCATTTTTTAGCTCGCGTTTTTGAGAGTTCAGATTGTAAATTAATGTATAATTGCAGGACAAATCTTCTCCAATGGCTCAGATGGTAAAGCTAGTGCGTAACTTATGCCATAAGACCTGGAAAGTTTCATAGAAACCCTACAGTGAAAAGGCCATTCAGCCCCTTGAGTCTGCATTGACCCTCTGAACGTGCACTCTACCTAGGCCCACTCCCCTGCCCTATGCCCATAACCCAGCGTATTGATTGTGGCCAACCTAACCTACACCATCATTGGACTGTGGGAAGAAACCGGCGCAACTGGAGGACACCCACGCAGACACGGGGAGAACATACAAACTCCACACAGCCAGTCACCCAAGGCTGGAATCAAACCCGGGACCAATCCATTTGCTCTATCAAGTGGAAGTAAAAGATCCCATTCCGCTATTCTGAAAAATAGCAGTGGAGTCGCCCTCAGTATCCTGGCCAACATTAATCCTTCAACCACTGTGACAATATGTGGATATTGTAAAGCACATAAAGGGTTAATGTAATGTTACTACGCTAGTCACTTGATGGTGCTATAGAGCAACCATATAAATATCACATGCCGCCTTGACTTCTAGGAGAGAACTAGAGATAGTTGGAGAAAGTGGAAGAGAGCAAGACAGAGTAGTTGTGAGGTAGTTGAACTAATAGCAGTTAATAGTGTAGGTGTATTGTGTAATCTTTCCTTAACTAATTCCTTAGTAATATGTTCAAATCTAATTCATTGTAGTGTAATAAATTAGCTTGCTGTTCTTTGTTAACACACCTTCACTATCCTGAAAGAACTAAAACAAAGAACACAACAACCACCACCTGGAGATACCACGCCAAGTCACTCACCATCCTGACTTGGAAATATATTGCCGTTCCTTCACCGTCACTGGGTCAAAATCCTGGAACTCCCTAACAGCACAGTGGGTGCATCTATATCACGTTCAGGAAGGCAACTCACCACCACCTTCTGAAGGGCAACTAGAGATGGGAAATAAATGCTGGCCTAACCACCAACACCCACATCCCGTAAATTTATAAAATAAATAAACCAGATCATCTGGCCAGTTGTTTCATTGATGTTTGTGGAGACTTGCTCTGCACTATTTGGCAGCTGCATTTCATACATTATAGCAATGACCCGCCTTTCAAAAGTACTTCATTGGCTGTAAAGCACTTTGCAGTGCCCTGAGGTTGTGAAAGGCATTATAATAAATACAAGCCTCTCTTTCTTTCACACATATAGAATAGTCAGCTGCATGAGGTAGCGGAGCACTTAAGGCTATTTGTGAAACTATAACCAAGTATGAATCAAGCACGTTAATCTGGGCATGCAAGTCCACACGTGTGCCTCTTCCTGACACATTGTGAAGGCCCATTTTCATTTAATGTATGCACTTGCTTTCAATTAACTACTCTCCTCGATAGCAGATCTATTTTTCTAGGGTGGGATTTACCGGTTGTTCACGCCGATGGGATATTCCGGTCCCACGCCGGCGCACGGGTGCATACAACGGGAAATCCCGGGACCTGTAAATCTTGCTGACAGGCAGCCTCCTCTGCTGAAATACATGCGGCGGGTTGGTTGGTCAATCCGCCCCTAGTCTTTCGAACAACCGGAACTGGCCAGATGCTGCACCGGTTACTGAGCATCTACTTTCTATGCAGTGGAATCGGGTAGAATGAGTTAGAAGTTGACATCAATATGAGGGACATGAAGCACAGATCAGCCTTCTGTTTGTGCCTCAGACGCTCGCAGTCCTTGGCTAGTATATTGAAAGAAGATAGGGGATTACACCTTTGAAGAGGCTGTGTGTATTCATATTTCAAAGGATAACTAATTCATACATTTTCTTTGTGGATTTGCTCAGGATCAGAACACTGAAAGCTGATGTTACAATAAGGAGGAACAAGGAGGAAAGAATTGGTTATCAGGTCAGCACCACTCTCCCCCACAAGGAGGATAATATCCACAAATAAAGTCACTGCCGAAATGTAGACTTCAGATGTCACAATGTGAAGAGAATCTATCTTTGCACCAGGATCGCTGATCTGAATATTGAAACAGATTTATTACAAATTCCTGTGTTCAAGGCAGGAATACATCTATGATATCTAGCTAATTAGAAAATCCACAGAGTGGTTTAATAAATTAATGGATTGTTAAGCTCGTCGGTTATTGTGTCAGAATCCATTACAAGGTTAAATAATAGCAAACACATTTTATATAATGTAGATCCATCAATAAATACCCTATTCATGTTTGATTGTTTCCCATGTATAATATTTGACATGATAAAGTTGCAATGGCACAGACATTCAACAAATAAATTGTACATTATTTTTATGTTAAATACATTTAAAAAACATTCTGAGTCTTGGTCTTGAAAAAACATATTTGAATGTTCTAAAGGACTCTGTGAAGAGTCCTTAAGAACATCACACGTATTTGATCTCTAAAGGTGATTTATTTAAAGATGACAATGCTTTCAATAGATTGTAAATATTTGAATCAAAAAACCTCCTTAAATGAATAAAATTCATTAGAATTTACTTTTAGCCTCGTGTTGACAAACACAGCATGTATTTCAAAGCCATGAGAGATTAAATCTTCACACCAAATCCTATGACAGGGCCGTTTTGGAGTCTCAAGTCAGGCACTTAGCAATTAACCATTCAGTCCCCCATCAGTTTCCAGCGCAGAGTCCTGAGAATGTTCTTGGTTTGCAGATAATTCCATGGACAATATCTTCCCTCCTCATTCGCAGCTGGGATTTTCCAGTGCCGCTGCGACACAATGGAGCTTTGGCTGGAACGCCAAATTCTCTGTTCTCGCTCACAACGATTCCCGTCACGGACAAGGCTGGAGAATCCCGCCTCATGTTGTACAAATGTTTCATGCAAAGAAGGAACATCATTTTAAATTAGCGAAGACTTTCAAGTAGGACAGAAGAATATAAACGCCATAACATGATTACACCATGGGCCCAGTTTTTGACATGCGCAATGTTTTTAACTATTGCACTGCCAGGTACCCCAGCACCAACCATGCCCAGCAGTGGCGCCCATGCCTGGCCCCCACCATAGCAACCCCCTCCCCCAGATGCATTAAGCATGGGGCTCACAATGCCCTCTCCCTTTCCCCACAGGAGAAGTTGGCACAAAATAAGCAGGAAAGGGCCCAAGCGGGTAGCGGGGTGCCGGACATCAGAGTTCTCACCCACTAAGAGGAACGGGCCCTGGAGGTCACCAACATCGAGGTTTGCCTATGCAGCAGAGGTCAGGATCCACCGGCCCCCACCCAAATAACCTGTCTCAAGTGAGTTTTCTACGTCAGACGAAGTGATCATTCCCTCCCACTGACCACATGTCCATTCTCACGCAGGATCTCCATCCAATGAAGCTGGCCCACCTCGGAGGAGAACTCTAAGTATGCCACCATCGATGCGTCAAGGTTGTCACCCCCACCCTCCACTAGTGTAGAGGCACGTACCTCGGTGGGTGACACGAGTGGACAGGTCTCTGGGGCACAATCTGGTGAGCACCACACAGTTGCTGATGCACATCAGGTGGAGGCAGGAACATGCAAGGGAGTTAGCAGTCAGAGGTCTGCTGGACACCAGGATCCAGCTGAGTGAAGGTCAGATGCCGAGCCTCTGGACAAGGTTATCCCAGAGCTGATGCAGAAGCTAGGGTTCGGCCGTGAGATTCAGAGGGAGATGTCAGCGACACTCCAGCGAGTCCAGGAGCCTCATGCAGACAGATGGCAGAGGTTTCCAGCTCCTCCAAGTCCTCCCCTCCTGAAAACAATATGTCTGGAGGCCAGGGGGCAAAATAGGGTGGCATGGCAAGGCATTTCCACCAGTAAGTTGCTGGGGTCCTCCATCCACAGGCACTCCAGTGGACGCCCGTCAGAGGCATCAAAGGCCACAGGTGTGAAAAGCAGCAGGCTTCCTTCACCTCCGATGTGCATCCTGGGGACACACCTAGATGTAGTGACAGAGCTCGGAGGGCTAAGAAGATTGAGGATTACTGCGAGGGCATGGGGTGGGGAGGGTGAGGGGGCTGAACCATCGGTAGCAGTTGGGACAGGGACAGTTGGGGTTCAAATTAATAAACGTTGCACCCGACATGTGAAGTCTCTGTCATGTTATTTCGCACTGCGGGCCGGCCTGCAGCCCACACCCTCCAGGCTAGCCCCCGGCTCCAGCCCCCCCCCCCGCCCCCAGGCACTGCGGCCTAGATCTGGGGTTCCCCGAAGCATGCCACGTGCAGGTGATGGGTGTGAGCACGCTGTCAGCAGAAAGAGAAGGGTCAGACTATGGGATAGATTGAAGAGCACCAGAGCTCACTTCACCGTGGGTTATCATCACCCTCCTGCCTTGTATATTGACCCGCTGACAGTGCCAATACAGGCCCATCACACTGGGGTGATGTTACACAGACCCTGGGAGGCTGGAACAGGGTGGTGAGAGGGGGTGGGATGGGTGGGTGAGGGAATGGTTGTGGGGGAGAGGGAGGGGAGGGAGGATAGGTGGGAAGGAGGAGGGATGAGATGACGGATGAAGTCTGAGAAGCGTGCGAGGATGAGGACCTCCCTGATGCTCCGGGCATGCCAGACCCTCACCCCTGCCCTCCATCCTCCAGCTGCTCTGGTGGGTCCTCCCCAGGTTTGTCCACCAGCCCCTCCTGGTCGGCCCATCCTCGTTCCCCTCCTCAGGTGAGGCGATTTGTCCCTCCACCTTCAGCACGTTGCCCCGCTGCTGTGCCAGGTTGTGGAGGGCAGAACGGATCACCACAAAGCGGCTGACCCACTGGGGGGTGCACCACCAGAGCGGCCAAGCCATCGGAACTGCCTTTTCAGCTGCCCAATGCCCGCTCAATGGCAGCATTGTGGCCACATGGGCCTTGTTATATTGGGTCTCCACATCAGTCTCCGGCCTCCGTACTGGCATCATTAGCCAGGACGGGTTAACGAGTACTCCTTATCCCCACCCGGAGCCAACCCGGCATCCAGGGGCGTTCCCCGAAGACGCCAGGATCTCTGACTGATCCAGGATGTAGCTGTCATGTACACTCCCGGGGAAGCGTGCACACATGTGCATGATCCTGAGGTGGTTGTCGCACATGAGTTGAACATTCAGGGAGTGAAACCTGCAAACCAACTTTTTGCGACTCATGCACTAGGGCACCCAGGTCCCTCTGCACAGCAGCACATTTTAATATTTTATCATTTCAATAATAATCCCTTTTGCTGTTATTCCTACCAAAATAGATAACCTCACATTTGTCAACATTGTATTCCATCTGCCAGACCCTAGCCAATTCACTTAAACTATCCAAATCCCTCTGCAGACTTCCAGTATCCTCTGCACTTTTTGCTTTACCAGTCATCTTAGTGTCGTCTGCAAACTTGGACACATTGCACTTGGTCCCCCACTTGGTCTTCTTTTATGTAGTGATATGTATAAGCAATGTTTGTTTGGTTGTCTTTTGCACAACCTGGTTTTGCATCGGTCTGGATCGATGGGGGGATGGGTTGCGTGCTCCTGTTGGAGCGAGGTGGGGAAGGGGCTCTGGTAGGGGGGCCTGGGGAGGGACATTTTGAAAGAGTAAGGTGGTGGAAGCAGAGTGGGGGAGAGGTGGTTTGGGTGAGGTCCTTCCTGTTGAGCTCCAGGTGGGTGTTGCCATGCCAGCAGGGAATGCTCATAAATGGATGCAGCATGGGGGAGGGGGCTGTGGTGGGTTGCCAGAGTGGGGGAGGGGAGTAGGAGGGCAGGAGAAGAGGGGGAGGCTGATGACGCAAATGGCTTTCTGGTTGGGTTTAGGAGAGGATGGAGGGGGCAGCCATTTTGGATGGCCCTAGATGCTTGGGTGGGATCTGTATTACATAGGGATAGTGGACTGTAGCGGGGGGGAGGGGGGGGGGAGGGGGGGTGCAGAAGCCCCCGATGGATATTAACGTGAACATGTGAGGGATGATTGTTCCAGGTCTTGGGTGTTCCCAGAACTAAAACGTTGAAGGGCAGATGTGGTTTTCCTTTAGGAGACACAACTGTCGGTGAAGGGCCAGACACAGTTAAGGAAGGAATGGGTGGGGCAAACGCTCCATTCGGGATTTGACTCTAAGTTGAGGAGGGTAATGATCCTGATGAGTAAAAAAGTGGCATTTGGGGTAGCCAGGGAGGTGTGGGATGTGGGGGGGGGACGGGACAGTGGTGGAGAGGTTCATAATGGTTAGTGGGGGCATCGGCTTTACGCATCCTGGAGAGAGGGAGTATTCCTTCTTCTCCCATGTACATCAGCTATACTCCGGTGTTGATTTTTGTGGTGGGGAAGTTGGTGCTATCGGGGGTGGATATGCAGGGATAGTAATTTTGGACCATGCACCGTATTATATGGATGTGAGGTTCAAAATAGGATGGACACAGAGACCAGGGTGGAGGTTTGATTCAGCGCTCCTGGCAGATAAAGTGTTCTGCGAAATGGTGGCATTGATGGTAAATAACTATGTGGAATTTAATCAGAACGGGGACGTCTCTCCTCCTCATTCTGGGAGGCATCAAAGGCAGTGGTCTGGGGAGAGGGCATTTCTTTTATGGCCCATAGGGACAAAGCTGAGGTTGGTGGATGATATTGTAGAGATGGATCAGTGGTACTCGGTGGCACCGACTGGGATGCTGTTAGCTGAAAGGAAGAAACTGCAGGGCAGTTTGATCTATTGATGGCAGGGAAGGCCGTGGCACAGCTTTGCTGCTCAATAATAATAATCTTTTATTATTGTCACAAGTAGGTTTACATTAACCTACAAAGTTAAACTGCAAAGGGGGGGTTCAGTAAGTATGGGAAGAAGGTTAGTTGGCTGCTAGCCCACCTGAAGAGACGGCAGATGGCTGCATGGGAGATTGCGCAGGTGAGGGAGGCAGGAAGAGCATTGCCGGAAAAAAAAATCAATCTGGCATTTGAGGCCTTCTATTGGGGGCTGTATAAATCTGAGCCCTGGGGGAGGACGTGGCTATGGAACATTTTTTGGATGGCTTGGTGTTTCCAGAGGTGGAGAATGGGAAGAGACAGAGATTGGAGGCGCCATTGGGATTGCAGGAGATAGTTGAGTGTGTGGGGCTGATGCAGTCAGGGAAGGCACGGGTGTTGGTGGATTTCTGGTAGAATTTTACAAACAGTTTTTGGTTACTTTGGCTCCCCATCTCCTGGGTGTGTACAATGAGTTGTTGACGTGGGGGCAGTGGTGGCGGCCACACTTGCGCAAGCTTCTAGTTCTTTGACTCCAAAGAAAGATAAAGACCTGACACAGTGTCAGTCTTACAGGCCCATCTCCCTACTGAATAAGATAAGGTATTGGCTAAGGTGTTGGTGAGGCATTGGATGTGCGCCGGATGTGGTCTTAGCATATGAGATGGGGTTTGTTACGGGGCGACGGTTGTCAAGCAACACCAAGAGGCTGTTGAACGTGGTAATGGCTCCATCATTAGGGGTACAGGGCTGGAGGTTATCATATCAATGGATGAGGAGAAGGCCTTTAACCGGGTAGAATGGAGGGACCTGTTTGAGATCCTGAGGAGGTTTAGGTTTGGACCAACGTTTGTTTCATGGGTGCGGTTGTCCTATGCATCCCCCACGGCACGTGTGAGAATGAACGTGATGAATTTGGGGTATTTTAGGTTGCATAGGAGCACAAGGCAGGGGTGCCCGTTGTCCCTGTTGCTGTTTGCATTGGCTACTGAGCCCTTGGCGATTGTGCCACGGGCTTCAAGGGAGTGGAAGAGCATTGAGAGGGGAGGTACGGAACATATGGTGTCACCATGTGTGGATGATTTGTTGTTATAAGTTTCAAACCCGCTGGAGTGCATGGGAAAAATAATGGATCCATTAGGGAAGTTTGCTACATTTTTGGGATATAAACTGAACAAGGCGAAAAGTGAAGTATTTGAGGTGAATCTGGGAGCCATGCCATTCAAGGTGACCAGGATAAGGTTTTGGTATCTGGTTATCCAAATGGCCCATGACTGGACCACAAGGCAGAATGGAACCTGGCACGTCTGGTGGAGGAGGTCAAAGGGGATTTGAAAAGGTGGGATGCCCTGCCGCTGTCTCTGGCCTTTTTCCGGTGGGTGGATAAATTAATTTTGGGATTTGTTTGGACAGGCAAGGTACATAGTATTCGGAGGACCTTTTTACAGAGAGGGAGGTGGGTGAGGGAGGGGGGTCGGTGGGTGTTGGTGCTCCCAAACCTGTTGTACTATTATTGGGCAGCAAATGTGGAGAAGGTGAGATGTTGGTGGGAGGAGTGGGGGTCAGAATGGGTGCAGGTGGAGGAGGCCTCGTGTGGGGACGAGCTCGAGGGCCCTGGCGACGGCCCTGGCTGGTCCCGTTTTTCCAGTCAGGCATACTAGCAGTCCCGTCGTTGTTTCATCTAATTTACCGGTGGTTTGTGGAGACGGGATGGAAGGGACAAAGTGGAAATGAGAGGAGGAATTGGGGATTGAGTTTGGGTGGGGGGCCGGGAGTGAAATTATGCACCGGATAAATTTGTTCTCGACCTGTGCTAGGATGATCCTCATACAGTTCAAGGTGGTGCACAGGGCTCATATGACTTGGGCTATTGAGTAGGTTTTTGCCAGAAGTGAAGAATGTATGCGAGAGATGTGGGAGGGGACCGGCGAACCACGCTCATATGTTTTTGGGGTGCACAAAGTTGGTGGGGGGGGGTTTCTGGGCAGCGGTTTACAAAACCCTGTCATAGTGGTGGTGAGGATATTGCCGTGGCCTTCGGTGGCGATCTTTGGTGTTTCGAATCTTATGGAGTAGCGAGAGAAGAGGGGGGCCGCTGTCGTGGCCTTTGCCCCTCTGATTGCCTGGCGGACGAATCTTACGGAGTTGGAGAACAGCAGCGCTGCCGGGGTACTCGGTGTGGCTGGGTGGTTTGTATGGATTTTTAACACTGGAGAAGTTAGCTCTCAGGGGGTCAGAAGAGGGGTTTCTGTGTAAGATGGAGGCTCTTTCTGTTCTTACTTATTTGTCGCCAGTGGGTGGGGCGGGGCAAGTTGGGGGAAAGGGGACATTGGGGTAGTTTAGGGGAGAAAAAAGGGAAAATTGACAAATTGTTTGAATCAAGTTTATATTTGGTTGTGGTATGTGTATGTTACTGATTGTGTTTGGAATAAAATATATTTTTCAAAAAGGTTTGCTAAATGGCGCCCGCGTGACCGCTCGCTGGAGAGCCGGTTAGATCACGGGAGGCTGTTCGATAGGGGTCCGTCCCGTTAGCGGTATGGAGATTGGCCTTAATTGGTGATTATTAGTTTCTCACCACGTCAAGGCAGGACCGGGAACCTGCCAATGGGAACGGACCGGGAACCTGCCAATGGGAACAGGCCGGTTAGATCCCGGCTTGGGTCACTGTCTGTGCGGAGTCTGCACGTTCTCCCAGTGTCTGCGTGGGTTTCCTCCGGATTCCTCCCACAGTCCAAAGATGTGCAGGTTAGTTGGATTGGTCATGATAAATTGCCCTTAAGTGTCCAAAATTGCCCTTAGTGTTGGGTGGGGTTACTGGGTTATGGGGATAGGGGGAGGTGTTGACCTTGGGTAGGGTGCTCTTTCCAAGAGCCGGTGCAGACTCGACGGGCCGAATGGCCTCCTTCTGCACTGTAAATTCTATGATAATCTATGATAATCCCGATTCGGCATCTCTTGCGATCTAACCAGCTCACAGATCCACGTCGGGGGCAAGGCAGCCGTTAGATAGCACCCGACAACTCTGCAATGAAATAATGAATAGCACCCAAAACAAAACGTTCCAGAGCTGAGAGCGACTGTTTCAAATGAAAAACATACCACATACAGAAATCGATCAAAATCTTCTGCCAGCTGGGCAGAAGTGGCTCTCTTGTGAAAGGGACTTCATCCCTTGCGTGTGACATAAAATTACTATTCTGAAGGCACAAGTCGAGTTGCTGTTCTCTGAATACAGAAACCCCAGGGCCTGATCAGCTATTGACAGTAACGCTGCACGTAACTTTTTTTAAAAATGGTCTTTGCAAAGCTGGCAAACTTTGGGGAATAACACATTACACAGAAAATAGAATAATTTTTTCAGGGAGGATTAGGTTAAGTAAATGGTCTCTGCCACCTGTATTTTTACCTTTCTGAAAATGCAGAGGGACAACTCCTTCTCCTTTTTAAACCACTGAAAAAAAACACATTTGTCCAAATGCATTCAACATTATTTATAAAAAATAAGTATGTCCAGCATCAGGGGAAGAAGAAATTGCCATTCTCAAGATGGTTGATTTTGCTTTTGGCCAGAATCCGAGCAATGTCTGTGCAAGTCTGATATGACCTGTGATGAACCTGGCTCTGTTTTTGGACCCAGAACATTAACGTAGAGTAAGTGAGCACCAGTTTTTTTTTTTTTTTATTAAATATTTGATTGAAAATTTTTGGTCAACCAACACAGTGCATTGTGCATCCTTTACACAATATTATAACAACACAAATAACAATGACCTATTTTATAAACAAAAAATGAATAAATAATAAATAACAAAAATGAAAACTAGCCCTAATTGGCAACTGCCTTGTCATAAGTAACACTCTCCAAAAATATAATTTAACAGTCCAATATATAATTATCTGTAGCAACGACCTATACATACTATACAGTATATATTAACAACCCTGAGAGTCCTTCTGGTTCCTCCTCACCCCCCCCCCCCCCCCCCCCCCCCGATCCTGGGCTGCTGCTGCTGCCTTCTTTTTCCCATTCCGTCTATCTTTCTGCGAGGTATTCGACGAACGGTTGCCACCGCCTGGTGAACCCTTGAGCCGACCCCCTTAGGACGAACTTAATCCGCTCTAGCTTTATAAACCCCGCCATGTCATTTATCCAGGTCTCCACCCCCGGGGGCTTGGCTTCTTTCCACATTAGCAATATCCTGCGCCGGGCTACTAGGGACGCAAAGGCCAAAACATCGGCCTCTCTCGCCTCCTGCACTCCCGGCTCTTGTGCAACCCCAAATATAGCCAACCCCCAGCTTGGTTCGACCCGGACCCCCACTAATTTTGAAAGCACCTTTGTCACCCCCATCCAAAACCTCTGTAGTGCCGGGCATGACCAAAACATATGGGTATGATTCGCTGGGCTTCTCGAGCACCCCGCACACCTATCCTCCACCCCAAAAAATTTACTGAGCCGTGCTCCAGTCATATGCGCCCTGTGTAATACCTTAAACTGAATCAGGCTTAGCCTGGCACACGAGGATGACGAGTTTACCCTGCTTAGGGCATCTGCCCACAGCCCCTCCTCGATCTCCTCCCCCAGCTCTTCTTCCCATTTCCCTTTTAGTTCATCTACCATAGTCTCCCCTTCGTCCCTCATTTCCCTATATATATCTGACACCTTACCATCCCCCACCCATGTCTTTGAGATCACTCTGTCCTGCACCTCTTGTGTCGGGAGCTGCGGGAATTCCCTCACCTGTTGCCTCGCAAAAGCCCTCAGTTGCATATACCTGAATGCATTCCCTTGGGGCAACCCATATTTCTCGGTTAGCGCTCCCAGACTCGCAAACTTCCCATCCACAAACAGATCTTTCAGTTGCGTTATTCCTGCTCTTTGCCACATTCCATATCCCCCATCCATTCCCCCCGGGGCAAACCTATGGTTGTTTCTTATCGGGGACCCCCCCAAGGCTCCAGTCTTTCCCCTATGCCATCTCCACTGTCCCCAAATCTTCAGTGTAGCCACCACCACCGGGCTTGTGGTGTAGTTCCTCGGTGAGAACGGCAATGGGGCTGTCACCATAGCCTGTAGGCTAGTCCCCCTACAGGACGCCCTCTCTAATCTCTTCCACGCCGCACCCTCCTCCTCTCCCATCCACTTACTCACCATTGAAATATTAGCGGCCCAATAATACTCACTTAGGCTCGGTAGTGCCAGCCCCCCCCATCCCTGCTACGCTGTAAGAATCCCTTCCTCACTCTCGGGGTCTTCCCGGCCCACACAAAACCCATGATGTTCTTTTCAATACTTTTTAAAAAAGCCTTCGTGATCACCACCGGGAGGCACTGAAACACAAAGAGGAATCTCGGGAGGACCACCATCTTAACCGCCTGCACCCTCCCTGCCATTGACAGGGATACCATATCCCATCTCTTGAAATCCTCCTCCATCTGTTCCACCAACCGCGTTAAATTTAACCTATGCAATGTGCCCCAATTCTTAGCTATCTGGATCCCCAGGTAACGAAAGTCCCTTGTTACCTTCCTCAACGGTAGGTCCTCTTTTTCTCTACTCTGCTCCCCTGGATGCACCACAAACAACTCACTTTTCCCCATGTTCAATTTATACCCTGAAAAATCCCCAAACTCCCCAAGTATCCGCATTATTTCTGGCATCCCCTCCGCCGGGTCCGCCACGTATAGTAGCAAATCGTCCGCATACAAAGATACCCGGTGCTCTTCTCCTCCCCTAAGTACTCCCCTCCACTTCTTGGAACCCCTCAACGCTATCGCCAGGGGCTCAATCGCCAGTGCAAACAATAATGGGGACAGAGGGCATCCCTGCCTTGTCCCTCTATGGAGCCGAAAATATGCAGATCCCCGTCCATTCATGACCACGCTCGCCACTGGGGCCCTATACAACAGCTGCACCCATCTAACATACCCCTCTCCAAAACCAAATCTCCTCAACACCTCCCACAAATAATCCCACTCCACTCTATCAAATGCTTTTTCGGCATCCATCGCCACTACTATCTCCGTTTCTCCCTCTGGTGGGGCCATCATCATTACCCCTAACAACCTCCGTATATTCGTGTTCAGCTGTCTCCCCTTCACAAACCCAGTTTGGTCCTCGTGGACCACCCCCGGGACACATTCCTCTATTCTCATTGCCATTACCTTGGCCAGGACCTTGGCATCTACATTTAGGAGGGAAATAGGTCTATAGGACCCGCATTGTAGCGGGTCCTTTTCCTTCTTTAAGAGAAGCGATATCGTTGCTTCAGACATAGTCGGGGGCAGTTGTCCCCTTTCCTTTGCCTCATTAAAGGTCCTCGTCAGTACCGGGGCGAGCAAGTCCACATATTTTCTATAGAATTCGACTGGGAATCCATCCGGTCCCGGGGCCTTTCCCGCCTGCATGCTCCTAATTCCTTTCACCACTTCTTCTACCTCGATCTGTGCTCCCAGTCCCACCCTTTCCTGCTCTTCCACCTTGGGAAATTCCAGCCGATCCAAGAAGCCCATCATTCTCTCCCTCCCATCCGGGGGTTGAGCTTCATATAATTTTTTATAAAATGTCTTGAACACTCCATTCACTCTCTCCGCTCCCCGCTCCATCTCTCCTTCCTCATCCCTCACTCCCCCTATTTCCCTCGCTGCTCCCCTTTTCCTCAATTGGTGTGCCAGCAACCTGCTCGCCTTCTCCCCATATTCGTACTGTACACCCTGTGCCTTCCTCCATTGTGCCTCTGCAGTGCCTGTAGCCAGCAAGTCAAATTCTACATGTAGCCTTTGCCTTTCCCTGTACAGTCCCTCCTCCGGTGCTTCCGCATATTGTCTGTCCACCCTCAAAAGTTCTTGCAGCAACCGCTCCCATTCCTTACTCTCCTGCTTCCCTTTATGTGCCCTTATTGATATCAGCTCCCCTCTAACCACCGCCTTCAACGCCTCCCAGACCACTCCCACCTGGACCTCCCCATTATCATTGAGTTCCAAGTACTTTTCAATGCACCCCCTCACCCTTAGACACACCCCCTCATCTGCCATTAGTCCCATGTCCATTCTCCAGGGTGGGCGCCCTCCTGTTTCCTCCCCTATCTCCAAGTCCACCCAGTGTGGAGCGTGATCCGAAATGGCTATAGCCGTATACTCCGTTCCCCTCACCTTCGGGATCAATGCCCTACCCAGCACAAAAAAGTTTATTCGCGAGTAGACTTTATGGACATAGGAGAAAAACGAGAACTCCTTACTCCTAGGTCTGCTAAATCTCCACGGGTCTACACCTCCCATCTGCTCCATAAAATCTTTAAGTGCCTTGGCTGCTGCCGGCCTCCTTCCAGTCCTGGACTTCGACCTATCCAGCCCTGGTTCCAACACCGTATTAAAATCTCCCCCCATTATCAGCTTTCCCATCTCTAGGTCCGGAATGCGTCCTAGCATCCGCCTCATAAAATTTGCATCATCCCAGTTCGGGGCATATACGTTTACCAAAACCACCGTCTCCCCCTGTAGTTTGCCACTCACCATCACGTATCTGCCCCCGTTATCCGCCACTATAGTCTTTGCCTCGAACATTACCCGCTTCCCCACTAATATAGCCACCCCCCTGTTTTTCGCATCTAGCCCCGAATGGAACACCTGCCCCACCCATCCTTTGCGTAGCCTAACCTGGTCTATCAGTTTCAGTTGCGTTTCCTGTAACATAACCACATCTGCCTTAAGTTTCTTAAGGTGTGCGAGTACCCGTGCCCTCTTTATCGGCCCGTTCAGCCCTCTCACGTTCCACGTGATCAGCCGAGTTGGGGGGCTTCCTACCCCCCCCCCCCCCCCTTGTCGATTAGCCATCACCTTTTTCCAGCTCCTCACCCGGTTCCCACGCAGCTGTATCTCCCCCAGGCGGTGCCCCCCCCGCCCATCCTCTCCCATACCAGCTCCCCCCTCTCCCCAGCAGCAGCAACCCAGTAATTCCCCGCTCCTACCCCCCCGCTAGATCCCCCGCTAGCGTAATTACTCCCCCCATGTTGCTCCCAGAAGTCAGCAAACTCTGGCCGACCTCGGCTTCCCCCCGTGACCTCGGCTCGCACCGTGCGACGCCCCCTCCTTCCTGCTTCTCTATTCCCGCCATGATTATCATAGCGCGGGAACCAAGCCCGCGCCTCTCCCTTGGCCTCGACCCCAATGGCCAACGCCCCATCTCCTCCACCTCCCCTCCTCCCCCCATCACCACCTGTGGGAGAGAGAAAAGTTACCACATCGCAGGATTAGTACATAAAACCCCTCTTTGCCCCCCACATTCGCCCCACCACTTTGTTCGAACGTTCTTTTTAATAACCCGCTCATTCCAGTTTTTCTTCCACAATAAAAGTCCACGCTTCATCCGCCGTCTCAAAGTAGTGGTGCCTCCCTCGATATGTGACCCACAGTCTTGCCGGTTGCAGCATTCCAAATTTTATCTTCTTTTTATGAAGCACCGGCTTGGCCCGATTAAAGCTCGCCCTCCTTCTCGCCACCTCCGCACTCCAGTCTTGATAAACGCGGATCACCGCGTTCTCCCATTTACTGCTCCGAGTTTTCTTCGCCCATCTAAGGACCATTTCTCTATCCTTAAAACGGAGGAATCTCACCACTATGGCTCTGGGAATTTCTCCTGCTCTCGGTCCTCGCGCCATCACTCGGTATGCTCCCTCCACCTCCAACGGACCCGCCGGGGCCTCCGCTCCCATTAACGAGTGCAGCATCGTGCTCACATATGCCCCGACGTCCGCTCACTCCACACCTTCAGGAAGACCAAGAATCCTCAGGTTGTTCCTCCTTGCGTTGTTTTCCAGTGCCTCCAACCTTTCCACACATCGTTTCTGATGTGCCTCCTGCGTCTCCGTCTTCACCACCAGGCCCTGTATATCGTCCTCATTCTCGGCTGCCTTTGCCTTCACGACCCGAAGCTCCCGCTCCTGGGTCTTTTGTTCCTCCTTTAGCCCTTCGATCGCCTGTAGTATCGGGGCCAACAGCTCTTTCTTCATTTCCTTTTTGATCTCTTCCACACAGCATTTCAAGAACTCTTGTTGTTCAGGGCCCCATGTTAAACTGCCACCTTCCGACGCCATCTTGGTTTTTGCTTGCCTTCCTTGCCGCTGTTCTAAAGGATCCACTGCAATCTGGCCACTCTCTCCACCTTTTTCCATCCGTATCCAGGGGGGATTCCCTTCTGGTTTACCGCACAGTGTTTTTAGCCGTCAAAATTGCCGTTGGGGCTCCTATCAAGAGCCCAAAAGTCCGTTTCACAGGGAGCTGCCGAAACGTGCGACTCAGCTGGTCATCGCCGCACCCGGAAGTCAAGTGAGCACCAGTTTGATTCATGGCTGCCACTGTACACTGGCACGAAAAGAGTCCAAAAAAAACACATTAGCAGCTACAAATGCTGCAATTCAGGATGGGAGGAAAACATTTAGAGCAAAATTCATTCACTGGATATAAGCATCACCAACAAGGGCAGTGTTTATCGCTCATCTTTAATTGCCCTTGAGAACGTGATGGTGAGGCACCTTCTAGAACCACTGCAGTTCATGTGGCATTGGCTTGGAATTCAAAACCTTTGACCCAATGGCAACGAACATAAGAACAGAGGAATTAGGAGAAATAGGCAATTCACCCCTCGAGCCTCCTCCGCCATTCAATCACATCATGGCTGATCCCTTCCTGGTCTCAAATCCACCTCCTTACCTGTTCCCCATATTCCTTTAACCTGTTTTTTTTATTAGAAGAAACAGTGATATATTTCCAAGTCAGGATGGTGGGTGATTTGGACAAGAACTTGCAAGAGTTCCCTTGCACTTGCTACCCTTGCTCCTCCAGACATAGGCCGTGGGATGGAAGATGCTGTCTAAGCAGCCTGGGTGAGTTGGTGCAGTGCATCTTCAAATTATACACATGGTACAATGGCGCTGGAGGGAGTGAATGTTTGATGTGATAGGTGGAGTGTAGGAATTTACTGCATCAAATATGGCAGAGGAAGGGGGTTCTCACTGATCAACATTAGGTGAGTGAAGTTTCCAACCCCATATCATTTCCAGCGGAACCTGCTTCCACCTCTCTGACATCTGCAATTCTGACTATCAGTTCATCTACAGCTGATGCCCTCATGCATGTCTTTGCTACCTGTAGGCTTGACATTGAAACACTCTCCTCGTTTCCAACCTAGCACAGTCTGCAAGCATGAGCTAATCAAAAACTCTGCTGTTAGTTTGTATCCTAACTCACCCTTCACCTGCTCTTGCTAATTTATATTGCTTCCTGGTCCAGCAACACTGTGGCTTCAAAAATCATTCTTGCTTTCATATCCCTCCATGGTCATTCCTCTCCCCATCTCTGTAAACATGTTCTAATACTTTACTCACAAGGCCTTATTCTGAAGTATTTTGTTAATTTTACATTATTTTAATCAAAGTTCTCTTTTCCTAAAGTGTTCATGCTCTTTGGTATCTGCTCAATCAAAACCCACATTTCTGGGCCAGTATTCTCCATTTGGGAGACTAAATGTTGCCGCCGGGACTGAATAGCCTGTGTTTCGCATTCCGTGGCACAATTCGGGGACAGATTCAGGACAAGTATATGGACCAGCACTCTGCCCACATGAGTGTAGGGCAATTCCCATTCCCGTTGGCATCTGATTTGCTGGGACCAGAATTGGTGCTGGAGAGTCTGACAAGCTGGAGCTGCTAAAAAGCTCTTCACTCCCCACTCACTCTCATTCCAGCCAAGGAGATTACTCCACGAAGACCTTCCCCCTCATTTCACGGAACTGAGTTGGACAGAAGCTGGACGAGGTTGAGGAGAGGAGAGGACACCCTCTTCCCGAGGCTGGGCAAGGGACTAAAGCCAGCCATCATCAACAGGGCCTGGGAAGACGTGGCAGAGGTGGTCAGTGCTGCCAGCCTCACCAGGAGGACTGGGAACTAGTGCTGAAAGAAGTTGAACGACCTCCTTAGGGCAGCTCGGGTGAGTCACCACCTCTGGTTCCCTGGCATCACTCCTGTCCCTCACTCCTCACATCACCCCTCCCCTGGAGGCCAATCAAAACCCACTGCTTGCATATCCCTTATATCCCCCCTCTACCAAACCCCAAAACCTGTATTGTCCTCGTTGGCCAGGTATTGGTGGCATGTGTATTGCAGACACATGCCACCAGCTACAAACAACCCGTAGAACTCCCCTGCAGGCATCTGTTTCTGTTTCCTCGAGGACAAGGTGGCCCATAATCGACAGGAGCGGCAGAAAACCAGCGGGGTTATCCCAGGCTTCAGATTGCAAATTTCTGCTGAGCAGAGGGCGATGGAGCTGGCCGGCGAGGCCGTCTCAGAGGTGAATGTCAGCATGCAGTAAGCAACTGAGCTCCCAATGCAAAGCTAATGTCCCTATAGCAAGTGAGTCACCCCTCTCCCACAGACCACTCCTTCGCAAGATCTCACCATGTCTCCTGTCTTTTGTCTTGCAGAACCAAGGTTAGGTTGGGTTACAGGGATAGGGTAGGGATTGGGCCTAGGTAGGGTGCTCTTTCGTAGGGTAGGTGCAGATTTGATGGCTTCTCTCTGCACTGTAGAGGTTCTATGATTCTAGGACCACCATCAGACCATGCCAGCCCGTCTGGGGTACCTCCCCGCTAGCCACAACCCCAGCACACCCTGGAGCACCAGTCTGGGGAAGACACTGAATTCTCGTCACTGCTGTCACCCACAGCCTCCGCCATCGCAGACACTATCACCTCGATGGGAAATTTTAGTGAAGAGGCTCCTGGTCACCTTCTGGTGCGCACTTCACACCTGCTGCAGCACATCAGGTGGAGGTAGCGACTCCCGAGTAAGCAGGCAGTCGGAGGGCTGCCTGATCCCAGAAAACAGCTGTAGTCCAGGCAGGTGTCATGCTTCTGGAAGGTATGATCCCATCACTGGTACAGATGCAAACACAGAGCCAGGATTTACAGGAGGAGTTGTCATCGACGTTCCAGCGCCTACAGGTACAGCTGGAGGAGTCCAACCACCATGATGTGGCGGAGGTGGTGCCGACAATACGTGGTACCCAGGCCAACACTGAAAGGGTGACGTCTGCAATGGAAATCCTGGGGCAACATGTCCAAGGCTTGGGACAATCTGCAGTCGATGGCAGAGGCGCAGGTCAGGGGAGCCCAGTCACTGGCGGACATGTCTCGGATGCACATGGACATTGCTGCAGCGCTCCAGAGTTTGGCCCAGTTACAAAGGGCCATGGCTGAGATCGTTGAGATCATTGGCCATGTTTTGACTGATCTGGGCCATGTTTTGACTGATCTGGGCCAGTCACAGAGAGCCATGCCAGTGGTGCAGAGAGGCATGGCACAGTCTCAGAGGAACATTACACAGTGCCAGAGGGACATGACCGAGGCAGTGAGAGACATGACCAAGGCAGTGAGGGACATGGCTGAGGCAGTGAGGGACATGACCGAGGCAGTGAGGGACATGACCGAGGCAGTGAGGGACACGTCTCGCTCGCTGAAGGATGTGTCCCAGTTTCAGTGCTTAATAACTAAGGACATAGAGACCATGGCACAGACGAGAGCGGGCCTCCAGGATTGACAGTGCCAGGTGATGGCAGAGCCTCCGGAGCTCACTCTGGCCTCACCTCCATCCCATGGAGTAGTCTGGGGGCCATTGAGCACCTCAAGGGAAGAGGAAATGAAGGGTGCCTCCCGCAAAAGGTGGTGCTTGAACATCTCAGTCCTTCCGAATCTCCGCCGCCCCCACCCTCACCCCTTCCTCCCCCCCACCAACCTGACACTGGCGCATCTGATCAGGCAGAAAAGGGTGATACTCCGTCACCTGAGACACCCGAAAGTTGGCAGCGCCCTTCCAGGTTCAGGCCCTCCAGAGGATGGCATCCAAAGGCATCTCAGGTCAGAGGGCAAGAGACGGAGCAGATCGTCTCCATGTCTGATGTGCTATTTGGAGTAACACCTAGAAGGAATGTCAGAGCACAGAAAATTAGAACGTGAGACACCACTTTAGGTGCTATGGGTGTAGCACATAGGTGATAGTTAGGGGTCAAGGCACATGTCATGTGAGAGTACCTTTAAGAAATGGGTGTTTAGCAGATAGCTGTATTGGGTGTGTCTTTAAGAAATGGGTGGTTATCAGATGGCTGCAGTGATGTCAGAGTGTGGGTGGAGCTGGTCTGTCTGTCTTTCACTTTCGTTTTTGAGCAGGCAGCTACATTTTAGTTTCATTTTGAGAGCTGGATAGCTGTGGTCAGAGCAAGAAGGGGTATTAGTCTCTCTCTGTGCAATATACAGACTATCTTCAGATCCTTTGGTGATTTTACAATAATACCTGTTTCTGCAGAGAAGTTAAACCTGATGTCTTTCTGTAAAAAGGTTTTTTTTTGTCTTATGGATGTTGCAAGGAAAGATTAAGAGTTACTTATAGAGTACTGTATTTTGGGGGGGGGATTTATTGGTGTTGATAGTGACTAAGATGTTTACTGTGGGTTTATAAAGTGTTAACTGGTCTCATAAATAAACATTGTTTTAATTTAAAAGTACTGTAGATCTCTGTTGCATCACACCTGTAAAGTGGGCCTTTATGTGTTCCCCATAACCACAATCTATTAAAAGTTGTGGGTCAGGTGAACTCCATGATACACTTTGAGGTTCTCTCAACCCTGGCCCATAACAAATTGGGGGCTCGTCCGGGATAAAAGTCTATCTATTGGGTGGCTTAGTGAACTTAAAGACAGTGAGGGGTGAGCATATTGTGGGTGATTTTCAGGTGTGGTATTCCAGTTTAAGTAGAGTATGTTGTGGAAAATGGCTCTTTTAGAGGCTCTGAAGTATTTGGGAGTGGAGATGGTCACACGCAGTACCTTACAGAGACTAAAAACAGGCTTTTAGATTTGGCAAAAACATTGCAGTTAACATTACCTGACAGAATACGAAAAGAGGTACTTACCGCGGTAGCTGAGCATTTGAAATTGCCTGAGATACAGTCTGACTCATTGGAAATGGCAAAAATCCAGTTGCAGATTAAGCAACTTGAACATGAAAAAGAATTAAAGCAGCTTGAATATGCAATGAAAGAAAAGGAGAGAGAAGAAATAAATAAAGAAAGAATAGCCCCAGCAGAACAAAAAGAAAGAGAAAGGGAGGTACAGATCAGGGAAAGAGAAAAAGAGAGAGAGGAAAGGGAAAAAGAGAGATAGTTTGAACTTCAGAAAATGACCATGAAATATGACAGTCAATTAAAATTGGCAGACATGAAGGGAAATGTACAGTTGGAGGACAGTGATGAGGATAGTGAGGAAGAGCGGCATAGTCAAAGGCTTGGTGGGGATCTATTTAAATATCATAGATTATCATAGAATTTACAGTGCAGAAGGAGGCCACCCGGCCCATCGAGTCTGCACCGGCTCTTTGAAAGAGCACCCTATCCAAGGTCAAACACCTACACCCTACCCCCACAACCCACACGAAGGGCAATTTTGGACACTAAGGGCAATTTATCACGGCCAATCCACCTAACCTGCACATCTTTGGACTGTGGGAGGAAACCGGAGGACCCGGAGGAAACCCACGCACACACGGGGAGGACGTGCAGACTCCGCACAGACAGTGACCCAAGCCGGAATCGAACCTGGGACCCTGGAACTGTGAAGCAATTGTGCTATCTACAATGCTACCGTGCAAGCATTGTCCAATATGTCCAAGCATTGCCAAGGTTTGATGAGAAGGAGATAGAAGCCTTTTTCATTTCATGTGAGAAGGTGGCTAAACAAATGAAATGGCCACCGGACATGTGGGCATTACTGATTCAAACAAAGCTGGTCGGTAGGGCTAGTGAGGTGTTTGCATCAGTACCGGAGGAGGTATTTGGGATGTATGAGGAGGTGAAAAAATCCACCTTGGGTGCATATGAACGAGTGCCTGAAGCCTACAGACAAAGGTTTAGAAATTTAAGGAAAGAACCTGGTCAAACATATGTGGAGTTTGAAATGAATTCAGAGTAATTTTGATAGGTGGATAAGGGCTTTGAAAATAGAACAAACGTATGGAGCTCTCAGAGAAATTATACTTTTGGAGGAGTTTAAAAATTCAATTCCTGATGCAGTGAGAACTCATGTGGAAGAGCAGAGGGTTAAAACTGTGAGGTTAACAGCAGAAATGGCAGATGATTATGAATTAGTTCATAAATCAAAGCTTAGTTTCCGACATCAGTTTCAGCCTGTGAGGAATAGAAACTGGGGAAAAGCGAAATACTCAAGTGGTAAATGTAAAGGAGATCCGATGGGAGATAATAAGGAGAGTGTACCTCAGATTAAAAAATAAATCCAGGAGGGTGGAAGAGACATGAAAAGTTTCAAATGTTTTCACTGTAATAAACTAGGCCATGCAAAGTCACAGTGTTGGTGGTGGAAGAAAAGCACTGGGAAGGCTGATGTGGTAAAACAGGATAAGACAGTGGGATTTGTTAAAGTGGTAAATGAAAGCCCAAGTGAAGCGAAAGAGGAGCAAAAGATTGTACAGCCTGATCAAGAGGTGATTGATAAGAAGATGCCAGATCTCTTTAAAGAATTTACTTGTGTGGATAAAGTTTACTCGTGTACCAGAAGGAGCAGGTAAAGAACTCACAATTTTAAGAGATACGGCAGCTAGTCAATCTTTAATGGTAAGAGATGAGGAGTTATGTAGTTTGGGCAGAATATTGCCAGAAAAGGTGGTAATATGTGGAATTCAGGGTGAGAGGAGTAGTGTTCCATTATATAAGGTAAGGTTGGAAAGTCCAGTGAAGATTGGTGAAGTATTAGTAGGAGTAATAGAGAAACTACCTTGTCCAGGAATACAGTTTATCTTGGGTAATGATATAGCTGGATTGCAGGTGGGAGTGATGCCTACTGTGGTTGATAAGCCAGTGGAAAATCAGACAACTGAAGTGTTGAAGGACGAATATCCTGGGATTTTTCCGGATTGTGTAGTAACAAGGTCGCAAAGTCACAGGTTAAGACAAGAGGAGAAATCAGAGAGTGAAGATAAAGTTGAAGTGCAATTGGTGTTGATAGTTGTTAAGATGTTTACTGTGGAGACTTCCGATAGTGGCTATGAAGGAGTAGGTCGCACATTTGGTGGCTCGCGCTCGGGTCGGAACTTTGGACCCTTTACCCTGATTTTTTTGTCGGATCTGAAGTGGAAAATTGATGTTGGATACAACTGTGACGAGGAATCCCACTTCAGTGCATGGAGAGGTGGACCAGGAGTGCTCGCAAAGTAAGAAATAGGCGAACGAAGAAGGCTTGGGCTGAGGCTTCAGCGGGAAAAGCATGGCGGAGGACCGGAGTTCTGGCTTGACGACCCAGCGGTCGATGGAGCAGTTGATGCAGTTTTTACAGGAGGGCTTCACCAAGCAGAAACAGGACTGCTTGGACCCGATGAAGGTGTCAATTGCGCGACTGGAACTCAGACTGGATGCTCAAGATCGGGCGATCCAGAAAGTGGAGAAGGCACTGACTGAGCAGGAGGAGCACCAAGCTGCAGTGGAGCTGGAGGTGGGAATGTTGATAGACCAACAGAAAAGGCTTCAGGAGAAGGTGGAGGCTTTAGAGAACAAGCCCCACCGGCCGAACCTGAGCATCGCGGGTCTTTCGGAGGGATCAAAAGGAACGGAAGCAGGGGCATACATCGCGGCCATGTTTGAGAAGCTCCTGGGGGAGGGGACATTCACCCGACCCTTGGAGGTGGACAGGGCGCACAGAGCGCCAGCGAGGAAGTCGCGTATAGGTGACCCCCCCCCCCCAAGAGCAATGGTGGTGAGATTACACAGGTACCTGGTGTTGCCGATTTTGATGAGTGGAATACTATCCCACTAGCGTCACTAATAACTGTTGCCAATTCTGCACCGGAGACGTCAATAATGTTGCCTTTCTTAATATCGAGTAATATTGCTTTTCAGAGTCGCCAGGTATCAGATACCACCACAAGGTTCAACAGGATATTGATCAAAGACCCAACATCCAGTCAGTTAGGTCAAGTTCAATAATGGTTTATTTACACACAAGATGAACTCACACATGCAACATAAAAACACTACAAGCTGAACTACACCTAACACTACAACAACCTGTACTTAACTTTCAGGCACCTGGTTTTGGCAAAGGAACAAGGCTTTTGTTAGGATCTGGAGTGGCTGGGTCTGGAGAAGTAACTTCGGTTCTGCTGGGTTCATCTGTCTGGTAGCGATCGTTGATCTTCAACTTGCTTCTGGTCGTGGTGCTGCAGTTGGCTTCAGGTGTAGGCTGGGCCGAAGAATGCCGGTGTGCCAGGGCCAAAAGAGATCGAACACATGGCAGTGTCTCTCTTTATCCTGTGGGGTTTCACGCTCTTTTGGGCGGTCCTTCGCTTTGGACCCAATAATTCGGCAGGCTTCGATCACTGCCTTCGATTTGAGCCAATAAAGAGGCGGGTGCTTTGATGGCTGGGCGTGTCCTGAGCGGTCATTGACCTTGGCTGTTTGGACTTCCTGGGTGAAGGGAGTGGCGCCGATGTGTCTGGACCTGTATCTGATACCTGAGTACAAGTCTTTTGTCCTGGGGAAATGGGCCATTAGAATGTAAATCGGCTGGGGGTTTCGATAGTGTCTGGTTCTCTCGTGGCAAATATACACTTAAGCTCTGAGTTTGCCTGAATCCTGTATTTGCCATATTTCCCTTGAGTCTTTGAAAGTATCCATGTTTACTTTGTAAGTGGCCATCTCAGATGGCTACACTGGACAAGGCGTGCATTCTACGGTGGGCCAGGCAGACGTGGAGCTGCAAATGGGACAACAGTGTCCTGTGTATATATCAGGATCTGAGTGCGGACGTGGCCGGGAGAAGAGCAGGGTTCAACCAGATAAAATTTACCCTTTTTAAGAAGAAGGTAACATTTGGACTACTATACCCGGCCCGTCTTTGGGTTACGCACCAAGAGCAACATTTCTACTTCGAGTCGCCCGAGGAAGTTATGGACTTTGCGAGAAGGAAAGGGCTGGTAGCGGACTGAGGTGTTTGGACTGAACTTTGCTGCAGTGCTCATGTGTTTTTTGTTCTCTTTTTCAGTTATTATTTTTTTTAAAAGAGAGAAGTTTTTGTCTATGGATGTTACTTGTAGTGCCTTTTGTATTGAGTTGGGGCCTGCGGACGAGCTGCTAGAGTTAAAATTTGCATTTGCCCTGATGGGGGATGGAGGTGTGAACGTTAGATGTTTGATCTTCTTTTTGATTTTCTTTGTGTATTTCTTTTGGGCAATTGGGTTGGGATTGTTTACATTTGCATATGTGTGTCTGAGCCGGGTGGGGGAACAATAGGTAGGAAAATGTCTGGCGCCATGGGTGGGGGCCATCAAGCTAGCTGGCCGGGCTAGCTCACGGAAGCGCATTGGGGGGGGGGGGTGAGCAGATGCTATGCTTGTTGAAGGGGGCTGTTTGTATAGTGCTGTTACTTGGGGGGGGGGGGGAGAATGTTCTGCTGATGGGGGAGGGACTTTTGCTGTGGGACAATAGGGAGGTCAGGGACGGAGGCTGCCGGGGGACAGGCCTGCAGGTGCGTGGGGCGCGGGCTGGAGACTGGGGGGGGGGGGGCGAGAAGCCCCCCCCAACCAGGCTGATCACATGGAATGTAAGAGGGCTAAATAGGCCGGTTAAGAGGGCATGCGTGTTCGCGCATTTGAGTGGACTGAAGGCGGACATGGCAATGTTGCAGGAGACGCACCTTAGAGTAACTGACCAGGTCAGACTAAGGAAGGAATGGGTTGGACAGGTTTTCCACCCGGGGCTGGACTCGAAGATTAGAGGGGTCGCGGTCCTGATTAATAAGCGAGTGTCAATCGAAGCGGGATGAATAGTTGCGGACGTGGGGGGTCGGTACATTATGGTCAATGGAAAGCTGGAGGGGCTGCCGGTGGTACTCATGAATGTGTACGCGCCGAATTGGGCTGATGTGGAGTTCATAAGGAGGATGTTGGGGGAAGATCCCGGACCTGAATTCGCATAAGCTGGTTATGGGGGGGAATTTCAACACAGTCATTAACGAGGGCTAGACCGGTCGAGCTCAAGGACAGGCAGGGTGCCAGCAATGGCAAAGGTGCTAAAGGGGTTTATGGAGCAGATGGGGGGCGGGTGGACCCAGGGAGATTTGGGCGGCCGAGTGTGACGGAGTTTTCCTTCTACTCGCATGTGCATAAAGTGTACTCCCGGATTGACATTTTTATCCTGAACAGGGTTTTACTGATGGGGGTAGTGGACACTGAGTACTCAGCTATTACGATCTCGGATCATGTCCGCACTGGGTTGACCTACAGGTCAGCAAGGAGAGTAGCCAGCGCCCGCACTGGAGGCTGGACGTGGGACTTTTAGCTGATGAGGAGGTGTGTGGGCAGTTGAGGAAATGTACCCAGAACTATCTGCAAGTCAACGACACGGGGGAAGTTTTGGCTGCAGTGGTCTGGAAGGCGCTGAAGGCGTTGGTTAGAGGGGAGCTGATCTCAATACAGGCCCACAGGGAGAAGGTAGACAGAGCAGAGACAGACCGACTGATAAAGGAAATACTACAGGTCGACAGGAGGTATGCGGAGACCCCAGAGGCAGGGCTTCTAAGGGAACGACAGAGGCTACAGGTGGAGTTTGGCTTGTTAACTACAGGGAAGTCGGTAGAGCAGGTGAGGAAGGTGAGGGGGCAATCTATGAATATAGGGAGAAGGCCAGTAGAATGCTTGCGCAGCAGCTTAGAAAGCGGGAGGTGGCCAGGGAGATTGGGAAAGTAAAGGACAGAGATGGGAACCTGGTCAGAGATTCAGCTGGGGTCAATAAGGCGTTCGAGGAATTCTACAGCAGGCTGTATGAGTCGGAACCCCCAGCTGGGCCGAGCGGATGAGTCAATTCCTAGGGGGGCTGAAGTTCCCGAAGGTGGATGAAGACTTGGTGGATGGTGGGGGGGGGTCGGTGTGGGAGCGAGTAGAGGCGGCATCTTGTAAGGGCACTAGTTTGGGGGCGTTGGTAACGGCGCCTCTGCCGTTCTCGCCGGCACGGTACTCCACCAGCCCCGTGGTGGTCGCAGCGCTGAGAGTCAGGGGGCAATGGAGGAGACATGTGGAAGCAGAGGGAGCATCGGTCTGTTCCCCAATTTGCAATAATCACCGTTTGCCCCGGGAGGTTAGATGGAGGGTTCCAGAGATGGCAGAGAGCAGGGATCGAGAGGATGGGTGATCTGTTTATAGAGGGGAGCTTTCCCAGCTTGAGGGAACTGGAGGTGAAATTTGAACTGACGGGAGGGAATTAATTTAGGCGCAGGACTTCCTACGCAGGCAGGTCTCAACCTTCCCGCTCCTACCACCAAGAGGGATACAGGATAGGATAGTTCCAGAGTGTGGGTGGGAGAAGGGAGGGTTTCAGACATTTATAAGGAGGTTATGGGGTCAGAGGAAACGCAGACCGAGGAGCTGAAACACAAATGGGAAGAGGAGTTTGTTTTGTTATGCTCTTGAGTAGCATAAGGTGCTTCCTTGATGTGCACTCTGACAAAGGAAGGTTCAGACTTGGAGATAGCTTTAACACGTTTATTAAACTATTAACAATTCTCCTACTTGGATTTGACTCTCCTGTTAATCCTTCTACAGCTACTCAGACTGACGAACCAGTCTGCTACAATCCACGTTATGGGTGTGATGTGTTTCAAATCAACCCTGTGTACACACTGAGTGTCTCCACTGGAAAGTGACTGAGCATGTGTGCTGTGTCCTTTTATATGGGTTGGTGGAATGCCCTCCTGTGGTAGTGTCACCTCTATGTGTGTCGTGAATGCCCATTGGTCATGTCCTATCTTTCATAGATTATCATAGAATTTACAGTGCAGAAGAAGGCCATTCGGCCCATCGAGACTGCACCGGCTCCTGGAAAGAGCACCCTACCCAAGGTCAACACCTCCACCCTATCCCCACAACCCAGCAACCCCACCCAACACTAAGGGCAATTTTGGACACTAAGGGCAATTTTGGACACTAAGGGCAATGTATCACGGCCAATCCACCTAACCTGCACATCTTTGGACTGTGGGTGGAAACCGGAGCACCCAGAGGAAACCCACGCACACACGGGGAGGACGTGCAGACTCCGCACAGACAGTGACCCAAGCCGGAATCGAACCTGGGACCCTGGAGCTGTGAAGCAATTGTGCTATCCACAATGCTACCGTGCTGCCCATCTTACTGACCTACTGGTTGAATGTCTGTGTGTCATGTCTCTGGTGCTCCCTCTAGTGCCTATCTAGCCTACGTGTATTTACATTAACCCCTTGTGTATTTACAGTGATGCATATCACCACATCCCCTTTTTTTCGTGTTACATATTTTCTGTACAGTGTTAAAGAAAATTGAACAAAAACAGGTAGATAAGTGATGCTATGTACAAGTTATGATGATGTGATGACTATACAATAATATACAAGATCAAATAATAGTTGCAATGACTTTGAGGATAAGACAACACAAAATAAAAGCTATGAATCCAATAGTTCAGGAATTTATATGGTCTGGTATAGAAGTGTCAATGGTGATGTTGTCATTCCCTTGTGAACGCCATCAGTGTCCTGGTGTTTGGTCATCAGGAGGTGTTCAAGTGTTCAAATCACTTCATTGACTGATTTGGAGTCTGTTGCTTTTTTCTTTCGATGCTTATGGTCGCAATTCTTGATGGCATCTGCCCTGAAAGCCATGTTGCCTGTTGTTAGTGTAGCAAATGTGAATTGGTAAGATGCATCGTCCTGCCATGGTATGTCATTGTAACAGTAAGCTGAGCAGTAACAGTGTCCCTCATTTGCAGAGTTGCACCATGTCGTACCAGTCGTTGTTCCAGTGGCGTTGTGTTTGTCGTGCTTGTTGTCGACGCTGTTGCCTTTGGTACGCTTCTTGTTATTGTCTTTGATGTTGTTGTTGCATTGGTTGGTTTTGTTGTCGTATTTGCTGCGCTCAAGGACCACACTCTGTGGATAATACAAGTCCTTCACACAGTTACTCGTGTCAGAGTGCTTTGTGGCATCTGCTGTTTTCTTGAGCGTGCCGTCATTGAGTTTGCGCCGCTCCCCGTCTGGAGTCATGTCCGGCTTACTTGAATCAGCTTTGGCTTGTCGGTGCTCCCCGTCTGGAGTCTGGTCTGTTTCACCCGAGTCAGTTTTGGCTTCTTGATGCTCTACGTCCGGAGTCATTTCAGGTTCACTTGAATCTTCTGAAGGTTCGTGATGCTCCCGTCTGGAGTCAAAACTGTCAGGAATGCAGTTCCGGAGTGAGGCTTGAAGTAAAGTGTGTCACTGGAGTCACCAGTAGTCTCACTGTGATTGTTGAGTGCCTCTGTACATTCTAGCTGAGGTCGGTCACGTTGCACATCTGGTATGGGAAGTGGGATGCCGTCGTCACTTGTCTCACATACAGTGGGTAGAGCCTCAGTGTCTTCTTGTCGTTCACTTGAGCTGGGTAGACTGTCAGAGTCTTCTACTTGTTCACTGGAGATTGGTAGACTGTCATCGTCTGCTTGCTGTACACTTGAGCGTGGCAGACTGTCATAGTCTTTCTGTTGTTCACTTCAGCATGGCAGACTTGCATCGTCTGCTGCTGGTTGCTCAGAGGAGGTTGCTAGACCCTCATGGTCTTGTTCATGCAAGGACTGCGCTTTGGAGTCTTGCATTGCTTCTATCGTGGAGGCTGTCCACGAGCTCGCTGTGGAGGCTTGTGTCACTCGAGTCACAACTTGTTCATGGAAGGACTGCACTGTGGAGTCTTGCATTGCTTTCTGTGTGGAGGCTGGGACCCTTTGTGGTGTGTGGACAACTGTGTGTGTGGAGTCGGGGACTCTTCGCAGTGCGTGGACCACTCTCTGTGTGGCAGCAGGCTGCTCTCTGTGGGCTTGTACCGCTCTCTGTCTCTTGGCGTCAGACCGCAGCATAATCCTGCACTCACGAGTCAGGATGTCGTATATGCTGGGCTGAAGATACTCAAATCCAAAGAACACATCCGCGTCTGTGTCGGATTCTTCACTGTAGAACACATCTCATTGCGGTTCGGATTTGGTACTGCGGTAACCATTTCCAATGATGAAATCATCACCTGAGACATAATCTTTTAGGACCACATCATCACCTTTTGTGTCGGAGCTGGCATTGGGCTCGCGATGTCCAAAGAAGAATTCAAGGTCTGAGTCATAGTCTTCAAGGACTGTATCATCTCTTTGGGCAGTGCTAACTGCTTGTTGCAGGGTTCTGCGGAGGTTACTTACAGCTACTGGTCGAATTTCAGGCATTGTGCTGTCGTTCCAGGTGAAAGAATCTGGTTTTGAGGCTTTAAAAATCTTTTTTCTTGTTTTGGGACATTTCCCCTATAAGTGGGTGAGGTCCTGGGCCTCTGACATCATGAAGCGTATGACGTAGGTCGTACGAAGCGATTGCACATATCGCTGTTCCTTTACTTGGGGCCTTTATCGCAATTGCGCATGCGCGGCTTCTCGCGCATGCGCAAACGGACCTTCCCGTTCTTTGTGCTGTTCACACAACTGCGCATGTGCAGCTCCTTTTTCAAGATGGCTGCAAATCAAAACTGCCGTTTGTTGCTGCAAGCCTACCTTGTGGTGAGTTTTGGCGCCTTTTACCTTTTCTTCTTGCATCTTCCTCGTAAAATTCTTGGAATTTGTCTAGGACTGCCTGGAAGTCGCTCTTGTTTTGTATTTGAAGGTCTGGAAGATTTCAGCTGCTCTTGGACCCGCGATGGTAAGTAGAAGCTTTATTTTCCCTGCATTCGCCACGCCATCTACATCGGACGCTACCAGGTAGATCTCGAATCTCTGCCGGAAACAACGCCAGTTTTCACTGAGATTGCCTTGGTACCTGAGCTGCTGTGGAACCGGAGTCTCGAACATCATCTTGCCTGGCTGCGGTTGCTGGTTGTCACTGTTCGCTGAGTTGTAACTATATGGATTTAACAGTCACTCCTGAGTACCATGTTTTGTTATGCTCTTGACGTAGCATAAGCTGCTTTCTTGATGTGCACTCTAACAAAGGAAGGTTCAGACTTGGAGACAGCTTTAACACGTTTATTAAACTATTAACAATTCTCCGACGTGGATTCGACTCTCCTGTTAATCCTTCTACAGCTACTCAGAATGACGAACCAGTCACCCACGTGGTGGGTGTGATGTGTTTCAAATCAACCCCGTGTACACACTGAGTGTCTCCACTGGAAAGAGACTGAGCATGTGTGATGTGTCCTTTTATATGGGTTGGTGTAATGCCCTCCTGTGGTAGTGTCACCTCTATGTGTGTCGTGAATGTCCATTGGTCGTGTCCTATCTTACTGACCTATTGGTTGAGTGCCTGTGTGTCATGTCTCTGGTGCTCCCTCCAGTGTCTATCTAGTCTACGTGTATTTACATTAACCCCGTGTGTATTTACAGTGATGCATATAACCCCAGAGTTAGGAGGAGAGTTAGAGGATGGTCTCTGGGCAGATGCGTTGAGAAGAGTCAACGCGTCCACAACATGTGCCAGGCTCAGCCTGATACAATTCAAGGTTCTGGACATGCCCGATGCTTAGGGGATTCTGGCAGGGATTTGTGGACATCATGTCCAAAGTATTGAGAACAAGGGTGGCGCCGAGTCCAGAGGTGGCGATTTTCGGGGTGTCGGAGGATCTGGGATTCCAGGAGGAGAAAGAGGCAGACGTTCTGGCCTTTGCCTCTCTTGTAGCCCGGAGCCAGATATTATTAGCTTGGAGCGACTCAAAGCCCTCGAAGTCAGAGACCTGGCTAACTGACGGGGCTAGTGTTCTCTGCCAGGAGGAAATAAAGTTCGCCTTGAGAGGGTCGATGTTAGGGTTCGTCCGGAGGTGGCAGCCGTTCGTCAACTTCTTTAGGAAAAATTAACCGTCAGCAGAAGGGGGTGGGGGGCTGTGGGGGTAGTTTAGTGTAGAGTAGGAGGCTAGAAAAGGTGGGACCTGTGAGAGAGGAAGACGGCTTTTGCACTATGTTTATAATTGTATGTACACTGTTCCTTCTGTTACTGTTATAAAACCATAAATACCTCAATAAAATGTTTATTAAAAAAAGATGTTTACTGTGGGTTTATAAAGTGTTAACTGGTTTCATAAATAAACATTGTTTTAATTTAAAAGTACTGTAGATCTTTGTCGCATCACACCTAGAAAGTAAGCCCGTGTGTTCCCCATGTTATGGGCTAGTGGTTTAGAGTGTATCATGGAGTTCATCTGACCCACAACTTTTAATAGATTGTGGTATGGGGAGCACAGGGCCCACTCTACAAGTGTGATACTTCAGAAATGGACAAGTATTTTTTAAAACAGCAAAACAATGTTTATTCTAAGAACTCAAGTTAACCTTTCTAAACCAAACAGTGAACATCTCAGCAATCAGTAAATCAAATACACCCCCCAAAGAATACAACACGAAGTAATCTGTAAGCTGTCCTTTTAATACCCAGAAGACTTAACAAACCTTTAAACAGAAACACATCAGGTTAAAGTCACTACAGTTATGAGTTTAAATCACCAGGATCGATTTACAGTCCTTAGATTACAGAGAGAGATTCATACACCTTCTGGCTGTGACTGCAGCTATCCAGCTCTGAAAACAAAACCAAAAAGACCCAGACTCAACCTTTTCTCAAAGTGAAACTAAAAAACAGAACCAGAGCTCAGCTCCACCCACACTCTGACATCACTGCAGTAACATGAGCAACCAAACATTTCTTAAAGCGACATTCTCATGACACCTCCCCAAGAAAAAAAAACCATCAACTTCAAGATGGTTTCATTTTTCACCTTTTCACCATCCTTTAAGAAATGTACACAGTAAATATATTTTATCATTTAAAAAAACAACACACGCAAACAGGTATAATAATATAGTCCATTTTTTTTTTGTTCTTCTTCCTCCAACTGAAATCCTTCTCGATTGACAGCCCCTTTGAACAAGAAGGTCTCTGCACGATCCCTCCATTTCTCTACGCCTCGGCATTTCTCTTTAAAGTCAGATACTTTAGTTCAATCTGATCACAGAGTCCGTTGTAATTCTCCAAAACATGCACATTGGTTATCACAGCCTTCAGGCAGTCAAATGCCTGTTGAAACTCCACTGTCCATTGAACTTTTGATGTTTCTTCAGCAAGTCAATCAGTGGAGCAATCACGCCACAAAACCTTTGCACAAATGTTCGATCAAAATCACTCGTGCCAAGAAATCACATTATGTCCCTTCGTCTTGAGGGTATTGGAAACTCCTCAAGGAAAGTGACTTGGGCTTTACCAAATTCACTTTTGGCTAGGTTTATCACCAAACCCGCCTTCTGAAGTCGATCGAACAACTCCATCAGATGTTTAAACTGTTCTTTCCATGTCGGGCTGAAAATTATCAGATCGTCGATGTATACCGCACAATTGGGTAACCTGAAACAACTTTGTTAGTTAACCGTTGAATGTGGATGGAGCGTTTTTCATGCCAAATGGCATAACTTTGAATTGGTATATACCATCTGGAGTCACAAAAGCTGAAATCTCCTTCGCCCTTTTGGATAAAGGTACCTGCCAGTAACCTTTAAGTAAATCCAGTTTGGAAATAAAAGCTGATTGTCCCACTTTCTCAATGCAATCCTCCAAACGTGGGATAGGATAAGAGTCCGTTCTTGTAACTGCATTAACCTTTCTATAGTCCACACACAACCGTTGGGTACCGTCTGGTTTAGGCACCATCACTATGGATGAGCTCCATTGGCTGCAACCCACTTCAATTATGCCATTTTTAAGCATACTCTCAATCTCTTTGTTAACCTGTGCCAATTTCAAAGGGTTAAGTCTATATGGATGTTGTTTGTTCGGAACAGCATCTCCCACATCTACATCATGTATAGCCATTTTAGTACTTCCCAATTTATCTCCACAAACTTGCCCATGTGATATCAATAACTCTTTCAGGTAAGTTTGTTTTTCCTCTGGAAGATAACTCAACAATTTATCCCAATTTTTAAGAACATCCTAATTTTCTAATTTAATTTGAGGTATGTCAAATTCACAGTCATCTGGATTTGGTTCATCACTTTGAGATAGAATCATTGAAACCTCCTCCTTTTTCTCTCCTTCACTTTCAAAGTACCTTTTAAGCATATTCACATGACACACTCGGTGAGTCTTCCTTCGATCTGGTGATTTTACCACATAATTCACCTCACTTAATTTCCTTTCAATTTGATAAGGTCCACAAAACCTTGTTTTTAAAGGTTCACCTCCCACTGGTAACAACACTAAAACGCTATCTCCACTAGCAAAACTATGAACTTTGGATTTCTTGTCCGCTACCCGTTTCATCACATGTTGTGCAACTTTTAGATGCTGTCTAGCCAATTCACCTGCTCTATTTAATCGTTCCCTCAAGTTTGACACGTAATCCAATAATGTAATTTACGATTTCTCACTCACCAATTTGTCCTCAATCAATTTAAGTGGTCCTCTTACCTCATGACCAAAATTAATTCAAAAGGACTAAATTTGGTTGACTCATTAGGTGCATCCCTAATTGCAAACAGTACGAATGGAATTCCTTTATCCCAATTCTCTGGATAATCTTGACAATAAGCCCTCAACATAGTCTTTAATGTCTGATGCCACCTTTCTAACGCTCCCTGCGATTCTGGATGGTACGCAGTTGATTTCAATTGTTTCATTCCTAAACTATCCATAACTTCTTTGATTAACCTGGAGGTAAAATTTGATCCTTGATCCGATTGTATTTCTGTGGGTAGTCCATATCTAGTAAAGAATTGAACTAACTCCTCCACAATCTTTTTAGCTGTAATATTACGTACTGGAATGGCCTCTGGAAACCGAGTAGACACATCCATTATCGTCAAAAGATATTGATTCCCACTTTTCGTTTTAGGAAGCGGTCCTACGCAATCAATTAGGACCCTTGTAAAAGGTTCCTCAAATGCTGGAATGGGTATTAAGGGCGCTGGTTTTATCACTGCTTGAGGTTTCCCTATCACTTGACATGTGTGACATGATTGACAAAATTTAACTACATCTTTATGTAGTCCAGGCCAATAAAAATGTTTCTGGATTTTAGCTTGAGCTTTCCTTATTCCCAAATGACCTCCAACTGGTACCTCATAGACAACTTGCAACACCTCCTTTCTATACCCTACCGGCAATACTACTTGATGAACTTCTGCCCACTTTTCATCCGCCTGCATATGTAAAGGTCTCCATTTTCTCATCAAGGCATCACTTTTACGGTAATAACACTCTGGTATACACTCAGATTCCTCTTCCGCGTATGCTTTCTGATACATCCGTTTTATTTCTATATTTTTCTGTTGTACCTCTGCCAATTTTCCTGAACTAAAAATATCCGCCTCATCCTCCACCTGGTTCTTGTTCATTTTCAACCATCTGATCAAAAATCGTTTCTGATAATGGCACTTCAACTTCACTCTTTGATTTCTCCTCTTGTCTGAACCTGTGACTTTGCGACCTTGTTACTACACAATCCGGAAAAATCCCAGGATATTCGTCCTTCAACACTTTAGTTGTCTGATTTTCCACTGGCTTATCAACCATAGTAGGCATCACTCCCACCTGCGATCCAGCCAAGATAAACTGTATTCCTGGACAAGATAGTTTCTCTATTGCTCCTACTACCACTTCACCACTCTTCATTGGACTTTCCAACCTTACCTTATATAATGGAACACTACTCCTCTCACCCTGAATTCCACATATTACCACCTTTTCTGGCAATATTCTTCCCAAACTACATAACTCCTCATCTCTTACCATTAAAGATTAACTAGCTCCCGTATCTCTTAAAATTGCGACTTCTTTACCTGCTCCTCCTGATACACGAGTAAACTTTACCCACACAAGTAAATTCTTTAAAGAGACCTGGCACCTTCTTATCAATCACCTCTTGATCAGGCTGTACAATCATTTGCACCTCCTTCGCTTCACTTGGGCTTTCCTTTATCACTTACAAACCCCACTGTCTTATCCTGTTTTACCACATCAGCCTTCCCAGTGCTTTTCTTCAACCACCAACACTGTGACTTTACATGGCCTAGTTTATTGCAGTCAAAACATTTGAAACTTTTCATGTCTCTTCCACCCTCCTGGATTTCTTTTTTAATCTGAGGTCCACTCTCCGTATTATCGCCCATCAGATCACCTTTGCCTCTACCATTTGAGTGTTTCTCATGTCCCCAGTTTCTATCCCTCACAGGCTGAAACTGATGTTGGAAACCAAGCTTTGATTTATGAACTAATTCATAATCATCTGCCATTTCTGCTGCTAATCTCGCAGTTTTAACCCTCTGCTCTTCCAAATGAGTTCTCACTCTATCAGGAATTGAATTTTTAAACTCCTCCAAAAGTATAATTTCTCTGAGAGCTTCATATGTTTGGTCTATTTTTAAAGCCCTTATCCACCTATCAAGATTACTCTGTTTGAGCCTTTCAAACTCCATGTATGTTTGACCAAATTCTTTCCTTAAATTTCTAAACCTTTGTCTGTAAGCTTCAGGCACTAGTTCATATCCACCCAAGATGGATTTTTTTCACCTCCTCATACGTCCCAGATACCTCCTCCAGTAGTGATGCAAACACTTCGCTACCTATCAGCTTTGTTTGAATCAATAATGCCCACATGTCCTGTGGCCATTTCATTTGTTTAGCCACCCTCTCAAATGCAATGAAAAAGGCTTCTACCTCCTTCTCGTCAAACCTTGGCAATGCTTGGATATATTTAAATAGATCCCCACCATGCCTTCAACATTGACGCTTTCTCACTATCCTCATCACTATCATCCAGCTGTACGTTTCCCTTTACGTCTGCCAATTTTAACTGACTGTTTCATGGCCATTTTCTGAAGTTCAAACTCTCTCTCTTTATCTTTTTCCCTGATCTGTATCTCCCTTTCTCTTTCTTTCTGTTCAGGTAGGGCTATTCTTTCTTTTCTCCTTTCTTCTCTCTCTTTTTCCTCTCTTTCGTATTCAAGCTACTTTAATTCTTTCTCATGTTCCATTTGTTTAAGTTGTAACTGAATTTTTGCCATTTTCAATGAGTCAAACTGTATCTCAGGCAACTTTAAATGCTTAGCCACCACCATAATTACCTCATCTTTTCGCATTTTGTCAGGTAATGTTAACTGCAATGTTTTTGCCAAGTCTAACAGTCTGCTTTTAGTCTCCGTCTGTAAGGTACCGCGTGTGACCGTCTCCACCCCCAAAAACGTCAGAGCCTCTGGAAGAGCCATTCTCCACAACACACTCCCTACTGGCTAGAATACCACACCTGAAGAGCAACCACCAATATGCTGACCCCTCACAGTCTTTAAGTTCACTAAGCTAATCCAATAGATAGACTTTTATCCCCCTCAACCCACCAATTGTTATGGGCCAGTGGTTTAGAGAACCCCAAAGTGTATCATGGAGTTCACCTGGCCCACAACTTTTAATAGATTGTGGTATGGGGAGCACAGGGCCCACTCTACAAGTGTAATACTTCAGAAATGGACAAGTATTTTTTAAAACAGCAAACAATGTTTATTCTATGAACTTAAGTTAACCTTTCTGCAACAAAGTGAACATCTCAGCAATCAGTAAATCAAATACACCCCCCAAAGAATACAACACTAAGTAATCTGTAAGCTGTCCTTTTAACACCCAAAAGACTTAACAAACCTTTAAACAGAAACACATCAGGTTAAAGCCACTGTTGTTATGAGTTTAAATCACCAGGATCGATTTACAGTCCTGAGATTACAGAGAGAGATTCATACACCTTCTGGCTGTGACTGCAGCTATCCAGCTCTGAAAACAAAACCAAAAAGACCCAGACACACCCAACCTTTTCTCAAAGTGAAACTAAGAAGCAGAACCAGCGCTCAGCTCCACCCACACTCTGACATCACTGCAGTAACATGAGCAGCCAAACATTTCTTAAAGCGACATTCTCATGACACCCACAACCACAATCTGTTAAAAGTTGTGGGTCAGGTGAACTCCATGATACACGTTGGGGTTCTCTCAACCATGGCCCATAACACACAATGTATATCGTCATCTGTAAATACCTATTCACCAACATTCCGACCTGCCTCAAACCTTTGCCTGAAGGATGTTATGGATGGACTGGGTGTAAAGGGAGTGCCAGGTGGGGGGTGTGGGTGTTGGAGGATGGTTCGGGGTAGGGTCCCCAGGACACTTGAACGTTCCACCTGTGGTTACGCTCAGCAGGAAGCTGGGAACATGGCCAGAAGCGTGAGGCCACCTTGTATGACATCTTACCCAGTGAGTGTCCCGTCACCGCTCACCCTCTCCAGAATCCATCCATCAACGCCCCCCCACCCCATCCGCCCACCCTGCACCCCCACCCACCCAAAGGATATACGAAATGGAATGGCCAGCACATGCAGGGATTACCCGGGCAGACAGTGGAGTGCGGTGCTATAGGCAGGAGTCAGACATTGTCAAACGCTGAGGATCACCAGAGCTCATCTCACAGCAAGTCATCATCATCCTCCGTCCCGTGGACAAGACTCGCAGTGCTGCAAGCCCAGCGCTCCCAGTTCTTCCTGGACATCTCCTCATCCTCCTTGTCAGATGGGGCCTGATTTTCCTCCTCCAGTATATCCCCCCTCTGCTGCGTGATGTTGTGCAGTATGCAACAGGCCAGCATGATGCTGAAGATTGCCGGAGAACTATACTGGGGAACTCCACCGAGCTGTCCGGCATCGGAAGTACATCTTGAGGAGGCCGATGCACCGCTCAATGACGATCCTGGTTGCTGCATGGGCGTCGTTATAACAGGTCTCCACATTAGTTTGCGGCCTCTGGACAGGCAACATTCGCCAAGGCCTCAGTGGGTAACTCTTGTCGCTGAAGAACCATCACCTCACCCGAGGGAGCGCCTCAAAAGTGCCGGGAACCTTAGAGATGTCAGCGTCCTGCATGTTAACCTGGATATTGAGCCCAGGCATGCATGATGTGCAGCTGGTGGTCCCACACCAACTGCACATTCAGGGAGTGGAGGTCCTTCCTCTTAGTGAAGGGCACCCCCTGATGAGCCATTCTCGTAGGGGTACAGGTGTGCCATCAATCACCCCCTGGACCTGATTGGACCATAACATAATCAAATTTGGATAAATTACATTCAGACACCCAGATTAAAGAACACTTTGATGTGTTAGGCAGGTAGGTTCAATATGGACTGCACTCGATGCAGGGAAGCTAGAAACAGACGTCTAACACTGGAGAAGATCCAACACTGTTTTATTCAACGATAGAATTTGTATACATATTCAGCTGTGGGTCGACACTATACTGAACTGACTGGAGACCTTGTAGTAGCCTGACCAGACTTACTAGCTACCGCATGGTGTTTGCACTTGCTAGCTCGTGGACTCTCGACTGTCTCACTGGCTGGGTCCCGAGAGAGCGGGAAACCTAGTGCCCTCTGGCTTTATGGTGGTAGTGTCCTGTCTGGTGATTGGCTGCATCGTGCCGTGTGCTCACTGGTCATCCTGTGTGTCAATCATTGCCTGTCTGCACTTCATTATATACATGAGTGGATATTATGACATTTCCCTCCCCTATTTTTTAGATAAATAAATACTAAGGTGTGCGTGCGTATAGATATATATATGCCTGACTATATACAAAAGGTGTCTAAATGAATATATATACATAGGAAGGTGTCAATGGTGCAAACAAAACAATATTTACAGAGGTTAAATTGATGAAGTCACAAAATGTAGAAAAGTTCAGTCTACAGATTCAGTCTTTGTGGTGGGCGACAAATTCTTGTTGATCGCCACAGAGGTGGATCAGGAGCTGCCTGCACGTGGATAGGCGAGATCGCTGCCATCGCGGTGGTCGCATGGGCCGGCAGGATTGCTGGTAGATCGGTGGCCTCGTGGCAGGGTACGTCCGGAGGAAGCATCGTAGGCGGCGGGGCACTTCGGTCATGTAGCGGGCGTGGAACTCTTCGCAGTGCCCGTCTGTTGCGCCGTAGCAGGGAGCCATCGGCCATGTGGTCAAGGAACGATCTTGGGGCCACTTGTTTGATCACAACAGCTGTGGCTGACCAGCCGCCCTGAGGCAACTAGACACGAACATGATCAGTTGGGGCCAGCTCGGATAGATCCGTGGTATGAGCATCGTATGTGGCCTTCTGTTGGGCCCGTGACTGCTGCATTTTCTGTAAGACCATGAGGTGGTTAGGTCTGGAACATGGATGGCTGGAACTGTGGTCCTCAAATTCATGAGCATCTGCGCTGGAGACAACCCAGTGGACAGTGGGGTTGCCCTGTATGCCAGCATCGTCAGGTTGAAGTCGGAGCCTGAGTCTGCAGCTTTGCACAGCAACTGCTTTACAATACGGACTCCTTTCTCGGCCTTCTCGTTTGACTGCGGGTAGTGGGGACTGGAGGATACGTGACGGAAGTTGTAGGACTGTGCAAAATCAGACCATTCCTGGCTGTAAAAGCAAGGACCGTTGTTGCTCATTACCGTGAACGGAATCCCATGCCTGGCGGACGTTTCTTTGCAGGCTTTGATTACCGCCTTCGACTTGAGGTCGGACAGTTTCACCATTTCTGGGTAACTGGAGAAGTAGTCGACCAGGAGTACGTAGTCGCGTCCCTTGGTGTGGAAAAGGTCGACACCTACTTTGGACCACGGAGAGGTCACGATCTCGTGCTGTTGCAGCGTTTCCTTGGGTTGAGCTGGTTGAAACTTCTGACAGGTAGGGCAGTTGAGGACTGTGTCGGCAATGTCCTGGCTGATGCCTGGCCAATAGAACGCCTCCCGAGCTCTGCGTTGGCATTTCTTGACCCCAAGGTGACCCTCATGGAGTTGGCCCAGCACCAGAGCCCGCATGCTCTGAGGAATTACGATACTGTCGAGTTTCAGAAGGATTCCCTCCACCACCGTCAGGTCGTCTTTTACGTTATTGAACTGGGGACATTGTCCCTTCTGCCAGCCATTGGTAAGGTGCTGCATCACACGCTGCAGCAGAGGATCCTTGGCCGTCTCCTCACGAATTTGGACCCCCGTTCGTCAGAGGCCGGAAGGTTGGTGGCTTCTATATGGCAGATGAAGTCACTTTGTTCACACGGTGTGGTAATGGACCTGGATAGGGCATCTGCAATGATCAGCTCTTTGCCTGGCGTGTAGACAAGTTCGAAGTCATAGCAGCGTAGCTTAAGAAGAATTCGCTGTAACCAAGATGTCATGTCATTTAAATCCTTCTGGATTATATGGACTAGAGGCCTGTGGTCTGTTTCTACCGTGAATTTTGGCAGGCCGTAAGCGTAGTCGTGAAACTTGTCTATCCCTGTCAGGAGGCCCAGACACTCCTTCTCAATCTGAGCGTACCGTTGCACAGTGGGTGTCATGGCCCTGGAGGCATACGCCACTGGAGCCCAGGACGAGGAGTCTTCTCGCCCCAATGCCGTCCTGGCTTGCATCAGTCAATATCTTGGTTTCTTTTGTTGGGTCGAAGAACGCTAGAACCGTGGCTGTGGTGAGCTTTGCTTTTAGCTCACACCATTCCTCTTCATGCGTGGGCAGCCACTGGAATTCCGTCGACTTCTTGACGAGATGGTGGAGGGCCTTGGTGTGGAATGCCATATTGGGAATGAATTTTCCGAGGAAGTTGACCATCCCGAGGAAGCGGAGGACCGCCTTCTTGTCCTCTGGGGTCTCCATGGCGTTGATCGCTGAGACCTTGTCGGCATCTGGCCGCACGCCCTGTTGCGAGATGTGGTCACCCAGGAGCTTAATATCCAATTGACCAAATGAGCACTTGGCCCTGTTGAGCTGGAGACCATGTTCATGAATTCTCTGGAATACCTTCTTGAGGCGAGTGATGTGTTCCTGGGGCGTTGTGGACCAGATAATTACGTCGTCAACGTATACTCGCACCCCCTCGAAGCCCTCCATCATCTGCTCCATGATGCGGTGAAATACTTCGGAGGCAGATATGATCCCAAAAGGCATCCGGTTGTAGCAATAGTGACTGAACGGGGTGTTGAACGTGCACAGCTTGCGACTGGACGCGTCCAACTACATTTGCCAAAAACCCTTGGAGGCGTCCAGCTTAGTAAAGAATCTGGCATGAGCCATCTCACTGGTCAACTCTTCACGTTTTGGTATTGGGTAATGCTCCCGCGTGATGTTGCGGTTTAGATCCTTAGTGTCAATGCAAATGCGAAGCTCCCCTGACGGCTTCTTAACGCAGACCATGGAGCTGACCCAGTCTGTTGGCTCTGTGACCTTCGATATGATGCCTTGGAGGTCCTGTAATTGCTTCTTCAAATGATCCTTGAGGGGTGCCGGCACACGGCGTGGTGCAAGAATTACAGGGGTGGCGTTCGGCTTGAGCAGGATTTTATATCGGTATGGGAGCGTGCCCATTCCATCGAACACGCTGTGGTACTGCGTGATAACGTCATCTATGTCGGCTTGCAAGTTTCCTCAGGCGAGGTCGTCGCTGGTGATGATGACATGGTGTGGATTCGCTGAACCAGGTTCAGGAGCTTGCAGGCTCGAGCATCGAGCAGGGACGCTCTGTCAGGCCCGATAATTTCAAACCGCAGTATTGCCTTGATCGCCTTGTTGGATACCCCTAGTTGACAGGGGCCACTGGCAGCTCTAGCATTGCCATTGTAGTCAAGGAGCTGGCAGGCGGGTGGAAGAATGCTTGGTCTGGCGCGGATGGTGTAGAGATCGGATTTTGAGATGAGGCTCGCTGATGCGCTGGTGTCCAGTTTAAATCAGATGCGAGCCTTGTTAACTGTGAGGACAGCACACCACTTGTCGTCGGGATCCACGCTGAGGATCGAGAGGCGTTTCGCCATTGTGGTGGAAGGCAGCGCATGTGTAGTTATGTGCCCATCCGGTATGGGGACTTGAGGCACTCAGCATTAGGGTCTGTTGGGCTGTCGGGATCGGAATCTGGCATGCCTTGTATTGAGTGGACACTTCTGCGCCGCAACTGGGATCGCTGGCTGCTGAGCGGTGGAGCAGATCTGCAAAGGGCTGCGTAGTGGCCAAGCTTGCCACACTGTAGACACCGGCGTCCTTTTGCCGGACATTGCCGCTTTAAAGGGGCGGAGCCACAATTTGGACACGTCATGACGCCGACATCAGCGCGTTCCGTGCGCCATCGTGCATGCGCAGAGCGGTCGGTCGACGTACTACGCACTTGCGCAGTCGGGTTGTCGGGCTCGTCGTCCACTCGGTCGTGGCGCGCATGCGCAGGTACCCGGCAAAATCGCGCGAAACGGCCACTCTCCTCGATGCTCAGGCCCTGTATTTGTGCAATGGCCTGCACCCGTTCCGCCTCGTGGGAGGCCAGCTTTGCAGTTTCTGCCGCCCTGATGTGGGAGTAACGATTCTTAGCATGCTCATGGACAACGCACGTCTCGATAGCAACAGAGAGGGTCAACTGTTTAACTTTCAGGGGCTGCTGTCAAAGGGAGTCGGAGTGGACCCCGAAAACGATCTGATCCCGGATCATGGAATCAGCCGTCGAGTCATAGTTACATGACTGCGCTAGGATGCAGAGATGGATCACGAAGGACTGAAAAGATTCATCCTTATCCTGAAGCCTCTGCTGGAAAACGTACCGTTCAAAGCTCTCATTCACCTCAATGCCACAGTGGCTGTCGAACTTCAGCAGGACTGTTTTGAATTTTGTTTTGTCTTCGCCGTCAGCGAACATAAGGGAGTTGTAGATGTGGATGGCGTGGTCCCCCGCAGTGGAGAGAAATAGTGCGATCTTCCTGGCATCCGATGCTGCTTCAAGGTCAGAGGCCTCGATGTACAAGAGGAACTTTTGCTTGAAGATTTTCCAATTGGCGCCGAGGTTGCCGGAGATGAGGGGCTGCGGAGGAGGCTGGATGTTTTCCATTTCACCGGATGGCTGCTTGCTGGTCAATGCTGATTCACTCGAGGTAGGTCCGTCAAGATCAGTATCACTCTGGTACCATGATGTGTTAGGCAGGTAGGTTCGATGTGGACTGCACTCGATGCAGGGTAGCTAGAAACAGACGTCTAACACTAGAGAAGATCCAACACTGTTTTATTCAACTGATATACATATTCAGCTGTGGGTCGACACTATACTGAACTGACTGGAGACCTTGGCCAGACTTACTAACTACCGCATGGTGTTTGCACTGTGCTAGCTCGTGGACTCGGACTGTCTCAGTGGCTGGGTCCTGAGAGAGCGGGAAACCTAGTGCCCGCTAGGCTTTATAGTGGTAGTGTCCTGTCTGGTAATTGGCTGTCCTGTGTTGTGTGCTTACTGGTCATCCTGTGTGTCAATCACTGCCTGTCTGCAACTCATTATATACATGAGTGGATATTATGACACACTTAGCAGACTAATCTGACAACTAAGATGGGCACAGTGATTGCCTACCTGCACGCCTTAACAAGCAAGGGTTGCAAGGTGCGTCGGAAGGTTCAGCAGATATCGCCATTTTGCGGCACAGCCCTCTCATCCTGTCACACTTTGTTCACCAAACTGCCAGAGAAAGAGAGCATGAAAAAGACCAAGGCATGACAGATTAAATTCAAGTTATTCTGAACACCGCATGCCAGGATCGGCGGAATGGTAGCACAATGGGTAGCACTGTTGTTTCACAGCGCCGGGGGCCTGGGTTCGATTCCTGGCTTGGGTCACTGTCTGTGCGGAGTCTGCACGTTCTCCCTGTGTCTGTGTGGGTTTCCTCCGGGAGCTCCGGTTTCTTTCCACAAATCCCGAAAGACGTGCTGTTAGGTGAATTGGACATTCTGAATTCTCCCTCCGTGTACCCGAATAGGTGCCGGAGTGTGGCGACTAGGGGATTTTCACAGTAACTTCATGTGTTCATGTAAACCTACTTGTGACAATAATAAATAAACAAATGGCCAAATTTCAGATCTGTACTCAGGATATCAAGAGGATAGTATAATAGATTTAGAAAGGGATGTAATTAAAATGATCTCAATAACCAAGGAATAATAGACTGTTAGCGCGATTTAACGGGAAAACAGAGACCCATTTTGGGTGTATTTAGCCTGTAGCGCCGAGACCGACCCCGCTTTCAAATGGGGCTTCTGTTTTTGCCTCGGTGAGGAACGCCCTGCCAAGGCTGCATTTACCTTCATTTCTGGGTGGCATTGGCAAGGTGCCAGGCTGGCAGCGGGAATGCCAGGGTATCACCCTATTCAGAGCCCAACCACCCATTGGCTTCCGATGGCCTGGGAGACGCCCCCCAAGTGCCTTTCTGCCTGGTCCACGTTTGTGTGGACCAGTACTAAATGGTGCCTTGTTGAGGTGGGTGAGATCCAGATTGCGGCATCAAGCGAGAACTTGTTAGATCTCGTGAGGCATTTAGAGCATCGCAAACCTTGCAAGAGGTCTCTCGCATGATTAAATGGACTTGTCGCATCACAGAGTCAGGCACGACGAGGCCGTTCATTGCGCCTCCTATGTAAAAGTCCCCAGTCACCCTCCGTAAATTTGAACCTATCCAAAGCCCTGCTGTTCAGACCGTAACTCACACCATCCCCCGTCATGCCTGTGCTCCTTGACCCACATCGACTCCCGTTCCGGCAATACCTCAGTTTAATCATTCTAAGAATATAAAACATGGGAGCAGGCTTCATCCTTTTTTTCAAATTCTGTCCTCTTTGACAGCCTACTGCGCTTTTCCAATTCTGTCTTCCTGTGCCTCCTTAACTTTCCTTGACCCACCCTTAGCAGCTATGCTTTTGACAGCAATTTGACAATGCCCCTGTGCAGGATATTGGGATGTTTTAAATTACTAACACTATTTATGCAACAAGTTAAACTGCATCAACTAATGCAGCACTGGAATCAGTTCTAAGAGGTGTGAGTGGACTCCAGTTTTGTAATGGCCACAAACATGTTGGTCTGGCATAAGCAGGTACCTGAACAAAACTCTTGTGCACCAGCATGTGGCTCTGTGCATGCTGATTATGTCAGCAGAGGACAGAGCCACATGTGAATATAAATGGGGTAAACTGAGTTTAGAGGCTTGACAATGAGTCCCAATGGAGGTAGGCCATGTATGGATGCTAATAAGGTGATGTGAAGCCAAAGATAATCACATGGACGTGTTTGACTGTGAAAGGAATGATGGAATCAGATCAGGATGGGGGTGAGGGGGCAGATGCTGACATCAATGAATTTCCCTTTGTGTGGATAGGAAGAATGTGTTGTATACCCAGAATATTGCAGTTTTAATCTTGCTTTCATTGTTGTCACACATTCATTTATCTTTAAGTTACCGTTCATTTCAAATGTATTCACACAATCTTAATGTAATCCATCTGAGAGAGAAAAAAAACATAATTAGGTTAGGTTTGTCGCTGCAGAGGAAGCAATGAGACAGCTACCACCCTAACATGTCGAATGTGATTCACAGCACAATGCTAAAAAGAGAGAAAAAAAATCACAACCACCGTAACGTCTGGGAGAAAAGCTTTCACAATCACTCTAGCGCCATACTATGATCTGGAGTCATTCAGGGCTGACATCTCTGAATGTTATTATTCTGATTGATGAAATCAAAATGTAATTCCCTTCAGCACTGCAAGATGGGTATTGAGAAGCAGAGCAGATGTATTGTAGCTAATCAGACAGGGACCCAGCAGGATAACTAGGATCTGCACCAAGATACAGACTGTATTCATTTTCTTTCAGCCACTTTTAATTACACACTGTTCCTTGCTCCTTTGTTTTATCTAGGATCAAATTTTCATTTTGTGTGTTGAGCTTTTGTTCATTTTCCTGCATTAATTTTGTTTTAGTAAGCGATAATAGACGTTTAAATTAATTAATACATTTTAACTTTCTTTATCATACCCTATAGTTATTTCAACATGAGAATCAAGTTCTCTCATCAAAGATTATTCATAAGATGAAACGCGATCAAATGTCAGTATTACAAGTGATACAAACTGACATTCATTAATTACAGTCTCCAAGTAATAGTCACAGCATTTCAACACTGAACCCCTTTGGCATGGTTATTTTCAACAGTCTTGTACAAGGAGAATCTAAATATTATTGTGCATCCCACGCACATTAACAAACAATTCATGTTAGCATCTCATCCAATTTTAAGCCAAGGCTTGAAGCCCCCAGATGGTTTAGCTTGCATGCAAAGATCCTGCTCATCACAGCTTAATACTACCAATCGTAAACATTCCAGATCAGACAAGGGTTGCTCTCCATTCCACTGTCCACCCCAACCAGTTGCAAACTGCGCAGCGATTTTAAGAACATGAGAATCCAGAGAAAAGCAGGTGCAATTCAAACATGAACTTCTTATTTCTTCCTCTCCCAGCCCCGGGATGGTCTCAAGTTTTCTAACTCGGTTAAAAACCTGCCCAAACTGTGCAGCCAGATAAACGAACCACCACATAGTTGGGAGACGACCTGAACTGCTTTGCGGCATTGCATGAGTGAGAAATGACATATATTCTCACAGCAGATCATTTCCACCTCTCCAAGACAAACATTTTGAAGTGTCATGCGATAAGAACCAAGATTGAGGTGTTAGCTGTTGCTCTGTGATCACATTCGCACCAGAGCCAGAAGATTGTGTGTTCAAGTCTACTCCAGGGAATTGAGCAACATAATCGAAGCTGACACCACAGTGTGGCACTGAAGCTGCTCTCCGGGAGGAGGTGTATCTTTTGGGTGAGATGGTAAACTGAGACGTTAAGAAATGTTTCCGAAGCATTCTTCTCAATGGCCCGGCTCTGGTTTTAAGTGTATATCTCCTCGTGCTATACACCCCCACCAGTAAAAGTAACTTTCTATCATAAAGAGCATCAGGTTCAGAATGTGAGCCGTTGTAAAATCTAACCATTGAAAGTACGAGTCCCTCAGTAAAACATCGCAATACCCTTTATAAAGAGCTGGTTTAGCTCAGTGGGCTAGACAGTTGGTTTGTGATGCAGAACAAGGCCAGCAGCGCAGGTTTAAATCCCGTACCAGGTTACTCAAACAGGCGCTGGAATGTGGCGACTAGGGGCTTTTCACAGTAACTTCATACTTGTGACAATAAAAAGGTTATTATTATTATTGTCAGCATTAGAGGGACAAGGCAGGGGAAGGATGTAAGTTAATTGCTCAATCGGAGAGCCGATGCACACGAGGGGCCAAATGTCCTCCTTTTGCACTACAACAATTCCGTGACTCTGAGACGGCACTTTGCTTGTGCAAATGCAACACCAACTTTCAAAAGGGAGTTGTGTATACTCGAAAAGCAAAGACTTGTCCGGTGAAAGAGAAGTGACAGGGTTAAATTGGCTAGTTCTTTTTTTAAAGTATTTTTATTCAAAATGTTTAACATTTTCACATTTAAAGCACACAATAGTACAAATTAAAACCAACACCAAACCACCCCCCCCACAGCTGACGGTAACCAGCTCCTTGAAATGTAGTATAAACAAACCCCATCTCTTATGGAACCCCTCACTCGCTCCCCTCTCAGAGACATTTCACCTTTTCCTAGTACAAGAACTCCATTAAATCTCCCAGCCACACTAAGGCACGGGGTAGAGAAACTGACCCCCACCCCAACAGTACCTGCTTGCGAGCGATCAACAAGGCGAAGACTAAAACATTGTCCCCGCTCCCATCCGCAACTCCAACACCCCGACTATGGCCCCCAGGGGACTGGACTCTAAATCCATGTGCAGGATCGCCGACATGATGCGGAAGAACGATCTCCAAAATTTCTCCAACTTCGGGCAGGAGCAGAACATATGTACACGATTGGCTGGGCCCCTCCCACTGCTCATAAATATCCTCCACCCCCTCAAACAACCGGCTCATCCTCGACTTGGTCAGATGCATCCTATGCACTATATTTATCTGTATGAACCCCAGCCTCAGTGCACGAGGTTGAAGCATTCGCCTTCCGCAGTACCTCACACAACAGCTCCTCCTCCAGCGCCATCCCCAACTCCTCCTCCCACTTAGCCTCAACCCCTCCAGAGACGCCATATCCTCCCCCAAAATCCTCCCATAGATCGCCGAGGTGAGCCCTCCTCCAGCCCCATCACTGACAGCACCCCCTCCAGCAACAAGAACGGCGCTGCCAGCGGAAAAGTTGGAAAAATCTTTTTCGTAAAATTCCGCACCTGCATGTACCCAAACCCCCCCTGCAGGATTCCAAACTTCTCCCCCAGCTCCTCCAAACCCACAAATCGCCCTTCTAAAAACAAGTCCTTTATTTCCATCAACCCTCACTCCTCCCATCCCTGGAACCTAGCGTCCATCCTCGCTGGCTCAAACCCATGGTTCCTTCGGATCAACATCAATTTCGACCCCTCCCCCAACCTAAAGTGCTGACGAAATTGCCCCCATATTTTCAGTGTGGCCACCACCACCGGACTCCCTGAGTATTTCCCTGGGGCAAATGGCAGCGGCGCCGTTGCCACGACACACAACCTTGATCCCTTACAACCTGACCCCCAAAGCCTCCATCTCCCTCCTCCAGCCCTCACCTTCTCAGCATTCACCGCCCAATAATCGTACAACAGGTTTGGAAGGGCCAAGCCCACCGACTGTCGCCCTCTCTGAAGTACCATCCTCCTAATTCTTGCCACCTTCCCTGCCCACACAAATGATGAGATCAACCTATTCACCCCCACAAACAACGATTTCGGCAAAAAAGACTGGGAGGGTCCCTGGATTTGAATTATTGTCATATGAACCGAGGTACAGTGAAAGGTATTGCTCTGTGTACAGTCCAGACAGATCGTTCCATACATTAAAAAAAAGTAGGACATACGATAAATACACAATGTAACTACATAGACAGACATCGGTTGAAGCATACGGAGTGTGGTGTTACTCAGTAGAGAAGATGTGTGGAGAGATCAGTTCAGTTCATAAGAGGGTCATTCAGAGCCTGGTATCAGTGGGGAAGAAGCTGTTTTTGAATCTGTTAGTGCGGGTTCTCAAACGTTTGTACCTTCTGCCCGATGGAAGAGGTTAGAAAAGAGAATAACCCAAATGGGAGGAGTCTTTCATTATGCTCGCTGCTTTCCCAAGGCAGCAGGAGGTATAGACAGAGTCAATGGATGGGAGGCGGTTTCGCGTCATGCACTAGGCTGTGTTCACAACTCTGTAGTTTCTTATTGGCTTGAGCCAAGTAATTGCCATACCAGGCTGTGATACAGCCAGATAGAATGCTTTCTTTTTTTTAATAAAATATTTTATTGAAAATTTTTGGTCAACCAACACAGTACATTGTGCATCCTTTACACAATATTATAACAACACAAATAACAATGACCTATTTTATAAACAGAAAATGAATAAATAATAAGTAACAAAAATGAAAACTAACCCTAATTGGCAACTGCCTTATCACAAGTAACACTCTCCAAAAATATAATTTAACAGTCCAATATATAATTATCTGTAGCAACGACCTATACATATTATACAGTATATATTAACAATCCTGAGAGTCCTTCTGGTTCCACCCCCACCCCCCACCCTCCTTCACCAACCCCCCCCCCCGATCCTGGGCTGCTGCTGCTGCCTTCTTTTTTCCATTCCATCTATCTTTCTGCGAGGTATTCGACGAACGGTTGCCACCGCCTGGTGAACCCTTGAGCCGACCCCCTTAGAACGAACTTAATCCGCTCTAGCTTTACAAACCCTGCCATGTCATTTATCCAGGTCTCCACCCCCGGGGGCTTGGCTTCTTTCCACATTAGCAATATCCTGCGCCGGGCTACTAGGGACGCAAAGGCCAAAACATCGGCCTCTCTCGCCTCCTGCACTCCCGGCTCTTGTGCAACCCCAAATATAGCCAACCCCCAGCTTGGTTCGACCCGGACCCCCACTAATTTTGAAAGCACCTTTGTCACCCCCACCCAAAACCTCTGTAGTGCCGGGCATGACCAAAACATATGGGTATGATTCGCTGGGCTTCTCGAGCACCTCGCACACCTATCCTCCACCCCAAAAAATTTGCAGAGCCGTGCTCCAGTCATATGCGCCCTGTGTAATACCTTAAACTGAATCAGGCTTAGCCTGGCACACGAGGACGACGAGTTTACCCTGCTTAGGGCATCTGCCCACAGCCCCTCCTCGATCTCCTCCCCCAGCTCTTCTTCCCATTTCCCTTTTAGTTCATCTACCATAGTCTCCCCTTCGTCCCTCATTTCCCTATATATATCTGACACCTTACCATCCCCCACCCATGTCTTTGAGATCACTCTGTCCTGCACCTCTTGTGTCGGGAGCTGCGGGAATTCCCTCACCTGTTGCCTCGCAAAAGCCCTCAGTTGCATATACCTGAATGCATTCCCTTGAGGCAACCCATATTTCTCGGTCAGCGCTCCCAGACTCGCGAACTTCCCTTCCACAAATAGATCTTTCAGTTGCGTTATTCCTGCTCTTTGCCACATTCCATATCCCCCATCCATTCCCCCGGGGCAAACCTATGGTTGTTTCTTATCGGGGACCCCCCCAATGCTCCGGTCTTTCCCCTATGTCGTCTCCACTGTCCCCAAATCTTCAGTGTAGCTACCACCACCGGGCTCGTGGTGTAGTTCCTCGGTGAGAGCGGCAATGGGGCTGTCACCATAGCCTGTAGGCTAGTCCCCCTACAGGACGCCCTCTCTAATCTCTTCCACGCCGCTCCCTCCTCCTCTTCCATCCACTTACTCACCATTGAAATATTAGCGGCCCAATAATACTCACTTAGGCTCGGTAGTGCCAGCCCCCCCCTATCCCTGCTACGCTGTAAGAATCCCTTCCTCACTCTCGGGGTCTTCCCGGCCCACACAAAACTCATGATGCTCTTTTCAATCCTTTTAAAAAAAGCCTTTGTGAACACCACTGGGAGGCACTGAAACACAAAGAGGAATCTCGGGAGGACCACCATCTTAACCGCCTGCACCCTCCCTGCCAGTGACAGGGATACCATATCCCATCTCTTGAAATCCTCCTCCATTTGTTCCACCAACCGCGTTAAATTTAACCTATGCAATGTGCCCCAATTCTTGGCTATCTGGATCCCCAGGTAACGAAAGTCCCTTGTTACCTTCCTCAACGGTAGGTCCTCTATTTCTCTACTCTGATCCCCTGGATGCACCACAAACAACTCACTTTTCCCCATGTTCAATTTATACCCTGAATAATCCCCAAACTCCCCAAGTATTCGCATTATTTCTGGCATCCCCTCCGCCGGGTCTGCCACATATAGTAACAAATCGTCCGCATACAAAGATACCCGGTGTTCTTCTCCTCCTCTAAATACTCCCCTCCACTTCTTGGAACCCCTCAACGCTATCGCCAGGGGCTCAATCGCCAGTGCAAACAATAATGGGGACAGAGGGCATCCCTGCCTTGTCCCTCTATGGAGCCGAAAATATGCAGATCCCCGTCCATTCGTGACCACTATAGTCTTTGCCTCGAACATTACCCGCTTCTCCACTAATATAGCCACCCCCCTGTTTTTCGCATCTAGCCCCGAATGGAACACCTGCCCCACCCATCCTTTGCGTAGCCTAACCTGGTCTATCAGTTTCAGGTCCGTTTCCTGTAACATAACCACATTTGCCTTAAGTTTCTTAAGGTGTGCGAGTACCCGTGCCCTCTTTATCGGCCCGTTCAGCCCTGTCACGTTCCACGTGATCAGCCGGGTTGGGGGGCTTCCTACCCCCCCCCCCCCCCCCCCCCTTGTCGATTAGCCATCCCCTTTTTCCAGCTCCTCACCCGGTTCCCACGCAGCTGTATCTCCCCCAGGCGGTGCCCCCCCCCGCCCATCCCCTCCCATACCAGCTCCCCCCTCTCCCCAGCAGCAGCAACCCAGTAATTCCCCCCCGCTAGATCCCCCGCTAGCGTAATTACTCCCCCCATGTTGCTCCCAGAAGTCAGCAAACTCTGGCCGACCTCGGCTTCCCCCCGTGACCTCGGCTCGCACCGTGCGACACCCCCTCCTTCCTGCTTCTCTATTCCCGCCATGATTATCATAGCGCGGGAACCAAGCCCGCGCTTCTCCCTTGGCCCCGCCCCCAATGGCCAACGCCCCATCTCCTCCACCTCCCCCCCTCCCCCCATCACCACCTGTGGAAGAGAGAAAAATTACCACATCGCAGGATTGGTACATAAAACTCCTCTTTCCCCCCTTTTTAACCCCCCTCTTCGCCCCCCACATTCGCCCCACCACTTTGTTCAAACGTTCTTTTTAATAACCCACTCATTCCAGTTTTTCTTCCACAATAAAAGTCCACGCTTCACCCGCCGTCTCAAAGTAGTGGTGCCTCCCTCGATATGTGACCCACAGTCTTGCCGGTTGCAGCATTCCAAATTTTATCTTCTTTTTATGGAGCACCGCCTTGGCCCGATTAAAGCTCGTCCTCCTTCTCGCCACCTCCGCACTCCAGTCTTGATAAACGCGGATCACCGCGTTCTCCCATTTACTGCTCTGAGTTTTCTTTGCCCATCTAAGGACCATTTCTCTATCCTTAAAACGGAGGAATCTCACCACTATGGCTCTGGGAATTTCTCCTGCTCTCGGTCCTCGCGCCATCACTCGGTATGCTCCCTCCACCTCCAACGGACCCGCCGGGGCCTCCACTCCCATTAACGAGTGCAGCATCGTGCTCACATATGCCCCAACGTCCGCTCCCTCCGCACCTTCAGGAAGACCAAGAATCCTCAAGTTGTTCCTCCTTGCGTTATTCTCCAGTGCCTCCAACCTTTCCACACATCTTTTCTGATGTGCCTCATGCATCTCCGTCTTCACCACCAGGCCCTGTATGTCGTCCTCATTCTCGGCTGCCTTTGCCTTCACGACCCGAAGCTCCCGCTCCTGGGTCTTTTGTTCCTCCTTTAGCCCTTCGATCGCCTGTAGTATCGGGGCCAACAGCTCTTTCTTCATTTCCTTTTTGAGCTCTTCCACACAGCATTTCAAGAACTCTTGTTGTTCAGGGCACCATGTTAAACTGCCACCTTCCGACGCCATCTTGGTTTTTGCTTGCCTTCCTTGCCGCTGTTCTAAAGGATCCACTGCAATCCGGCCACTTCCTCCTCCTTTTTTCATCCGTATCCATGGGGGATTCCCTTCTGGTTTACCGCACAGTGTTTTTAGCCGTCAAAATTGCCGTTGGGGCTCCTATCAAGAGCCCAAAAGTCCGTTTCACCGGGAGCTGCCGAAACGTGCGACTCAGCTGGTCATCGCCGCACCCGGAAGTCTCGCTAGGATGCTTTCTATGGTGCATCTGTAAAAATTGGTAAGAGTCAATGTGGACATGCCTAACTTCCTTAGTTCCATGAGGAAGTAAAGACACTGATGCGCTTTTTTGGTCGTAGTGTTGACGTAGGTGGATCAAGACAGATTGTTGGTGACGTGCACACCCAGGAATTTGAAGCTGTCAGCCATCTCCACCTCAGCACCATTGATGCAGACAGGAGTGTGTACGATACTTCACTGCCTGAAGCCAATGACCAGTTCTTTAGTTTTGCTGACATTGAGGGAGAGATTGTTGTTGTTACACCATGCCACTAGATTCTCTATCTCCCTCCAGTACTCTGACTCATTGTTGTTCGAGATCCGGCCCACTACGGTCATGTCATCAGCAAACTTGTAGGTAGAGCTGGAGCCAAATCTTGCCATACTGTCGTGGGTGTATAGGGAGTATAGTAGGGGGCGAAGTACGCAGCCTTGTGGGGCCCCGGTATTGAAGACTGTCGTGGAGGTGGTGTTGAGGATTATCGCTGTGGTTTGCCCTGAAATAAAAATAAAAACCACGGCAAAATGTTCATTTAAACCGCCTGCCAACAATAGGGGAAGGCCAGCCCACCTCAGTAAATCCACTTTGATCCTACCCACCAGACTCGTAAAGTTCAACTTATGGAACCGAGCACAGTCCCAAGCCACCTGCACTCCCAGATACCTAAAGTCGGTAGTTGCCACCCGAAATGGCAATCCGCCCCCCCCGGAATTCCCCCTGCCCCGACTCCCACCCCTGGAGAAGACAGCACAAAACACTCACTTTTTCCAAATGTAACTTGTATCCTGGAAAAGCCCCAAATCTCCTGAGCAGTCACATTATATCCCCCCATTGAAGAGCCCGGGCCGGAGATATGCAGCAGCAGATCATCTCCTTACAGAGACGCCTTGGGCGCGATTCTCCGACCCCCCCGCCGGGTCGGAGAATCGCCGGGGCTGGCGTGAATCCCGCCCCCGCTGTGTCCCGAATTCTCCGCCACCAGAGAATTGGCGGGGGCGGGAATCGCGCCGGCCAGCGGGCTCCCCCCGGCGATTCTCCGGCCCACGATGGGCCGAAGTCCCGCCACTGTCAACCCTCGCCAGCCGGCGTGGATTGAACCACCTACCGTACTGGCGGGGGCAGATGGCGCGGGCGGGCTCCGGGGTCCTGGGGGGGGCACAGGGCGATCTGGCCCCGGGGGGTGCCCCCATGGTGGCCTGGCCCACGATCGGGGCCCAGCGATCGGCGGGCGGGCCTGTGCCCACTGGCAGTCCGCTGACGCTCCCGCGCATGCGTCGCCCGGCGAAGTCCTTTTGGCGCAGGCTGGCGTGGTGCCAAAGGTCTTTCCCGTGAGCCGGCAGGGCGGAAATCACTCCGGCGCGGGCCTAGCCCCTCAAGGTATGGGCTTGGCTCCTAAAGGTGCGGAGAATTCCGCACCTTTGGGGCGGCCCGACGCCCGGACTGATCCGCGCCTTTTTTGGCGCCGGGCAGCGGACATTGCGTCGTTTGCAGAGAATCCCGCCCCTTATACTCCACCACCACACCCCCTCACTATCCCCCTCCATTTATCCAAGCACCTTAACGCTATGGCCAAAGGTTCTATTGCCAGCGCAAACAGAAAGAGGGACATGGGGCATTCCTGCCTTGTTTCCTTATGCAACAATATGTACCCTGAATTCATCTCATTTATGCGCACATGCCACCGGATCTTTATACCACAATTTCATCCACGCCACAATCTTAGGCCCAATCCCAAACATCAATATGATCAAACGCCTTCTCCGCACCCAGGACCACCACCAGCTCTAACTCCCTCCCTTCTGCCAGAGAAAGAACAACATTTTTCAGACGCCGCACATTTGACAACAACTGTCTGCCCTTTACGAACCCCGTCTGATCCTCCCCGGTCACCTTCGGGAGGCACTCCTCCAACCCGAGTGCCAGCACCTTTGCCAAAATCTTGCCATCCAGATTCAACAGAGATATTGACCTATACAACCCACACTCCACTGGGTCCTTGTCCTTTTTAAGCAGCAAATAAATGGATGTCTGTCCCACTGTCTCTGGCAGTGCTCCCTAATCCATCACATCCTCAAACATCTCCACCAACAGCGGTGCCAGTTTATCCAGAACCTTTTTTATAAATCTCCACTGGAAAGCCATCTGGTCCCAGTGTCTTACCCGTCTGCATCTTCCCTACAGCCCCCCACACTTCTTCCACCCCCACTGGCTCCTCCAATCCTGCCCTCTCCTCCTCTTCTACTTCGGGACACTCCAACCACCCCAAAAACTCCCTCATGTCTGACTCATCCTTCGGAGGCTCTGACTTGTATAAATTCTAATAGAACTCCTCAAATGCATTCTTCACCTGCTCAGTGCCACCACCAGCTCTCCTGACACGAACAAGCTTTCTCGCCGGCCACCTGCCAGCGGAGCTGACCCGCCAACTAACGGCTGGCCTTCTCCTCATACTCATACCCTCACCTCATACCCTCAACTGCAGAACCGCCTTTCCCGTCGACAGGAGGTCAAACTTCGCCTGTAATTCCTTTCTCCTCACCAGAAGATCCGGAGTCAGATCCTCCATATACCTTCCAGCTAGCTCCAAAATCTCCTCTACCAAACACTGCCGTTCCTCTCTTGCTTCTCTGTCCATCTGAGCTTTAAATGCGATGACCTCGCGCTCATCACTGCTTTCACCATTGGAACAGTCCAAGATGGCGCCGGGGCACGGCGACTCTCTGCGAGCTGTCTCCCCCATTTCTTTTTTCTCCTATCAGCGTTCTGACCTACTAAAACTATTTTCCTCTTCTTATATAATTACTAACTATGTTCTTCTATGTTTTCTTTCAGATCGGAGGATCCTACGAACCTCCAGGACCGGACATCCAAGGCACGCGCGCCGGACCGCTGCTCCCGCCCACAGACCGGGGCCCACCGAGCAGCAACCGCCCGCCCAGCGACCGGCCCCGGACCGGAGCCCCCCCCCCCCCCCACCCATCGAACACCCAAGGCTTACCTGGCCCAGGAGAACGGCTGCATCCTTTCTCCGGTGTAGGCCCGGCTAGGCCCACACCGGAGTCTGACCACGTGGCCGTTCCCTCCAGACTCTGACCACATGACCTGACCCAACAACGTTGGGATCATCCTGTAGCACCTGGAGGAAGAAAAGGTAAAAGACTGGTCCTTTGCAGACCCCCACCAAGGCCAGCCTCAGCATGACTAGACCACGGGGGCTCAGGGCCTCGCCCGCGAAGCGGGAATGCCCGAGCCAACCCCGGAGCGACAGGTACCCGCCCGCCCCCGCTGGAAGGTGAACCCAACCTCACCGCCCCACGATACCAGACCAGCCCACGCACAACCCCCTCCAGTGACCCTGACACCGCCACCATCCACGACCCCTTTGGATGCAATCACCTACCTTATGCAAAGCCAGTCCTGCCAGCCAAGAGAAGCCATCGACCCAGGAAGAGGGGAAAACGCGCCGGCCTGAAGATGAAACTTAAATTACGCGGCTTCAAGACTCCTCTCCCCAGGATACTCCTGGTGAACGTCCAAGCGATTGAGAACAAGCTGGACGATCTCAACGCTAGACTTAACTCCCAGAGTGAAGTGAGAAATTGCTGTGTGCACTGCTTCACCAGACTTCGCTCACTCCAGCCACACCAGATTGTGCCATCCAACCCATAGGTTTTTCAATCCACCGAATGGATCGCACGAAGGCCTCAGCCAAGTTGAAAAGCGGGGTATTTGCCAAGGGGTGGGGGGGGATTCTCACACTGGGGGGGTCGATGGAATGGCGGGAGAGGCCGGGGTCAGCAGGAGTCAGCTGACTTACGGGAGTGTCATGGGGGGAGCAAAATGGCTAGATGAGGATCTAGCGGTGGGGGGGAGGGGATGAGGGATGGGATGAGGGAGGGAGGGGGGAACTGGGTTGCTGCTGCATTGGCCAAAGGGGAGCTGGAAGTAGGAGAGGTAGTCGGGGCAGGGGTCTGCCGCCTGGGGGACTGGAGGGTGCGGGAGGCGCGGGCACGTGGCTGGCCTAGAAAAGGAGATGGCTAGTTGTCAGGGTGGGGGCGAGTAGCCCCCTGATCCGGCTGATAACTTGGAATGTGAGGGACCAGAACGGGCCGGTCAAGAGGGCCCGTGTGTTTGCGCACTTAAAGGGACTGAAGGCAGACGTGGTTATGCTCCAGGAGACACATCTGAAGGTGGCAGATCAGGTTAGGCTGAGAAAGGGATGGGTAGGGCAGGTCTTTCATTCAGGGCTGGATGCGAAGAATAGAGGGGTTGCAATACTGGTGGGGAAGCGGGTGTCGTTCGAGGCACTGAATATTGTAGCGGATAATGGAGATCGATATGTGATGGTGAGTGGTAGGTTTCAGGGGGTGCAGGTGGTACTGGTGAACGTACATGCCCCGAATTGGGATGATGCCGGATTTATGAAACGCATGCTGGGTCGGATTCCGGATCTGGAGGTAGGAAGCTTGATAATGGGGTGGGGGGGGGGGGGGGGGGGACTTCAACATGGTGCTGGACCCAGCATTGGACCGTTCTAGGTCCAGGACGGGTAAGAGGCCGGCTGTGGCCAAGGTGCTCAGGGGGTTTATGGACCAGATTGGGGGGGGGGGGGGGGGGGGGGAGTGGATCCATAGGTGTTTGCCAGGCTGCAGGCCAGGGAATTTTCCTTCTTTTCCCACGTCCATAGAGCCTACTCCCGGATAGATTTTTTTCATTTTGAGTAGGGCGCTAATCCCGAAAGTGGAGGGAACGGAATATTCGACCATAGCCATCTAGGACCACGCCCCGCATTGGGTGGAGCTGGAGTTGGGGGAGTAGAGGGAGCAGCGCCCGCTGTGGCGCCTCGATGTGGGACTGTTGGCGGATGAGGGGGTGTATTGAAAGATATTTGGAGGCCAACGACAACGGGGAGGTGCAGGTGGGGGTAGTCTGGGAGGCGTTGAAGGCGGTGGTCAGGGGAGAGCTAATCTCCATTAGGGCCCACAGGGAGAAGAGAGAGAGGGAGAGGTTGGTGGGGGAGGTTCCAAGGGTGGACAGGAGTTATGCAGAGGCCCCCGAGGAGGGGCTACTTAGGGAGCGACGGAACCTCCAGACGCAATTCGACCTGATGACCACGGGGAAAGCAGAGGCACAATGGCGGAAAGAGCAAGGGGCGGCGTATGAGTATGGGGAGAAGGTGAGTCGGATGCTGGCACATCAGCTTCGTAAGAGGGAGGCAGCGAGGGAGATTGGTGGAGTTAGGGATAGAGGGGGGAATACGGTGTGGAGTGCGGTGAGAATAAACAAGGTATTTAGGGACTTCTCTGGGGATCTGTACAGGTCTGAGCCCCCAGCGGGGGAGGAGGGGATGCGACGATTCCTAGATCAGCTGAGGTTCCCGAGGGTGGAGGAGGAGCAGGTGGCTGGTTTGGGGGCGCGATTGGGCTGGAGGAGCTGGTTAAAGGATTGGGGAACATGCAGGCAGGGAAGGCCCTGTGGCCGGATGGGTTCCCGGTTGAATTTTACAGGAAATATGTGGACCTGCTGGGCCCGTTGCCAGTGAGGATTTTTAATAAGGCGAGGGAGGAGGGGACCTTGCCCCCGACAATGTCCAGGGCGCTGATTTCTTTGATCTTGAAGCGGGACATGGATCCAATGCAATGTGGGTCGTATAGACCAATCTCGCTCCTCAATGTTGACGCGAAGTTGCTGGCCAAGGTGCTGGCTACGAGAATTGAGGACTGTGTCCCGGGGGTGATTCATGAGGACCAGACGGGATTTGTGAAGGGTCAGCAGCTAAATACAAATGTGCGGAGGCTCCTCAATGTGATTATGATGCCTCGGTGGAGGGGGAAGCGGAGGTAGTGGCAGCTATGGACGCGGAGAAGGCCTTTGAACGGGTGGAGTGGGAGTATCTTTGGGAAGTGTTGCGGAGGTTTGGGTTCGGGGAGGGGTTCATCAGTTGGGTCAGGCTGCTATATAGAGCCCCGGTGGCGAGTGTGGCTACGAACCGGCGGGGGTCGGAGTACTTTCGGCTGTACCAGGGGACGAGGCAGGGGTGTGTCCCTTATCCCCCTTGTTGTTTGCACTGCCAATTGAGCCGCTGGCCATGGCACTGAGGGAGTACAGGAAATGGAGGGGATTTGTTCGGGAGGGGGGGGGGGGGGGGGGGGAAGAGGAACACCGGGTGTCGTTGTATGCCGATGACCTGTTGTTGTATGTTGCGGATCCAGAGGGGATGGCGGAGGTCATGCGGATCCTTAGGGAGTTTGGGGACTTTTCGGGGTATAAACACAACGTAGGGAAGAGTGAGCTCTTTGTTGTGCATTCAGGGGACCAGGGAGGGGGGATAGACCAGCTACCGCTGAAGAGGGCGGAAAGGAGCTTTCGGTATCTGGGGATCCAAGTAGCTAGGAGTTGGGGGGGCCCTGCTCAAGCTCAATTTGACTCGGTCGGTGGAGCAGATGGAGAAGGATTTTCAAAGATGGGATATGCTGCCACTCTCACTAGCGGGTAGGGTGCAGTCGGTCAAAATGACGGTCCTTCCGAGGTTTCTCTTTGTGTTCCAGTGCCTTCCCATTTTGATCCCCAAGGCCTTTTTCAAATGGATAAGCAGGAGCATCATGGAATTTGTGTGGGCGAATAAGACCCCGAGGGTGAAGAGGGTGTTTCTGGAGCGTAGCAGGGACAGGGGAGGGCTGGTGCTGCCGAATTTGTATGGCTATTACATAGATTACATAGAACATACAGTGCAGAAGGAGGCCATTCGGCCCATCGAGTCTGCACCGACCCACATTAATCCCTCACTTCCACCTTATCCCCGCAACCCAATAACCCCTCCCAACCCTTATGGACACTACGGGTAATTTAGCATGGCCAATCCACCTAACCTGCACGTCTTTGGACTGTGGGAGGAAACCGGAGCACCCGGAGGAAACCCACGCGGACACGGGGAGAACGTGCAAACTCCGCACAGACAGTGACCCAGCGGGGAATCGAACCTGGGACCCTGGCGCTGTGAAGCCACAGTGCTAATCACTTGTGCTACCGTGCAGCCAATGTGGCGATGATCCGTAAGTGGGTAATGGAGGGAGAGGGGGTGGCGTAGAAGAGGCTAGAGATGGCGTCCTGTGTGGGCACGAGCCCGAGGGCGCTGGTGACGGCACCGCTGCAGCTCTCACCGACAAGGTACACCACGGGTCCGGTGGTGGCGGCGACGCTGAAGATCTGGGGGCAATGGAGGCGACACAGGGGCGAGGCGGGAGCCTCAGTTTGGTCCCCGACTCGGGAGAACCATTGGGGTTCGTCCCGGGAAGGATGGATGGGGGGTTTCGGAGCTGGCATCGGGCAGGGATTAGAAGAATGTTCATCGATAGGATGTTTGCGAGCCGAGGGGCGCTGGAGGAGAATTTTGGGCTACCCCCGGGTAACGTTTCAGGTACATGCAAGTGAGGGCGTTTGTGAGGCGGCAGGTGAGAGACTTCCCATTGCTTCCGGCACGTGGGATTCAGGACAGGGTGATTTTGGGTGTATGGGTTGGAGAAGGCAAGGTTTCGGCGATTTACCAGGAGCTGCAGGAAGAGGAGGAGGCCTCGGTGGAGGAGTTAAAGGGTAAGTGGGAGGAGGAGCTTGGGGACGAGATAGATGAGGGTCTGTGGGCTGATGCCCTGGGTAGGGTTAATTCTTCCCCCTCTTGCGCCAGGCTCAGCCGAATACAGTTTAAAGTTACTCACAGAGCGCATATGACAGGGGCGAGGTTGAGTAGGTTCTTTGGGGTGGAGGACAGATGTGGGAGGTGCTCGGGGAGCCCAGCAAATCACGTCCATATGTTCTGGTCGTGCCTGGCGCTGGATGGGTTTTGCGAGGACTATGTCCAAGGTGGTGAACGCCCGGGTCAAGCCGAGCTGGGGATTAGCATTATTTGGGGTATCGGACGAGCCAGGAGTGCAGGAGGCGAAAGAGGCCAGCATTCTGGCCTTTGCATCCCTGGTAGCCCCGCGGAGGATTTTGCACTATGGAAAGATGCGAAGCCCCCTAGTGTGGAAGCTTGGATCAATGACATGGCAGGGTTCATCAAGCTGTAGAGGATAAAGTTTACCTTGCGAGGGTCTGTGCAAGGGTTCCTCAGGCGGTGGCAACCGTTCCTAGACTATCTCGCGGAGCGTTAGGAGGAGGTCAGCAGCAGCAGCCCAGGGGCGGGGGGGAAAGAGTGGGGGTTTCTTTTGGGGTGGCGTTTGGGTTAAGGTGGGGGATATTCCCTATTTGTGTTTTTTACTGTTATATGGGGGGTTATTGTATATGGGGGAAATCCAATGTATAATTTCTGATTGTTGTGTTCTTGTTTCTTTCTTCTTGTTGGGGGTGGGGTTTTGTTGAATATTTGTTGAAAAATTTGAATAAATATATTTTTTAAAAATGAAAAGCGGGGTGTTTGCCTCCTGATCAACACCTCCTGCTACTCGGATGTGGTATCTCTCACGTGCCATTACTCCCCAGGCCTAGAATACCTAACCGTGAAGTGTCGCCCCTTCTACCTCCCATGTGAATTCACCTCTGTACTCATCACAGCAATCTACATCCCACCCCAGGCGGAGTGAAGAAAGCACTTACGAACTACATTTTACCATCAACAACCAAGAAACAAATCACCCCGAAGCCCTGACAATCGTGGCTGGAGACTTCAACCAGGTCAACCTCTGGAAGGTCCTGCTCAAACTCCATCAACATATCTCCTGCTCTACCAGAGGTGCAAACACCCTGGACCACTGCTACACGAGCATCAAAGGAGCCTACCGCTCCATTCCCCGACTTCACTTTGGCAAATCTGACCACAAGTCGGTACTCCTACTTCCGGCTTACAAACAGCAACTCAAGCGTGCTGAGCCAGTCAAGAAAACCGTGCAGTGCTGGTCCGAGGACATCTTCCGCGACTGTGTTTTCCATATTCAAGGATGTGGCAGCTAACCTGGACGAGTACGCAACCACCGTCACAGACTTCATCAGTAAGTGTGTCGAGGACTGTGTATCAAAGAAGACAATATTGGTATTCCCCAATCGGAAACCCTGGCTCAATCAGAAGGTTCACTCCCTGCTGAAGTTCCGGACGGAGGCGTTCAAATCTGACGACCCCCTGACCTATATAAGAAATCCAGGTACGACGTACGGAAAGCCATCAGGGATGCAAAAAGACAATACCGCATCAAAATAGGGTTCTAGGCCAACAACACTAGCCCACAATGACTATGACAGGGCCTACACAAGATCACAGGCTATAAAGCAAGGCCAAACAATGTGGAATATCTGGGGCTGGAGCATCCCTACCCGATGATCTGAACAAGTTCTATGCCCACTTTGAGCAGTCAGCCAATGTATCAATGCCACCTGCCCCAACAGCCCTGGACACACCCATACCCACTGTTACAGCCTCAGAGGTAAGAGCTGCCTTCTTGAAAGTGAATTCACGGAAAGCGACAGGCCCCGGCGGAGTCCCTGGGCGAGCACTCAGAGCCTGCGCAGACCAGCTGGGGAGTGTATTCGCAGATATCTTCACCACCTCACTCCTCCGCTCTGAGGTCCCCACCTCCTTCAAGAAGGCCACCATAATACTAGTACCAAAGAACAAGGTAGCCTGTCTCAACGACTACCGACCGGTGGCCCTAACGTCTGTTATCATGAAATGCTTCGAGCGGCGAGTCATGAGCCGGATCACTGCCAGTCTCCCAGATGGTCTTGATCCACTGCAGTTTGCCTATCAACTCAACCGGTCAACAGCAGACGCTATCACACTGGCTCTGCAATCAACACTCGAACAACTCGACAACAAGGAGACCTATGTAAGACTGCTATTCATAGACTACAGCTCCGACTTCAACACCATTATCCCAACAAGACTAATAACCAAACTCCGCAATCTTGGACTTGACTCCTCCCTGTGCAGCTGGATCCTCGACTTCCTCACCAACAGACTGCAATCAGTCAAGATACGCTACAGCACCTCGTCCACAATAGTCCTCAACACCGGAGCTCTGCAAGGATGTGTGCTCAGTCCTGTGCTGTACTCCCTATACACCCATGACTGTGTGGCAAGATTTAACTCCAACTCAATCTTTCAGTTTATGGATGATATGACTGTGGTGGGCCACATCTCAAACAACGACGAATCAGACTACAGAAGGGAGATAAATCACTTGGTTGCATGGTGTACCGAAAACAACCTCTCTCTAAATGTTGGAAAGACCAAGGAACTGATCATCGACTTCAGGAAACGCAGCACGACACACACTCCCATCTGCATCAACGGCTCCGAAGTGGAGATGGTCGATAGCTTTAGTTCCTGGAGGTCACCATCACCAACAATCTGTCCTGGTCCACTCACGTTGATGCAACAGTCAAGAAAGCCCAACAACGTCTCTACTTCCTACAGAAGCTAAAGAAATTTGGCATGTCTGTATCGACTCTCACAAACCTCTACAGATGTGCGATAGAGAGCATCCTATCCGGCTGCATCACAGCTTGGAATGGCAACTGCTCGGCCCAAGATCGCAAGAAACTGCAGAGTGTGGTGAACTCAGCCCAACGCATCACACAAACATGCCATCCCCACATTGATTCTGTATACAGCTCTCGCTGCCTCAGGAAGGCAGACAGCATTTTCAGAGACCCTTCTCACCCAGGCATTGCCTTCTTCCATCAGGCAGAAGGTACAGAAGTCTGAAGACTTGCACATCCAGACATAGGAACAGCTTCTTCCTCACAGCTACTAGTCTCCTCAACAACACCCCCTCGGACTGATCTGTTCCCTGTAAGAACGCTATTCACGACACCCTATGCTGCTCTTGCTCATGTATTTGCTTTGTTTGGCCCCTTGTTCTGCACTGTAACCAATTACTGTTTGTCGATGTACCATTTGTCAATGTTCCCTGTTGATTATTCTTGTGTCTACTATGTACATACTGTGTACATTCCTCGGCTACAGAAAGATACTTTTCACTGTACATGTGACAATAAATCAAATTCCTATCAAACGCTATACAATCCTCAATCATCATTCCCATTTTGGTACAAAAATATGGGTCCGCCAACAACCCCATGTCCAATCTCGATGCAGGCCTCTATGCCAACCCCTTCCCCAAGACCACATCCACAAGTGCGGAGCATGGTCCGAAATAACAATCGCAGAATATTCGGTCTTCCTCACCCCGGCCAACAGCGGCTACACAATGACAAGAAAGTAAATCCTTTAATGCACATCGTGTATTGGTGAAAAGTATTCCCTATCCTGCCGGTGCAAAAACTTCCATGGGTCTGCCCCTCCCATCTCCTTCATAAACACAGCCAACACCTTTGTTCTTTCCCCCCCACCTCCCAGGAGGTCAGCGAACACAGCTTGGATCTATCCGCCTTCGGATTCAGCACTGTATTCAAGCCATCCACCCCCCCCACCCTGTATTAACTGGTGCATATCCAAATTCTGCAAGGCAGCCAACATCTTCCCTCTTACTCACCAGTATTGCTACTCCCGGGTCCAATATCAAAGCCCGAATGGAACCCCGGACTCACCTAGCCCATCCAAAGCCTCACCTGGTCCTCACTCTCAGATGGGTCTCTTGCAACAGGACCACATCAGCTTTTAAGCTCTTCAAATGCAAGAAGACTCGTTCGCTTCACCAGTGCCCCCCAGTCCTCGCATGTTCCATGTCACCAACCAGTGTTACCCAGAATTAGGGCAAGAAGTAGACTGTATAATTGCAAGTCTTCCTTTAAGACTAAAGTATGAAACTGTTATTTTGATGGCACAACAATATCCATGGATGTTTTAATTGCTCAAAGGTTTTAGCCTGTAAATAGCTAAATGATACCTACCAAGAAGTGGTAGATTAATTTTCCAGACACTACCCAGTTAGCTGATCTCAGCCAGGGTAGAAATTAGGGTACCAAATTCACTTTCGTGTCCTGGGCCAGTGTGAGGAAAATCAACCAAAGACATCAACTCCAATGACTCAAGCATGGGAGATCAGCTGTCAGAAAATTGATAAATTTTGGACATGGTTCATCATGTAATTTTGCAATCACATCTTGTTGAACTATCCCCTAGATCACCATGGGTAGCATAACTGAAGATCTATCATTATAACTAAGGCGTAGAACTCCTTAGATCATGCAGATGTGCAATAAGCTGTCCGTATTCTCAAATGTTTTGCTGAATCCACTGCAAAATGCCAATGTTAATCTTCATGTTTCATTATGTTATGACATTATGCTAGTATGTGGTCAATTCCAGTTCCACTTAACCCGGAGTCGCAACACAACTGAAATTAACAATTCATTTTTAGAAAATACCCGGGTCTTTGGTCTCTGGCTACCCAATAACTACAGTCACCAGGTTTGTAAATTTAAACACAATTAATTTTTATATACAACTGGTTAGCTATTATCTAATTCCTAACCCCCATATTTAACTCGCCCCAACCTCTATATACACATACACTCACAAGACAAAGAGGGAAAAGAGGGATGTGAAGAAATTTTAAAAATGATAAAAGTCTGTTTCAGATGGATGTCTTCCAGTGCACCTTTCTTCAGTCTAGGCCTTCAGTTTGAGGTTTTTGCTTTCAGTCTGTTAAGGTGTTCACTGTAGATTCATCAAGGTCTTAAACACTTCTCTGCAGGTTCAGAAAGCAGCAAGTAGGCAAGATTTCTGGAGAAAAAGAGAGACAGCAGTTCACAGCTTCATCTCTGTGTCCTGGACCCAACTGTCCCTTCCTGATTCTCTGAAAACCATCCCACATTGGTGGGACCTAATCACCGCCTATCACCGGGCAGAATACAGCAGTTGGCCTATTCAGCCAACCAACCAAACCCCTCCAATTCCTCGGGTGCCAGAGTCTGAGATTTTTTCTGTTCAAAAACTAAACCTCCATAGCACAATGTACAATTTGGCAACTTTGGAGTTCCAAATTTCATCTGTTCGACTTAAAGGTATATGTCCATTAAATATCCGTGGACCAAAATGATGAAAAGTAAAAGAAATGGGAAATAAGGGAATCAACAGGAATTGCCCTTACACTTATTTGATGTTGCTTCTCTCCCATCTTGCTCATTATATTTTTTTCTGCACTAAAGGTTTGGGCTGGGATTCTCCGAAAATGGGGCTATGTCAACACGTCCGCCGGAAAACGGGTGTGAATCACTCCAGCCTTTTTTCAAAAAGTCCGTAGTGATTCTCCGGTTTTAAGAGGAATAGCAGAGCCCCGAGGTGCACCGCGCAGCTCCTGTTGCCAATACGGGGCTCTGCACGTCTGGCTGCGGCCCCGCGCATGTGCGCGGCGGCCGTTTTTACGTGGCCCCCGCGCAACATGGTGGAGCCACACCGCTGGCCAGCACAGAAGATAGGCCCCCCCCCGGATCGTGCATGCCCGCCCGCCGGCCTGACTGTCATGGAGGCCCCCTCCGAGTCTGATTCCCCCCACCAGGACGGCCAGCATGGCTGCGAATCCGAGCTCCCGCCGGGTGGAACCAGGTTGGAACTACGCCAGGGGAACTCGGCCGGTCGATTGCGGAGAATCGCCGCGGGGGCCTCTTTCAACGGCCTGACCGGCGCCACGTCGACTGCGTGCGCGTAGCTGCCGGCGATTTGAGACCCCATTCTCCGCCCCCGCGCCGAGCGTGATTTCGGCGCGGAGAATCCCGCCCCTGGTCTCTCACGTGATGGGACCTCCGTTGCTCCCCTTTTACATTGTATCTGCACACAAGCCCTTATTAGGCTAATAACTTGAAAGCAGCCTTGCACCTAATCAGCAGGCACACACAGGAATGTGTGTTAAATGTCGTGATGTTTTAGGCAAATTCATAAAATTGGTAGCCTGGTGCTCAGCATGAATAAAAATGAATAAAAGGTACTAGATAGGTCAAGACTACAGTTAAAAGTGTTCCTATAAAGTAATAACAGGACTGCACCTGCAGTAATATCCATCTCATCACAGAAATCCTTCAATCCTGTATGATGTGACCCAGCACTAAGTGGAACATGTTCAACAAAAATATACTGTGGTGTTGAGTGGAGACCTGTGTTTTCAGCAACCAGGGATTATGAGTAGAAATTGTTAAGTGCATAAAGGCTCGATTACAGGGCCAACATCATGCACCCAAAATCGAGCAAGCCACATTTTAGGTGTCGCTGGGGCTGTTTACAACAGCCATTGAACTGCACACAAGAAAACATATACCTGTTTTCGGCCGCCTGGCAGAAATTGGTGTGTAATGAGCAGAGGGCGGGAAGCGCCTACTGTTGCTTCGGATTCTTCAGCATTGCTGTGGCCTGCACCGATGCCAACAAAGACAATTTTTCCTTTAAAAAATTTAAGAATCTTTCCTGTGGAGCCAGAAGCAAAAGGTCTCTCTCAGCCACCCAGTATCCAAACTGCCCCCTATCTTGAGACTTACATTTGCTGAAGGAGTTGATCCAAATATTTTCATCTTTAAATGGGAGAAGTCCCTGTGGAATTTTCTTAAATAATGTCAGTGAGGCTCAGAGCCCAATTTTGAGCCAGGTGGGCCCAGATCAATTCTTACTCCTCTAACTGTACAGCCTTTCCTTAAGAACAAATTCAAATAGGCATTTATTTGCAGATTAGGTGCATCTAAGCAGCCTGAATCGCCGATGTCATACACAAAGAAACAGATAGGCAGGCCTATCACCTATTCTGTCTCTTTGTTGAAAGGAGAGCTAGTTCATTTCTCAGTGAATTTATTTTCGTAAAAGATAAAAATTGATATGATGTGAAGAGAATCCAGGGTGTCAATTGCTGTGCTTGTTTTGGAAACAATTTCAGAGACTATTCAACAATGACTGAAAGGTGAACACTAGTTTGTGCCAGTGCATTTTATTGTCACATTTGAAGCAATGTGAAGGAGTAAGCAGTCACTCAGATACTGCTTAATGCTTTGATATGAACAAGAAGCACAGCTTAGCCATCAACTGGCATAATGGAAAGAATGAAAGAAGAGGTCAGTTGGCTGCTTCAAATGGAATTGAGTGACACACTCACAGATCATAATATTTTTAATGAGCTTTCATTTGGGGGATATATCTGCAAAATTCTCAAACTTGTAACCTATGTTGAATACAACGTTTCCATCCAGGAATTTCTTTGACTTGGTCTTTGCAAAATACATTTCAGTCTTGAAGCCAGTGAGCTTCACATGGTTCGGAATCGCTATGTTGCTTCAATGTGACAGCTCCTATTACTATCAAGCACTTGGGAAGAGATTTTAATTTTAAACCATGAAATTATAATTGCTTCTCTTGACTGTAAGTTTATGGCACTGTGGTATAGGATTGTAGGTAGAGTCTATGGTGTGACACTGGGTCACATTAATTTTTCACAATTCATAGAACATTTAGATAGAAATTGGCTTCCTGCAAGAATAGTGACAATTACTGTGTCGACGACTTAGCCACACAATTACTAACTCATTTAATCACAAAGTCCAACCAAAATACTTGATAGCTTTAATGTTGAAAATTAAAGCAACAGAATCTAAAACGTTATGCATCATTAAGAGACCGAAAAATGACTGATTGCTAAAGGTCTTGTTCTTGATGTGTTTTCGTAAAACCAAGGGAATTGGGGTCTGTTCTGTTGCTTATTTTAGTAGCTGGTTTATCTGTTTGATTTTCACAGGCTTGAATATATATCTGGGATGGTCTGCTCTGAGCATTGCAATCTCACGTGTGAATAAATACTGAATCAGAACTCATAGATTTAAAGTGTTCACAACCAGCCTAGGATGTATGCAAATTAATGAAAATGCTATTTAAGACTAATACATCACCCGTAAGGCTCAATTTAGAATTCACATCCTTGTGTTAAAACGCCTCTCCCCTCTCTAGCTCTGCAACCTTGCTCCAACCATCCAAAAACCTGGCATTCCTGGCCTCTGTACACCCCCAATTTCCTTTGGCTCTCCCTTGGTGTCCCTGCTTTCAGTTGTATAGGCTCTATGCATTGGAATTCCCTCCCTAAAGCACTCCGTTTCCTCTATACCTTTACAATGCTCCTTAAAACCTATGCCTCTCACCGAGTTTTTGATCCCCTGTCCTAATATCACATGTAGTGTCTCAGTGTCAAATTTTGCTGATTATGCTCTTGTGAAGCATTTGGAATGTTATACTACATTAAAGGTACTTTATAAATGCAAGTTGTTGTTGAGGCTTCAAGTGCACATTTTTAGGTGTAAGTGCAATCACCAACAAAACGATGGTAAGGATTGTACACAACTCACCTCCCCCACAAACCTTCTGGCTACTCACAGAGGCTGCAGGGCAAATGAGCTTATTGCTTTTGGACCAGGGCATCGCAACCTCACAAAGCCGCAGCCACTATTATACTTAATATGGTAAACAGTGATTGAATTTTTAAAATTCTCCATTCAACTCTTTGTCTTTCTGTTTTTCCCCCTTCCCCTACTGTTCCCCCCCCCCCCCCCCCCTCCACACACACACACAAGATCCATTAAGCTCTACCACTCAACACTAATGTGTATCATTGAGTGACTAATGTGATGACTTTTGGCTAAATGTTATAATTACAGGGCTTTGGGAGTTGGGATTGATTGAATAGCTCTCCCAAATAGCTGGCACAGGCATGATGGCTCAAATGGCCTCCTTCTGCTCTGCATCATTTACTAAATAAAATGTCATGTTCAAAGATCATTTAACTTTTAACTTTGCTGCAGTTTTGGAGACAAGTAGTGTGCTGCTTGTGAATGGTGCCCTCATACTGTGTAGCCAGAGGAAAAAACATTTTGAATGAATCAGCATTACTAGCTGCCTGGCTAGTTTCCTGGGAAATTTCTTCTGTCCTTCAATTATAAAGTCAGTAAATTTTAATGATGTGGAGATGCCGGCGTTGGACTGGGGTGAGCACAGTACGAAGTCTTACAACACCAGGTTAAAGTCCAACAGGTTTGTTTCGAAGTCACTAGCTTTCGGAGCGCTGCTCCTTCCTCATTTCACCTGAGGAAGGAGCAGCGCTCTGAAAGCTAGTGACATCGAAACAAACCTGTTGGACTTTAACCTGGTGCAGTAAATTTTAAATCAGCCGTCTGACCAAGTTTCGGAGATTGTAATGACAAACATATACTTCATGTGACAATTGTTTCCTCACAGTTTTCACAGATGATCTACTAATTTTGATTAACTATCATATCCATAGCATCAAGGTCCCATACTGAACTGTATCTACTGACTACTCGTTATCATTCCATTCGATGAAGATTCCCTTTAATATAAAGCACATAAACAGAGGCAATGAAAATATACTTACAAGGTAATGCAGGATGATGACACCACACATGGGACGAGTAAATACACGCACCAAATGCAATTTAGCAGTATTTAAATGGCAAAATGCAGCCTGACCCTGTTCATCTGGTTAACAAAAATCTAATTAGAAGCAGTGTAATTAAAACAATGGAAAAAATAATATATTTTTAATTATGATCATTAACTGTGTTCTTTGACTTGCAAGCCCAGCAGGCTCACAGGAATGTGCCAAGTAACGGGTTTGTCGTATTCTATATAAAATACGATGGTTTGTGAAAGCCATGTTCTAGTCTAACAGTAGTAAAAAGCTGCTCGAGGTGGCACACATTCATCAGGTCATTTTGTTCCTGTGCTCCAATGCTGTAAACACAAGCTGACAGGCTTGCTGCTGTTTCTATTAAAGTCTTCACTTTGCCAGTGGTGAAGGTCATGCAAGGTGGCGTGTTCCTTGTGTCTGCACCCATTAGCAAGGTTTCACCTATTCTAATAGTAGGTGTTGGCGTGATGTTTTGAGAATGTAAACATATGAAGAGAACAGAGTTACACACACACAAACAGCTGGCCAGGGAACTGCAAATCACTCATATTTTATTGAGTCTTGTACACTTAAAATCTCAAACATGAACACAGATGATTTTACAGTGTGAATAAAAATACTCTTCTCATTGGCTAACAAGGTACACATGACTGCATTATCTTGCATTGCAATAGCCATGTTAAAAAATGTAAAAAATGTTGCCAATGTTCCTTAAACAGGATAACATTAAATAAAATGAAAAGTTAGTCTTTGATGTTCAACCACGCATTAAAGTGTCCTCAGTACTCTGGCAAATACTGAGCCTACATTTCTCCGGTCTCTTTTTAGGTGGAAGGTTGCTCAGTTGACATCAAAAGACCTATCTGAATATCGCCATAGATACAGCCGTTATCACTGCCAACACAGCCAGGCTGACAGACACTATCTTTACTCTTGGGCCTTTCACGTTCCAAGGAAACAGGCTTGCACTGAAGGACCTCTCACCAGTGCAACGTGCAGGAAGGGCTGTGCCATTCTTACTCAGGGTCTTGATTTCCTAGATATGAGAGAGAGAGAGAGAGAGAGAGAGAGATTATTTCACTGTTAGAGAGAGAGAGAGACTATTTCACTGTTAGAGAGAGAGAGAGACTATTTCACTGTTTGAGAGAGAGAGAGAGAGAGATTATTTAACAATGGAGGGAGAGAGAGAGAGATTTCACTTTATTTGGTGTCACCATTTATGAGGGTCACTGCTGAATTTGAGAAAGCACAAAAGATCGAACCCTGAGGCTGGGCAGTCTTTTCAGAACAAAATCACATTACAAATGGCCGTTAGGCTGTGTAACTTCAGAAGATTAGAAAGCAAAATTTATCGATCTCCCCATCAAGTTTGGCAAGATGATACACATATTTTAGTTCATCATAGGTCATCTGTTAATGCCGTATTTTTGCTTTCGTTACATAGCTAGCTACATTTTGGAGTCTGCTATGGCGTTCTTCACCTAAAAGGGCAGTTAGGTCTATCATGATAACACTTGGTCAACCAGAGCAAAATAAGATCAGTTAAACATGAAAACTGAAAAGTAATCTGTACTTAAATAGTACTTTTAACAAAACACTCACCTGCATTTCACAGAAGCATTATAAAGCAACATTTGATACACAGCATGCAGGGTGATATGAAGAAAGCTTGTCAAAGCATTGGTTTTAAGGAGTGTCTTAAAGGAGGAAAGAGAGAATTCCAAAAGAATGGCCATGGCTGTTACAGGTACAACCGCCAATGAAGAACAGGATATTCAATGGGCCAAAATAAGGGGGTATTCTCAGAAGGTTATGGGGCTGGAGGATACGCCAGAGGTAGAGACGGGTGAAGCGCTGGAGGGTTTTGAAAACAAGGATGAGAATTTAAGAGTGAAGACCTTGTATAACTGGGAGCCAATGTCTGTCAGTGAGCACAGGGGTGAAAAGTGAATGGGACTTGGCTCAAGTTTGGATATGGACAGCAGTTGTCAATCAAGTAGGCTCCTTCGGCTATAATATTTCTGGGCATGACTACATATTGGTCAAAGCAATCCCAGATTAGTGTCTGTGCACATATTAGAGAGCAAAACAGGGAGAAATCAGGAACAAAAACCTCTGACTTCTACTCTTCACGCCAAATGGATACCTAACCTGCATTTGTTTTACCCTGAAGGCCCGCCTTCATGAAGGCCCTACCTTCACAACCTTGCCCCTTGCCGGACCGGAAGTGTGCTGTGGCAGCGTGTGGAAGCAATAGAGTAGGACTTCTGGTGACGGGGATGCACTGAGAAGTTGGTGGTTCTCCTCCCACAAAATTGAAAAATAGGCTCTTTTTGCTCAAAAAACACCTGAAAACAGTACAAATTATCCCCACACCACTCACAAAACGAAGGAAGAAGGAAAGGTGCCGAACAACAGCCAGTCCAGAGGATGAGTGGAGACCAGGGATGGGAAAAGCCTGGACAAACAGCAATCGGCTGAGCCAACCAGCGCACGAGGTGGTGAGACTCGAACTTTGCCAGAGCAAGAGGAACCAACCCGCCACACAAGAAGCCCCCCTCACCAGGGGATGGATGGTGGACGTTCCTCTCAAGGGAGTTGAAGGAACAGCGAGAAGAAACAAAATCGGACATACAAGCTGCGGTGAAAGGTGTGGTTGCTGAAGCTCTGGCAACCATTCAGGTGGCCCTGGGCAAAGCCAAAAAATGACTGAAGGCCCGGGAGGTAACGATTAAATATCTGTAAAGGGCTGCAATGGACCAGAGCGACCGGATCGTCGCCCTGGAAAAGGAGGTGGCAAGGCTGGTCGCGACACAAGACAACCTGAGAGGAAAGGTTGAGGATCAGAACCGGTCGAGGCGGCAGGACCTGCGAATCGTGGGCCTACCGGAGGGGATCGAAGGTAGGAATCCCACAGACTACGTGGCCCAAATGTTGGGTAACCTGGTGGGAAGAGACAGCTTCCCCAACCCGCCAGAAATTGACAAGAGCGCCCCGGTCGCTCCGACCAAAGCCCAAAACTGGGGAACAGCCGAGGGCAATAATTGCAAAAATGCGCCGGTACCAGGACCGGGAACGAATTCTGTGCTGGGTCAGGCAGTCCAAAAACTCGAGCTGGGAAGGTCAAAGGATCCGGATTTACCAGGATATTGGAGCTGACCTGGCCAAGTGCCGGGTCGAATTTAACAAAACGAAGATTGTGCTGTACAGAAATGCTGCACCCAGCCAAGCTCTGGGTAACGTATCAAGGCAGGCAGCACTTTTTCACGGTCACTGCGGACACTGACATGTTCGTCGCAGAGAACGGACTGGAGAAACGGCAGCAGGGGCAGCGATGAAGAGCCCGCAGCATGAGACTCTTATAATGCAATGTTTTGACAAAAAATGTTCTCTCCCTTTTACAGTCTGTACAGCCAACAGTAGACCATTGCTACAGCGACCACTTTACATGGGAGAACACTGCCTCGTTTTGGAGACGAGGTACATTAGATTGGCTACAACAGGCCACACGTGGCGACTTGGAACAAGATGGCATTGCAAGCAACCACTTTAGAGGGTCCTTGAACAAAGGGGAACCCTTTGCAGGAGCTCATCCTCATGGCGAACACACAGTTGATAGCCATGTTGGATGCCCCCTGGACAAAGGGAAATCCCGGAGCACAAGGGCCCGACCTCATGGGGAGAACAGTGACCGTGGCCATTTTGGCGGCCCCCTAACAAAGGGAAACCACGGAGTGCAGGGGCACATCCACCAGATAAGTATGGTTAATCCCACAGGAGCGGGGGTCAAAACCCCCCATCAGGATAGTCACCTGGAACGTCACGGGACTTAACAGTCCGGTGAAAAGATCCAGAGTCTCCACCCACCTGAAAAACATGAAAGCTGTCATAGTCTTTCTCCAAGAGATACACCTGAGGGAGAAGGACCCACTGCGTGTAAGGAAGGGCTGGGCGGGACAGACCAACCATTGCTGCCACAGGACAAGAGCCAGGGGAGTAGCCATTTGCTAAATAAGAGGACAGTGTTCACTGTGACGAAGACGGTTACGGACCCAGGGGGACAGTACATCATGGTCAGTGGTGTCCTAGACGGGGCTCTGGTAGTCCTGGTGAACGTGTACGCTCCAACTGGGATGGCACGGAGTTTATAAAGAAGACCATGGAAATTCCCGACATAGATACGCATCGACTGATCATGGGGGAGGGGGGAACTTTAACTGTGTACAAGACCCACGAACAGGCAGGTCAAATCCCAAAAATGGAAAGACCTCCAACATGGCGAAGGAACTATTCATGGGGCCGGTGGACCCATGGCGGTTCACCCACCCAGGGGAGAAGGAGTTCTCCTTCTCCCAAGTACATAATGTCTATACACGGATCAACTTCTTTGTAGTGGGGAAATCGGTGCTTCCAGGGCTGGCAAGAGCGGAATATTCTGCCATCGTAATCTCCGACCACGCTCCACACTATATGGATGTGAGGTTGGAGACGGGCGGTGCCCAACGCCCTCTTGGAGATTGGACACTGCCCTCCTGGTCGACAAGGCTTTTTGCGAGAAAATATCACAGGCCATCGACGAGTATATTACCAATAATCGGAACGGGGAGGTCTCACCCTCCACATTCTGGGAGGCACTGAAGGCTGGGATCAGGGGAGAAAGTATCGCTTATAATGCACGAAGGGATAGGGAAGAGAGGGCGGCTAGGCAACAGCTAGTCGACTCCATACTCGAAGTAGACCGGTGATACTCCGAGGCCCCGACCGTAGAACCGGAGAGGAAAAAGCTACAGATAGACTTTGATCTGCTCTCCACGAGGAAAGCAGTACACCAACTCCGCCAGGCATGGGCTCTCTGTACGAACATGGAGACAAGGCTAGCCGCCTGCTGGCTCACCAATTGAGAAAGCAAGAGGGAAATTGCACAGATTAGGGATATCAAAGGCAAATTAGTAGTGGAGGCGGATAAGGTCAACAAAGCCTTTGAGACCTTCTACCAGGGGCCTTCTACCACATCGGAGCCCCAGCAGGGGGCTCGGGGATGAAGCAATTCTTTGATGGACTGGACATGCCAGTTGTGGGTGAGGACAGGAAACGGGGCCTGGAAGATCTGGGAGAGGTCATGGAGACTATTAGCTCCATGCAGGCGAGGAGGGCGCTGGGACCAGATGGTTTCCTGGCAGACTTCTAAAAAAGATTTGTGACAGCACTGGCCCCGCACCTGCGGGAGATGTTCACAGACTCACTGGCGAGGGGCACACTGCCACCTACACTAGCACAAGCCTCAATCTCACTGATACCTAAAAAAGACAAAGACCCAACAGAATGCGGTTCCTACAGACCCATCTCGCAAAAATACTGGCCAAGATCCTCGTCAAAAGGCTGGAGGACTATGTACTAGAGGTGGTTGCAGAAGACCAAACGGGCTGTGTCAAGAGTAGGCAGCTAACTTCGAACATAAGGTGCCTGCTGAACGTGATCATGACCCTGTCCGGGGAGAGAACACCGGAGGTGATCGTCTCCTGGGACGCTAAAAAGGCCTTCGACAGAGTCGAATGGAAGTACCACATAGAAGTACTGGAGCAGGTCGGGCTCAGAAAGGGATTCACTGCCTGTGTGAAATTCCTGTATAACGCTTCCACGGCGAGCGTATGGACAAACACCACCAGCTCTAAGGACTTTCAGCCTCATAGAGGCACAAGGCAGGGATGTCAGTTATCCCGCTGCTGTTCACCCTAGCGATCGTGCTCAGGGCGGCTAAGAATTGGAAAGGGATCTGAAGAGGAGGCAGAGAGCACAGAGTCTCGCTCTATGCAGATGACCGACACCTCTACATCTCGGACCCACGAAGCAGCATGGAAGGAATCATGGCGCTCTTGCAAGAGTTTGGTGCCTTCTCGGGCTACAAACTTAATTTGAGCAAAAGCGAGACCTTCCCAGTGAACCTGCAAGGGGGAGGGGCTGCCATTCAAACAGGCCCGGCACAAATTCCGCTACCTGAGGATCCAAATCGCTCACGACTGGACAGGGATCCACAAGTGGAACCTGACCAGCCTGACGGAGGAAGTAAAACAGGACCTGCAGAGATGAAACACACTCCCACTCTCCCTAGCGGGGAGGGTGCAGACAATCAAAATGAACCTACTGTCCAGGTCCCTCTTCCTGTTTAGATCCATCCCGATCTACATCCCCAAGGCCTTTTTCAACTCACTGGACAAACTGATTATGGCGTTTGTATGGGTGGGGGAAGAATGCAAAGATCCCAAAGAGAGTACTGCAGAGAACAAGATCCATTGGAGGCCTAGCCCTTCCAAACCTGCAATATTCCCATTGGGTAGCAACCACAGAGAGAGTAAAGGGGTGGATAAAGGAGCCAGAAGCTGAGTGGGTGGCTGCAGAAGGAATTCTCTCCTTGCCCTAGCCATGGCGGCACTCCTACCCCCACCTAATAAATATTTAACGAGCCCAGTGGGGGTAGCATCACTTCAGTTATGAAATCAACTGCGACAACATTTCGGGCTAACTGAGATGTCCGTTAAAGTCCCCATCTACAACAACCACAGGTTCATGCCAGCGACAATGGACACCACCTTCAAAAGGTGGAGACAGGACAGGGGGACACTGACATTGAGAGAATTTTACACCAACAACAGGTTAAGAAACACTCGAGGAACTGACAGAAAGATTCCAGCTGATGGGGGGGGGGGAAAACAAACTTAGGTACCTACAACTCAAAAACTTCCTACGAAGGGAAACAAAGACGTTTCCGTGACCACTACGACAATTACTGCTAGAGGACCTGCTGGACGCAAGTACCTTAGGGAAAGGAAACTGTGGAGCCATGTACGGGCGGCTGCTAAGAACATAGAACATACAGAACATAGAACATACAATGCAGAAGGAGGCCATTTGGCCCATCGAGTCTGCACCGACCCACTTAAGCCCTATCCTTGTAACCCAATAACCCCTCCTAACCTTTTTTGGTCACCAAATACAATTTATCATGGCCAATCCACCTAACCTGCACGTCTTTGGACTGTGGGAGGCAACTGGAGGAAACCCACGCAGACACGAGGAGAACGTGCAGACTCCGCACAGACAGTGACCCAGCGGGGAATCGAACCTGGGACCCTGGCGCTGTGAAGCCACAATGCTAATCATTTGCGCTACCCCCCTAACTGGACAAGACAAGAGAGAAATGGGAGGAGGACTTGGGGTTTGAATAGGGTGGGGATTCTGGAGCAAAGCACTGCACAGGGTCAACTCCACCTCGACATATGCAAGGCTAAGCCTAATGCAGCTAAAAGTGGTACACAGAGACCACTTAACCAGAACCCGAATGAGCAGGTTCTTCATGGAGGTGGAGGACAGGTGCGAACAGTGCCAAGGAGGCCCGGTCAACCACGTCCACATGTTCTGGTCTTGCCCCAGACATGCTGGGTCCTGGACAGGCTTTTCTGAGGCAATTTCCAAAGTGGTGGGGATGAGGGTGGAGCCGTGCCCGAGAGTGACAGTCTTCGGGGTATCAGACCAGCCAGATCTATTCATAGGAGGGCCGATGCCCTTGCCTTTGCCTCCCTAATCACCCACCGGAGAATCCTGCTTGGCTGACGGTCAGTAGCAGCACCCAAAGCTGCAGACTGGCTGTCCGACCTGTCGGAATTTCTCCAAATGGAGAAAATTAAATTTGCCATCCGAGGGTCGGACGAAGGTTTCCATAAAACGTGGGAGCCATTCACTAGGTTGTTCCAAGACCTGTTTGTAGCCAACAACTAGGGAGCCAAGGATTAGGATAGTTAGCCATGACACAGTAAGGAAGGGGGGGGCAGGTGGGTAGGGGAACAAGGAACTCAACCAAGCCCAACAAAAGAACCAGGAGACATAGGGGGTGGTGGTGGGGGGCAACAACAACCTGAACCAAATGGAAGAAAAGCAAAGGGAAAGCCGATGAGAAGCATAATGCAGGGGCCACAATCGCCACAGCAAACACTATCAGGAAGGAATAAAGGAAGGCGAAAATGGGATGTACCTATAGTCAAAACCAATCTATGTGTAAATAGTTCTAGTTTTACTTCTTATATTCTCTTGTTTAACTCCCACTGTTTGTCCATATTTATATTTGTTTTCTATGCCAAAAACTCAATAAAAACATTTTTTAAAAAACCTTGCCCCTCGCCTGAGGTGTGGTGATTCTCAGGTTAAATCACCACCAGTCAGCTCTCCCCCTCAAAGGGGCAAGCAGCCTGTGGTCATCTGGAACTATGGCGACTTTATCTTCGTCTGCTTTACCCTGAAAGAGAGTTTACTTATTTCAGTTAATAAAGTGAACTACTAGATCTCTGTCCTCCATTGTTTCTTTTGTCAATTTTAGATAATGGGCTCGATTCAGCGACCCCTTGTGCCCGGCGCAATGGGTGAATCGCGCGTGAACCCCAAATCAGGCTCCGCGAAGGGCAGATCGCGAACCGCTCCGCCCCATGCGATCTGCACCTCGCTACGGGATATCCAGATCTCAATATTTGAAATACCTGGATGCCAGATTCACCCGCCGCCCAGGACTCACCTGCTGTGCCTGGGAGATCTCGCCAGGGCGGCGTTTAGTATTTGTCGACACAAATATGGAACAATCGTGATGGAACCTAGGGGTGTCTCTCAGGCCTTTGCAGATGCTGGGTGGTTGGGGACATGGCAGGGGCACCCTGGCACTCCCCCTGACACCTGGGTCACTTGGCACCGTCAGCCTGACACCCCAGCAGTGCGACCCTGGCACTGCCAGGGTGCCAGGTTGGCACTGCCAGCGATCAGGCCCGGGAAGGGGGTCGGGGGGGGGGGCCTTGACAGGTAGATTGGGGCTGTGAGGGGGGGGTTCCCCCCCCCCCCCCCAAGGTGGTGGGAATCACAAAAATGGGAGGGGGTGGGGGAAAGAGAAAGATGGGGGGCAACCTTCCAAGATGGCTTCTGATCTGCGAGGAGCCTTTCCTGCTGGCATAAGTGCGGCCTCGGCGAGAGAATCTCCAAGGCCAAAATAAACGGCAAAATGCTGTTGGATAGCGGGATGTTTCTCAGCGCTACAGTTGATATCTTTTGGGATTTGCCCCTCTTTACTTCTTACCCATTCTTGTAAACCTCCTTTCTTGTCTATTGTAAACCTTTCCTGTCTATTCTTGCTTCTTACTGCACAGTCGAGGCTCATAGACAACTGGATGAGAAGCAGCATCAGGTTTTTATGGTCCCAGCAATGAGAATACTGGACACGTCTGATGCTAGTTAGGTTCTAACTTGATAGACTATAATCTTTTAAAGAATGTAATGCATGGAAGAACCAAGGGCAAGAAATAACCAGCAGGACTCAAAGATTAATTTGAAACAGCAAAAGAATCTTTACTGCATAAGCTTGAATAAAACAAACACAAACAATAATGCCCCCCAACCACCCCCAGAAACCATGTCGGCATGAAGCCGACCAGCTTGATAACAAACCTAATTGATCCTTAATTGGCCATTTTCATATAGCGGGTAGAATGCCAATTTTGGATGAAAGTCATCTCCCCATGAGTTGATCAGGGAAATGTATTTATCAGGTCTTTATCAATAAATGTTTTGCTTATTTAACCTTAATTTATCAGGTCTTTAGCAAAAAATGTTTTGCTTATTTAACCTTATTCTTTGTATAGTACAACACAATTGTGAACTAACATGATACAATGACCATCAATAGGAATATTCGACCAATTGTAACATCCTTTCATGGAACTTCAACTTGACAAATACCTGGTCTATTTCCTTTATTTTCCCTATTGATCGTAGGTTTTTGAGAGTGTTGTCCTTTACTTGCAATTCTCCAATATGTTCACAAATATGTTCACCTTCATCGCTTTACCTCTCAATGTTCAGTTGACTGCTGCAGAGTTTGAGGTAATTCCAGCGCCCCCAGACTTTAGGACCCTCTCCAGTGGATAAGGGGAAACCCCCCCACTTGTATCCTGCCCCCCACCCCCTTTTCAATTATGACATCAATTTTGTACATAATCCTCAAGGCTCTCCTGACAAGTGTTTCCTTAAGACAACAAAGGCAGGCCAGTAATATTATGATTTAGTGAAGAAGTCAAAAGGATCTAAAACATAGAAATCTATGGTCAAGCAATTATTGTTTGAGGAAACCAAACCCAAGGGTACACTACAGATTTTCTGGTTACATAATTCTGACAGTCAGAAGATGGAATTATCAAGAGAGTAGATTTTACAAACTCTGCAATGGACCACAGCACAATCCAAAATAGTATAATTCCTGATGCTTTACAGAAACAAAAAAAAAATTATGGGCGGAATCATGGGCATAAATCCCTAATGGCCACTAAATCTCACGAGCGCCGAAAACAGGATTCATGGCAGCGAGATCTCAGCTTGAGATCTGCCCCCCTGCCCACTGGTGACAAAATCAGGTTCATGCCTTTCCTGTATTTGCATACATTTTAATGCACTACGATCTAATTACTGGGCTTAACACTGTGACACCTGCCCCCTTTGGCAGCACCTTTTCCAGTCGTGATGACCACGCTGGGGGTGTGGAGGGGCCTGTATCCCCTAGGAGTTGAGGGTCATGCCTGGGCATTGCCCCCTGACTAGGCTGGGGATACTGCCTGGTGGCACTGGCATGGTTGGGGGGGGGGGGGGGGTGCGTGGGGAGATTCCCTTCGGAGTGTGGGTTGGTTCCTCTTATCCATGGGGTATAGGGGGGTCCCCTTCTGCATGTGGAGGTGGGGGCGGGGGAGGGGCTTTCCCCCCCTTATCCATCAGAGGCTGCACTAACAAGGGGGGGTGGGTTCCCCTTCTAAATGGGTGGGAGATGTAGGGGAGGGGGGGGGGGGAAGAACACCTGACATCCATAGGGGATGGGGGTCCGATGTCCATGTGTGGGGAGGAGTCCTTAAATGTAACTTTGAGATTGAGGCGCCCTTTAAACATGGTGCTGTGACCTCAGACTCCCGGCGCTGCTGGCTCCTTTGGGCCCCGCCCCTCCAGCTGGCAGTGTGATCCTCGGCAGCACTTTGAAATTGCACACAGTGCCGTTAAATCAGGCGGGAAAAGGCGACTGTGAAGCCGGCGAGTTTCACACTGCTTTCCTCGCCCCTCGATGCAATTTTGGGAAGATTCCGTCCCATGGCGCTGCTATTTCCTTTTCTTGTTGGTTTTTGTAAAGGAGCATCCCTGTCCAATGCTTTTCTTTTACTGCCAGATTGGAAATCAAGATTTTTATTCATTGAATCCCAATGGCATTTTTATTGTTATATATTTATTCAACTTGTAAACAGGATTGATTTCAAAACTGTAGTTACTTATTTTCTTTCACCAGTTTTCCATTAAGATCCTAAAAGGTCAAATCTCTGTGTGAACTCAAAACCCTGCTGCAAGCATCATCACTCTTATGTAACAAGTTTTAATGGGAGAATATGTGTCATTACCTGAAGGCCAATTTGTAATTCTGGTATTTGACTGTAGACTGGGACATAAAATGTAAATTATAGGATGTCCTTTTTAGGTTGAAGAAGAAGCTCTTGTACTAATTTATATATGCTTAAAATTTGCTATATTTTAGAATGTTGGCTTAAATGCCTAATTAAAGCTGCCCCAGAGACAGGCAATTTCTGCTAATTAGCACATTCCACAGATAAAAGGAAGTATATGCTCCAGCATATGATATGAGGAAAGAATTTAATAGACATTCAACAATTTATAAATTGAAATGCCACCAATTACACAATTGACTGGAACCTATTTTAAGGTAAAATTAAATGACATTGGATGAAACCACTTCTGAATCTGCCAATGGCTAACCATTGTGGCACTAACAGTGGTGGATTGTTAATGTATTATCCTGCCTGAAACTCAATTCCTTAAGAAAAAAGTGGCAAGCTTTTTAGTGGAAACTGCTTGACTGAACACTTTTAATTTTGCTTCAAATAGAAGTTTTGATTTAAATGCTGTGCAGTCCAACATCCTGTGGCATGGGTTTGTGCCACAATATTTCACATACCAATTTCCCACAGTTAGCCATGCTATCATGGGATGGTATTGAATAGAGGCTCTTATTTCGCGCACCAAATCACCACAATCCGCCACTGGGGCCAGTGGTCAGTTTCAGAACAATATTGAGGGGAAAAAAGTTACCCACTCGCCAACTTGGCCAGGGATAGTAGTGTGTAGGGTATAGATAGCACCGTGGTTAGCACTATTGCTTTATAACTCCAGGGACCCGGGTCCAATTCCAGGTTTTGGGTCACTGTCTGTGCGGAGTCTGCACGTTCTCCCTGTGTCTGCGTGGGTTTCCTCCGGGTGCTCTGGTTTCCTCCCACAAATCCCGAAAGACGTGCTTGTTAGGTGAATTGGACATTCTGAATTCTCCCTCCGAGTACCCGAACAGGCGCCGTAGTGCAGCGACTAGGGGATTTTCACAGTAACTTCATTGCTGTGTAAGCCTACTTGTGACAATAAAGATTATTATTATAAAATGAAGAAAACAAGGGCGTAAAGAAGAGCCTCCAGTGTAGTAATTGTCACAATATTTTTGTAATTACATTTGGACAAGATTTACACTATTGGGCCAGATTTGGCAATTAAGTAAATTAAAAATGACCAAGCGTTTATTCACCAAAGTGGTGCTCAACATAACCTCTAATTTTTGATTTGAAGTATAGATGATTTATTTGATATCACAGCCCTTTTAAATTATTTTGCATGATCACGCACATGCGATAGTCTAAAGCTGGTGACTTGTGCTCTCCTGGGTGAGAATTCTGGGTTGCCACGTGGCTTCAGAGGGAACATTAGCAGCACCCACTCAAAAAAGTAAATCAGAAGATGGCGGCAGATCAGGGGGCAGTTACGTTATGGTATCGGGAGACTGGTAGTGTTGGTTAGCCAGTGCCCCGAATTGGGATGACGTGGCGGTTTATGAAGAGCATGTTAGTGGCCATTCTGGGCATCAGTTAATTTTAGGTGGTGACTTAAACACAGTGTGGCACCCCAAAATGGATTGATCTAAACCGTGCTCGTTCGCCCTGCCGGGGGGGTTCATGAAAGAGATGGGGGAAGCGGACCCATGGCGGTTCTTACTTCCAGGGGGTAAAGATTATTCCTTTTTTTTCGCCATTGCATAATGTATATTCAAGGACTGATTTGTTTATTATGGGGAGGTCGTTGTTGTTGGGGGTGAGGAATGCGGAATACTCGTGATTATTATTTCGGATCATGCTCCGCACCTGGTGGATGTAGTCTTGGAGAAGGGGCCTACACAGAGGCCGGCGTGTAGGATGGATGTGGGGCTCCTTGCGGATCTGGGTTTTTGTGTGAGGATGGCAAAGGTTACTGATGATTATGTGGGGTTTAATAAAAATGGGGAAGTGTCGCCTCGGTGGTTTGGGAGGCATTGAAGGCAGTGGTAAGGGGAGAGATCATCTCATATAAGGCACAGTTGGAGGTAAGGGAGGAGCGCAGCGGCTGATAGATTAAATTTTGGAAGTTGATGGGAAGTATGTGGAAGATTCCACTCCGGATCTTTTGCTCAGTAGAAATGGACTGCAGACGCAGTTTGAACTTTTGTCCAAAGGGTCATCGGTACACCAGGTGAGGCGGACAAAGATATTAAAGAGAATGGGGAGAAGGCCAGTCACTTGCTGGAGGGACAGCTCTGCCAGCAGGCTGCCTCCCGGGAGGTTGTTCAGGTCCGGGATGGGGTGAGGGGGCTGGTGACGGCGCAAGAGCAGGCGAATAGGGCATTTGAGGAATTTTATAGGAGGTTCTGTAGGTCGGAGCCTCCAGGGGATGAGTCGAGAGTTTTTGGAGGGGTTGGAGTGTCCCACAGTGGAAGAGGAGGATAGGGCAGGGTTGGAGAATCCAGTGGGGAACTAGGAGGTTCGGATGGCGATAGGAAAAATGCATATGCGTAAAGCACAAGGGCTGGATGGTTTCCCTGTGGAATTTTATAAGAAGTTTTTGGACAGGCTGGCACTGTTGTTGATGATGTTTGAGATCGTGGTAGCTAGGGGGCGCTTCTGGACACAATGGGACAGGAATCTATTTCACTTTTGCTAAAAAAAAGGTAGGGGCCCAGTGAAGTGTGATCTTATCACCCAATATCCCTGTTACATGTGGATGCCAAGATTCTTGCCAAAATGTTGGCGCTTAGGCTGGAGGAGTGCCTCCCGCAGGTGATTGGGGAGGATCAGACAGGGTTTGTAAAGGGTAGGCAATTGTCCTCGAATGTGCGGCGCTTGCTAAACACGGTGCTCTCCCCATCAGAAGTAGGGGGGGATTAGGGGGTGGTGGTGACACTGGATGCGGAGAAAGCATTTGATTAGGTAGAGTGGAGTTATTTCTTGCGGTGTTGAAACGGTTTGGGATTGGGCCTAAGCTTGTGCCATGGGTCATAGGGTGTCCCTGTATGTCGACGACCTTTTGTTGCATATTCCCAACCCAGTTCCCATGGAGGGGATATAATGGGGCTGCTCAAGCGATTTGGGGCATTTTCAGGATACATATTGAATTTGAAGAGCAAATGCGTTTTGGTCTCCCCGCTGGGGAAGGGAGCTGGCTTGGGGGATCGTCGTTTCATGTGGCGATCACTCAGTATAGGTACCTGGGGGGGCAGGTGGCTCGAGACTGGACCTGGCTCTGTAAATTGAATTTTACTATCCTGGTGGGCAGGGTCAAGGTGGATCTGTTGCGGTGGGACAGCTTCCCCCTATCATTGGCAGGCTGGGTATAATCGGTAGATGAATGTTTTGCTGTGGTTTTTATTTTTCTTCCAGTGTTTACTGGTCTTCTTGCCAAAAGAATTTTTTATGGTGGAACGGTTGATTTCGTACTTTGTCTGGGCAGGCAAGGTAGCGAGGATTTGAAAAACAGTACTTCAGAGAAGGCGACAGTTAGGGGTTTTGGCTCTGCCGAATCTGATGTATTAGTTTTGGGCGGTGAACGCTGAGAAGGTGTAGGGCTGGGGTAGGGAGCCGGAGGCAATGTGGGTGAGGATGGAGGCAGGCTCTTGTAGGGGGTCGGGGTTGTGGGCCCTGGCAACAGTGTCACTCCCGTTTGCCCAAGGGAAATAGTCAGGTAGTCCAGTGGTAGTGGCCACACTGAAGATATGGAGACAATTTTGGCAGCATTTTAAGTTAGGGGGGGGGTCAAAGTTGATGCCGAATCAAAAGAATCATTTGTTTGAGCCGGCGATATTGGATGCTCGGTTTCGGGGCTGGGAGGAGTGGGGGGTGAGGGAAATGAAGTACTTATTTCTGCAACGGCGGTTTGCGCGCTTGGAGGAGAAGTTTGGGATCCCACGGACGGAGGCCTTTAGGTACATGGTGTTGCTCTTTTTAGCCTTAGTTTATTATCTCTAATTCTGTCACCTTTGCTCACGAGTCGCCAGGTATCTTTCTGATACCGCCACGTGGTTCAAGTCCAAGTAATGATTAATAATGCAATACACCGCTTGGTAAGAATTCAATCAACGGTCATTTATTATATACAGCAATTAATACTTATACAATAATGCTACTTCTAGACTAATACCTACAACTAACAGGCCAATACTTAACTTTAGGAATGGCCCACCAGGTCAGGGAAACGAATGATCTTTCGAATTGGTCCTGAGCCCGCGGGATTCAAAGGCTGATAAAGGTCGATGGTTAGGAGTGTCTATCGGGTAGCGATCGTTGGAGTCAAACTTACGGTTTTCTTTGTCGAAGGTTCTTGAGAAGGTTGTGAGCAGGAATAGAAGGGTCGAGCTGAACTTGGCCCCTATTCTTATAGTCCCCAGGGGCTTCCCGCCTCCCGGGGCGGACCTTGGCCCTGGTTCCAAGTGATTGGACTTGGTCCCAATCACTTGGTTCGATATGCTCCAATAATGGGGCGATTCCTTGATCGGGGGGTGGTCGCCCACCTTTCTTTGTGTCAGCCTCTCCTGGCGCCGAGAGGTCTGGAGTAGCTTTATGTTGCTAATGTGTAGCAATTGTTCCCGGGGGTGGCTGCTTACTATGCAGATGGCTGGGTTGTTGTGATGTTGATGGCTGCAGGTATCGATCTGTCTGGATTCCCCAGAGGCGAATACACTGTTTTACCTGCAGCTGTCCGTTTGAGTCCTGTTGACTGATTTTCCCATCAGCCTCTGCCGTTCGCCATTTTGGATCGGGGTTTGACCATTTTAATCGGAAATCAGCCATTTTACGTGGCTACAATGCAGGTGCAGGATTTTGCAACAAAGGCTTTTCCGAAGTTTCCGGTGACACCGCCCTCCTCGTTGTTGGAGGGGTATTGTCGGGGATGGGGTTGGCGGGTGTCATTTCAGCGATCTATGGGAGGATTCTGGAGGATATGGCCTCATTGGAAGGGGCACAGGCCAAGTGGGAGGAGGAGCTGGGGGGGGGGGGGGGGCGGTGTGGTCTCAGGTGCTGCGGAGGGTGAACACCTCAACCTCATGCAGGAGACTAGGATTAACACAATTAAAGGTGGTGCTTAGGGTGCACCTAATGAAGTCAAGGTTGAGCCGGCTGTTTGTCGGGGTGTCGGGCACGTGTGAGCGATGTGGGTGGGGCTTGGCCAATCATGTGCATATTTTCTGGTCCTGCCCGAAGTTGGAGAGGTTTTGGGGTTCTTTCTTCAGCACCATGTCAGCAATCTTGCACTTGGACCCCAGTCCCCTGGGGGCCATATTTTGGTGACCGGACCTGCCAGAACTGCAGATGGGGGTGGATGTTTTAGCTTTCATCTCACTGATTGCTCGAAGGCAGGTTCGGTTGGGGTGGAGGTATGCTTCTCCACCCTGTGCCTCAGTGTGGCAGGGGGACCTGATGGGGTTCCTGTATCTTGAGAAGGCTAATTGCACCTTGAGGGGTTCTATAAGAGATGGAGTCTGTTTATTCTGCACTTTAAAGAACTGGTCACTGTGAGCTGCTCAGGGTGGGGGGGAAGTTTGCGAGGGGAGCAGGGGTGGGGAGGTTTGTTTCGAGTCATATAATAGTTGGTAGTGTGTTGGGGGGGGGGGGGGTCTTCTGTTATCTTGTCTATTTTGGGTTTTTTGTTTTATGCATAAAATGTTAAAAACTGAATACAAATATTTAAAAAAAGAGGAAATCCACTTTCCAAAACTATTTACCCAAAACCATTAAAAAAAAAATCAGAAAGCCACTCTTCAAAGAAACCTAATCCTGACACCTAACAAGACACCCCTCTTGGATCCCTTGTTTTTAATCTTGAAATTTTGTACATCTGTGCTTAAAAATAGCTTCTCCTATCCTCCCTCCACATCTTCCTCCAGAAGTTTAAGAAATTAAATATACTCCTGTCATTTGTTCATGGTCCATCCCTCAGACTGGCAATTGGCCAAGAAATCTATTTTAATTACTCTGAAAACATGTTCTTGAGCTATCCACTTGGGAGGTGTATAAGAATGGCCTGGGGCAACTCCCATGCTGATTATGTAGTTCTTCCCACAGATCATGCTCAAGCTCAGGAACATGCTGTTTGAGGGACTTCCAAAGTCCAACTCTTCCATAAAACTGATTTCTTTTAAAAATTGAGAAATCCAAATGAAGAGGCACCGTCATGGTTTACAGCATTAAGGAAGTCGGAAGGATCAAGAGAGAATATACAGTCAACGGAATTAATGATTGGGTGGAACTGAGCTCAGGTTTTGAAAGTTGAAAACTGTACCAGAAAGGGAAGTTCTAAGGATGAAAGTTTCTACAGCTTTGGAGTCTAGAAAGAATGGGTTAGAATAAAAGGCTGTGTCTTGATTTTAGCAAAGTAGTGAAGAGGAAGAGCATATAGTGTAGCATAGCTCCAGAGCAGGAGGAACAAGAGAAAAAAATTCTAAGGAGCAACGGCGACAAAGAAAGACAATGAATTGCTTTTAAAGATCAGTGACTTCTGTAATGTAGATAAATGCACCAGATATTTTGCACAGCAATTGCACAACCAGCAATAAGACCAGTAATAGTTCATCTGCTTTTGACGGTATAGATTAAGAAAAAATGCTAACTAGCTCATTACAAGGCCTCCCTGCTCTTCCTTAATTAATGCAGTGGGATCTTCAGGCATTTTAATGTTCTACTAATGCCATAAGCAACCTCAAGTTAAATGCAAATCTGCAAGGACATGCTAAGAACAGGGGTGGGATTCTCCCCTACCCGGCTGGGCGGGGGGTTCCGGCGTAATGGAGTGGTGGGAACCACTCCGGCGCCGGGCCGCCCCAAAGGTGCGGAAGACTCCGCACCTTTAGGGGCCAAACCCTCACCTTGAGGGGCTAGGCTCGTGCCGGAGCGGTTTCCGCTCCACCGACTGGCGGGAAAGACCTTTGGCGCCACGCCAGCCGGGGCTGAAAGGGCTTCGCCGGGCGATTCGGCTGCTGACGTCATCCCCGCACATGCGCAGGGAGGGGGACTCTTCCGCCTCTGCCATAGTGAAGATCACGGCACAGGCCTGCCCGCAGATCGGTGGGCCCCGATCACAAGCCAGGCCACCGTGGGGGCACCCCCCAGGGCCAGATCGCCCCCCCTCCACCAGGAACCCGGAGCCCGCCCGCGCCGCCTTGTCCCGCCGTTCAAAAGGTGGTTTAACCCACGCTGGCGGGACAGGCATTCCAGCAGCGGGACTTCGGCCGGAGAATCGGCGGGGGTGGGCCCGCCGACCGGCATGGCGTGATTCCCGCCCCCGCCGACTGGCGCGATTCCCGTGGCAGAGACTTCGGGACACGGCGGGGGCGGGATTCACGCCAGCCCCTGGCGATTCTCCGACCCGGCGGGGGGTCGGAGAATCCCGCCCATGATCTTCCTGGGAGCCAGCCACAGCAAGTCTTGTGCTTGACAGGAGTACTGGTCTTGCATAAAATTAAGGCATCTCACCTGAACCATTGGAACAAACAGAAGAGGCCTTGCTTTCGTATCTTGTCGAAAGGATGACATGCTTCACCAGTGTTACATTTTTAATGTCACTCCGCACTAAAGTGTCAGCATAGATTTCAAGTGCACACTCTTGATGTGGGGTTTGAACCCACACTTGAGTTCAGAGGTAAGACTGCTATTAAGTGAGCCAAGCTGACTGTACATAAATTGGTGAAAAAGGAGGATGAAGATAATGACAAGGGAAAAGTTGAGCTCAATGTCAAGAAAAAGTCATTACCTAATGGGTAATTGCATCTTATCCAAGAAAATGTTGGGTATCGTAGAGATTTGTAACATAAGTAATCATATAATAAACAAATCTCACTGAGAGAAATCTTCCACCTCTGCTCATTTGCAACTCATCTATGGGCAAGCCATCAGCACAAGTGAAGATTTTTGCTTTTTTACTCTGGGTTATTTAGAACAAAATGGAAGGATGCAAAGTACTCCCTTAAATCATATGCTGCAATAGCATCATTATAATAATTGGAGAGAATTCCTACATTGATGGGAGTTTGGTTGAATTACTTATCACAGAATAACTTATATTTAAAGATTTCATGAATGTACGAAGCTCAGCATTGACACAACAGCCAGTTAAATCTCCAGAGAAACACAAAATACAATTCTTAATTTGTCACCATTTTCTTAACGTCCTGTCGCTGCTGCACAATATTTAATTATGTCCATAAATCACTGAAGACCAGATAGGCACCCAACTTGAACACAAGTATGATAAGGAGGCTATGATCATCAGATGCTAATGTATGCACATGCACACATCAAATGAAAACTGAATTTTAACCGAGTGGAAATTAAATGAATGAGCAATGTTACTAAAATGTGCGCTGGAGAATAAATTTACATTATCGCCGATCTTTAATAACAAAAAAACAGCAAGGGAATGGCAAACACTAATCTGTGATTGCAATACAAAAGCATTTTCTCCTTTCCTTCAAGTCAGTGCAATAGCCCCACTGATTTAGATCATAGAATTATCAAAGCAGTAAAATTAGTCTGATATTGTAAAAATATGAAAGGTTTCTTTCCTAATTTTCAGTGCTCATAAACTCTGCACTGACAGAATACAGCTCACAATATTCACTTCAATTCCTACACTTTATGCTGAAATGGGACTTTATTTTGTATTTGAAGAAATTGTCGAAAAATTAAGACTCACATTAATTGCTGTTTGGTCCAGGGAGACCAACAATAGTATCCCAAGTGGCGCTCCTGCTAACTTCCAGATCAAGAACTGAACATAGAACCTTCTGGTTTGTATGGCTCAGTGGAACCTGTGACGATAGGTAGACTATCATCTGTGTATAATATGAGCAGTTCATCATCCTTGTAAATTCTACAATCTGCATGTGTCAACAGTAGTGGACTCGCCAACACTAAGGGCATCCAAATGGTCATTGGATAGACATATGGACGATAAGTGAATAGTGTAGATGGGCTTTGGAGTGTTTTCACAGGTCGGCGCAACATCGGGGGCCGAAGGGCCTGTACTGCGCCGACTGTTCTATTATAAGTTATATGTTTTATTGTTGTAGTTCTACCATCCGACCAGTAGGTGGGGCGGGTACGGAGTCCTAGGAACTGGGATGCACCATATGCTCCATCAGAAGGTGTTTGTCAGGAGTCGATAGCAGTCGCAGTTTAAAGTAGCTCTGTTGTATCTTCGTGTAAGTTAGTGATAGATGTTTATTTCCAACTGTATTCATCTTAGACATTTTAGTTATTCGTTAATGCAGTGTTAGTAATAAATAGCTTTGTTTGTAAAACAAAGTTTAATGTTCTTTGTTCACATCAGCCCAATCAAAGAACATTACAGAACCTGAGGAATGCCTTTAGGCTATTGGGAAAGATTCTCTTTTTTTTTAAATTGAAAAGTAAACATTTTATTGAGGTATCTTTGGTATAACAACAAAATAAACAATGTACATGAAACTATAAACATAGGTCCCACCTTTATTACCCCCTACTCTAAGCGAAACTAACTCCCCTCCCCCCGCCTTCTGCTGACGATTAATGTTCCGCGAAAATGTCGACGAACGGTTGCCACCTCCGGGAGAACCCTAACAGTGACCCTCTCAAGGCGAACTTGATTTTCTCCAAACAGAGACAGCTAGCCAGGTCTCCGACTTCGGGGGCTTTGAATTCCTCCAAGCTAATATTATCCGTCTCCGGGCTACCAGGGAAGCAAAAGCTAGAACATCTGCCTCTTTCTCCTCCTGAATTCCCGGGTCTAACGACACCCCGAAAATCACCACCTCTGGACCCAGCGCCACCCTTGTTTTTAACACCGTGGACACGACATCCACAGACCCCTGCCAAAATCCCCTAAGCTTTGGACATGTCCAAAACATGTGGACATGGTTCGCTTGTCCCCCCGCACATTTTGCACACCTGTCTTCCACCCCAAAGAGTCTGCTCATCCGGGTCGCTGTCATATGAGCCCGGTGAACGCCCTTGAATTGTATCAGGCTGAGCCTGGCACATGTTGCGGACGCGTTGACTAACTCAATGCGTGCGCCCACAGACCATCCTCTATCTCTCCTCCCAGCTCCTCCTCCCACTTGCACTTCAGCTCCTCGGTCTGCGTCTCCTCTGACCCCATAAGTTCCTTGTAAATGTCAGAGACGCTCCCTACTCCTACCTACCCTCTGGAAATTACCCTGTCCAGAATCCCCCTTAGCGGTAGGAACGGGAAGGTTGACACCTGTTTACGTAGGCAGTTCCGCACCTGTAGATACCTGAATTTGTTTCCCCTCACCAACTCAAACTTCTCTTCCAGCGCCCTCATACTTCGAAAGCTCCCCTCTATAAACATATCCCCTATCCTCTCAATCCCTGCTCTCCGCCATATCCAGAACCCCCCTTCCGTACTACCCGGGGCAAACCGGTGATTATTGCAGATTGGAGACCAGACCGATGCTCCCTCTGCTCCCACATGTCTCCTCCATTGCCCCCAGACTCTCATGGCCGCCACCACCACGGGGCTGGTGGAGTACCGTGCCCCGTGGCGGGAATGGCAGAGGCGCAGTTACCAATGCACCCAGACTGGTACCCTTGCATGAAGCCGCCTCCATACGCACCCATGCCGACCTCTCCCCCACCACCCACTTGCTGATCATGGCTATATTAGCCGCCCAGTAATAGTTACTAAAATTTGGCAGCGCCAGCCTGCCCTCTCCCGGCTCTGCTCAAGCATCGCCTTCCTTACTCATGGGGTCTAGCCCGCCCAGACAAAGCCAGTGATCACTTTGTTGACCCGTTTAAAAATGGACCGCGGAATAAAGGTGGGGAGACATTGAAACACGAAGAGGAATCTTGGGAGGACCATCATCTTCACCGTCTGCACCCTCCCAGCTAATGACATCGGGAGCGTGTCCCATCTCCGAAAATTGTCCTTCATTTGGTTCACTAGTTGGGCCAGATTTAATTTATGCAGCCGGTCCCATTCCCGCGCCACTTGGATGCCAATGTACCTAAAGCTTCCCCCTACTAATGTAAACGGCAGCTCCCCCAATCGCCTCTCCTGTCCCCTCGCCTGGAGCGCAAACATCTCACTTTTCCCCATATTTAGCTTACACGCCGAAAACAGGCCGAATTCCCCTAGAATCTTCATGATTTCTTCCATCTGCTCTATTGGGTCTGATACATACAGAAGCAGGTCGTCTGCATAGAGCGAGACGCTGTGCTCCACCTCCCCCCCGGACCAGCCCCATGAGGTTCTCAGAGCAATTGCCAGTAGCCTATAGCTAACGTGAACAACTGTGGGGAGAGGGGGCATCCCTGTCTCGTCCCCCGGTGCAGTCTAAAATAGTCCGATGTTGTCCTATTCGTCCGTACGCTTGTCACAGGAGCCTGATACAGTAACCTGACCCAGTCAATAAAGCCCTGCCCAAATCCGAACCGTCCCAGTACCTCCCACAGATAATCCCATTCTACCCGACCAAAAGCCTTTTCTGCATCCATTGCGATCACTACCTCCACCTCCCTACCTTCCGGGGGCATCATGATCACGTTTAACAACCTTCTTACATTGGCCACCAACTGCCTACCCTTAACAAACCCCGTCTGGTCCTCCCCAATAACGTCCCGAACACAATCCTCAATCCTGGAGGACAAATTTGGCCTGCAGTTTGGCGTCCACATTCAATAGGGATATCGGCCTGTAGAACCTACACAGCCCCGGGTTCTTATCCCGCTTCAGAATCAGCGAAATCGTAGCCTGTGACATCGTCGGGGGCAGCACCCCTCTCTCCCTTGCCTCATTGAACATCCTCATCAACACCGGCCCCAATATCCCAGAGAACTTTTTATAAAACTCCACTGGGTACCCGTCCAACCCTGGGGCTTTACCCGACTGCATGGCCTTCAGACCCTCCACTACCTCTTCCAACCCGATCGGGGCCCCCAGCCCTTCTACCAGCTCCCCGTCCACCTTTGGGAAAGTCAGCCCCCCCAAGAAGTGCCTCATCCCCTCCGGCCCCGTAGGGGGTTCCGACCTATACAGCCTACTGTAGAAATCCCTAAACGCCTTATTCAACCCCGCTGAATCTCCAACCAAGTTCCCATCTCCATCATTTACTTTCCCTATCTCCCTGGCTGCCTCCCTCTTTCTAAGCTGCTGTGCAAGCATTCTGCTGACCTTCTCTCCATGCTCATAGATCGCCTCCCTCGACTTTCTCAGCTGCTCCACCGCCCCCCCCTGTGGTTAACAAGCCGAACTCCGTCTGCAGCCTCGGCCGTTCCCTTAAAAGCCCTGCCTCTGGAGTCTCCGCATACTTCCTATCGATATGTAGTATCTCCTTTACCAGTCGGTCTGTCTCTGCCCTGTCCACCTTCTCCCTATGGGCCCGTATCGAGATCAGCTCCCCTCTGACCACTGCCTTCAGTACTTCCCAGTCCACCGCTGCTGAAATTTCCCCCGTGTCGTTGACCTGCAGGTAGTTCTGAATACATTTCCTCAACCGCTCGCACACCCCTTTGTCAGCCAAAAGTCCCACATCTAACCTCCAGTGCGGGCGCTGGTTACTGTCTTTACTAACCTGCAGGTCAACCCAGTGCGGAGCATGGTCTGAGATTGTGATCGCCGAGCACCCCGTGTCCACCACCACTGCCAGGCCCTGCTCAAAATAAAGAAATCAATCCGGGAGTACACTTTATGCACGTGTGAGTAGGAGAACTCCTTCACCCTCGGCTGCCCAAATCTCCATGGATACAGCCCCCCCCCCCCCCCAATCTGCTCCATGAACCCTCTTAGTTCCTTTGCCATTGCTGGCACCCTGCCCGTTTTCGAGCTTGACCGGTCCAAGCCAGGGCCAATAACTGTGTTGAAGTCCCCTCCCATGACCAACCTGTGCAAGTCCAGGTCCGGTATCTTCCCCAGCATCCTCTTTATAAACTCCACATCATCCCAATTTGGCGCATACACATTTACTAATGCCACCTGCACCCCCTCCAGTTTCCCACTGACCATAATGTACTGACCTCCCACATCCGAGACTATTCTACCCGCCTCAAACACCACCCGCTTATTGATCAGGATCGCAACCCCTTTAGTCTTTGAATCTAGTCCCGAGTGAAAGGCCTGACTGAGCCAGCCTTTCCCCAATCTAATCTGGTCAGTTTCTCTAAGGTGCGTCTCCTGCAACATTACCACGTCCGCCTTCAGTCCCCTAAGATGCGCGAACACACGTGCCCTCTTGACCAGCCCATTTAACCCTCGAACATTCCAGGTGATCAGACTAGTTGGGGGGCTCATTGCCCCCCTCCTTCGCCGGTCAACCATCCCCTTTTTTGGGCCTGCCTCCAGCCCATGCTCCGCGCCTCCACCGGCCAGCCCCCGCCCCCAACCTCCTCTCTGTCCCTTAGCACAAGTCCCTCCCTCGTCAGCAGAAAATTACCCCCCTTAGTAACAACACTGTAACCCAACCTCTTTAATAAACTGAACATATGCACCCCCCCACTATGCTTCCGTGAGCTAGCCCGCCCAGCCAGCTTGGTGGCCCCCATCCCTCGCGCCGGATAGTCTCCCACCTATTGTTCCCTCCCCAGAGCTCATACAACATACTCCAACATCTAACAATCCCCACACAATTGCCCGACAGAAAAACACCAAGATCTAAACAAGCACACCTCCACCCCCCAACAGTGCAAATGAAAACCTTAACTCACTCAGCTCTGCCACTGGTCCAAAATCAATACAGTAGGCATTACAAACAGCTTCCACAAAACGAAAAAGAACAGGAAAAAAAATCATGAACGTTGCAGCAAAGTTCAAAAGTTCTCAGTCCACCACCAGTCCTTTCCTTTTCACGAAGCCCACGCGTCCTCCGGCAACTCAAAATAAAAGTGCTGTCCGTCGTACGTGACACAGAGATGGGCCGGATACAACAGTCCGAACTTCACCTTTTTCTTAAAAAGGGTCGACCTAATCTGGTTGAAGCCTGCTCTTCTCCTGGCCACCTCCACACTCAGGTCTTGGTAGACCCGCAGGATACTGTTGTCCCACTTATTGCTCAGTGTCTGCTTGGCCCACTGTAGAATGCGCTCCTTATCCAAGTACCTGTGGAATCTCACCACCATTGTCCTCGGCGGGTCTCCACTTCGCGGCTTCCTCGCGAGTGCTCTGTGAGCCCTGTCCACCTCGGAGAAGGGTCAGGAGAATGCCCCATCCCCCAGCAACTTCTCAAACTTGTTTGCGATGTATACCCCAGCGTCTGATCCTTCGGACCCCTCCGGGAGCTCAAAGATTCTCAAGTTCTGCCAGCGGGACCTTTTCTCTAGGTCCTTCGCCTTCTCCAGGAGCTTCTTCTGCTGGTCTCTCAGCATCCCCACCTCCAACCCCACCGCAATTTGATGTTCCTCCTGCTCAGCCAGCACCTTCTCTACCCTCTGGATTGCCCGATCTTGGGCATCCAATCTAAGCTCCAGCCACTCAATTGACTCTTTTATCGGGTCCAAGCAGTCCCGTTTCTGCTTAGCAAAGCCTTCCTGAATAACTTGCATCAGCTGCTCCGTTGACCAGAGGTCCGGTCCTCCGCCATGCTGTCTCCCGCTGCAGCTTCAGCCCAAGCCTTCTCTGTCTTTCTGTTCCTGCCTTTACAAGCACTTCTAGTCCTTCTCTCCATGCACCGATGTGGGAATTCAGTACACAATTGCCTCTGTCATCAGTTTTACAATTCAAGTCCGGTAGAAAATCGGGGGAAAAGGTCCAAAAGTCTGAACCCGAGCGGGAGCCACCAAATGTGCGACTTACTCCTTCATAGCCGTCACCGGAAGTCGCTGCTCTTATTTTCACTGAATTTTGGAACTCCTTGCTGAACTTCACTGTGAATTTAATTAAATATTTGCATTTAATTATGGTCTTTCTGATAAATATACGATCCCGGAATAAGAATATAATTTGCTCTATTTCTCAATCTACATGACTCCTTGATGCATTTCTGTGATTGCACAGCTGAGATTAGAAACACCTTGTGCACATGGGAAAATTCTGGATGCACACCATGTCAATGCTACAAGATGCTGCGCAACCCTATTAAATTTCCCCCCAGTTAGGTTTCCCTGAGGAACACTGCATCCCACCGAATACTTCTGTAACATTGCCCAATTCTGTCTCTGCCTCGGTGCATCTGCTACTGAAACAATTATTCATTCCTTTGTTACCTCTAGACTTGAATATTCTAATATACTCCCAGTCTGGTTTGTGGGAGCATCCCTCAATTGTCATGAGGTGTAGATCGGCCCAGCTCAGCAAAATCATGTCTCAGAGAGTGACTCAGAGGGGTGAGTAGCATAAATACTTTTAAGAGAAGTACATGAGGGAGAAAGGAATAGAAGGTGATATGGTGGAAGGATGCTTAAGTGGAGGATGGACATCCATATAGGCCTGTTGTGCTGAATGGTTAGTTTCTGTAAATGGCTGTAAAATACTATATAGTCCCAGGAAAATTATATGAGTGCGTTATAGATTACTTAAAATTTACATATCTACTTAGCAGTTGCAAACTTAACATAATGCAGTTGCATATTCAGAAAACGTTAATGGAGCACAAAAAACAGATTGCTAAAACTGAGAAATGGAAGCGAAGATGGGAAAAATAATAAAATGGGCCATTCGGTAATCTTGATACAGCTGGTCAGGACACTAGGACAATGAAATCAAAAAGCAGGACATCTGTTTATCTTGTCATTCTGATTACTAGACTGGGAAAGTGTAATAAAAACATTCCCTGCCTCACATGTCTGCATTTGTAAAGTAGGAGTACAAATGGGACATGTGCACTCACTCTAAGCTAAGTTTCTGGATTCAGATTAAAAATAGTCATCTCCAGATGTTTCCTTTTCAAATACAGTAGTTTTCTTATGTTGAAAATCCCACACAACCATGGGGCAAGAATTCAGCAAAATAAATTAGTTCAGAGTCTGGTGGAAGAGTGGAAAGATAAATTCTGTAACATTATGGTATGGTTATACTTAGCTTGTGCCATTCTGCAGTTCACCAACCGCATCCAGTAATGTGAATCAAATATTCCAATGCGATGCTGAATGCAATACCTGTATGTTTTCTCTGAAATGGACTGTCTCAGTGGGGAGGTGTACTATGGAGCCTGTCAATACTGAGTTGAATGTTTTTAGTAGGTGGCACAGTGGTTAGCACTGCTGACTCACAGCACCAGGGATCCAGGTTCAGTTTTGGACTTGGGTGACTGTATGGAGTTTACACTTTCTCCCCGTGTCTGTGCAGGTTTCCTCCCACAGCTCAAAGATGTGCAGGTTAGATGGATTGGCCATGGTAAAATTGCCCCTTAGTGTCCAAGGTTTGCAGGTTAGGTGGGGCTACACGGATCGGGTGGGGGAGTGGGCCCAGGTAGGGTGCTCTTTCAGAGGGTCAGTGCAAACTCGATGGGCTGAATGGCCTCCTTCTGCACTGAGATCTGCACTGTAGGGGTTCTACGGTTCTAGCTTTCAGAGCTTGTAGGCTTTCAAAATATCATTACCGCCCATTGCAGTACAAAGGACTTCTAACCTCGTAGGACAGCAATTGGAGTACTACACTCAGTCGGTCTCAGTGCCTTATGGTTAGGAAGGGAAAGGCCAACCAAAATGTCAGTTCCTGATCGTCAGTTGGGCATAGTGGAAGTGCAAATATGTGAACTTCAGATGAGAACAGTGTTATGGGCCAGGATTTTGAAAACTCCAAAGTATATTATGGAGTTCATCTGACTTACAACTGTTTATTGATTTTGGCTGGGATGAGCACAAGAGCCTGCCTTTCAGGTGTTATTCAACAGAGATTTTAGGTGCTTTTAATCAAAAAACAAGCTTTATTCTACAAATTTATTTAACATTTATTTAAGCACACACAGTAAGGCTTTTTATCAATTACAAACATAAAGATCCCACACAGCTACAGTAACCCGAAATGAATTCCCCCTTAACTGTTCCAATTCAATAACAAAATCCAAGTAAAACCAGAAACCCCTTTTCAAAGGCGAATCCCAGCACACGGCATTCTTACTGGTATAAGACTTCTTATTGATACTCTGTTCCCCTTTTCAAACAGCAGGTTTGAATTCGTTCCAGAAAGCAATTATCTCTTTTAATTTATCAAGCAGTCTGGAAACAGCTTTTAAAATGAAGAGAGAGACACTTCTTTCAACCTGTGCAGTTCAAAACTAGTCCAAACTCAAAGCGAAAGTAAAAACTCACAGAGCCACAACCCAGCTCCACCCACACAATGACATCACTGAAGCCATGTGACAAGACAGAAACATTTCTTAAACGGACATTCCCATGACATTAGGCCTAGATTGGCTGTGATGCCCTCCAAAGTTGAATATCTTAGGAACATTCTTTTACATGTAAAGAATGGATATTTTGATGAGGTTTATAAAGGATTATTGGCAACTGCACTTGAGAAAACATAAAGTTGTGGGGAAATGTGGGAACATAACTTCAAGTCTTGTTTTTTAAAATTTCAGTTTTCATTTCCATCTGATGTGATTAATCAAATATTTTGAAAATAAAGTTTGTGGGATGTGGGCGTCACTGGTTAGGCCACAGCATTTATTGTCCATCCCTAGTTGCGCATCCGAAGGTGGTGGTGAGCTGCCTTCTTGAACTGCCGCAGTTCTGAGGTGTGGGTACACCCACAGTGCTGTTAGGGAGTCAGTTATGGAATTTGACCCCGTGACAGTGAAGGAACGACGATATATTTCCAAGTCGAGGTGCTGAATGACTTGGAAGGGAACCTCCAGGTGGTGGGGTTCCCAGGTATCTGGCGCTCTTGTCCTTCTAGATGTTAGCAGTTGTGGGTTTGGAAACTGCTGCCTAAGGAACCTTGGCGAGTTCCTGCAGTACATCTTGGAGATATTACACACAGCTGCCACTGTTCGTCAGTGGTGGAGTGATTGAATGTTTCTGGAAGGGACAGAAATCATAGAATCATAGAATTTACAGTGCAGAAGGAGGCCATTCGGCCCATCGAGTCTGCACCGGCTCTTGGAAAGAGCACCCTACCCAAGTTCAGCACCTCCATCCTATCCCCATAACCCAGTAACCCCACCCAACACTAAGGGCAATTTTGGACACTAAGGGCAATTTATCATGACCAATCCACCTAACCCGCACATCTTTGGACTGTGGGAGGAAACCGGAGCACCCGGAGGAAACCCACGCACACACGGGGAGGATGTGCAGACTCCGCACAGACAGTGACCCAAGCCGGAATCGAACCTGGGACCCTGGAGCTGTGAAGCAATTGTGCTATCCACAATGCTACCGTGCTGCCCTTCAAGCGGACTGCTTTGTCCTGGATGGTGTTGAGCTTCTTGAGTTTTGTTGGAGCTGCACTCATCCAGGTAAGTGGAGAGTATTCTGTTACACTCCTGACTTCATAGAAATCATAGAATTTACAGTGCAGAAGGAGGCCATTCAGCCTATTGAGTCTGCACCGGCCCTTGGAAAGAGCACCCTACTTAAGCGCACACCTCCACCCTATCCCTGTAACCCTTAAGGGCAATTTATCATGGTCAATCCACCTAACCTGCACATCTTTAGACAGTGGGAGGAAACCGGAGCACCCAGAGGAAACCCACACAGACACGGGGAGAACATGCAGACTCCACACAGACAGTGACCCAAGCCGTGAATCGAACCTGGGACCCTGGAGCTATGAAGCAACTATGCTAACCACTGTGCTACCGTGCTGCCCAGACTTGTGCCTTGTATATGGTGGACAGGCTTTGGGGGAGGGGAGCTACTTGCTCTGGTAGTCATATATTAATATTAATTTTAGTATTAATTAGTATTAATATGGCTAGTCCAGTTCAGTTTCTGATCAATGGTAACTTCCAGCACGTTGATTGTGGGGGCTTCAGCAATGGTAATGCCATTGAATGTCAAGGGGCAATGGTTAGATCCTCTCTTGTAGGAGATGGTCATTCCCTGCACTTGTGTGGCACAAATGTAACTTACCACTTGTCAGCCCAAGCCTGGATATTGTCCAGGTCTTGCTGCATTTGGACATGGGACGAGTAAACCAAATCAAAATCTACAGCTAATGGAAAGATTAAGATAAAACTTTATTGAACCACAATGTTTGCTTGTTAACTATATTTATAGTATGTACGCACATGGAATTAACATGTCATATAAAACTGATAGGCCTTTCCTGTGTCTGAATATACCTATCATAAGGTCTATATTGTGACAGACTGAAGGGTCAAGGTTGCTGATTTCCTGTTATAGAAAACTAGGATCATCAATATGTGATGCTGCACGTTGAATTAGATGGTGCATAAATGTCAGGGTGTGTATTTGGGTGTGCAAGGATGTGACCGTATTAGCATGTGTATAGAAGAATTGGCGGATACAATACTATAATTAATCAGCCAAAGGCCGAGGTAAGTCCAGCAGGCAACTAGTTTAGCTGTCCATCAACAGATGTGGCTGAACCACAGATTATTTTTTGGTTTCACTCTCCATTGCCAAAACCATTCGGGATGTTCTTAGAGAGTAACAATAACCCCTGGTTTATTTTCTTTCTGACTATCTCTTCAACCGTTCTCCACTTCCCCATCACCCTCAAGTCCAACAAGTGTGAATAGCTCATGGACTTCTTTGTCACCAAGGCGAGACTGTCTGTTCACGACATACCTTCCCCACTCAGCCAAACCTCTGCTCAGGCTCCTCTGTGCCCTAACTCTGAATCTTGGGTCTCTCCCCCTTTCCTATTTACCCTCTTCCCATTTCAAGCTCAACTTGTCCAATGACACCCAGCCCTAACTCTCTTGGATCCCATGACCACTAAGTTTCTGAACAGCCAACTTGTTTCCCAAGCCCTCATGTTAACAGAGGTTGTAAATGTTTTTCTCTTCGCAGCTCTTTCCCCTTCGCTTTCAAAACACCTTTATTCCCTCTCCACAAAATCTCACGCTCAAGCCCTTTGCCATTGTAAACTATTTCCCCATCTCAAACTTCACTTTAAAGTCCTCGAACATGTTATTACTTCCCGAATCCATGTCCACCTTTTCCCCAGCTGCATGCTTATATCACTCCAATTAGGTTTTCCCTTGACTGAAACCGGGGGGGGGGGGGGGGGGGGTGGGGGGGCAGGACGGGTATGAAGAGCCCTCTGGAAGGTTGTGGAGGGGGAAGGGTCCTGGAAGGGGAGGCCCGAAAGGGAAGGCCTGAAAAGGGGGCCCCTCAGCGACCCCATAGCAGGATGTCATCACTTTGGGGGGCTGGGGAGAGGGGGGGGGGGGGGGGGGGGGAGGAATTGGCGGAGAGTTTGGGGGACCTACAAGCCCATTTAGAGATTGGGCACCCTTTCAAAATGGTGGCCTGATCTCTGAGGAGCCAGTCTGTCGAACGAGTTCAGCTTCCCGGTGATGAAAATAATTCTAAGTGTGGGCTTGACCGGGGAGAAACTCCCCAGGGCCCAAAAAAGTGACTAAGTGGGTTTGATAGCGGTAGGGGAGTCACCGACAGAGCTCGTGGGAAACCCCCAGCAAAACCCGCCATAGATGACACTTAGAAGTGTGATAGTGAACGGGAACTACCGCAAATGTCCCAATGCTCGGCCCCGTGAGGTAGCCACCATGATAAATTGGCACACTTAACAAGGCCCCACGGGCTTCTCGCACAAATCATGGTTCTTCCGGTTGATCTTCCGGTCCTGCTTAAGGTGGGCTCCTGCAATGAGTTCATGGTGGCAAAGCTAAACGCTGTAGAATCATAGAATTTACAGTGCAGAAGGAGGCCATTCAATATTTAATGTTTTAATTCAGCCAATGCATTTGCATCTCTGGAGATCGGACTTATCCTCTGGCAAAACATGTTTGCATTTTTGAAGATGGTAGTTTTCTGTTTTGCAAAACGGGAAATACGAGCTGCAAATATCAGCTTGTTACCATCCCAGATTACAGCAGGTGCTTTGAAAGCTACCAGGTTATAAGTGACCAAAGTGACAATCATTAAAGACACACAAAACTTCTTTTCAATAAAGAAACTCCATCATATTAATAGCCATCTACAAGACTTAAGGTAGAGGTGCAAGTTTTTTTAGAGAAATTTAGTTGCACTGAATTACACGAGAAAATACTTTCCCATGCATGATTTCATTGCTGCACGCTATTTTTGCAGGGTAGTAACTCAAAAACATTTGTACTTTCAGGGGAGATCAAATGATATTCAGAAATCAGATACACATTTTAATTTCACACTCCATCAGGTTTTATAGCTTTAGCTCTGATCAACAAATGGGCCTACCACGCTGACCCACCTGCATCAAGACATGCATGGAGAGAATTCTGTGAAACTACAGAAGGGTTAAATGAAGAAAGCACTGCCACTTACCTCTGTCATCCCTGATACTTCACCCTTTAGTAATGGTTTGACGATTGAAGGAGTGTGGATCTTTCCATTTTGTGCAGGTTTTCCCTTCATAAAATGTTTCCCTGCTTCATAAATATCGACCTCGATCATTTTTCCCAGAAGTTCCGGTTGCTTGGGCACCAGAACCTTTGTAGGAGCAGGAGGGGTGGGGGCAGAGAAAGAAAAAAAGATTAATTTTTACACAGCAAGAATAAGCAACCAAGATTTTGACCTGTACGAAAGGTAAACGTTTTTTGCAGTATGTTTATGGTTTCATGTATCTTGTCTATTTTGTTGTTCTTTCTATACCCAAAATACCTCAATAAAATGTTTATTAAAAAAAAAGAGGGGTAAGATAGAGTATGAGAGTAAGCTTGCAAGTAACGTAAAAGCAGACTGTAAAAGCTTTTAGAAGTATATAAAAAGAAAAAGGTTAGTGAAGACTAATGTACATAAGAACTAGGAGCAGGAGTAGGCCATCTGGCCCTTCGAGCCTGCTCCTCCATTCAATGAGATCATGGCTAATCTTTTGTGGACTCAGCTCCACTTTCCGCCCGACCACCATAATAACCCTTTATTCTTCAAAAAACTATCTATCTTTATTTTGAAAACATTCATTGAAAGAGCCTCAACTGCTTAACTGGGCATGGAATTCCATAGATTCACAACCCTTTGGGTGAATAAGTTCCTCCTAAGCTCAGTCCTAAATCTACTTCCTGTTATTTTGAGGCAATGCCCCCAGTTCTGCTTTCACCCGCCAGTGGAAACAACCTGCCCGCATCTATCCTATCTATTCCCTTCATAATTTTATATGTTTCTGTAAGATCCCCCCCGCATCCATCTAAATTCCAACGAGTACAGTCCCAGTCTACTCGACCTCTCCTCGTATTCCAAACCCCTCAACTCTGGTATTAACCAAGTGAATCTCCTCTGCACACCCTCCAGTGCCAGTATATCCTTTCTCAGGTAAGGAGACCAAAACTGATCACAATACTCCAGGTGTGGCCTCACTCATACCTTATACAGTTGCAGCATAACCACCCTAGTCTTAAACTCCATCCCTCTAGCAATGAAGGACAAAACTGCATTAGCCTTCTGAATCACCTGTTGCACCTGTAAACCAACTTTTTGCGACTCATGCACTAGGTCACCCAGGTTTTAATATTTTAATATTAATTATGTCACCCAACGTGAGTGGCATTTCTGTGATATACAAGAGAAGATTATCAGCGTACAGGGACACTTATCCGAATTCCTCATCGCGATGGCCAAAGGCTCAATCAATCACCAATGCTAAAACGAGAGGGGACACAGGGCACCTCTGGCTCATTCCCCTGTGCAACTGAAAGTTTTAATATTTTATCATTTAGATAATAATCCCTTTTGTTGTTATTCCTACCAAAATGGATAACCTCACATTTTTCAACATTCCATCTGCCAGACCCTAGCCCATTCACTTAAACTATCCAAATCTCTCTGCAGACTTCCAGTATCCTCTGCACTTTTTGTTTTACCACTCATCTTAGTGTCATCTGCAAACTTGGACACATTGCACTTGGTCCCCAACTCAAAATCATCTATATAAATTGTGAACAATTGTGGGCCCAACACTGATCCCTGAAGAGCACCACTGCTACTGATTGCCAACCCGAGAAATACCCATTAATCCCCACTCTTTGATTTCTATTAATCAACCAATCCTCTATTCATGCTACTACTTTACACATAACGCTATGCATCCAACATAACCTCCCTGCTCTTATATTCTATGCTTCAGCTAAAAAATTAAACAATTAATTCTGCCTTCTTAACCGCCTTCACGACCTGTCCTGCTCCCTCAATGGTCTGTAGACATTCACTCCAAGGTTCCTCACTTCCTCCACATCTCTCAGCATACTCAGTTATTGTGTAATAATGGGTGTTATCTCCCAATAATGTCATTGTATCCTTGATGTGAACTGTAAACTATGACTGCAAGAAATAAAATAGGTTTGTGCAGCTTCCCATCTGCCACCTCTGCATAGTGTCATCTGTGGTCTTGTAGTTATATTGGCACATGAATAGCAGATAGAGATTCACCCAGTGCCTGTGAACTTAAATGTTTTGTTTTGTTTGGTGTTGGTTTCCCTCATAAAAATGACATCCAAAAGGTGTTGTTGTCCAGAACCCATCCTACTGTTCCTTTTAAAAGGGGCATCACTTCATCTGAAGCAGTGTCCACACGTCTTGAGAAAAAAAAAGCATTTAATGCCAGAAAATATTTCAAGAGAACTAAGGTTTGAAGATCCCAACATCATTATTTTTTTTTTTAAATTTGAAAAAAATAAAATTTACAGTATCCAATTCTTTTTCTTCCAATTAAGGGGCAATTTAGCGCGGCCAATCTACCTACCCTGCACATCTTTGAGTTGTGGGATTGCGACCCACGCAGACATGGGGAGAATGTGCAAACTCCACACGGACAGTGATCTAGGGCCTGGATTGAACCCGGGTCCTTGGCGCCGTGAGGCAGCAGGGCTGACCACTGCGCTGCCATGCTGCCCCTCCAATATCATTATTAACCTGTTGTCAACTGAAGGACCCTAATGCTCAGGTACACATTTTACAATATTATGGCCTGTAACCTCCAAGCTCCGGTGCAGTGTAACAGGGGTCACCCCAAAGATGCGATGGGGAACCCAGTTCAAACTTTCAATGGGCAATTTCCCTGCATTGGGAACCATCTGATAGTGTGATTTAAATTGAAAACTTCAGATGGTTCCGACTATGTTACATTAATAGTTACCCAGAAAAAGTTAGAAAATTAGCCCCCCTCACCCCACACTAGCCTCTCTACCCCGCTCCCCCACAGACCATCTGATTACACGCAAACCCCACTCCTGACTACGCTCCCCAAAGCCCCAGGGTTTACGTGGGACTGGGTACGGATGCAAAGGAATACATGACCTAAGTCTAGAGGACAGTGTTGAGAAACATGTCGAGAAGCAAGCATGGAAATAGCTCTTAAGTTAAATCTTAAACTGTATATCTTGTAAGGATTCTTTTGTTAATCCGTCTGTCTCTTGTTTTTTCCTTTTAGTTATTTTGTGATTTCAACTTTTGGACCTGGACAGTTAATGGGACCTATGCCTTTAAGATGGGCTTTACCTTTAATTAAAAAAGAACCTTAGGCAGGATGTGCTGTTTGATCTGACATAAGTAATGACTCATCTTGATGGACTTGGCTGGCAGTCAATGAGCTGTTTCAGATTGCCGGGGTTTAGCTGATAATCTATGCTGTTTGGTGCTGAACATTCTGGAATATTCTTTCCTCTGTGAGACCGTGTTTCCAGTTTTAGTTTTGTTTCAAATTCAAGAGCTGAAGGTGGCTCTTTGAGTTTCTCTCTCCCGGAAATGGTTCTAGGGGCTGGTTTAGCACACTGGGCTAAGTAGCTGGCTTGTAAAGCAGACCAAGACCAGCAGCACGCGTTCAATTCCCGTACCAGCCTCCCCGAACAGGCGTTGGAATGTGGCGACTAGGGGCTGTTCACAGTAACTTCATTTGAAGCCTACTTGTGACAATAAGCGATTTCCATTTTCATTTTCAAATGGTAAATATCTCTCAGCCATCTGATTTGAGTCTGTTTTCTCCTCAATAAAGCAGGAGGACATTCTAGTGAGACAGAAAACCAGAAACCAGGTAAGGGTAAAATTCAGGCTGAGACAGTGCTTAGAGGTTTGAGGCGAGACAAAGAAAATCTTAAGAAAATCCAGTCAAGCCATCAGTTGAAAGCAGGGTCAGTAATTTAAAAACCCTTTTAAAATCTTGTGTGGGGAATTTATCTCAGAAATGAAAAGTCATCCTGGTGTTGTTGGGAAAAATGAGAGTTACACAGGCCTGAGGCTGAGTGAATTCTACAGCTGGGAGTTCTGACTGAATGTTGCTGCCAGAAGATCCTCCTTAGCGATCCAACCGGTGGTTCCAATCACTCTGCGTCCTGGGAGGACAACCTGGTGCTGCAACAACTTCAACATCCGAAGCAAGGACACTCATCTTCCATTCCATATTAATCCGCTTATTGTTTTTACCCTCCCCCTGTGTGAGTCTGTCTTGTGTGTGTTTAGGTAGAGGGTGGGATGGTAAAAGGGGGAAGTATCAGATTAGCTGCTGTTATTCTATTATAATTATTGCATGTCTTATCTCTATTTTTGTTATAAATAAAGTTGTTGTGTTTCACTCACAAATTGCCTGCAAGTCATTGGAGCAGCCAAAGGTCTCAGAAACTTTATACAAATTCTTGGTTAATTCACTTGTGTTGGGACTTCGGGGTCTGTGGGGCTAGAATTACCGCGCACTAACCCAGGGTGTCATAACAATATGTATGCATTTACAAGTAGTTAACAAGACTCAGAACCTCTTCATGTGAACTACTGAACTACACACATCTTACAACATACTTGACTAATTTTATTTGATGACAAAATTATTAGATCTCATGCCATTGCCCTTGGATGAATGTAGTATCTTGCGAAGCCCGTTTAATACAATTTTGTTCAATTTACTAGAATACAATGGGAAATAACCGTGGTCAACGTACCTGCTCATAAAATTTGTTGTGAGCGACATAGTACTGGCCATCAAATGATTCTTCTGTTATCAGAACCTGCTGCTTCTCACCAATCTGAAAAATAAATTTGATCACATTTTAGCAAATTAGAAAATGGAAAAACAAGAATTGAAAGAGCAATTCTTTGCAATTTAAAACCTAAATCACTTATCACAGGAATTGATTTTAACAGAGTGAATTCAATCCTTTTCCATGTCGTAGTTATCTTCGAAGGCAAGCATGATACTGGATGGTAATATCAAAATCTACAATGGACTTGGGCAGTTTAACAACAGCTGGCATTTTTCTGGCACCATTAATGTAGAAAATTCTCCCAAGATGTTTCCATCAAAGAATAAAGAAAGAATGGACACGGAATCAAACGAGATAGTAGGTGATAGACAACATCTTAGTCAAAGAAATGGGTTTTAAGGGAGCATCTTTAAAGAGGAGAGTAAAAGATGTGATGGGAGCAAATTCCAGAGATGGCTGAAGGCACAGCTGTCAATGGATGGTTGTGGGCAGGGGGGAATGCAGAAGAGACCAGAATCAAGGAAGCATAGTTTGGGGGTTGGTGTATGATTTGGGTAAAGGAGGTTCTAGGCAGCAGAGGTTTAGGTGAGCTGAATTTTATCGAGGTTGGAGGCTGGTCATAAAAGCACTAGAGTGATTGAGTCTGGAGGCGATAAAAGGCATGAATGAAGATTTCAAGAGCAGATGGAATGAGGGAGGAGCAGAGGTGGGTGGTGTTATAGGAATGAAAATAAAAAATTTCTATGGAGGAGTGGATATGGGATCAGAAAAACAATGATGTGCATTTTAACTGCCAGTGCCTCTCACCACTTCCTGTAGAGCCAAGTCTGATTCTTAATTTTACCAGTCTTTTGACAAGTTGGCTACAGAGGCAGGAGGGGCTGCAATTGGCAAAAAGATAATCCACAGTTACATGGTATCCATCATCATACAATTCCCCCCCGACAAACACCAGCGACCTGCACGGCTCCCATAATGGGAGCATTAGATGGCTACTGAACATAAAAAGTCACCGGTAGTCCATGAAAGTGTCCTGGCGCAACCTCTGGGCTGCACAGTCGAGCCAGGTCGCCCCTCCCCTCCTTCAGTATTGGCTTCTGATCTTCCCTCATCCCCTGTCCTAGGACCGGGCCCCAGGAACACAGGGGGCATCAACAAGTGACCCACAAGTCCAGAACAGAATACACAGTCAACACACAAAACAAGCCTTTAAAAAACATCCACAGACTGCTCGAGCAAGCCTTCCTGCATCCTCAGCCTAGTAATAGGCCCACCAAAATCCTTCCCTCGCCGCACTCCAGGTAAAAGAGAATGAACTACCTTCTATCTTCCTTCCCTCCACCCAGGAAGCAGCAAGTAAGCCCGAGGGGAAGAGGCAGCAGGCAAGCAGAAAAGACAGCAGCAAACAAACTGTCAGTTTCAGCTACAGCAGCCTCCATGCATCTGGAAGTCACCAATAGGAGCAAACAGCAAACACAACCTGCAGCTGTGAAGTGCTCTCACAACTAACAAAGCCAATTCCTCATTAGCAATAGTCTTCAGCTGTGCAGCCAGAGGCTATTCATAGTTAAAGGAAGTGAAATTGAATTTCAGCATTGAAGGCACAGCAGGGCTCTGTCCTGGAAGTGTTTAGTAGGACAGACAGGCTGAAGCGGCAGCTTGCCAGTTATGGGTTTCCACAATATTTAAAGGTCGCTTGAAGGTCTCATAGACGCAAAGCCCTTCACCGCCCCCCCCCCTCCCCCACGGGCACCGGAGCAGCTGCTCCGGTGCCTGTGAGCTGCATGCCGGAAAATGGAAATGGCTAATCACCTTCTCACTTCCCCTCCTTTTCCAGCTCGCTACTGTCACAACTGCAAAGGATGCTATTCTCTAACCATCTAAAGTCTTTGATTAGATTACTATTTTGCAGTTACTTCCATTGAGTCATTATAATATATAAAATTCAACTATTTTCTGTTGAGTCCTCTCCAAATTATGGAGTGATGGAAACCTAAACAACAACATAGTTAAATGCCCAAGTCAGAACAGAATTACCATAATTACAATGAAAAACCACAGCACATTGCTGTAGGTTTACCAAGTAAGCGACTTCTTCACTCATGTGAATTGCTGACTGTTGATTTTTACCTATTGTTCACTGCCTGCCCTTTATTGGTCAGTCCAGGCCTATACCTTGTCTTACTGTCAATTTGCAGCTCAGAAAAGAATCCTCCGTTGAAAAACGTAACGTGTCACTTTTCCTTGAAAAGCATGTTTTAAAAAGATCTTATCCTGCTTTTATTACATCAGCTTGCTTTCTGCGGTGGCTTACTGCAGTAAAAAGACGCAAGGCATTTCAAAGGAGCATCAGTAAACAAAATTTGACACTGAAGTCAGAACCTTCCATTTATGAGAAGCGCGGTGATGGGCGGTTTCAGCGGCACCCATTTCTCTGCTCAAAATGCCAGGAACAAGCGTCAGATTCTGTGCTTGGAGCTCATTAATTATGCACAGATGAAGTGGGGTTACGGGGATAGGGTGGGGGAGTGGGCCTAGGTAGGGTGCTCTTTCAGAGGGTCAGTGGGCTGGCTGGCCTCCTTATGCGCTGTAGGGGTTCTAGATTTCTATCTCTCTCCGAATCACCTATCAGGCCCGCAGCCGGTTTGTCCATTCACCGTCAGCTGCTGGAGCCAAAGGTCCGGGTACCATATTTAAACACCAGTTGAACACACACATCTCACTCTGTCCAGCCCACCTGCCTCCAGGAGACCATTGCAGATGTCTTCCATCCAGAAGAAGGCCTCCAGTAGAGGGCTGCAAGCCTCCAAAAGAGGGCAGCTCACTGCTTCATCCACCAGGCCCTCAAGGTCTTGATCAGAGGGGTGCGGGTACAAAGGCCTGTCTTGTATCCAGGGATGGGTCCAGGAAAAACACCTGCCTCACCTCTCCAGCCTGGGAGGCTGTCACATAGAGGTTAGCGCGGCTGGTAATCACTCCAGAAATGCCATCCAGTTCAGGAAGAGGGTGAATAATTTCATCCGCTCCTTCAGAGTAAGCCACCCTTCAACTCCCTCCAATATCAAACGCTCATGTACTCAAATGACTACTCTCTTCAAGGATCTCACATAGCCAGTAGCAGGAGACACATATCATTGTCTCATGGTCCTCTTCCATTCAAACATGTGTTATCCCTTTGACCCCCCTTGTTTGCCAGTGTTTCATGCAGCCTTATGGGACTCCAGCTTCCCACCCTCAAACTGCTCGCTGCCTTCCATCGTTCCTCCTCCTCCTTGCCCCTCAGCCTTCCATCGTGGCCCCTTTCCCCCTCACGGTCCATGTACAGACTTCCTTCCCCTTTGTGTTTGCCCTTCCCTTCCCCCCTCACAGCCTGCCTTCCCTATTGCCCCCTCTTGAGTTCATTATCTCCACCCTCCCTTTACACCCCACCAGTTTCTGAAAGTAGAGTCCTGCCTAAGTACCACAGCACAGTGGTGTACTTTGGACAACGGTGGCAGCCAATGGGAGCAGAAGATCCCTGCACTCCCCAACTCTGTCCGTAATATTGGTCAGTGTCTGAAAGTGGAGGCCTGCATGAGGACCACAGTACAGTGGTTATCTTCCAACAACATAGTCAAAGAGGAGAAGACTAACGCTACAACTCTAGCAGTGTGGCATTGCTCGCAACAAGACTGGCGCAGCGGTGACAGATAGGCTACGTATGTTGCACTCACCTCACAGTCATAAATGAACTAAGGTTTGACATGTGCACACCACTCTGTTTCAAACAGGTTTCAGGCTGACGTAATTTCCCTCGTTGGCGTGAGGGAAGATTGAAAAGTGTCACGCGATTCCAACGAGCAGCTATCTTAATGATCATTCATGAGATGGTAATGATTGCAAATGGCATTCACGTCACTAAGCAGCAGGATAACTGACCCACCACTAACCCACCATTGGGTTGCCGACTTTTTGCCTGCCGCTGGATTCTCCGTTCCCGGTTGCCACGGGTGAGCAGTATGGGAAAATTCCACCCTGAGTTACGTAAAGAAATCCTAGGGGAGGTGACCAAAGCTTTACGAAAGAGGTAGGTTTTAAGGAATGATTGCAAGGAGGAAAGGTGGAAATTTCACCCCACCTGCAGGCACACTCATGGGGAAGCATAAAACTCAGCCCACTGAGTCTGAGCTGACTGGTGAAACTGTGCTTGATGATAGTGCAAAAGCATGTTTAAATGGGGAGGAAATTTGGCCAAGACTTTAAAATATGCTGATTTTATCTCTCATCCACTTTTTCTCGCGCTCTAATGGTTGTAAAGTTGACCCTTTTCATGATACTCCTGGGGTTGTGGGGAAAGAGGGCTATTCGACATGCATCTAAATCTCATGTACTCAATCAATGAAGATTCTCCCACCCATACAACTTAGTGTTCCTGTCTAGGTTAAAACAATTCAAATATAAAGATTTCTGAATGCACAACTGAATGATGGTCTCTGTATCTTCAACTTCAGAAGCAAGTTTTTAAAAACTCTTTCAGCTATATATTGCGGGGGGGGGGGGGGGCAATTAATAAATGACCAGAGAATGGACGGTACGGTAGCAGTGGTTAGCACTATTGCTTCACAGCGCCAGGGACCCAGGTTCGATTTCCGGCTTGGGTCACACTCTCTGTGCGGAGTCTGCACGTTCTCCCCGTGTCTGCATGGATTTTCCTCCGGTGTTCCGGTTTCCTCCCACAAATACCGAAAGAAGTGCTTGTTAGGTGAATTGGACATTCTGAATCCTCCCTCAGTGTAACCGTGCAGGCGTTAGAGTGTGGCGGCTAGGGGATTTTCACAATAACTCCATTTCAGAGTTAATGTAAGCCTACTTGTGACTCTAATAAAGATTATCTGATTTTCTCTATTGGTTCAGGGATAAATATGGACCAGAAGGCAGTGGAGAACTCTTCCGCCCTTCTCTAAATTTAAGCCATGGGATCGTTCTACCTCAGAAGGCAAATAGGGCTTCAGAATATCATCACGCTCAAAGTTAAATCATAGAATCATAGAATTTACAGTGCAGAAGGAGGCCATTCCGAGCGTCGAGTCTGCACCGGCCCTTGGAACGAGCACCCCACTTAAGCCCACGCCTCCACCCCATCCCTGTAACCCCAGCATAGCAAATCCACCTATCCTGCACATCTTTGAACCGTGGGTGGACACCGGGGCACCTGGAGAAAACCCACGCAGACTTGGGGAGAAAGTGGAAACTCCACACAGATAGTCGCCCGAGGCCGCAATTGAACCCAGGACGCCAGAGCTGTGAGGCAGCAGTGCTAACCACTGTGCCGCCCTTAAATGTATGTTGGAGTGATCTGTGGAAATCTCTTCTGGTCATTGATCATCACTTCCCGATAACAGTAGGAACAGATTGAAAAAGATCAAATCTATATCCTGCCACATGCAGGGGTAGAGATTCTGCTTTGGGAGCAATCAGCAATCCTTGTGCCAAATGTACTCATTCTTTTTCTTGAGTTTCAACTGAAACTCATTTGCAAAATCTGGGACCCATACAACAACAACTTGCATTTATACAGCACCTTCAGCACAGTCTCTTCCAGGGGCATTTCACAGGATCATTATGGAACAAAATTGCAGACCGAATCACATATAGGGATATTAGAAAGATGACCAAAAAGTTGGTCAAGGTTTTAAGGACTGCCTTAAAGGAGGAAGAGAGAAGTGGAGAGATGGAAAGGTTTAGAGAGGAAAGTTCCATAGCTTCAGGCAGCAGCTGAAGGCACGGCTGGCATTCGAGGAGCAATGAAATTAGGGGATGTACTCGAGGCTGGATTCAGAGCAGCACTGAGATGTTTCCAAGGGCTGGGCTTAACAGACTGAGTGGAATTAAAAACTTTCTATGCACCTCAAGTTTAAAGGAAAGTCCCTCTAAGAAAAAGTATCACAGTTAAAAACTTTTGTTTTAAAGTGCATAAATTGTTAGGAACCAGTATTGTTTATCTGGTCAGATTTCAATTTCTACCAAATTTAAATACTAAACGACTTTGAAAAAAAGTCTTTCCAATGCATCCTACAACGTGCAGGTCACCAAATTTAACAGAAGTCTTCAGATTTTGGAAAAGCAGAATGGAAATCATCCTGTCCAAAAAAATCTCTGCCTCCCGCTGTCAGCTAACCCCGCTGTGGGGAGGAGAGAAGCAAGACGGATTAGCTGGAAGTTGAAAGCAGCCAGGCTTCTAATAAGACTTTATTAGCATAACAAAAGAGGGAGCCTCAGTCTTTGGGCAATGCATCTCATTATGGACAACTGAATAACAATTACTCTGTCCGTCCATGAATAGTCTCTGCCTGGTTTTAAAGGCGTTTGAAACAGGGTCAGTTTAATGCACTTTTTTGGCCTGATGTACATGCTTCAGGGTAAATGGCACACACGTTTAAACCCATGCACCTGCATCTAATAGCTTAATTATGATACAGTGCACTGTCACTCTGATGCTCAAATAAAATCTTTTCCCAGTCAAATGTATCAGGGTTCAGTACAGAAAATTCCTGTCGTTTTGTGCTGCTGTACATTGCACTTGTAATAAGAGACAGTGCTGGCCCAGTATAGGTGATTATTTGCAATGGCATATGGTTGTATGACAGCAGTATCATCAAGGGCTTGCATGAGAATAAAGTGAGGGCTTAATTAAAAGTGATAAATGCGATAAAATTCTTAATGTTGTTTCTTAAATGCATATTAAGCAGAAAATGAGCTGAAGCTGTAGGTTTATAACTAGCAATATTTCATAACTATTTGCAAATATATGTGTCCTACAAATAAGCACCTGTTATTTTAACACATCAATTAGCTTGAAATAGTTTAACCTGCAAAACACATTAAATGCAAAAACAGCATCAAGAATAGACTAAAGTGAAAAAGACTAGAATTTCTATAGCATCGCCACAACCTCAAAGCACCTTACAGACGCTGAGTTGTGTTTGATGAGTAAGCACTCTAGTAGGAACCGATGTAGCCAATTTGAGTATAGCACAGTACCACAATCACCAATGTGGCAATGGCCAGATAATAATGTGTTTGAAGTGATGCTTGTTGAAGGATAAAGATTATCAGAACACCGGGGAAAACTCCTGTGCTCTTCTTCAGAATAGTACAACTGGGCATTTTACCCGAGGGGACAAAATGGGCCTTGGTTTAATATCGTAACTGAGAGACAGTGCAACACTCCATCAGTACTGCACTGGGAGTGTCAGGCCGGATCTTGTGTGGAAGTCTCTGGAGTGGAACTTAACCCATGACCATTTGACTCCAAAGTGAGAGCAATTGAGAGTAATATCAGCCCAGTTATGGCTGGCAACAAGGGGAAAAAAACTGTGGAGTTCAGGAATGGTAGAGGACAATCTTTGCAAAGTGCATGGGTTGCCTTGATTCAGCTGTCCTTGCATTCTGCTCTCGCTCCCAAAACTAATTCACGATACTACAGCTTTGGCTTTACATCTTTCCTGTAGCTGACACATTTCCACAAGCACTTCTACTTGCCAAATTGGCTCAGCAGTTGTAATACTTAAGCTGATGCAAATACCGCCTGTTGGATTTGTACTAGATTGTTCCAGATGGTAGCTTTGACTGGAGCCCAATAAGGTGTACAAAACTGCAAACATGAGAAGCCATTTTCAGGTGTGACATCACACAACATGGAAATTTTTAATGAAATACTTAATTTCAGCTCATTCTGTACCTGAATATATATTTCAAACAAAAAATAAAATTTCAATGTGAATAGGATTTTGAAATTCTGGAGAATTATGAAAACATAATAGTATATAATTAAAATTTGAAATGCAGTCCCAGACTAAGAAATTTAAATCATGGTCACTAGAAACTGTGAATTGATTTAAGACTTATTGTAGTATTGCTACGCCACAATAGGGCATATTATTATATACCCAAATAATTGCAATTGAAAGGCAATAATTTAACACTGTGAAAGAAGGTATGGAGTATAATGCTGAGAGTATTTAAAATCTGCTTGATTTTAGGGGCAGCTCAATAGCTTTTCTTTAATAAGCAATCCAGCAAGCGACAGAGGTTCAGACTGCTGCATTCCAGTTGTTCTCTATGTTGTTAGTCATTCATGTGGAAGATCAATTGTTTATCTTCTCATAAAGCCATGGGAAGAGTGGTTACTTGAGGTGATTCTGGATTTGGCCTCAAGGTCCGAGCTCAATCGAACAAGTATAGCAGTTGTTCTGGGTGAAAACTAATGGCTCATATAAATACACCGATCTGGATCACGCCCAGCAAGGGAGTGATCCAGGTCACGCCAGGCAGAGTGAGTCGTGTGACTCGATCTACCCGACGCGGAGCCCAATTTGGGACTCTCGTGGGATTCACCCAATTCACCATGCCAGCCGCAATTCGGTGGCTGAATCGTGCCCGATGCTTCTCTCTCCACATATGCTGCCAGACCTGCTGAGCCATTCCAGCATTTTCCATTCTTATTCCAGATCTCCAGCTTCTGCAGTATTTTGCTGTTATTTTGTATTCGTAGCTAATCTATTTATAAGCACGTAGAGCTGTCACTCGACCTGTGAATTTGCAGACCATCCACTTTGATAAAGATAGGTTACGGAAGCAGTCACGCAACGCTCATCAAAGAATCATAACCCCGAGAGAACTAGTGAAATTACAAGCAGAGTCACAGTGGGCGGTTGTTTTAAAAAAGTATTTAAAGGGCTTGGGGATTTAAAAGACTTGACATTGTGAGAGTTCCACTGAGCTTGTCCATTTCTTCTGCACATTCATGTCTATTCTTAACAATCCAAAGGGTGTGGTATTGTCATATATGCCAGTAAACTAAGGGTTAATATATGTACAGAGAGAGCCACTAGAGGGAGCTAGTCTCAGTGGTATATAAGCGAGAGGGCAGAGCTTTGTGGGACAAAAGGTTGGAGCAGGAGCTGAGCTAGGAGTACTGAAGATAGTGAGCGAGCATGAGAATAGTTAATGAGTTAGATGTTAGATGACTATAGTTTGTGTGTGTTTAATCAACTGCTAGTTCTTAGGGATATGTGTCGAATCCAATTGTAGTGGCTGGTTTAGCACAGTGGGCTAAACAGCTGGTTTGTAGAACAAGGCCAGCAGTGCGGGTTCAATTCCTGTACCGGCCTCCCCGAACAGGCGCCGGAATATGGCGACTAGGCTTTACTTGTGACAATAAGCGATTATTATTATTAGCGTTAATTAAATAATTTTGTTAGTTTATAAGACTTGTTTTTCTCTGATCAACACTACACATCAAAGCCATCTGGTTAGAGCAAGCAGAGAACACCACAAAGGGCACCTTGCTTAACCCAAAGGGGTTCCTTACCTCTCCAAATAACTCCTGCACCTTCCCCCTATATACCGAAAGTTATATTTTGGACATTGCAGTAAAGAAAATTGCATCTGTTTGAAGACAGCTGCACTTTTATATGGGCAGTTTTCCCTGTGAACCACGGACGTACAAACTCCAACCTGCCCTCATTCCCCCCACCTTCCCCTGGCGCAAATGGTGGGTTCCACGCACGGGGGTGGGACTCCTGCAATCAGGGCTCTGGCACTATTTTGGCTAAGACGCAGAACCCTTCCAACTTTACGAAAATTCAGGTCAAGCTCTCAGTGATGTGGCTCCACTGGTGGTACCAAGATGCAAATTTGGAATTTAATGTGTATAATCTGAGGGAAACGCTTTAGGAATTTGATTCTTTCAATATAGTTTCGCGAGCTTTTAATTTCACAATTTCCATTTTGGACATGGATTTCATCACGCTTATTAGGGGGAAGAATTCTATTTGCTTTGGCAGATTTTTCTAATACCAAAATCTGACTTTAAAACAGATTAGATGTGAATAGCTGACTGTGATGCAGAGCAAACAGGCTTTATTTCGCACCGAGGGGCCTGGAGCAGGTTCCTGGTGCTTCAGTTAGTGCTTGTTCCTACAGTGTACTCAGCTGCAAATTATAGCCTCGATATGGACATAAGTATATAAACAATAGGAATGCTTTCCATGTGCAGGCATATGAGATTATGGATTAAAAGAAAATGATAACCTTGTAATGAAATGCCATCTGGCAGAAAGATATCACTAAACTACAACATCTGTCATCTGCTGATCTGGAGTTTGATTTACATCAGTGTACTTAATAACATTTTAGGTGAAAAAGAGCCAAGAACATATTTATTACAAACAATTTAGAATAAAAGGCTAAATAATTAATGAATAGTAATTTCTGAGGATGCAATGGACAATATTTGATGTCCTGAGACCCCAAAACTTACAAAAGTGATGGTCATTTGAATGGAGTGTTCCAGGATTCTGACAATTCTGAGATTCTCAGATTTCTGTTCATGTAATCAGTTATCTGCAATTGCTTCCTTGGAGAGACAGTTTTCTTTTAGGAAGTTGGGTGTGACAACCAGATTTTAAGACAGAAGGCCCTGAAAGGCATGGCGGTATGGATCCCACACACAAATGTTTGAAAATCCTTATCCTACGGCCATCAAATAAGCTGTTCTGAACAGCCATGAAACTGTTGTCAAATGTTTGGCATCTATTTTCTTACAGACCTTGAAGGCTACTATATAATGGAAATTGTGTATTCGACACTCAAATTAAATGAAGGATTCTTCACATGTTTTGCCAAAAAGCACCATATTGCAATATTACCGGCGTGATTCAGGGACCCCATTGTGCCTAGCGCAGATCAGGGCGCAATGGGTGAATTGCGTGAGAGCCCCAAATCGCGTTCCGCGCCAGGCCGATAGCGGGTTACCCGACTCATTCGCCCGTGGTGATCTACACCTCACCCTCACTGGGCAAGATCCAGATCTGCATACTTAAATAAGACTAATGGAAGCCAGGTTCATCCGGCGCCTGGGACTCAACAGCCTCGCCTGCGAGACCACTTCAGGGCGCTGTTTAGTACTGGTCCATACAAACATGGACCAGGTGTAACGGCACCTCGGGGGACTCACGGGCACTACCAGCACCTGGGCACCTTGGCACTGCCAGGGCATTGCCAGGATGCCAGGCCGGTGCCTGGTTGACACTGCCAAGGGTCGAGTCCAGAAGGGGGGTGATGATCGGGGCGGCCGATCAAAATGGTGCCCCAATCTGAGAGAACATAAGAACCAGGAGTAGGCCACCTGGCCCCTCGAGCTTGCTCCGCCATTCAATGAGATCATGGCTGATCGTTTGTGGACTCAGCTCCACTTTCCGACCCGAACACCATAACCCTTAATCCCTTTATTCTTCAAAAAACTATCTATCTTTATCTTAAAAACATTTAATGAAGGAGCCTCTACTGCTTCACTGGGCAAGGAATTCCATAGATTCTCAACCCTTTGGGTGAAGAAGTTCCTCCTAAACTCAGTCCTAAATCTACTTCCCCTTATTTTTGAGGCTATGCCCCCTAGTTCTGCTTTCACCCGCCAGTGGAAACAACCTGCCCGCATCTATCCTATCTATTCCCTTCATAATTTTATATGTTTCTATAAGATCCCCCCTCATCCTTCTAAATTCCAACGAGTACAGTCCCAGTCTACTCAACCTCTCCTCATAATCCAACCCCTTCAGCTCTGGGATTAACCTAGTGAATCTCCTCTGCGCACCCTCCAGTGCCAGTACGTCCTTTCTCAAGTAAGGAGACCAAAACTGAACACAATACTCCAGGTGTGGCCTCACTAACACCTTATACAATTGCAGCATAACCTCCCTCGTTTTAAACTCCATCCCTCTAGCAATGAAGGACAAAATTCCATTTGCCTTCTTAATCACCTGTTGCACCTGTAAACCAACTTTTTGCGACTCATGCATCAGCACACCCAGGTCTCTCTGCACAGCAGCATGTTTTAATATTTTATAATTTAAATAATAATCCCTTTTGCTGTTATTCCTACCAAAATGGATAACCTCACATTTGTCAACATTGTATTCCATCTGCTAGACCCTAGCCCATTCACTTAGCCTATCCAAATTCCTCTGCAGACCTCCAGTATCCTCTGCACTTTTTGCTTTACCACTCATCTTAGTGTCGTCTGCAAACTTGGACACATTGCTCTTGGTCCCCAAATCCAAATCATCTATGCAGCGAGATCAACTCACCAGCAAAAAATCATTCTAAGTGTGGTCTCAGAAGAGCAAAACTCCCCAAGGCCAAAAGAAACGGTGAGGTGCCATTCTTGATGCTGCAGCCGCGAGAAATGCCCCGCTGAACGTGCCTGACAGCGGACTTAGTTTTAAGTCTGCTGAATCACGCCCTACTTGTTAACTCCATGGGCTGGATTTTCAACCGGGGGTCTGGCCCAGATCATTTCAGGGTCCCATCGGCGCTGTGTCAGTGGTGCAACGTGATTCTTAAATATAAGCACTCATTGGGCTAGTCTGGAGAGTGATTTTGAATATCAGATGGCAGCTGAGACAGGGTTTGTCATTGTTTGGAGGATTGGAACAGGCAGGTGGGTGGAGAGTCAGCAGTCTCACTGTCTAAACAAGTGCCCAAACGTTCGCTCATCGGGTACTTAATCTTCTCTGCTCAAATGATGGCAACTTTGTGCCAAGGCATGAACACCTCAGTTTGACTATCCTCTTTTTCGCAAGATTTTAAATCAGAAGTCACAGTAAATAAAGGCTCACCGCAGTGCTCCCTCCAGCAATGCACCAAAATGCCCCAGACCATTTGCTCGTCCTGTTCCTACCTTTGAAAATTTGATTGTCCCTCTCCACTTTGTTAAACAACAAGCTTAATGGCAAGTTACAGATTACTCACCAACTTCCCCCACTGCCCCTCCCTCGCCATTTAAAAATTCAAGTACATCATGGAGGCTTCAGAAGGTTGACATACTATCTAAGAGTGCTATTTTCAAAACACTCCTGCACATGGCCCCACCCCCATAGCGACTAAAATTCCAGTCATATATTTCCACTACTTTTGTCTAATTTATGGACTAAGATATGGGGCGGGCAGATCTCAGCCCAAATATCGTTATGGCCCTCATGTGAGAGTTTCCGGCCATAACGGGATTTGTGCCGGGGTGTAACAGGGCTGGAAAATCGCCCACATGACCAATGATCCCCAGAACGGTGAAGCCCTTTGAAGATCATCTTTGATAATCACTTAACATTTTGTTTTTATATATTGCAAGCAACATATTTTGGAAGGGAGCTAAATTCAAATGATTAAATAATTCATTACATTTCTCAATTTTATTAAATTATCCTGGAATCAGGACACACTGCATTCATTTATTGGCATACTATGATATAATTGTTTGGTGAAAACTATTGCTAGATCATGTTATCGGTGACTGTTGGTTCTTGATAGTCTGCTATGTGACTTCAGCTCAATTTCCTAAATGAAAATCAAAACTGAGAAATAAGGCTTTTTGTGACTATCATCCCTTGATTACCTAATGTATCTATTAATGAAAACTGACATCATTAGACTGCTTGTGTTTAAAAAAGGAAGCCAAGTCCATTTTAGCTCAGAAAATATCATCTTGCTTTAGAGTTCTGATGTCACTTTCTCAAGAGCTCTCTAAATCATTATACACATGAGTAACTTGGCATTTACCAATGTCATCTGCAACCAATTCTCAATATGTTTCTGTCATGAGAGACAGCCCTAAATATTTGCTGAGATTTCTAATATATTGGTATTTTTAAGTTAGCAAATAAAGAATTTCAAAGGTCCCAGAGGGGCTGAAATTTCCCCTGCTGTTTTTACCAAAATAGTAGTCACGGACTGAAAAGGGGAGGAAGGGGTATTTTTGTTGTTTTTTTATTGCAGATCTATGACTTGCTCCCACGTTAAAATGTTTTAATGAAAATGAGCCAAAAATATAATTCTTAAGGCTATACATGAGAATTATTTGTGAAGAGTCAAGTGAGGGGACGTATTAACAAAAATTGAGATAACACATGGGTGTGCAGAAGATGATTATGGATGTGACTACTGGTGCTTGAAAGTAAGGAGGGCATGAAAGTGACAAATGCTCTGCATCCTGCTGCCCATGGGCCAGTAAGTTCCTTAAACTGGTCGACTTATGACTTGCTTTTCACCGAGTATTGTGGGCAAATTAGCATTTTTTCTATTTTCTTGGAACTATGGCATGCCAGTGATGTTCTCCACACTGCAGAATTAGAGAAATAAATCAGTTGTACCAGTTAGCTGCTGTGAAATTTTCAAAATAATTACAGCTACATAATAAATGACAAGCTTTGATTGTTTCTACTAACAGATATAGATTTGACAAGGTCATATGTAAAATCATTTTGTACGAATTTTGATTGTTAGAAAAACAAAGATAGCTTGAAGGAATTTATTTTTGTATTGGGAAACAATGGAAATAAGGTATAGTTTTAAGTGTTTAATTTAATGTTTCTGTGCCGAGAAGAGTAAACCCCTATAGTTCGATTCATGCTGGACAATAATAATAATCTTTATTAGCGTCACACGTAGGCTTACATTAACACTGCAATGAAGTTACTGTGAAAATCCCCTAGTCGCCACACTCCGGCGCCTGTTCGGGTACACAAAGGGAGAATTCAGAATGTCCAATTTACCCAACAAGCACGTCTTTCGGGATTTGTGGGAGGAAACCAGAATACCCGGAGGAAACGCACACAGACGCGGGGGGAACATGCAGATCCGCACAGACAGTGACCCAAGCTGGGTATCGAATCTGGGTCGTTGGCATTGTGAAGCAACAGTGCTAACCACTGTGCTATCGTGCTGCCCTAATTAAGTGAAGCATTCAAGGAGTCTGGAGTTCAGTGAACAGAGACCAAGGTATGGTTCAGAAGAATTCAAGGAAGAGTAAACAAAGTGTTCTGAGTTAAAGAGACAATTGCAGTAGCCAGATTTAAAGTGTCCATTTTAATACAGTCTTGGAATCGAGCGTTAAAGCAATGTTGAGCAGCTTGCACAGCAATCAAGACAAAGAAATCCTAAAGGGATTGGTGTAAAATCCTGGACTGGATTCGCTGTTAAAAATGGATCAGGGGCAGCACGGTGGCGCAGTGGGTTAGCCCTGCTGCCTCATGACCCCGAGGTCCCAGGTTCGAATCCCGGCCCTGGGTCACTGGCCTTGTGGAGTTTGCACATTCTCCCCGTGTTTGCATGGGTTTCACCCCCACAACCCAAAGATGTGCAGGTTAGGTGGATTGGTAACACTAAATTGCCCCTTAATTGGAAAAAATGAATTGGGTACTCTAAATTTGAAAAAAAAAGTGGATCAGAAGCTTTGCTTGAAAATGTAATTTGGAAAACCTGGTCTGGAGTTTGGAATGCAAGCCGCTAAGGGAGAGTATACTTATAAGAGAAGGTTTTAAAATGTATTTTTGGGAGTGGAGTTTGGAAACACACATGACGATCATCTGGGGGCAGATTCTAAGGAGACATCAACAAACATTCACTTGGGGTTCAGAGTATATTTGCCCACAGTCATCTTGTGTGCTTAAAAGTGACTGCGTGTTAACGGGACCATGGTAGCTTAAGATGTACTTTGTAATCTGTGTTAATCTTACAATCTTGATGTAATTATTAAGATAATGGGTTGCTTAGCAACTCGAGTCTTTTAACTAGAGAAAGGTTTAAGTTTTAAGTTAGCTAATATGATTGCAGTTGAAGGTAGGTAGTGTGAGAGAAGGCATCTCTCGTAGCTCTTTGGGAAGCTGTTTCCATGTTTAATAAATGTTTTTCTCTTGCTGCTAAAACTGTTTAGCGGGCCTGGGACTCTGTTCCTCCATGTTTTATAAAAAAAGGTTATGGTTTTTTGAGCCAGGGTTCCATTCTGGAATCTCCTATCCAGTTCTAAAATCAACTGGGATCGCAGAATGGATGCTTTCTCGAAAAAACTTCCTTTTAGAGAGAGAGAAAATATAACCATTAATACCTGGATTCAGACTAACACAATCCCAACTGAACACATTTCAAATGATTAAAGATGAATTGATCGGATGAAACACATTTAAAGCCCACTTACAAACGTGTGCAGCTGAGGAACTGAACAGCATGAGTTTGGTCACTGGAGGAGTTTAAAGTGTTAATTGTCTTAGATTTTGCTCTTAAAATCTAATCTAGTCTGCAATTCGCAGTAACTGGAAAGTATTGTGTAAATAGACTAAGGTTCTTTCTTTCTTGCAGTTTAGACACGGTAAACATACTCTGCTGTGAGAGCTGCATAGTTAATTAGTTAACTGGTTATGTCTAGTTTCTATCGCTCCAGTTATGTTAGCTATAAATACAGGGGGCGGAATTCTCCCCCCTCCCACGCTGGGTGGGAGAATCGCGGGGGCGCCGCGCGTGTCCTGCCACGCGACTCTCCGGCCCGGATGGGCCGAGCGGCCAGCCCAACACGACGGGTCCCCGCTGGCGCCGTCCACACCTGGTCGCTGCCGGCGGGAACAGCGCGGGAAAGCTGGGGGGGGGGCCTGTGTGTGGGTGGGGGGGGGGGGGGGGGGGAGAGGGGGAGGTTCCTGCACTGAGGGGGCCTCAAATGTGGTCTGGCCGCAATCGGTACCCACTGATCGGCGGGCCGGCCTCTCTGAAGGAGGACCTCCTTTCCTCCGCCACCCTGCAAGATCCATCTGACATTTTCTTGCGGGGCGGCCTCGGGGAGGGCGGCAACCGCGCATTGGAGCCGGCTAACCCGCGCATGCCGGGTGACGTAATTTATGCGGCGCTGGCTGCATCATTTACGCGGCGCCAAGGCCCGGCGTGCGTAAATGACGCAACGCCGCTCCTAGCCCCCAGGGGGCGGGAGAATAGGGGGCTGGGAGCGGGCTCCGACGCCGGAGTGAAACACTCCGGTTTTCACTCCGGCGTCGGCACTTAGACTCCCGATGGGAGAATTGCGCCCAGGATTCTTTGGTGCCATCTTGGCAAATGAGTGTAGTTGAGGAACTAAGTGCATACTTGGGAGTTTGGTGAGTGGGGGAGTTGGGAAAGGAAGTGTTTGTTTCCTTTTGTTTTTCTATTGTTTCCATCCTGTGGAAATTGGTTCTTGCTCAAATATGTGGAAAGAGCTCACTGTTTGGTGAGTATCTGGTATGTGGTTAAGGTCTATTCTATTCTGATGTTTAAAATTGTACACAAATGAATGGCAAAGTTAATAAAAAACATTAAAAAGGCAACATAAAGTGCAAAATATAATTAAGTAACTAATTAATTGAAACACATTACGGATGGCAGGAAAGGTGCGTGGGAAATCTTGAATACCATTATGATCCAGGGCAAAATGTCTCCAGTATGTGTTTGCGGCTTGAGGAACTTCAGCTCAGAGTTATTGAGCTGGAGGCTGGACTGCAGATTCTGCAACACATTAGGGAGGGAGAAAGTTACATGTACACTTTGTACCAGAAGGCAATCACACCACTTAGGGTAGGGTCTTCTGATTTGATCAGTGGTCAGGGACAGGAGGGTGTGACTGCGATTAGGTCAGGTAAGGGGACCCAGAGAGGAGGAGTGTCAGCTTTTGCAATTGCTCAATAAGTTTGAGGTTCTCTCAGCCTGTTTGGATGAGAATGGGGTCTGCAGAGTGGATGAGCAAACTGGCCATGGCACTGTTGTACCGGAAGTCATTCAAGTAGGAGGGAATGTAGTAGTGGTAGGAGACATTGTAGTGAGAGGAATTGATACTGTTCTCGGCAACAAAGAGCAAGAAACGAGATGGCTGTGTTGTCTGCCCAGTGCCAGGGTTCATAGAGTCATAGAATTTACAGTGGAGAAGGAGGCCATTTGGCCCATCGAATCTGCATGGCTCTTGGAAAGAGCACCCTAATTAAGCCCACACCTCCACCCTATTCCCATAACCCAGTAACCCCACCTAACGTTTTTTGGACATTAAGGGCAATTTATCATGGCCAAGCCAATCCACCTAACCTGCACATCTTTGGACTGTGGGAGGAAACCAGAGCACCCGGAGGAAACGCACGCAGACACGGGGAGAATGTGCAGACACCGCACAGCCAATGATCCAAGCTAGTATTTGAACATGGCACTCTGGAGCTGTGAAGCAACTGTGCTAGCCACTGTGCTACCGGTTCGGGGCATCTGCTCAGGGAATAGATAGAAGATTTGGTAGCTGGCAGAAAAAGAGTATGTCTAAATGGGTCTCTGTCTGATTTTGCAGGATGTGACGAGTGGAGTCCCGCAGGGCTCTATGATGGGGCTTCAACTTCTACAATTTACACCAATTACTTAAATGAGGGAAGTGAAGGTATGGAAGTTAATTTTGCAGATGACACAAAAATAGGTAGAAAAGTATGTTGTGAAGACATAAGCAGTTGACAGGCAGATAGATAGGTTGAGTAAGTGGGCAAACAATCTGGCAGTTGGCATATAATGTGGGAAATGTGAAGTTGTTCACTTTGCCAGGAAGAATAAAAAAAGCAGAGCATTACTTAAATGGAGAACAACTGCAGAATCCTGAGGTAGTGATTTTGAGCTGTTCTAGTGCATGAGTCACAAAAAGCTAGTATGCAGGTAGAGCAACTAGGAAGGCTAATGGAATGCTAGCCTTTATTACGAGAGGAATTAAACGGGATGTCATGCTTTATTTATACAGGGCATTGGTGAGAGCACATCTCGAATAGTGTGTGCAGTTTTGGCCTCCTTATTCACAGAAGGATGTAAATACTTTGGCGGTGGTTCAAAGGAGGTTTATTAGATTGATAACTGGAGTGAGCAGATGGTCTTATGAGGATAGGTTGGACAGATTGGGTTTGTTTCCACTGGAGTTTAGAAAAGTGCGAGGTGACTTGATATGAACTATATAATATCCTGAATGTTCTTGACAAGGTGGAAGTGTAAACAGCCTTTACTTTTGTGAAGTGCGTTTCCGTTTGTGGGTGAGTTCAGAACTAGAGGGCACTTAATTGGGGGGTCACCCTTATGGGAGAGAAATAAGGAGAAATCTTCTCTCTGAGTATTGTGCTACTTTGGAACTTTGCTTCAGAAGATGTGTAAGCGGGGTCATTGAATATTTTTAAGGCAGAGGAAGACAGATTCTTTTTAGGCAAGCAAATCAAAGGTTATAGGAGGTAGATGAGACTGTGGAACTTAAATCACAAACAGATCAGCCATGAATTTATCGAATGGCGGGGCAGGCCTGAAGGGCATACTCTGTTTCTATTTTGTATGTTCGTATATACACCATTCTGAAGCGCAAAACGCCATCTGAATGGGACAGATCACAATTGTATGGATTACAAACCATTGCTTTGCATTTGAAACAGCACAAAGGAAAGCCACTTCATCATTAACTTAATCTTCAACTAACTACCTTCATCTGAACTGTATGTGACAAATCACTATTTAAAATGAGACTGTCGGGAAAATGAATGATAATTAAAACAAATATTAGGGATAACAGTTTTCAAAATGTTGTCCTCTGCCAGAGTACAGTGCACACCCTAAACTCTTGCATCCTCGTTCTTGTTCTTATCAAGATAGTGTTCTTCTGACTAAAACTGGTAGACAGCCAGGGCTCGTCTTCAAGTAATTGCTAAGAATGGTGACAGCTCCGTCCCAGATATTAGTTGACCCTGTCATTGTAAATCTGCTGCTTGGGCTGTCATCAGCCTGCTTGTTAAACAAGCCAAGAAGCAATGTGAAGACACTTAGGCGAAAGGAGCACTGTGCAAACAGAGATGATAACAGGATTTACTGGTTCACTGTCCTTTGTGAAAATAAAAAAAATGCGTAGACTCCTGTTAAGGCTACACTGTGACCTCCAACCAATCCCCAGGCTCATTATTAACTGGCAGATATTCTCAGCAGTCTGTAAGGGACCTTCTGATCTCAAGGAAAAGCATGATTCCATTCTGAGCATGGAATTACCATCTTTTTGTTAATGCCAGAATCAGCTGCTGTGACTGGCATAAGAAGATTACAGAGACAACAACAAGATGGATGTCAAAAGTCATTAATTTAATTCGATAATGCTCTTCGTAATTGGTGAAGTTCAAAATTTACATTTTGCTATCTTGCTGCACATTCCACATAAAGAGGCTTCGAAGATGGAGTAATGCCGGGGGAGCAGGGGAGTAAGTTTCACTGCCCTCAAAATCATTAAACTGCGGTACTCAGCAATACATTAGCAACAAGGGCCTGGGGGAAGTGAAAACTTATTATGGGCAACATTTAGGAAAACCTTGGCCGGGATTCTCCGGAATCCCGACCAAGTGTTGACGCCAGCATAAACACCGGGGTGGTGTATGCCGGTGTCAATAGGTCTCCTGGCACAGCAATTCACCGTTTTTTAGGGGGCTAGCACAGCGGCAGAGTGCTGTGCGCTGCTCCGGCGCCGAAAGGTGGCCCTGCATGGCCGGCGCGGGTCCGTGTATGCGCGCGCAACTGACTCCGCACCGGCGCATGTGTGTGGTTTCCGCCTCGGCGCGTGGTTGCCGTCTCCGCGTCGGCACGGAGCAACGCGGCGGGGACCTTACAGCGGGCTGTGAGGAAGGAGGTAGGCCCCCTCCAGATCACGGTCAGCCCCCGATTGGAAGCCCCCGATCGCGGGCCTGCACCATGTGGAGGCCCCCCCCGGAGTCAGATCCCACCGTCCCCCCACCAGGACGTTCACCGTGGCCACGGGTCCGAGTTCTCACCGGGTGGTATCAGGTCTGAACCACGCCGGCGGGACTCGGCGGGAGTTCGTCAATGCCTCAGATTTCCACTCCACAATCATTCAAGCATGCTGACTATTGAGAGGACGTGTGATTTGCAGCGGACTAAGTTGGGCAGCAGTGATTTACTGTTTTACCTAACCCTCAGATGAATCATTTCTCCTTGCTTGTATAGGTAAGACCAAGAGATGACTAAAACACCTTTACAATATGTTCCACTCCCCTCTGAGATTTGAAAGTTGCACCTTCATGGCTGGGAGCACGCAACCACTTTCTTGGGCACTTGCATGATGGATAGATGGAATTAAGCAACCAATCAGCCATGATCTAACTAATTGGCAGGACTCAGTTGAGGAGCTGAATGGCTTACTTCTGTCTCTATGTTCATAATCACTAGCTAAAAACAGTATGATCAAAGCAACCCTATTCTCAGGTGCACTATTCCCGCCTCTCTAATGAATAATGAGAAGACACTCAGTTGTCAGCCAGCCAGTTAAATCCAATCTTTTGACATTGTGGCATAACTTTCCTTTCTCAGTGTTTCTAACCACAGGCAAAGTGTGTGTGTCAAGGAAACAAAACTGTGGTTGATTGGGGTTCCCATTTAATATACAATCTGGGAAGCAGCAAAAGGTCATTTGTATGGTGCTTTAATATCTGCACATAAGCCATTGAGGAATGCAGTATACTTTTGTGGCACTAGATTACAAACTTAAAACACAGATTTCTTCTCATTGATCTCAGAAGTACTATGAAGGATCAACTACTCCTGGTTCCTTTCATTCTAATTATGATTTAGATTGTAAACACTTCTATGATCAAAAACAATTTTGAAATTTAAGATATCCAGTGACGCTCATGGGCCAGATCATAGAATAGAATCCCTACAGTGCAGAAGATGGCATTCAGCCCATCGAATCTGCACCGACTATTTAAAAAACCACCCTACACAGATCCAATCCCGCCCTATCCCTGTAACCCCACCTAACCTTTGGACACTTAAGAGGCAACTTAGCATGGCCAATCCACCTAACCTGCACATCTTGGATATCCAGGCGCACTTATGGGCCAGATATCCAGTGGCACTCATGGGCCAGATATCCAGTGCCACTCATGGGCCAGATATCCAGTGACACTCATGGTCAGATATCCAGTGACACTCATTGGTCAGATATCCAGTGGCACTCATGGGCCAGATATCCAGTGGCACTCATGGGCCAGATATCCAGTGGCACTCATGGGCCAGATATCCAATGGCACTCATGGTCAGATATCCAGTGACACTCATGGGCCAGATATCCAGTGACACTCATGGACCAGATATCCAGTGACACTCATGGGCCAGATATCCAGTGACACTCATGGTCAGATATCCAGTGATACTCATGGGCCAGATATCCAGTGACACTCATGGGCCAGATATCCAGTGACACTCATGGTCAGATATCCAGTGGCACTCATGGTCAGATATCCAGTGACACTCATGGGCCAGATATCCAGTGACACTCATGTCAGATATCCAGTGACACTCATGGGCCAGATATCCAGTGGCACTCATGGTCAGATATCCAGTGACACTCATGGTCAGATATCCAGTGACACTCATGGTCAGATATCCAGTGACACTCATGGTCAGATATCCAGTGACACTCATGGGCCAAATATCCAGTGACACTCATGTCAGATATCCAGTGACACTCATGGTCAGATATCCAGTGACACTCATGGGCCAGATATCCAGTGACACTCATGGGCCAGATATCCAGGGACACTCATGGTCAGATATCCAGTGACACTCACGGGCCAGAAATCCAGTGACACTCATGGTCAGATATCCAGTGACACTCATGGTCAGATATCCAGTGACACTCATGGTCAGATATCCAGTGACACTCTTGGTCAGATATCCAGTGACACTCATGGGCCACATTTCAGGATGTCAATCTGCATGCATGAGAAACACCCTTGAAAATTTTACTTGCCTCCAAAAACAACTATCTTAAAATCATAGGTCAAATGCACATGCAAGCACAACAAAAGCTTTACCACTTATCTAGCCTGCACCTTTGTGAGTAAATTATGTAGAAAATGGCAGGCACCTGTGAGTGATTACAAGGCAATAACTTCAGAGGGTATCATAAATGAAGCAAGCAAAGGAAACACTGTTTTGAAGAATTATCTGAACCTCCAGGCTACACCACTGGCTTGTAATCAGTCCAGGGTATTATTTATATTGCCTACCTTTAATTTTATGTATAGGAGTCAATTTAGTTTAAATTTTGGGACCTCAATGATAGTGCAGACTGCCAGTATGCTCGATAAATGATTATATTTACACGAGGGAAATTGCATTGTTGTGGTATAGCATAGCCAGGTACGAACACTAAAATTAAGAGCATGAAACCACATGCAATGAAATAGCTAGGTGTGCAAGAAGCAACTGATTAATATGGGCATTACCATGGCCTCGACTAGCCTCCTTCCCTGTGAACTGCAGTACAGGCAAGAGGTCAGGCTATGACAGAAAAAGTTCTGAACAGAGATGTGAAAGGATTGATTAACATGAACATTTACAAACTGTTACTCTGCAGATTATGTTCCATGATATCACATTTTTTGTACTGATCATCACATTCACTTAGTCTCTGCTGACGTGGGGACTGAATGGGGGGTGTTCCATGCTCCCAATGGAGGTGCCATTCAGGACATGCAACTGGGTCAGCACTGGCGCCACATGGAACTAGTGCCATTCCAATGCACGCCGGCAACCCCCTTCTAGAGCGGTTGGAGCAATCTCCAGCAATCTGCTTGCACCCCACCCTGCACCACATGTCACACCCATACTGCCCGCGATCGCAGAGTGCCTCTGCACTCAGGCCATCAGCTGCGAACCCCCTATGCTGCCTGCATCAAGAGTGTCTCACACTATGTATGATTTGTCCCCCCAGGAGAAGGCAGCCCACAACCGCTGGGAGCGGGAGAAGACCGGGAGGGGCCTGCCAGACCTGCGGCACCTCACTGCTATGGAGCAGAGGACGATGGACCTGGTTGGCGGGGGGGGAGAGCGCACAGTCTCAGAGGCGGAGATCGGCATGGGGCAACCAAGTGAGTCTCTAATGCATTGTGATGTTCTTATGGCATGTGAGTCACTCCCACCACACCACATCTACCCACAATCTCACCATTCGTCTTGTCTTGCAGGGTCACCTCCAGACAAAGCAGGACCTTCCATGGTCCCTCGCCCCCCCCGCTCAATCTCGCAACATCCTGGAGCTCATGGCCGTACACAACACGACTTCCCGTCACTACTGTCACCAACACCCTCCACCATCCCAGAGACACTCATCTAAGTGTGCATGACACACTTGCAACGGGAGGGGGAGGACAGCTGGAGGGCGGCCCAACCCCAGTGACTATCTGCCATCAAGACATGACTAGCGCTTCTGGAAAGAGCGGTCCCATCAATGTTGGAGATGTAGGCGCAGAGCCGGGGACTACATGACGGGCTGTCAGAAGCCATCCAGCGCCTGCAGGTACAGTTGAAGGAGTCCAACCACCTACAGGAGCAGGAGGTGCTGCCGACAATGTGTACCACCCAGGCCAACACCGCACAATGGCGTCCATGGTGAAGGCCATGAGTGCGTGGACCACAGCCACGGGTCAGGAGGTCCAAGGCATGGGGCACAGTGTGCTGGCGGTGGCTGAGACACAGGACAGGTCAGCCATGTCAAAGGCAGCCATATACCAGGACACTGCTGCGGCGTTCCAGAGTGTGGCACAATCACAACGAGCAATGGCTATGTGCGTCGAGAGCACTGGTCGGGCGCTGGCTGACCTGAGCCAGTCACAGCGGGATCTCGCACGGTCACTAAGTGACATGGCACAGTCACTGTGCTCCATGGCTGTGAGCAGTGCCACCCTGGTCGAGACAAGAACAGGCCTCCAGGACTGGCAGTGGCAGGTGACGGCGGGGCCCCTGGAGCTCGTTCCGACCATACTCCACTCCCAAGGAGTGGCCCGGGGCCCATCGGGCACCCCGAGGGAGGAGGAGCTGATGGGGCCTGTTATAACCTGCCCGGCTCCTATTGGCTGGGGACAATTGGCTACCCAATGTTACTTGAGGAATATGAGCTCCCCAATGAGAGGGGAGTGGGCAATCATTAGCAGCACAGCTGTATAAATAGAGCTGGCCAGTGTGGTACCGGCTAGAGATGGAACCAGTAGTGAACTACTGGCCCTGTGTACATATTCTTGGAAATACAGTTACTTTCTGCGCGACTCTACAAACTCGTGCTGGGCTGAAAAGTGGCAGATGGAGTTTAACCCTGATAAGTGTGAGGTGATTCATTTTGGTAGGACAAATTTGAATGCGGATTACAGGGTTAACGGCAGGGTTCTGAAGAATGTGGAGGAGCAGAGAGATCTCGGAGTTCATGTCCATAGATCTCTGAAAGTTGCCACCCAAGTGGATAGAGCCGTTTAGAAAGCCTATAGTGTGTTAGCATTTATTAACAGGGGGATTGAGTTTAAGAGCCGTGAGGTTATGCTGCAACTGTACAAGACATTGGTTAGACCACATTTGGAGTATTGTGTGCAGTTCTGGTCACCTCATTATAGGAAGGATGTGGAAGCATTGGAAAGGGTGCAAAGGAGATTTACCAGGATGCTGCCTGGATTGGAGGGTAGGTCTTATGAGGAAAGGTTGAGGGAGCTAGGGCTTTTCTCATTGGAGCCAAGGAAGATGAGAGGTGACGTAATTGAGGTGTATAAGATGATGAGAGGGAGAGATAGAGTGGACGTTCAGCGGCTTTTTCCTTGGGTGGATGTAGCTGTTACAAGGGGGCATAACTATAAGGTTCATGGTGGAAGATATAAGAGGGATGTCAGAGGTAGGTTCTTTACTCAGAGAGTGGTTGGGGCGTGGAATGCACTCCCAGCTATGGTAGTGGAGTTGGACACTTTAGGAACTTTCAAGCGGTTATTGGATAGGCATATGGAGTGCACTAGAATGATTGGGAGTAGATTGATTTGAACTTAGTTTCAGACTAGTTCGGCACAACATCGTGGGCCGAAGGGCCTGTACTGTGCTGTACAGTTCTATATTCTATGTATGATTCTTCTTGGCCCTCACAAAATGGCCCATGCCAGTGACTCCGTCAGGGGAGGTGCTAGAACACCGCAACGACTCTGAATCCCCGCCGCCTGTGCCTGACGCATCCGATGGGCAGCAGGCAGAACAGGGTGGCACCACGACACCCATGACACCCCTAAGACTGTCAGGCCCATCCAGGTCCGGGTGCTCCAGAGACGGCTGACAAAGCGGATCCAGGTCACAGAGCAGGATACGCAGCAGTCTGCCTCCACTTCTGATGTGCCATCTGGGGACCCACCTAGATGGAGCATTAGGTTATGCAAGATTAAAAGGATAGACATCAGTAAATTTGGCACAGGTGCAGCACATAGGAGAGCATTAGGGGCTAGGGCACAGTTGTTGTACATAGCCTGTCATAAATAAACATTTGTTCACCAATGTTCTGAACTGCCTTGGTCTTCTATCCAAAGCGTGGGTGGGATGGGCTGGGACCGTAAAAGTGCACAGTTCCCATATAGAATTTACAGTGCAGAAGGAGGCCATTCGGCCCATCGAGTCTTCACCAGCTCTTGGAAAGAGCACCCTACCCAAGGTCAACACCTCCACCCTATCCCCATAACCCAGTAACCCCACCCAACACTAAGGGCAATTTTGAACACTAAGGGCAATTTATCATGGCCAATCCACCTAACCTGCACATCTTTGGACTGTGGGAGGAAACCGGAGCACCCGGAGGAAACCCACGCACACACGGGGAGGTTATGCAGACTCCGCACAGACAGTGACCAAAGCCGGAATCGAACCTGGGACTCTGGAGCTGTGAAGCAATTGTGCTATCCACAATGCTACCGTGCTGCCCCTTTGCATCCTGCTAGTGGGTGTAGATATTTATATATAATTTTTCAAAGCAACATATTGACTTCTTACCAGCATTCATCTTGGGTACCTCATCCAATTAGCAGGTTGCCTGACTGCATATTCATGACACAAGACTAACCCTGTACATGTACCTGAACCTCCTGCTGGATCATGACCAAAGATGGAATACCGTTCCACTTCCTTATGCTGAAGGAAGATATCCACATGCTACACCAGCGGATGATATTTTAACTCAAAGTAGACCAAGAATCAAACCTAGGGCTTTCCTGGTCTCTGATGAGTCAGCTTCTCAGTGGATAACCAAATTAATGGAGGTGGGTTCAATTAAACTTGTAATAGCTGCAATTTTCTGCCAGCAATTCCTCATTCTGGGGTTTTTGATCAGGCCCAAGTCATAATACACTATATAACCTCTGACTTTGAAATTTGTTGTAACCCCCTGGCAGTATTTTTGCAATGGCACCCATAACTGCATTCACCAACTGCATATTACGATACGATGCACTGCTTGGAAACATTGGAAAGTTAATATGTAGAGATTTTCCCTTTCTACCACTAGAATAATTTTGATAAAGGTACTCATTGGGGATAGTGTTCTGTAAGTGTAGATATCCAAATATTCGAAAGTGAATATTATAATTAGCAGCTATTACTGAGGTCTGTATCAGTTCTTGGAAGGCAACTCCATTTACTTATGTACACAGAATGTCAGGTTTTAACCTCAATTGATGCAATACATTTATGCTTATGCAGGGAAAAAGCTCTGCAAGATGGTGTTGTTACTTGTGGTAGATGTGACTTCTAACCTGAAGATGTGCAATTCTCTTTTTTTAAGAATCCAAAAAGCAAACAAAATGATAGTTTAATGAGTCCATGAATGACACAAAAGTTAAAAAGGGTCGCAGTGTGCCTGACTCAATTTGGGCAGGGATTGAATGCCAACATTCACGGATAGAATGGAAAATGTTAAGCTTGGAAGGAACGTTATGCTCCTGTGCACAGAGGTGTTATTCCCTGAGCACTCTTCGTATCATCTAAGGCACTGATTGTTAGATCTTAATAGCAGTCAAATTGCAAATAATCTTAACCCTGTGTAAATCATCAGCCAGTGGGACCACAACATTCCAGAACCACCTGGCCATAAGAAACTGAATATTGCATGATGAGGTCATTCATGCTCATTTGGGATAAGACCTTAAGGAACACACCTGCGTATTGAATTGCTGGGGTTCATAACACTTTATAGTCTGTTTATTTTCTATTCCTGGGCCTTCTATCATGAAGGAAAGGAATCACGGTGCGGAAAAGCATGACAGTGGTTTTCCCTTGTGTCATGTGAGAGTACCTGAAATGGGTGTTTATAAATGGGTGTACATAAATATCTGTAGTGAGAGTACCTCTAAGAAATGGGTGTTTATTACTGCAGTGATGTCAGAGTGGGTAGAGCTGGGCTGTCTGTCAGCTTTTTACTTTTGTTTTAGACTTTGCTGCAGGGTGTGTTTTAGTTTCATTATCAGAGCTGGATAGTTGCAGTCACAGCCAGAGGGGGTATTAGTCTCTCTCTCTGTAATCTAAAGAATGGAAATCGATCCTTTGGTGATTGAAAACTAATAACTGCTCTCAATAGTGAATGTAAACCTGATCTTTGTGTTTTAAAGGTTTTTTTAAAAAGTCTTGTGGATGTTAAAAGGAAAGCTTAAAGGATTACTTAGTGTTGTATTCTTTGGGGGTTGTATTTGAATTAATGGTTGCTAAGATGTTCACTGTATGTTTTAAAAAGGTTAACTTGAGTTCATAGAATAAACATTGTTTTGCTTTAAAAAATACTTTTCCATTTCTGCTGTACCACACCTGTAGAGTGGGCCGTGTGCTCCCCATACCACAATCTATTAAAAGTTGTGGGTCAGGTGAACTCCATGATACACTTTGGGCTTCTCTAAACCCTGGCCCATAACAGTAGCGATGATGATTCTTGCGCAAAGTGAAGCATGCAGAGTCCAGTTGCGGGCAACTTAACCATGGACGGAGGTCATCACCGACATCCCCAATTACATCCATCTCTGTAAACCTTCTGACAGGATTATTGGATAGTAAGGAACAGTAACCATGGTTTCTTCTCCTGGTTTGCTAGCCAAAGGTGTTGCTGAGGCCAATTGAAGATACCCCCACCTAAAATCTTGGCCAAAGCAAGCTAACAACAGAGTAGGGGTCCATCCAGGGATCTTTTTCAAATTCATAGCTCAGGACGATACTAGGCATTGCACAAACGTACTAACTCACCAGATAACTTATGCACGTATAATAGTATAAACACGGGAATGAGGTAATGCATAAGAGTAGAGGCCATTCTATTCTGCTTATTTTCTACCAAACACATCAAACAAAATGTATCCAGTTCCTACATGATTTTTATTACCCATCCCCATTGAAGACATTGGGCAGGATTTACCAGCCTCGTCACGCCCGACTTGACACGACGAGGCCGTTGAATCTCGTGAGAGGCTGGAGTTTGCACATCCTTCCCGTGTTTGTGTGGGTCTCACCCCCACAACCCAATAAATGTGCAGGGCAGGTGGATTCGCCCCTTAATTGGAAAAAAATAATTGGGTACTCTAAATTTATTTCTAAAAAAGGGAAACCCATTGGAGACCCCTGGGTGGTCAGGAATTGGGCAGGATGGTACTCTGACACTCCTGCTGGCACCCAGGTATCTGATACTGCCAGGCTGGCAGGGGCACTAAGGGTGCCAGGCTAGCAGTGCCAAGGTACCAGGCTGAAGTGCCAAGGTGCCTGTGTGCCAGGTTGAGCGTGCCAGGGGTCAGGCACGGAAGTGCCTTACCCATAAGAGGTGGGGTGAGGAGGGGCTCGAGGATCCCAGAAGAGACAAGTTGGGTGCGGGGGGTCTGGAGGCTGCAGTGGTGATGCCGAGGGGGCCAAAAGACTGAGGTTGCCTTTAAAAATGGCGCCTGAATCCGTGAGTATTCTTCCCGCACTAACGAGCTGAGCCTGTCAGTGCAGGGAATGGTGTAAGTGCGGCCTTGGTGGGGTGGTCTCCAATGAGGCCAGAAAACCCGTCAAAGTGCCATTAAAAAGCAAGGTGTTTCTCGATGCTATAGCCGCCGAGAAACATCCGTTGAACGCGCCCCAAAGCGGACTCTGATTTTCTTTCTCTTCGTTAAATTAAGCCCATTATTCCTACTGTGCTTAGTACATGTGTTAACAGCTTAAAATATAAAACAGATTAGACCTCATTGTGCAAAGGACAGGCCCATGTTGCTGGCTGGGCCTTTTTCAAGGACAGACGGTTTGATTGGCAATCATTTACTGAAGGCTTGCTCTCATGGTTTCTGACGTCGTGAAACTGCTAGTTTGAATTAGTATTCTATTGTTGGCTACATACATTATAAGCAAGATATTAAGGAATCAGCCGTAGATCAATGGTCACAGCCTTGTCTCACAACAGAAACAAAAATACGGACTGCTATTTCAGTGCAGTTCTGAGGGAGTGCCAAATTGTCAGACACACAGTCTGTCAGATGAGACATTAAAACGAGGCCTCGTCTGCTCTCGCACAGGATCATGAAATATCCTATGGCATTAGTAAAAGAGCAGGGAGTTCTCCCAGAGAATACTAATCTCTCAACCAATATCATAAAACACAGATTAGATGTGTTTTTTTTGTTCAAGGGGTGTGGGCTTCGCTGGCGAGGCCAGCATTTGTTGCCCATTTCTAATTGCCTTCGAGAGAATGGTGGTGAACTGCCTTCTTGAACCGCTGCAGTCCGTGTGGTGCAAGTACACCCATGGTGCTGTTGGGAAAGGAGTTCGAGGCACAGTGGTTAGCAGAAAATATCACCAGAACTGCAAGGTCACGGTTTACATCAACGTAAATGCATGATGCAAAATAGTCCCCCCGTCCCCCGCCCCCCACCACCACCACCAGTGAGAGGGCACATTTCCCGACCTTCTATGTCATGAACATCTTTAGAATAAATTACCACATCATTATCAGGCCCATATTGTGGAATTAACCCCTGCCCTCCCAACCCCCTCAGAAAATCCATACACGTCAGTGTGAGGGTAGATCGGGTGGAATCATGACTGGTCTCCCAAGGCATGCACCTGGTGAGCAGGCTGCTCAGGTGAGTGCAATGCTCAAGGGGAAAGGGTCATGCCTGGGCACTGCCCAGGTATAGTAGTACCCTGGCACTGGGGGTGGACAGGGGGTTCCAGGGTGAACTGGTTTGCTTTCTCTGCGCTGGGGCGGCCTTTAAAAATGGTGTTCCGATCCATAGGTGTCTATGTTTCTTGCGGGGCAAATAAAAATGGGTAGGGTGGCACGGTGGTTAGCACTGCTGCCTAAGACACTGAGGGCCAGGGTTCAATCCCAGCCCGGGTCACTGTCCGTCTGGAGTATGCACATTCTCCCCGTGTCTGCGTGGGTCTCACCCGCACAACCCAAAGATGTGCAGGTTAGGTGGATTGGTCACGCCTTAATTGGAAAATAAAATTAAGTTGTTGGTGGGGCAGGTGAATCATAAGCCGTCCCACCAGCAATACGTTGTGGAACCTGAGACTTCACCTTTTCTTTTCAAAGCGCTACGCTATATGGTGGGAAAAGCCACCATTGCAGTCAGCAATTTCAACGCTGCTTTTCCCATCCATCATCGTCCTTTGCGATTTGAGAAAATCTGGTCCCTTGTCTTTTGCACTAATGTGCTGGGTTCCCTCACAATTGAGGGTGGGGATATTTGTGGTACCTCTCTTTCTTCCTGTTAGGTGTACAATTGTCCATCACCATTCACATTATTTGGCATGTAAGTAGTCCAGTGCTGTAGCTTCACCAGGTTGTTATGTGTCAGGGTTTAGAGAACCCCAAAGTGTATCATGGAGTTCACCTGACCCACAACGTTTAATAGATTGTGGTATGGGGAGCACACGGCTCACTCTCCAGGTATAGTATAGCACAGTGTTCTTCAAAGTCGGGGGCACGACCCGCAGGTGGGATGCGGGCAGATGTCGGGAGGGTCGCGGAGCCATTGTCCGCGGCGCTCCCGTTCGCGCAAATCCCTGCGCGGCAGCCGGCTTTTCATAACGCCGGCTACAAGCGGCCGCGAACATGTAAAAAAAAAAAATTCGCCCGCATTGCGCAAGCGCGCACGATGATCGCAAATGCGCGCCGATAATCGGGCACGCATGCGCAGTGCGGCCGCTATTTTTTTAAAGGCTTGCAGCTGTTTGTTTTACAAGTTCTGTCATGGTTTTTATTCATTTATTTTATTCATTTAATTTTTATTTTTTTCATTTATTTTATTCATTTTTTTTTTTACAAGTTTGGGGGGGGTTTTATTCCTTTTTTTCATTTATTTTATTAATTTTATTCATTTGTTTTTTACAAGTTCGGGGGGGTTTTATTCATTTTTTCATTTATTTTACACATTTTGTTTTTACAAGTTCGGGGGGGGGGGGTTTATTTGATAAAACTTTACAGGAAAAAAATTCAGAATTTTGGACAGATGGAGACTCCATACTTTCCGACACCGGAAGGCTTCACCTTCATCCAACAGGTTCCATTGGAGGAACGTGTACGAGGGCCAAAGGCACCCAAAACCATTTCCTCCATTTTGTCAGCAGCAAACAAGGTAAGAGAAAATGGTGGCTCGCGCAGGTCGGCCGGCGTGGGTCGCGCAGGTCGGCCGGCGTGGGTCGCGCAGGTCGGCTAGCGTGGGTCGCGCAGGTCGGCCGGCGTGGGTTGCGAAGGTCGGCCGGCGTGGGTCGCGAAGGTCGGCTGGGTTGGGTCCCGAAGGTTGGCTGGTTGGTAAAAATGGGTCCCCGGAAAAAAAGTTTTAAGAACACTGGTACAGCAGAAAATGGACCAGTGTTTTTTAAAACAAAACAATGTTTATTCTATGAACTCAAGTTAACCTTTCTCAAAGAAACAGTGAACATCTTAGCAACCATAAATCAAATACACCCCCCAAAGAATACAACACTAAGTAATTTGTATGCCGTCCTTTTAACATCCAAAAGACGTAACAAACCTTCAAACAGGAGCACATTAGGGTTTACATTCAAGGCTGAAAACATTTACAATTCTTCTGAATTCACCAAATGATTCAGAGATAGTCCTTCATGGCAGAGATCAACAGCAGTGCAGCTCACAGACACACCCAAGCTTTTCTCAAACTGAAACTAAAAAACAGAAGTGGAGCTCAGCTCCACCCCCACTGACATCACTCCAGTAACATGAACAGCTCCATTTCTTAAAGGTACATTTCTTAAACACTCATTTCTTAAAGGGTACTCTCACATGACAAGGTTGACACGTCATTTTTAGGTATGCCTGATACTACTTGTGCCATGCCCTCTTGCACTCTTCATTGAACCAGAGTTGATTTTCCCCTGAAAGTAATGGTAGAGCAGGCGATATGCCTGACCATGAGATTACAGATTGCAGTTGAACACAATTCTGTTGCTGCTGATGGCTCACAGCACCTCATGGATACCCAATTGTGAGTTGCTAGAATTATTCAAAATCTAACTCATTCAGTACAACAGCAGGACCACGCGACAGGCTAAAGAGTATCCTTAATGTGAAAGGGGAACTTTGTCTCCACAAGGACTATTTTGTGGTCACCCCCACCAATATACTCTCATGGTCAGGTGCACCTGCGACATGTAAACTGGTGAGGATGAGGTCCAGTGGGTTTTTCCCTCTTGCAGATCCAGTTTAGCAGCTATGTCCTCGAGGACGTGGCCAGCTCGGGGGGTGCTACTGAGATGGTGATGATGGATATTGATGTCCCCCCATCCTGAGTACATGTGTGCCCTTTCCATCTTCAGTTCTTACTGCAAGTGGTGTTCAACATGAAGGAGTATTGATTCATCAGCTGAGATATAATGAGCTGAGTTGTAATAAGCAGGAGATTGTAATTAGCAGGTTTCCTTGCTCATGTTTGTTTGGATGCCATGGGATCCAGAGTCACTGTTTCTGATTATCAGAGCAACTCCTCCCCAACTCAACACTATTGTGCTGCCACCTCTGGTGGGTCTGTCCTGTTGGTGGGACATACTCAGGGTACAGGGGCTGTTTAGCACAGGGCTAAATCGCTGGCTTTGAAAGCAGACAAAGGCAGGCCAGCAGCACGGTTCAATTCCCGTAACAGCCTCCCCGAACAGGCGCCGGAATGTGGCGACTAGGGGCTTTTCACAGTAACTTAATTGAAGCCTACTTGTGACAATAAGCGATTTTCATTTCATTTCATTTTCGTGTTGTCTGGGACATTGCCTGTAAGGTATGATTCTGTGGGTATGACTATGTCAGGCTGTTGCTTGACTAGTCTGTGGGACAGCTTTCTAAATTTTGCCACAAGCCCCCAGATGTTCATAAAGAGGACTTGTGTAGGATCAACAGGGTTTGCCATTGTCATTTTTGTAGCCTAGGTCCCTACTCAGTGGTCTGTCAAGTTTCCTTGTGCGCCATTCAGTGCCTCCATTGCACCCAGCACAGATCCAAGCGCATCGGGTGAATTGCGCGAGTCCCCCAAATTGGGCTCTGTGTCGGGCCGATTGTGAGTCACCCGAGATCCACATCTGCATTTTTTTTGAAATTTAGAGAACCCAATTATTTCTTTCCAATTAAGGGGCAATTTAGCGTGGCCAACCCACCTATCCTACACATCTTTAAGATGTGGGGGTGAGACCGACGCAGACAGTGGGAGAGAGACCGACGCAGACAGTGGGAGAATGTGCAAACTCCAGACGGACAGTGACTCGGGACTGAACCTGGGTCCTCGGTGTCGTAGGCAGCAGTGCTAACCACTGTGCCACCGTTAAGCCCTAGATCTGCATTTTTAAATGCGATCAATTGATTCATCCAACGCCCGGGACTCAACAGTCATGCCTGTGAGACCTTACCAGGGTGCCATTTAGTACTGGTCACACAAACATGAACGAGGTGTAATGGCACCTCCAGGGGTCTCATAGGGCATTGGAGACCACCGGGTGTTCGGGGACAGGGTGGGTGGCACCCTGGCACTCGGGCAACTTGGCACTGCCAGCCTGTGGTCAGCCCAGGGACGCCTTGCCAATTGGGAGGGGGCGGGTTACAAGGGGGAGAGAGAAGATAGAAGAGAAAGAGAGAGAGAGACACTCCGAGAGGCCAAAAAAAGGTAAAATGCCGTTGAATAGCGGAACACCATGTTGAACACGTCCGAAAGCGGACTTTAATATTTGTCCGCTGAATCGCACCCATTATTTCTCCACTTTGTGGTTGTTTGATACAACTCAGTGGCTTACTACGCCATTTCAGAGGGCATTTAAGAGTTAATCACATTGCTCTGGGTCTGAAGTCACATGCAGGCCAGATCAGGTAAGGATGGCAGATTTCCATCCCTAATGGACATTAGTGAACCAGATTGGCTGTTACACAATTGCAATGTTTCATGGTCATCATTACGGAGACTAGCTATTCAATTCCTGATTTATTCATTGAATTTAATTCCCACCAGCTGCATTCCCAGAACAGCAAGGGCGTGGGATGCCCTGCCTGCAACAGTAGTGGACTCGCCAACACTAAGGGCATTCAAATGGTCATTGGATAGACACATGGACGATAAGGGAATAGTGTAGATGGGCTTTAGAGTGGTTTCGTTTCACAGGTCGGCGCAACATCGAGGGCCGAAGGGCCTGTACTGCGCTGTAATGTTCTATGTTCTAGAACATTAGCTTGGACCTCGGGGTTAATAATCCAGTGACATTAGCACTGCGAGATCACCTCCCGCTCTCATTGCTGTTGTGAGAATGCTTTGCTCACAAATTGGTGCTATGTTTCTTCGATTACAGCACGTGACTACACATCACAATTACTTTTATTGGCTGTCAAATGCTTTGGGATGCCCTAAAGTTGTGAAAGACGCCTTATAAATGCAAATGTTTAAAAAAAAATGTTTAAATAGATATCTCAAATGGTTTTAAACATATTGGTCAGGCGTCATATATTTCGATTTTCTCTCAGTCAGTCGCAATATATATGAGTAATTTTATTCTTTGGCTTTTCGTGATGATAACTGGTCATTACATCTTTCTGCTCTTTCAGTTTACACTGATTCACTTGATTGGCCTGTTTTATACTCATGTTTCTCAAAGCAGACCTGCCAACTCTGGACAGCGCCAGTAGAGAGCCTGTGCCAGAAAGCTGCGGTGAATAACCCAGCACACCAGAAAAAAAGTTATTTGAGAAACAAAAACTGACAATGATCATGGAATAAAAGATTATACTTTAGGAGATAGTAACTGGAGTGTGCAGCAATGAATAAACTATTAAATAGAGATGGCTGATACCTAAAACCTGTGCAAAAGAATAATTTTCACCTGATAGTTGAAACCAAAGTCATGGTATGAAAGGTAGTAAATATATAAATGAATGTTGTGAAGCTAGAGACACAAGAAAAGCAGAATGTATTATTTAAGGAAGACATCTTTAAAAATGCAATCTAAAAATTAATACAGAGAATCCACAACAGAGAGGACAAGGGGAATCAGGGAGGAAGTGGGAAGATGGTTCGAGCATAAATTATGATTTTATCATTAATTTTCACTTCAAGGCATGCATTCTTACGAGAGAACCCTCCAGTATCTTGCCACCATGGTTGCATTTCAGTAAGTGGAAACAGTGGGCCGAATTGGCACGCGATCTGGTCCTGCCAGCAGGTCCAGAAGTGGGCAGAACATCTGCTTGTGTCAGTAAAGGCTGACCACGCATGATTACACGGTGGCTAATCAATTAGATATGTTGAGTTGTGATGCCTGGCCAATTACGTAGTAGGATTGGCAGGGAGGTGAACACGCCATCAGCTGACAGGGCCAGTGGTCTGAGCACCATAGTTAAACAGCATCTGGAACAGTTGTGCATTGTCTACAAGCCAGCATCATCTGCTCGGCAAAGTCAGCTACTGAGCCACAGGACCCTCTACTTGCGGCTCAGAATCTGTCTTTATCTGTGGTCCGGATTCACATTCCACCCAGTTGGCTTCCAGATAAAGCAGAACATGGCTCAGAGCAGATAACCCAGAGGCCCCATGGCTCAGTGATGCCTCCCTGCAGGTTATCCTCCAAGATCGTCTGGGAACATTGGCAAGTGCTCATCCCCACTCACAGAGCATCAGGAAACCCTCGCCCCTGACCACAGAAACCTGGATGGAGATTGCCGCAGAGGTTAGTAGCCATGGGTCTCACAGGTGCACCTGGGTCCTATGTGGGAAAAGGTTTAATGACCTATTCGGCACTGAAATAGCCTGTTCAACAGATGGTTCATGTGAGTGTATCAAGCAATGTCTTAATGCAAGGGGAGAAGTAAGCCAGGTGGGAGAATATGTTGTTGGCTTCAGCACCTCATCGCAGTAGCATGAAACCAGAGTATGTGTGAGCCAGATCATACAAAGAGGCACAAGTGGCATAAAAGTGCAAGTGAGGAAGATGTACTATGGAGGTCTCATTATCCATCAGAGGATGAGTGTGGAGCGGTAGGGTGGGGCGGGGAACAGGTGAGCGGTAGGGTGGGGTGGGGAAGCGGCGAGCGGGAGGGTGGGGAAGCAGTGAGCGGTGGGTGGGGAAGTGGTAAGCGGGGAACAGGTGAGTGGTAGGGTGGGGCAGGGAAGCGGCGAGCGGGAGGATGGGGTGGGGAGGGGAGGAGCCAGCGGTAGGGTGGGGCTGGGAATAGGTGAGTGGTATGGTGGGGCTGGGAATAGGTGAGCGGGAAAATGGGGTGGAGAAGCGGTGATGCGGGGAAGCGGCGAGCGGGAGGCTGGGGTGGGAAGCGGCGAGCGGGAGGGTGGGGTGGGGAAGCAGTGAGCGGTGGGGTGGGGAAGTGGTAAGCGGGGAACAGGTGAGTGGTAGGGTGGGGCAGGGAAGCGGTGAGCGGGAGGAGCCAGCGGTAGGGTGGGGCTGGGAATAGGTGAGTGGTATGGTGGGACTGGGAATAGGTGAGCGGGAAAATGGAGTGGTGATGCGGGGAAGCGGCGAGTGGGAGGCTGGGGTGGGGAGCGGGAGGGTGGGGTGGGGTGGGGAAGCGGCGAGCGGGAGGGTGGGGTGGGGTGGGGAAGTGGCGGGCGGGAGGGTGGGGTGGGGTGGGGAAGCGGCGAGCGGGAGGGTGGGGTGGGGCAGCGGCGAGCGGGAGGGTGGGGTGGGGAAGCGGCGAGCGGGAGGGTGATGCGGGGAAGCGGCGAGTGGGAGGCTGGGGTGGGAAGCGGCGAGCAGGAGGGTGGGGTGGTGTGGGGAAGCGGCGAGCGGGAGGGTGGGGTGGGGAAGCGGCGAGCGGGAGGGTGGGGTGGGGAAGCGGCGAGCGGGTGGTGGGGTGGGGCAGCGGCGAGCGGGAGGGTGGGGTGGGGAAGCGGCGAGCGGGAGGGTGGGGTGGGGAAGCGGCGAGCGGGAGGGTGGGGGTGGGGGGGGGGGGGAGGCGGCCAGCGGTAGAGTGGGGAAGGGAAGCGGTTATTGGGAGGGTGGGGCAGGGAGGGGATTAGCAGTAGGGAAGCAATTAGCAGAAAGGTCTGGCAGAGAAGTTGCAGTGGGAAGGTTGGTGAGAGGGAGTATGTTGCCGATTGGGAGAGTCTCTGGGAGGAGAGGCCACATCAATGTGGGGATGATCGGGTCACACACACTCCTTCGAAATTGTTCAGTCTTCCTTATAGACTTGGAATTGGTGCTAAAGAATTAGAGAATTGCAAATGTTGTGCATTCGCTCAAAAAACGGTGTAAAGAAAAGCCCAGCAACTATAGATTAGTCAGTTTAACTTTGATGGTGGAGAAATGTCTGGAAACAATAATTCGGGACAAAATTAATAGTCACAAGGACAAATGCAGGTTGATTAAAGAAGGCTAGTGTGAAATTCTTATGCTTTTTTAAGAGGTAACAGAGGGGGTTGATGAGGACAATGCAATTGATGTGATGGTACATGGGCACCCATGACAGAGTTTGACAGAGTGCCACACAACAGTCTTGTACGCAAAGTTATAGCTCAGCAAATAAAAGGGACAGTGCAACATGGATATGAAATTGGCCGAGTGATAGGAAGCAGAGAGTCCTGGTTAATAGCTGTTTCTCGGGCTGAGCATGTCAGTGCAGAAAATAAGGTAAGTGCAGCCTCAGCGGCTGGTAGACAGTGGGGTCGTTCTTCACGCTGTGTTTTTTGCACATTAAATCGTGCTCTCAGGTTTTGAACTAACATATATCCTCCAGATTTTTAATTGACATCTATTTACTGTTTGCTTTTTTTGTATTGTAATCAACAAAACAATTTTTACTTATTCACAGGGCATCATTGGCAAGCCCAAATTTATTGCCCGTCTTTAATTGCCTTTGAGATGTTGGTGATGAACTGCCTTCTTCAATAAAAAATGGCTCATTTGGCCAATTCAGAAGGCAGTTAAAGATCCAACTACATTCCTGTAAATTTGAAGTCAGATAGGCCAGACTAGGTAAAAATGGCAGATTTCCACCCCTAAAGGGCAAAAGTAGAATAGGTGGGTTTTTAAAATGATCTGGTTCCAGAATTTTAACCCAGTTTAATTAATTGAATTCAAATTTCCCAATTGCATGATGGGGTTTAAACTCTTGTCCACCAGATCATTAACCCAGGTCCCTGGATTACAAATCCTGTGAAGTAACATGCTTCTGTACTCAACGTAGCAAAGGTTTAATGTTGCATGATATTCGGTTTTCAACCCACTGGAAACATCTTATGCAAGATTTGATGGAATGGGCAGACAGATGGCAGATAAAGTTTAATGTGGAGAAAAGTGAAATGATTTATTTTGGTAGGAAGAACATGGGAGGGACAATACTAAATAAAGGGTACAGTTCTTTAAAAAAAATAAATTTAGTGGACCCAGTTAATTTTTTTTCCCAATTAAGGGGCAATTTAGTGTGTTCAATCCACCTACCTTGCACATTTTTGGGTTGTGGGGGCGAAACCCACGCAAACACGGGGAGAATGTGCAAACTCCACACATAGTGACCCAGAGCCAGGATCGAACCTGGGACCTCGGCATCGTGAGGCAGCAGGGCTAACCCACTGCGCCACCATGCTGCCCCTATAAAGGGTACAATTCTAAAAGGGGTGCAGTAGCACCCACCTTAAAGGGACCTGGACATATATGTGCGTAAGTCGTTGAAAGTGGCAGGACAGGTTGAGAGCGTGGTTAATATCCTAGGCTTTAATAATAGGGGCATTGAGTCCAACAGCATGGAGGTTACATTGAGCTTGTATAGGACAGTAGTTCAGTGTTAGTGGGAGCATTGTGCCAGCTCTGGGCGGTGCACCTTACGAAAGTTGTGAAGGCATTGGATAGAGTTCAGAAAAGGTTCATGAGCATGGTTGCAGGGAAGAGAAACTTCAATTATGTAGATAGATGGAGAAGTTAGGATTGTTTCATTGAACAAAAGGCGGTTCAACAGAGATTCGACAGAGTTATTCAAAATCACGAGGGGTCTGGACAGAGTAGATAGTGAGAAACTGTTCCCACTTGTGAAAGAATCGCAAACAAGAGGGCACAGGAAAGAAGCAAAAACAACATGAGGAAAACCTTCTTTCATGAAGGGCGTGGTTAAGAGCTGGAATGCACTGCCTGAGAGTGTGGTGGAGGCACATTCAATTGAAACATTCAAAAGGGAATTCTGTGGACTTCCGGGTGCGGCGATGACCAGCTGAGTCGCACGTTTCGGCAGCTCCCGGTGAAACGGACTTTTGGGCTCTTGATAGGAGCCCCAACGGCAATTTTGACGGCTAAAAACACTGTGCGGTAAACCAGAAGGGAATCCCCCCTGGACACGGATGAAAAAAGGAGGAGAAAGTGGCCGGATTGCAGTGGATCCTTTAGAACAGCGGCAAGGAAGGCAAGCAAAAACCAAGATAGCGTCGGAAGGTGGCAGTTTAACATGGGGCCCTGAACAACAAGAGTTCTTGAAATGCTGTGTGGAAGAGCTCAAAAAGGAAATGAAGAAAGAGCTGTTGGCCCCGATATTACAGGCGATTGAAGGGCTAAAGGAGGAACAAAAAACCCAGGAGCGGGAGCTTCGGGTCGTGAAGGCAAAGGCAGCCGAGAATGAGGACGACATACAGGGCCTGGTGGTGAAGACGGAGACGCATGAGGCACATCAGAAACGATGTGTGGAAAGGTTGGAGGCACTGGAGAACAACGCAAGGAGGAACAACCTGAGGATTCTTGGTCTTCCTGAAGGTGTGGAGGGAGCGGACGTCGGGGCATATGTGAGCACGATGCTGCACTCGTTAATGGGAGCGGAGGCCCCGGCGGGTCCGTTGGAGGTGGAGGGAGCATACCGAGTGATGGCGCGAGGGCCGAGAGCAGGAGAAATTCCCAGAGCCATAGTGGTGAGATTCCTCCGTTTTAAGGATAGAGAAATGGTCCTTAGATGGGCAAAGAAAACTCGGAGCAGTAAATGGGAGAACGCGGTGATCCGCGTTTATCAAGACTGGAGTGCGGAGGTGGCGAGAAGGAGGGCGAGCTTTAATTGGGCCAAAGCGGTGCTTCATAAAAAGATGAAATTTGGAATGCTGCAACCGGCAAGACTGTGGGTCACATATCGAGGGAGGCACCACTACTTTGAGACGGCGGATGAAGCGTGGACTTTTCTTGTGGAAGAAAAACTGGAATGAGCGGGTTATTAAAAAGAACGTTTGAACAAAGTGGTGGGGCGAATGTGGGGGGCAAAGAGGGGGGTTAAAAAGGGGGGAAAGAGGAGTTTTATGTACTAATCCTGCGATGTGGTAACTTTTCTCTCTCCCACAGGTGGTGATGGGGGGAGGAGGGGAGGTGGAGGAGATGGGGCGTTGGCCATTGGGGGCGGGGCCAAGGGAGAAGCGCGGGCTTGGTTCCCGCGCTATGATAATCATGGCGGGAATAGAGAAGCAGGAAGGAGGGGGCGTCGCACGGTGCGAGCCGAGGTCACGGGGGGAAGCCGAGGTCAGCCAGAGTTTGCTGACTTCTGGGAGCAACATGAGGGGAGTAATTACGCTAGCGGGGGATCTAGCGGGGGGGGGGGGGGGTGGGAGGGGGGAATTACTGGGTTGCTGCTGCTGGGGAGAGGGGGGAGCTGATATGGGAGGGGATGGGCGGGGGGGCACCGCCTGGGGGAGATACAGCTGCGTGGGAACCGGGTGAGGAGCTGGAAAAAGGTGATGGCTAATCGACAAGGGGGGGGGGGGGTAGGAAGCCCCCCAACCCGGCTGATCACGTGGAACGTGAGAGGGCTGAACGGGCCGATAAAGAGGGCACGGGTACTCGCACACCTTAAGAAACTTAAGGCAGATGTGGTTATGTTACAGGAAACGCACCTGAAACTGATAGACCAGGTTAGGCTACGCAAAGGATGGGTGGGGCAGGTGTTCCATTCGGGGCTAGATGCGAAAAACAGGGGGGTGGCTATATTAGTGGGGAAGCGGGTAATGTTCGAGGCAAAGACTATAGTGGCGGATAACGGGGGCAGATACGTGATGGTGAGTGGCAAACTACAGGGGGAGACGGTGGTTTTGGTAAACGTATATGCCCCGAACTGGGATGATGCCAATTTTATGAGGCGGATGCTAGGACGCATTCCGGACCGAGAGATGGGAAAGCTGATAATGGGGGGAGATTTTAATACGGTGTTGGAACCAGGGCTGGATAGGTCGAAGTCCAGGACTGGAAGGAGGCCGGCAGCAGCCAAGGTACTTAAAGATTTTATGGAGCAGATGGGAGGTGTAGACCCATGGAGATTTAGCAGACCTAGGAGTAAGGAGTTCTCGTTTTTCTCCTATGTCCATAAAGTCTACTCGCGAATAGACTTTTTTGTGCTGGGAAGGGCGTTGATCCCGAAGGTGAGGGGAACGGAGTATACGGCTATAGCCATTTCGGATCACGCTCCACACTGGGTAGACTTGGAGATAGGGGAGGAAACAGGAGGGCGCCCACCCTGGAGAATGGACATGGGACTAATGGCAGATGAGGGGGTGTGTCTAAGGGTGAGGGGGTGCATTGAAAAGTACTTGGAACTCAATGATAATGGGGAGGTCCAGGTGGGAGTGGTCTGGGAGGCGTTGAAGGCGGTGGTTAGAGGGGAGCTGATATCAATAAGGGCACATAAAGGGAAGCAGGAGAGTAAGGAACGGGAGCGGTTGCTGCAAGAACTTTTGAGGGTGGACAGACAATATGCGGAAGTACCGGAGGAGGGACTGTACAGGGAAAGGCAAAGGCTACATGTAGAATTTGACTTGCTGACTACGGGCACTGCAGAGGCACAATGGAGGAAGGCACAGGGTGTACAGTACGAATATGGGGAGAAGGCGAGCAGGTTGCTGGCACACCAATTGAGGAAAAGGGGAGCAGCGAGGGAAATAGGGGGAGTGAGGGATGAGGAAGGAGAGATGGAGCGGAGAGAGTGAATGGAGTGTTCAAGACATTTTATAAAAAATTATATGAAGCTCAACCCCCGGATGGGAGGGAGAGAATGATGGACTTCTTGGATCGGCTGGAATTTCCCAAGGTGGAAGAGCAGGAAAGGGTGGGACTGGGAGCACAGATCGAGGTAGAAGAAGTGGTGAAAGGAATTAGGAGCATGCAGGCGGGAAAAGCCCTGGGACCGGATGGATTCCCAGTCGAATTCTATAGAAAATATGTGGACTTGCTCGCCCCGGTATTGACGAGGACCTTTAATGAGGCAAAGGAAAGGGGACAACTGCCCCCGACTATGTCTGAAGCAACGATATCGCTTCTCTTAAAGAAGGAAAAGGACCCGCTACAATGCGGGTCCTATAGACCTATTTCCCTCCTAAATGTAGATGCCAAGATCCTGGCCAAGGTAATGGCAATGAGAATAGAGGAATGTGTCCCGGGGGTGGTCCACGAGGACCAAACTGGGTTTGTGAAGGGGAGACAGCTGAACACGAATATACGGAGGCTGTTAGGGGTAATGATGATGGCCCCACCAGAGGGGGAAACGGAGATAGTAGTGGCAATGGATGCCGAGAAAGCATTTGATAGAGTGGAGTGGGATTATTTGTGGGAGGTGTTGAGGAGATTTGGTTTTGGAGAGGGGTATGTTAGATGGGTGCAGCTGTTGTATAGGGCCCCGATGGCGAGCGTGAATGGACGGGGATCTGCATATTTTCGGCTCCATAGAGGGACAAGGCAGGGATGCCCTCTGTCCCCATTATTGTTTGCACTGGCGATTGAGCCCCTGGCGATAGCGTTGAGGGGTTCCAAGAAGTGGAGGGGAGTACTTAGAGGAGGAGAAGAACACCGGGTATCTTTGTATGTGGACGATTTGCTACTATACGTGGCAGACCCGGCGGAGGGGATGCCAGAAATAATGCGGATCCTTGGGGAGTTTGGGGATTTTTCAGGGTATAAATTGAACATGGGGAAAAGTGAGTTGTTTGTGGTGCATCCAGGGGAGCAGAGTAGAGAAATAGAGGACCTACCGTTGAGGAAGGTAACAAGGGACTTTCGTTACCTGGGGATCCAGATAGCCAAGAATTGGGGCACATTGCATAGGTTAAATTTAACGCGGTTGGTGGAACAAATGGAGGAAGATTTCAAGAGATGGGATATGGTATCCCTGTCACTGGCAGGGAAGGTGCAGGCGGTTAAGATGGTGGTCCTCCCGAGATTCCTCTTTGTGTTTCAGTGCCTCCCGGTGGTGATCACAAAGGCTTTTTTTAAAAGGAGTGAAAAGAGCATCATGGGTTTTGTGTGGGCCGGGAAGACCCCGAGAGTGAGGAAGGGATTCTTACAGCGTAGCAGGGATAGGGGGGGGCTGGCACTACCGAGCCTAAGTGAGTATTATTGGGCCGCTAATATTTCAATGGTGAGTAAGTGGATGGGAGAGGAGGAGGGTGCGGCGTGGAAGAGATTAGAGAGGGCGTCCTGTAGGGGGACTAGCCTACAGGCTATGGTGACAGCCCCATTGCCGTTCGCACCGAGGAACTACACCACAAGCCCGGTGGTGGTGGCTACACTGAAGATTTGGGGACAGTGGAGACGGCATAGGGGAAAGACTGGAGCCTTGGGGGGGTCCCCGATAAGAAACAACCATAGGTTTGCCCCGGGGGGAATGGATGGGGGATATGGAATGTGGCAAAGAGCAGGAATAACGCAACTGAAAGATCTGTTTGTGGATGAGAAGTTCGCGAGTCTGGGAGCGCTGACCGAGAAATATGGGTTGCCCCAAGGGAATGCATTCAGGTATATGCAACTGAGGGCTTTTGCGAGGCAACAGGTGAGGGAATTCCCGCAGCTCCCGACACAAGAGGTGCAGGACAGAGTGATCTCAAAGACATGGGTGAGGGATGGTAAGGTGTCAGATATATATATAGGGAAATGAGGGACGAAGGGGAGACTATGGTAGATGAACTAAAAGGGAAATGGGAAGAAGAGCTGGGGGAGGAGATCGAGGAGGGGCTGTGGGCAGATGCCCTAAGCAGGGTAAACTCGTCGTCCTCGTGTGCCAGGCTAAGCCTGATTCAGTTTAAGGTATTACACAGGGCGCATATGACTGGAGCACGGCTCAGTAAATTTTTTGGGGTGGAGGATAGGTGTGCGAGGTGCTCGAGAAGCCCAGCGAATCATACCCATATGTTTTGGTCATGCCCGGCACTACAGGGGTTTTGGATGGGGGTGACAAAGGTGCTTTCAAAAGTAGTGGGGGTCCGGGTCGAACCAAGCTGGGGGTTGGCTATATTTGGGGTTGCACAAGAGCCGGGAGTGCAGGAGGCGAGAGAGGCCGATGTTTTGGCCTTTGCGTCCCTAGTAGCCCGGCGCAAGATATTGCTAATGTGGAAAGAAGCCAAGCCCCCGGCAAATGACATGGCGGGGTTTATAAAGCTAGAGCGGATTAAGTTCGTCCTAAGGGGGTCGGCTCAAGGGTTCACCAGGCGGTGGCAACCGTTCGTCGAATACCTCGCAGAAAGATAGATGGAATGGAAAAAAGAAGGCAGCAGCAGCAGCCCAGGATCTTGGGGCGGGGGGGGGGAGGAGGAACCAGAAGGACTCTCAGGGTTGTTAATATATACTGTATAATATGTATAGGTCGTTGCTACAGATAATTATATATTGGACTGTTAAATTATATTTTTGGAGAGTGTTACTTGTGATAAGGCAGTTGCCAATTAGGGTTAGTTTTCATTTTTGTTATTTATTATTTATTCATTTTTTGTTTATAAAATAGGTCATTGCTATTTGTGTTGTTATAATATTGTGTAAAGGATGCACAATGTACTGTGTTGGTTGACCAAAAATTTTCAATAAAGTATTTATATTAAAAAAGGGAATTCTGTAATTATCTAGAAAGGAAGAATATGCAGGGTTATGGCGAGATGGCAGGAGAATGGCACTTAGAGAATTGCTCATAAAGAAAGACAGGGCAGACACAATGGGCTGATTGGCCTCCTGCTGGGTGTCATATTTCTATGATTCTGTGAAATGCTAGTTTATGGAACTCATTTTAGGAGACATTTTTCTGAAATCATCAATGGGACAAAATTGGAACTCAGTACTGTATGGTAGTTAGCAAACATGCATCATTACTTGTGTGCTGCAAATTGAGTCTCTTTAGCACAAAATCATTAATTTTGAACTGAATTGAGAGATGGCCCTGCCCTTACTCACTAAACTGATTCCACTGCATAACCGCTATACCGTTAATGAAATTGGAGCTAACAGTCATGTTGGTGGTGAGAACCATGCGGGGATTTGTGGAATGCATCAACAAGCTTCTTTCTGACAACTGGCAACTAGTTCAAGTGCCGTTCTGGAGGACAACTGAAGTAACCCTGTTTATGCAACCAGGGGGCCGCATGCCCAGGAGGACAAAGGGTAGCTATATTCAAGAAAATACTCTATCCTGCATTTTGTGCAGTGTAAATTTAGTATGTTTTCAGTGCGCATGGAAAATAAACTAAGGTTTCCAGTTTTGGAAAACTTGCTATTTGCATGAAGTACTTCATTAAGTTTATATTTGTCAAATTGACTGACAGTCTTCTCGGTCCTTGGTTAGTTTCTTTCTGTAAATACAGTGACTCTGGATGATTATGTTTCATCACACGAGGATGTGATTTAACATGAGCTGCGGAAATCTCTGGTCATGTGATTCCTTGTACTTTTGAATGTAATTAATTTTCCTCTTAATATTTATGACTGTATACACAAATGTGGCATACACTAGTTTAAATGCTTTTTATAGAACCAAACAGCACTTTGAAACAACAATCCAATTAGACTCACTCCCTGTTTTTCCCCCATTACAAAGAACAATACAGCACAGGAACAGGCCCATCCAAGCCTGTACCAATCATGATAGCACCCTTGGCCAAAACCCTCAGCACTTCCTAATGCTTTATCCCTTGATACCCATCCTATCCATTTATTTGTCAATATGCCTTTTGAGCGCTGTTAATGTATCTGTTTCCGCAACCTCCCGTGGCAGCGCGTTCCAGGCACTCACCACGCTCTGTGTAAAATTCCTGCCTTGCACAACTCCTCTAAACTTTGCCCCATGGACCTTAAACCTATGCCCCCTAGTAACTGACCCCTCCAACCTGGGAAAGAGGGCCTGCCCATTCACTCTATCCATGCCCCTCATAATCTTGTAGACCACTATCAGATCGCCACTCAACCTCCGTCGTTCTAATCATAAATCAGACAGTGCAGAAGGAGGCCACTCAGCCCATCGAGTCTGCACCGGACCTTGGAAAGAGCACCCTACTTCACCCCACACTTCCACCCTACCCCTGTAACCCAGTAACCCTACCCAACCTTTTTGGACACTGAGGGCAATTTAGCACGGCCAATCCACCCACCTAAACTGCATATCTTTGGACTTACGAAAATAGTGCAAGTCTATTGAGCCTCTCCGCATACCTAACACTTTCCACACCAGGCAACTTCCTGGTAAACCTCCTCTGCACCTCTCCAAAGCCTCCACATCTTTCTGATAGTGTGGCGACCAGAATTGTGCTGTAAAGTTTTCCCCTTCATGTATTTATCTAATTCTCTTTTGAAAGATATTACTGAAAATGCCTCCACTACCCTTTCCATGGAACCATAGAATTCCTACAGTGCAGGAGGCCATTTGGCCCATCAAGTCTGCACCGACCCTCTGAAAGAGCGCCCCAACCAGGCCCACTTTCCTGCCCGATCCCTGCAATCTCTTAACCCCATCTAACCTGCATCTCTTTGGACACTAAGGGGCAATTTAGCATGGCCAATCCGCCAAATTGACATTTCTTTGGACTGTGGTAGGAAACCGGAGTACCTGGAGGAAATGCATGCAGACACGGGGAGAAAGTGCAAACTCCACACAGTCACCCAAGACCGGAATTGAACCCAGGTCCATGGCGCTGTGAGACAGCAGGCTAACCACTGTGCCACCGTGCCGCTGTGAGGCAGCAGTGCTAACCACTGTGCCACCCTTTCGGGCAATACATTCTAAATTGTAACAACTTGCTGTATAACTTTCTTTCTCCTTTTGGACTTATGCCAAATATCTTACAAGTTGTGTCCTCTGGTTTCCAACCCTCTTCTGCTGCCAGTGAAAACAGTTTCTCCTGTCTATTCTATCAAAAAACACTTAATTTTTGAGCTGGAGAATGAAATTCAGTCCTCTCTTATCCTTACTGTCCCCAATTCGCGCTTTCAGGAGTGGGAGGAGGATTTGCTCCCTTGTTTTTGTCGGGAGGATATGGCGGAGGGGGTGGAGAATTGAGCGGGAGAACCAAAACGGCTTTTACGCCAAAGGGATTTCCCCACTCGATTGATCCCGTGACGTAACAGGTTTCTTGCCATGCTGAGTATTCCTCAGCTGAAAAATATTCATGGGCATACTAGAGTGTTGCCGGGACATTTTGATATTAGGCTGCTGGAAGTATGCTGATGTACTGTGGTTAAAATTGCTGGATGAAAATGCATTCGTTTCTTGGCAGAGTTTTGGCTCTCATTCTAGACAGCCTTGCAGTGATCTGGGCCTGGTTTCATTAGCTCAGCTTGAGCAGGACCTGCCATCACTTGTCAGTTTCTACAAATCTTCTAAGATCCTGTGCATTGCTGGGACTACAGAAGGCTCTAAATGTGGCCAACTGGCCACCAAAATTATGAGCTTGTGCCGTGTTCATTGCGGCATCACAATGGCAATTTTGTAAATGAAACAAAACAGCTTCACATAATTTGGATATCGTTGTGTTGTCTGGTGACTACAATATATTTTGGTAACTTGTCGTTGTTTTCAAAGATCCACTGTTGCATGGTACAGCGCATTGATGTACTACAACAGAGACTGAAAGACTCAGGTTCAGATAACAGCCTCTATTGCCTTTCACACTTGGGTTTATCCCAGATGGTGAGTTGTCGATATTGGCTGGGTTGATAGGCATGGCACCATATTGACGTGCCTTGCCAATGTGTAGCAGCCGGTATTCCACTTTGGGTTTTACATGAGTACCAGCTGGCTATTGAACATAAGAGGACACGGAAATATCTAGTGACCCGTCTGTCTTTTACATCTGAGCTTGCTGCTTGGTTTACAGCAGCAAAGCATTCAGAAACATATTATGTGTTTTCAAAGATGATACTTTACGTACAGTGCTCCCAGAATGACATCTGAATGTAAGACAACCCAAACCAGCTCAAACCCACTCTCACCCAAAATAAATTATTGAACCTTCTGTGGCAGACAAAATGAACATTACAAAAGTATTGTAAGGCCTTACTTTTTGGCCCCTGCTCTCAAAGTTAGTGGCAACTTACGACTTCACAGAGAGCAGATAATTTGCTTTTCCTCAACACTGACATTTTCAAGGTCTTCTCAGCTATGTTGTGGATTGGTAGATGGAGAGATCTGGGGCGGCAGTTCCTGCTCCCGCTGCTGTCAATGGGAATCCCCATTGAAGTTACCCACGCCGCCGGGAAATTCGCGGGAGGTGTTGTGCTGCCGGCAGGACCTGAGAATCCCACCGCCGCCAGTGAACGACTGGAGAATTCTGGCCCAGCTATTAAAATAACTTAAGTTCATCCTTCGGGATAGAAATCAAAATATTCCCTTGCAGTGAAATAATTTGATTATAACAACTACTTACATTAATATAGTGCTTTTGGAATTGTAAGGCACTTCAAAAGAGTATAATCAAATAAAATGTGATACCAAGCCACATGAGGGGAGGGATTCTCTGACCCCGCGCTGGGGTCGGAGAATCGCCGTGGAGGGGCGTGAATCACGTGACGCCGGTCCGACGATTCTCCAGCAACTGGAGAATCGCCGGCAATAGCGCCGGTCGGGGGCCGCTCAACGCGGCCCCCCCCCGGCGATTCTCCATGCGCGATGGGCCGTGTTCGGCCAAGTCTCACCGTCGTCGTTCTCGTGTGGTCCTACCCGGCGGGACCTTGGCTTTCTGGCTGCAGGGGGCGGCGTGGTTGGGGGGGGGGATCCAACTCCGGGGGGGGGGGCCTCCACGGTGGCCTGGCCCGCGATCGGGGCCTACCGATCATCGGGCGGGCATATCCCGGTGGGGGCCTATGTTCCTTCATGCCGGGCCCCTGTAGGTCTCCGCCATGTTGCATCGAACTCGCACCTGCCGTGGCGCGCAAACGCGAACTCGCGCCGTCCGTGCTGACGCCCGTATTGGCAGCTGGAGCAGTGTGAGGCTCTCCAGTGCCGTGCTGGACCCCTGTGAGGCACAGGATCGCTGATCCTTGGGGCCAGATGACGCCGTCGTAAAACGCTCCGGCGTTTACAACGGCTTGAACACAGCCCCAGGATCGGAGAATCCCGCCCGAGATGTTAGGCCAAGTGATGAAAATCTTTGTCAAACAGGTAGGTTTAGGAGAGTCTCAAAGGAGGAGAGAACAATGAACAATTTAGTGAGAGAATTCAGAGTCTACAGCCAATACAGCAGAACATAGAGCCACCAATGTTGGAACAATGGAAATTGGGGATGTGCAACCAGCCAGAATTGGAAGAATGTAAAGTTCTTTGAGGGCCGAAGGGAATAAGACGTTAAGAGTTGTCAAGGAATGAGACCGTGGAGTAATTTGAAAACAAGAAGAATAATTTGATAACGGAGGTTAAAGGTTAGGTAGTATTTTAAACATTCTGTATGTCAGATTCGTATGTTGTTTCCAACACACAGCATCACTATCATACCAGACACAGTGCTCTCAATAGAATATTTTACAGAGGTACTAACTCAGCAAAAAACAATGCCAGTGTGATATCACATACAATGATGACATTTTAATGATGCAATGACGCACTGTGGAAGGGAAATTAATGAGTTGCCAACTTAGAAGCGTGCTGGGAAATGCTTGACTATAGTTCAACACTGCTTTTGAATGAAAATAAGTAGGTCAGGTAACATAAATGAAATATTGCTTAATATTCTGTTCTCGGCCTTATTATAACACATTGTCCTCCGAAAGATAACAAAATATGTACTCGAGTTGTTTTTAGCCAAGGGCAAGAACATACGTACTACGTATTTCATCTTACGTACTTTCCAAGGTCTATTTAATATAAACATGCCTGTTTACTTCAAGCTGTTATTTCCGACTATAAAATATGCTGTCTTCAATCGAATCTCAGAGTGCAGTGCACTGGCTTTTGCAGCTGGAACACTCTCTCTCCGCAAATATATTTGTGTAAATAAATTTCCTTAAATCGAACCTCGAGTGGTGTCTTGACGAGTTCTATCATTTGCCAAATTGATCCCTTGAAGCAGTTTTTAAGATTACCTACTGAAATACATCTGCTGTTTTTGTTTCTGTCATTATGGAATGCCCCTGGTGCAGTGATGGTTTGCTTTTCCAATTGGTTCATTAGCTGTTGGAACCATTTTACTCTGCTAACATAATAGTGGATAGTTACACAATTGACAGATTTTACCTTGCATTTTCAAGTAGACTGTGGATAGAAGAAGCTTGAATTTTTTTGGAGTTAAGTTGCACTCTGTCAGCCATGTCTCAGCCATGGCTCAGTTGATATCACGCTTACCTCAGAGTCAGAAGGTTGTAAGTTGAAGCCCCACTCCCCAGAGACTGGAGCACAAAATCTGGGCTGAATTTCCAGTGAATACGTTTGATGAGACGTTAAGGTCCTGTCTGCTTTCTCAGGTTCCCTTCCAGTCGGGGAACACTTCAGCAGTCACGGGCATTCAGCCTCTGATCTCCGGGTAAGCGTTCTCCAAGGCGGCCTTCAGGACCCGCGACAACGCAGAATCGCCGAGCAGAAACTTATAGCCAAGTTCCGCACACATGAGTGCGGCCTCAACCGGGACCTGGGATTCATGTCGCATTACATTCATCCCCCACCATCTGGCCTGCGAAATCCGACCAACTGTCCTGGCTTGATACAATTCACACCTCTTTAACCTGGGGTTACCCCATCTCTGGATCTGTAAAGATTTAATCACCTGCTAATGCTCGCATTCCTAGCATTGTTTGGCATCTTTGAATTTGTCTATATATGTGTTTCTGGAACAGACGTCTGCATTCACCTGAGGAAGGAGCAGCGCTCCGAAAGCTAGTGACATCGAAACAAACCTGTTGGACTTTAACCTGGTGTTGTAAGACTTCGTACTGTGCTCACCCCAGTCCAACGCCGGCATCTCCACATCATTCTCAGGTTGTGTAAAGGATCGCATGACAATGTTTTGAAGAGCAGGGGAGTTATCGCTCGTGCCCTGTAATATTATCACATTATTGTTTGGGGACCCTGCTATGTGCAAGTTGGCTGCTGCGTTTCCCACATTACCACAGTGTCCATGTTTCATAAGTACTTAATTGGCTGCAAAGTGCTTTGGGCCATCCTGAGATGTTATTTGAATAAATGTCTTTTTTATTGTTTTCTGCATTTCAGCCTTTATTACACTCACTTCAATGTCATGAACCTTAGTGAATACGTCTTACAATTTTACTCAGTAATTGACTGGACTATATTGAAGGTACTCTGTAAAAGATTCACTTATCTTTTGCGAATTTCTTATGTTTTTTCTTGCAACCACAAATGTTACTTCAGCTTTTAAAAATCTCTGTTCACCATGAACAAATAATTGTTTGCCACTTGTGTTACTGGGACAAATAAACTGCAGATAAGTCCACATTCATATCCATGACATCACTGAAGGCCCATTTATTTCCATCTCTGTAACTTTGAGCCTGTCTCAACTTATCTTCTGCTGAAACCCTCACTCATGCCTTTGTTATTTCTAAATTTGGCCATGTGGTAGGCTATATTAGGGGTATCGCGGTACCTAGGTGGGATGTACCTTATACTGTAGTATGAGTGGTAGAATCTGCCTGCTGGTTCCGCCCAGCAGGTGGAGCATAAGAGTCTGTGTTTCACCCACAGCAGTCATTCTGTACCGGAGCTGCTGGGGTAACTACTTGTTCATTAAAGCCTTCAATTGGACTACAATCTCGATTCAGTAGTGATCGATCGTGCATCAATTTAATGAACAAGATTGAAGAATAGCTACTCTCCGCATCAAGCCAGAGTGTCTACAAATCAACCCCCACGCGGCAATTGCAGCAGCAACTTTTAAACATTGGCTGGCATGTTTCAACGGGTACATCAGGGCGGCCCCGACTACCCCCACGGAGGAACAGAAAATGCAAGCCCTCCACTCAAGGGTGAGCCCAGAAATATACACACTTATCGAAGGCGCGGACGGTTTCGAGGACGCAATGACTTTGTTAAAAGAGCACTATGTCCGCACTGTGAATCAGGTATACGCTTGGCATGTTTTAGCTACCAGACGGCAGATCCCAGGGGAATCCCGGGACGATTTTTACCGCGCATTGTTAGTGTTAGGTAGAAACTGTAACTGTCCACAAGTCTCAGTCAATGACCACACCGAATTCTTAATACGGGATTGCTTTTGTTGCGGGCATGCTGTCCTCTAAAATCGCCAGCGACTGCTGGAAAACGACACGCTAGGGCTTAAAGAGGCACGGAAACTTGCGCACTCCCTAGCTGTAGCCTCCCGCAACGCCCAGGCCTATGTTCCCGACCGCGCGGTACCCGCATGGACAGGGTGAACCCCACCCGCGGCCGATTCCAAAGCACCCCTAAATTCCCCACAAGCTTGTGCAGTGCGGCAGCCAGGAAACCTGGGGGGGGGGGATGCTATTTATGCGGGCAAAACAAACACCTCCGGCAACGCTGCCCGGCCCGATCCGCAAGGGCTGTGGGAAAAAGGGGTACCTCGTGGCAGTATGCCAGGCCCGGTCGGCTGCCCCTGTCTCCACAGACGAACTGGGCCCACTGCCATTCCTCTCTTCACAGGCCATGTGCGATTTATGGGGGCAGCCATCTTGGATGACGTCTCAGGACCCCGACTCGGCTGGCCATGTATCACCTGATGAGATCTCCCAGCCGGCCATGTGCGATTCATGGGGGCAGCCATCTTGGATGACGTCTCAGGACCCCGACTCGGGTGGCCGTGTATCGCCCGACGAGATCTCTCAGCTTCTGCCACAACTTGCCTCAGTGATACTGGGCCAGTCTCGGCCCCGAACGCTTTCAACCGCTACGACGTCGGTACTCATCAACGGGCACAAGACATCCTGCTTGATCGACTCTGGGAGCAGGGAGAGCTTCATCCATCCCAATAAGGTAAGACACTGTTCCCTCGCTGTACACTCGATTAAACAAAAGATCTCCCTGGCCTCTTGGGTCGCACTCTGTTGAGATCCGGGGATACTGCATAGCCAATCTCACGGTCCAGGGCGTGGAGTTCAATAACTTCCGACTCTGCGTCCTCCCCCCATCTCTGCGCTGCCACACTCCTGGGACTGGACTTCCAGTGTAACCTGCAAAGTTTAACGTTCAAATTCGGCGGCCCCATACCCCCCCCTCACTGTCTGCGAACTCGCGACCCTCAAGGTCGACCCGCCTTCCTGGTTTGCAAACCTTACCCCCGATTGCAAACCCGTCGCCACCAGGAGCAGACGGTACAGTGCCCAGGACCGGAACTTCATTAGGTCGGAAGTCTAACGGTTACTAAAGGAAGGCATTATCGAGGCCAGCAACAGCCCCTGGAGAGCTCAAGTGGTGGTTGTAAAGACCGGGGAGAAACCTAGGATGATCATAGACTACAGTCAGACCATCAACAGGTATACGCAGCTCGACGCGTACCCTCTCCCCCGCATATCTGAAATGATCAACCAGATAGCGCAATACAAGGTTTTTTCCACAGTAGACTTTAAATCAGCCTACCACCAGCTCCCCATTCGCCCGGACGACTGCAAGTACACTGCATTCGAAGCAGATGGGCAGCTCTACCACTTTCTAAGGGTTCTCTTTGGTGTCACAAATGGGGTCTCGGTCTTCCAACGGGAGATGGACCAAATGGCTGACCAGTACGGTCTGCGAGCCACGTTCCCGTACCTCGACAATGTCACCATCTGCGGCCACGACCAGCAGGACCACGACACCAACCTCCGCAAATTCCTCCACACCGCACAAATCCTTAACTTAACATATAACAAGGACAAATGCGTGTTTAGCACCGATCGCCTAGCCATCCTCAGCTACGTTGTGCATGATGGTGTCATAGGCCCAGATCCCGAACGCATGCGCCCCCTCATGGAGCTTCCCCTCCCCCACTGCCCCAAGGCCCTGAAACGTTGCCTGGGCTTCTTTTCTTATTATGACCAGTGGGTCCCCAATTATACGGACAAGGCCCACCCCCTAATCCAGTCCACGGTTTTTCCCCTATCGGCAGAGGCCCGCCAGAATTTCAGTCGCATCAAAGCAGACATCGCCAGGGCGACGATGCACGCAATCGATGAGTCCCTCTCCTTCCAGGTCGAGAGCGACGCATCAGACGTAGCTCTGGCTGCCAACCTCAATCAGCTTCTTCCCCACTGTCACCAGACTCCTAAATCACCCTCTTATGGACTGAACTCATTAACACTATACCCTGTATGCTTCATCCGATGCCAGTGCTTATGTAGTTACATTGTATATATTGTGTTGCCCTATTATGTATTTTCTTTATTCCCTTTTCTTCCCATGTACTTAATGATCTGTTGAGATGCTCGCAGAAAAATACTTTTCACTGTACCTCGGTACATGTGACAATAAACAAATCCAATCCAATGTGGTTAGTGCCATTCTACTACGATGCCTGTGCTCGTTGATCTGCAATGGCTCCCACTCAAACAATGTCTTGATTTTAAAATTCTCACCACTGTTTTCAAATTCCTCCATGGCCTTGTCACCTCCCTATCTCTGTAATCTCCTCCAGCCCCACAACCCTCCAAGGTATTTCTGCCACTCTAATTCTAGAATCTTGTGCCTCCCAACTTTAATCACACTAGTCCCCAAATTCTGGAATTTCCTCTCCAGGCTTCAAAGCTTTGCTATCTTGCTTTCCTCCATCCTGTCAAAAATATTACTTTAACCTGCCCACAACTTAATTATAACCTACAGTTAACATTCTACTTTGTAACTCTTAATCTAGTGGAGTTATGTTTTAATTCAAATGTACCTCTTTGATGGCACTAATTAACACCACACTGAGACACACCAAAGTCATGGTATACATCACATATTCAAAAGCATTCCAGCAGCAAATATAACAGCTCCCGTCAGACAGTCAAATACATATTTCGCCAGCCAACAGTCTTCTTCTGGAGACCAACGTTTTGCTCTTTGACCTGCACATAGGTACGTAATCATGAAGCTACCAGATTGTCGTAAAAATCCAACTGGTTCACATGTATCCTTTTGGAAAGTAAACCTGCAGTCCTTGGCTGGTCAGGCCTATGACTCCAGTCTCTCAACAGTGAGACTGATCCCTAATTGTCGTTTTTATGTGGCTTTACAAGTTGCAGGGGACGCGAGGTAAGTAGGGATAGACAATAAATGCCAATCATGCTTGTGACATCCATGACCCAAGAATGAATCATGAAGCTACCAGATTGTCGTAAAAATCCAACCTGTCCTGATAGGGGCTAATTCCACAGCACCACCAGCCACGAGCTCAACTGCAGAAATATCAGTTAATGTTTGCAATTTTTCCATGAATCATTGCAAGTGAGAGCACAATACCACAGTGATTACAGAGGTTGAAGAAGGGAATTCAACACTTCTTGCTCAGGGTATGAATGTGATCTTGCTAGTTTTGGTCTCTTCAAGACCAATTCCTTTCTTAATGTTCCAGAAAAGCCTGGAAATTTGTGACCAGGGTGCACAGCTCACAAAATGTCCATTAACCTCCCAGGAAATTAGTTACAAACTCTGACGTAACATTTTGCTGCTGAAAGCTTAATCTAGTGGAAGTTATGCTTTAATCTTTGCATGTTTGTAGAATCAATGTTTTCAATATTGGCCCTGTTACTTTTTGTTTGATGAAACTTTTTAATGAAATATTGGAGCACTTTCAGTGACATATGTCTATCAGCCTGTGGAGGTAAGAGCTGGCAGACGGGCAGTAAAACTAGACATCTGATTGAAACCGTGCTCTCAGTATTGTGGGGCTGGCATTCTTGGTGAACCTCCTGTAATGAGGACTAATTACTAAAACCATCAGGTGCAAATCTGTATCTTGTGGACAAGTTCATGTTCACACGTTAGTACTTAAACAGATGGTCAGAACACGTCGACATTTTACAGAGACAGAAGAATTGGCACATGATTTATCAATCCCCATACATTACAGTAAATTTGTCTTGTGTTATGCAAGTACAGTCATTTATTCCAACCATGGATATTACTTGTTGCCATGTTGCAGAAAAGATAGGGGGGCGGGGGGGATTGTCACAATCTCTTTCCACACCCCTCCACAAATTTCCTGCCTTTTCTGGACTTTAAGAAAGGAATTGGTCTTGAAAAGAGGGCAATACTAGCAAGATCACATTTGTTATCCTGAGCAAGAGGTGTTGAATAACCTTCTTCAACCTCTGCATTCACCGTAGTAATGGTGCCCTCACTATATGATGCTTGGTAAAATCAGCTATACTAGTTCTTCATACACGCCATGCTAGAAAACTAGCATAAGCTGACCAACTGCTTCAAATAAAACTGCACAACGAATACAGGGAAGCCCTGCCCAATATTTATCCTTTAACCAATACCTAAAAACAGATTATCTAGTTATTATCACATTGCAGTTTGTGGCACCTTGCTCTATGCAAATTGGCTGTCACGTTTCCTACATTACAACAATGGATACATTTCACAAGTTAAACAGATGTAAAACGCTGCGACATCCTGAAATCATGAAAGGTGCTATATAAATGTAAGTTTGTTCATTCTTTCATGTTCCAGTAAATGTTGACACTTCAATATGAAAGTTACTGGTTACATAGGCTTTGTAGGTATATACAGCATATCTTCATTTCTGTTGGAGAATAAATAGTACAGAGAAGAAAACCTGAAGGGAAAATCCAAATGTTCAAAGCAGAAAATTTGTTGTGCATTTCTGGGGGTTCTCAAGGGCATGATGTATGGGAAAATTTAAACGTTTACACCTAACATTCTGATTAATTTTAAGAACTTTTATATTTCATCATCAATAGCTGTTTTAAACCATAAATAAAGCAAAATGACATTTGAACTTTCAACAAACTAAACAAACCCATGACCTACCCAGTCTCTCATATACAACTCTCCACCATCCCAATTCACAAGCCTAAGCTAGAATGAAGCAGTATCTGCAGGCTGCAAAACCTGGACATACTCAGGTTAGTAAGTTGGAGGTGGCATTCGCACAACACACGCCCATCTCCAACAAAACAAAATCCAACCAGTTTTCTTTGACATTCAATAGAATTACCATGGTTGAAACCCCCACCATCAACATCCCGGAGGTTACAACCACATGAAACTTATTTGGACCAGTCACAAATACTATGACTACAAGAGCAAGACAGAGGTTTGTGAATCCTCTGGCAAGTAACTCACCTCCTGACTTGCCAAAACCCTATCAGGGGTATGATGGAATACTATCCACTTGCCTAGATGAGTACAGTTTCAACAACCTTCGTGAAGCTCTCCACAATCCAGCTCAAAGCAGCCCCCCGAGTGACACCTCATCTGCCCTCTCTTAAACATTCACTCCTTCGACCATGAGTGCACCATGGCTCATGTGTTTACTATCTACAAGATACATTACAGCACCTTCCAAACCTGCAACCTCTACCACCGAGAAGATCAAAGGACACACCATCTTGACTTGGGAAGATGTCACTGTTGTTGGGACAATGGAACTCCCTCCCATAAGCACTGTGAGAGTACCAACACCACAGGAACAGGAGTCTGAGGCAAAATAAGCAGTCAAACTATTTGCGTCACTTCCTCTGGTCTATTGCATATTCATCCGCCTTGCCAGATATAAGTTTGGACTCGGTTTACCAGTACAGGGGTGTCAGCAGCCAGGTACTGTACAAGGAAGGATTGAAGCTATTGACAGTGTGTCAAAAGGAGCTGCATTATGGGGGAGGGAGTGTTTTTGGAATGACAGGAAGTTGACTTTTTCTCAGCATTTATTCACTTGTTTTTACAAGTATCTAGTGTGCTGTATTTCATGACAACTATGTTACATATTTGTTGAAGAGGGCAGCTTACCATCGCCTATTACCACTTGGTAATTTGGGATGGGTAACCTTGATGCCCTCTTTCCATGAATGAATAGAACATTTTTTTTTACATGACAGCAACCCCTCCCCCATCCCCAGGCCAACCTCTGGATCCAGCTCAACTGAGAAACTGTTCTGCGCCAACTCTCCCAGTTCATTCTGGTATTTCGTCCCCCTCCTGCTTATCCCCAGATTCAACCTTTCTCACTATTGTCCCTCAGCCAATTAAACTCAGTATTCTTCTTCCACTCCATTGTTGAGCCAGTTTCACTAGTTCTCTCCTTCCCGAGCACCCGGAGGAAACCCACGCAGACACGGTGAGAACGTGCAGACTCCGCACAGACAGTGACCTAGCGGGGAATTGAATCTGGGACACTGGCACTGTGAGGCCACAGTGCTCGCAACTTGTGCTACCGTGCTGCCTGAATAATTTCCCTCATAATTTTGTATACCTCAATTAAGTCACCCCTCAGCCTTCTTTGTTCCAAGGAAAATAATCCCAACCTATTCAATCTCTCCTTGTAGCTATACTTTTCTAGCCCGGGCAACATTCTTGTAAACCTCTTTGCACTCTCTCCAGAGCAATTACATCCTTCCTGATGTGGTGATCAGAACTGCGCACAATACTCCAGTTGTGAACTCACCTCTGTTTTATACAATTACAACATTATATCTTTACTTTTATATTCTGTACCTCTGCCAATGAAGAGGAGCATTCCATGTGCTTTCGTTACATTGTCTACTTGAACTTCTGCCTTTAGGGACTTGTGTGCTTGTACACCAAGATCTCTCACTTCATCTACCCCTCTTAGTATAGGCCCATTTATGGTATACTCCCTCTAACTGTTTGACCTTCCTAAATGCATGACTTCACACTTCTCTGTGTTATATTCTATCTGTCACTTTATCACCCTCTCCACCAACCCATCAATATAATTTTGGAGATTATAGCTATCCTCTACATGACTCGGCCAATCTTTGTGTCGTCTGCAAATTTCCCAATCGTGTCCCCCACGTTCACATCCAAATCTTTAAAATATAACACAAATAGTAAGTGTCCCAAAACCAAGCCCTGTGGAACACCACTTGAAACAACTTTGCATTTACAAGGGCAGCCACTGACCCTTTGTTTCCTGTTACTAAGCCAACTGTTTATCCAGTTTGCCACATTGCCCTGTATCCCATGGGTGTTGACTTTTTTTGACAATCTGCCATGTGGGGCCTTGTCAAATGCCTTGCTAAAATCCATGTGCACAACATCCACTGCACAATCTTCATCAACCCTTCTTGTCCCTTCCTCAAAGAATTCAATCAAATTTGTGAGGCAAGACCTTCCTGTAACAAATCAGTGCTGACAATCCCTCACTAGTCCATGTCTTTCTTTGTGACAATTAATCCTATTGTCATGTGAGAGTACCTTTAAGAAATGGGTGTTTAAGAAATGTACCTTTAAGAAATGGGTGTTTATCAGTGATGGCAGAGCGTGGGTGGAGCTGGGATGTCTGTCAGCTTTTTACTTTCGTTTTAGGCTGTTTGCTGCAGGGTGTTTTTTAGTTTCGTTTTCAGTATAGGAGCCGAAGCCAGACAAAGCAGGTGTACTGTTCTCTCTGCCATGACAAGACTATCTCTTGATCATTTGGTGAATTCAGAATTATAAATGTTCTCAGTAGTGAACGTAAACCTAATGTGCTTTTGTTAAAAAGGTGTTTCTTTTGATTTCTGGATGTTGTTTGGGAAGTTATTAAGGATTACTTAGTGTTGTATTCTTTTGGGGTTGTATCTGAATTGATGGTTGCTAAGATGTTCGCTGTATGTTTTAAAAAGATTAACTTGAGTTCATAGAATAAACATTGTTTTGCTTTAAAAATTATTTTCCATTTATGCTGTACCACACCTGTAGAGTGGGCCGTGTGCTCCCCATACCACAATCTATCAAAAATTGTGGGTCAGGTGAACTCCATGATACGCACAAGGGTTCTCTAAACCCTGGCCCATAACAAACTGGGGGCTCCTCCGGGATAAAAGTCTATCTATTGGATTGGCTTTGTGAACTTAAAGCTAGTGAGGGATGAGCATATTGTGGGTGCTTTTCAGGTATGGTATTTCAGTTAAGTAGGGAGTGTGTTGTGGAGAATGGCTCTTTCAGAGGCTATGAAGGTTTGGGGGTGGAGCCGGTCACACACAGTTGTAGCCATGTAAAATGGCTGCGTTCCGATTAATCTGGCCAAAACCCAGTTTAAAACGGCTAACCCGAAAGACTGCTGGGAAAAGCAGCCAAGAAGACACAAGCAGGCAGCTGCAGACAGTTTTGCATATTTGGCTCTGGGAAGGTAGCCCATATCGATACACAGGGCTATCAACAGCCCATCAACCCAGGTATTCACAGTTGCATTCAGGACTGTTGGCAACCAATCTATTCAGACATCCACAGTTAAATCGGCTATCCCCGGGAACAATTGCAACATATTAGCAATTGAATACCGGGCCAGACCTGTCGGCGCCTGCAGTGGGCGAAACAAAGACAGGTGAGCGACGACCCCCCGATCGAGGAATCGCCTCACCATTGGACACATCGACCCCAGAGATTGGGGACAGAATCCAATCACTTGGGACGCAGGGTCAAGGGCCGCCCCGGGAGGCGGGAAGCCCCTGGGCCCTATAAAAGTGAAGGTCCAAGTTCAGATCTCTCTCTCTCTCATCTTCGCCTGCTCGAGACCTTCGCAACACCAGCCACCGTGTATAGTAAGTTTTGAATCCAGCGATCGCTATCCGGTAGAGACACCTAGCCACCGACCTGTAGCAGCCTTTTGAATCCCGCGCGGGCCAGATTTGATTGGACAAGCCATTCGTTTCCCTGACCTGGTGGGCTCTTTCTAAGTTAAGTATTGGCCAGTAGTGATAGGTTCATTATATAGAAAGTAGTATTAGGGTATTAATATTGCTTGTTCTATATAATAAATGACTGTTGTTTTAATCCTTACTAAGCGGTGTGCTGTTTTATTAATCATAACCTGAACTTGAACCATGTGGCGGTATCATAAAGATACCTGGCGACTCATGAGCAAAGGTGACCTAAACAGAGCAAATAGACTGAAGCTAAAAAGAGCAACACAGTACCTTACGGACAGAGACTAAAAGCAGACTGTTAGATTTGGCAAAAACATTGCAGTTAACATGACCTGACAAAATGCGAAAAGAGTTCATTATGGCGGTGTCTAAGCATTTAAGGTTGCCTGAGATACAGTTTGACTTATTGGAAATGGCAAAAAATTCAGTTACAAATTAAACAAATGGAACATGAGAAAGAATTAAAGCAGCTTGAATACGAAAGAGAGAGGAAAAAGAAAGAGAAAGAGAGAGAGAGGAAAAAGAGAGAGAGAGGAAAAAGAGAGCGAAGAAAGGAAAACAGAAAGAATAGCCCGAGCAGAACAAAAAGAAAGAGAAAGGGAGATACAGATCAGGGAAAAAGATAAAGAGAGAGAGTTTGAACTTCAGAAAATGGCCATGAAACATGACAGTCAGTTAAAATTGACAGATGTAAAGGGAAACGTACAGTTGGATGATAGTGATGAGGATAGTGAAAAGAGCGCCATAGTCGAAGGCTGGGTGGGGATCTATTTAAATATGTTCAAACATTGCCAAGGTTTGACGATAAGGAGGTGGAAGCCTTTTTCATTTCATTTGAGAAGGTGGCTAAACAAATGAAATGGCCACAGGACATGTGGGTATTATTAATTCAAACAAAGCTGGTAGGTAGGGCTAGTGAAGTGTTTGCATCACTACCGGAGGAGGTATCTGGGACGTATGAGGTGAAAAAATCCATCTTAGGTGCACATGAACTCGTGCCTGAAGCCTACAGGCAAAGATTTAGAAATTTAAGGAAAAATTTGGTCAAACATACATGGAGTTTGAAAGGCTCAAACAGAGTAATTTTGATAGGTGGATAAGGGCTTGGAAAATTGACAAAACGTATGAAGCTCTCAGAGAAATTATACTTTTGGAGGAGTTTAAAAATTCAATTCCTGATGGAGTGAGAACTTATGTGGAAGAGCAGAGGGTTAAAACTGTGAGATTAGCAGCAGAAATGGCAGATGATTATGAATTAGTGCATAAATCAAAGTTTGGTTTCCGACATCAGTTTCAGCCTGTGAGGGATAGAAACTGGGGACATGAGAAATACTCAAGTGATGAAAGTTAAAGGTGATCTGATGAGAGATAATAAGGAGAGTGTACCTCAGATTAAAAAAGAAATCCAGGAGGGTGGAAAAGAACTGAAAAGTTTCAAATGTTTTCAAACTAGGCCATGTAAAGTCACAGTGTTGGTGGTTGAAGAAAAGCACTGGGAAGGCTGATGTGGTAAAACAGGATAAGACAGTGGGGTTTGTTAAAGTGGTAAAGGAAAGCCTAAGTGAAGCAAAGGAGGTGCAAAAGATTGTACAGCCTGATCAAGAGGTGGTTGATAAGAAGGTGCCAGATCTCTTAAAAAAATTTACTTGTGTGGGTATAGTTTACTCATGTGTATCAGGAGGAGCAGGTAAAGAAGTCACAATTTTAAGAGATACGGGAGCTAGTCAATCTTTAATGGTAAGAGATGAGGAGTTATGTAGTTTGGGAAGAATGTTGCCAGAAAAGGTGGTAATATGTGGAATTCAGGGTGAGAGGAGTAGTGTTCCATTATATAAGGTAAGGTTGGAAAGTCCAGTGAAGAGTGGTGAATTATTAGTAGGAGTAATAGAGAAACTACCTTGTCCAGGAATACAGTTTATCTTGGGTAATGATATAGCTGGATTGCAGGTGGGAGTGATGCCTACTGTGGTTGATAAGCCAGTGGAAATCAGACAACTGAAGCGTTGAAGGACGAATATCCTGCGATTTTTCCGGATTGTGTAGTAACAAGGTCGCAAAGTCACAGGTTAAGACAAGAGGAGAAATCAAAGAGTGAAGATGAAGTTGAAGTGCAATTATCAGAAACAATTTTTGATCAGATGGTTGAAAAAGAACAAGAACAGGTGGAGGATGAGGCGGATCTTTTTGGTTCAGGAAAATTGGCGGAGTTACAACAAAAAGATATAGATATAAAACGCATGTATCAGAAAGCACGGAAGAGGAATCTGAGTGTATACCAGAGTGTTATTACCGTAAAAGTAATGTCTTGATGAGAAAATGGAGACCTTTCCATATGCAGGCGGATGAAAAGTGGGCAGACGTTCATCAAATAGTATTGCCAATAGGATATAGAATGGAGGTGTTGCGAGTTGCACGAGGTACCAATGGGAGGTCATTTGGGAATAAGGAAAACTGAAGCTAAAATCTAGAGATATTTCTATTGGCCTGGACTACATAAAGATATAGTTAAATTTTGTCAATCATGTCACACATATCAAGTGATAGGGAAACCTCAAGCAGTGATAAAACCAGCGCCCTTAGTACCCATTCCAGCATTTGAGGAACCTTTTACAAGGGTCCTAATTGATTGCGTAGGACCGCTTCCTAAAACTAAAAGTGGGAATCAATATCTTTTGACTGTAATGGATGTGTCTACTAGGTTTCCAGAGGCCATTCCAGTACGTAATATTACAGCTAAAAAGTTTGTGGAGGAATTACTTAAAATTCTTTACTAGATATGGACCACCCACAGAAATACAATCGGATCAAGGATCAATTTTTACCTCAAGGTTATTCAAAGAAGTTATGGATAGCTTAGGAATAAAACAATTTAAATCAACTGCGTACCACCCAGAATCGCTGGGAGCATTAGAAAGGTGGCATCAGACATTAAAGACAATGTTGAGGGCTTGTCACGATTATACAGAGGATAGGGAAAAAGGAATTCCATTTGCACTGTTTGCAATTAGGGATGTACCTAATGAGTCAAATAAATTCAGTCCTTTTGAACTAATTTTTGGTCATGAGGTAAGAGGACCACTTAAATTGATTAAGGAAAAATTGGTGAGTGAGAAATCAGAAATTACATTATTGGATTACGTGTCAAATTTTAGGGAATGATTAAATAGAGCAGGTGAATTGGCTAGACAACATTTAAAAGTTGCACAAAATGTGATGAAACAGGTAGCGGACAAGAAATCCAAAGTTTGTAGTTTTGCCAGTGGAGATAAAGTTTTAGTGTTGTTACCAGAGGTAGGTGAGCTTTTAAAAGCTAGGTTTTGTGGACAATATCAGATTGAAAGGAAATTAAGTGAGGTGAATTATGTGGTAAAACCATCAGATAGAATGAAGACTCACCGAGTCTGTCATGTGAATATGCTTAAAAGGTACTTTGAAAGGGAAGGAGAGAAAAAGGAGGAGCTTTTAATGATTCTAACTCAAAGTGACAAACCAAATCCAGATGACTATGAATTTGACATACCTCAAATTAAATTGGAAAATGAGGATGTTCTTAAAAATTGGGATAAATCGTTGAGTTACCTTCCAGAGAAAAAACAAATTGACCTGTAAGAGTTATTGATATCAAGTGGGCAAGTTTGTGGAGATAAATTGGGAAGTACTAAAATGGCTATACATGACATAGATGTGGGAAATGCTATTCCAATCAAACAACATCTATAGAGACTTCACCCTTTAGAATTTTCACAGGTTAACAAGGAGACTGAGAGTATGCTTAAAAATGGCATAATTGAAGTGGGTTGCAGGCAATTTCAATGGTTAACTAACAAAGTCGTTTCAGGATTACCCAATTGTGCGGTATACATCGACGATCTGGTAATTTCAGCCAGACATGGAAAGAACATTTAAAACATCTGATGGGAGTTATTTGATCGACTTCAGGAGGCGGGTTTGGTGATAAACCTAGACAAAAGTGAGTTTGGAAAAGCCCAAGTCACTTTCCTTGGCCATACAATTGGACAGGATCGAATGGTCACACGGGATGTGAAACCAACAGCTATTGAGGAGTTTCCGATAGCCTCAAGACAAAGGGAAATAATGTGATTTCTTGGCATATGAGTGGATTTGAGCGAACATGTGTGCAAACGTTTTGTAGCGTGGTTGCTCCACTGATGGACTTGTTGAAGAAAAATCGAAAATTTCAGTGGGCAGCGGACTTTCAACAGGCATTTGACTGCCTGAAAGCTGTGATAATAAAGGCTCCTGTGTTGGAGAATTACAAGGGACTCTGTGATCAGATTGAACTAAAGTATCTGACTTTAAAGAGAAATGCCGAGGTGTAGAGGAATGGATGGATCGTGCAGAGACCTTCTTGTTCAATGAGACTGTCAATCGAGATGGATTTCAGTTGATGAAAAACAAATAAAAATTGTTTTTATTATTATACCTGTTTGCGTGTATTGTTTTTTGAAACAAAAAAGTATATTTACTGTGTGCATTTCTTAAAGGATAGTGAAAAGGTGAAAAATGAAACCATCTTGAAGTTGATGGTTTATTTTTTTTCTTGGGGTGAGGTGTCATGTGAGAGCACCTCGAAGAAATGGGTGTTTAAGAAATGTACCTTTAAGAAATGGGTATTTATCAGTGATGTCAGAGTATGGGTGGAGCTGGCCTGTCTGTCAGCTTTTTACTTTTGATTTAGGCTGTTTGCTGCAGTGTGTGTTTTAGTTTTGTTTTTAGTGTTGGAGCTGAAGCCAGACAGAGCAGGTATACTGTTGTTCTCTCTGCCATGAAAAGACTATATTTTGATCATTTGGTGATTTCAGAATTATAAATGTTCTCAGTAGTGAACGTAAACCTAATGTGCTTCTGTTAAAAGGTGTTTCTTTTGTTTTCTGGATGTTGTTTGGGAAGTTATTAAGGATTACTTAGTGTTGTATTCTTTGGGGGTTGTATTTGAATTGATGGTTGCTAAGATGTTCGCTGTATGTTTTAAAAAGGTTAACTTGAGTTCATAGAATAAACATTGTTTTACTTTAAAAATTACTTTTCCATTTCTGCTGTACAACACCTGTAGAGTGGGCCGTGTGCTCCCCATACCCCAATCTATTAAACGTTGTGGGTCAGGTGAACTCCATGATACACTTTGGGGTTCTCTAAACCCTGGCCCATAACACTATCATTTAGGATTGATTCTACTAATTTGACCATCACCGATGTAAGGCTAACTGGCCTATAATTGTTTGGCATTTCCTTTGATCCCTTTTTGAGCAATAGAATCACATTTGCATTTCTTCAGTCCTCCGGTACCTTCCCTGTATCTAATGAGAATTGGAAAATCATCCTCAAACCATCTGCTATCCTTCAGTATCCCTGACCTCCTTCAGTAACCTTGGAAACAATCTATCTGGCCCTGGTGACTTATCAACTTTCAAGGATTCGAACCCTTTGTGTACTTCCTCTCTCTTTATGATTATCCCGTCCAATATCTCACAGTGTTCTTCCTGGACTACTATGTCTGCATCATCCATTTTCTTTGTAAACACGGATACAAAACATTGGATCAGCGTGGTCTATCTTTCCTCACAGCATTACTGGCAACAGTATCATAGATTATCATAGAATTTACAGTGCAGAAGGAGGCCATTCGACCCATCGAGTCTGCACCGGCTCTTGGAAAGAGCACCCTACCCAAGGTCAACACCTCCACCCTATCCCCATAACCCAGTATCCCCACCTAACACTAAGGGCAATTTTGGACACTAAGGGCAATTTATCATGACCAATCCACCTAACCTGCACATCTTTGGACTGTGGGAGGAGACCGGAGCACCCGGAGGAAAGCCACACACACACGGGGAGGATGTGCAGACTCCGCACAGACAGTGACTCAAGCCGGAATCGAACCTGGGGTCCTGGAGCTGTGAAGCAATTGTGCTATCCACAATGCTACCGTGCCACTCCGTATAGGAGGGCATTCCTATGCTTGGATAAATTACTGCAATTTTTCACATTAATTTTTGAAGTGAAAAAGGCCCTGTCCAGAGAATAGCAGCTAGATGGCGGGAAGGGAATTAATTAGGCAGAAGGGCTGAGTCAATGCTGATTTTTCAGCAAATGCTGACTGTTGACCAGGCTCTAAACTGTCAATGTGAAGCCCTGACAATTGGCATGTATGTTTTTTGGTCAACAACCGAAATGGTTACTTATTCCAAAGCATTTGCTGTGCCCACCTGTGACGAGCAACTATGAGGTGCCTGTACAGATGTCACTGGTGATTTTCCCTCTGCTCAAATGCAGAGAATACCTTCAAAAGGGAACTGCTCAGAACAAAAATGAGGGCATGTAATGAAGTATAGGCAGTCAAAAAAATTACCAATATAAGGAGCAGGGAAATAATCAAACAGCCCTAAAACTTTTGTGAAGTCGTTCTGAGCTGCCATCTGGATGAAGCAGGACACAACTACGTTCGGCAGACTACACTGGTTCCCTGTCTGCCTTTCGGGGGAGGGGAAAGAGAAACATTTCCAGATCTGTCCATATGGGAGGGGTTTGGTAGCAGGTGGAGGCTGAAGACAGGCTGCTGAGCACTTGGGGCTGAATGAGGAACAGGAGTATTTAGGACACAGTGAGGGGCCAAATGTGCAGCCAAACCATTTGAGTCATCCTCGGGTATTCCTTCTGGTCTGTTGCATATGCATTCCTCATGTCATTTTTAAGCTGGGTTGGGTTGTTGAGTACAGGGGTGTCAGCAAGCCAGGTGTACAAGAAAGGATTGAGGTTATTGATGGGGTCTTGACAGTGTGTCAATAAGAGCTACATTTTGGGGGAGGGAGTGTTTTAGGAGTGATTGAAAGACAGACCGATAATTTGAATTTTTCTTGGCATTTATTACCTTATTTTTAACAGTGTAGTGTATAGTGTGTTGCACTTCCATGACATGTTTTTGGTAGAAAGTGATTAATTTTTGTAGATGATTGAATCAGCAATTATCCTACAATAGACTATGGAACCTGATTGGTCTTTGTTCTGTGGTAGTGGGATCTGACTGGTTGCTAGACAGGCATTCACTGAGCTGATTTATTTTGAGATGCAATTGGCTGATGAGTTTCTATGATCATGTTAAAAAGCCAAAACAAATCTGCAGTACTAGATTGTATGCACGCACATTCATTCATTCATTCGCTTGCACTTTTACAGCATTTAAAAAATCTGTTCAGAGTCTGCACATTCTCCGGGTGCTCCGGTTTCCCCTCTCAGTCCAAAGATGTGCAGATTAGGTGGATTGGCCATGATAAATTGCCCGTAGTGTCCAAATAAAAACGTCAGTTGGGGTTACTGGGGTATGGTGGAGGCATGAGCTTGAGTAGGGTGCTCTTTCTAAGAGCCGGTGTGAACTCGATGGGCTGAATGGCCTCCTTCTGCACTGTAAATTCTATGATTCTATGATAATTGATAGCCAGCACACTTATCCAATTAAGGGGCAATTATCAGTGCTTGTACCGTTTGTTTTTTGTACAACTGTGCTGTGAACTGTTTTAATAATGAGTATCCTACCCCCCTCCCCGTACATTGGTACTGACGGGAGATTACATTGTTTCTCCAACACAAAATTAGTGTTTGTACTATTTGGCCTATTATATATTTTTTACTGTCTTAATAAAATGATATGGCCAATCCACCTATCCTGCACATTTTTGGGTTGTGGGGTGAAACCCACGCAGGCACAGGGAGAATGTGCAAACTCCACAGAGACAGTGACCCAGGGCCAGGATCGAACCTGGGTCCTCAGCGCTGTAGGCAGCAGTGCTAACCATTGCGCCACCGTGCCACCCTGATAGACAGCAGGCTTAATAAGAATACACAGATTTAATTACCTCTGGTGTTAATATAAAATTCCTGTGCAGTTATTATAATGCATAAAGGAGTTCTACATTAACACACAAAGTAGTGGCACACCAAAGGAAATTAAATTCCTATATGTTTCATCGCATCCAGTTTAAACTGTTTAATTTTTCACATGGCTGCTTCTCACCAACAAATAAATATTGAAGTGACCATTTGAATTTATTTCCAGTTGGGTTTTGCATCAACAATTCGCTTTTACATAAGTGCTTTTTGAGAAATGAAATGTTTCCACATGGGGGAAGCTAGCTATTTTATTCCTTCATCGTTTCTCCTTTGCTTCCCCTTTGAATTGCACCTTCATTGCATTTTCACTGTGATAATTAAAGGCACTTGAGACACCAATGCTTTTACAGTGCTCCATTATAGTTTGATTTTTAGCATCCAAAATTTGCAGAGGATTAGTTTTGCCGTTGATACAAGTATTTTGAAAATCACAAGGGAAATTAGCTGCTGAAAGGGTTAAAGCAGGGCAGAATGAGGAGGGAGGCACAGAAGAACTGTTTACTTACAATATTACATTTTTATTTGCTAATGAGAAGAAGATTAAATAAGGCGACTTAGACATAAGGGTGCTCCAATATACCAGAGCATAAAGTCTTTAAGCTATTGAAAATTCCAGCAAGTTCTGTACTTTCAGGGTTGGCTATTTCAAATATAATATTTCAACTCATCCACAGTAAAATTGAAGAACATTCTAATAAAGTAATAATCCGTCTCTGATTCAACACTAGACTTGTTTCTGTAAATAGAAATGTAATGCAAATGAAATATATCCATTTCAAATATCTGCAAATTAAAAATTACATTTAGAAAAACGTCTATCTACAGTTGGTCTAGTTGGTAAAAGTATCACTTGATGTTGTTGTTAGCTAAATGGTCAAAAAATAATTTTTGGTTTGTGTGGAGTCTGATGACTTCATGGCTTCACTGCCCCAGGAATAAAATGGGTGAAATAGCCAGGATTCCCACTCCTGACAGCTGCTCAGTGACACCTAGTGGAAAAAGCACATGTGTGGACATTGTGCAAGACTAGAATCAAGCTCAACTGTGATGCCCATCTCATTCAAACATCCCAGCGACACTCACTGAGTGGACTTTAATGGTTCCAGAGGGTGTGTGGAAAGAGGCAGGCGAGGGAACTTAATTGGGAAGGAGTTGAAATGTCAGGTTCCCAACCATGAGTGGCAGGAACCCAAGAGTAATGCATTGGTATGTCAAGAATGCTCATTAAAACACCACTTTTTCAGATTAAATGGTACTTTTGCATTTAAGTCAGGGGCAAATGGGAAACATGCATCTTCACTTTCTCGACCAGTTAAAGCTGGTGTGGAGCAGTTTAAGAAGTCTTTGAGGTGAATTTGGAGGAGCTGCTTTTCTTGTCAATGGAAGTTCACTGGAACAGGGGAGGAGATTGAGATACTAGATGTAGTGTGGGTCATGCTGTCCGAGGGAGGGTGATGACTAAACAAAGGAGGATGGTGGCTGACATAGGGAGGGAGTTGGATGGTAGAGGGCAAGTAAAAATTGACTAAGGGCATCACACGTTGGATTGAGGTTGACAGTGAGTCAGAGACGGACTTTCAATGTGAAACACAGTACTGCATGGCGGGGCCCCGGCCTATGGAGGATGGGGGGGGGGGGGGTAAAAGAGGTGACTGTTGTGATGGGAACACAAATCAAGAGCCTTGGTAGGTCTAAATTTGCTGATAGACTCATTCGAATTCCAATGCACCTATCAGCATGCAAGACAGAACAACGTGGGGCTCTGACTGGTGGATTCCCCTTTAGAGTAGGAAAACTGTTTGCCAGAAGTTGAGAGGTTGAGGCGACTTATAGCAGTTCAGACACAGATCTCCTGAATTGGTGTGAAGTTTCTGAACTTTCATTGAGTAGAAGTGCAAAGCAGCAGCCAGGTTTCTGGCTTTCGATCTGGCGGGCAGCCAGATGCAAAAGCGATGTTGTCAATCTAACATCGGGGTGAGAGCCTGTGAAGCCTTCAGCGAGGCGCGGAGGTGGCGCTGGCCAACGGCCGCCGAGGGGAGCAGCAGGGTGACCCTCGGTCTCCAGGCCAGGGCTGAGGAGGACAACCAACCAAAAGGAACAGAGGCCACCAGACCAGATAACCAGCAGCAGCAGCCAGGTAGGAGCACACGCAGTCGTCAACGCTCAAGGCCCGGCCACCCGAGCGAGAGCTGAGAGGTGAGCAGAGCAGCAGTTGGGAGGTGCAATGAAGGCCAGGCAAGTGTCGACGTCGTGACTTGGGGGAATCGGGGAGCAGCGGCCAGCGTGAGCGGGGAGACTCGATTAGAGCAAGAGGCCAGCCAGGCAGGGCTGAGAGTGAGGGAGCTGGGCAGCAGCCAGCATCTTCTTTCTTCTTGCATGTTGAATTTACTGCCTTCTTTGGTGTCAGTCATTTCTCGCTCTAATCGATTGCGGTGTTTTTTTAAAGTTATCTTTCAAAGCTTGCCTTGACCACCCATTGGCATCACAGCTTTTTCAAAAATTGCCATCAGCCAGTTACTCTGGTACAATTTTGGCAGTGAACTCCGGCTCATCCTCACACCAATTCTTCTCACAATTTCCGAAGACTACTCTCCTACCAACTCAGAAACTCTGTTGAATCATCACTGCTTTTGAGAAGCTTAGACAATCGGCTGCTTTTGCTTAAGGAGTCTCCACTCGGTTGAAGTTTCTTAAGACTTAATCGTGAATCGGTACAGTCAAGACCAATCATTCCCAGTCAATATGAACAGATACTACGAATCTGGAAGTCAAAAATGCAGGAAATTGAAGGCGAGGCAAGAGGATGAAGCTGGGCAAAAAGATGAGTCATTAGTGTCAAATTGAAGAAATATTTTTTGTAAATATTTTTATTGAACATTATTAAATTTAGATATAAATACAAAAACATGAACAGCCCTCCAACTCCCCAACAGTGACCAGCTCTTAAAATACATAACAAACAGTTGTCATCTTCTATAGAACCTCCCAATCAACCCCCTCAGTGTGTATTTAACTTTCTCCAAATACAAAAATTCCAGGAGGTCCCCCAAGCCACACCAAGGCACTGGGTGGAGGGACCGACCTCCACTCCAACAGAACCTGCCTAAGAGCAATTAGCGAGGTGAAGGCTAAAACATCTGCCCCCGTTCCCGCCTGCAACTCCGGCAGCTCTGACACCCCAAATATGGCCCCTGGGGGACTCGGAGAGAGTCAGAGGGGAGGAAGAGTTGACAAGAGAAATTTGGAGAGAGGAAGAGTCTGCGAATGGGATGCAGTCAGCCTGTAGAAAAGAGTCAGTGAGCGGGAGAGAATTGGCCTGCAGGAGAGGTAGTGAGCGCAAAGTATGTATCAAGAATTAGCATTTCACTTTTATATATTTGCATTTATTATATTTTAAAAGTTACTTCATTGGAAAATATAGCAATCTAGGGATATACAGTACTTTAACCTACAGGGTATAATGTTTTATTCCAGATGGGAAAAGTACTACAGAACCCTACTACCTGTTACAGACGCCTGATCAGCCCTCGACAATGGATAAGATATTTAGCCAGGATCATAAATTTTAAAGTTTTACGATGGTGCAGAAAGATCGATTCATCCCGGAACTGATAGTATAAGAAATAGGACTTGGTTATTTTATAAACAACTTTATTAAAACAAAAGAAAATAACAATAAACTTCAACTCTATCACTAACAGGTTACATATAGTTTCCTAACCTTAACACAACCAGTTTCCAATAAACATCACAACTCTCTTTCCACTTACATAGACAGGCAAAGATGATTCTTGTATTTATAAAGCAATATTTTTGCTGTAAATCATGTTCCTTTAGAACCCTTTTCCGAAGTCTGTAATATGGAACAGCTTCCTTCATGAACTCTGGGTGACCTCCACAGCCTTCTGCTTGTGAATGTCTCTCTAAGCTCCACCCAGATCCTCAAACAAAGATTTTCCCCTGAGGTGGTCAGACTTGTATCTATTCTTCTATTCTCGTGATCTTGGCTGATTGCCCACTCCTGTTTGTACAAAAGAACAGAACTATTCCATTCATATGCAATTAACCTTCCATTGATGGACAAATAGGTCATCAGACTCTGGGATGGGATAATGGCTGGTCAAACAAGGTTGTCCTGAATGACAATGGATCTTGAGTGGATCATCCTGCGCATTCCCACTAACGAGGTTAGTCTGAATGGGACAAGGGTACTCAGGCTGTGGGCATATCCCTCTAAGTCTGCTGCTAGCAGTCTTTTTGTCTGTTTAACCCCTGAATTGCCTGCTACCTTTCGGACCAAATTTCTGGATCCAAATTTGTAACATCTCCCTATCATGACATCCCGCTTTTTGATCAACTGACCTGGGAAAATCTGATCTGCTGAAAGCTGTTTCTTTAAAGTTGCACTTTTCAGGAATGCAACTACAACTATAAAGGATAATTTACTGTTATTGTGCATGGGCACCTGAGCCAGAAATCCAGTTCAGAGATCTACCAACTCATCATTCACACAGCGTGCCCGTCATTCAATTGTTCTTGTTGTTCGGTCTTTCAACTTGGTCAGCAACTAAGTTAAATATGTCCCAATTTTATAAATGTACAGAATTGTTCACATCCACTGTGAAACATAAGGCCATCTACCCCATAGAACAATCAAGAACAACAGGGTACATATTCAACCAAGACCATGCCACTTGAATTGTTATTTAATGAGACACAACAATCACTTAAATTGGTCTTAAATGCCCTTCAACTGAACTGTTGGAACCCTGCTTTCTGAATTCATGAAGTGATGAGCTTTCAGAGACACCGCATAAAGCCATTAATCAATCCGAAGGTGCCAAAATGAACCTGCTTATGTACTTTCACTATAAAGCATTGAATTTCATTTATTATTACTAGACTTATGTTTTGATCTTTGTTGCATGCACCATGCTTTTCAAATATATACAATGATAAATGTTTAAAATGCCCTCAACACTTAACAGTTCAACTTTTATAGTACTTTTATAGTACATGCTTCAGGCAAGAGATATTTCTGGGAGGAATCAATAATAATTTCATTGAGAGAAATCTGACAAATTTTGTTAAGTATTTTCTATCTTGCAGAATTGTTTTATTGTAATTAATCTGCAAGATATATGCCACATGTAGACACATATATTTTCCATTTACTGTGAAATTCCTTTTGTGGCAATGTGCTGTAGAATAGAAGTCTGATTTCAAATCCCAGATAAATCCCTGTACGTGTGAAATTGCCGAAGAATTTCTGCACATGTGATGATCGTCTCCAAGGAAATCTGTGTGTTTAAACTAAAGGTTGCAACAAACTCTTTTTTTTCTTCTTATAAATTTAGAGTACCCAATTATTTCTTTCCAATTAAGGGGCAATTTAGCGTGGCCAATCCACCTATCCTGCACATCTTTGGGTTGTGGGGGCGAAACCCACGCAAACACGGGGAGAATGTGCAAACTCCACATGGACAGTGACCCAGAGCCGGGATCGAACATGGGACCTCGGTGCCGTGAGGCTGCAGTGCTACCCACTGCACCACCGTGCTGCCCCGGTTGCAACAAACTCTTAAAGCCTTGAGGGCATTTTAACACTTCTGGATTTCTAAGTTCTAATGCAGTTGACTTCTACTTTGCTTGATCACTAACATATAACCTTACTTCCTTTGCCAAATTATGGCCATAAAAGGTTCATAATTGTTTATTTAACGCCAAGAAAGTCGACTGTGCATATGGTAGAATGGAATAGTTTAGTCAGTGCAGGCGACTTTGAACTGAAGAAGTTAATTTGAAGAGTCGTGTGACCTGCCTCAGATTTGTCATTTTACAATCATGAATAAAGTCATACTTCTACTGAACTGAGCTTTCAAATAAAAAGTGTTTTGTCACTTTCACAGCCGCATTCTTCCTTTGCATTACCCTCCTTTTACCTTTGCTTCATTCTTTGCCACATATATCTCCAGCTAAGAGAGCAGACAGACAACATTTTCCCAAAAAACACAAAAACACTGGAAGCTAATCCCAAGGTTTTTCTTTACCCGTACCTAATCTGTTTAGGGGACAATCTGGGCTCAGCTCAGCAATTTCCTCCAATGTTCGAAGTATCAAGCTCATAGATCTGCAGCACCCCATGGGTAGGATGGATGACCAGGTTTTCAAAATTGAAAATGGGGATACCCTGAGGTAATGCTGTCTCATAAGGTGAACAGATTTCCTTTTATAGCTTCTCAGGTGCAGAACCCTCTCCTCAAAGAAGTGCCAATAAATCAGCGCGTTATCTTTTTTCAAAGTCGATTCATCGCCACGTCCTGAGAAAACCACGCTCTGCTGGTGTTAACAGCTCGAACTATGGCCTCCCATTTTCCTGCTGCCCATTTTCATCCCACCTAATCTGCAGGACAATCCTGAAGGGTTGGCAACCCTGTTCCTCTCTCTGCCCTGCAGGTCTGAGAGAGGCTTGTGTGAATGGGGAGTATGTAGTAGGCTGCACATAGTGACTGTTTGCTCTGAATGTGCAGAATTGAACTGTCCCCCTTTCTCTGTAGCTCTGTTTTCACAAACTGGGAAGCATGGCCCAGGTACATGAAGGAAAGAAATCAAATATAAGGTAGCAGGGCCTGCGAATTTCTCTATGCTGAAGTCCATGTCAATGGCTTTACCAGTATTCTGGGCTAATAAGAGCCTATATTCGCTACTGAATTTGCCAATCAGTATGTAGCAAAAGGAAGCAAAAGTTACCAATCATCAATACCAATTAACTTCCAGTCAAAAATGGACAGTCAACAACAACTACAAATAGCAAGAATTCCAAAAGTAATCCAAAGGGGAGACAGAGAGCACAGAGTCTCACTTTATGCAGATGACCTGCTTCTCTACATCTCAAACACCCTGGCCAGCATGGAAGAATAATGAAATTCCTTAAGGTGTTCGGATTCTTCTCAGGTTACAAGCTTAACCTGAGTAAGAGCAAAGTCTTCCCAGTGAACCCGCAGGGGGGAGGAGTGGAGCTGGGGGAACTGCTGTTCAAACTGGCCCAGAACAAATTCTGCTTCCTGGGGATCCAAATAGCCATGACGGGACACGGATCCACAAGTGGAACCTAATAAGTCTGGTGGAGGAAGTTAAAAAGGACCTGCAGAGAGTGCAGATGATCAAGATAAACGTGCTGCCCAGGTTCCTCTTCCTGTTCAGATACGTCCCAATCTAGATCCCAAAGGCATTTTTCAACACAGCTGATAAGTTAATCATGGCGTGTGTGTGTGATGATGATGGGGGGGGGGGGGGGGCGGCCCTGCGCTCCGATTGGCCCGCCCCAACAAGGGCGGCCACGGACTGAGTCCACGCCACACGAGTATCCCAACCGGCTGGACCATATTAGATCCACGCCATCGGGACTTCGGCCAGTCGGGGGCAGAGCGGGCCTCCATCAATGGCCTCAGGTAGGTGCTGGGCAGCACGGCGCACTCTCCGAGTACACCGATTTTCAGGGCCCGCAGAATCGGGGAACCGCCGCCGGCCCCAATTCCGTGCGGGGACATGGTTTCTCCTCCCCCGCTCCGGCCGCGATTTCAGTGTCGGGTGCAGAGAATCCAGCCCATTGTTTTCACACACATTCCCTGGAATTGTGATCTAGTAACTGTGCAGCAAGCTATCACGGACCTTGGTGAACAGCGGGGCCAACAATGTCTCTCCTTAAACAATGTGATTTACGGATTGAGAAAGAAACATAGAAAGGACTGAAAAAACTGAATTTCTGTGGATAAAGTCAATGTCGGAAAAGGAACATAAAGAGAAATAAAGACTGGGAATGAATAATTGGATTAAGATAGGGAGAAAAATGAGGCAGAAAATGAAAGAAAAAAATGAACGTGTTAAAACCTCCTAAAATAATTCATAACTCGAAGGAATGAAACTCCACACTTATATTTTTCAAATTCTCGGTTACAAGAGGTTGATTGGCAATCATCAACAATATCCCACTGTTAAAAGAGTACTTACCTTATTAATTACAAGACTAACTTTCTATGTTGAAATTAATGGGTAACTAACATACAAATGCAGCAATGCCATGAAAAGCATGGGGAGTGTGCAAATCAATCAGCAACTTGTAGCAATTTGCAATTCATGGGATATCTCTTCCTTACCATAAGTTACTGGCCAATTTGCACATTAATAACAGAGGGCAAATGCATTTTTGTTTGCTTCTTGGATGTGGGCATCACTGGCAAGACCAGCATTTATTTCCCATCCTAACTGCTCGAGAAGATAGTGCAAAACTGCTCAGATGACATTTTATTTCAGAAAAATCTAGTTCAACGTATAATGTAATACAATGTAAAAATAAGCAGCACTTCAACTCGGCCATTAAATTATTCAATTATTGAAAATAAGTCTATGATGTTTTGCGCCTTCAAACCTACACTCTGCCAGAGACATGAGGTTGTTTGTCTCTGGGCGTGATTTACTGGCTGTGGCGCACCCGAACAGGAGAGCAACGTGGCTGGTAGATGCCAGGAAAAGTCTCCAACAGGCTTTCAGGCAGCCAGTACGCCTCGTGAGATCTACCCAGACCTCATGAGGCTGGGGGATCGGGATCCCACCCACAATAGGCAGGACCACGCCACGTACGCCGAGGTAGGTTTTAAACCTACTAAGGCATACTCACCCGGGATCTACCAGCCTCCCGGCATCTAACGGTCTCCTGGGCCATCGGGGGCCCCTGGGTGGTCAGGGAGTGCTGGGTGGTCCCCTGGAACATAGACATTTTTGCACTGCCACCCTGGCACTGCTAAGGCGCCCAGGTGGCATTGCAAAGCTGACAGGAGCACTGCCAAGGTGTCAGGGTGGCATTGCCAAGGGTCTGGGCCTGAAGGGGGCCATGCCCATGAAGGGAGGGTGGTGGGGGGTATGAAGGATGGAGAGCGGGGCTGCATGGAGGGATATGAAGGGGCCTCTGGAAGGTTGACCGAGTGAAGGGTGGGGGTCTTGGAAGGGGGGGGGGGGGGACCTGAAAGGAGAGTGTTAAGGCCTGAGAAGGGGGACCCTCAGCAACCCCATTGTGAGGTGTCATCACTTGGGAAGGTGGGGGGTGGCGTAATGTCCATATGTGTGGGGGGTGACAGTGTCCATGAGTGGAGGACCTGCAAGCTCAATTGGAGATCGGAGCACCCATTCAAAATGGCAGCTTGATCTCTGTGGTGCTGGTCTGGCCAGAGTTCAACACCCCAGTGATGAAAATAATACTAAGTGGGGAAAACCGGTGAGAAACTCCCCAGGGCCCCAAAAAATGACTAAGTGTGGTTAGATAGCGGGGGGGAAGTCGCCGGCACAGCCAGCAGGAAACTCACAGCAAAACCTGCCACAGATGACACTTGGAAATTTTTCCGTTAGATCGCGGTTGCTCATGAATCTCCCTGGCCTTGTGCTGGAATTTGAGGTTTCATAGCTTGTATCATTTTGGAGGTGGACTCCAAAAAGTCCATCTCCAGTCCATTTTCAGTAATGAAAATGGAAAATGATAAGGGAAATACAGAAAGGAAACTGGCTCTCTCAGTTTCTAAGGGGAAAAAAACGTCATTGCCATTGGAAACAAACAGGGAAACTGGAATTGGTTGAAAGAATATAAAAGGACACAGATCAGTCCAAGCTCAGTAGAAGTTGATGAGTGGTGTGGTACAGACATGCTGAAGAAGACAGAGGCTTGATTCAGAAGCTAAGAATCGGCAAAGTGGCTGCAGCTGTTTCTGTTACTTGAAAATAATATTGTTGGATCTATGCCATCCAGATAGAGTTGAGATTATGCATGTGTGCCATTTCTGGTGAAGACCGTGCCCACGGAACCTGGGTTGGTTATGCACTGCTGTCGGATGGGGATTGGGATAGCTCCCAGAAGGAGAGGTGCTGAAATTCTTCATGAAGGAAACAGAGTTCTGATGGACTTTCATGACGGAGATTGCTGACCTCTATGCTCGATGGACTGTTGAGCCAATTCATAAGAGATCTGTCTTGGTTGTATTTGCCATTTCATGCGTCGTTTAGAGTTTATAATCAATAGCAAATTGTCTGTGAAACTACATTTAACTTATGCTGATTCTGGGTTTTAGAGTATGGGTGGTTAACCAAGATAGTATTTAGTGTTTACTTTGTTTGACTGTTGTATAATTAAAGTTCTTCTGTTTAAACTGTGAAATCGTGTGGCTTCTTTCTTTAAGTTAATGACTAAGATTTTGGATTTTTTTTTTTTAAACAATAAAATTACTGATCTTTACTGAGATTCTAACAGCCTGCATGTGGTCATTTACTTAGTGCAGCCTGACTAATATCATGGAAGGCTCATTTATTTTACAAAAATATAAAGCTAGCATTTTACAGAGATCCAATGCAAATGTAGCTATTTGGTCCACCATCATCTAAACATCATTGAATATTTCTTGCTAATTTTTGTCTATGCAAGCCCCCTAGTTGTTGCCAATAGTTTAAGCATAACATTTACTTTTCCTTTGCTTACTGTGCTCCAGCTATTATCTAGAGATTAGCAGAAGTTAAAAGAAAACCTGTTTTAACAATCAACAATATTTCCACATCCTCTGCCATTTCACTCACTACAACAGTGTTCACTTCACACCCCATCTTTATCACTCCCCTTCCTTACTCTTTGTCCAATTCAGGTCAGTCATCTGTACTCCAAACCAGCCCATTGCAGGGCCCAGCCTTTTCTGTATACCGGACTCGGATCCTGCATTCAGTTTTTGGTTGCTCCTATATTCCTCATGCTCCTTCACTGTCCATAAGCACCCATTGCCCTCGACTATGGCCTATATCTGCCATTTGTTCACTGTTCATCTTCTGAATGTTCATTATGTCATAGCTGGTCACTATCAGCTCCTGAGTGCTTAATGACCCCTTGAGTGCCTGTCACATTCCTGAAGTAACTCATTGCCCTCTAACTTGACTGCTCATTAGTCAAAGTGTTCCCACTCCTCATCCACTCAATGATATTCTTGGAGTGTTAACTGGGTTCTACCACTCTACTGTGTCCACAACTCCAACCTTCCTCTTCTCTCTCAGCACCTTATGAGATTTCACAAGGTCCAGGCCCTTCTTACAAAAGCTCCAAAGTCCCAGACTCAATCCTGAATAATTCCAGGCCATTTCCCCATTGAGACTTCCCTTTCACTTGTTAAAAACTCTCAGGTCTTACCCCAATTGCTGTGACTCTCCTTCAATCCCAATCCACTCAACTATTCTCTCTTCGCTCCAGAAGTATCCTTGGCATCTCATGGCAGGAAAAAGTCACCAACTCAGAGGTCCTGGAGTGTGCTTATTCCACCAGCATACTCACAATGCTAAGCCAACGATGTCTGTGATGGCTCGGCCATGCCCATCAGATGGATGATGGCCGTATACCCAAAGACCTTCTGTATGGTAAAATGGTCACTGGGTCATGACCGCCTGGGTATGCACACCTCTGCCACAAAGACAGCTACAAGCAAGTTACAAAAATAGCAGACACCAACACTGACAACTGGGAGACAGTTGCTGACAGCCGTGAGCTCTTGAGTCTGACTGTTTAGAAGGGCATTGGAAGCTGGCTGAGAAGAGCGCCAGGAGAAAACGGAGGCCAGTGAATCATACACCTTCTCAGCCCAGTCTTCCTCTGTAGCAGAAGTGGCAGAGACTGCCATACCAGAGTGGGGGTCCTGAGTTACATCAGGCAATGCTTAACACAGTTGATCAACATAGTGCAAATCACCATCTTCAGTAACGGAAGGCTACTACAGAACATTTTCTTCAGACCTCACCCCTCTCTCCACAATGCTAATTCCTAACCACATTAGGGGCGGCACGGTAGCACAGTGATTAGCACTGTCGTTTCACAGTGCCATAGTCCAGGTTTGATTCCCGGCTTGGGTCACTGTCTGGATGGTGTCTGCACGTTCTCCCCGTGTCTGCGTGGATTTCCTCCGGGTGCTCCGGTTTCCTCCCACAAGTTCCGAAAGACGTGCTGTTAGGTGAATTGGACATTCTGAATTCTCCCTCTGTGTACCCGAACAGGCGCCGGAATGTGGTGACTTGGGGATTTTCACAGTAACCTCATTGCAGTGTTAATGTAAGCCTACTTGTGACAATAAAGATTATTATTATTATAACCTCTTGTCACAGATTCCTTTAAATGTTCTAACAGCTCATGGAGAGCCTGTCTACACCCAATCCTAATATGAGCCTGATGGTTGATATCTAACGGCAGAAATTGACATCAATAAAGCAACATGTGTGAAAGCCTTATGGAGAGATTAGAGTGAGAAGGAAAGTGTGCAATCCTGACCATTTGTACATATATCCCAACTTGCTGACAGTCGTGCTTATTGGGTCTAGAAGTTAATTTATTCCATAGTAATTTAAATATAATACTCCATAAGATTATGCAATGGCATTGTATCTAAATACCCGTGAAAAACTAGATCACTGTACAATATAAATTACAATTGTCTGAATGGGTCAGTGACTTAATGCACTATTCAATGTAACATTGGGCCTGGGCTCCATGCAACTGGCACCAGTCTCCCTGAGCTGGAGCTGGCTGGAGCGGTAGAAAACTAGTTACATTGCAGGCTCTGGAAGGTGATCCAACTGACACATGCTAATAATGTAAATGTGGATGCTTCTTGCGAACAGGGCCAGCTGGTCATGTTGCCTTGTACAGTCAATAGCCCGCCCACTCTGTACACTCACACATTAAGAACCATCACTTGGTCAGGGTATCAGAGTGCTGCCAACCCTTGAAACCATCTTACAACAGGATATGAATCTGCATCTTTAGGAGAATAAAGGAAAGATGCTGAGAAAATTAGACAGAAATTATGCATTAGGAACTGAAGTGGTAGGTTGCCCAAACACAGCCACATCTGTTCCTGGTCAGACAAAACTGACATGTCTTCACCGAGCCTTGGCTCCGAGAAGATCAATATATTCTCCGATTCCAGTAAGCAGATGCATTGCAATGATGGTAGGTCAAGACTAGCAAAAACATGCCATGTTTCAGAACCTAATTTTAGAAAGTAACAGGATTGGGAGACTAGCCAATATGAGAGACGGATGATATTTTTTTTTAAGCAGGTGGAGGAAGAGGAGATGGTAAAGGCAGCTTTATTATGTGGAGTTAGGAGGTTACTGAAACACGTGCCCATCACAAAATCTTATTTTCACAATGTCATTGTCTTAGAGAAACAGTTCACCATTCTACTTCTGGGAAACTCTTTTTCACTAAGAAAGCAAATACTTTGACAGTTATTTCTACAGGAAAAATATTTTATAGTATGAGGTATGAGAAAATTCACAAAGTAACTGCATAAAATGCAACTAATCCAATTATTAAAAATGTATGAATGATAAATATATGGTAGCTCATTAAATATGAATGATTAAACGAAAAGCTCCTCCAATTTTGATATTTTAATAAAAAAACCTTCATGCAATTTTGACATCAAATTTTCTGTGACTCTGCCAGTGGCTTGAAATTGTGAATCTATTCTTCCACATTCATAAACACTTGCTAAACTGGAAAGCAAGTGCAACAAGAAGAAAAATAGATATTTATTGTCAGTAAACAGAGATGCTTCAGCATCAAGAAAGAGCGAGGACAAAATACAAAGAATATTGCTCATGAAGAAACTCTCTTGTTGAGTGGGAAAGCCACTGCTGCCTGCAGTTGCTTGGCTTGCTGCCTTAAACACAAAGGGCTGTCGTCTCTCCCCTGTGTAATACAGTGGCAGTATATCAGATCCCTGAAGACAGTGCATGCTGAAGGCAACGGAAAGAAAAGCTTTGACATTCTGTCACAGGAGATGACAGGACAAAATGGCCTGCAATAAACAACAGTTTGAACAGGGTAATTTGATGCACTGAGTGCTTAAGCTCCACCAGATGCTGGACTCAGCTTGTGGTGGTAAGATAAGGCAGGACTATTTACTTCAGAGAATAGAGTATGGCTGAGCAGAGCTGGAAAATAAACCTTACGATGCAAATGTGAAAATAATCCACAAAGCTCCTGAAGCGTACCCATTTCAATCTAATCTTTTGGATTGAGTCCGGCAAGGAATATTTATATTAAATAAAGATTGCTGGCCAACTGGAAGCTTAATACTCTCCACAAGTACAAATTCAGTTATTTAATGGACAGAAACAAAAACTAGTTCATGAGCTTATCTTTTGAACTATTTTGTTTAAACCGTTTGCCTTTTTTAAAAAAAGGTTTTGACAAATGAGAATTGTGAATACAGAATGTTTTGATAATTTACAGAATTTTTGATTTGTTAGTTGAATAAACCTAATCTTAAAATCAATCTTCTTTTATTCCAATTAATGAAATAACTCAAGTTTGGTTTAACCAAACACTCAAAACCTTTCGAATGCCATCTAATACAGAGTGGCAAATTGGGACAGCCAAGTCTTAATTCAAACATGAAACCCGAGTGATGTCCAAAATTTCTGATGCTCTCATATGTATCCATTACAAGGTAGTATTAAGGTAGATCAGGGTATAGGGCAAGGGATAGCCTTTGAATAAGCATTTGGGGAGTGCTGAATCCAAAATAAAACTGTAATCTGCCTGGAGTACAGGAATTATTATTTTACAAAATATTATAGACACTATCAGCACAGAAGCAGACTTTTGTTTCAACTGTCCAGACCCAGGTTTATGTTACACATGAGCCTCCACTCATCCGTCTTCATTTAAGCCTCTCAATACATTTCTTTCCTTTGTTACCCTCACGTGTCTATCCAACTTCCATTAACTGCATTGTTTACAAAAAAAGTTTTATGAACATTTTTCAATTCATCATACAAAATAGAAATAAATAAATTTAAATACATTAACCATAAAAATAGTAAAATAGAACGGCCCATCACAAAACCTAAATCCCCCCAACCTCACCTTAACAACTAAAGGTGACCAATTCCTTGAAATAAACAATAAACGGTTGCCATCTCCGATAAAACCCTTTATTTCTCCTGTTGCTAACTTTTGGTTGGTTCAATTGGCTCTGTTTTATAACCTTTGCTCTAGAGTCGCCAGGTATCCTTATGATACCGCCACGAGGTTCAAGTTCAAGTAATGATCGATAACTCAACACACCAATTAGTAAGATTCAAATCAAAGCACATTTATTATACACAGTAAATCACTACTCATGCATAAACTCTACTTTCTACGCTATTTATATCACAAACAGGCCTATACTTAGCTTCGGACTGGCCCACCAGGTCAGGGGAACAAATGGCCTTTCGTTCAGATCCTGAGTCTGCGGGATTCAAAGCTGGTATGGACTGGTAGCTAGGAGCGCCTATCTCGTAGCGAGCGTCGACTTGAGACTTACTTGCTTGGAGGCCGCTGGACAGTTCACTCTCAGGGGTTGCTTCGCATTGCTGAGTGACCCTGTCAAGAAGGACGATTTGAACTTGGGGGCTTTGCTCAATAGTCCCCAGAGGCTTCCCGCCCTTCGGGGCGGACCCCGTACCTAGTTTCAAGTGATTGGACTTCGTTCCAATCGCTTGGTTCGATTTCTCCAATGCTGGAGCGGTTCCCTGATCGTTGGGCAGTCTTTAAGTGTCCGTTAATCTCTTTTGTGTTGGCTCCTGCTGGCGCCGAGGAGTCTGGCTTGGCTTTGTTTACCTTAAAATGTTTCGATTGTTCCCGGGGATCGCTAATTACTATGCAGATGGCTGCTTGTATCGATGCTGTCTGGGTTTCTGCAGAGTCTAATACACAGTAAACTTGCACCTGCTAGTTTTTGCCCGTGTTGGCTGAATTTCCCTTCAGCCTTTGTGGTTCTCCATTTTAAGTCGGGAAGTGGCCAACTCAGGTGGCTACACTCCCTTCATGGTGTACTTAACTTTCTCAAGGTATAAGAGATTCCCCGGCTATACTGAGGCACTGGGTGGAAATGTGGACATCCACCGCAGCAGTACTCGCTTCCGGGCAAAGAGTGAGGCGAAGGCCCCATCGGCCCAGGTGCCTGGAGTTACTAACACCTCAATGTTACAGTTAGGCAACATCTATCATTTCCAGGAGAAATAAATAACAGCTAATGTTTCAGGTCAGTGGTCTTTCGTTCTGTTTCCCCTTCAATAGGTGTTGCCTGACCTGCTGAGCATTTCCAGCCTTTTCGGTTTAATTTCAGATTTCCAGCATTTGCAGTACCTTGATTTTATGCTATCCTTTTCAGTTCAGTATGTACCTTCCCTCAATGTCAGCAAAACTAAGGAGCTGGTGGTCACTGACTTCATGAAGCGAAGTGTCGTACACACCCCTGCTGAATCAATGGTGCAGAGGTGGAGAAAGTTGACAGCTTCAAATTCTTAGGTGTGCGCATCACCAACAATCTGTCCTGGTCCACCCACGTCGATGCTACGACCAAGAAAGCACAATAGCGCCCATATGTCCTCAGGACACTAAGGAAATTCGGCATGTCCACATTGACTCTTACCAATGTTTACAGATGCACCGTAGAAACCACCCTTTCTGCTGTATCATAGCTTGGCATAGGAACTGCTCGGCCCAAGACCATAAGAAACTACAGTCGTGAACACAGTCCAGTCCATCACGCAAACCCGCCTCCCATCCACTGACTCTGTCCACACCTCCTGCCTGCTTTGAGAAAGCGGGCAGCATAATCAAAGACCCCTCCCACCAGAGTTATTCTCTCTTCCAACCTTTTTCATTGGGCAGGAGATATAAAAGTCTGAGAACACGCACTAACAGATTCAAAAACAGCTTCATCCCCGCTGTTACCAGATTCCTGATTGACCCTCGTAATGACTGAACTGATCGCTCCATCGTGCATTTTCTCTACTGATTAGCACAACACGCCGCATGCTTCACCTGATGCCTATGTCTATGTATTTACATTTATCGTATGTCTTGTTTTTCCAAGTATGGAATGATCTGCCTGGACTGTACGCAGAACAATACTTTTCACTGTACCTTGGTACACATGATAATAAATCAAAATCTTTTCTATTCCCCAGCATCCCAGAGCACTTTCATCATTAAAATCATATTTTATTCCATAAAAGGTGAAAGATACTATAGCCTACACAATTAGCTGGGTGTTGGCTTATGGTGACTGAATAAGTCAGAATGAACTTTTATTACATGAACATTGTGCACTCAGGATCATATTCCACAACTTGATCCATTTTCCACTGAAAGTAATAGTGGCTTTGATAATTAGCAGAACAGTATTGGTGGCACGGTAACACAGTGGTTAGCACTGCTGCTCGACAGTGCCAGGGACCCGGGTTCGATTCCCAGCTTGGGTCACTGTCTGTGCAGAGTCTGTACGTTCTCCCCCTGTCTGCGTGGGTTTCCTCCAGGTGCTCCGTTACCTCCCACAAGCCCCGAAAGATGTGCTTATTAGGTGAACTGGACATTGTGAATTAGCCCTGTGTACCCAGACAGGTGCAGTAGTGTGGCGACTAGGGGATTTTCACAGTAACTTCATTGCAGTATTAATATAAGCCTACTTATGACACTAATAAAGATTATATTATAAATGCTCCATTTGTATAAAATAGATTCTGCGCTCCTTCCATCTTCACGTATCACTGTCGACGTATGTCATTTTTTGCTGCGTCACATAATGTTTTGTTAGAAGGTAAACAATCATGTTATCTGTTCTTCCAGTGCTGTTCTCAATCAAACATGTGAGACCGCTCAAAATGATTCAGATTTATACTTGTTCCAGATAACTGTCTGGCCTCCATTTCATGCCTTTGTTCTACACAAAAGCCACCATTGGGACAAAGCAATGTTCTATTCCTCTGTTCTGAGATGTACTGGAACACCAGTATGCTGCTCTCTAATTTGTGAAGCCTGTACTAAGCATGTCTTTCATAAAGATGTGGCAATATTTCCAAAAGTATGAAAAAATAATAGAGCCCATTAAGTGACACTAGGCACGATCTAATGGCCACATTGTAAAAGCAGCATGCCACGGCGCAGCATGGCTAATGAAAGCCAGGAGACCTGGCTCGCCACGCCTCGCTGTATCAAACGCGATATCGTACAGCCTTCGGGCTGTGTGTGTGTGTGTGGGGGGGGGGGGCGTCAGGGATCCTTTCGGGGGCCTTGGAGATTGGGGTGCCATTTAAAAATGGTGTCCCGATCTCGCGCTACACTGGGGAGTTTCGGCGAGTGGAGCTCCCCTCTCTACAAATTGGGGCTATGTGCAGCCTCGGCCGTGCATTCTCGTTCAAGCCCCTTGTTCAATGCGAGTTGTGTTGAATAGCCATGTGTTGCTCGGCACTGCGAGTGCCGGGAAACGCACGGCTAAACACGCTCGCTAGGGGACTTTGTTCCCTTTTGGGATAATCGCGCTCACTGTGTCCAGTCAAATCGAAAGGCAAGTGGCATTGGCAGAAATGAACAGACTTTTATTTGGCGATTTAGAACTGTTTTAGGTCCTATTCAATACAAGATGGCTACCACAGTGTTGTGAAGGACTATTAAATACTGCAGTTAAATCTCAGGCTGGAGGGAAAGTAGTTGAAATTTCACACAACAGCTGCATAACAGGCAAAATAATAGCAAGCTGCAGTTCAAAATGTCCTGGGCAATTTTTACCCCAACTGAGCAATTATGAGATGAAGAAAAGTTCTGCTGTTTTTTAAATAACATTCCAAAATAATCCCAGTAGAAATCTTCAAACAATTTCATAGATAGTTTAACATGCACATACATACATGCTTACTTTGTTTTTCATTTTCATCTGCCATTCCAATAACACACATATGCTCAATACAGCATGTGTTCCTTCAGTAAGACTGAAGTTTTCAGCACATCAAAGATTTTCATTTTAATTGTTAAGGGGTTTACCCTTTGAGTTCTCTTAGCATAAACGTGGTGGATGATGAAGGGGATTTAGATCCTTCAAAAACCAGCAATACCAGTGTGTTGGCCATCCCCTTTTCTAAAATGCACATTTTGTACAGAGGAATTTTAGAGTGCCCATAGTTGTCCATAACCTGGGAGAAGGATTTATTTTGTGGATGTTTACCTTTGGTACTGGCAATTGAAGGGTCAGTTCTTAACTATCGTCTGCATGCACAGTTGCTTCTTTGATTCAAAAATTGACATTTTAAAAATAAATAATTCACATGATTAGCCATTCAGATTAGTTTCAGAACACAGGTTTTTTTTTTAGGGCAGAGACTATACATATCCATTCAGATAGGGTTGCCAACCCTCCATGATTGGCATGGAGACTCCAGGAACTGAAGATCAAACATCAATCTCCAGGACAACAGGCAAAATTCTCCGGCTCGCGATGCCGCAAACGCGAAACGTGATCGGGCGGAGAATCAGGCATCCGGCCAATATTAAGGTCCGCTCCCGGCACTGATTTGGGCACCATACCTCAGTCCCTCGCTGGTGGCGATAACGAGGTTTGCGACCTGGGCCAGCATGCAAAACCAGTATTTGAATTGATTTAAATGTCATTTGCGGGTTGGGCACATGCTCGGTTCCTCTCAGGCTGAAGTCTCGCCGGTGTGAATCATAAGTATTTACAAACGTGGACTAGGTGCCATGGCTGTGGAGGGAAAACACTGAAAAACCATTGAAAGCTCTCGGGCTTGCTGGAGGTGAGAGGGGGGATGCTGTCTGGGTGCAGTAGCGGGTAGTGAATTGGTGCCAAGTCTGTGGACTTGGCGTGTAAATCGGGGTGGCGTGGCTCAGATTGCCATTGCTGCATCTATTAAACGCACCACTTTGGTGCTACTTACAGGTCCCTGACTGCTCATGTTGCTGAGTGCTGCCTTTGTCCTATTAATGCTCAGAAGGCCACTGGTCATGTGGGAGCCCATCCAGGCCACCTCTCTGGACCTCAACTCCAGCTGTAACATCAAGGGCCAATATCAATCAGGAGTTGGCACTCCTCAGAAGCACTGCCCCATTGCAGAGGAAGCAGGGGATCAGTAGAGCTCACCCCAACCAGACGACACCTGCACTGCAGCCTTTAGAACCCCTCCCTTGTTCTCTACCGCTCTCAGGGCAGAGGACTCACCAGTGACCTCCACCCTTCTGGATCATCAGCTGTCTCCTCCTGGAGAGATAGGCAGCACTGACTGTCTCAGCCAACATCTCCCAGACATTGTTCAAGAGGGCAGGCTTGAGTCTGCAGCCAACGCTGGGGAAGAGGATGCCCCTCTGCTCCTCACTGGCATGGAGCTGTGGGTCCACCTCGGACTCCTGACCTTGGAGGGGGGAAGGTCTTCTCTAAGCCATCTTGGTGGTTGCGGTTAGTGTGTGTTACGTGGAACACTTAAAAACAGCTTCAGTTGCTAGGCTCTTTGGCGCTAACTCTAGCCCCTAGCGGTTAGAATGCCTGCTGGGTCGGGAATTGCTCGGAATTCGCACCTGCAGAGTGCTGGTCCATTGGCATGTCCTGAATTGCTACACAAATAGCACCCCCAACAGGAAAGCAAACTGCTTGCAATTCAGTCCCGGCGGCAACATTTAGGGCTCGATCGAATGGTCTCGTTGCATTCTACTTGGGATGCGACGCGACCGATAAACCTCGCAATGCTCAGGATGCCTCGTGAGATCTAATGAGGCCTGCGCGATGTCATGATCTGGATCTCGCCCTCACTGGGTGAGCAGTTAGGCTCACTTAAATATGTTTGCACCAGATTCTCGCAAGGCCTGGGATCATGCGGCCGTGCCTGGGAGATCGCACTCTGGCACCGTTTAGCACAAGGCACCTTGTTATGACACCTGGAGGGATATCCCATCCATTGGAGGGCTCTGGCCCTGGTACTCCCGCTATCACCCACACACCCTAGCAATGCCAGACTGACACCCTGGCAGTACCACCTGGACACCCTGGCAGTGTCAGCCTGGAACTTCCAGGATACCCAGGTGGCACTGCCTATTTGGCAGGGGAACTGCCAGGGTGCCAGGCCGGCAGTGCCAAGATGCCAGGTTGGCACTGCCAGGGATTAGGCCTCGGTATGCCCTGCCTTTATCCTTTATGAGGTGGGGTGATGGGGGTTCAAGGGCCCCTAACAGGTAGGTTGGGGGAGGGGGGGGGGAAGAGCAGGGAAGGGGGCAAGTCTGGAGGGGGGAGTCCAGAAATTGGGGAGATCAGGGCAACATACAAAATGGCCACAATCTCTTGCTGAGCTTGACAGTGCAGGAAATGGAGGTAAGTGCAGCCTCGGCTGGGTGTTCCTCTCCTACGCCCAAAAAATGAACAAAAGAGATCAGCATTCGGTTAGACAGTGGGGTCGTTCTCGGCACTGGAGATGCTGAGAAATACCACGCTAAAAATGCCCAAAATGGGACTCCGTTAAATTGCGCCCTTGGTCTCCCAAACGGAGTAGTTCACCCAATGTTGTGTGAAACCCTAGGGAAAGATAATTGTGACATCAAAATACATATATTTTTATCATTTTCTTGAGGTAGTCCATTTTGCCGTTGCAATGCACGTACTAAAATAGATTAGATTCACCTTACGGTGATTGCATCAAACTTAAATGCATCCTGAAGTATTCCTAAACGGAACGTTCCAAGTCTGTAACAGAATCACAGAGTCCCTACAGTGCTGGAGGCCTCCTGGCCCATCGAGTTCGCACCGATTCCCCAAAACAGCACCCCACCCAGTTCATATCCCCACCCTATCTCCATAACCCAGTAACTCCACCTAACCTTTTGGACACTAAGGGGCAATTTAGCATGGCCTAACCTGCACACCTTTGGCCTGTGGGAGGAAACCCACGCAGACATGGGGTGAAACTGCAAACTCCACAGTGACCCAAGGCTGGAATTGAAACCGGGTCCCTGGCGCTGTGAGGCAGTAGTGCTAACCACTGTGCTGCCCACAACAGGCAGTTTGAGTATGCCACAGGACTGCAAACCTAGCAAATTTCAGCCAAAATAAAATGTGCCTTTCCCCTACCAGCAATTGATTTTTATCTGAGTTTGTGTCTCCACAAATGCCATTTGCTCACAGGTTTGTCGCTCACAATGCTTTTTCATTTTTCTTGGTCCTTGGTGCATACCCAATTCCTTTGAACCACACATTTAAGACTTTCCAGTAATCCAACTTGATCGCAAAGGATAAAGAAGCAGTCAAGCAAGTTACAAAAGAACATGACCTACCTTTCATTGTGATTTACGTTGGCCCCCAGAGCCAGTTCAAAGTGGTTGCATGATATAAATAGCACTGATCCATCAACAGTATATGAAAGCTCTGATCTAGTGGCTTCAGTCTCAACATACTAATCACAAACATATACCTGTCTAACGATACTTCCCTTTGGGACAACAAACAACAATAACGTGCTTTTATATAGCACCTTTAACATAGTAAAATCTCCCAGGGCACTTCAAAAGAAGAATAGAATCTGACACCAAGCCACATGAGGAGATATTAGGATAACATCATAATATAAAATGACAAGCAACTATTAATACAATGCATATGACAGAAAATAGTGGCTGGATGATGTCGTGTTGGGTGCTTTGCTACACAGACGAACCAACACGGTTGCAGAAGGTACAACTCACTTTTATTACTAACAATATTAACATTTGTAAACTGGTTACTGTGGTTCGTTCATTACCCTCTAACCTGTGGCCCCAGCCCTAACACTATCTGGGGCTGGCTTAGCACAGGGCTAAATCGCTGGCTTTGAAAGCAGACCAAGGCAGGCCAGCAGTGCGGGTTCAATTCCCGTACAGCCTCCCCGAATAGGCGCCAGAATGTGGCGACTAGGGGCTTTTCACAGTAACTTCATTTGAAGCCTACTTGTGACAATAAGCGATTTTCATTTCATTTCATCTTGGAGAGGCACTCAGCACATGGTGACGGTCTGAGTGGCTTGCTGTGAGCTCTGTGCCCTGAGCTGTCTCCTGCTGGAATGAATCGGAAGTGTCGTGTTCCCAGTTTTATAGTGTGTCTGCTCTTGCTTGTGATTGGCTGTGATGTTGCGTGTGTATTGATTGGTCCGTTGATCTGTCCATCAGTGTGTATGTGTGTTTGCAACATGATGTTTATCTGAATATCATGACAGATGAATGTATCCATCAGCTCCGATCTGTCATTATAATGTACAACCTTGCACCAAACCATTTGGAAAACTATCTTTTCGGCGATACAAAAGCAAAATAGTGCAGATGCTGGAAATCTGTTGGAATGTCTCGCAGCATCTGTGCAAACATAGTTACAATTTAGGTCTGTGACCTTCCATCAGAACTAAGAAAAGTTAGAAATGTAGTGGTTTTGAGCAAGTGAAACAATGGAGAGTGGGAAAAACGACAATTGGGAAGGTCTGTGATAGGGTGGAAGAGAGAGGAGGTTAATTGACAAAAGAGTTGGCGGTGTAAGGCCGAAGGGAAGGTTAATAGGCAAGCAAAGAAACAAAAGATGTATCCAGAGCAGATGTGAATGGTCAGATCCAGAAAAGCTGCCACCTGAAAGCAAAATAAACAAGAAACTAGACAGAAAACAAACAAGCGAAAGGAAAGGAAATAAATTGCGGGACGAGGTTAAGATCCTAGAGTTGTACTCAATACTGGGTGCGGAAGGCTGGGAGATGTGCCGTTTGCCCTTTTTATCTCCTGTCTTCTCACCCTCACCAGCCCCAAACACTCCTTCCGGGTGAAAAAGTGATTTATCTGTATTTTCAATTTGGTGCACTGAATTTGCTGCCCATGATCACGTCTCCTTTACATTGGCGGAGATCAAACACAGATTGGGTGACTACTTTGTGGAACACTTCCATTAAAATCACTAATGTGGCCTCAAGCTTCCAGTCGCCTGTTATTTTAGTTCTCCATCTTGCTCCCACATTGACCTTTCTGTCCTCGGTCTCCTGCAGTGTTCCAACGAAGGTCAATGCAAGCTTGAGGAACTGCACCTCATCTTTCGGCTGTGTACTTTACAGCCTGCAGGACTTTAGTTAACAATTTTAGGATCATAACCACTGCCCCCAATTTGTCTCGACACATCCACTGTTTCTTTACTTGTCCAAATACAGTTCCCTTTCGCTTTCCACAATTAAATCTTCTGTAATTTAATTTCTCCTGCCATACCACAGATCACCTTCGCCTTTGTTCTTTTTCCCACCTTCTCCCTTTCACTAGCTCAAACTTATTACATTTCTAACTTTTCCCAGTTCTGATGATAAGTCATAGATGTGAAATGTTAATGTAGCCTCTAATAATAATAATAAGCTTTTATTGTCACAAGTATGAAGTTACTGTGAAAATCCTCTCGGCGCCACATTCCGGCGCCTGTTTGGGTAAGCTGGTACGGGAATTGAACACGCGCTGCTGGCCTTGTTCTGCATCACAAACCAGCTGTCTAGCCCACTAGCCCTTCTCTTTCCAGCATTGTTGCCAGACTTTGCAGAGTTAGAAACACAAGCACAGTTCTTTGCTTATGCTTTTCTACCACTGCAACCTGCAGTGATGCAGAAGCCAAAGATACATGTGGCAGTACCCTTCTCCTTTCCTAAATCTGGCAACTGGTCAAGGGAATCGGCAAGCATTCAGCCATAATGACGTCAACAGCAAGTTAAACAGCCAATCTCATTGTACTTTCTCACAGACAGCAAATCAGGAAATTAAAAGCACTAAATCCCTTTACCTTTAAAATAAGTTTATTTTGTTATCTGAAAATTAGGGAAGTTAAAATATGTAAAGCAAACTTGAAAATAAAGAGCAGGATTTTCTGGCCCTTGCCGCAGGCGAGGTTTTTGGTCCCACCGAAGGTGAATCCACCCCCCCACCGCTTTCGGTAGGTACCCCGGCGGCAGGGCAGACGAGCCACACAAAACGCCAGAGATATCGGCTGGACCAGAAGATGCCGACGGCAGCCTCAGCCACACCCAAAATTAAAAATGTAAATTTAAAAATCATAATGGAGAAATTTGAATTTCCACAATTACGAAATTTATTTTTCAAGTCTAGTTTAGCAAACAAATATGAACTTGGTACATCAGTAAAATTCCAGTTACTCCACATTCAACAAAGGGCTTAATAGTGAGACTAACAGCGTAAAGATTGAAGTTTTAATTAGTTCACTTATTGCTTAGAGATTGCACACTTGGGGGACCTCAACAGTGCATCCCCTGGAGAATCATTGAGCCACTGATAGTAACCTTTGAACTTCTTTATTATTCTGCGCCTGTGGGGACACCATAAGTTGCTGCCAGTTTCAGTGAAATAATGATGGCAAACATTGACATCTTCACCGTCATTACTACAGCAAAATCCGGGCCTTAGTTCACTTTCTTCTTCAATCAATCACATTGCACATAGTTTAGCCAGCCCTTTGTATTTCAGTTACGTTGTTTACTAGAAAACTTTGGACCGCGGACGTGTTTCTCTTTTGTCAACATGACAGCTCAGCTGTTTTGGAATAGATGCTGGCCACTTGACAAGGGAGGGATGCCAAATTGTGCTGGCTGATGGCCTGTGTTTTATGAGTGACTTGTGCCAAGGTGCTCAGTCTCCAGGATGATGCGTGATTGCCGATAGGGCAGATAGCAGATGGCATGGCCCATAATGGTCTTCCATGTGTGGTCAGTCATAAACAAATTGAAGTTACAGCCCGTTAGCTAATCATCCCTGGGGTGCAGTGGGAATTTACCTAATGGGACGCAATGGGCATTGAAGCTGTGTGGAAGGTGCAAAAGGGAGAATGCCTATGTGAACCAGTTTGTTGGGAGAAAGTTCAATCACATTCTTGTGAAGAACCTGTGCGAACAAAATTTGTGTGTACAAAAAGTATATGCTAAACTTGCGTTGGCCAGACCAGAGAGTTGCAGGAAATTCATTTTATCTTAACTTTCACATGGCTTTTACCTTAGTAACAGTGGCTTTCATTAAGCAGCTGGAAATGATATAGAATTTGGTTTGCTTTTGGATTTTATTCAGCACTTATATTCCACCTTTAAAATTTAGTTCCAAACATTTTAATCTAGGTTCTCATTTAGGGTGTTTTTTATGTGGGGATGCATGGTGTGAAGGAAACTCTGACTTCATTCTAGGCGATTGGTCAGAATACTGAAATATTTTAAGCAGGACACGGTAAAAAGTGACCAGAAATCTCAGCTCATTCGTCAGACGTGGTTGGAACCAACATATCGGGCATGATTCTCTGAAATGGAGACAGAGTGTTTGCGCCGTTGTGAACGCCGTCGAGGTTCACGACGGCGTGAAATGGCCCCCATCCCGACCGATTCAGGGCCCGAAAATGGGCTAGGAGCGACGCCGCGTCATTTACGCGCGCCAAGCCTTGTTATGCGGCGCCAGCCGCGTCATGTATGCGGCGCCGCATAACTGGCGTCACCCGCGCATGCACAGGTTGGCCGGCGCCAACCCGCTTATGCGTGGTTGCCGTCCTCCCCGAGTCCGCCCCGCAAGAAGATGTCCGATGGATCTTGCAGGGCTGCGGAAGAAAGGAGGTCCTCCTTCAGAGAGGCCGGCCCGACGATCGGTGGGCACTGATCGCGGGCCAGACCCCATTTGAGGCCCCCCCCGGTGCAGAATCCCCCCTCCCCGCAGGCCGCCCCCCCCAGCATTCCCGCCGGCAGCGAACAGGTGTGGACGGCGCTGGGGGAACCCGCTGTTTTGGGCAGGCCGCTCGGCCCATCCGGCACTGAGAATCGCGGGGGTACCGGTGAATTGCCATTTTGGCTGTCTCGGGCGATTCACTGGACCGCGCCGCGCAAAACGCGATTGTGCCGATCTGGCCGCTTCCATGAATCGCGGGAGGGCGTCGGACCGGTGTAGTGGGAAAATCTGGCGACCCAGGCGATTCTCTGAAACGGTGCGGGAGCAGAGAATCGCACCCATCATTCTTGGTTCCAAATAAGTCTGTAGGCCAATCCCCAAACAGGTACAGCAGTCGTAATTTGACGTGCAATTGGAAGCCTTACCATTGTTCTGTGCAGGGGGATCTATCATCGGGGGGGGGGGGGGGCCTCATGGATGGCCAGATGAGCGATCGGGCGGCATGGATCCGCGGGCGAGCGCAATCTCAGGGGGACCTACATTTTGGATGACGGTCCGTGGCCGAGTCTGCCATCGGCGTGCGCATGCGTAGACCCCCGACAGGAAGTGTAGGGCCCCGTATCCGCAGTCAGAGTTGCGAGGAGCACTCCAGTGCCCTCCCAGCCCCCTGGTCTTCTTAAGGAAAGTCCAGAGTGAAAGGCCAGCGTTTTTACGCTGGCATGGGGACATAGCCCCATTTTTGGAGAATCCAGCCCCTGGTCTCAGCCAAAACAGCAGAAGGCAACACTGAGCAGAGTCCAGGTATTACTCCACGTTGGGCGGGGGGGGGGGATGGACAGCCATTATAATAGCGGTTTCAGGCACCTTCTGGGAGGTGTTTATGGGATACCCTTGATAATAGTCAGAGATCAGCATGTTTTTCACTAATCTCATTACATTGAAGAATGTTGCATGACATCAGGATGATCTAACCGAGGAAAGTCAAAACAGAAATAATTGTGGCAAACAATTTAATTTATATGCATAGTTCATACCAGGAATATCATGTATGAGTATTGCAGGTGAAAACCTGCATCGATTTTGAATAGCTAATTTGGTCCCCAGGTACTAAAAATAACAAATGTGCAGGTTCTTTAACAATGAGAGTGAAAAGTAATTTTCACCATGGCACAATCAAAAGAAAAAGCAAGCATGAATAAATGCAGTATGGTTTTTCAGAAAGATCAAATAGAATTAGAGCCTAATGTATGTAATCGGTAAAAAAAAGCATCCAAGGATCCTAAAAAATATAACTTTAAAGCACCTGAATCAAAATTACGGAGTTACCATATTTTAAGCCTTCGGTGCAGGGAATCATCTCAGGCTTCTGGAAACTTTAAAAAAAATCTAGCTCCAAAATTCTCTCCATCGATTAATAAGGACCTGAGTAAAAGTTAGGGCAATCCAGCTCCCAATGGACATGTGCCCACAACAGGAAAATACTCTTACAACTCACATTATTAAAAATGTAAAAGCTTATTCTAATATCTAATAACATTAACATACTTGAGGCTGTAATATTGCAGCAAGCCTAACAGATGGCATTCCTGCCCTTTTCTGAAGTGACAGATGTATCCTGAGGGTGTAATAATACCTCATCTTTTCATTTCATGAAGTGTCTGTTAGGTCTGTCTCTTGTAATATTTCCAACAAAAATGCTACTGGCGGGGGCAGATAAACGGAAGGATTTGCGAAGTGCCCTGACCTGGTGTTTGAAACATGCTGTTAACTTGTACCTTAAACAAGTAGCACACCTGCCCTCTTGGCAGCCTAAATTGCTTCATTACTGGAATCAAATAACCAACATGACTTCAGATATAACTAGTTTCTGCTCCTGCTGTGGCACCTATGGTTCTATGTAGTGGAGCAGACTCAAGGGTCTATATGGCCCACTCCTCCTATTTCTTATCTTCTCATGAAATGGGCAATAAATTGGCCTTACCTTAAGTCAGCCTTACCCACATCCTATGAACAAGAAAATTAAAATGTGCTCCTGGAAATCATGTACAAAGGGATAAAAATTGATATGAAAAACCACAACAACAATTTGCACTAATGTAACACCTTGAATGTAGTAAGACATACCAAGGTGCTTCACAATGCTATCAAACAAATTAGAGTAGTAACACTGCCGCTAACCACATCAAACTCATCCATAATGATTGGGAAAATGTTACGTTAATTGCAATTTCCATTTATAGTCACTAATTTGGCTTTATCCTCAATAGTCCAGAAACAGCATGCCCCTTGATACCTTGTATGGCGCTGTGGCTGAAATGCCACTGTTAAGCATCAGTGACTGAGTTGTTTGGAGCAAAACAAGAATGCAAGAGGCTACATTTTAAACTCCAGATAATGGAAGCTTTATCGTGCTCTTTGGAAAGAGACTCTTCCTATAAGCATTTGCATTTCTTCTCTCCATTTTGATTATAAATTTCCAAACATTCTCTTGTAAAAATGATGTGGGTTGACCATTAGCAAGATTCCAGCTTGTGCTCTTTTTGAAGTCATAAACCCGGTTTGCCATGCAAAGTTCCTCTACCTATTCTGTTTGGAATGCCCTAATACCCGATCTCCTGGGACAATCCCATTCCACATTATCTAGACCAATACAGAACCAATATTGCATCTGGGGCTTATCACATTATCTGGTGCACTTACCCATACTACTTCAATGGGATCCTTTCTCGCACCTTTCAGGTAACCTTCCCAGGTGCCATTCTGAAAGAAAATGAACTGCCAATTCCCAGACTTCCCTGGGTATCAACTTGACATATTGGGCAGGGTTTAACGGCTGTTCACGTCAGCAGGAAATTTCAGTCCCACGCCGGCGCTTGGGTCTCCCGACGAGGGGCGCAAGCAATGGGAAATCCCACTGACAACGGCGGGACAGGTAGATCCCACTGGTGGCTGTCTCCGCCGCCGCAAACCACACGGCGGAGTGGTAGGTAAATCCCACCCACTAATTTCCCCTCAGCAACAGGAACAACATTGGGAATTCACTTTAACTGAGTATTTTTCAAAGCTTATGATTTTGGCATAATTACATTCTAAAGGAGTGTCCATGATCACTTGGGTACTTGCACAGAATCTACATCTGGAATTTGTGTGTTGGTCAATCCGTTGTTGGCATCTTCTTATTTATGACAGATGACGGACAAACAGCAAACAATCCATTTCAGAACGGGAGTCTTCATATGGCTGATAGCTGATGAGGCCAATCGTTGAGAGGCAGGTGGTGCTGTAAGTGCACAACGTTTTACACCATTTTCGTCCTTTTTTAATTTTTTTTATTCTCCTCAATTTTCACATTTTCTCCCACATTTACATCCATCAACAATAAACAATAATCAGCAAGATATGTCAGTCCCCATAATAACAACAACGATCCCATCTACCCACCAACCCCCAAACCTCAACCCGCATGTTTACATAAACAAATGACAAAAAGAAATCAGGGATTACCTGTAGTCACCCCTAATCTTACACAGCTCCCACCCCCCTACCCCAGGTCTCCAGCTCCTCCCGTCCACTGCCTCTTGTAAAACTCCTCCCCCTACCCTCGGTTCCTCCCCCCCCAACTTTCCACCCCGGCTAGACCACTCGGACCCTGTTCTGCCAGGCTCCGATGGCCGCAGTCCCTCCCCCACCTCACTCCCGTTCACTGGCCAGCACACACCGGCCAGCGTGGAGGCCCCCGCCCGGGTCCCTTTCCCACTTGCCCGGCCCCCAGGAAAGCCCAAAGATCCCCTTTTAGCACACAAACCCCGCCTATCCACCTACACCCCAAAGAACTCTCATTTCGAGTGAAAGTCCCGTCCCTTCCCTCGTCCAAATATATACCACCTTGGCTCCTTTAATTCTACACCCGCGCGCAGTGATACAAAAAAGAAGAAAATACAGTCATGAGGTTACATCGGCACATGGCCATTCCTCAATTTGTCAGTTCTGCCACAGTCCTTCTGCTTTCGCAAACTCCTCCGCTGCTTCCGCCGTTCCAATATAAAAGTCCCCGAGCTTGTAAGTCACCCTCAGCTTCGCTGGATATACAATGCCGCACCGCACCTTGCTAATGTACAGTGCCCTCTTCACCCGGTTGAAGGCAGCCCGCCTCCTTGCCAGCTCCACCGTAAAGTCCTGGTATACCCGTATACCAGCTCTAGCCCACTGCACCACCCGCTTCTGCTTGGCCCAGCTCAGGACCTTCTCCTTCACCCTGTACCTACGGAAGCACAGAGTCACTGCCCTTGGCGGCTCACTCGCCTTTGGTACAGGCCTCCACGACCGATGAGCCCGATCCAGTTCATATCGGGAGGGGTCCTCCCCCTCCCCCAGTAGTTTTGCCAGCATCGCGGCAAAATACTCAGTCGGCTTCGGTCCTTCAACTCCTTCGGGCAGCCCTACGATCCTCTAGTTCTGTCGCCTGGATCTATTTTCCAGGTCTTCCATTTTTCCTCGCAGATCCTTGTTAGTATCCATCATCTTCCGCATCTCTTTCCCCATCGAGGCAAGTTGATCACCGTGCTGCAAGAACGTCTCCTTCACTTCCTTCAGCGCCTCCCCTTGCTCTCGCACCTCCGCCACTGCGCTCGCCACCTCCGTCCTCACCGGGGAAACCGCCTCCTCCACCAGCACACTCAAAACCTCCCTCATCTCTTTCCTCACCGTCTCCATGCATTTCGCAATCTGCGCCAACTGCTTTTCAAATTCCGCAGCCATCACCTTGGTTATTTCTTCAGCCGTAAGCAGTACGGCCTTCCCTGGTGCTTCAGCCTCCATTTTTCCTGGTGACCCCGCGGTGACCTTTCCACTCCCCGATGGACCTCCAGCTGGTTTTTTTAGGCCGTTTTTTTGCTCACCCTCGACAATTTTCTTTGGGTTTTTTCCCCTCCTGTGTCTTCTCAGTGCCTCCTCCGTGCCTTCTCCCTGCTTCTGCCGCCTCCGTGGACCCTGGGACCGGGCTTAAAGCCCCGAAATTGCCGTTCCCGAGCGGGGGCTCTCCATTGTGCGGCCGCCTCCCGCCCGCCGTCACCGGAAGTCGTCCACCATTTTCGTCCTTTTGCGACCTTGAGGTTTACTTCGCACAGCCAATGGTAGTGATAGTGTCGCTATTTTATGATCCTGTGCAGAACTGTCAGGCACATCCATCTTTTTCTTTGCAGTCTTTAATCTACCAGTTGTTGGTTCCGGTGTTGAGTGTTGCCAAACCACTGTAGTCATTGGTCATTTTGGTAGTGTGCACCAGCTCCCAGGAAGTGATTTCCTCTGTGTTTTCCTCTGTTGTCAGATAGTGACTTCCAGGTGCGATAAGCAATGTTTCGTGCCTTCATGACGCACTTGCAAGATCCTCTGAAGTGGAACATCTGGCTATCTCACTCTACAGAAGGTCCTTGGGTACGCGACTATCTTTCATGCTGAGGATGTGCCTGAGCCAACGAAGTTGCCTCTTTTTAATGAGTACCAACAAATTTGGGAACTCCGTCTTTTAGAGGACTGTTGCATTGGTGATTTTGTACTGCTCAGATATATAGGGCATTGGTGAGACCATATCTGGAATACGGTGTACAGTATTGGTTTCCTTACTTAGGGAGGGAAGGATATTAAAACATTAAACATTTTTTTTTTAAGAGTATCCAATTATTTTTTCCAATTAAGGGATAACTTAGCATGGGCAATCCACCTACCCTGTACATCTTTTGAGTTGTGGGGGTGAAACCCATGCAGACACGGGGAGAACATACAAACTCCACATGGACAGTGACCTAGGGCCGGGATCGAGAAGGTTTATGAGACTAATACCAGGAATGGTTGGGTTGTCTTATGAGGAAAAATTAGACAGGCTCGTCTTGTGTCGGCTGAAATTTAGAAGATTAAGAGGTGACTTGATTGAAACAAATTCTGAGTGGTCTTAACAGGGTGGATGTGGAAAGGATGTTCCCTCTTATTGAGAGAATCTAGAACTAGGCGGCACTGTTTAAAAATAACTGACTGAGATGAGGAGAAATCTTTTCTCTTAGGGTCAAAAGGTGAAGGAAGCAGAGTCATTGAATATTTTTAAGGCTGAGGTAGGCAGATTCTTGATAAGCAAGGGGGTGTAAGGTTATCGGGGATAGGTGGTAATGTGGAATTGAGGTTACAATCAGACCAGCCATGATCTTATTGAATGGCAAAGCAGACTCAAGTGGCCTACTCCTGCTCCTAATTTGTATGTTTGATAATGCATATAATATATATGTTAGTGAAGGTGGAAATTGTTGAGCTTTTCTAGATAGCTGTAATCATCAATATTTCACAGTCATACAACAAGGTTCTAAGAACATTGGCCATCTAAATCATAAGCTTGATCCTAAAGGTCAGCCTGATGCTATTCCATGTGTGCTTTGTATGTTGGCCAAAGGTGATAGCTACTTGCCCGTATGGGCAACTTATGTAGCATCATCTGCGCTGACAAGTTCTCTGATTAGGATGTAATGTGTTCTGAACTTTGCCTTTAGTCTTGATAGATTGTACAGCATTTCATCTGACCTAGTATGCAAGTAGACACCTTCCATATTTGCAGGGAAGGCAAAAGCCAGGAGCATGGAGAACAACATTTCATGTGGGTGAGGATACAGGCCTGTTTTACTTGATTCAGCAACTTAGGCAACTTCTGAAAGTGACTAGGCCCCAGATGGAAACCAGCCTCTGAGGCTGAGTGGGTAGTACAGGTGCTAGGCATGCCGGCACCTCTGAAAATCATGCCGAGGTTACACAGTAAACAAACAAAGGTAACCTTTTAGCTTGGAAGCTCGAATGTGAAGACTGTGAGCTCTAGTGGCAATAACACAAAATATATTTGCAGCCATGAATGTCAGTCTAGACAGCAGAAACCTATGACAGCATTATGCTCATCAGGAGACAAATTTCTGACCCAACATCCTTGAAAGAGCATTAGGCAGTGCCTTCCCCCATATCTCCTTTGAAGTCAAAATGACACCGAATACCAAAAGAGGCACAAGGAAAATGTCAGACACTGCTGGCAAAGACAGGAGAAAAATAACAGATATGTGGCTGTGAAAGAACCCATTTGGGAAATAAGAAAAGGAAGGGAAAATGCTACTACAAAAACCTGCATTTATATAGCTAGCGCCCTTTATGTGGTAAAGCATCTGTAGGTACTTCACAGGAATGCTGTCAAAACAATTGTTTGCACAACCAGAGAATGCTAAATTTTTTATTGATTTGCTCAACTATAGTTGAAATATATGGAACACTCTCCCATAAAAGCTGTTGCAGGCTAGGTCAACTCAAAATTGAGATTGATTGTTTTATGTTTTGCAAAATATCAAGGGATATGAAATCAATACAAATAAATGGAGTTAAGGTACAGACCAACTATGAATTAACTGATTGATGTAAAGGATTGAGGGGATGAATGGCGTACTCCTGTTTCTGACACACTGTACAGTTAATCCTTCACCAAGTCCCAAGACAACATTCCTCCCCCACACTGGGTCTATCACTTTGGTAAAAAAATATCTTTTTTCATTGTTTAGAATTAACTGTTAAGTAACTGATTAAATGGTCTGAAGTACAATGGCTTGCAAATTGGCTGCTTTTATCTGGAGATTTTATAGAAATTATGATCCAAGCACATTTTTTGGCAAACTAGGTATCTATATATCAGCATTCGGCATAATCTGACAAAAATAAATAAAACTCACAATCATTTATTTAAACTGAGAGTATTTTAAATTAATTTCAACCTATTTGGCAATATTAAGTTGAAATGAAGTCATAACATTCAGCATTAAAATCTTAAAAGGTTCACCTCGGAGCCAAAATGCCTACCAATACTGAAATCTTCAAATTGCTGTTTGTAGGTATTAAAAATTGCAAAACAATATTTATGTAGCAGGTGAGACTCCCCACTCCCATTCCAAGTAAAGCACAGGGGGAGGGGCTGGGGTCGGACCAACATGAAATTGTGAGATAATGGAAATATAGTTGTGAATCGCATCATTCAATTAGCACCACGAAACCCAAATGCACACATCAAGAGCTGTAAAATTTTACTCAACACAAGAAAAGGAGACATGACCGCCTGCAGCATAAAGCTGACAAAGGAGGAAATAACATTTTCGCATTGGAGCATGTTAAAATGGATACAATATGTACAGTTGAAAATTGCAGAAAGGAAACTTTAGACTTTCACGCAAAAGCTCCTGTCCATTTTTTGGGGGGCTTAAAAATGCTATCAAAACATTTCCTTGCTCATGTTGCTAATAAAGAATGCAAGGAGACTGCAAAACTATTGCTATCTGTGGGTGATGTTATAACCTGCCTACTGACGATTGGCTGGGGACTAATGACTATCCCACAATCCTATGGGAGTATGAACTTCCCCAATGAGGGGGCGGAGAAACTCCTACTATAAATAAGCTGGCCAGTCCAAGAACCAGGAGGAAGGAGAAGGTAGCAAGGGAAGTTACTGCTACTGCTATGTATATATTGTTATAGTAAATAAATGTTATTATTTTGTATCCTTAAAACTCGTGCTGGATTCTTCGGGGCCCTTACAAAACTGGCGACGAAGGTAAAAGTGAATAGCTGTCTACACTGCTGAAGCCACCTCCCTGGATTTTTGTTGGATACAGGTTGGAAGTTGTTTTCTATTATACCATGCCTCTGTACGGACGTTTGGATGTTTTTGATGCTGCGCTGGAAAGCTGGAACCAGTACACGCAACGGATGCGTTACTATTTCCGGGCAAACAATATCACTGAAAACGAGCGCCAGGTGGTCATATTGCTCACCGCCTGCGGGCCGCATACGTTTGGGGTGATTAGGAGCCTTACGTACCCAGCTGCGCCGGACACCAAAACGTTTGACGAACTTGTGAATATAGTGGGGCAACACTTTAACCCAACCCTGTCCACGATAGTCCAGCGTTACCGGTTTAATACCGCTGAGAGGACCCCTGGAGAATTCCTTGCCGATTTTTTTATCCAGGCTACGCGGGATTGCGGAATACTGTGACTATGGTGAGACCTTGTCAGAAATGTTACGCGACCGTTTGGTTTGCGGTATTAACAATGCGGCCACCCAGAGAAAGTTGTTAGCGGAGCCAACATTGACTTTTCAACAGGCAATACAAATAGTCTTGTCCCGAGAGAGCGGAGAGCGAGGAGTACAGGAGCTACAGGGAATGGAAGTGCATGCCTTGGGGCGCAACCCTTTCCTCCCAAAAACGTCCCCCCGCACTCCTGCGGTACCTTGGGCGAGGCAACGACCAGACCGACGCCAGTGGCCATCGGACATTCCTCCCCGAAGGGAGCCTTCTCCAGAGCCAATGGATGAGGAGCCATGTCCGTGTCAGACTTGTAGGCGCCGACCCCGTCGCGGACGGCGGTCCTGGGGACGCCAGAGGCGCCGTCGTTCCGACCGAAACTGGGACCAGCCCAGGGGCCGTAACTGGGACCAGCCCAGAGGCCGTACCTTCCATGTGGATGAACCTGCGGCGACCACTCCTGAGGACGTGGAGACGGAGGACGACTGCCTGCAGCTGCATTGTGTGGCAGCTCCCCGTGTGGCCCCCATTAAGGTGACAGTACGGGTCAATGGCCACCCGCTGGAGATGGAGTTGGATACTGGCGCAGCGGTCTCCGTGATCGCCCAGAGGACATTTGACCGCATCAAGCAGGGTACACAGACCCTTACACTAACTGACTCACAGGCCAGGTTGGCCACCTACACGGGGGAACCACTGGACATTGCAGGAACTACAATGACCCCTGTTGTCTATGGACGCCAGGAGGGGCGTTTCCCACTTATCGTAGTGCGTGGCCATGGGCCCAGCCTGTTGGGTCGGGACAGGTTGCGCCATTTGCGGTTGCAATGGCAGCACATCCTCCAAACAGTTTCTGGAGGGTTGACTGAGGTGCTAGGACGATACCCAGAGGTATTCCAGCCTGGTCTGGGGAAAATAAAAGGGGCTGTAGCCCGTATCCAAGTTGAACCAGGAGCCACACCGCGCTATTTCCGGGAGCGCCCAGTGCCTTACGCTTTGCTCGAGAAGGTAGAAGGGGAGCTCACTCGTTTGGAGAGTTTGGGTATTATCAGGCCCGTCCGTTTTGCTGACTGGGCAGCACCAATTGTACCAGTAATGAAGCCAGATGCCACAGTTCGCTTGTGTGGCGACTATAAACTTACAGTGAATACAGTTTCCCGACTCGACCGATACCCAATGCCTCGCATAGAGGATCTCTACGCGAAACTTGCAGGCGGACTCTCATTCACAAAATTAGATATGAGTCACGCCTACCTGCAGTTGGAGCTGGACCCTGCCTCCCGACCATATGTAACAATTAACACACACCGGGGCCTGTATGAATATACACGGTTGCCCTTTGGAGTATCCTCTGCCTGCGCAATTTTTCAACGTGTTATGGAGGGCATTTTGAGAGGTTTACCACGTGTGGCTGTCTACCTAGATGACGTGTTGATTACAGGGACGTCGGAGCAAGAGCATTTGGAAAATCTGGAGGCTGTCCTTAAACGCCTTTCGGAGGCTGGAGTCCGTTTACGTCACACAAAGTGCGTATTTCAGGCAAAAGAAGTAGTCTACCTAGGTTATCGGGTGGACCGCGAGGGTCTGCACCCCGTCACAGAGAAGGTGCGTGCAATTCAACATGCCCCCACCCCGACTGACACCTCGCATCTTCGTTCTTTTCTCGGTCTCGTAAACTATTACGGGAAGTTCCTCCCCAATCTGGCAACTACGCTGGCCCCCTTACACCTGCTGCTAAAGAAAAATCACACCTGGGTTTGGGGTCAGCCGCAAGAAACCGCTTTCCGGCGGGTAAAGCAACAATTGTCGTCGTCTGGGTTACTAACCCACTATGATCCGGGAAAGCCTTTGCTCGTCACATGTGATGCATCCCCGTAAGGTATTGGGGCTGTCCTGTCCCACAAGATGGAGAACGAGGCCGAGCGACCGATAGCTTTCGCCTCCCGCACATTGACTGCAGCGGAGAAGAAGTACGCGCAGATCGAGAAGGAGGGCCTGGCAGTGGTTTCGCGGTGAAACGCTTCCACCAGTATGTGTACGGCCGCCATTTCACTATCGTGACTGATCATAAGCCCCTGCTGGGACTCTTCAGAGAGGATAAGCCGATACCGCCCATTGCTTCTGCACGGATCCAGCGCTGGGCTTTGTTGCTTGCTGCATATGAGTATTCTCTAGAGCACAAACCAGGTACGCAGATAGCAAACGCCGACGCACTGAGCCGATTGCCTTTATCGACCGGCCCCATGTCAATCCCCACGACCGGTGAGGCGGTGGCAACCCTAAATTTTATGGACACCTTGCCTGTCACGGCATCACAGATCCGTGAGTGGACCCAGACGGAGCCAGTCCTGTCAAAGGTTCGGCACATAGCTCTGTATGGTGGGCAGCATAGACAGCTCCCAGGCGAGTTGCGGGCATTTTCCTCCAAGCTGTCAGAGTTCAGCGTGGAAGACGGCATCCTCTTGTGGGGGACGCGTGTGATTGTCCCGGAAAAAGGCCAGGAGCTGATATTATCAGACTTGCACAATGGGCATCCGGGCGTGACCAAGATGAAAATGTTGGCCTGGAGTTATGTCTGGTGGCCAGGCCTCAACACCGACATTGAGAAGGTGGCCCAAAACTGCTCCATTTGCCAGGAGCATCAGAAGCTTCCGCCGGCCGCGCCCCTACATCACTGGGAATGGCCAGGGCGGCCTTGGGCACGCTTACATGCAGATTTCGCAGGCCCTTTTCAGGGATCCATGTTCCTTCTACTAATTGACGCCCAGTCCAAATGGCTGGAGGTGCATAAGATGCAGGGGACAACGTCCTGCGCAACAATTGAAAAGATGCGTCTATCGTTTAGTACGCATGGCCTCCCCGAGGTGCTGGTCACGGATAATGGCACTCCATTCACGAGTGAGGAGTTTGCTAGGTTTACAAAGATGAATGGCATCCGCCATATCCGCACTGCCCCTTACCACCCGGCTTCAAATGGGTTGGCAGAGCGTGCAGTGCAAACATTCAAAAGAGGCCTAAAGAAGCAGTCTTCTGGATCAATGGACACGAGACTGGCTCGGTTTTTGTTTACGTACAGGACCACCCCCCATACAGTGACTGGGGTAGCTCCCGCAGAACTCCTAATGGGCCGGAGACTTCGCACCCGCCTTAGTATGGTCTTCCCGGACATTGGCGCAAAAGTACGCCGCACACAAGAACGGCAGGGACCGGGATTGTCTCGGCATCGTCCGATTTGGCAGTTTGCGCCCGGTGACCCAGTATTCGTGCGGAATTTTGCTGGTGGTGCCCAATGGGTTCCTGGTGTAATCTTTCGCCAAACGGGCCCTATATCGTACCAAGTGCAAGCCCAGGGTCGTCTCCAGCGAAAACATGTAGACCACGTCCGGTCCAGAAGATCATCCCCGCAAAAGATTCCCCGCCCCCCGGAGCTCAGTTCAACAGCGGCAAAGACCAGAAACAAGGGAAGGTAGTCCTCCAAATCTTCCACTGGTGCCTCACTCGAAGCCTGCGCAGGTCATGACGGGACCGAATGGGGACAGAGACGCTGACGTGACGGAGGCAGCAGACTCTGACTCAGAGATGGAGACACAGGATGAATCAGAGGGGGAATCCTCGGGTCCACAGGCCGTGGATGTACAACCGCGCCGTTCATCACGGAAGCGCCGGTCTCCGTCTCGTTATACGCCGCCTGATCCAGCGCCGCGTGCAAATGGCGTCCGGCCTGCAGCCAAACGAGTTCGACACCTTCCTTCGCCAGGGCCTACGGTGGATTCCTTGGACTTTGGGGGGGGAGGGATGTTATAACCTGCCTACTGACGATTGGCTGGGGACTAATGACTATCCCACAATCCTATGGGAGTATGAACTTCCCCAATGAGGGGGGCGGAGAAACTCCTACTATAAATAAGCTGGCCAGTCCAGGAACCAGGAGGAAGGAGAAGGTATCAAGGGAAGTTACTGCTACGTATATATTGTTATAGTAAATAAACGTTATTTTGTATCCTTAAAACTCGTGCTGGATTCTTCGGGGCCCTTACAAAAGGTGACTATGTGAAACCGCTTTAAATGACTTGAATTAATTATTTGTGAAATTATCTTAATGAAGGATTAATATTGAGATCACTGAAAGCCCCAACTGTTCCTAAGATACTGAAAAAATAGTAGGTCTTTAAATCTCTGTAAAGCAGTTTATGGCAGTTATAAAAGCACCAAGGACTGATTTAATCCAAACATGGCTGTTGGTCAGGAGATGTGGTTCAATTTTCATACTCAATAGGGCAGTGCCATCTCAAGAGACATTACTCAAGCTCAATTGCCTATATTGTTCCTGTATACACACAAATTAGAACACACTAGCAAAAGACACTACTGAGTGGAAGCCCACCAACAAGAGAATGGTTTTGTCCAATTCATTGTTTTCTTCCACCAAGCAGAAAGAAATGTTTTTGATCCATCAAACCTGTATTTAAAAATCCACAGCTACCAATAGATCGAAAGTTAGGGTGAGAGGATGCTTAAATAGGAGTGCAAATTCAAGGTGTGTGCCAAGGAAAACATTCTGGGGATGTAAAAACAGACACTTCATGGTAAACAGCTAAGTGGTCAATGAAATTAAAATATCTAGGGCGGGATTCTCTGTTTTGCCGGCGCCCGGGGATTTCCCGACAGCGTGGGGCTGCCCCACAATGGGAAACCCCGCTGACCGGCCGGCATAACGGAGAATCCTGCCGGCAGGTCGAGGCAGAAATGTGGCGCGGTGGAGAATCCAGCCTCCAAACTTAAATCATGGACCATTAGCCTCTATGATTACCACAGTCCTGTTCTGGAGTCTGCTATCAGCAAACCGAGCTCTGATCCCACCAACTCTTCCTTTTCTTTAGCCTCACCCAAATAAGACTGAATACGTACAAGAGAGAAAAAGCAACTGATTAAGCAAATGGAATCCAATGCAATAAATTTCACTATGAGTTGGTGCTAATTCACCTAGTTTTTCCCTCCATTGTTTACAGCAGTGGCATATGTTGTAGTAGCTTCCCACAGTTCTGACACCTCACCAGTACCTTGCTTATTCTTAATCTATGAACGTAAAGGGTGCGTGTTGGCAGGCAATTGGGCTGTGGGGAGAAGAGGGTCATCATAGTGAAGTATTACCCTATCACCATAGATGTACTCTCCAGCATGGATCAATAGACAGCATTAGGGATGCATTGATTTTTTTTCTCTCCTGACACTGGGAATATCAAGATCAATTCTCGTGACCCTCATCTGACATTAGTAATTCAGTTCAGACAAGAATCAAACCTAGGACCTTGTTAGTCTATAAAGCGCAGACTGCATTCTAAAATACATTTATCCACTCTGTAATTGGGAGGGTTTAAGCTCAGTTATCTGGATAGCTAGTTCGTGATGCAGAGTGAGGTCAACAGCGCGTATTCAATTCCTGAACAGGCTGAGGTTATTCATGAAGTCTCCGCCTTCTCAACCTTGCCCCTCGCCTGAGGTGTGGTGATTCTCAGCTTAAGCCACAAGAGTCAGCTCCCCCCTCAAAGGGGAAAGCAGCCTATGATCATCTGGGATTATGGCGACTTTACTTGCTCACATGTAGGCAAGCTACATATGAAAACTAACATTGTGTTTTGGATGATGACTTTGCAAAGCAGTATGTCAATTAGAAATACATTGATAATACTAAAAGAATTATTTTTTGGCTGCATGTAGCCAAGTAAAAAATAGTTGAAATTCATTAACAGCTCCTTGGCTGCTACCCACTCTGTCCTGTGCATATTCAGGTACATCAATAAATTTCAATGGGAGGAAGGAGCAGTGCTCCGAAAGCTAGTGTTTGAAACAAACATGTTGGACTTTAACCTGATGTTGTAAGACTTCTAACAATAAATTTCTCAGCAAAGAAATCAAAAGAAAATGAGAGGCAAGCATTGCTGGCTATGTGTATCTTGCTTACAAGACTGGTTCACGCAGATTTATAATCCTGTCTTCTCTTTCATAGATTTCAAACCATTTCCTATTACTCGGTCCATTTGTTTTTATTTTAAATGCATGTGGATCTCAAATCTAATTCTAAAACCTGATGGCCGAGAAACTGAACTTGTTCATTGGCTGCTACGAGTGCCCTTAGAGCTACAAAATGACATCCAGGGTACACACCCTGTGGTAGTGTCACTGGGACTAGTAAACCAGAGACCCAGAGTAATGCTCTGGGGACCCAGATTGAAATCCAGCCACTGCAGATGGTGAAATTTGAATTAAGTAAAAATCTGAAATTAAAAGTCTAATGATGACCTCGTAACCATGGTCGAGCGTCATTAAAAAAAAAAACCATCTGGCTCACTAATGTCTTTTAGGGAAGAAAATCGGCCATCCTCACCTGGTCTGGCCTACATGTGACTCCAGACCCACAGCAATGTGGTTGACTCATAACTGCCCCCTCAAGGGTAACTAGGGGTGGGCAATAAATGTTGCCACAGCCTGCGATGCCCACGTCCCATGAACAAATAAAAAAAATTAGGCACATCATAGTGTCAATGCTGATTTGACAACATTAGTGCCATTTTGGAGCTCATGCTCTTACCAATGGTCTCTCTCAACCTCACACAGCTGAACAACACATGTTCAGCAGGAGCCAGGATCCCCCTACCACCAGTACTATTTGAACAGATCAACTACTTACAAGTTTAGTTGCTAGTTGATTTCTTTTGGCTGTTGCTATAATTCTATAGGTGTTTGGAGTTTTCTACAGAGTGGACGTGGCAGGTGCTGAAGACTTTTTGTTCACCTAAATGTCGTTGTGGTCTGTTGCATGTTGTATCACCTTGACATCATAAGGAAAGTCTCTTGCCACCAAATAATTGGTGAGCAGCTCAGAAAGCAGGAGCTTGAAGAGGAGGAGGAATGGAGAGGCAACTTAGACAGCCCCTTTCTGTCAGGGCTGCCCATAAGGAACAAATCCAAATGGGATACCAGTAACTGTGAACCCAATTTCCTACTCATTAGTAGTGCCACATCTAATCTTTCTTCTGCCACTGATCATCATTGTACCTGCTTGACACCAAGACAAAAATAAAAGCCAACAAAATAGACTTTCCAAATCATATTCACAAATGTAATTGAGCCATATATCTTATGAGAAGCATCTTAGCACGATTGTGCATTTCCTGTCTTCTGAATGCCTTTGCTTGTCCTGGTAATCCTATGTGGTGTTATCCCAGTATCTGCAACAGAGCTGGTGGAAGGCTGCTGAATTTCAAGTAGCTCTGAGCCTAGAAAGCCCGGCAAGAATGGACTGCACCACCTTGTCATGGAGGGCAACCATCTGGGCCTGCTGGTTGACAGGCACAGGTGGAGTGGCAGGACTAATGCTGTCTTCTTGAGATCAAGTTAACTTGTTGCTTGCATTACAATTAATGGGCATAGGTTAATCGCACTTGGCGGGGGCCATCCAATTTAGGGCCCAATGTGTTGTAAATTCAATTTACTGCTTGGTGTTTGATAATAAGTATAATGCTTTATACTGACACTTTTGGAATGTTTCTACTCTGATAATTTGATTGGCCATGGAAAGTAATGGTTACTCTGCTTACTCTTTGTTCCACACAAGTCTCTGAAATTACAAGTTTCACTCATCTCCGGTATTAATATGAACCAAGGCGCTCTTACTATTTACCACCTTCCAGCAATCCTTATTTAGCTATATATCACAATTAAGATGCAGATACTTTACAGACCCTCATCTTGCTGTGAACTTGGGAAATTATTTGATATCAGTTGGCAAATAGCGATAGTCACTGTTTGGGGAAATAGATCTTTTAAATGAAGCGAATCACTCAAAGAGAGTTTCCAGTTCATTTTTTCCACCTGAGCATGTAAAGCACAATAATATGAGACCACTGTTCTCCAGTGTAAAAGAAAGGTTTTGCACAACATCAAAGTGACAAGGGTGGAGAAATGTTACAGAGGTGGAAATTACTTACAGCTGCAAATAAGATTCAAAGTTTAAGTGCTCAATGGCAGGATCAGTCATACAATTTTATCCAATGCCTTTCCACCTCTTTTCTGTTTAAAACCTACATCCTTGAGCAAGCTTTGGTCACCCGTCCCAATATCTCCTGTGTAGTTTGTTGTCAAATTTTGTTTGATAACGCACCAATGAAATGCCTTTTACTCTGTTGAAGGTAAAATGTTATTATTAATCTAGCAGGAAATGTAGTGGTTATCTGGATGCCCAGTACCTTGTAGAATGTACTATACAATGAGCTCCAATATTTGGTATTGGTGAGAAGATTTGTTTAGACAGTGTGGGTTTTTTTCCCGATTATTTACCAATTTGCTCTATTTGCCAGGGAAGTGAAGAATTCCATTATGCTAATTAATTAAAAGCTCCACTGTGGAATCTGAGCGATGATAAACATGCTAAATTTAAAACCTTTGCCACGTACTATTCCTTTGGTTAAACAGCACCCATAGTTATGGCCCCTGTCACGCATTCATGGCTTGCCACCACCAATGCTCATATTGCTAGTTCCAAATCCTTCCAAATAAGGAAAAGAAAATTCTATATTCTTTGAGACTAAAAAAAATGTTCAATAAAAACCGAAGTATATACTGCTGAAGCATGAAGAAAGGTTCTGAATATTGACAATTATGCCTACATCATTTCTATACAACCTCAATCTTGCACGTGGATTTGCCATGACGATTAGTGATTGCCAAGTATCAAAGCTGTGCTGTTAACTTTTAAGTTCAATGGTTCATCTACAAGTCATTTCATACCTCATTCCAAACATCTGTGGTAAAAACTAGGTCTTCCATTTCAAACAGCTAAAACATAGTCATTAAATTGCCTCCTCAGACTACACTTAGATAGAATGACCTTCACAGTCAGCAGCAGGAAGCAACTCTGCTAAGAAGTAGGGATCAATAAAATACTGATGGTTTACACTACAAAGCAAAAATGCTTGTTTGATCAAGAACAAAAATAGAGGCAGCATATATTATACAGAATATGAAAATACCAGAGTTAAAAACAGCAATTACCTTAAGGTTCAGAAACATTCACATAGAATTTCATGGCACCCATTAAAATCTTTGATGGAAGTAATGCCTAGTAAGTCACTCATAGATATTTAAACTCTTTTCCTACCACAGATCACTAATGCAATGCAGATCTTCTAGAATTGTTACAAAATCTCTATTCTTACAGCAGTGCTTCAAATTGAAAGAGTATGGTGGATTATAGACATAGCGACTGAATTCAGAATGGTTCATGAATTATAAAGCCATAACAACTCTTGCGGTTCAATTGACTTTAGAAATTACTTGGGTTTCACTCTCATGCTAAGAGTGTGTTTGAAACCCACAACTTTGCTGCAGGCTTTTTAATGCATTTTACTTGAGCTGTTATTCATAATTAATACCTTTACACTGTCAGCTGGAAGTCACAACAGACTTAATGTGCCTAATGTGGCTAGCATTGCAAATTCAAAACATTTTCTGCTCCAGATTTATCACAGCATAATACAGCTTCATTAATGGTTCAGTTTTATCAGAACCAAGCTGGAGATCACTGGACATGTTCAGATTAGTTGCTGCAAATGCCTATTGTACGCAATTTCACTTTTTCATAAAAGATCTCTTATTGTATTAAAATATACAGGAATGTATGATAAACATAGGAAAGCCACACAATTTAAATTTTTTGCCTGTAACATGGGAGACATCAACATAGCATGCATAAGGCATGTAAACCCACATGATGCATGTTTTCACAGACACTAGAGCTTGGGTAAAAAAGGCAGCTATTAAAATACCACACTGTAACCATGGTTATAACTTAACAGCAACATTTTCACTTATTATAAACTATAGTCTCTCATGATAGAAGCATCAATATGGATGCGTTCACCAGTTATGTATGATTCCAATCTTGGTTGGGATTCTCGGGTCCGCAAGCTGCATGTTTCTGGGCTGCACACCATTCTATCTTCCTGCCGATTGTCAATGAGATTTCCCATTGTAACCACCCCACTCTGCCGGGAAACCCACTGGCAGGGGTGCGTGCTGGTGGGCAAATTGAATTGTAACGACCGGAGAATTCCAGCTCTTTTAGCCATGGAACTAGCTGGCTTCTTAAGCCTCCAATACAGCAGATAAGAATAAATGCTTATTATGATCCCAAAGTGTGGTGACCGCCATATTGGTAAAGGCTAAAAAAATTGGTGCACTTCACAGAGCTAACCAGTCATTAGGCCCTTTGGATATACAAATAGGGGGTCCAAAACTTGCTTATGGCCCCATCACAAGGCTGGCTTGCCCCAAGCTAGCTGGTACTGGCTGTACTCAGGAAAACCAAGTCTACGAGAGGCCTCACAGGTGGTCCTTAAAGGGACCTCGAAAACCATCACCAACAAAGTAAACTTTTAAAATATGCTTACCTGAAACTGGAGAAAGTAGGAGGAGTGCTTTTCTCATTCCCACATTCAAAGACTGCAGGATACTTTTGGCACTGCTGCCCACCTACAATTAATACTGCTAACTACCCTGTCCCCAATTGCCCCTGCTAGCTCTTCTGTCCACTGTTACCTCCCAGCCTTTTGGACCACCTTTCTTCCTTGCCCAGTCACTCCTTCTTGGCAACCCATGATAATAGCTTCATTAGAACCAGAGAAAGGACTACAATGATGATTCATTAGAATACTAACAAGAATGAGAGAGATATGAAGAAAGATTTAAGGGGGCTTTTGAAGAGATGTTCAAAGTTCAGGATTTTGAGAGTGCAAATAGTGAAAAACTATTTATTACTGCTGGCATGGTTAGTAACTGGGAAGTAACTACTTTTTAAATTACAGTGTTAATTATGTCCAAACTATTTGCATTGCATTTACTTTGAGACTATTTACATTATATTGGCTTTGCCACCTCCTCTCCCTGCCCAAAGTTCCACGGTTGGAGATTAAGGGCGAGATTCTCTGTTTCTGTGGCTAAGAGCTGATCCCGGCATGGGACCCGCGGTGTTTAACGACCGGCAAATCGGCACGAAACCCTCACCGATTCCGGTACCGGTGAGGGGCTAGCACCGGCGTCGTGTGAAACGGCCGCCGATTGCACCGAAAATGGGCAAGTTCGCGCATGCGGATGGCTGATGACCAGCACCAGTCGCGCCGTACATGGTGCCGGCTGTGCACAAAACCTAACCTGCCAACTGTGACCCCACAGCCCATCCCCCACCAGTCCCCCCAGCCCTAGCAGACACCCCCCTGGCCAGCGGCATGGATCCCGGCTGCGTATGGCAGCACTGGACACAGTCTGCAACCGGCACGCCGGCTGAGCCCACACGTGTCCCATGCCATCGGGAACTCTGCCCATCGGGGGTGGACGGGCGGATGAAGCGTCAACGGCCTTGCGACTGCACGCGTCACAATGTGCCGGTTTGGAGGGGCCGGAGAATCGCAATCCGGCGTCAGCCCCAATTCCGCGTACCACTCCCAAGCCTAGATTTCCCAGCACTGGTATAGAAGATGGTCTGCAGTGTCCTGATCATCAACTCGGCTGTAATGGCGTGGAGTCGATCTACGTCCAGCCTTCTAGAGTAGGAATCTGCAGCAAGAAGGTATCCTTGATGATCAAAGCTCCAATTTCTGCCAAGTTCGCTGTGGAAAGCGGGATGGCACCAGGGGTTCGGTGGGTATCTGGTTGTTAATTTGGTATGTGTGGGAGGACAGGATAAAATCTTGAACAGCCTATGATGCCTGACCATCACACAGATTGCAGTGTGCGTGCTCTGCACTTTGTAATCCTCAGGTAGCCTACATGGAGGGTCTTTGCTTAGGCATGACCAAGCGATGATCAAAAACTGAGATATCATCCACTGTGATTAAATATCTGCATTGCTCATGGTATTTACGGATCAGCTAGTCTACAGGGCTATATTTAGACCAAACATGCAGGCAGAAATCTCATACTTGATAACATTCCACGCCCTCTTTTTGTGTTCGGAGAACATCTTGGAGTTTTGTGGTGGAGGTGGGCAATAAATTCATCACAGTTGAAGAGATTTCTTCCACTTCTGAGACAAGTGCGAAATCCAAGGCAATACTTGGTCTACTGTAGCTCTGGAGAGACCATCAGACGTGGATTGCAACTTTCCTGAAATGTAGACAGCCGTATATGATAACATATCAAGCGAAGGCAAAACTGATTTCATAGGGGCATTTTAATACTCTCCGTGGAATTCAAGAGAGTAATGAGGGGTTTGTGGGTTGTCTCGACATGGAAGGGAAAGCCCATCAGGTAATCCAAGAACCTCTGGACGGTCCATGTGACAGCCAGTGTTTTTTTCTTGATGGTGGCATGGCATCGCTCTGTTTTTGTTACAACTCTGGGTGCTAAGTATACTGGTTTCCTGTCACCATTCTTCTGGAATTGGATAAGAACATCACCAAGGCCACGGTAGGAAGTGTCAGTAGCCACTACAATGTGCAATGTTGAATCGTAACGTGCTAGCACATCAAGAGACTAGCCTATCTTTAATACATTGAAAGGTATTACATTGTTCATGCCCCAGAACCATTGCTGGTTTTCCCAAGGTTCTGTGATGATGGCGAAGTTTGGGATAAACTTTCCCACCTGGTTTATCTTCCCCAGGAACCACTGGGCGCCTGTGATACACTTCAGTTGGAGTGCACCATTATCCCCTGTCTTTCAACGATATGGCCTAGAAATTTAATGGTGGTCTGAGCAAATTCACACTTGTCGTTCAATGCGGGATCTGCTTCCTGGGGGGCCTTAAAAACATCTTGACCTATATAATCAAGCTTTTCTCTTCTGAAGCTGTGAATAAGGACATCATCCATGTGGCAAGTAACTCCTTGTTCGACTTCTAGGATCATGGACATGGTATGTTGAAACATCTCAACGGCTGATGTAATGAAGGCAGTTAAAAACAAAACCAGCCAAATGGCGTGATAAAGGTTGTCAGCAGCCTGGACTACTGTCTGAGCATATTTGCCAAAGCCCACTATTAATGTAGAGTTTGGTGAAGAGCTTGCTTCACCAGGCTGTCACCCACGGACGCCATTGGGTGGATTTCCCCCAGACTGTCTTGTTGGAATTGCTTGAGGTCCACATATAGGCCGAGTTGACCATTTGGTTTGGGAACTGTCATTAGTCTGGATCACCACTGGGCTGGTGATGTGGCCGGTGAAATGACTTCTCTTCTGTGCAGCATACCGTCAAGTTGGTCCCTGAGATTTGGTAGTAGATGATGTGGTATCCTCGAAGGTGTGAACAGACACACTGGCACGCCATCTGGGAGTAGTGAGATGTTGTATTTGTTTCTTCTAGCTTACCCAGACCCTGAAAGGTTCTTTGAATTCCCAGCGGATTTCAGTCCTGTTGTATGGTGGAAGGATCTCATCTACATTTTGTAGGATACCCAGTAGTATACATACATTCCTGCTCAGCAAAGAGATGCTTTGATTATGCAGAATGTAGAGGGACTCTGTGATCTGTAGACCCCTTGTGGCATAGGGTGCCTGAGAAATTATCCTTGACCTGCAAATTAGTTCCCCTGGACCTTGGAGTTTAATATTTGATGGCTGGACAGGAATTGTATTGAACAATGCTAAATGATCACCCAGTATGAATACCCTAGCATCCATGCTGAGTTGAAAGTGGGCTTTAAATCCTTGTCACAGACTTGTACTTCTCTCAAGAAGTCGGTGATGGAAGCTGTCTGTGGTCTATATTCTAGGTGAACTGCAGTTATTCTGTTGTTTCTCCACTTATTAGGAACATAAGAACAGGAATAGGCCATTCAGCCCATCAAGCCTGTTCCGCCATTCAATAAGATCATGCCTGATCGGATACTTCAATGCCTTTTACACACACTATCCCCATAACCCTTTATACTACTGAGAATCAGAAATCTTTCAATCTCCACTTGATATACTTGATGACTGGGCTTCCACAGCCATCTGAGATAGAGAATTCCAAAGAATCACAACTCTCTGTCTAAAACAGTTTCTCCTCATCTCAGTCTTAAGTGGTTTCCCCCTGATTTTGAAACTGTGCCCACTGGTTCTAGAAACTGTGTCCCCAACCATGGAAAACATCCTACTTGCACCTACCATTTCTGTAGGTTTCAATGAGATTGCCTCTCATCTTCAAACCTCCAGAGAGTACATGCCCAGTTTGTCCAATCTCTCTTCATAAAACGTTCCAGCCATTCCCGGAATAAGTCTGATGAACCTTTGTTGCACAATGGCAATACTATCCTTTTTGAGATAATGGAACCAAAATTGCACACAGTACTCCAGGTGCAGTCTAACCGAGCTTCTATACAATTGAAGCAAGACTTCACTCCTCCTGTACTCAAATGCTCTTGCGACAAAGATCAACATTCCATTAGCCATCTTAATAGCTTTCTGCACTTGCGTGTTAGTCTTCAATGACTTTTGGACAAGGCCAAGATCCCTTTATATATCTACACTTTCTAATTTCTTACCAGTTAGGAAATCCTCTGGTTTTAAATGAACAGAGTTGCTGGAAATGCCCTATTCCCCACATCGAAGCAGTCTATATCCTCTGATGGTGGGCAGTCTTATCATCTGTATTGTCTCTTTGTGCTTTAGCATAAACACTTCAAGGTAGTGTGGTATAATTTCCCATTTCTCACACTCAGAATTCTCTGCCATTTTTCACTGCAGGGGACAGCGTTCACAACTCCAGACAAGGGCAGAGAACCGGGATTTACCTGCAGTCATACATCCTGACCGCGATGGAGATCAGCAAAGTCGCATTAGTGCTGGCCATTGACAATGAAGAGGTGGGGTTGGCCCAGAGACCTGGGGCGGGATTCCCTCAGCCCAGGCCGGGCCAGAGAATCACCAGGCTGGGCGCGAACCGTGCAACGCCGATCCGCTGCTTCTCCGGAGGGCGGTGAATAGGCACCATTGACGCCGGCGCAGTGCCGGTCAGGGGCCGCTCTACGCGCCCCCGACGATTCTCCGCTCTGTCGTAAAAAAAATCCGAATCCCGCCGGCGCCACCCACGTGTGGTCTTAACCAGCGGGACCTCGCCGTGCATCCATCTGGGGGCAGCCTGGTGGTGGGGGTATCCGACCCCGGGGGGGGGGGGGGGGGGGGGGGGGGGGCCTCCGCTGTGACCTGGCCTGCGATCAGGGCCTACCGGGCTGGGGACCTCTTTTGCTCCGCGCCGGCCCCTGTAGCCCTACGCCATATTGCCTCGGGACCGGCGTGGAGAAGGGAGCCACCACGCATGCACGCAATCGCGCTGGTCGCAATGTGCATGCGCGCATTGGCGGAAGCCGCACTGCGCATGCGCAGGCCCACGGTGCCCATTTGATGCCGGTATCGGCAGCTGGAGTGGCATGGGTCGCTCCAGTGCTGTGCTGGCCCCCTGTAGGGGTCAGAATTGCTGCTCCTGAGGGCATGTTGACGTCATCGTGAAACACGACAGCATTTACAATGGCGTCAACACTTAGCCTCAGGATCAGAGAATCCCGCCCCAGGTATCAACATTAAATGAAGCACGTCACTTGGCACTTGACTGTCACGGGGTCACAACGTTATCTGCCTTTGACATCAAGGCATTGACTAAATATGACTCTGAAGAAGTCAAATGGCTTCCAAATGTTGTTCCTGTCCTGTGAATCAGGGAAAGCCTGCTCTCAACACAAGTGCTGAGAATACAAGCATATGTCATTGGCACGGATGAAGCTCATTCTGTAACAACACTGTGGATGTAGCTACAACATATGGTCTGGTTCAAGGAGATAGCTTACCACCATATTATCAAGGGAAATTAGGGAGGGGCAATAAATGCTGGCCTTGCTTGAAACACCAAGGTTCCATGAACGAATAAAAGATATGAACCGCCATGAGAACATTGTATCTTCTGAGGCATTGTTGCTCAGTCATATGTAAGAAGTTGATCTATCTATACACCCTGTTTGGAGGGTATCACTTCTTACGAGCTGCAGGCATGTATCCTTCTCCTCTGCCTTAGAATGCAACTGGCAGTGAGAAGGCAATTGCTGCTCTTGTTCCTGCTGGTGTTTGTGTTGCTGGTCCTCCTGTTTTCAGAGACCTATATAATGGCTGCATACGGTGTCACCATTCTGCAGTGAAGGCTGAGCGCTGTGAAGTTTACAGCAAAGTAAATATAGTCCAAGATAAGTCAAATGACTTCCAAAAAGGAGTTCCTGGTCTGCACATCGGCAAAAACATGCTCTCAAGACACGTGCTGAGAATTCAAGCATTTCCCACACAGCTGCAGCTTCTGTTTCTCTATTTAAATGTTTTCTAGCATGTCAGTTTTACATAATGGTTTAGTGCCACTGCGTATCTGGCCTGTCCCAATCTCTAATGACTTTGAATGACTGCTGGCTTAGAGAAAACCACCAACAGATTTATTTTAAAAATTCTTTGAAGCTATACCATGCCAAAGAAAAAAATAGTACATCTCCAAAATGCAAATACAACTGCATATCAGTCATTTACTTTTAAAAGATTCAAAAGATGTTCATTTTTCAATTGAATGGCTTTGTGCCCTACCAGGAAGCAATTTAATCTGATCCTGCTGAAAAGTCCAATTGACACCAATTTTTGTTTTTATAAATTTAAAGTACCCAATTCTTTTTTTTCCAATTAAGGGGCAATTTAGCATTGCCAATTCACCTACCCTGCATATATTTGCGTTGTGGGGATGAGACTCACACAGACACGGGGACAATGTGCGAGCTCCACATGGACTGTGACCCGGGTCCTCAGCGCTGTAAGGCAGCAGTGCTAACCACTACACCAACAAACCGCCCACAAATTGTCACCAATTAACAGTGTTTTGAATACTGCAAACTAGGCAAGTAAAAGCAAAATTACAATTTACATACACATCTGCCTTATATTTATATCAAACAATTGTTTATTGGTGGGTCTGCTTTGCATTAAAAAGTACTATTAGTTTTAAAAGCACTTTAATTGAACTCTTTCTGTACTGATCAGTAAAACAGGTACAAAAACAAGAACTTTCACTTTATAGAGTGCCTTTACCATTGTGAAACTTCCCATGGTCTTTCACAGAAGCCATAAGAAAACAAGTCCTGAGCAAAAATGAAGCATTTTTAACCATCTAGTTTTGGCATTTTACCAACCAATTCTTGGATTGTACGATGCAACTTCAAAGAATGGTTTAATTCTTATTTAGTGAAATAAAAATCAGACGACTAATTCTGAAAACCACCTCAGGCCTCAAAATGTGACAACAAAAAGTGTGCTTGCCTTTGCATGTTACCAAACAATCATGGAAACGGTTTACTAAAGAAATTTATTTATACCTTTTGTTTGTGGTAGAGATTAATAGTCAGGTTTTATTAACTCACCAGTATTGGGAAATTCTAGAGATATACAACATTGGCTAACAAATCCACTGGCAACAGGAAGTTAATCCACAACACAACAGTTGCATATTAACAAGCTAATGACTTTCCCCATTTAGCAATGTTTAATCCAGTTGACTACAAGACCTACATCATCAACTTCATTCAAACAAAACAGATAACACAGCAGCAATTAACATAATGAGACAGGAACACAATATTGACTTGTTTATTTTTGTGTTATTTTGTTCGCAAGAGTGGCTTAAACCATCATTATAATGAGCAAGATAGAATTGAATCATAAAATCATCGATCTGTTTTAGAGCAGTAATGGTGGTCAATATTATATGTACTGACACAGAGGTAAAACTTGCCCAATTTGCAGCATTTCACCCTAATATGACTTTAATACAGTACAAAGATGCATAATAAAAAGCTAGGCTGAGCTTTGGTTTAGGTTATGATTAATGAGGTGCAGAACCATTTCCATCAATCAACATGAACTTGTCTATAAATGCTGCCCAAGCTGGTGAGCTGAGAACAGGAAGTTGATTCATGAAGGGAGGTTCAGAATGTATTTACAGAGAGGAAACAGGTGGAGGTTGGGTTGAGAAATAAAATGAATTTTTGAACAGGTTCAAAATGAATTCATGGTAATATTCATGGCACTCTGCAGCAATGGCATATGTTCCATTCCAACAAAATCAGCTTGGTTTCAACATAAAAATGCTTCCAAAAAAATTGGAATTACAAGTGAACTTTTTTTCAGTTAACTTCTTAAGTCTGAAGATGAAATCTGAAAACAAGCATCATGACTTTTAAAATATCAACAGTCACTTTTGCTACCAAAGTCTGTTTATACAAGGACTGTATGAAAAATGCTCATTACATTTCTGAGTTTCGAAAACTGTTGTGTCCTTTAGCAACATGCAGAATCAGCTTTCTTCACAGGTAGAACAATGATGAATATTTTGCCTTCAGAGTTTGTAATTTTAGAGGGAAAATATTATGAATTTCAAACATCTATTAAATTCAACCATTTGTTGAAGACCGAAGTCCGATTCTCCATAGACTTTATTACAAGCAGCTATTTGTGGTAAATGGAATTACAATCTGCCGCAAAAACACATTTACAAGAATTTTCAGCTATATTACAGTCTGTGGTACATGATACCCAGAAGAAAAAGGAAGTTACGAGTTTCAGCTATAGACTTTGTGGAAGTTCAGTGATGTATTGTCACTGGGAATATGTTTTTTAATCAGTTGTTGTTATTGAAAAGGAACCATCTTCCTGATGGACACACTCCCTCTTCCCCCTTTAATTGTCAGCTTTGCCCAGTCGTAGCATTATTGCGTCAGTTAGAGGTCATGGGTTTATGGATGTTCACATATCACCAAGGCTGATAACTTCAACATAGTACAGATGGTGGTGCTATATTGCTGGAGGTGCCAACTCTTGATGATATTAAACAGGCCTGGTTTGCCTGTATGGATGAACATAAAAGATGCCAATGCATTGGATCATAACTTGCTCAGAGTGGCGATCAGTGTCGAATTGCCAATTTGTACCTACTTGCCGACACTAAATTTCTTCAGTTGTTGTCTCGCTCAAACCTCTGCTGGATGAGATCCTGGAAGTGCAGCGGGTCCCTGGGTACAGTGTTGAGTCCAAAGGAATTACAGTAAAAGAGGACAGATCCCTTTTTAATAGCACTAGCTTCTGTAAAGCAAGTAAGTTTAAAGTCCCCATTGAAAATTGCAGGCCAGGGGAAAGGTAAGTGTCTAAGGTAGTGGGTGGTGTTTGTAGGTGGGGGTTCCAGCCGGGTCAGGTTGGAGGGATTCAAGCCAGGCTGGTTAGGGAGTGGGGGGTCAGGTTGACTCGGCTTGTCAGGTCAGGTGGAGGGTGGGAGGGAAGAAAAGACGGATCATCAGGTCGGGCGGAGAATCATCCCTTACAGGTGGGAGTTCGGGGTGGGGAATACCATGGGGGCGGGTGCTTAGGGGTAGATGTGGGGTGTCCCCAGTGGGATCAGGAATCTGGAGAGAGTCCCTTGTAAGGAGTGCTCTGCCTATTTAAAATAGTTACACTGAGGTTTTATTTCTTCTAACCTTTTCAGAGTAGCTATTAGTGTAACCCTGACAGAATCATCTGAAGTTAGCAATGGTTCCAGTGGTGACATGCCTGCAGATAATATTCCATGTATGCCGCAGTGTGACCTCCCACCAGCAGGTGGCCAAGTATGCAGCAATGTGACCTCCCACCAGCAGGCGGCGTCAAATATAAGTCAGCGCAGATCAGGTGATCCTCAGAGGGTTGTAAGACGTACATGAGGACAGTCATGCATAGGGGTAGTTCCAGGGGAGTCTAAAGAGACTCTACGATAACTTGCTCTGTATCTGATTGTTACCGTACCACGTGTGCATTAAAAAAAATCCTGGTTTGGACAAGTCACCAGTAGTTCTGTAGATTCCTTGCTAGACAACAAACACCAAACACAACAGTTCCCAGCCCACCGCAATTGTCCAGGGGAAGTTAGAGCTTCTGGACAACCAGGGAGCAGGCTATTTTAGATTTAGTATTATGTGACAAAGAAGGTTTGATAAATAGTCTTGTCATAGATCATAGAATTTCATAGATCATAGAATTTACAGTGCAGAAGGAGGCCATTCGGCCCATCGAGTCTGCACCGGCTCTTGGAAAGAGCACCCTACCCAAGCCCACACCAACCAATCCCCATATCCCCACTCAACCACCACTAAGGGCAATTTTGGACACTAAGGGCAATTTAGCAAGGCCAATCCACCTAACCTGCATATCTTTGGACTGTGGGAGGAAACCGGAGCACCCGGAGGAAACCCACGCACACACGGGGAGAACGTGCAGACTCCGCACAGACAGTGAACCAAGCCAGGAATCGAACCTGGGACCCTGGAGCTATGAAGCAATTGTGCTAACCATTATGCTACCATGCTGCCCTGAATTGTCGTTAAGGATCCTCTTGGAAGGAGTGATCAAAGCCATGCTAGAATTTCAAATTCAGATTGAGCGAGAGAAGACAAAGTGCCATACTAAAGTTTTAGTATTGGGCAGAGGTAATTATACAGGCCTGAGGAAAGAGGTGACCCAAGTAGACTGGGGACAGATACTTGAGGGTAGGACAGTTGAGTACAATGGTGGATGTTCAGGGAAAAATTAAATACCACTTCAAGTACATTCCTGAGAGGAAACGGTAATAAAGGCCGGAAAATGTTCCATACCTAAACAAGGAAGTCATAAAGGCAAAAACTAGGGCCTGCCATACTGCAAATGCTAGTGGTAAACTGGAGGATTGGGAGAACTTTAAGGTTCAGCAAAAGGCTACTAAAAATGAAATCAAAAGCGCCAAGATGAACTATGAAAGGAAACTAGCAGAAAACATAAACCAAAAGCTTCTATAGAAAGAAGAGAATAGCTAAAATAAATGTTGTCCTTTAGAGGACGATACAGGTGAGGTAATAATGGGGAACACAGAGATGGCAGAGGCACTGAACCAATATTTTGCCTCTGTCTTCGCGGCAGAAGATAATAAAAACATTCCAAAAACTACAGTTAATGCAATAACCATCATTAGGGAGACGGTAGTGAATAAACTGATGGCGTTAAGGGCAGATAAATCTCCGGGACCTGATGGCCTGTACCCTAGGGTATGAAGCGGAGGTAGTGGGTGCATTGGTTATGATATTTCCGAATTCCCTGAATTCTGGTAGGGTCCCGGTGGATTGGATGCCCCTATTCAAAAAGGGAGAGGGACAAAAGCCGGTAATTATAGGTGGGGAGGTGGATTTGGGACCAGGAAGAGATCAGCCATGATCTGATAGAATGGCGGAGCAGGTTCGAAGGGCTGAATTGCCTACTTCTGCTCCAAATTCCAATGTTCTTATGTTCCCGTAACAATTACCATGTACTGCAGCCTCACAGCGCCAGGGGCCCGGGTTCAATTCCGGCCTTGGGTGACTGAGTGGAGTTTGCACATTCTCCAAGTATCTCCGCGGGTTTCCTCCGGGTGCTCCGGTTTCCTTCCACAGTCCAAAGAAGTGCAGATTAGGTGGATTGGCCAAGCCAAATTACCCCTCAGTGTCCAAAGGTGTGCAGATCTGATCGAGTGGTGGGGTTATGGGGATAGGGCTGGAGAGTGGACCTAGGTAGGGTGCTCTTTCAGAGGGTGGGTACAGACTTGATGAGCCAAATGGCCTCCTTCTGCAATGTAGGAATTCAAAACCCTTACCTGGAACTTCCAAGAGGGATTCCCCAGCACATCTTTGAAGTAACCCCCAAATTGGCCCTGGGGAGCCAGCAAGTTTTGGCCATAATTTCAAGAGCAGCAGGGGATCTCTCATTTACGTGTCAACCAACACCCCCATAAACAGATTAACTGATTCTTTGTCCCATAGCTATTGGGAAACCTTGCAATTTGGCCAATGGGGTTTTTATAGGAAAACAGTGACCAGGCCTCAAAAACAATTCCGTGGTTGAATAGTAGTTTGGAACATCTTGGGAGATGCAAGATTATAAGAAATAGGAGTAGGCCAATCGGCTTCTCGCACTTGCACCGCCATTCAATAACATAGTGGCTGATCCGATTGTAGCCTTAACTCCATTTTCCCATCTTCCATGTCAATCAAAAATCTAACTAAGTCTTGAATACCTTCAATGGTCCAGCCTCCTCTGCTCTCTGAGGAAGAATTCCAATCACCAACGACCTTCTGAGAGAAATAAATCCTACTCATCCCCATCTTAAATGGGAGACATTATCCTTAAACTGTGTCCCCCCTTTCTCGGTTCCCCAGAATGGGAATACATAATGTTATCATTTGCCTTCTCAAGCCATTTCAGAATCTTATAAGACTACATCTCATTCTTCTAAACTCCAGTTTGGATAAATTTGAACACATGCCGTCTTGTTCCAGAGAATATTTAAGACATCCCAAATAGGAGGGGAAATATTATCCACTCTCTCAGACTGAACTTAAAATGAGAATTCAAGAATGAATCAGGCAACCCAACACCTGTCCAAACCTTACCTGCCACAATAACAAATGCAATGGTTTACTGGGTATTCAATTCTAGTCCTAAAAGGTCAAATGACCATATTTCTCCTCCTAGTTTTGCCCATTGCATTACCAGAGTATCTGGCTTGAATGGGAGAAATTCTATTAAAAGTCCTGTGTATAACATGTACTTCCTTCTCATCATGCTTTTAAGAATTCCAGGACATAATAATTTGGGGCATCTTCTGACTTATAAGTAGCAACACCACAAGATTTTTTAAAGTACACTGATCCCAATGATGAAGTAAATCCAGGATAGTGAATATTGTGGAAAGAGATGCATTTCTTTCCCCACAAAACAGTATTTTCCGCTTGTGTAAGAAGCCATTGTTTTGCGATCATTAGGGCGCATCTGTGGTCATGTGATGAAAAGAAACAATGCAACAAAATTATGGCAATAGTAGTAACAACACAAAATACAGAGCTCAATAAGGAAACAGGAAAACCATAAACATTAACTTAAAATGCAGTATAATATGAGTTGCAATATCGCCTTGTGGTTATGATCACTCCATGAATTCAAAATGTCACCGATCTAGATGACAGGGCACTGCTAAATTCCAGCACCAGCCTAAACTACTTCTCTGTAAACCATGTCTGCAAAATATAATACTGTGATTTTGCCCATAAAATCAGTTCATAAAATTATATTGCACATAGTTCATGATCCATCGCTGCAATAAAGCCACGAAGACTAATATATATTGAACTGCAAGACTGCAGGTCTGATGATGCAGTGAGAATGAAGCATGTATACTTCAATATGTCAATAGATAAATTATAGTTAAAATTATAACCTTCCTGACATCCATTTTTTATTTTATATTCCTGCCAAGTAATTTATCTTCTGCTTTCCTTACCATTAGAAGCTAAGTAAAGACAACATGAATGGAGTGGGTGAAAATGTAATACAAGGTGGAAGCCACTTGGTCCATCATACCTCATTATTTTCTAGGAGCATTTCCCTGACCTCTCTCTTAAATAGACTTTCATCAGTTTTAGTTCTACTGTTTACATTTGCCTCAGAGTAGTGTTCTGGGCTTACCTTATGTATGTCATTTAAGATCTAGAAACCTCTTAAATTGCCTCTTACATACTTTCTTTCGTGGATAAATAGCCTTACAGCCTTATTTAAACTTTTTTTTTTAAAATAATATTTTATTGAAAATTTTTGGTCAACCAACACAGTACATTGTGCATCCTTTACACAACATTATAACAATACAGATAATAATGACCTTTTTTATTTAAACAAGAACAAAAGAAAACAACAACAAATAAATAAATATTAAATAACAAAAATAAAAAACTAGCCCTAATTGGCAACTGCCTTGTCTCAGGCCACCCCCCCCCCCCCCCCCCCCCCCCAAGTCCTGGGCTGCTGCTGCTGCCTTCTTTTTCCCCCCATCTATCTTTCCGCAAGATATTCGACGAACGGTTGCCACCGCCTGGTAAACCCTTGAGCCGACCCCCTTAGGACGAACCTAATCCGCTCTAACTTTATGAACCCCGCCATATCATTTATCCAGGTCTCCACCCCCGGGGGCTTGGCTTCTTTCCACATTAGCAATATCCTGCGCCGGGCTACTAGGGACGCAAAGGCCAAAACATCGGCCTCTCTCGCCTCCTGCACTCCCGGCTCTTGTGCAACCCCAAATATAGCCAATCCCCAGCTTGGTTCGACCCGGACTCCTACTACTTTTGAAAGCACCTTTGTCACCCCCATCCAAAACCCCTGTAGTGCCGGGCATGACCGAAACATATGGGTATGATTCGCTGGGCTTCTCGAGCACCTCGCACACCTATCCTCCACCCCAAAAAATTTACTGAGCCGTGTTCCAGTCATATGTGCCCTGTGTAATACCTTAAACTGAATCAGGCTTAGCCTGGCGCACGAGGACGACGAGTTTACCCTGTTTAGGGCATCTGCCCACAGCCCCTCCTCGATCTCCTCCCCTAGCTCTTCTTCCCATTTCCCTTTTAGTTCGTCCACCATAGTCTCCCCTTCATCCCTCATTTCCCTATATATATCCGACACCTTACCGTCCCCCACCCATTTCTTCGAGATGACTCTGTCCTGCACCTCTTGTGTCGGGAGCTGCGGGAATTCCCTCACCTGTTGCCTCGCAAAAGCCCTCAATTGCATGTACCTGAATGCATTCCCTTGGGGCAACCCATATTTCTCAGTCAGCGCTCCCAGACTCGCGAACTTCCCATCCACAAATAGATCTTTCAATTGCGTTATACCTGCTCTTTGCCACATTCCATATCCCCCATCCATTCCCCCCGGGGCAAACCTATGGTTGTTTCTTATCGGGGACCCCCCCAATGCTCCGGTCTTTCCCCTATGTCGTCTCCACTGTCCCCAAATCTTCAGTGTAGCTACCACCACCGGACTCGTGGTATAGTTCCTTGGTGAGAACGGCAATGGGGCTGTCACCATAGCCTGCAGGCTGGTCCCCCTACAGGACGCCCTCTCTAATCTCTTCCACGCCGCTCCTTCCTCCTCTCCCATCCACTTACTCACCATTGAAATATTAGCGGCCCAATAATACTCACTTAGGCTCGGTAGTGCCAGCCCCCCCCTATCCCTACTACGCTGTAAGAATCCCTTCCTCACTCTCGGAGTCTTCCCGGCCCAAACAAAACCCATGATACTCTTTTCTATCCTTTTGAAAAAAGCCTTCGTGATCACCACCGGGAGGCACTGAAACACAAAGAGGAATCTCGGGAGGACCACCATCTTAACCGCCTGCACCCTCCCTGCCATTGACAATGCTACCATATCCCATCTCTTGAAATCTTCCTCCATCTGTTCCACCAACCGCGTCAAATTTAGCCTGTGCAATGTGCCCCAATTCTTAGCTATCTGGATCCCCAGGTAACGAAAGTCTCTTGTTACCTTCCTCAACGGTAGGTCTTCTATTTCTCTACTCTGCTCCCCTGGATGCACCACAAACAGCTCACTCTTCCCCATGTTCAATTTATACCCTGAAAAATCCCCAAACTCCCCAAGTATCCGCATTATTTCTGGCATCCCCTCCGCTGGATCCGCCACATATAGTAGGAGATCATCCGCATATAAAGATACCCGGTGTTCTTCTCCTCCCCTAAGTATTCCCCTCCATCTCTTGGAACCTCTCAGCGCTATCGCCAGGGGCTCAATCGCCAGTGCAAACAGTAATGGGGACAGAGGACATCCCTGCCTTGTCCCTCTATGGAGCCGAAAATATGCCGATCCCCGTCCATTCGTGACCACACTCGCCACTGGGGCCCTATACAACAGCTGCACCCATCTAACATACCCCTCTCCAAACCCAAATCTCCTCAACACCTCCCACAGATAATCCCACTCCACTCTATCAAATGCTTTCTCGGCATCCATCGCCACTACTATCTCCGTTTCACCCTCTGGTGGGGCCATCATCATTACCCCTAACAGCCTCCGTATATTCGTGTTCAGCTGTCTCCCCTTCACAAACCCAGTTTGGTCCTCATGAACCACCCCCGGGACACATTCCTCTATTCTCATTGCCATTACCTTGGCCAGGACCTTGGCATCCACATTGAGGAGGGAAATTGGTCTGTAGGACCCGCATTGTAGCGGATCCTTTTCCTTCTTTAAGAGAAGCGATATCGTTGCTTCTGACATAGTCGGGGGCAGTTGTCCCCTTTCCTTTGCCTCGTTAAAGGTCCTCGTCAGTAGCGGGGCGAGCAAGTCCAAATATTTTCTGTAAAATTCAACTGGGAATCCGTCCGGTCCCGGGGCCTTTCCCGTCTGCATGTTCCTGACTCCTTTCACCACTTCTTCTACCGTGATCTGTGCTCCCAGTCCCACCCTTTCCTGCTCTTCCACCTTGGGAATTTCCAGCCGATCCAAAAAATCCATCATTCTCTCCCTCCCATCCGGGGGTTGAGCTTCATACAATTTTTTATAAAATGTCTTGAACACTTCGTTCACTCTCTCCGCTCCCCGCTCCGTCTCTCCTTCCTCGTCCCTCACCCCCCCTATTTCCCTCGCTGCTCCCCTTTTCCTCAATTGGTGTGCCAGCAATCTGCTCGCCTTCTCTCCATATTCATACTGTACACCCTGCGCCTTCCTCCATTGTGCCTCTGCAGTGCCTGTAGTCAGCAAGTCAAATTCCACATGCAGCCTTTGCCTTTCCCTGTACAGTCCCTCCTCCGGTGCTTCCGCATATTGTCTATCCACCCTCAAAAGTTCTTGCAGCAACCGCTCCCGTTCCTTACTCTCCTGCTTCCCTTTATGTGTCCTTATTGATATCAGCTCCCCCCTAACCACCGCCTTCAACGCCTCCCAGACCACTCCCACCTGAACCTCCCCATTGTCATTGAGTTCCAAGTACTTTTCAATGCATCCCCTCACCCTTAGGCACACCCCCTCATCCGCCATTAGTCCCATGTCCATTCTCCAGGGTGGGCGCCCTCTTGTTTCCTCCCCTATCTCCAAGTCTACCCAGTGTGGGGCATGATCCGAAATGGCTATAGCCGTATATTCCGTTCCCCTCACCCTCGGGATCAATGCCCTACCCAACACAAAAAAGTCTATGCATGAATAGACTTTATGGACATAGGAGAAAAACGAGAACTCCTTACTCCTAGGTCTACTGAATCTCCACGGGTCCACCCCTCCCATCTGCTCCATAAAATCCTTAAGCACCTTGGCTGCTGCCGGCCTCCTACCAGTCCTGGACTTCGACCTATCCAGCCTTGGTTCCAACACCGTGTTAAAGTCCCCCCCCATTATCAGCTTTCCGGTCTCTAGGTCTGGGATGCGTCCTAGCATTCGCCTCATAAAGTTGGCATCGTCCCAGTTCGGGGCATACACGTTTACCAAAACCACCATCTCTCCCTGTAATTTGCCACTCACCATCACGTATCTGCCCCCGTTATCCGCCACTATAGTCTTCGCCTCGAACATTACCCGCTTCCCCACTAATATAGCCACCCCCCTGTTTTTCGCATCCAGCCCCGAATGGAACACCTGCCCCACCCATACTTTGCGCAACCTAACCTGGTCTATCAGTTTCAGGTGCGTTTCCTGTAGCATAACCACATCTGCTTTAAGTTTCTTAAGGTGTGCGAGTACTCGTGCCCTCTTTATCGGCCCGTTAAGCCCCCTCACGTTCCACGTGATCAGCCGAGTTGGGGGGCTTCCCCCCCCCCCCCCCTTGCCGGTTAGCCATCATCTTTTTCCAGCTTCTCACCCAGTTCCCACGCAGCTGTATCTCTCCCAGACGGTGCCCCCCCGCCCATCCTTTCCCGTACCCACTCCCCCCTTTCCCCAGCAGCAGCAACCCAGTAATTCCCCCCTCCCCCCCCCCCCCCCCCTGCTAGACCCCCCGCTAGCGTAATTACTCCCCCCATGTTGCTCCCAGAAGTCAGCAAACTCTGGCTGACCTCGGCTTCCCCCCGTGATCACGGCTCGCACCGTGCGACGCCCCCTCCTTCCTGCTTCTCTATTCCCGCCATAATTATCATAGCGCGGGAACCAAGCCCGCGCCTCTCGCTCGGCCCCGCCTCCCATGGCCAACGCCCCATCTCCTCTCCCTCCCCACCTCCCCCCATCACCACCTGTGGGAGAAAGAAAAGTTACCATACCGCAGGATTAAAACATAAAACCCCTCTTCGCCCCCCCCATTCGCCCCATCACTTTGTCCAAACGTTCATTTTCATAATCCAATCATTCCAATTTTTCTTCTACAATAAAAGTCCATGCTTCATCCGCCGTTTCAAAGTAGTGGTGCCTCCCTTGATATGTGACCCACAGTCTTGCCGGTTGCAGCATTCCAAATTTTATCTTCTTTTTGTGAAGTACCGCTTTGGCCCGATTAAAGCTCGCCCTCCTTCTCGCCACCTCCGCACTCCAATCTTGATAGACGCGGATCACCGCGTTCTCCCATTTACTACACCGAGTTTTCTTCGCCCATCTAAGGACCATTTCTCTATCCTTAAAACGGAGGAATCTCACCACTATGGCTCTGGGAGTTTCTCCTGCTCTCGATCCTCGCACCATAACTCGGTATGCTCCCTCCACCTCCAACGGACCCGTCGGGGCCTCCGCTCCCATTAACGAGTGCAGCATCGTGCTCACATATGCCCCGACGTCCGCCCCTCCACACCTTCAGGAAGGCCAAGAATCCTCAAGTTATTCCTCCTTGCGTTGCTTTCCAGTGCCTCCAACCTCTCCACAGATCGTTTCTGGTGTGCCTCCTGTATCTCCGACTTCACCACCAGGCCCTGTATATCGTTCTCATTCTCTGCTGCTTTCGCCTTCACGACCCGAAGCTCCTGCTCCTGGGTCTTTTGTTCCTCTTTCAGCCCTTCAATCGCCTGTAATATCGGGGCCAACAACTCTTTCTTCATTTCCTTTTTTATCTCCTCCACGCAGCGTTTCAAGAACTCTTGTTGTTCAGGGCCCCATATGAAACTGCCACCTTCCGACGCCATCTTGGTTTCTGCTTGCCTTCCTTGCCGTTGTTCCAAAGGATCCGCTGCAATCCGGCCACTTTCCTCTCCTTTTTCCATCCGTGTCCAGGGGGAACACCCTTCTGGTTTACCGCACGGTGTTTTTAGCCGTTAAAATTGCCGTTGGGGCTCCTATCAAGAGCCCAAAAGTCCGTTCCACCGGGAGCTGCCGAAACGTGCGACTCAGCTGGTCATCGCCGCACCCGGAAGTCCTTATTTAAACTTTAATTACAACGGTGACAAAATTCATAATGCTGAAGTGCAAAGGGACCTGGGAGTCCTAGTCCAGGATTCTCTAAAGGTAAACTTGCAGGTTGAGTCCGTAATTAAGAAAGCAAATGCAATGTTGTCATTTATCTCAAGAGGCTTGGAATATAAAAGCAGGGATGTACTTCTGAAGCTTTATAAAGCATTAGTTAGGCCCCATTTAGAATACTGTGAGCAATTTTGGGCCCCACACCTCAGGAAGGACATACTGGCACTGGAGCGGGTCCAGCGGATTCACACGGATGATCCCAGGAATGGTAGGCCTAGCATAAGATGAACGTCTGAGGATCCTGGGATTATATTCATTGGAGTTTAGGAGGTTGAGCGGAGATCTAATAGAAACTTACAAGATAATGAATGGTTTAGATAGGGTGGACGTAGGGAAGGTGTTTCCATTAGCAGGGGAGACTAGGACCCGGGGGCACAACCTTAGAATAAAAGGGAGTCATTTTAGAACAGAGATGAGGAGAAATTTCTTCAGCTAGAGAGTGGTGGGTCTGTGGAATTCATTGCCACAGAGGGCGGTGGAGGCCGGGACGTTGAGTGTCTTTAAGACAGAAGTTGATAAATTCTTGATTTCTCGAGGAATTAAGGGCTATGGAGAGAGAGCGGGTACATGGAGTTGAAATCAGCCATGATTGAATGGTGGAGTGGACTCGATGGGCCGAATGGCCTTACTTCCGCTCCTATGTCTTATGGTCTAACTCAATCTCAGATGAACTCTGTATATTTCAGCTTGTATCCTGGTGACCAGGAGTAGACACAGCAATCCAGTTTAAAGCTGAAAGTGGTAATGCACGTTAAAGTGCAGACTATCAAGTGACTGCCATTTGAAAGATTATCACTATTGGACAAGCAAAGAGAAAATTATTACATTTAAGCTTTTTTTAACATTCCTCCAAAATATGTTAGTGAAAATCTAGAAATATTATTTAAGTTCAAAATAGCTTTGTGCTTAGGAGATATCGCATTTGATCGCTCGAGACGTGGCGAACAAGATAGGATTCCAGAAGAGGAATCTCTCGGCATCTACTAGTTGGGTGCGACGCGGCCGATTGAACGTACTCCTCATTTCTCCTGTTTCAATTATATGTTATAAAGTAAGAATCTTAAGTTGCCTTTGTGTAGTTCGTCAATTTATTGGTACAGTAGTAATGGATTAAAAGAGATAGTTTTGTAACTATTATCAGATCACAAACAGGTCCTTCTGCAATCTATTGGAAGTGTAAAATTCCATGTTAGTCAATGGAATGCTAAAACTCTCAACGCTATCTTAATGTGTATTAGTCCATGTGCAAATTTCATCCCGGCTGAGGGAAGATTCATTATTCCTGTTCTTTTTCGCTCTAATTGTTAACTAATGGAAGCAAGCAAGGTGACATATTATATGTATAGGTAACTTCCCCAATCCAGCACAGAGCTTTCGAAACAGTCGTCATGAGAATGTCGCTTTAAGAAATGTTTGGCTGCTGATGTTACTGCAGTGATGTCAGAGTGTGGGTGGAGCTGAGCTCTGGTTCTGCTTTTTAGTTTCACTTTGAGAAAAGCTTGGGTGTGTCTGTCTTTTTGGTTTCGTTTTTCAGTGTGTTGCAGCTGAAGTCAGCCAAAGCAGTTGTATTGTTGATCTCTGCCATGAAGGACTATCTCTTAATCATTTGGTGAATTCAGAATTATAAATGTTTTCAGTGTTGAATGTAAACTCTTGATGTGCTTCTGTTTAGAGGTTTGTTAAGTCTTCTGGATATTAAAAGGACAGCATACAAATTACTTCGTGTTGTATTCTTTGGGGGTTATCTTTGAATTAATGGTTGCTAAGATATTCACTGTTTTGTTTTAAAAAGGTTAACTTGAGTTCATAGAATAAACATTGTTTTGTTTTAAAAAGTACTTTTCCATTTCTGCTGTACCACACCTGTAGAGTGGGCCGTGTGCTCCCCATACCACAATCTATTAAAAGTTGTGGGTCAGGTGAACACCATGATACACTTTGGGGTTCTCTAAACCCTGACCCATAACACAGTGATGTGGAGGGAGTGAGTACAGCCACATGCTTCCTGTATTGGAAGAAGAGATTGGGCGAGGAGGTAAAGAGAACACCCTTATTTTATGTTTAGCATTTAGAAATGGGTGGTATTGTCTATACGCAGATCAGCTATGGCACACAAAACTTAACAAGGCAAGAGAAGTATTGTGGAAGAGTGAAATTACAACATTCAGATGAAACTGAATTGTATAGATGGTTTAGTAGAACAAGTCCTGGAAAATATGCTCATGTTCAACCTGTCTGGATTTTTAAAAAAACTTGGAAAATGCATCCTGAGAAAAAATAAATCTGAAACAGGATTAATATATCTTCAACACTGATGTAAGCACCTTGGTGAAGCCACTCCAAAGGAAGATGGTATTATTCATATCATGTGGTGGGGGTTTATGCAATCCCTGAAAGTTTTCCTAAAATTGTTCAAAGGTATAGACCATATCTAGTAATAATGAGTTCAAGCATGCACTGTGCTTGGGAACAAGCTATACCACACTGAATTCAATCAACTGCCAAATTCCTGCTAGCTATGATTACAGCCTTGACTGATTTTAGTTGCTGGCACCAAATATTCTGAGTATAAATAGCTATTCATCTATGAAATGCTTTACAACAGACCAGGTCTCTCATCATTTTGATTCCCATTATGTTATTGTCACTGATTAAATAACAACACTTTTTTGTTGTTGGGGGAAGGAAACCGGAGTTTATATTTCTCTTCTAAGTTGAACCAGCATGCAGTAAATGTGCCTTGTAGCTGGGTAAGTATACTGACAAAACAGAATGGCCAGATATTCAGGGAAACCCAATTTTGGGTGCAGTACAAAATCACAATGGCAGAATGGTGAAGCCCAAAGTGGCAGGAATATTGGGCCTCATCCTACATTTCCATGGAGCTGGTGAATCATAATTGAAGATTGGGCCACTTGTGGTGTTGGAGCAGCCTTAAGGTAAGCAAAATAAAGTGAGTGATCGGGCGTGGGCCAGGGATGATCGGCGGCTTATGAGGAGGCGGCAGTGGACAGAGGAGCACTTTGGACTCAGCAGACAAGCATGGTGCAGGAGGAGAAAACATGGCGGAGGGACCGGTGGGTCCTTGCCTGCTCAGTGGACGACTGAGACGTTGGTTCCAGTCGACAGAATTTAAGAAGCAAAGGTAGGTGATCACGGAGGACCTGACAAAAGTGACTGAACCAATTCGGGCAGCCCTGGAAAGGGTAGAACAGCGGTTGGAGGCAGAATTTGTTAATCCAAAGGAGATGGTCTCGGACCATGAGGATCGGATTTCCTCCTTGGAGGCAGAGGTGATGTGATGCCGGAGGGGCAAAAATTATGAAGATAACCTGGAGAACCGCTCCAGACGACAAGACATGAGGATCGTTGGGCTGCCCGAAGGAAGAGAAGGGGCGAAGACCACAGAATACATGGCAAAGGTGTTGAAGCAGCTGGTGGATGAGGGAGACTTTGCATGACCTGCTGAAATGGACCAGGTCCATCAATCGCTGAGGAAGAAACCCATTGCTGGGGAGCCACCACGGGAGATCATAGTCCCGCTACACAGGTACTTGGGCAAGGAAAAGATTCTGAGGTGGGCGAAGGAAACACGAGAGTGCAGTTAGGAAGTCTACACCATTAGAATCTACAAGGTCTTGGAAGCAGAACTGGCAAAAAAGAGGGCCGGATTTAATAAGGCTAAGTCTGCTCTTTTTAGGAGCAAATTGAGGTTTGGAATGATGTACACAGCTCACCTGTGGACCACGCACAAGGGTAAGGACCATTATCTTGACATGCCGGAAGAGGCGATCAACTGTATCAAGGAGCATGGACGAGTGGACATTTGAATGTTTTGGGTGGATTCACCTGCATGGCTAAGTTTTGGTAGTGTGTTTAGTGTTGTTACCATTGGATTGGGGGTTGGGGGGGGGGGTAGGGGAGTGGATGTGGAGAAGGACTGGTTTGGGGTACAAGATTAAGGGTAAACTGAGGTAGGGGAACTGGGTGTGGAATATTTTTGTCAATATAATTTGTATTTCTCCCCAGGTAGGAGTCACACTACTATCAGAGATGCTGGTTAACGGAAGCGGAGAGCGGGGGAGAATGCCGCAGCTGGTTATTTTGGAGGGGGGGGGGCTTTGCGTGGTGGGAGAATGAGCCTAGGACAGTTGCGTTTTCTTTGTTGGGGGTGGGGGGAGGGGAGGGAGTTAGGATGGGCTGCTGACGGTGAAGATTTCTTTTTTTTTTTAAACAAACAATTTTATTGAGGTAAAAGATTTCTTTGTTGAGCTATTGGATGGAGGGAGGTGGCGGTGGCCATCTTGGGTTGGCCTGGAATCTGGGCAAGGCAGGGCCCTTTGGGATTCCCTTAAGGCTAGGATATGGCTGATCAGGGTGTGGGGGGGGGGGCCTTGAGGCCCCTGAGCAGATCGGTCAAATGGAACACGAGTAGATTGAACGGGCTGATTAAAAGGTCTTGGGTGTTTGCCCATTTAAGGAGTTTGAAGGCGGATGTGGCTTTCTGACAGGAGATTCACCTGAGGATTAGGGATCAAATCAGTTTGTGGAAAGGGTGGGTGGGACAAGTGTTCCATTCTGGATTTGACACAAAGGTGAGGGGAACCACGGTGCTTATTAATAAGTGCTTATTTTAGTGAATGTGTACACACCTAATTGGGAGGATACAGAGCCCATTAAGAGGGTGCTGGTGGCGGTCCTGGATTTGGACTCTCATCGGCTGATTTTGGGGGGTGGGAATTTTAATTGTGTGCTTGATCCCAGACTGGATAGGTTGTGCCCCAAATCCCTGAAGATATCGGGGGTGGCAAAGGATTTGCTTGGGTTCATGATCCTTGAAGATTTAAGGCAACTGAGAGGGAAAGAGTTCTCCTTTTTCTCACATGTGCACCAGGTTTACTCCCGCATTGACTTTTTTATAGTAGGTAAGGCGTTGCTCCCTGAGGTTGTCGGATCGGAATACTCGGCAATTGTCATATCTGCTCCACACTAAGTGGATTTGTGTTTGGAGAGGGGTTGCGTCCAGCATCGCCATGGAGATTGGATGTGGCATTGTTGGCAGATAAGGGGGCATGTGAGAGGATAGCTGCGGCCATAGGAATATATGTGGAATTTAATAAGAGTGAGGAGGTCTCACCTTCCACCTTCTGGGAAGGTTTAAAGCAGTGATTAGGGGAGAGCTGAACTCGATTAAGGCTTGCAGAAAGACGATGGGAAGGATGGAGAGGCAGAGGTTGGTTGAGGCTATTCTAACAGTGGACCGGCAATACTCGGCTACCCACAAAGGAGGAGGCGTTAAAGAAGAGGAAGAAGCTCCAGATGGAGTTCGAAATGGTATCGACGGGAAAAACGGTTGGCCAGTTGCGTTGTGTATGAGGGGTATTCTATGAACGTGGGGAGAAGACCAGTAGGCAAGTGGCCTCGAGGGAGATGGTGCAAATAAAGGGCCCGGGAGGGCAAAATGGTTTCTATCCAGGAAAGGTAAATGGGGTTTTTGTGGCATTTTGCCAGGGGTTGTACAGCTCGGAGCCCCCAAAGGGGGTCTTGGATATGAAACAGTTTTTGGACGGGTTACACTTCCCGGTGGTGGAGGAGGAGGAGAAAGTGAAGGGGCTGGAGGCTCTGTTTGGGGTGGAGGGACTTATGAAGTGCATCAGCTCAATGCAGTCTGGGAAGGGCTCGGGCCCCGGTGGATTCACCAGTGGAACTTTATGAAATGTTTGTAACGGAGCTGGGGCCTCATCTAATGGAGGTGTTTAATGATTCATTATCCCAGGGAGGGTTGGTGACCACATTGGCACAGGCCTCTATCTCTCCGATCCTGAAAAAGGTTAAGGATCTAGGGAAATGTGGGTCTTATCGGCCCTTATCTCTATTGAATGTCGATGTAAAGTTGTTGGCCAAGGTGTTGGCAACACACTTGGAGGAATGTTTGCCGGGAGTAGTAGCTGAGGATCAGTATGATTTGTGAAGGGCCGACAATTGTTGGCCAATATAAAGAGACTATTGAATGTGGTGATGTCATCCCCGGCGGGTTCGGAGCCTATGTAATAATCTCCATGGATGCAAAGAAAGCGTTCAACTGGGTAGAATGGGAGTATCTCGAGATACTAGGACGGTTCGGGTTTGGACCCAGATTTATTTCTTAGATTAGAGTGCTGTATAAGGAGGGGCAGCATGGTGGCACAGTAGTTAGCACTGCTACCTCACGGCGCTGATGACCCGGGTTCGATCCTGGCCCCGGGTCACTGTTCATGTGGAGTTGCACATTCTCCCCATGTCTGCTTGGATCTCACCCCCACAACCTAAAAAATAGGTGGTATGGCCCCCATGCTAAATTGCCCCTTAATTGGAAAAAATAATTGGGTACTCTATAAAAAAACAAGTGCTGAATAAGAGCCCCACTGCGAGAGTTCGTCCTAGCGCATTAAGCTCGGGGTACTTTTAATTATATCGGGGAACAAGACAGGGATGACCACTTTCCCCATTGCTTTTTGCATTGGCAATTGATCTGCTGGCTATCGCACAAGAGGTCATCGATGGAGTAGAGGGGTATAGAGAGGGGAGGTATGGAGCACCGAGTGTCCCTGTACCCGGACGATTTGCTGTTGTATGTAACAGACTCCTCTCCAGTGTGGGAAGGGTTATGGAGGTGTTAAATAAGTTTGGTTCCTTTTCGGAGTATAGACTTAATGTGGGGAAAAGTGAGGTGTTTCCGGTGAGCCCACGAGGACAGGGAGGAGGTCAGGAGAAATTGCCGATCGGCTGGCTAAAGTCAAGCTTCAGGTATTTGGGAGTGCAGGTGGCTCACGGCTGGCCATTGTTGCACAAATTGAATTTGACCGGTCTGGTAGAAGGGTTGAAGGGAGGGTTGAAGGGAATTTTGAAGAGGTGGAATGCGCTGCCACTATCGTTGGCAGGGCGAGTTTAAATCGTGAAAATTACAGTCTTTCCAAACTTCTTATTTATTTTCGAGAGCTTCCTGATCCTTTTACATAAATCCTTCTTTGTGAAGATTAATAAGCTGATTTCAGCCTCTAATTGGTCAGGCAAGACACCTTGAGTTCAGGGAGCGTTTTTGCAGAGGGATAGGCTGTCAGTAGGGCTGGCGTTGCCAAATTTAATGAATTACTACTGGGCAGCAAATAATATGAAGGTTCGGAAATGGTCTTGGAGGAAGGGTTGATGTGGGGGAAGATGAAGGCAGATTCCTGACCAGGGTCATGTTTGAGTCCATTACTGATGGTTCCTCTTCAGTTCTCATCAGCCAAATACTGTAACAGCCCAGTGGTAGTAGCCTCATTAAGAGTCTGGAACCAGTTTAGGCAACATTTCAAGTTTGAGGCAATGTTGTTGTGGGCGTCAATATGTGGAAATCAGATTTATCCCGGTGGGGTTGGACTCGATGAACAGGGTCTGGGAACGGGAGGGGCTAGAGAGGTTAGGGATTTGTTTGTGAAGGGTAGGTCTGCGAGGTTGGAGGAGTTTCAGCTTGTGGGAGAAATGGGTTTAGGTACTTACAGGTTAGGAACTGGCTATGTTTCCTTGATCGCCATCCCTTCATTGATGGGCACGATTGTGTCTGAGGATCAGATGGGGAGGGGAGGATTTTGCATATCTATGGGCAATTGATGGAGAGGGAGAGGGCCTCACTGGAGGAGATAAAGAGGAAGTGGGAGAAAGAGGAAGTGGGAGAAAGAGTTGGTGGTGCATTTGAGGTGAGGGTGTGGAATGAGGCTTTACAGTGGATAAACTGTACCTCCTCAGGCGCGAGACTGAGCCTGATTCATATACTGTGCACTCTGTAGTGCACAGAGCGCATATGACCAAATCACGTAGGATTCTTTCCGGAGGTGGAGGATAGATGTGTGCAGTGTTCAAGGGGCCGCCGAATTACACACACATGTTCGGGTCCTGTCCGAAATTGGGGAAGTTCTGGAAGTCGTTTTTTGACATAATGTCAGCGAATTTAGGGGTGAGGGTGGCACCGGGCCCGTGGATAGCGATATTTGGGGTATCGGATGAGCGGGAGTGCTGGAGGGGAGACAGGCTGATGTGTTGGCTGTTGCCTCCTTGAGGACCATTTTGCTAGGGTGGCTTGCTCCGGAGCTGCCAAGGGCGACAGCGTGGGTGGGAGAGAAAATTAAGTAGGGGGTTGGAGAAGGGGTTCTATTCGAGGTGGAGGCTTTTTATCTCCTTCAAGAATTGGTAGTCGTCAGCAATTAGAGGTGGGCATGGAGTGGGTTTGCAAAAAATAAAACGGGACACAAAAGGTGGGTTGTTTGTTTATTCTGAAAACTGTATTAAGTGAATGAATGTTATGCGTATTGTAAAATGGAAAATGGCCTGAATAAAAATATTTTTTTAAAGAAGTGAATGATGGGCTTCAAACGCAATTACATCATTTGTGTTACAATATTATGGTGTGAGCACTTTGTTCTAAAGTAGTAGCAAGATCTTAGGCAATCATGGACAAGTGGCTGCAAAAAGCAGTAAAGCTCTGTAATTAACAGTAACACAAACAATATTTGAGCTCATGGGAGTCTACAGAAACTGATGCAGTAGACAGACTTATGGAGTGGAGACGGCCATGTAATTGCGAGCCAAAAATGTCCTTAATTGAAAGAACGATATCTATCATCATTATTTCTTTAACAGATACCTCTGAGTCTATTAGAAAATAAAAAAATATGTAATCTAATACATTTATTTTCACAATTGAAGCTTTTTGGACTAAGTAAATAACAAAAGTTGGACAACACTTTGCCACCACCAGTAAGCAAATCTTGTCATGAGTGATGATAATAAGGGTCTGCAACTTATAAAAGCAAAATGTGACAAATATGGCCCATAACTTCCTTGGAGTGGCACTCAGCGGTAGATTGCCATGCCAGTGACTCCCCTGTGCTTAAATGGAAAGTGCCCGACCTTTCTGACTCCGGCTGGGTGAGACTGAAGAAGTGAAACACGTTCATAGCTACAGCAGCGAACTACAAAAGGGGTGGAGCGAAGGAGGACATGTCCCCCTTTTAAAGCACTAGCTGTCATAAAGCAAGTGAGTTTAAAGGGCCTATTGATAAGGAGAAGAAAGTTACAAAGCTAAGTAAATGAGATGTGGAGGAGGGGGTTTGGACATTGGTGAGGGATTCGGATATGGGCGGGAGGTGGCGTTGTAGACACTGGGGGAGGGGTTCAGGTTGGATGTCAATTGGGCCGTGTTGGGGGGGGGGGGGTTGCCATTTGGGTTGGAAGTGGTCAATAGGGGCGCAATTCGGGCCAGGAAGAGTTGGGTCGGTGAGGTTGTTCAGGTCAGGATTCGCTGGGGGTGGGTGTCATTCAGGCTGGGTGGGTGTCATTTAAGATGGCGAAGAGTTATTGCAAGTGTGGGTTCAGGTCATGGGGGGCGGGGGGGGGGGGGGGGGGGGGGGGCGGGGGGGGAGTATCCTGTGCAGGTGGGGGGAGCCGGGAATACTGTGGAATGTCCCCTACAGGGTTCATTCTTGGTGTTTTAGTTATTCTGAACTAAGAAGTGCTTTATTTCCCTTCTAATTCTTTCAGAGTAATTATGAGTGTAAACCTTTTTTTAAAATATAAATTTAGAGTACCCAGTTCTTTTTTTCCAATTAAGGGGTAATTAACAGGCAATTTAGTGTGGCCAATTCACCTACCCTGCACATCTTTTTGGGTTGTGGGGGTGAGACCCACGCAGACACAGAATGAATGTGCAAACTCCACACGGACAGTGACCCGGCGTCAGGAATGAAGACTTCCAGAATGAAGTAGCCAATGCCGTAAAAATAGGGCATGCTTGGCTTCCCCTGATGATCCTGCACTATGAAAAAGACTCCCAGAACAAGGACGGGCCACATTTCTGATGAAGCAGGGTTCTGATGCCTGGGCCAGAAATGCGGAGCTCTGGATTTGGGTAAGAAAATTAGAGCAGGGTGGCAATCCAACAGTAACTGCAATTCCTCGGAAGATTTGGCCTGGTGTATAGTAGATTTGATTGTGAAATGAATCCATGCCAGTATAACGTCAAACCTTGAATTAGGTCAGAATTCAAGTTATTTATTGGAGTCAACAGGATTTGACACATTGAACCGTTGAGTAAACAAAATAAAAATCAATTTGTTCTGGGATATTGGTGACACAAAAGTCCAGAGCCATTTTAATATTCCTATACTCACTAGATCACTGGGATCATTTAATTCATGTTGATATAGGTAGACCTTTAAACTTCTGGCTTTGGAGTGTATTGTACTTTATTGTTTGTAAACTAAAAATAGTTCAAATAGAGGGATTCTGGGAAGGCATGGTTCAAACACAATTGTACCACACATGTTAGACTAATGAATACAACTATCAAAGATTTCATGCCACTGGCGAACATCTTTTACAAATAAAACATTTTAAACAGCAATTGTTCGAAGTTTTAAGTGCAACATTAAAATAAAGGTTACATATTCTGTAGCTTCCATAGAACCAGTCCAGAAAGAAGCCATTCGGCCCATCAAGTCTGCATCGACCTCTGAAAGAGCACCTTACCCAGGCCCACTCCCCTGCCCTATCCCATAACCCCACCTAACCTGCACAGCCCTGCACGTTAAGCAGCAATTTTAGCATGGCCAATCCACATAACTGCACATCTTTGGACTGTGGAAAGAAACTGGAGCACCCAGAAAAAACCCACACAGGCACAGGGAGAAAGTGCAAACTTCACACGGACAGTCACCCAAGGCTGGAATTGAACTTGGGTCCCTGGCACTATGAGGCAGCAGTGCTAACCACTGTGCCACCCTGCCACCCCACAAATAAATCTGTAATAGATTTGAGAGCCTTCTCAAATCCAAAAATATCGTAATTTCCTTTTCTCACAGATGATTCTCTTATAACTGGCACAAAATGCAAGAGCAAACCGCAGATATTTCAGGATCTTGTCTATCATTTCTCTTAAGAGGCATGTCGGGAGGCAAAGTGAAAAATGCACAGTTGCCTTGCACTTTTTCTTACCCTGAAATCCACAGAAACTAGTTGTGACCGTAGACATTTCTTCATCAGTCTCACTGAAGGAAAGCTCAATTTTCATCATCGCCACACAAGTAAGTGTTGTGCAGACCATGTGTGGAATCCCAAGATCCAAAAACTGCTTGCAAAAGCCCACATAGGTTCATAACCCATGTCATATTTACAATGTACAGTATCATCAGACAGTACAACTTATTATGTTATTAAGTCTGAGCCCTAGCTAACGCCCCAGATTCGTACCATAGGTCATATCAGTCAAAACGAAATTATAGACAAGTCAACAAAAAATCAGGGTTCATTTATGTCAGACATAATCTTGAATATGCAGGGAGTGGATAATGGAACTAGCCCAAAGAAACTTTGGAGAAATACCAAGATTGTGGACAACTATCTCAACTTTGTTCACAAAATAATCTCATTTTCATCCCATTATGAGCAAAATGCAATTGTTTATTTTGATGTATTATCAGTGTCAGATTTTTGGATTTCTGACCACCTCTATCCAGCAGGTTCTATAATAAAATGGATTAAAATTCCAGAATTGAGTCATCCAGATTTATTATGCCAAAATGGTCCTATTTGGAAATAGCATGAGATAGGTTCTAGGGAACCTCACCTAGAGGATGGGCAAAAGGCAGATAATTGGCAATTGTTATGAAACAGAAGATTCTGGATAAACTCACCAAGTTTGCAGCATGGTGAAGAGAGAAACAGAGTTAACGTTTAGAGTCCATGTGACTCTTCTTCAGAGCTGATGAGGGGTAGAAATGTGAGATGTTATAGCTGGAGACCAGGGTGGAGGAGGTGGAGTAGAATAGAAGATTAAGGATAGGTTGGAGCAAAGGAGAGACTGACAATGACATCATGGATACAAAACAAAGGAAGTGCGCATGGTAGCATTAAGGACTTAATGAGGTGCTTAAAGTGGCATAAAGGTAAGATGGTAGAAAGCGTTAATAGGAGAATAAAGGTGAGTGTTCAGTGAAAGCAAAACTAAAGAACAAGTGACAGATGGCTCGATGTAAGAATCATAGAATCCCTACTGTGTAGAAGGAGGCCATTCGTCCCATTGAGTCTGAACTGATCACAGAAAGAGCACCCTACCTAGGCCCACTCCCCACCCTATCCTTGAAACCCCACCGAACCGTTGGACACTAAAGGACAGTTTAGCTTGGCCAATCCACCTAACCTGCACATCTTTGGACTGTGGGAGAAAACCGGAGCACCTGGAGGAAACCAACACAGATACGGGGAAAACGTACAAACTCCACATCGACAGTCACCCAAGGCTGGAATTGAACCTGGGTCCCTGGCGCTGTGGGGCAGCAGTGCTAACCACTGTGCCACCAAGGAGGAGGGTATTTGCTTGGAGACTAACAAAGATAACAAAAAATAAAAACAGTAGTCAAGATGGAAGGGAATGTTCACAGTCTGAAGTTGTTGAACTCAATATTGAGTTCAGAAGACTGTAACGTGCCCAATTGGAAGATGAAACATTATTCTTCCAGTTTGTGTTGGGTTTTACTGGAGCACTGCAACAGCGAAAGGACGGACATGTGGGAATGAGAGCAAGATGGTCAATTGAAATGGCAAGTACAAATGCCCAATTTTGGTCCCCTTATTTGGCATTGGAGGCAGTTCAGAGGAGGTTCAGTAGGTTGATTCCAGAGATGAGATGCTGGATTCTCCGCCCCGCCACGCCACTTTTCTGCCCCGACCCACCAGCGGGATTCTCCGTTACGCCAGCCGATCAATGGGGTTTCCCGCGCTGTCGGGAAACCCCCGGGCACCGGCAAAACGGAGAATCACGCCCGAGGAGTCTGTCGTATGAAGAGAGATTGAACAGTTTAGGCTTATACTCTCCAGAGTTTAGAAGAATGAGGGGAGATCAAATTGAGGAAGACAAGATGATAAAAGGTATGGATAAGCTAGACGTTGGGTGGATGCTTCCCCTTGTGGGGATTCTAGAAGATTCTTAGGATAACAGGTAGCAATTTTAAAACGGAGTTGAGGAGAAACTACTTCACCCAAAGGGTTGTGAATCTGTGGGATTTAATAATAATAATATTTATTAGTGTCACAAGTAGGCTTACATTAACACTGCAATGAAGTAACTGTGAAAATCACCTAGACGCCACACTCCAGCAACAGTTCAGGTACACTGAGGGAGAATTCAGAATTTCCAATTCACCTAACAAGCACGTCTTTCGGGACTTGTGGGAGGAAACCAGAGCACCCGGAGGAAACCCAAGCAGACACGGGGAGAACGTGCAGACACAGGGGAGAACGTGCAGACATCGCACAGGCAGTGACAATTTGCTACCCCAGAGTGCGGTGGTTGCTGGGACAGTGTGAAAATTTACGGGGGAGTTAGAGAGAGTTTTAATTGAATGGCACGGTGGCACAGTGGTTAGCACTGCTGCCTCGCAGCTCCAGGGTCCCGGGTTCAATTCCAGCCTCAGGTGACTGTCTGTGTGGAGTTTGCACTTTCTCCCTGTGTCTGTGTGGGTTTCCTCCGGGTGCTCTGGTTTCCTCCCACAGTCCAAAGATGTGTAGTTTAGATGGATTGACTGTGCTAAATTGCCCCTTAGTGTCAAATGATTAGGTGGGGTTATTGGGTTACGAGGATAGAGTGGAAGCATGGGTTTAAGTAGGGTGCCCTTTCCAAGGGCCGGTGCAGACTCAATGAGCCGAATGGCCTCCTTGTACACTGTAAATTCTATGATCTATGAATGGGTTGAAGGGTTCTGGAGAAGGGGCAGTATGGTGAAGTTACGGCCAGGTTGGGATCAGACATGATTGAATGCTGGGGCAGACGCGATGGGCCAAATGGCCTAATTCTGCTCCTATATCTTATGAACTTCTAAGTGACAGGACGGTTGGGGTCACGTTTGTGGACTAAGCTGGTGTTCCGTAGAGCGGTCACCCAATCTGCGTTTAGTCTAGAGGAGAATGCATTGGGAACAGCAAATACAGTAGATCAAACTGAAAGAAGGGCTAGTGAAACACTGCTTAATCTGAAAGGAGTGTTTGGGACCTTGGACAATGAGAAGCGAGGAGGCAAAGGGGCAGGTGTTGGACATTCTGCAATTGCAAGGGACGGTGCCGTGGGAAGGGATTGAAGAGTTGAGGGCGATGGAGGAGAAGACCAGGGTTCACGGAGTGAGTCGTCCCTGTGGAATGTTGACCTGGCGTGGGGGGGTGAGAGGAAGATGTGTTTCATGGTGGCATCTTGCTGGTGTTGGTGTAAATGACAGGGGATGATCCTTTGAATGTGGAGGTTGGTGGAGTGAAAAGTAAGAACAAAAGGAACGCTATCATGATTCTGGGAGGTGGGGAGTGGCTAAGGGGTGATGGCGGAGGTGCCGGAGATGGTTGGACAGGGTTGAGTGCCCTGTTAACCACAGTGGAGGGGAACCGCGATTGAGGAAAAAGGCAGACATGTCTAAAGCGCTGTTTTGCAAGGTGGCATAATCAGAACTGATGTAGCGGCGCCGGAGAAACTGGGATATTTCCTTACAGGGAGCGGGGTGTGAGGAGCCGTAGTCGAGAGAGCTCTGGAAATTGGTGGATTTGCAATAAATATTGATGGTCAGTCTATTGCCAGAAATAGAGGCAGAGAGATCAAGGAAGGAAAGAGTTGGAGATGGACCATGTGAAGGTGAGAGCACAGTGGAACTTGGAAGCAAAATCCATAAATTTTTCCAGGCCCATTCAAGAGCATGACGTGGTAACAGAAAAAGTGTGGCTGGAGCAGGCCTGAGTAAGACTGGTACAAGAAGTGTTCCAGTCAGGAACAAAAAGACAGACATAACCGAGGCCCATGCAGGTTCTCAGGGACATACCTTTTATTTGCAGGATGTGAAACAAATTAAAGGAGAAATTGTTGAGTGAGATAATAATTGTTTGGGGCAGCACGGTAGCATTGTGGATAGCACAATTGCTTCACAGCTCCAGGGTCCCAGGTTCGATTGCGGCTTGGGTCACTGTCTGTGCGGAGTCTGCACATCCTCCCCGTGTGTGCGTGGGTTTCCTCCGGGTGCTCCGGTTTCCTCCCACAGTCCAAGGATGTGCAGGTTTGGTGGATTGGCCATGATAAATTGCCCTTAGTGTCCAAAATTATCCTTAGAGTTGGGTGGAGTTACCGGGTTATGGGGATAGGGTGGAGGTGTTGACCTTGGGTAGGATGCTCTTTCCAAGCGCCGGTGCAGACTCGATGGGCCGAATGGCCTCCTTCTTCACTGTAAATTCTATGATATCGTAAATTCTATGATAACAAGTTCAGCTAGACAGAGGAGAGTAGTGGTTGATGGGGATTGTTTGGGCCTCTGCGCAAGGAAAAAGTGGACAGCCCTCACGCCATCCTGGTGAGGGATGGAGGTGTAGAGGAATTGGACAGCCATAGTGAAGGAGAAGTGGTTAGGGCAGGGCAACAGGGAAACTTTGATATGATGTAGGGCATCAGAGGAATTGCAAATATAGCTGGGAAGGACTGGACAAGGGGAGTGAGAATGAAGTCAAGATAGGAAGAAATGAGTTCAGTGGGGCTGGAACATGTTGGTACAATGGGTCTACTGGGGCAGTCTGTTTGTGGATTTTGGGAAGGAAATAGAAGAGGGCTGTGCGGGGTGGAGAACCATAAGAATCAAAGCTGTGGACGGAAGGTCACCAGAGGAGATGAGGTTAGTATCAGTCCTGGAAACAAATCTATTGAGATTTGCTTTCATGTTCCATAACTGTGCTGCCTTGACTAACGGTCGATTTCGGCGGGAGAATCAGCTGGTGAGTCAGTTTCAGCAGGAGCAGTGCGGAAGTGGTTGCTGGGAGGTAAGTCTGTCCTTTAAAAGCACTTGTCTTTGCAGGGGCAGGCCAGTCGATTTCGGCGGGAGAACAGCTGGTGAGTCAGTTTCAGCGGGAGCAGTGCGGAAGTGGTTGCTGGGAGGTAAGTCTGTCCTTTAAAAGCACTTGTCTTTGCAGGGGCAGGCCAGTCGATTTCGGCGTGAGAACAGCTGGTGAGTCAGTTTCAGCGGGAGCAGTGCGCAAGTGGTTGCTGGGAGGTAAGTCTGTCCTTTAAAAGCACTTGTCTTTGCAAGGGCAGGCCAGTCGATTTCAGCGTGAGAACAGCTGGTGAGTCAGTTTCAGCGGGAGCAGTGCGGAAGTGGTTGCTGGGAGGTAAGTCTGTCCTTTAAAAGCACTTGTCTTTGCAGGGGCAGGCCAGTCGATTTCGGCGGGAGAATCAGCTGGTGAGTCAGTTTCAGCGGGAGCAGTGCGGAAGTGGTTGCTGGGAGGTAAGTCTGTCCTTTAAAAGCACTTGTCTTTGCTGGGGCAGGCCAGTCGATTTCGGCGGGAGAATCAGCTGGTGAGTCAGTTTCAGCGGGAGCAGTGCGGAAGTGGTTGCTGGGAGGTAAGTCTGTCCTTTAAAAGCACTTGTCTTTGCAGGGGCAGGCCAGTCGATTTTGGCGGGAGTGGAGCTGGCTGGTTAGTCAATTTCAGCAGGAGCTGAGAGAATTTTTTTTTAAAATTAGTGTTTTAGGCGGGAACAGGAAGTCGACCCGCGGACGTCTGGGAAGACCCTCACCAATAAATTCTGGTGGAGAGGAAACCCGAGACACTACACGTGTAGTGTCTCCCACCCGCCCTCCTCCTCTAACCTAATAATAAAACCCATTGGTCTGAGGTAAGTACCATATTTTATTATATTATTATTATTTTTTACAAAAATTTAATTTAGTTGTTAGCCAGATCTTGGTAGCAAGTTAGAGGAATGGCAGGGAAGGGAGTGCAATGTTCCTCCTGCAGGATGTTTGAGGTGAGGGATGCAGTTAGTGTCCCTGCTGATTTTACCTGCAGGAAGTGCTGCCATCTCCAGCTCCTCCAAGACCGAGTTAGGGAACTGGAGCTGGAGCTGGAAGAACTTCGGATCATTCGGGAGGCAGAAGGGGTCATAGATAGCAGCTTCAGGGAATTAGTTACACCAAAGATTGGAGATAGGTGGGTAACTGTAAGAGGGATTGAGAAAAAGCAGTCAGTGCAGGGATCCCCTGTGGTCGTTCCCCTGAGAAACAAGTATACCGCTTTGGATACTTGTGGGGGGGACGACTTACCAGGGGTAAGCCATGGGGTACGGGCCTCTGGCACGGAGTCTGTCCCTGTTGCTCAGAAGAGAAGGGGGGAGAGGAGCAGAGCATTAGTAATTGGGGACTCTATAGTCAGGGGCACAGATAGGAGATTTTGTGGGAGCGTGAGAGACTCCGGTTTGGTATGTTGCCTCCCAGGTGCAAGGGTACGTGATGTCTCGGATCGTGTTTTCCGGGTCCTTAGGGGGGAGGGGGAGCAGCCCCAAGTCGTGGTCCACATTGGCACTAACGACATAGGTAGGAAAGGGGACAAGGATGTCAGGCAGGCTTTCAGGGAGCTAGGATGGAAGCTCAGAACTAGAACAAACAGAGTTGTTATCTCTGGGTTGTTGCCCGTGCCACGTGATAGTGAGATGAGGAATAGGGAGAGAGAGCATTTAAACACGTGGCTACAGGGATGGTGCAGGCGGGAGGGATTCAGATTTCTGGATAACTGGGGCTCTTTCTGGGGAAGGTGGGACCTCTACAGACAGGATGGTCTACATCTGAACCTGAGGGGCACAAATATCCTGGGGGGGAGATTTGTTAGTGCTCTTTGGGGGGGTTTAAACTAATGCAGCAGGGGCATGGGAACCTGGATTGTAGCTTTAGGGTAAGGGAGAATGAGAGTATAGAGGTCAGGAGCACAGATTTGACATCGCAGGAGGGGGCCAGTGTTCAGGTAGGTGGTTTGAAGTGTGTCTACTTCAATGCCAGGAGTATACGAAACAAGGTAGGGGAACTGGCAGCATGGGTTGGTACCTGGGACTTCGATGTTGTGGCCATTTCGGAGACATGGATAGAGCAGGGACAGGAATGGATGCTGCAGGTTCCGGGGTTTAGGTGTTTTAGTAAGCTCAGAGAAGGAGGCAAAAGAGGAGGAGGTGTGGCGCTGCTAGTCAAGAGCAGTATTACGGTGGCGGAGAGGATGCTAGATGGGGACTCTTCTTCCGAGGTAGCATGGGCTGAAGTTAGAAACAGGAAAGGAGAGGTCACCCTGTTGGGAGTTTTTTATAGGCCTCCTAATAGTTCTAGGGATGTAGAGGAAAGGATGGCGAAGATGATTCTGGATATGAGCGAAAGTAACAGGGTAGTTATTATGGGAGACTTTAACTTTCCAAATATTGACTGGAAAAGATATAGTTCGAGTACAATAGATGGGTCATTTTTTGTACAGTGTGTGCAGGAGGGTTTCCTGAAACAATATGTTGACAGGCCAACAAGAGGCGAGGCCACGTTGGATTTGGTTTTGGGTAATGAACCTGGCCAGGTGTTGGATTTGGAGGTAGGAGAGCACTTTGGGGACAGTGACCATAATTCGTTAACGTTTACGTTAATGATGGAAAGGGATAAGTATACACCGCAGGGCAAGAATTATAGCTGGGGGAAGGGCAATTATGATGCCATTAGACGTGACTTGGGGGGGATAAGGTGGAGAAGTAGGCTGCAAGCGTTGGGCACACTGGATAAGTGGGGCTTGTTCAAGGATCAGCCACTGCGTGTTCTTGATAAGTATGTACCGGTCAGACAGGGAGGAAGGCGTCGAGCGAGGGAACCGTGGTTTACCAAGGAAGTGGAATCTCTTGTTAAGAGGAAGAAGGAGGCCTATGTGAAGATGAGGTGTGAAGTTTCGGTTGGGGCGATGGATAGTTACAAGGTAGCGAGGAAGGATCTAAAGAGAGAGCTAAGACGAGCAAGGAGGGGACATGAGAAGTATTTGGCAGGAAGAATCAAGGAAAACCCAAAAGCTTTCTATAGGTATGTCAGGAATAAGCGAATGACTAGGGAAAGAGTAGGACCAGTCAAGGACAGGGATGGGAAATTGTGTGTGGAGTCTGAAGAGATAGGCGAGATACTAAATGAATATTTTTCGTCAGTATTCACTCAGGAAAAAGATAATGTTGTGGAGGCGAATGCTGAGCCCCAGGCTAATAGAATAGATGGCATTGAGGTACGTAGGGAAGAGGTGTTGGCAATTCTGGACAGGCTGAAAATAGATAAGTCCCCGGGACCTGATGGGATTTATCCTAGGATTCTATGGGAGGCCAGGGAAGAGATTGCTGGACCTTTGGCTTTGATTTTTATGTCATCATTGGCTACAGGAATAGTGCCAGAGGACTGGAGGACAGCAAATGTGGTCCCTTTGTTCAAAAAGGGGAGCAGAGACAACCCCGGCAACTATAGACCGGTGAGCCTCACGTCTGTAGTGGGTAAAGTCTTGGAGGGGATTATAAGAGACAAGATTTATAATCATCTAGATAGGAATAATATGATCAGGGATAGTCAGCATGGCTTTGTGAAGGGTAGGTCATGCCTCACAAACCTTATTGAGTTCTTTGAGAAGGTGACTGAACAGGTAGACGAGGGTAGAGCAGTTGATGTGGTATATATGGATTTCAGCAAAGCGTTTGATAAGGTTCCCCACGGTAGGCTATTGCAAAAAATACGGAGGCTGGGGATTGAGGGTGATTTAGAGATGTGGATCAGAAATTGGCTAGCTGAAAGGAGACAGAGGGTGGTGGTTGATGGAAAATGTTCAGAATGTAGCACAGTCACAAGTGGAGTACCACAAGGATCTGTTCTGGGGCCGTTGCTGTTTGTAATTTTTATCAATGACCTAGAGGAAGGCGCAGAAGGGTGGGTGAGTAAATTTGCAGACGATACTAAAGTCGATGGTGTTGTCGATAGTGTGGAAGGATGTAGCAGGTTACAGAGGGATATAGATAAGCTGCAGAGCTGGGCTGAGAGGTGGCAAATGGAGTTTAATGTAGAGAAGTGTGAGGTGATTCACTTTGGAAGGAATAACAGGAATGCGGAATATTTGGCTAATGGTAAAGTTCTTGAAAGTGTGGATGAGCAGAGGGATCTAGGTGTCCATGTACATAGATCCCTGAAAGTAGCCACCCAGGTTGATAGGGTTGTGAAGAAGGCCTATGGAGTGTTGGCCTTTATTGGTAGAGGGATTGAGTTCCGGAGTCGGGAGGTCATGTTGCAGCTGTACAGAACTCTGGTACGGCCGCATTTGGAGTATTGCGTACAGTTCTGGTCACCGCATTATAGGAAGGACGTGGAGGCTTTGGAGCGGGTGCAGAGGAGATTTACCAGGATGTTGCCTGGTATGGAGGGAAAATCTTATGAGGAAAGGCTGATGGACTTGAGGTTGTTTTCGTTGGAGAGAAGAAGGTTAAGAGGAGACTTAATAGAGGCATACAAAATGATCAGGGGGTTGGATAGGGTGGACAGTGAGAGCCTTCTCCCGCGGATGGATATGGCTGGCACGAGGGGACATAACTTTAAACTGAGGGTAATAGATATAGGACAGAGGTCAGAGGTAGGTTCTTTACGCAAAGAGTAGTGAGGCCGTGGAATGCCCTACCTGCTACAGTAGTGAACTCGCCAACATTGAGGGCATTTAAAAGTTTATTGGATAAACATATGGATGATAATGGCATAGTGTAGGTTAGATGGCTTTTGTTTCGGTGCAACATCGTGGGCTGAAGGGCCTGTACTGCGCTGTATTGTTCTATGTTCTATAATATAATAGGAATGCTCGTGTCTTGTAATATTCTCTGAGATTTATTCCTTAACCTGAGACCTGACACTGAGAGAATCTTCACTGCAGTTAGCTACATTGAACGTACAGCTCCTTTGCTGAAGCAGAAATCTTTTCAATTCTTTTTTGTGGATTTTCGATCATTATATCATTCCAAAATTGTTAATAGAAAGCCAGGAAATACAATACTGCCTTGTTCCCTATTACAGTGAAATATCTCATGACACTGTAACACACAGGTGATTTTAATGTAGTGGCATACTTTCTGACAGAAGAGTTCAGGAAACAGACAAGCTGTAGACAGGAAGACTTGAAGTGATGGAAAGTTATTTTACAGTTCAGATAACTGTCAACCGTTAGTCAAGGCAGCACAATTTGATACTGATCATTAAAAAAAACTTACACATGTGTATGATGCCTGGGATTTGGTATCAATTGGGTTTTGTCTCAGACAAAGATAACTCATTAATAACCTTGGGGCTTGTTAACAGTCTTGAAGTTTAACCTGATTAATTGCTATGTTCACTGACACAGTGGGAATTGTGACAGCATTATCTACACATATACATGTGGATACTCGGTTCTCTATATACCTGGATACCGGCTGGGATTCTGGCGGGACCCGAAATTTCCACCTGAAGTCACCTTTGGCTGGTCCATCAGATTTTCAGTCCCATCTGCAGCAATTCCCGCCATGGGAAGTGCTGTCCAAGTTGGTATAATGGCTAGAGCTAGAAAATGTTGTCTTGTAAGTCTGCAGCTACTTTTGAAGGTTACAGTGTTGGCCTCTCAGGAACATGGCTATCCTCATGTCTGAAACACGTCAGCCTTCAAAGGCTCAACCTGACCAAACATAGTTGCAATGTAATTGGCACAACTGATTTCCTCTAACAACAAAACTCTTAAAATTTCTCCAGGTATGCATCCATGGTATAAGTATGTTTGGGACTCCATTAAAAATTTGCAGAGCCTGATTTTAACTCATTCAAAACCCACGCACATAAACGTAATACTAAATACAATGGCCGGGATTTTCCAGTTAGACCCATGGCGGGAATTGCCTTATACTACACCTCCCAAATTTTTATCCAATATATTTACAAGTTATCCCAGTTTAACCCATGTATTTACATCATTGCTACTACCCCATTCCCCCCCCCCCTATAGCATTTTAGTTCATATGTTCAGATAGCCTGGAGATATTACAACCCTTCCATATCTTGTTCTCATCACGGTCGGAGGAGTGGTAATCCCTGGCTACCATCCCTGGTGTTAATTTCTTCAGCAGAATTGGTGGTTGTGTGTGGAGTTTTCTGCCCATCAGGTGTTGGGATGGGGCGAGGCCACATTGCAATATGGTGAACCTGTGGGTTAACAGTGCTGTTTAGAAGTCTTTGTTCATTTTTAGGAGGGCTTTTATAGTGCGGACCCATCCTTCGGCTTCCTCGTTTGACTGTGGACCTGTTGGGGAACTGGTAAGATGGTGGAAGCCGGATGTGGTGGCAAATTGGGCCATGTACTCATTTGAAAATTGTGGGCCGTTATTGGACTCGATCTCATCTGGGATTCCGTGCCAGACACTAATATTACGAAAAACATCTAATAGAGACGTGATCCATTTGACAATGTTCTTCACACATGCTAACACCTCAACTGAAATTGGTTTTTCCCCGTATCCTTCTTCAAGGCAAAATTTAATTCTAATAGCAGCTGTGTGTCTGACTGTATTAGTACTGAAGTGATAGCCACCATTCTCACCTTTTGTTATTTACAAGTTGGAAATTTCTAATAAAAGTCTTCACTTTTAACAACACATTTTAATTGATCATTAATTTTGAAATGTCACAATGCTGAGATTGAATAATGCAGATAGTTAGTAGACCATAACTTCAAAATTGGGGTCCCTAGTTTGATTTGTCAGTGATGTGTAGCCTTATCCCTCCTACAGGTGCAGTGTCTCAAAACCAGCAAGCTCGGGATTGAGTCTGCAGATTTCGGATTTGCCAGATTTCATGTCAGGTGGTTTGGGTCAGGCCTTGGTCAAGGGTTGCTCTGACCACTTGGAGTGTGGGAAAAGATGGGCAGGCAAAATCAACAACTAGTCAGCATGCAACTGTGCTAATGCAGCACTTATGAAGACATATTTTACTCATCTAATAAATGTTAAAATTCATGCATGGCAGCTTAAAAATGTCTGGTTTTCGGAAAGGCGGATTTGAGGCACTATACTTGTATCATCTTTTAAAGATGCCGATATTAAATTAGTTTGATGGGAAGACTTTGCAAAATTAAACTGCTCACAATTTGTAAACAAAGTTGCCAGACACAGACAAGCAAACAGTGGGTTGGAAAATAATAAAAAATGGTAAATGTAACATCTCAGTAAGACCTGCACTGTGAATTTTTAAAAATATTATTTTTATTCAAAATTCACAATGCAATGGTGTAAACTTGGCATAAGTATTGCAACAGAGTTTGCAAATGTCAATAAGCTTCATCTGCATTGTGCCGGTAAGACCCATACTGGAAGGAAGATACATTGTAATAGGTTTGACTGGTGAAAAACATCTAATCAGAGCCCGCATATCAGACACATCTATGCACGTGCAGTTATGCATACTCTACATTGACTATGGGTGGTGGGAAAATGTCCAGGAGGAACCCATTGTTATTCAAGTTGCCAGATTCGTATTAGCGTAATGAGGGAATAAAGACCATTGTAGGAAAAGGCAAGGCACAGATGTATACCATAGCTAAACTGAACTAGTAAAAGTAATGGGTACAACAGGACAAAAGGAATGCTAATTACTAGAGCTATGCTCAGTTAGGTGGTCTAAGTTGGACACTTTGCAGGGGTGTTAAAATTAATCAAAGGAGTGAGGGGCTTGAGAAATGGGAGTGATGAAGGAAAATAAATCCCAGATTCCTACCAGACCCACTATGTCTCTTCCTTTAAGTTGTACCTTATAGCCCAGCTCTTTGACTAAACTCTGTCAGGTGCTTTAATATCCTATGTGGCACAGTGTCATATTTAGGCTAATAATGCTCCTGTAAAGTGTCTTGCATTGTTAAACAACATTTAAGACACTCTGTAAATGCAAGTTGTAGTAGTAGCAGACAAAAAAGTATAGGCCATACTTGTTTCGGTGATGAGTTAGAAAGTAGAATTAGTTAACCATCTAATAGCAGCACGGTAGCACAAGTGGATGGGCAGCACGGTAGCACAAGTGGATAGCACTGTGGCTTCACAGTGCCAGGGTCCCTGGTTCGATTCCCTGCTGGGTCACTGTCTGTGTGGAGTCTGCACATTCTCCCCGTGTCTGCCTGGGTTTCCTCCGGGTGCTCCGGTTTCCTCCCACAGTCCAAAGACGTGCAGGTTAGGTGGATTGGCCATGCTAAATTGCCCTTAGTGTCCAAAAAGGTTAGGAGGGGTTATTGGGTTATGGGGATAGGGTGGAAGTGAGGGCTTAATGTGGGTCGGAGCAGACTCGATGGGCCGAATGGCCTCCTTCTGCACTGTATGTTCTATGTTCCATGGGCAAGGGAACATCTTGCGAATAGTGACCATATGATTAAATTTGATATTCAGCTTGAGAAGGGAGAGCGATGAACCATGGTTTTACATTTCCGTAACACACAATTTGAAGGCATGAGAAATAAACTGTGTTGAACTGTTAATGGGTAAACCTATAGAAACAGTGGAAATATTCAAAGAAGTGTTTGTATAATAGAAAACTAGTATGCTGCCGATTAAAGCATAACCTCATTTTTGCAATTAAACAACCATGATCAAAATGAAATAAAGAGACAGTATCAAGAAGAGGTTTATGTACATGCAAGGGAAAATGGAAAGTCAGGAGACAAAGGGATCCAAAAAATGGAAGGAATACCAATGCTCACAGTAAAAGATGTTGTCAATATATTAAGAGAAAGTAGTAGGAAGTGTTATGGACCCATTGAAGATTGATGCAGGTGACACTATATTTGATAATAAGGAACTGGCAGACCTGCTAAGTGAATATTATGTGTCCAATTTCACAGCAGAGAAAGAAGACAAAATACTAGCAGTGGAAGGGAACAAAACACATGTAAAGGAAAGGAATTGATTGCAATAAACATTTGTTTGTATAGTGCTCCTTCAAGGATGTGCAAAGCAGGCTACATTGAATCCTTGGGGGCAGAGAGCACCGCTGGTTGCTATCAGAACGGGTTTCTCTATTAATATCAATAATAAACCCATGCAGGCTGTGCAGATTGCAGCTTGAGGTGCTGCCTCACCCAGTGCATTCTACATAGTTCATCATAGAATCAACAGTGCAGAAGGAGGCCATTCGGCCCATCGGGTCTGCACCGGCTCTTGGAAAGAGCACCCCACCCGAGGTCCACACCTCCACCCTATCTCCATAACTCAGTAACCCCACCCAACACTAAGGGCAATTTTGGACACTATGGGCAATTTAGCATGACCAATCCACCTAACCCGCACATCTTTGGACTGTGGGAGGAAACCGGAGCACCCGGAGGAAACCCACGCACACATGGGGAGAATGTGCAGACTCCGCAGACAGTGACCTAAGCCGGGAATCAAACCTGGGACTCTGGAGCTGTGAAGCAATTGTGCTATACACAATGCTACCGTGCTGCCCATTTTATGTTAATACGACACTACATGAACTAATTTTTAGCCCATTGGATTTAAGTTAGAAAAAACGGTAATGCGGAAAGTAATAGGGCTTAGGCTAGTCAAATTTCCAGATCGTGATGATTTCTGCCTTGGGGTATTTCAATGTAGGTGAGGAAACAACTGATTTTGTGGGCAGCACGGTAGCACAGTGGGTAGCACTGTTGCTTCACAGCTCCAGGGTCCCAGGTTCGATTCCCGGCTTGGGTCACTGTGCAGAGTTTGCACGTTCTCCGTGTCTGCATGGGTTTCCTCCGGGTGCTCCGGTTTCCTCCCACAAGTCCCGAAAAACGTGCTGTTAGGTGAATTGGATATTCTGAATTCTCCCTCTGTGTACCTGAACAGGCGCCGGAATGTGGCAACTAGGGGCGTTTCACAGTAACTTCATTGCAGTGTTAATGTAAGCCTACTTGTGACAATAAAGATTATTATTATTATTAATCTCCAAAATCTCTTCAGATTTGGGAATTGCACCTTTGGATTTGAATATTGCCTACGGGCGGCGCAGTGGCACAGTGGTTAGCACTTCTGCCTCACAGCACCAGGGACCCAGGTTCGATTCTGACTTTGGTTGACTGTGTGAAGTTTTCACTTTCTCCTCATGTGTGTGGATTATTTCCGGGGTGCTCCAGTTTCCGCCCACAGTCCAAAGTTGTGCAGGTTAGGTGGATTGGCTATGCTAAATTGCCCATTAGTGTCCAAAGCTTAGGTGGGCTCATGGGGTAACGGGTATAGGGCGGGAGAGTGGGCCTGGGTTGGGGGACTCTTTTGGAGGGTCGGTGCAGACTCAATGGGCCGAATGGCCATCTTCTGTACAGAAGGAATTCTATGTCCCTCCATTATTGAAGGGAAGGAAGGAGTGACCAAGCATTTACGGGTTTTTAGCTTCATAAAAGTTGAGGGTAAGTTATTAAAATCTTTCAGAAACAGAGTGACTTACACTTGGACAAGTACGAGCTGATCAAAGTGAATCAATCAGATTTATGAAAGGTCATGACTATTTTGATTGAATTATTTTAAGGTCACTGATCTGATGGATAGAGGTGATTCTATGGATGTTGCCTATTGGACATTTGATAAAGTTACACAGAAGACATTTAGCAAAATAAATGCATGGAATTGGAGTAAAAACAAAATACTGCAGATGCTGGATATCTGAAATTAAGACAGAAAATGCTGGATAAACTCAGTAGGTCTAGCAGCATCTACGAGAGCAACAGAGTTAACATTTGAGTCCAAACGGACGCAAAATGTTAACTCTTGTTTCGCTCTTCTCGGATGCTGCCAGACCTGCTGAGTCTTTCCAGTATTTTCTGCTTTTATTAGCATGGAATTGAAGATAGCCTTGTCACATGGCCTTGGATCGAGATGGACAATGGGAATAAAGGCGATGCATCCTGATGTGAACAGTGGTGTTCTCCCTGGGTTTATACTTATGCCTCTGCTTTTCATCACAGATCTAAATAACTTGGATGAAGGAATAGAAAATGTGTATCCATGTTTGCACATTGTACTTTATTAAACTTACCTGGTAAAAACGCTGCTTCTTTGTATTACTCATCCGCTTGTTTTTCTTGCTAAAGATACAATACCTCTTTGTTTTTACTTTCCATATCTGAAATCAGCATTTTAGGAGTTATCTGAGGTCTGGTCCAACAGTGTCTTCCCAACCCACAAGAGAAACGAGAGCCAGGTGCCGCAGAGATTTTTAAAAAGCAAGAAGCAAAGAAAATGCAATGATATTCTTACTGTTCTAAGACAATACAAAACAGATTCCAGTATTGAGTTCACACCAAAGTTAACTGATGCACAAGTTCCACACATCAGCCTCAATATTTTAACACAACAAAATGAGTAGTCCTTTGAGACAAAACCAGTGGGTTTAACTCTTCATTACCAATGAAAAATTACCATTTTTAGGAGCTCTGGCTTATAATTTACCAGTTGGTAGTTACTCTGTTCAAATTTTTGGCAAAATGGAACATTGCATCTTGTTCCCAATTCATATTTTCAGTACCCTGCACCTATTATAAGTGATATGCAATGCCTAACTTTACAACTACTTTATCAAACATTAATAATATACCACATGCATATCACAGACATCTTACCGTAGAATCATATGGGGTATAGGACTGAAACAGCTGGGACAGCACCCTGGTTCTCTGCTTTTTCTGAAAGAAAAAAACAACAACCAATATTTAGAAATTATCCAACTAAAGAATAGTATGATACATCTCTATAGACTATTTCTGATGATTCATGCACACGATTGGCGACCAGGAACAACAAATCCTGCACTAATAGTACAAATACTTAAATTCCTCAAATCGGGTTTCTGTTCCTGCCACAAATGCAGAGTTGTGCAGCAGAACTGTAGTCCCTCCACAAACTTGACATCATCCTCATGAATCCCATGTCCAATCTCCCACCAGGTCCCATTCACCCATTACCTCTGTACTCGCTGACCTATAATGGCTCTTAATTAAGCAATACCTCAATTTTAAAATACTCATCCTTGTTTTCAAATCCCTCCACTACCTCACCCCTCCCTACCTCTGTAATCTCAACCTGCACAACCCTCCGAGACATCTGCGTTTCTCTAATTCTGGCCAATAGAGCATTCTTGATTTTAAGAGCTCCACCACTGGTGGCCATACCTTCATCTTCCAAGTCTGTGAATTCTGGAACTCTTTCTTCCCTTAAATTTACTGCTTTGGCCAAGCATTTGGTCATTCACTTTAATATCTCCTTTGCATGACTCAGTGTCAAAGTTTGCTTGTTTATTACGTCGGTGGCATATATAAATACAAGTAGTTGTTGTTGTAGTAGTAGAAGTCTAAGAACTGACTCCAAGAATGCATTAGCAGTGGAGGTTTCAAAGCAATTGGAAATCACTTTGCTCATGGATGTTCCTTTTGTGTTCAGTACCATTGTCTGTTGGTTCCTCTAGTACATGGAAGGCAATTATGCCCCTTTAACAGAAATTACCACTTGATTACCCCCTAACCTTCCAGGTAGATTACAATTAATTGCAACGGGACAAAACATTTTCTGAAATGGTCCGTACATTCAATATGGAATCCACAATCAAATCCAAAACTATGGGCAGAATTTTAACTTTTGCACTCGCTGGCAGAGAGGAAAGCCAGCAGATCGGAAATCTGAAAGTTTATGAAGCAGGTTTTGCGTGCCTTTAGAATACAGCAGCTGCGGCTCCATCCTGTTTCCAGCTTTCCTGACCAATCGCAGTGCATCGGCGTGATCACAATTTGGACCCGAGTGTTCAAGACTCTGTTTAACGGGACCCTGCAAAGCGACAGAATTGTTCCATTCTACAATTGTCAGGAGGCAGTATGTATACTGCTGGAGTATCAACGTGGGAAGATTGCCACTCCACAACCCTAACCCAGTCCTCTGAGGTATCCCTGGAGCTCATGCAGGAAGAGGCCAGCTGAAACCAAGCTGGCACAACTGCAGAGTTGTGCAGCAGAAATGTGGTCCCTCGCTCATGGATGCAGTTCCCATTTGAGTTTCAGTGACTCTGCTGGTGCAGGTATGGTGAGTGATATGTGTCAAATCTCTCACTCAGCCATTCCCAGCCTCATCTTGCACAGTAGTACTCGGACCAATACACCTTGCAGCTTCATCCATTCCTCTTTCTCAAGGCATCTCTTCACATCCCCATCTTAAGGGTAACCATCAATATGTACTCTCATCTAATTCACATCTTTAATCTCTCATAGATCCTTCAAGTATCATGCAGAAGTTGGCCTTGGAGGAAGACATGGACATTTCAGAAGAGATTGAAGGAAGCACTATCACACAACCGAAGATCCCGCTGACAGGAATGACTGGAAAATATTGGTCACAGACTTTATTCGATGGCTCCACTGTCCATCATCTCCATTCAATTCAGAAAGGAGTGAATTTTTTAACAGGAGAATACAGCTATTTTGAAAGATTTATGTTTGCAATAAAAGGCAGAAATATGAAACAAAATGGCACACACACACACTTTTCTTGCTACAGAACAACATGACTACAATGTTTTACCCATGACCGCAAGAGGATCCTTTGTCCACCTTTCATATTTATGTTATATTTTATACAATTACACAACATTGCTTCTTTGATATGTTCTTTTACTGTGGACAATTTTGGTTTCCTAATTTAAGGAGCGATATACTTGCATTAGAGACAGTTCAAAGAAGGTTCACCAAGTTGACTCTGGGATGAAGGGGTCGTCTTATGAGGAACGGTCGAGTAGGATGGGCCTATATTCATTGGAGTTTGGAATAATGAGAGGTGATCTTATCAAAACATATTAAATTCTGAGTGCGCTTGACAGGGTGGATGCGGAGAACTAATCTAGAAATAGGGGGCTTGTTTGAGAATAAGGAGTCTTCCACTCAAGACGTTATCCCCGTGTCTGCATGGCTTTCCTCCCACAAGTCCCGAAAGGCGTGCTTGTTAGGTGAATTGGACATTCTGAATTCGCACTCAGTGTACCGGAGTGTGGCGACTAGGGGAATTTCATTGCAGCGTTAATGTCAGTCTACTTGTGACACTAATAAAGATTATCATTAATCTTTGGAATTGTTTACCCCAGAGAACAAGGGGGGCCAGGTCATTGAGAATAGTCAAGGTTAAGTTAGGCAGATTTTTGATCTGTAGAGGTTACAAAGTGGAGTCAAAGCCAAAATCTGGCCAGCCATGATTTTATTGAATGGTGAATCGGGCTTGAGGCACCAAATGGCCTATTCCTGCTCCTCTTCCTTATATCACAGTCAAAAAACTCAAAAGGTTGCATGTCATATACTAATTCTAGCTAGTTTGAAAATGTTTAGTTTCCAGCTAGTGGGGAATACTGAACATTAGACCATTATTAAGAATTTTCTCATTGCTACAATTCATTTGTGCATAAATAACCATTTGCCCAATTTAAAATATGTATCTGATTAGTGTTATCACAACATTTCTGAACAATGGTTAATTTTAAAATTGGGTCAATCATGATCTGCAACAGCACAATTTGTAGAACAGGATACAGGAGGGCTGAATTACACAAGGCATTATATTCGCTGGCTCCCATGCTAAAAATTCAAGGGGCAACTCACCAAGGGGAACATCAGCGCCTTGCAGCTTTTTTAGGAAAATGTAGGGAGGGCCCTCTGAAAGCCCAGGAGGCCCATTAATGAAGGACCCAACCCCCACACATCACCAGCTCACAGAGGGTAATTTCCTAGGATCACCAGGTGCTGGCTTCTCCCACCACCAGTTAAAGCCCAGCAACTGGGATAAGGTATGTAAGTGGGAGGTAAGTGACCACTCAAAGGCCTCAATTGGCCTGCAGGTGGGCACGATGTTACCCCCACTGCTGGTATAATTGCAATGTGGCAGGAGTGGGTGGTTGACGGGAACTGAATGCCTCCTGTCTCATAGATTTAATAAACCCCCCACCTTCAAACTCACTGGTGGCATGGCGTAAATTAGTTCAGAAATTATGAAGCATATGCCCTGGAGCCATGCAAGTGACATCAGCAATGTTTGAACAATACGAGTGAAAAGAGTGGCCTTAGATCTGGGTGTCTCCAACTTCTTTTCTCTGCTTTCCTATGGCTTCAAGAAAACATGGTTCCCTTTTACAGGTCGACTGATTGCATATGCTAACCAGCAAATTAAATAACACAAAGTAACACATTCTGATCAGTGGGCAGAGGGTGGGAAGTTACCAGGAAACCAGGTTCCGGCTCCAAGATCTGTTTACTCCTCCTTAACCAAAGTCAGAATATCATTGCACTTTCAATTTTCTGTTGTTTCATTACTAATTTATTTCATTTGTTCTCGTCAAAAAACTTTTCTCAAGGCTTTCTCTGCAAAACAAGACATTAAACTGAAAGACTGCATTGGAAGAACCAGTAAAATAAATGACCACTTCAAAGTAAAAAAAACAAATAAGACAAAAATATTCACAAAGGTCACAGTCCTTCACTAACAGCTGCAAACAGTCACAAGCAAAATCTAGTTTACTAAGCCTTGCACAAATCCTGTTAGTTCAGTCATCTTAACTTCAGAAGGTCTGGAATGAAGAAAGGAAGATTGGAGCCATCAATCATGATAACCTCCTGCGCCCACACCTCTATTAGAGGCATAGAGTTCATTCCTATTATTAGTTCATAGATTTTTAGAGTTTCTATTTTCAAACAACATTGCAGACTTTTCTGTTTCTTTTTGTTTCAACGAGTGTTGAATCATCTTATTTTTTTCCATTCTTCAATTGGATGGTCTCTTGGAATGTCCCATCTCTGTGAAACATTTCACCCCTATCCTTTCCAGACTGAAACCAACTGAAGTTGTGCATGCTCTCCTTCTGTGATTGAACAGTTAGAATTTATGTAGCAACTTTAGTCTAGCAAAACATCCTAATATCTTTACAGGAACTCCATCAAACACAATTTGGTACTTTACTTCAGGAGATAAGAAGGCTGGTGAGCAAAAGCTTGGTCAGAGAGTTAGGCTTGAAGGAACATCTTAAAATAGGAAAGAGAGGTAAAGGGGTGGAGAGGTTGAGGGGGAGAAATTCTAATGCTGAAGGTCACAACATCTGAAGGCATTATCCCCAATGGTGAAAGGATTAAAATTGGGATCCACAAAAGCCTAGAATTCGAGGAGTACAGAGTTCTCGGGGGGCAGTAATGAAATGAAATGAAAATCGCTTATTGTCACAAATAGGCTTCAAATGAAGTTACTGTGAAAAGCCCCATGTACATACATTGCACCTGTTTCAGCTGAACAAAATAAATGACAGCCACTTGCTGATTAATTTCCAGGGCAATGCCTTGTCAAATCAGGGTCAAAGTTGCCAGGTTTAAATTTCAAACAATCATAGCAACTTTCTGAACCACATGAGTGTGCAGCTTTACAGCAATCCAGAATGCACCACACAGTAAAGGTAAAGTCGCCATAGTCCCAGACGACAATAAGCTGCTTTCCTTTTGAGGAAAAGAGCTGACTGGTGGTGATTTAAACCGAGGATCACCACACCTCAGGCGAGGGGCAAGAATGAAAAGGCAGGATTTCGTGAATAACCTCAGCCGGTACAGGAATTGAATGCGTGCTGCTGGCCTCGCTCTGCATCACAAACCAGCTGTCTAAAGAACTGAGATAAACCAGCCCTCGTGGGGGGCACACAGTACAACAAATACGTCATAGAGCCTCGATTATAGAAGATTAAGGATGATCACATTGAGTTTAAGATGCTTCAAAGATTTGATAGGGCAGAGAGAGGTTAACCATTGGACGTGGCCACAAAAACCTAAAATTGGAGCTGGTTCATTCAGGGGCAATGTCAGGAATCACTTCTTCACGCAAAGGACAGTAGAAATCTGAAGCTCTCTCTTCCAAAAACCTATGGCAGCTAGTGTTGTCGATTTATCTATACTACTTGGTCTTTTCTGTGGCTCTGTTCCAATTAGGGCAAACAGTGGATTTGCCTTCTTTCTATATTGTCTATGTCCGAATGTTTAGAATCGGCAGGTATTGAATGATACCACCACAAGTTTCAACCGGCTGTCGATCAAAGAGCCAAACACCAGTTAGTTAGTTCAAGGTCAAGGGTACTTTATTTACATACAATCAATCATGCAACATAAACACTACTAGTTAACTGCACCTATCACGAAGACAACCTGTACTTAACTTCAGGCACCCGGTTTAGGTAAGGAAACAGTGGCCGCTGTTCAGTTTTAGATCTCTTGGGTTTGAAGGGTAACTGTTGCTCAGCTGGGCTCATCTGTCTGGTAGTGGGCGTTGAACTCGAACTTGCTTCTGGTGTTGCTACAGTTGGCGATGGCCGTGACCGGGGTACCAAGGCCAAAAGAGAGCGAACATATGGCGAACTCTTCCTTTATACTCGGGGGGGGGGCTTTCGCGGTCTTTTGAGCGGTCCTTCGATTTGGGCCTTACTAAGTGGGTGATCCCTGATCACTCCGTTCGATTCCTTAGCCAATACGTGGGCGGGGATCTGGCTGACTGGGCGTGTCTCAAGCGGTAATTGACCCCATTGTTTGCGTTTCGCTTGGACAGGGAGTGGTGCCAAAATGTCTGGGACTGTCCCGGTTGCTGGAGTACCAGTCCTTTGTTTTGGGGAAGATGGGCCATCACCTGCTAATCAGCCTGATTAACATGCTAATGGGACGGAGTTTTGATGCCGTCTTGACTTTGCTAACAAATATGCATTTCAGGCTCTGAGCCTGCCTGACTCTTGGCTTGTCCATTTTACCCATCAGTCTTTGTGAGTTGCTCTGTATTTAGTTGGAAGTGGCCATCCCAGATGGCTACACTAGGACTATTGAAAATTTCAAAACTGAGATTGATAGATTTTTCTCAGACAAGGGATTTAATTAAAGGTTTTGGAAACAAGATAAGTAAATGGAGTTGGGGCAGCATGGCGGCACAGTGGTTAGCACTGCTGCCTCACGGCGCCTAGGTCCCAGGTGCGATCCCAGCTCTGGATCACTGTCCGTGTGGAGTTTGCACATTCTCCCAGTGTTTGTTTGGGCTTTGCCCCCACAACCCAAAAGATGTGCAGGCTAGGTGGATTGGACATGCTAAATTGCCCCTTAATTGAAAAAATTGAATTGGGTACTCTACATTTAGTTTAAAAAAGTAAATGGAGTTAAAATACAGATCAGCTATGAGTTAATTGGTTGGCCAGGCAATTTCCTGGGGTTGAATTTCATATCTCTGAAATTTTAGCTAACTAGATTAAGCACGATACAAACTCTGCAAATATAAAAATGTGACTTTTATAGACAGGATTGAAATTCACTTAGTCATTTATGATTTTATATTTATATTATTTGTGCAATATATTGTGTTCAAGTTTTTTTTCACAATGAAGTTACTAGCATAGCCAGATGTCTTTTAAGTATTCGGTGAATAGGATTTTTTGTTTAATGATAGGTATAGGAGGAATCTGTTAATTGACAGCTAATCTGCTTTTTAATTGTGGGAAACTAGACAATAAAGCAACAATTCAGAATTGAGACTGCTTCTTTTAAAATGTCACAAAGGATTCAGAAATTCACTGTTAATGGGCGAAATGTAGATGTTCAAAAAGGAGAGAATGTGCTAATTTTTCTGTCACTTCTGTTGCAGGACTTCAGCAACAGCTGGGCCTTTTTGGAAGCCTACATTAATGGCATTTAGCAGATCCTGCCATTTTACTTTGATATGTAATGACAGTAGGGATAATTTATTTCAGAGTTAAGAGTCTCATAATTTCCATGTTTTGGCTGAACATTTAAGTTTATTTTTCAATTACTGTAGAATAATTAGTGCTAGTGCCAAATTTTTTAATGTTAAACGTCAATCATTTAATTTTGCCAGGGTTGCACACACACGATTTTTTAACTTCTAGTATATTTTTAATTTCTCATATATTTTTGTTCAGAATGTTTTCTCTGTGATAAACCAGCAGCCTGAAATCTATTTCACTTGTGTTGTCCTAAAGTGCTACTAAACTACCGAGTGTATGATTGTTGTGTACAATCTCAAACATTGTTCACCTGCGCACTGGTGTGTGTCTTTGCTGACTGATAGCGTGTACTCAAGATCAGGTAAACAGAAACTCTATGGGCGCGATCGAACAACCTCTAACGAGATCCCATTAGGCTCATTTAAATATGCTGCCGCCCAATTCGCCCGAGTATGAACTCTCGCGCCTGGGAGAGTTTAGTACCGGTCCACACGCACGTGGACCAAGCGTGACGACACCTTGGGGGGGGGGGGGGGGGGGGTGCATGCGCTCCCAGGCCGTCGGAGGCTCCCGGGTGGTTGGGATCTGGGCAGGGTGGCACCCAGGCATTTGCCACAGTCCAGATGCCAAGTTGCCCGTGCCAGGGAACGGGCGTCGCGGGGGTACGGAGGCTGCAGTGGGAAGTCCGAGGGGGGTTGAGAGTTTGGGGTGGTATTTAAAATGGCGGCCTAATCTCTTCCAGCACAAAGTAGCTGAGCCCATCGGTGCAGGAAGCGAGGTAAGTTCGGGCTTGGCAGAGTGTTCCAGACCGAGGCCAAAAAAGGTTCCGATTGATAGCGGGGTTGTTCTTGGCGCTGAAGGCATGAGAAACACCCACTATTTGTGCCCAAAACAAGACTCTTTTTGGGGGTATTAAATCGTGCCCTTTATGTCTAGTTCACTGGTAACTTGACTCAGAGACTCTTAAATATAGTTTGGATGTTCAGGCACTCGATGAGAAAAAAGTAAATTGATTCTGAGAAACACATTTCTTGGTTGGGAGATAAGAAAAAGGTCACATCTTATGCTTTTCCTCTTTAAGTATTAGTTTGGTTTCTCAATGACTTCAAAACAAGCCAAGCACAGAACTTGTAACCTTACCTTTTGACAGAAAAACTATGTACAAATGTTCCTTCGGTGTTCAAAAAAGAGGGAGCGAGATTAGCGGGGGGGCCTGCATAGAGAAGCCAGACCAAGAGAAAAGAAAATAATGAAAGTTAAAGGGGGAGGGAGAAGAACAATGGTAGAGGAAGGACCGTGTTAGAGAAGGGACAGCAGAAAGGGGCAAAGAGTGACTCAAATCTATATATTTTTAATACCAGTTTTTTGAGAACTCAGAAAAAATGGTTGGGGCTGTTGTATCTACATTTTAATTTAGCTAGAAAAGTAATAAAATTATTATTTTTAAGGTACAAATCAACACTAATTCACTGTCCTTGGACTGGAGGGTCAGATTCTATTTCTTTCCTCTTGAGCTTGACGATTCTCACATGCCTACACCACTTACCTTCCTTTTAGAAGGTAGATCAGCAAAGACTGTCAAGATCTACAATTCCTGTATAAACTAAACTCGAAAATACCAAATGCAAAAAGATAACAAAACTCCTGCTTTTTATTTGTGTATCTCAAAATAAAAGGTCTAAGCTATTGATTTAAATGAGGGTTTTAAATCTGGAACAAATAATCTCAAAATGCCTTCTGAACTGATGCATGCTTTCTCAATCAAATATTCATTAAAAATAAATGTCTCAAGCAAACTTATTATGATATAAGAGCTTGACTGATCTTGGGTTGTATGCAGACAGATTTAAACTGTGCTCCTCCTTTTCCAACCCTCAATGTGCTTGAAAAAAAGAGAAAAAAATTGCTGGATACTTAAAATAAAAACAGAAATTGCTCAGGGCACATGCCAGATCCACTTGACATCTGTAAAAGGAAGGCAGGTTAACATTTCCAGTGAGCATTCTTCTTCAGAATTCACTGCGCTTTAGTGTTTAATTGATGCACATGTGCGAAGGAAATGATAATGAAAGCACTGCCATGCATTTTTGTCCCATAGATTCTCAGTGAGAAGTTCCAATTCAACTGCATTATGATACTTTAATTACAATTTCAAAATGCCATTTGAAAACACTGCACTCTGATCAGTTGAATATTGCTTTCACTGTGACTGAGAGGTTTTGAACAAGTCATCAGTTGAACAAGAAATTTGCACTTTACTGACAATTAAGAGTACATTTTTTATATATATTGGATGGGATTCTCCATTCCTGAGACTAAGTGCTGACGCCAGGACAGAATTTGTGGATTTCTAGGACAGCAAAACTGGCAGCACACCTGGACCGATTCAGTGACCATGAAGGGCACAGTGCCATGTGGAACACAATCAATCTCAATGAAAAATGGTGCGGGATTCACTGGGTCCGTCATTGATACTCAGGGGGATGACAAACTGCAGCCGCACATACACATTACACACCCCACACACACTGATCCCAGCCAACAAGATGGTATTGGTTGCGCTGCAGCATGCCCATCCTGCTGATGGGCTGGCTGGGCCCAGCGGGCACCCATAGAACCTATGGCCCTAAGTTCACAGTAGGCAGTCAGCAGCATGCGCAGCCCACCTCCTGGCCACCCCCCTTTACTTCCCCTCGCCCTGGCAGAAGTCTCCCAGCCAGCGACATAGCTGTCAGCAAACTATGGCGATGTTGGACACTTTCCATACCCCACGCTCTCTTTTTCAGCAGCCACGGCGCTTGTTTCACGATTTCTAAAAGCACAAGTGAACCTCGCCACCGGGAATTCGCCCCAGTGGAGGCGGAGAATCACAGAGATCCCGGAGAATACCGGGTCAGGCCCACTAATGATATGACAACATTGTTTACTGTGCATGTGTTCTGGAATGCATTGCTGCTGCTGTCCAGGCGGCAGAGAATTGCGATTTGGCGTGAAACTGCCACCCTCCAGGATTTCGGCGTGAAAACCGATTCTCCGCCCAATCATGATTCCCGATTCCGGTGTTAGCCCATGGAGAATCCCACCCATAAATGTTTAAGATCAGGAAAACAAACAAATCTTTCAAAGAGGCGAAACAATGGGTGGAATTTCCCGCCCCGTTGGCAACAGGCGTGCTTGGTGCCTTGAGTGCAATATGGTGAGAAGGCCAAAATCGATTTCATGCCATTGTGAAACAAGTTAGCAATCGCCTCCTGTGCCAGTCAATGGTGGTCTGTCCTTCTTGTCGTCCAATGTTGGGAATGTAATTTTAATGCATGGCATCTCTTCACCTTGCCTGCCCACTGCAATGATCTCCCCCAGGTCGAAATTACCTCCTACATTGGCATGACCTCAGAACAATATCATTCCCAACTGCCTTTAAAAGGTGTGCAGCCGGCAAGCTAAACATTAAGGGGAAGTTGGAGGTGAGTGCATACAACCTTGTGTAGCACTCACAAGGGTTATCCATTGTGTTATGGGCCAGGGTTTAGAGAACCCCAAAGGGTATCATGGAGTTCATCTGACCCACAACCTTTAATAGATTTTGGTTATAGGGAGCACACGGGCCTACTTTACAGGTGCAACAGTGCGTTAAAGTACTTTTAAATTAAAATAATGTTTATTTATGAAATCAGTTAACACTTTTTCAACCCACAGTAAACATCTTAACAACTATCAACACCAATAAATCCCCCAAATACAGTACTCCATAAGTAACTCTTAATCTTTCCTTGCAACATCCATAAGACATAAAAACACCTTTTTACAGAAAGTCATCAGGTTTAACTTCTCTGCAGAAACAGGTATAATTTTTAAATCACCAAAGGATCTGTAGACAGTCTTTAGATTGCAGAGAGAGAGACTAATACACCTTCTTGCTGTGACTGCAGCTATCCAGTTCTCAAAACAAAACTAAAACACACCCTGTAGCAGACAGTCCAAAGCAAAAGTAAAAGCAGACAGACAGCCCAGCTCCAGCCACTCTCAGACATCACTGCAGCCACCCGAGAAACACGCATTTCTTAAAGGTACACCCACTACAGCTATTTTATAAACACCCATTTCTGAAAGGTACTCTCGCATGACAATTGGGCTTCAAGTAAGAGGCGCTGTGCATTCAGGCGGGGACACAGGCAAGTTGCATTTTCCCAGCTGGCTGACAGTGGGGTGCTGGGGCAAGGGCTGCATAACGGTGGGGTGAGGCAATGCAAAGCAGCACAATCTGATGATAATGCACAAGCCACAAGCATATGCTGGGGTTGGAGGAAGCGGCCAGGAATTAGTGAAGGCCTGTATAAAGTGACCATTCTTCCGCAGCTGAGACAGTTCAGGTGCAGCTACACTGACATGCTTGGAGTTGGGCCTCTAGCTTATCTGCCCACTCAAACAATGCAGAGGCATGGAAATGCCACCAAATGCTCCTGAACCTTTCACCCTTTCGGCACAGACTGAAGATTAATGAATATTTTAGGGGGCTGCAGAACAATTGAATGACCGGGCAAGTGACACAATCTTATTGCAAAAGCTGGTCATGCAATAGTCACTGGTGGAGGTGCTCATGCAATGTCTTCGTGCAGGTTTGGTCCAGTCTGCTCCAGGTTCAAGCTAATGGTGCAGCCTTGCAGTGCAGGTTAGGAGAATGCCTGTGCCTGAGCTGAGAGCACAGCATGCAGTCAGTGGCCGAAGCTGCCTCCAACTGGTCAGGTGGAATGAGGCAGAGGTTTCAGGCTGCCATGCAGCGCCCAACACATTGACCAAGTTGTGGCCAACACTCTCCAGCAGGGCTAAGGGGCCTTGAGACAGAGCCACACATGTAACCATGAGGGGTCCCTCGGAGAACAATGCTAACCTACATGTCTCTCTTTTTTGTCCTGAAGGAATACAACAGGAGCATGGAGCTTGGTAATCTAGCTGAATGCCTCATGGCTTACAGGCAGCAAAGATGAAGGAGAAGAAAGTTAAAGAGGCGCCTGGCTGGACAGAGGGAAGACCCTCAAGAAGAAGGGATGGCTGGGGCTCCTGTTTAACATCCTCAAGAAGAAGGGATGGCTAGGGCACCTGTTTATGCTTAAGAGCCACAGTGATCCATTGTGGGTCAGTGCTTAGATAGACCCAGAGACTATACACAGCGCTTACCATTTGTGCAAATGACAGAGAAACAGTGTCACCAAAGACTGCGTATGTCCAGGCATCTGGTTGGTCACATGGGCCACCTGCTGCAATATTTGGCGCCATGGGGATTTGGATGGCATCCACTGCCAGTGTCCGAGGAAGTAACCACAGCACTCAATTTTCATGCCAGTGACTCCTCCCAGGGCTCCACAGGTGACCTCTGCGTGATCTTAAAAGCCTTCATACACAAGTGAATCCAGATCACAGATGCCTTCTTCGCAAAAGCACACATCTTTGTGCATTTCGACTGGGATCAGGCAAGCCAGAAATCAAGAGTGCTGGGATTTGCGCTGTTCTCCGAATTTCCACAGGTGCAGGTTGCCATTAGTTGTACTCATGTGGTGGTCAGTTCTCGGTGGTAACAAGCTGTGCTGTATGAGCACCTCAAGGGCTCCCACTCGCTGAATGTTCAGCTGGTTTGCGACCACAGCAAATGCATCCTGGAGATCTCTGCATGGCTCCCAGGATTATCCATGGCTCCTACATTCTCCGCAGGTCTCAGCAGGAATTTACAGTGGCCGTTGGAATGTCAGGAGGCATTTGATAATCTGAAAACTGTGTTAACCAATTTAAGGTGGCAATTGACGCAAGTGATGTGGGTGTCGGTGATGTACTGTTGCAGGATTATCATAGATTATCATAGAATTTACAGTGTAGAAGAAGGCCATTCGGCTCATCACGTCTGCACTGGCTCTTAGAAAGAGCACCCTACCCAAGGTCAACACCTCCACCCTATCCCCAAAACCCAGTAACTCCACCAAACACTAAGGGCAATTTTGGACACTAAGGGCAATTTATCATGGCCAATGCATCAAACCTGCACATCTTTGGACTGTGGGAGAAAACCGGAGGACCCGGAGGAAACCCACGCACACATGGGGAGGATGTGCAGACTCCGCACAGACAGTGACACAAGCCGGAATCGAACCTGGGACCCTGGAGCTGTGAAGCAATTGTGCTATCCACAACGCTACCATGCTGCCCAAAGATGATGATCAAAAGGCTGTTGATTATTTTCTCGGAAATTATATATAAATTTAGAGTACCCAATTAATTTCTTCCAATTAAGGGACAATTTAGCGTGGCCAATCCACCTACCCTGCACATCTTTGGATTGTGGGGGCGAAACCCACGTAAACATGTGCAAACTCCACACAGACAGTGACCCAGAGTCGGGATCAAACCTGGGACCTCGGCGCCGTGAGGCAGCAGTGCTAACCACTGTGCCGCCGTGCTACCCTTTGGAAATTAAATATTCATCAAAAGATGTATTCAACCATTGAGAAAGGGACACTGAATTAAATGTGGTATTAGCGTTACCACATTTTGACATTTATGTTGTTGACAATTCATTGGAGACAATTGTATACATAGACCATAATCCATTTAAGTTTTTGGAAAAGTTTAAGAATCGAAATGCAAGACTGTTCAGAAGGCGCTTGTTGTGCCAACCGTTTAAATTAATGGCTGTATCACGACTTTGAAGTGTGAGAAGACTGGAATGTTCGTAGGTTGAAACAAAAGATAGGAATGGACTATACTCATGTTTAAGTTTGCATGCTTAAAATATAATACGATATGTATCTTGTAGAGTATTATTTGTATTTAATAATGAAATGAAAAAATGAAATGAAAATCACTTATTGTCACGAGTAGGCTTCAATGAAGTTACTGTGAAAAGCCTCTAGTCGCCACATTCCGGCGCCTGTTCGGGGACGCTGGTGCGGGAATCGAACTGTGCTGATGGCCTGACTTGGTCTGCTTTAAAAGCCAGCGATTTAGCCCAGTGTGCTAAACGAGCCCCTAAAAAATGAGAAATGTTCAGAGTTAAAAGGCTTTGGAAAAATGAAGCCATCTTTTTAAATTGCTGATTCATTTTTTAAGGGGGGAGGTGTGATGAATGTTGGAATAAGATATAATGTATTATCGGCTTTTGGCGCAGTAAGGGGTAAAAGCCTGGGTTAGTGTGTGTGAGACTGCTGCAGTCATGTTTTTAAAAAAAATTTGTTTGAAAGACAACAAAGCTTTTGGGTGCTGGTGTGCAATTAAATCATTGTAAAAACCTTGGGCTAATTGAGTTTTGTTTTGATTAAGAGGATTCCCAGTGAAGTTAATTAGATTTCAGCTTGATAAGTTGCTGATGTTAATGGATGGAGTGAAGGTATCAGGCATTTTGTAGGAAAAGCAGGTCAGAGAAGTTCTAGATGACGTGTGACCACAAGTCAGGCAACATGCTCTCTGTAGTTCAGTTAAAAGAGATTAACAGTTTTTAAAGCAGTGTATACTTGTCAGGGAACCAGGGGGAGCTGAAACAAGCTGAGAAAGTTTCTGAAGAAATACAGTCAGAGTTTCTACATGGGTCTGACAGGAGTCAGATCTTGTCTTTAAACCAGTCTCACGAGATCGCTCTTTCTCAAAGAACATCTCTGCAAAGCAAGTATTCCTATGTACCATTGGTAGCTACAGTGGATTGAGAGCTGAAATTATTTTTCCCTTGTTGTTTCAGTGGGAATAAAGATAACAATTAAGGGTATTGTATTCACTGTATTGAGCAGTATTGTTTAAGGGTTAAATGCAAGTTATTTTCTAGTGTTATGTTAAAAGATTTTAATACCATCTTAGTAATAAAGTTTGTTTTAATATACCACATCCCTACTTCTTTGTGTAATTACTCCTGGAGCGAGGTATCCTTTCCTCACAATCTTACAAAATTAAAACAAAAAATTGTGGGTTCTGTCCAGTATCCTAGCCACTGTTGGGGTCTGGTCTGGGATCGTAATGATATCCTCAAAGGGATATGTCTTTAATGTAATCAACACCAATGTGTTGAGGTGCAAAACGTTTGCACAAAAGAAGCACAGGGCAGGTAATGTTATTCACTTACATGTCATAATTGTTCTTACTATCATTATGTTGTATTTAATTTACCTGTCAGAGAAGTCTTTGAGATGTCAACTGCAGTGCCTTTGAAAAATAATTTATCTTGCTAGGAAAGTTCAAAGTCATTAAACTAAATCCAAACATGCTTGCATGGAGTCTTAAATATTCCATTTGACAGAATTTTAAATATAAAATCTGTCAGCAATGGACAGGCAAATTTAAATATATAAAATATTTCAGGTGGCACAGTACATCACTGTTCCCGTATAATGTACGAGAGGTGGTAGGATGCGTGTTCCCCACACATTAAGTTTCCCTCATTAGTTTGATTATCAGCAGAATGTGGGTGCAAGCTGACAGTGGGTGCTCCTGAAAAAGGAGATTAATATCCTAATTTTAAAAAGTCACCTCAGAATCAACAGCAGCTCTGGTTAGACTCTAACAGCAGCTCTGGTTAGACTCTAACAGCAGGTGCTTTAATAATTCATGGCAAGTGGGAAATAAAAATGTTTGCCGGCTGATCAGTTGTTCTACTCCTTTTGTGTGTGACGACTGAAAATGATAAACATACAAAGATATTAATTTAGAGCTGCTGTTAAAATATTTATTCAGAACAATACAAAATGCCATGGAGAAACCAGGAGCTAGAATTTCTGCATCAAAAGCGTAAAACAAGACTACTTTTATTTTATTTATAAAATACTTTGTTTCGAGGTTTTGATTTATCCAATATGCTATTTAACATCAGAAATGTATGGGCACATTTGTCAGGCATCTTCAAGTTTCACTTGCAAAAAATTAAAGCTGTTTTGGTTTCAAAATCTTTAAGGGGATAGTGACACTTTGCAGCTTAATCGTTAAGTGATCCATTTATTCAATTTATTTAGTGAATCAATCTCACTTCTGATCTTTCCTGCACAAATCGTGCAAAACGGAGTGCATCTCTCTGGACATTTGTCGCTAATTCAACGCTTTTATTGTGCATTTAAACATTTATCGAGCATTTATCCAAGTTACATTTCCTGATGGTGGAATTATTTCTTCAGTTTCCAATCAAATTACTTCTCCCTTCTTCGACAACAGCTACAACCTCAGATGAGAACCCATTTGACTGCTGAATTATGGTTATTTTCATCGTTGTTCTAACAATGTGGGAACACTAGCAAGGCGGTATTTGCTGCTTATTCCTTGTTTCCCTGTATCAGAATTTCTATAGTGCAGAAGCAGCCATTTGACCCATTGAATATGCACCGACCCTCTGATAAGAGCACCCGACCTCGGTCCAGTCCCCCTCTCTATGCCTGTAACCACACCGTACCTGCACATCCCTGGATACTAAGGGGCAATGTAGCGTGGCCAATCCACCGAACCTGCACATCTTTGAACTGTGGGAGGAAACTGGAGCATCCGGAGGAAATCCACACAGACGCGGGGAGAAAGTGCAAACTCAACACAGTCACCCAAGGCCGGAATTGAACCCGGGTCCCTGGCGCTGTGAGGCAGCTGTGCCACCGACCGGAATTGAACAGAGCCGACTACATTGAGATGGAAGGCTTCCTTTCATGACGGACACCAAGTGCACCATTTGTGTTTTGGTAAAAATTAGCAGCTATCATATTTATTATTTTCTGGTGATAACTCAGAAAGGTTTATTGAATCCAATTTCATGACTCATCTGGATTTTGGTGCAACATTGTACCCAAGTACCTTTGAAAAGGTACAGATGTCAAAGCTTTTAGTCTTCCAAGTGAATTTGTGCATACCGTGCCTCTTAAAACATCGGTCCCACCAGGCCCCATCAGTGCTCCGGTAAACTTGGGCTGGTAACCGAGTAAATTAGCTCAATGTTTATACTGATTTATTTATGGCTGCTCAGGTGTGCAGCACTTTATATCAGGAGGAGTGTCAAAACACTCCAGCACCCTGACAATCCCCCTCCCCCCCCCCACCACCACCACTATATATTAATACCCTCTCTCCCCCGGCACCCGAGCTCTGTTCAAACCCCCAACTTTGATAACTGTGGTAACTTGACCACAAAAAGATAGCCAAAAGGCAATTACATTTTTAATATATAAAAATAATGAAATTTTAAATATACTGTGGACTCAAAAACGGGAGCAGCCAGCTAAATATCAAAATAACATCAAAGGAAAAGAATTAGAACTAACCAGTTATATGATATACTTTTATTCTACCTTTATATCAGACATACATCCTCTTACCAAATGGCCTAAAATTCCCTGTTCTTCAATAGTAGTTGTGAAACAATGACCATGTAACCAGGATCATTTCAACAATGTCCATTTTAAAGGCATAACTAGGTTACACTAAACATTTTTAAAAAATCTTCCTCCGTCATGGTGTGGTAGAGGTATTTTAAAGCAAGCACCCCTCTTTCTGTTGCTTTTATCTTGCTGTATTGTAACAGATACCGGTCCATCAATCCATGTAATTAAGATAACTGTCTGACTTGACTGCAGATACCAAAAGAGCAAATTTCCTGATGACATCTTGCCAGTTGCCCTACTAGTAATATGGATGCTGCTATCCCATTCTAACTTATTCTTTCACATCTACTTTGTAGGCCCGGGTTGGGTCATTGTCTGTGCGGAATCTGCACGTTCTCCCTGTGTCTGCGTGGGTTTCCTCCAGACGCTCCGGTTTCCTCCCACAAGTCCCGACAGGCGTGCCTATTAGGTGAATTAGACATTCTGAATTCTCCCTCAGTGTACCCGAACAAGCGCCGGAGTGTGGCGACTAGGGGGTTTTCACAGTAACTTTATTGCAGTTTTAATGTAAGCCTACTTGTGACAATAATAAAGATGATGATGATTATTATTATATGAATATACACAGATGACAACAACTAATGACATCACAGCACTTACTGATGACATCAACAATGGATTTAAATAAGAAGATGCATACTAATAACACTGTATAACACTTTCTCCCCCCCCCCCCCCCCCATAAATTTTAATGTCCCTTAAGGACAGAAATACAATGAAACTAATGCCTTAATTATATGTCATCTTTCAGGAGCTTTGCGGCTGCACTCTGATCTGTGCTGTACCACTGGTGACTCCATCAACTCTGGTGATGCTTTACTTAGTTCAACTAAACCTGTGGGCTCAGGAGTAGGTTGAGCATCTGTGCATGAGTGTCCCTCTCCTGAAGTAGAGTCCACTGGAAGTCAGAATACAACAGAAGCCACTTGTTGTATTTCCACAGCAGCACTTCCTTCTATTGTATCTGGAACTTTTGCTGTCTCTTGAGTCATGGTGTAGATGAATATGATCTTGGCGCCTGCAAATAACTCTTGCATTGTTCAATTTCACTGCCAAAGATATTGGACCACTTTGGTTAAGAACAACTCCAGGTCACCAATGGTGGTTACTGCTAAATTCCTGATATAGGCACAATCATTCAGGTTAAAACGTCTCCCCTTAACATGAGAATCATGTCTCTCTGTCTGCTTTTCTTGTCTCCTCACTTTTGCTTTGACATCTGGATGTCGCAGATCCAGGTGATACTTCAGTCTTCTACCCATCAATAATTCAGCTGGTGAGAGTTCCGCAGTTGTTTGTGGTGTGATACGATATTGAAATAAGAACCTAGAGAGCTTGGTCCCTCTTCAATCCTTCCTTCAATGTCTGAACAGCCCACTCTGCCAAAACATTTGAAGCTGGAAGAAAAGGCATGGGACGCGCATGGTGTATTTCATTCCTTTGATTAAATTCTTGGAACAATGCACTCTTAAATGCTATACCATCATCAGAAACGAGAGAATGCAGTAAGCCATGAGTCGTAAATGCTTGGTGTAGCTTTTCTGTGGTACAGGGAGCTGTAATGTTGCTCATGATGTACACTTCTAACCACTTAGAATGTGCATCCACGATGACTAAAAACATGTGACCCACGAAAGGACCTGCAAAATCCACATGAAGTCTCGACCAAAGACGATCAGGCAATGTAATGGCGCTCGTGGCGCCATCTTCTGGTCAGATTGACATGCAGAACAGGATTTCACTTTTGTTCACCAAATCCTGGTCTATATTAAGACACATATGACCTGGCTAGACTCTTCATTTGATTCACCTGGATGAGCCTCATGAATTTCATCCATTACTTGAAAACGTCCATGGGGTGGAACAACCACTCTCGACCCACACAGTATGCAACTATCCTGCACACTTAACTTGTCTTTGCACCTCACATAAGGCTTCAACCCACCATCTTCTACGATAGATGGCCATCCTGGCATCAGAAATCTTTTAGCTTGTGACAGAATAGGATTTCTGTTCGTCCACTGTTTAATTTGTTTAGCACTCACTGGAGATGGGGAAAGTCTCTCCAGTAAGAAAATCATCTTGGGAGGACACAATACCTGGGTTGGCAAATGCAGTAAAGGGAGATGACTTAACATGCCCACGTTAGCATTGTCCTTCCTTGCCCTGTGCACGTTGCTGTACTGAGGCGCTGACAATATAAGCGTCCAGTGCTGTATTCCTCTGAGGCCATGGGAGGGATACATTTTGACTCACTGAAAAGGCTCATCAATGGCTTGTGGTCGGTATGTATGGTAAATGAACGACCATAGAGGTAATGATGGAATATTTTTACTGCAAAAACATAACAAAACCTTCTTTGTCCAACAGAGAAATTTCTCCTCACCTCAGCCCTAAAAGGTTTACCCCCTTATGGGACAGCACGGTGGCATTGTGGATAGCACAATTGCTTCACAGCTCCAGGGTCCCAGGTTCAATTCTGGCTTGTGTCACTGTCTGTGCGGAGTCTGCACATCCTCCCCGTGTGTGCGTGGGTTTCCTCCGGGTGCTCCGGTTTCCTCCCACAGTCCAAAGATGTGCAGGTCAGGTGGATTGGCCATGATGAATTGCCCTTAGTGTCCAAAATTGCCCTTCGTGTTGGGTGGGGTTACTGGGTTATGGGGATAGGGTGGAGGTGTTGACCTTGGGTAGGGTGCTCTTTCCAAGAGCCGGTGCAGACTCGATGGGCCGAATGGCCCCTTCTGCACTGTAAATTCGACTATCTTCAAACTATGAACTCTATTTCTGGACTCCCCCTCCACCGGGAACATTCTTTGGAATCTACCTGGTCTAATTCTGTTAGAATATTACAAGTTTTATGAGATCCCCCCCGCCTCATATTCTTCTAAACTCCAATGAATATAATCCTAACCAACTTAGTCTCCCCTCCATAGTAAGAACATTAGGTAAGAACACCATAACTGCACAAAATACTCCAAATGTGGCCTCACCAAAGCCCTATACAATTGTAGTAAAACATCCCTCTTTCTATACTCAAAGCTCCTCACCATGAAGGCCGACATACCATTTGCCTTCTTTACTGCCTGCTGTATCTGCATGTTTAGTTTCAGCGACTGATGCACGGGGACACCAAAGGTTTGCTATGTATCCATTCTCTCAATTTACATGCATTCAAATAGTAATCGGCCTTCCTATTTTTATTACTAAAGTGGATAACATCACATTTATACTGCATCTGCCATGCATGTGCCCACTCATTCAGCCTGTTCAAATCCTACTGAAGCATCTCTGCATCCTCCTCATAGTTCATTCTCCCACCCAATTTTGTATCATCTGTAAATTTTGAAATACTACATTTAATTCCCTCGTCCAAATCATTAATATATAATGTGAACAGTTGGGGTCCTAGAACAGATCCCTGTGGTCCCCGACTAGTCACTGCCTGCCAATCAGAAAAAGACCCATTTGGGACTTCCGGGTGCGGCGATGACCAGCTGAGTCGCACGTTTCGGCAGCTCCCGGTGGAACGGACTTTTGGGCTCTTAATAAGAGCCCCAACGGCAATTTTAACGGCTAAAAGTACTGTGCGGTGAACCAGAAGGGAATCCTCCCTGGATACGGATGAAAAAAGGAGAGGAAGGTGGCCGGATTGCGGTGGATCCTTTAGAGCAGCGGCAAGGAAGGCAAGCAAAAACCAAGATGGCGTCGGAAGGTGGCAGTTTAATATGGGGCCCTGAACAACACGAGTTTTTGAAACGCTGCGTGGAAGAACTCAAAAAGGAAATGAAGAAGGAGCTGTTGGCCCCGATATTACAGGCGATCGAAGGGCTAAAGGAGGAGCAAAAGACCCAGGAGCAGGAGCTTCGGGTCGTGAAGGCAAAGGCTGCCGAGAATGAGGACGACATACAGGGCCTGGTGGTGAAGGCGGAGATGCACGTGGCACACCATAAACGATGTGTGGAAAGGCTGGAGGCGCTGGAGACAACGCGAGGAGGAACAACCTAAGGATTCTTGGTCTTCCTGAAGGTGCGGAGGGAACGGACGTCGGGGCATATGTGAGCACGATGCTGCACTCGTTAATGGGAGCGGAGGCCCCGGCGGGTCCGCTGGAGGTGGAGGGAGCATACCGAGTGATGGCGCGAGGACCGAGAGCAGGAGAAATTCCTAGAGCCATATTGGTGAGATTCCTCCGTTTTAAGGATAGAGAGATGGTCCTTAGATGGGCAAAGAAAACTCGGAGCAGTAAGTGGGAGAACGCGGTGATCCGCGTATACCAAGACTGGAGTGCGGAGGTGGCGAGAAGGAGGGCGAGCTTTAATCGGGCCAAGGCGGTGCTTCACAAAAAGATAAAATTTGGAATGCTGCAACCGGCAAGACTGTGGGTCACATATCAAGGGAGGCACCACTACTTTGAGACGGCGGATGAGGCGTGGACTTTTATCGTGGAAGAAAAATTGGAATGAGCGGGTTATTAAAAAAAGAACGTTTGCAACAAAGTGGTGGGGCGAGTATGGGGGGCGAAAAGGGGTTAATAAGGGGGGGAAAGAGGAGTTTTATGTTATTAATCCTGCGATGTGGTAACTTTTCTTTCTTCCACAGGAGGTGGTGGGGGGAGGAAAGGAGGTGGAGGAGATGGGGCGTTGGCCATTGGGGGCGGGGCCAGGGGGAAGCGCGGGCTCGGTTCCCGCGCTATGATAATCATGGCGGGAATAGGGAAGCAGGAAGGAGGGGGCATCGCACGGTGCGAGCCGAGGTCACGTGGGGAAGCCGAGGTCGGCCAGAGTTTGCTGACTTCTGGGAGCAACATGGGGGGTGTAACTACGCTAGTGGGGGATCAAGCGGGGGGGGGGGGGGGGGGGGGGGAATTATTGGGCTGCTGCTGCTGGGGAGAGGGGGGAGCTGGCATGGGGTGGGATGGGCGGGGGGCACCGCCTGGGGGGGACACAGCTGCGTGGGAACCGGGTGAGGAGCTGGAAAAAGGGGATGGCTAATCGACAAGGGGGGGGGGGTAAAAAGCCCCCCAACCCGGCTGATCACGTGGAACGTGAGAGGGCTGAACGGGCCGGTAAAGAGGGCACGGGTACTCGCACACCTTAAGAAACTTAAGGCAGACGTGGTTATGTTACAGGAAACGCACTTGAAACTGATAGACCAGGTGAGACTACGCAAAGGTTGGGTGGGGCAGGTGTTCCATTCGGGGCTAGATGCGAAAAACAGGGGGGTGGCTATATTAGTGGGGAAGCGGGTAATGTTTGAGGCAAAGACTATAGTGGCGGATAGCGGGGGCAGATACGTGATGGTGAGTGGCAAACTACAGGGGGAGACGGTGGTTTTGGTAAACGTATATGCCCCGAACTGGGATGATGCCAATTTTATGAGGCGTAAGCTAGGACGCATCCCGGACCTAGAGGTGGGAAAGTTGGTAATGGGGGGAGATTTCAATACGGTGTTGGAACCAGGGCTGGACAGGTCGAGGTCCAGGACTGGAAGGAGGCCGGCAGCAGCCAAGGTGCTTAAAGATTTTATGGAGCAGATGGGAGGAGTAGACCCGTGGAGATTTAGCAGACCTAGGAGTAAGGAGTTTTCGTTTTTCTCCTATGTCCACAAAGTCTATTCGCGAATAGACTTTTTTGTTTTGGGAAGGGCGTTGATCCCGAAGGTGAGGGGAACGGAGTATATGGCTATAGCCATTTCGGATCACGCTCCACATTGGGTGGACTTGGAGATAGGGGAGGAAACAGAGGGGCGCCCACCCTGGAGAATGGACATGGGACTAATGGCAGATGAGGGGGTGTGTCTAAGGGTGAGGGGGTGCATTGAAAAGTACTTGGAACTCAATGATAATGGGGAGGTCCAGGTGGGAGTGGTCTGGGAGGCGCTGAAGGCAGTGGTTAGAGGGGAGCTGATATCAATAAGGGCACATAAAGGAAAGCAGGAGAGTAGGGAACGGGAGCGGTTGCTGCAAGAACTTCTGAGGGTGGACAGGCAATATGCGGAGGCACCGGAGGAGGGACTGTACAGGGAAAGGCAAAGGCTACACGTAGAATTTGACTTGCTGACAACGGGTACTGCAGAGGCACAGTGGAGGAAGGCACAGGGTGTACAGTACGAATATGGGGAGAAGGCGAGCAGGTTGCTGGCCCACCAATTGAGGAAAAGGGGAGCAGCGAGGGAAATAGGGGGAGTGAGGGATGAGGAAGGAGAGATGGAGCGGGGAGCGGAGAGAGTGAATGGAGTGTTCAAGGCATTTTATAAAAAATTATACGAAGCTCAACCCCCGGATGGGAGGGAGAGAATGATGGGCTTTCTGGACCGGCTGGAATTTCCCAAGGTGGAGGAGCAGGAAAGGGTGGGACTGGGAGCACAGATTGAAATAGAGGAAGTAGTGAAAGGAATTAGGAGCATGCAGGCGGGGAAGGCTCCTGGACCGGATGGATTCCCAGTTGAATTTTACAGGAAATATATGGGCTTGCTTGCCCCGCTACTGATGAGGACCTTTAATGAGGCAAAGGAAAGGGGACAGCTGCCCCCGACTATGTCAGAGGCAACGATATCGCTTCTCCTAAAGAAGGAAAAGGACCCGCTGCAATGCGGGTCCTATAGACCTATTTCCCTCCTAAATGTAGACGCTAAGATTCTGGCCAAGGTAATGGCAATGAGGATAGAGGATTGTGTCCCGAGGGTGGTCCATGAGGACCAAACTGGGTTTGTGAAGGGGAGACAGCTGAATACGAATATACGGAGGCTGCTAGGGGTAATGATGATGCCCCCACCAGAGGGGGAAGTGGAGATAGTGGTGGCGATGGATGCCGAGAAAGCATTTGATAGAGTGGAGTGGGATTATCTGTGGGAGGTGCAGAGGAGATTTGGTTTCGGAGATGAGTATGTTGGATGGGTGCAGCTGTTGTATAGGGCCCCAGTGGCGAGTGTGGTCACGAATGGACGGGGATCTGCATACTTTCGGCTCCATAGAGGGACAAGGCAGGGATGCCCTCTGTCCCCATTATTGTTTGCACTGGCGATTGAGCCCCTGGCAATAGCATTGAGGGGTTCCAAGAAGTGGAGTGGAGTACTTAGAGGAGGAGAAGAACACCGGGTATCTCTATATGCGGATGATTTGTTGTTATATGTAGCGGACCCGGCGGAGGGGATGCCAGAGATAATACGGACACTTCGGGAGTTTGGAGAATTCTCAGGATATAAACTGAACATGGGAAAAAGTGAGTTGTTTGTGGTGCATCCAGGGGAGCAGAGCAGAGAAATAGAGGACTTTCCGCTGAGGAAGGTAACAAGGGACTTTCGTTACTTGGGGATCCAGATAGTCAAGAATTGGGGTACATTGCATAGGTTAAATTTAACGCGATTGGTGGAACAAATGGAGGAGGACTTCAAGAGATGGGACATGGTATCCCTGTCACTGGCAGGGAGGGTGCAGGCGGTTAAAATGGTAGTCCTCCCGAGATTCCTCTTTGTGTTTCAGTGCCTCCCGGTGGTGATCACGAAGGCTTTTTTCAAAAGGATCGAAAAGAGTATCATGAGTTTTGTGTGGGCCGGGAAGACCCCGAGAGTGAGGAAGGGATTCTTACAGCGTAGTAGGGATAGGGGGGGGGGCTGGCATTACCGAGCCTAAGTGAGTACTACTGGGCCGCCAATATCTCAATGGTGAGTAAGTGGATGGGAGAAGAGGAGGGAGCGGCATGGAAGAGATTGGAGAGGGCGTCCTGTAGGGGGACTAGCCTACAAGCTATGGTGACGGCCCCATTGCCGTTCTCACCGAAGAAATACACCACAAGCCCGGTGGTGGTGGCGACTTTGAAAATTTGGGGACAGTGGAGACGGCATAGGGGAAAGACGGGAGCCTTGGTGGGGTCCCCGATAAGAAATAACCATAGGATTGCCCCGGGGAGAATGGATGGGGGATTTGGAATATGGCAAAGAGCAGGAGTAACGCAACTGAAAGATCGGTTTGTGGATGGGAAGTTCGCAAGTCTGGGAGCGCTGACCGAGAAATATGGGTTGCCCCAAGGGAATGCATTCCGGTATATGCAACTGAGGGCTTTTGCGAGGCAACAGGTGAGGGAATTCCCGCAGCTCCTGACGCATGAGGTGCAGGACAGAGTGATCTCAAAGACATGGGTGGGGGACGGTAAGGTGTCAGATATATATAGGGAAATAAGGGACGAGGGGGAGATTATGGTAAATGAGCTGAAAGGGAAATGGGAAGAAGAGCTGGGGGAGGAGATTGAGGAGGGGCTGTGGGCGGATGCCCTAAGTAGGGTAAACTCATCGTCCTCGTGTGCCAGGCTAAGCCTGATTCAATTTAAGGTGTTACACAGGGCGCATATGACTGGAGCACGGCTCAGTAAATTTTTGGGGGTAGAGGATAGGTGTGCAAGATGCTCGAGAAGCCCAGCGAATCACACCCACATGTTCTGGTCATGTCCGGCACTACAGGGGTTCTGGATGGGGGTGACAAAGGTGCTTTCGAAAATAGTGGGGGTCCAGGTCGAACCAAGCTGGGGGTTGGCTATATTTGGGGTTGCACAAGAGCCGGGAGTACAGGAGGCGAGAGAGGCCGATGTTTTGGCCTTTGCGTCCCTAGTAGCCCGGTGCAGGATACTGTTGATGTGGAAGGAAGCCAAGCCCCCGGGGGTGGAGACCTGGATAAATGACATGGCAGGGTTTATAAAGCTGGAACGGATTAAGTTCGTCCTAAGGGGATCGGCTCAAGGGTTCACCAGGCGGTGGCAACCGTTCGTCGAATACCTCACAGAAAGATAGAGGGAATGGAAAAGAAGGTGGTAGCAGCAGCAGCCCGGGGGGGGGGGGGGGGGGGGGGACCAGAAGGACTCTCAGGGTTGTTAATATATATGTATAATATGTATAGGTTGTTGCTATAAATAATTGTATATTGGACTGTTAAATCATATTTTTGGAGAGTGTTTATCTGAGACAAGGCAGTTGCCATTTAGTTTTAGTTATATATTATTTATTCTTTGTTTATAAAACAGGTCATTGTTATTTATACTGTTATATTATTGTGTAAAGGATACACAATGTACTGTGATGGTTGACCAAAAATTTTCAATAAAATATTTTTAAAAAAAAAAGAAAAAGACCCATTTATTCCAACGTTTTGCTTCCTGTCTGCTAACCAACTTTCTGTCCATCTCAAGGCACTACCCACCATCCCATGTGCTTTAACTTTACATCGTAATCTGCTATGTGAGACCTTGTCAAAAGCCTTCTGAAAGTCTAAATAAACCACATCCATCGCGTCTCCCATGTCAACTCTACTAGTTATATCTTCAAAGAATTCCAATAGATTTGTCAAGCATTATTTCCTTTTCAGAAATCCATGCTGACTTTGTGTGATTATACCACTGCTTTCCAAATGCTGTGCTATGAAATCCTTGATAATGGACTCCAGCAGCTTTTCTACCACCAATGTTAGGCTCACTGGTCTATAGTTCCCTGTTTTCTCTCTACCTCGCTTTTTGAATAGCAGGGTTATATTATCTATGGTCTAAACTGTAGGAACCATTCCAGAGTTAAAGAATTTTGGAAAACGACCGCCAATGGATCCACTATTTCTAGGGCTACTTCCGTAAGTACTCTGGGATGAAGATTATCAGGCCCTGGAGATTTATCCGCCTTATTATCAGATCCCTTCTCTTTTTCAAAAGCTTTACGCCCTTTTAACAGAGAATACAATACAATTTTTCATTTCCACAATATAACACAGTCTTATTTGTTGGCAGTTCTTTCACATCTCGGTCTGTCATGTGTGAGGGTATGGTAATCGTACTCAGTTCAATAAGCATTGCACTGCTTACTTTCTTCTGTAAATTTCTTCTTCAAACTCTTATTCCCAGATTCAATTCTTCACTGGACTGTTTCGTATTTTCTAGTTGCCTTTTTACAGTGTTCAGCAGTGCCGGTGCCACCTACCAGCCCACGCTAACTCTGCTGAGCACCTTACGTTATATTGCATGCATACACATATCCTCACAACACTTAGCAGACATTGAGCTGAAGGCAGACCGCAAGGGGCATGTCTTCAGCTCATGACATCAAAAGAGGCTTTGCTGTAATTGCACCAGGCCAACAGCCTCCCTACTTACCTCACTGATGGAATGACTGCAGCCAGGGGAGCAAGTTCTCACTGCAAGCTATGAAAAAGGTAAGAATGTCATTTTAATGAGATTGGTGGTGATTTTACACTACGATTGTGGCAAAGATGTCAAGCACTTCACATTGATGTTAAATTATAGGGCAGGATTCTCTGTCCATTCACACCGGCGGGGTTCTCCATTCCCACTGCAGTGAATAAAGTTTTGGCTGAGTGCCAAATTCTCTGTTCTCGCTGGCAGCGGTAGCAGGGAATTCAGAACAGAGAATCCCAGCCTTGGTTTGTGCGTGGCCAGAATCTGGTCAGGATCTGACACGGGATGGGAACAAAATAAGAGTTCATGAAGCAAGGACTCGACTCCAGTTGGCTTCAACGTCAGTTTGCTCTTTTCAAACCAACATGTACACAAGTTATCAACAGTTCAAAGCTGAAATTGCTTTATTCCAACATCAATCTTAATAGTGTGAATGCAATGTCAAAGTATAATAGTTCAAAAAGATCTGTACAATATTTTTTCCATTATGAAAATTATGCACGGAGGAAAAATTGCAGATGATGCAAGACAAATAGCTTCAAAAGTTTTCATTTGGTAATCATCCCAATGGAAAAATATTCCTATTTGTAATGTGAAAACGAACAGATCACTTAAATTAGTGCTTTTAGTGCGATCTCACTGTATTTCTCTTATTGATTGCTATTAGGATGCAATCCCTCAGAAATTTGCACTTTTGCACATGTTCTGTTTATTGACATTTTATGTTTTAAAAGAAGGCAGCTCATAGATTTTCACTGTACTATTGTTTGGGTGTTAACATATTTCAGTTTTATTTAAAGTTGCTTTTGCAGTTATATTCTTTTCAAATAAGAACTGGTTTAATATGAAATTATACTCATCTACCAGTCACAAAATGCAAGTGCTCTCACACAGTTATTGCTTTTAGTTTACTGAGGTTTGCTAGATGATATAGAAGAGGGCAAGTCCCTACGTTTACATAATTCAAAATCAACCAGTATCCAACATGGCACAGCTCAACCCTTTGAGATCGTATAGAAGTCTGCACCAAACCACAGTTGTAAAATGAACCGTTGCCATCAATATGTTTATTTTAAACTAAATACAATCTTTCCTAGAGGCTCAGTCAACACAAGCCAGCTCTCCCAACAACCCCAAACCGCACCCAGGAATGAAAGCTGATCAAAGAAAAGGTGTAATACTCTTGGAACACCATCCACTGTCGAACAAACCAATTAGGAAAATGACCCCACCAAGTAGTTATACCATCCCTCCCTCAGCTCAAATGAATCCTGGGTGACAAGAGCAAATTCTATCAATCCACATCTCCCATATTGCATGCTATATCACCCACATATCAAATCGAAACATGGAATGGGTTTACAAAGTATTTACACAAATGAAAATGATCAGTCTTTGAGTTCAGATGATAAACAATCTATTTGACTAGATTGCCTTGTATCATAGTATAATGTATGAAGGTTTATGTGACATGATATACGAAAGGTAAACTATAAGGACACAGACACATCAGAACATCAAGCAGAGGGTGCATTATACAGGTCAGCAAATACTTCCGAAATTACAGGCTGGATCAGTAGGAAACAGAATGGGAGTTCCATTCTGCAAGAGTTTTTGTTCAGATCAACGCTATTTTACTCAAATTTGTTTTGACCTTCTGAAGGAAGGATGATACAATACCAAACATCAGTAAAAACAAAAAATCCACATACTCTGCACCATTGCCAGTATCAACATTTATATTGGCAATGTTCGAGACTCAATACATTTCTTTACTGCACCAAAACCTCCTTCAGATCAGGACATTTATTTCACATTATTAAAATGTCATTTTATCTGAAAATAAATCTGTTACAAATCCTGTAGGGTGACCAGATTAAGTTACTGGAGAGAACATCTGGAATATAAATATCCAGGAAGAAGTTTTTGGAAGATAGTTAATCTCCTTCATCCACACTGAAACTTATGGAACGCATTTTCCCACATTCTGTTCCTTCACAGCTCCCTTTTACATCTGCAATACATTTTCCCATTGCAGACACTATTCATGAAGGAATCAGGGTTTTTTCTGATCTCTAATTATTACAAAAATACATAGAATGATTTCAGCACAGATACTGAAGATTATTTCCACGTAAACATAAAAATAGGATACACTAACTCCATTGGCTTGACTGGTATAAACAGGCATGGGTTTCTTCAGGGTTTTTTGCCTGTTCTTATTTATCAGTGTTTAAAGACTTCCTGTTTCACAGCAATCTGATATATACATACATGTGGTGGTCCGATTCAGCATTTGTTAAGGTCATACTGAAATTTATAAAGTCACAGTGTTGTGCGTACCTGCCTAATAATAAGCGTTAATACAAAAACCTTATCCCATCTTACTGCAAGATAACAGCTGGCACCGACTGGTGCTGTTAAAACCATTGTGGTTGGGCAAAAAGTAGAGTAACCTTTCGTTGTACACTGATACATTGTTGCTGTGCATAGAAGCTGCACTATTTATAGCTCACTGATTAATGGGGGGGAAAAGAATGCAGAACACCCTCAGGATTGCACTTTTTCTTTTGCAAGGCTCCCGAAGGAAGCTTTAAACAGAGTAGTTACTGTGTGCAGAATACAGAATGGAGTTTGTGGACCCTTACAATGCTTTGCTATGCTGTGCAAATGTACTCACAGTTCCTGTTCATTGTGGCAGCATTTAAATCAGCAAGTTACAAACAGAAGTCTTGACAGAATGAAATACTACTGTTCTGTCATCATTTTGATTCTCGATCATTTACCTATTGGTGGTTGAACATACTGATGTGAAAAGTGGGTCTTGGTATTAAACAGACAAGAAGCCAGTTGCAGACAATACATCAAGTCAATCAAGATGCAAGCATTTAAGAATGTCAGCTAAATATTTCTCTAAGAGAATCTGGAACCGTGGATGTTTCTGCACAGATTTGGGTTAAAAAAAACATATTGAAGATCATGGCTCCCATTCCGAAAACAATTTCTTTGTTGGTAATCTGCATTTTGTATTTGTATTCCCTCGGTTGCCTGCTTCATACAACTTACTCAAGATGGTGATCAACAGGGGTTTGTTAAAGACCTACTGGATCTATGATTTATCTGGTTACATATGGTTGAAACAAGATGAAAGTTCACATGAATAAAGAGCTCACCACTTGGGCTGGAACTTGTTCCATTTTGGCAGCTGGAGTTCCTGGACGTGGGTAAAACTGATTGATGAACAGGCTCGGAAACTTGTACTCCCGAATTAGTTTCAGAGTTTCTTGGAAGTCCACTTCTGTCTCACCGGGAAAGCCACAGATAATGTCTGTGGCAATTGTAATCCCTGGCACCCTGAATGAAAAGATGAAAATTCAGATTAAATATTTATGTTTCTTTATATAATCTCCTGAAATGTTTGTTCACTGTTTCAGTTGTCCTGTGCACAAAGCACAGAATCCCTATTCAGTAGAGCTAATGTCAAAATACTCAATCAAACCTGCATACTTATATGACCCAGTCTGCTCAGGGCAATTACGCATCATTAAATCATTTGAACAAAATGCAGGAAATAGCAACACTTGGATGACGTATCTTGTAGGGTTGCCATCATTCGGAGTACGACTATCTTCCACATACCAATGGAAGTAAATCTATGGTATTTAGTAGATGATTGTCATTTTCGCATTCCTCCTTTTTCTCATATATGTTTTAAAACATCCAATCCTATTCATGCTAATTAACCGACAAATTTGAAATCCAAATGCCTAAACAATTCCCCCCCCCCCCCTCTTTTTTGGGATCGTTCATGGCATGAGAGTGTCGCTGGCAAAGACACTATTTGTCACCCATTCCTTTTATTTTAAACTCAGAGTACCCAATATTTTTTTTCCAATTAAGGGGCAATTTAGCATGGCCAATCCAGCTGCCCTGCACATCTTTGGGTTGTGGGCCAAAACCCACGCAAACACGGGGAGAATGTGCAAACTCCACACGGATAGTGACCCAGAGCTGGGACTGAACCTGGGACCTCGGCGCCGTGAGGCAGCAGTGCTACCCACTGTGCCACAATGCTGCCCTCTGTCACCCATTCCTAACTGACCTTGAGAAGGTGCTGATGAGCTGCCTCCTTGAAACACTGCTATCAATGTGGTGCAATGTTCGGCAGGGAGTTTCAAGATTCTAACCCAACAACAGTGAAGGAATAGTGATATGACAACATGCGAACAAGAAGCAGCAGTAGGCTATTTGGTCCCTCGAGCCTGCTCCACCATTTAATAAGAGCGTGGCTGATCTGATAGTAATGTCAAATCTGCATCCCGCCTACCTTTGATAACCTATCACCCGCCTGCTTACCAAGAATCTGTTCACCTCTGCCTTGAAAATTATCAATGGCTCTGCTTCCACCACCTTTTCAGAAAGAGTTCCCTCAGAGAAGATTTTTTGTCTCATCTCAATTTTAAATGGGCGACCTATTTTTTAAAAATAGCGGCTCCTAGTTCTAGATTCTCCCAATAAGTGGAAATATGCTCTCCACATCCACCCTGTCAATACGGATCTTGTATGTTTCAATCAAGTTGCCTCTTACTCTTCTAAACTCTAGTAGACACAAACCTAGCCTGTCAAACCTTTCTTCATAAGTCAACCTGCCCATTCCAGGTATTAGTCTGGTAAATCTTCTCTGATCTGATCCATCCATTCCTTAAATAAAGTGACCAATACTGTAAACAGTACTCCAGATGTGGTCTCACTAGCGCTCTGTATAACTGAAGCATAGCAACAAATAATAACATTCTATTAGCTTTCCTAATTACTTGCTGTACCTGCATAGTAGCCTTTTGTGATTCATGCACAAATCACCCAGATCCCCTCTGCATCTCAGAGCTCTGCAATCTCTCATCATTTAGGTAATGTGCTTCTTTTTTTATTCTTCTTGCCAAAATGGACAATTACACATTTTTCCAAATAATACTCCATTTGCCAGATCTTTGCCCACTCACTTAGCCTATCTAAATTTTTCTGTCGCTTCCTTATGCCCTCTTCACAAGTTACCTATCTTTGTGTCATAAATACATTTGGCAACCATCCTCTCCATGCCTTCGTCCAAGTTATTTATATAAATTATAAATTGTTGAGGCCCCAGCACCTATCCCTGTGGCACACCACTTGTTACACCTTGCCAACCGGAAAAAGACCCATTTATGCCTACTCTGTTTTCTGTCAGCCAGCCAATCATCTATGCATGCCAATATGTTACCATCACACCGTGAGCTTTTATTTTCCACAATAACCTTTGACGGGAACTCTAGCAAATGTTGTATCCACAGCATGTGTTACTTCCTCAAATAATTCCAAAAAGTTGGTTAAACATGATTTTTATTTCACAAAATCATGTTGACTCTGCCTGATTACTTTGAACTTATCCAAGTGTCCTGTGAAAACTTCTTTAATAATAGCTTCTAATATTCTCTCTATGACAGACATTTAGCTACCTGTTCTGTAGTTTCCTGCTTTATGTCTGCTTCCCTTTTTTAATAATGGAGTAACATTTTCTATGGGGGGGGGGGGGGTTGCCGTGACCAGAAGATCCCGCTAGTGAGAGTGGCCACAATGTCTCCACAAGACTGGTGCAGTAGTCATCCTACCAACACTGTGACTGTGACAGGTAGATTGGTGAAGGAAAGGTCAACTTGGTTTTTCACTTTCGTTGGTTTCCTCACTACCTGGCACAAGCCCAGTCTCCATTGTTCGGGTCTCGGTCAGCTCGGTCAATAGTCACTCAGTGTTGAACACTGAAACCCCCTCCCAGAGCATATTCTGTGCCCTTGCAACTCTCAGTGTTTCTTCGAAGTTGTGTTGCTCAGCTGAGGGAAGGCAGTCGGTGATAATAAGCAGGAGGTTTCCTTGCCCATGTTTTACATAATGCCATGGGACTTGATTAGGTCCAGAGTCAATGTCAAGGATTCCCAAGGCCACTCCATCCCGATCGTGCCATTGTGCCGCTACCTTTTGTTGATGGGACAGGGCATACGCAGAGTCTGGGGCATGATTTGGTAGTGTAACAATGACAGGTTGTTGCTCAACTCATCCACGGGAGAGCTCTTCCAATTCTGGCACAATATTACATAGCATAATGAATATAGAAAAATTGACTAAATGGAAAGATTTCATTGAGAGTCAGAGGGCCATCTCCTTTTATTCTTAATTGAATACAGCCCATGTCCTACAGATTACAAGAAGACTTTCAGAGAATGCCATCTGATCAGTGCCATGAACTTTCAATGGTAACACACTCAGAAACTATAGGTAAATCCCATTTTTACACAATACCAATTTACCGGAAATGCCAGTTTTATGGACAGGCTTGTGGACTTGTACTGGGTTGTGGTTGTTTGTCTCATTTCTGTAGCGGGTCAATTTATATCAATTATTGATCACCTTCAAACTCAGTCAGCACTGCAGTACTTGTGCCAATCTACTTCTTTCAAGAGACTGTCTGCCTAACCATGACAATTCTGGGTTATTCAGTCCTGCAGCACAGCCTCCAGGTATGGTCATATTGCTGATAGGGTGGATTAGGCTGAAGCGTTCCCTCGCGGAAACACTACCGGTTTTAAGGAACATTCTTTGTTACGGAATAAACTCGGCCCCGAGCCATTCCGTAAAAACAGGATTTACCTGTATATGGTATGTGAGACACCTGTCTCACAGGTGTTAGTTGTTTCTATTTTAGGGTCCTCAAATGTAACACTTTGGACTATATGGACAGGTAGGATGACAGGATTTCTGTTGTCGAACTCGATTTAGCAGCTGTCGATGCAATAATAAATGAACTTGAACATTAAATAGATTATGGAACAAAAAAAAACAAAAGCAGATTTGAAAAGAAAACTCAAGAAAATGTGAAATGGTTGTGTAAGAGGGAACAAATGGAGTGAAATTTATAAAAGGGGAGAAAATTGCAGGACTATGGGCAAGGGCAGTGATGTGGGAATCGTTTGAAGCTCTTTGAAAGAGCCATTGCATGCATGATGGGCCGAATGGCCTTCTTCTGTGCTTTGAGAGTTTATATGGCTCTGGGAATGCTACAAAACACATCTGAAAAAGATTTGAAGAAGTAATAACATATAGACTGCTCATGTAATCTCAAACTGCAGTTAAAAAAATAATTTACGTTGTATTGTAACATGAAAATATTCTGGCATGTTTACAGGTGAAACTCGAGTTAATTATGTAAAGCTGAGTAGATTCATTGTGAAGAGCTGAAGCGTTTCTGCCCGATCAATGAACAATGCGAGAAAACAAACTCAACAAGAACATAATCTACAAAGCTGTAAATCTTCCATGTTGAATTCAGAGCAGTGCAGTATATAAACTGAGCTGCATCATCGCCAGGTCAGTCATCTAATGACAGCAAATGAGGTCCAGGTCACGTCCCCAGAGACTGGGACATGCTGTTGAGACGCTCAGCCGTGGCCATCTCAGATATGCCTTGGACACCTCCACTCATGCTGCCGATGCAGTGCACCAGGCTCTCCACTGCGGTCGCCACGCTAGCAGTGCTGGCCTCGGTGCCATGCATTGCCGACGCCATCTTCTGCACCCGTAGCCTCTGGGACGCCTCCAATCGGCTATGGACTTGCTGGAGTGCTTCTGACATCCCCTGCTGAACATCTCCGCCGCACCCTAGAGTCGGCATCAGCTCTGGGTAAACCTGGTCGAGAGGTTCAGCATCTGACTGGGACCCAGCTGGGTCCTGGGATCCAGCAGACCTCCGACTGATGTCTCGTCTGGGCGTTTCTGCCCCCACCTGATGTGCATCAGTAACTGTGTGGTGCTCACCGGAATGTGCCCCAGAAGCCTACCCGTGACTGTCGCCCAGCAAGGTGTGCGTCTTTGCTGTGGTGGAGATTGGGGATGACAGCTGTGCGTGAATATGGTGGTGTCCTCAGAGCCCCCCCCCCCCACCTCCCCCCGAGGTGTTCTTATGCAAGGCAGGAGGGGGGACCACCCCGGATGGGCCGGCAGTCGGATGAGGATCGTACGGGAGAATGGACTAATGGTTAGTGGGAGGGATGGGTTGGTCTGCATGGTATTAACAACTCACGTGTGACAGGTCATCTGGGTGGGGGCCGGTAGAACCTCTGCTGTGCCATGCCAACCTCTACTTTGGTGACAGATAAGCCACCCACACAACCTCCAGGGCCTGTTCCTCGTAGGGTCTGAGGACTCTGATATTCAGCACCCCGCCGCCCATCTTAACCCTCTCCCGTTTATTGTGGGCCAACTTCTCCTGCGAGGCACAGAGGGGGGCATAGTGAGCTGCACCCGTCAGTTATTGTGGGGGTGTCGGGGTGTGTGGGGGTGAGGCTGCGTGGGCAGCACTGCTGGACATGAGTGGGCCAGGGCATGGAACGGTGCTGGGCGGGAGTGGTGCCAGGCGCATTCTCGGTGGGGTAGGGGGGTTGGGACCCGAACGGACAGTTGCTGCCACTTCCTCCCAGTGGCTGCCCTGTGGCTGACTCTCCGAGACGCTCGGGGGAACAGGGTATACCGTCTGGCCTCTACCGTGTCCTCCAGGTTGGCATCCCCGAATCGTGGGGCTGGTCTTCTCGGTGGCATGGCTGCGAGCTGTATGGGGTTTGCTCTGCAGGATCGGTTTAAGTGCTCCTCTCCCTTGTTAGCAGGGGTGGCGAATGCAGTCTCGGCGAAACCATCATCTGCGGCGTGGAGCATGTGGGCCTCGTGAAGTGGACTAGTTAACGTTTTATAGCGGTGACGGCCTCGCCGGTCCGAGCATACTTGTGGCAGTTCCCACATGCTATCAAACTTAGAAATGTTTTGGCTAAATTGCGCCCGTCTTCAGGAGAGTTTCTTATGTCAATATGTAGAAGGTCCAACAAGGAACAGCAGAGTGCTGGATCTAATTCTGGGGGAAAAAGTCAGACAGGTGTTCAAGGTGGCAGTGGGGGAGCATTTTAGTGACAGCGAAAACACACAGTATGATTTAAGTTTGTTATGGAAAAGGAAAAAACGCTTTTGGATTGGGGGAAGGCAGATTTTATCAGAATAAGGCAGGATCTGGCCTAAGTAAGGGAGGGGGGTGACCCTGGATGTCTAGGAATATTCAGGACTGGATAAGAAAGAAAAGCAAGGCTTTTAGCAGGTATGAGGGAGCAAATCAGCCGAGGCCTTAGTGTACAGAAAGTGCGGGGGGAATCTTAAGAAAGCAATTAGGAGAGGAAAGAGGGAACAAGAAAAAGCACTGGTGGGTAGGATTAGGGAAAATCCTAAAATATTCTCCAAATATATTAAGGGGAAGAGGATAACAACGAACGAAGAGGGCCCATTAGGGACCAGTGGGGCAAACTGTGCATGGAACCGGAGGACATTGATAGGTTGAAACGAGTACTTCACATCTGTATTCACTCGGGAAGAGGAGGATTTAGGTACAGAATTCGGGACAGGAACCGTGAGGCTCTTGAAGAGTTTGGCATAGGGAGTGAGGAGGTATAGGAGGTTTGGTAGGATTAAAAGTGGACAAATCCCCAGGTCTGTACTTATTGTACCCCAGGCTGTTGTGGGAGGCAGGGGAGGAAATTACAGGGGCTCTGACCCAGATTTCTAATGCTTCTCTGGTCACAGGGGAGGTGCCAGGGGATTGGAGAACAGCTACTGTGGTTCCACCTTTCAAGAAGGGTGGTAGAGATAAATCAGGGAATTACAGATCAGTGAGTCTCACATCAGTGGTATGGAAACTATTGGAGAAAATACTTAAGGAGAAAATTAATCTCCATTTTGAGAGGCAAGGTTTGATCAGGGATAGTGAGCTTGGCTTTCGTCAGAGGGAGGTCATGCTTAACGAATTTTAATTTTTCGAGGAGGCGATCAGATGTGTAGATGACGGTAATGCAGATAATGTACTTTATATGGATTTCAGAAAAGCCTTTGACAAGGTCCCACATGGAAGACTGATAAAGTAGTTAAAAGCACAAGGGATCCAGGGTAACTTGGCTCTGGTTATTTTCTTTAGAAGCTGAGGGGAGGCCAGATTGAGATGTATACGAGTATGAGGGGTCTGGACAGGATTGATAGAAAGCAGCTGTTCCCCTTAGTTGAAGGGTCAGTATCAAGGGGGCATAATTTTAAGGTGAGGGGTATAAGGTTTAGAGAAGATTTGAAGAAAATGTTTTCACCCAGATAGTGGTAGGAGTCTGGAATGCACTGCCTGGCAGGGTAGTAGAGGGTGGTAGTGGTAGGAGACAGAGGATGGCGATAGAAGGCTGTTAGTGTGATTGGAGGCTTCAGTGCTAGGCCCCTTATTGTTTGTGATATATATATATATAAAATATATAAATGAGAATTTGTGGGGGGGGCAATAAGTAAGTTTGCAGATGACACAAAGATTGCAGGGTGGTTAATAGTGAGGAAGAAGTCTTGGGTTACAGGAAGGTATAGACAGGTTTTTCAACTCGGCAAATCAGTGGTAGATGGAACTTAATCCTGCAACAAAGTGCGAGGTAATGTACTTTGGAAGGAGAAACAAGACAAGGGAGTACTCAATGAATGGCAGGATACTAAGAAGCTCAGGGGAACAGAGGGATCTTGAGGCGCTTCTCCACAGATCCCTGAAGGCGGCAGGACAGATTAATAGGGTAGTTAAGGCCTACGGGACACTTGCCTTTATCAGTTGAGGGATAAATTATGAGGCCTTTATCAGTTGGGGGATAGATTATAAGAGCAGGGTGGTTATGTTGAAGCTGAACAAAACTTTGTTTGGGCCACAGCTGGAGTACTGAGGCATGCCATGCGGTCTCTAGTCTACAGTCATGTGACCTGTGATGTGTTATATCTGTTGGATTAACACGGACTGCAACTCGATGCAGTATCACTTGAAAACAGGCTTCCAACGCTGTAGATGGTTCAACACTGCTTTATTGAACTTGCCGAGTAATGTACATAGTTCGCTGTGGGCCGACACTCTTATTAAGCTAAGCTTGCTAACCTTGGTCTGGCTTGCCCAGACTTGCTCTGTGCCATGTGTAGTAGGTGCTGACTGTACATTGCACCGACTGTTGCTCCAGCTATCACCAGTACGAAGAGGCCGAGCCTTCCTGCCTCGTGTGTTTTATACTGGTAATGTACCCTGTAGTGTCCCGCCTGGTGATTGGTTGTTCTGTATTCTGTGTGGTGATTGGTTCCTGTGTGTGTCCATCACTGCCTGTCTGTATCTCATTATGAACATGAGTGCATATTATAACAACCTGCAACTCCGATATAAAGGGAGACACATCTGGCCATCCTCAGAAGAAGATTGAGAGGGTAATAAGACATACATGTGAATGGTCAGTGCTAGGTGCAAGTTCCAGAGGAGTAGTTAGCAGACTCCATGATAATGTGCTCTGTTTCGGATTGCTATCTTACCACACGAGACTCAATACAAGATTCTGGTTTGGACAATTCGAAGTGTTTGGTGAGTTCCTTCATGAAGTACAAAGGGCCAAACACAACAAGGATGTTGCCTAAGATGGAGCATCTGAGATATGAAGAGAGGCTGGATTGGCTCTGGTTATTTTCTTTAGAAGCTGAGGGGAGGCCAGATTGAGATGTATACGAGTATGAGGGGTCTGGACAGGATTGATAGAAAGCAGCTGTTCCCCTTAGTTGAAGGGTCAGTATCAAGGGGGCATAATTTTAAGGTGAGGGGTATAAGGTTTAGAGAAGATTTGAAGAAAATGTTTTCACCCAGATAGTGGTAGGAGTCTGGAATGCACTGCCTGGCAGGGTAGTAGAGGGTGGAAACCTGGAGGCGAGCGGGTGGTGAAGATCAAGGAGAAATAGGAAGCGGAGTTGGGAGGGGAGATCAATTGGGGAGTATGGAGTGAGGCGCTGCATAGGGACCTCCTCTTGTGCAAGGATTAGCCTAATACAGTTTAAGGTGGTGCACAGGCTGCATATGACTCGGGCGAGAATGAGTGGGTTCTTTCATGGGGTAGCAGATGAGTGTGAGAGGCGTGGGCGGGGGCCAGCGAATCACACACACATGTTTTGGGGTTGCGAAAAATTGGGAAGGTTCTGAACGGGAGTGTTTGTGGACTTAGCCAGGATAGCGGAGGAGGTGGTGTACCCGGACCCTTTGCTGGTGATACTTGGGGTTTCAGAGAAGCCGGAGCTCATGGAGAGGTTGAAGGCTGATGTCTTGGCCTTCGCCTCTCCGATTGCACGGCGGCAAATTTTCTGGAGTGGCCGTCGGCATCGCCACCGGGGGTAGTGGCTTGGTTGGGTGACCTGTATGACTTCCTGCGATTAGAGAAGATAAAGTATGAGTTAAGGGTCTCTTCAGGGGGATTTGAGGAAAGGTGGGGGATGTGTGTGACCGTGTGTGAGGGGCTGTTCGTCACGGCGGGGGGGGGGGGGGGGGGGGTGCAGTGATAAAGGGGGAAAATCTGTACAGACTGTATAGTTGATTGTTGGGAAGTATGTTTCCCGGGGTGTTTATTCTCTGCAACCTGTTTTGATACATGTTTATAATAAAATACATTTAAAAGAGGGAGGAAACCTCACAACCTTTAAAAAGTATGTGGATGAGCACTTGAAATGTCATAACATCCAAGGCTATGGGCCAAGTGCTGGAAAGTGGGATTAATGTAGATTTAGTGTAGTTTTGTTGGTGTAGACCTGAAGGGCCTCTTCTGTACTGTATGACTCCATGATTATAATGACTGAAAATGTTCATGTCCTCTGGGATTTTCCTTTGTTACAGACTTAATTGTGTCTCATTTTTCATGGTGCTTCATTTTAATGGATTTTCCCATCCCCTATCTGTTAAATGATTGGTTTGTGGTACAGTCCACAAATAAGTAATGTATATTTAATGCAGAAGAAAGCATTTTGACCTTATATGGAATCTTCAAGTTGACATCTTGGATAAATGTGTACCAAGGTTAAGGAGTTAATGTCATGATTGTATGGTCACAATTACAGAGGATTTCCTGGTCCTATGTTTCAAACTGGAATGCATGTGTAACTCTGAAATATTGGATTCATTTGGCACTGTTCCAAAGTACATAGATTTTGACTGAACATCGGCAAAAGTGGAAACTTCTAATTTTCTATTCAAAAAACCTTGTTCATTCAAATTAAGGAGTGAATTACAGAAAAGCACCAGGCTTGTTTGGTCCCAAAAGTGACTGCTCAATGCATGTGTTTTTGTAGTTACAGCAACAGGTTTCCTTGTTGTAGCTTTTTTTACTTCTTCTTAACCTAGTTTTTTTGATTGCTGTATTTCAGACTATTCTTGTAAGTGGGCTTCAGCCCCCTCAGTCATCAATCATGTAGAGTTTCTCTTTGCAGTTTCCCTTGCATATTTGTAACGTTCCCATCAGTTAACTTCAGCTATTAGTCTTATCGCATGCCCTTACATTGTCCCTGCAAATCTTTGGAAGAATGGATATTAACACATTTACTTGGCATTTAACTTATTTATGAAAAGCTAAATGAAGCAGTGAAGAGCAGCAGCTATAACACAACTAATATTTTATATTTGTTGCTAAGCCTGAACATCTTTTTTAAAAGCTTCAGACAGATTTCCCAAGTTGATGAAGACAGGTTGGCAAATAGATTCAGATAGAGCAACAAGGACTCGAACAGATTTACATCACTGTCTATTAAAATTTAATTACAATGGGTGGGATTCTCCTCTACCCGGCGGGGCGGGGGGTCCCGGCGGGATGGAGTGGCGTGAACCACTCCGGTGTCGGGTCGCCCCAAAGGTGCGGATTTCTCCGCACATTTAGGGGCCAAGCCCTCACCTTTAGGGGCTAGGCCCGTGCTGGAGCGGCTGCTGACGTCATCCCCGCACATGTGCAGCGGGGGTCACCTACGCGTTGGCCATCGCGGAAACCTACACGGCCGACACGTAGTAAAAGAGTGCCCCCACGGCACAGGCCCGCCAGCGGGTGGGCCCCGATCGCAGGCCAGGCCACCGTGGGGGCACCCCCCGGGACCAGATCGCCCCGCACCCCCCCCCCCCCCCCAAGGACCCCGGAGCCCGCTCGCGCCGCCTGGTCACGCCGGTAAGGGAGGTGGTTTAATTCACGCCGGCGGAACTGGCATTACAACAGCGGGACTTCGGCCCAACGCGGGCCAGAGCATCACCGGGGGGGGGGGGGGGGGGGGGGGCGGCGCCGACTGGCGTGGCGCGATTCCCGCCCCCGCCGAATCTCCAGTGCCGGAGAATTCGCCGGGCAGCGGGGGTGGGATTCACGCCGGCCCCCCGGCGATTCTCCGACCCGGCGGGGGGGTCGGAGAATCCCGCCCAATGTTTCCAAGATATACATTACTGAATAAATCCTACAAGATATTTATATTTAAACTCAGTGAACTGCTTCCTCCCATGTACATTCAACACAAGCAAAATGACAAGATCTAAACAAACGCTTTAATGTGGGCTGAAATTTCTGTAAATGAAACTGGTTTATAACCTCTATGAATGCACCTAGCAATGTTCTCACAACTAGGTCCCACAACAATCCCAATATAACCAAATTCCTTCAAAATGCTGCAGCTCTAACTATGTCGAAAATGTAGAATATATACCTGGTTAAGATTAAACATGAGATTGATATTATGTATCTCTCTTCTCTGATTACCGTTGTAAAAATTCTTTGCAATTCTGGTTGTTTCAAGATTACTTTTTTGAAAAATAACGAGGTAAAAGACTAAATGCATGAATAGAATGCCATCGGCAATGGAATGTGGAGGTAAAGAGGAGGTAAAATTGTCCTCAAGAGATCAAACAAATCAGGAAGATTCTAGATCAATAAAAAATTGAATTCAATCCTTTAGATGTAGATGAAATATTATGGATCGAATGACACCACTCCACAATTTATGTTCTTAATTTCAGAAAGGTTTTCAGCAGAAAGCTGAAGCTATAATACGTCATTACTGCATTTACTGACAAAGTGAAGAGAGAGACATCTAGTTGTATTTAAGTGCAACACATTTTTTTCTAGAATGGGATGTACATTCAACCATCCAAACATCTTTCCAGCCATTCAGACACAGTTCAATATTGCCTGTTGCATGACAAGCAATAAACTGAACTGAAAAGCCAGCTAAATATATGGATGTTAGGGCAGCACGGTGGCGCAGTGGGTTAGCCTTGCTGCCTCACAGCGCCGAGGTCCCAGGTTCGATCCTGGCTCTGGGTCACTGTCCGCGTGGAGTTTGCACATTCTCCCCGTGTTTGCGTGGGTTTCACCCCCACAATCCAAAAATGTGCAGGTTAGGTAGATTGGCCACTCTAAATTGCCCCTTAGTTGGAAAAAATGAATTTGGGTACTCTAAATTTATTTTTAAAAAAATATGGATGTTTCAAAAAAACAAGAACATTGACAGAGATTGAACTACGATATAGCATTCCACTCCCTCTGATTTTATGGATTACAGGATTAAATTATGCAAAAGAACAGAAATGAATTTAGATAAATCAAAACCAATGTTCAAACCACTGAGAATTGATGTTGCCTTTGTCATTTTTTCAAAGATTTAAATATGCATAATTCCTTCCTATTTTGCTTCTGTGCTCAATGAATCATGAAAAAGCAAATTATTTGTTAACGGCAGTTATGAACATTACTGTAAATAATGAAAAAATACCAAAGCCCAAGAAACTCAATTCTTTTAAATTTAAAGTTGCTATTCAGGGAGCTGCATACAATGCAGAGACAGATAAGTCCAGCTGTATATAAGGAGGTGGAGTATGACTCGGTACCACTGTGAATTTTCCATCATGGAATCATAGAATTTACAGTGCCAAAGGAGGCCATTCAGCCCATCGAGTCTGCACTGGCCCTTGGAAAGAGCACCCCACTTAAGCCCATGCCTCCACCCATTCCCCGTAAACCCGCCCAACCAAGCATGGCCAATCCACCTAACCTGCACATCTTTGGACTGTGGGAGGAAACCGGAGCACCCGGAGGAAACCCACGCAGACACAAGGAGAACGTGCAGACTCCGCACAGACAGTGACCCAAGCTGGGACCCAGGAGCTGTGAGGCAACTGTGCTAACCACTGTGCGACCGTGCTGCCCTCAATCTCTGTTATCAATCTCCTGATATTATGTTGTATGACAGGTTCATATCCAATACAGAACTATATTTGTTTAAAATTATCAATATCCACATTGATAAACAATATTGCAGCTTGTTGAAAAACATAATATTTCACAATTCTGCCAAAAGATTTTGAACCGAAAAATTCAAGGTCCTTGAACTGATTATTATCCCAGTTTTGTTATCCAAGCATCACATCAGTTTATTTTTATTCTCACAATAAACAAATGACTTTTAATGGCTTTTCAAACCAGTTGAGAAATTATTCCAGTTGCATCCCAGTCCTTTCCAGAATAGTCATTGTTACAAAACATGTATCAGAAGGGTAAATAAATGAGCTACACTTATTGCAAATTAGAAAATGGAATGGCTGCATTACTAGATCATATGTAAGAGAGGATGTTGAATTTCAAATTTTTACCAAGCACATATATATGTCGTGTTGTTCACCCTGGGGTAACACGGACTGCAGCAGGATGCAGATGAACTGTTAAGCATACACCAATTGGTTCAATACGATTTATTGAACTTCTGTAACAATGCACACAGCTGGCTGTAGGTTGACACTCTACTACTCTAAGTGTACTAACTCTAACTAACTAGACCAGGCTAGCTCTGATCCATGTGTAGAAGGTGCTGACTGATATATACACCCTGACTGTCACTACAGTTGTCACCAGTGGAAAGAGGCAGAGTGCTGATGCCTCGTGTGTTTTATAGTTGGAAGCCCCCCCTCTGGTGTTCTGTCTGGTGATTGGTTGTGTTCTGTTCTGTATGTTGATTGGCTAACCTGGGTGTCTGTCACTGCCTGTTTTTACCTCATGATGTGCATATTATGATATCTCCCCTTTTAAAAAAAAGATTTGTCGGTTGCTTAGAGCATATACGACATATTTACAGATATAACTATTTCCAGCAAATGGCAGTGAATGCATAGGTACATGTAAGGTGTCTAGCGTGCAGATACAGAACAATATGTACAAAGGAAATATTTATAAGTCCAATCTCTGGGGCTGGCGTCGGATCTTTGTCGACCGCCTGAGAGGTGGAGGTGGGGACAAAGGTGCCTTGACAGGCGGGATTGCAGCCAGATTGGTGGCCTCGTGGAGTGAGGTGTCCGGAAAAGGCATAACGACAGCTGGGAACATGAGATCCGGTGGTGGGCAGGCAAGTTTGCGTAGTGCCCTTCTGTTGCGCCTGACAATGGATCCATCAGCCATGCGAACCACGAATGACCTGGGAGCAGCCTGTAGAAGAACAACAGCAGGAGCTGACCAGCCTCCACCAGGCAACTTGATGCGAACAGCATCTTCCGGAGAGAGCACAGGCAAATCAGTAGCATGAGCATCGTATGTCAGCTTTTGCCGGTTTCTGAGTTGCTGCACCTTTTGCAGCACTGGGACGTGATCCAGGTCAGGTAAATGAATGGCCAGAACAATCGTCCGCAGGTTACGATTCATAAGGAGTTGGGCCGGAGACATACCGGTGGACAGAGGGGTTGCCCTGTACGCAGGAGCGCAAGATGAAAGTCAGAAGCTGAGTCCGCAGCCTTGCAGAGCATTTGGCCTTGTTCAACTTGAGGCCGTTGGCATGTTTGCGTCTAAAGACTTGTTGGAGACGAGATATGTGTTCCTCTGGGGTCGTGGGCCATATAATGACGTCATCAACATAAACCCGCACACCCTCAATGCCCTCCAGCATCTGTTCCATGATCCTGTGAAAGATTTCAGAGGCCGAAACAATACCAAACGGCATGTGGTTGTAACAGTACCTTCCGAAAGGTATATTAGACGTGCAGAGCTTCCTGCTAGACTCATCCAGTTGTATCTGCCAGAAGCCACGCAATGCATCGAGCTTCGTGAAGAATTTGGCATGTGCCATCTCACTGGTTAGCTCCTCCCGCTTCGGGATCGGGGAGTGTTCCCGCATTATGTTTCGGTTAAGGTCCTTGGGATCTATACATATGCGCAGTTCTCCAGAGGGCTTCTTCACACAGACCATCGAGCTGACCCAGTCAGTTGGTTCCGTCACTTTAGAGATTATACCCTGATCTTGGAGCTCCTGCAGCTGCGCCTTTAAACGGTCCTTCAGAGGAGCCGGCATCCGGCGTGGTGCATGGATCACAGGCGTGGCATCAGGCCTGAGTAAGATTTTGTAGTGGTACGGCAGCGTGTCCATCCCACTGAACACATCCGGGTATTGTGACAGGATTTTGTCAATGTCAGCCTGAAGATTCATATTGGCAGAGGACATGGCATGTATGCGCTGGACGAGATTGAGTAGCTTGCATGCATGGGCACCAAGCAGGGAAGCCTTGTCAGGCTTGACGATTTCGAATCGCAGAGTGGCTTTGATGGCCTTGTTGGAGACATGCAGGTGACAAGACCCTAACGCAGTAATGGCATTGCCATTATAATCAAGCAGCTGGCATGCCGGCAGAAGAATTTTTGGCTGCCTTTGGATGCGAGCAAGATCTGCTTGAGATATGAGATTGGCTGAAGCACCAGAGTCCAGCTTGAACCGGATGCTGCATTGGTTGACAAGTACGACAGCACGCCATTCGTCCGCAGAATCCACGTTGAGGATGGGTAGGCGTGTTGCTGAATTTGAGGAGGCCTTGTCATACGTGGTAATGATGCCCACACGATATGGGGACTCCAGGCAGTCGTCCGCTGGATCCGCGGTGTTACCAGGTTCCGAATCCAGCAGCCCTTGCTGCACACTTCGAATGCGTTTGCGTCGGAACTGGGATCGCTGGCCCACGATCGGAGGTGCAGATCTGCACAAGGCTGCACAATGGCCAGGCTTCCCACAATTTAAACATTGCCTGCCTCTTGCAGGGCATTGCCGCTTTGAGTGGGCGGTGCCGCAGTTCGGGCACGTCATGACGTCGTAACGCTCCGTGCGTTGTCGCACATGCGCAGTGCGGTCAGCCGCCGCTCACACCTGTGCAGTGTGGTATTCGGCCGCTTCGTTCTCCCGTCTGTGGTGCGCATGCGTGGGACCCCGGGAAAAGCGCGCAAAAAGGCCGCCTTCATCGATGCTAAGGCTCCGCATTCGGGCGATGGCCTGTACATACTCTGCCTTGTGGGAAGCAAGATGGTCCTGTTCTGCCGATTTAAGGTGGGAGTAGCAACCTTTCGCCTCTTCATGCACTTTACATGTCTCGATGGCTACTGGCAGGGTCTTGTTTTCTATTTTTAGGAGCTCCTCCCGCAGGGCGTCGGACTGGACCCCAAACACGATCTGATCCCTGATGAGGACATCAGCAGTGTCACCGTAACTGCAGGATTGCGCTAATATGCGGAGATGAGTTAGAAAGGATTGGAAAGGCTCATCCTTACCCTGAAGGCGTTGCTGGAAGACATAGCGCTCAAAGCTCTCGTTCGTTTCGACTTCACAGTAACTGTCGAATTTGGCTAACACGGTCTAGAACTTGGTCTTGTCCTCGCCGTCGGCAAAAGTGAGCGAATTGAAGATGTTGATGGCCTGGTTCCCCGCAGTCGATAGGAGCAGCGCAATTTTTCTGGCATCGGACGCATCCTCTAGGTCCATGGCCTCAATGTATAGACTGAATTTCTGCTGGAAGACTCACCAGTTGGTGCCGAGATTTCCAGAGATCCGGAGCTGTGGAGGGGCCTGGATCTTCTCCATGTCGCTGGAAGGCACTTGCTGGTCGTCACTGAATTACTCAAGGTAAATTACTTAGATGAAGCGCTAAATTGTTCTCCGTGTCTCCCCACTGTAACCTGAAAACCCCACCTAACCTGTACAGCCCTGGACACTAAGGGGCAATTTTTTATCATGGCCACCTAACCTGCACATCTTTGGACTGTGGAAGGAAACCGGAGCACCCTGAGGAAACCCATGCAGACACAGGGCAAATGTGCAAACTCCATACATTTACCCTCTGCCGGAATTGAACCCGGACCCTGGCACTGTGAGGCAGCAGTGCTAACCACTGTGCCACAATGTAATGAGTTCCGAGGTGGGGTGACCCTGGCAGAACCCAAAAGTATCGGTGAGCAGATTATTGCTAAGTGCCACGTTACAGCACTGTTGACGACAGCTTCCACTACTTTGCTGGTGATTAAGAATAGACTGATGGGGGGGTAATTGACCAGATCAGATTGTCCTATTTGTGGAGAGGATATACCACAGCAATTTTCCATGTTGTAGCGTAGATGCCAGTGTTATCGCTGTTTGCAATAGCTTGGCAAGTGGCCTGGCTAATACTGGAGCATACTTAAGCACACAGTTGCCAGGTACCATACTGTTGCTATAGTCAGTGCACTAAGCCGTTTTTTGATATCATGTGGAGTGAATCGTATTGGTTGAAAACTGGCAACTGTGGTGATGGGATCCTCAAGAAGGCTGAGATGGATCACATACTCAATACTTCTGGCTCAAGATGACCAGAGACTTGAAAATTGGGTCTTCTTATTTGAACGGGACAGGTTAAGGGTGCCCTGGCAGAAATTACAAAGGCCTATAGCAAGGTAAATAGAAATAGATTTTTTCCAATTGTTGGCTGGACAAAAACAACTACCATTTATATAACACCATTAATATAAAAGTGGCCCACGATGTTTAACCAAATTCTGGGAAAGCTGCGACTGGATTCTCTGCCCTGCCGCACCCCCTCAACACACTGGCAGGATTCTCCGTTATGTCGGGCAGTCAATGGGCTTTTCCATTGTGGGGCAGCCCCATGCCGTCGGGAAACCCCCGGGCGCCAGCAAAACAGAGAATCCCGCCGGTGGAGAATTCCGTTCCTGGAGTGTGTGGGGAAAAGACTAAACAGACTAGATGGTAACAGGAAAGACCAAATTGAAGATAAATGCAAAACAAATTAAAGGGACAGTTAGAAAAATTGGTTAAAAAAAAGTGTGAACTGATTCAACTTGTCCTAATCATGCTGCTGCTTATCTGCAAATTAATTCTTACTGGCTGTTAAGATTGAGTACATGTCTAAAAGGTGGGATAAGACTAGGAAAGATGGTTAGAATGTGGAATTTTCTGCCGCCAACTGTTGTTGAAATTGATAGCATGAATTATTTTAAAAGGAAATTATTTTCTTGAACAGAAGAATGAGTTTAGACTAGTTGGTACATGTGGAGAAAAACACCAGTAGATTTGATGGACTATAAAAACCATGGGTTTGGACAGAGCAGGCTTGAACAACGGGCAAGTGATAAGAGAGAAATCAAATATTGCAGTTTTTGATCCCATTTGCATGCAACAGAAGTTTGGCATGGAACTGTCAGATGAAGGTTCATATCTATGTCTTCCCTTTACACTGGTTACATGGCTTGAATTTTCAGCACTGTGAGTGCTCGGTGCCCATCATGTAGGGGCTGGTTTAGCACAGGGCTAAATCGCTGGCTTTGAAAGCAGACCAAGGCAGGCCAGCAGCACGGTTCACTTCCCGTAACAGCCTCCCCGAACAGGCGCCGGAATGTGGCAACTAGGAGCTTTTCACAGTAACTTCATTTGAAGCCTCCTTGTGACAATAAGCGATTTTCATTTAATTTCATTTCATGTTGAGAGTCCATGCTATTTTACACTCGGGGTGGGACATAAACTACTGGCCCATAATTTCTGTTGTACTATTATGGAAAGGTGTTGAGTACAAGCCAGTCCTACTGACAGACAAGACAGTGCTCATGAGTCAACTGAGGTTGTCACACACAGGAATGAAAGAACAAAAGGAGTAGGCCATTCCAATGCCCAAGCCTTCTTTGTCATTCTACTGGATTGCGACTGAGTTGTACCTCAATTACATTCACCTGTCTCTGCTCCTTATTCATTGTGCAACCTGGTAAAATCTAACATTTTGAAAATTTCTAATGATAAAACACCCACAACTTTTCGACTGAGTTCCCAATTTCTATTTCCCTTAGTGTGAAAAAACACTCACACACCAATAATGAAGAAAAAATTAGAGAAGTTAGAAAAAAAACGTGAAGCATCCTGCCTTTCTTTCTCACTGCTCTCATGCACACAACCCAATTTTACAGCAGTTGCAAACACGGCAAGAGGACTGGCAGGTGAGCTGCATCCAGAACTCCAGCAGTGTCGCTCCTGCAAAGTTGTCGCTGGTCGCGGCTTCACAACACCTCTGCATGCGGAGAATGAAAACTCAAAGTGAAGCAATGTGAGCCAACGGAATGACCTAAATTGGGAGCTCGACAGGCCCCAAGCAGTTTACGATCTAACCAGTTCGCTCCCATTGGCAGATTCCAGAACTCACCAAGGCGTGGTGAGGAATCAATAAACACCAATTAAGGCCAATCTCTATCTCATTAAGAGATTGTCAACCAATCCAATGGCCTCCTGGGATGTAACTGGCTCGGCAGTGAGAGGTCTGCGAGTGATGATTAGTACTGGTCCACACAAATGGGGATGAGGCGCAACAGCACCAGGGGATTCCCCAGGCAGTTGGAGGTCCCTGGGCGGTCAGGGATAGGTCAGGGATAGGGCAGGGTGACACCATGGCTCTCCACATGGCACCCTGGCATGGCCCAGGTGCCACTGCCATGGGTCAGGGCCTGAGGGGAGCGATGGCCATGAAAGGAAGGATCAAGGGGGATATGGAGGGTGGGGGCAGGGGAAGGATGTGTGTGGAGGGCAGGTATGAAGGGGTCTCGGAAGGTTGGGGTTCCAGAGAGTGGGGGCCGAAAGGGAATATGGGATGGCCTGAAAAGGGGGGAACCTCAGTGACCGCATAGTGGAGTGTCTCACTTGGAGGTGGGGGATTGGTGGAAGTGCCCATGCTCCTGGGAAACCTCGCTCGCTACGGCACTTAGAACTTGTCCCATTAAATCGCTCGCGTCCAGTGCGTTGTACACTGAAATATAGAGGAAGCACTTGATTCTCCTGTGCTTGTGTAGAAAAAGGAATGTTTTAACCTATACCTTTTGGACTTAACTTCTTGAACAAACAATTTTTGGCTTTTCTGAAGCAAATTACTGAACAACTGCCCGTGCTCTTCCAGAAATAATTCCCCGGTTAGCCCGAACAATGAATTCCTCCATCTATAAACGATTATATTTCATCAACATTAGACCAGAATTTGAATGAATCAATGTTGCCAATATTTTGTTCTGCTGCTGCTCACAACGATATGTAAAGGTGAAATTAAACAAAATTGGCCCTGAACCAACTTAAACAAATTGAAATGTGTACAAAGTCCGGCTGAAGGTTAAGGAATAAGCAACTGTATGTTTGTGCAAGTGAACATCAGTCTCAGTGTGTGACCTCGTTTGTTTTATACAACACAATTTGTTATTCTGCCTTAAGGGAAAACAGAAAATTGTTGTATAAATAGAACAACCGTTTTTAATGCTTGAGCTCTAACAGCCCCGAAACCAGCTTATGCCAACACAACTGTAATATCTAGGCTTACAAGATTGACTATAAACACTCAACAGTCAAGTTGCCATAAGTTTCCACATTTGCTACTGACCATCAATCCAAACTATTAGCAGAGAAAGCTTTTCCAACGGCTAATAGCCATGCTGATCAAGATCATCCAAATTCAATCTCCAATCGGTTTTGAGTTGATTACTACCGGTTTGGCAAATGCTCGGACATATAATTAGCTTCCATATCCCGGTTGGAAGGATAAAAAGATCCTGCTGATGACCATCAGCTGGAAGTATATGTGCATGGAAATCGGGTGAGGTTAGAGTTCAGGTTTGACACATTGCCCCACGAGTTAAACTTTCTACTTAAAATCAGTATCAAGGTCCAAACATGAATACGCGAGGACGATAGGCACCCAAGGAAACTTATCCATTGGAGAGTTGCTGGGCACGATCAAATGGCCACGCTGTACCTGAAAAGCAGCTTGCTGCAGCGCAGCGTGGTTGATAGAAACTGGGAGACACCGGCTCGAAACGCCATGTGACATCTAACGCGATCGTGCAAAAAATTGCGAAAAATATTTCTTGGCAAATCTCTACATTAAAGTGAGACAGCAAATCTCATTTGAATGTGCAGCTTCCCATGGTCCCGGAGGCATTGGAATCCATCCATTTTGCCTCAGAGACCTCGGACGAGCGCAATTCACTACTGGTTTCCACAAGCAGAGACCAGGTGGAACGGTACTCGTGGGGGTCTCCCAAGGGAACAGAGGCCCCTAGGTCCATGCCCTTTGGACAGGGTGGTACCCTGGCATTGGTGGTGCCACCTGAGCAGCCTGGTAGTACCAGCCTGGCACCCTGGCAGGGCCACCTGGGTGCCAGCCTGGCACTGCCAAGGTGCCAGACTGGTATTTTTTTGCACGGTAGCGATCAGGCCAGGGGTGCCCTGCGCAGGTGTTGGGGGAGGGAGGGCTGGGGGCTGAGGTCCCTCCCATAGTGCGTTGGGGCTTGGGATGGCGGGGGGTTGAGGGTCGCGTCAGGAGCTCCAAAGATTGGGCGTCATTTAAAAATGGCACCCCAATCTCTCGCTAGAGTGAGGAGTTCCAGCGAGTGGAGCTCCTCAATACACAAAATGGGGCGATGTGCGGCCTCGGCCACGCGTTCCCCACTGAGGCCCCCTATCGAACTCACGTGCCGTTTAATAGCGTGTTTCTCGGCGCTGTAAGTGCTGGGAAACTCGCGGATAAACGCACTCGCTATGGGACTTTGTTTCTATTTAATTAAATCACGCCTGATGCCTTTGGAAGGGCGAGAGTGGAACGGAGGGAAAATAAGATAAGAGGCTTTCACCGACAGGACAAGTGACTACTTTACTATTCTATTCTCGGTTTATTTATTATCTGCAATACTGCAGCGGCTGAATTGCATATCATTCCCTTGGCTCTTCTGTCAGGGACGTTGATCTTACTGAAAAATATAAAACATCTTCCTTATTTGCAACACAAGCTACCTCCCTTTAGAGTGAGCTTAGACAAACAGATTTATCCTCCCCCCCCACTTTAATTCCAATGGTACAAAATTATTCACCTCTTAAATTCTATTCAGTTTCTATAGAAAGAGATGAATTGTGGCTCACTTCACTTTACTTCACTCAATCCCAAATGGATATTTTCTGAAGTCTTAGTTGGGAGAAGTAGGAGACCCATGAATAATTGTAAATGTATCTGGAGAAAAAAATTAATGAAACTTTAACAGAGGTGGAATAGAGGGCTACATAAACTGGATTCACCTTCTACCAAAGCAGAAAGAGAAAATGTTATAACCTATCAGCAGATCAGACAAATAAACAAAGGAGTTGATATTTTGGGTGTGGATCCTTCCAATGTCATATGTAAATCATAATTTTCAGTTGCCTTACTCTCCCTATCACTGTAAACTTTAGCCTTCCAATCCTCCTAGATCTCTGTAACTTCTTTCATTCTGCCATCTGCCACATCTGCAATTTCCATTGCTCTGCCATTGGCTGCCACGCTGTCTTAGCCCTAAACTCTGGAATTCCTTTCCTAAACCTCTCCTCCTCAACATTCTCTCCTCAAAACCTGCATCTGTGAACACGCTGTCTTGATATCTCATGTAGCTCAGTGCCAAAATTTGTCTGGTAGTACTCTTGGGACATTATACTATGATAACAGTGCTACTTAAATGCACGTGTTAACTACACGTGGTGTAAAATGTTTTGGGCAACACGGTGGTTAGCACTGCTGCTTCACAGCGCCAGGGACCCGGGTTCAATTCAGACTTCAGGTGACTGTCTGTGTGGAGTTTGCACTTTCTCCCAGTGTCTGCGTGGGTTTCCTCCCACAGTCCAAAGATGTGCAGGCTAGGTGGATTGGCCATGCTAAATTAAAAATTGTCCCTTAGTGTCCAGGAATGTGTAGGCTAGGTTAAAGGGTTATGGGAATAGGGCGGGGAAGTGGGCTTGAATGGAGTGCTCTTTCAGAGGTTCGGTGCAGACTCAATGGGCTGAATGGCCTCCTTTTGCACTGTAGGGATTCTATGATTCAAACGAATAAAATTGTGGTTTATTATCCTAGTTAATTGCATTTTGACACCAAAACCTCCAATTTTGGGGTGTATAGTTTGAAGGAGTCAGCAGAAGGCAGAGAGTGAATAGAGAGGAAACAGTGACAGAGACCTGTAGCTAAAAGTTTCATGGACGAGGTGGAATTTGTTCCTGCTTAATAACAAAGCTATCCTTTCAGACTTCACCAAACCCCTTCTTCCATCCATTTTCTAGCTGCTCCACTTAAGAACATAGAACATTACAGCGCAGTGCAGGCCCGTCGGCCCTCGATGTTGCGCCGACCTGTGAAACCAATCTAAAGCCCATCTACACTATTCCATTATCATCCATAAGTTAAGACAATAATGTTTAATCTCAGAATTCCAATCCCCAACAATTGCCAAGACTGCCCATGCCTATCTCTATATCATCCAACTCCACTTCTACTTCACTCCTGCCGCAACCCACATCCCTGCCTTCTTCACAAGCAGCCTCTTGTTCTCCAGTGCTGTCCTTGTCAGCTGCCCAAGATCCACCGTACACAAACGTCAATTTCCTCCAAAACTATTTTCTGCATCTTATCCCCAAGTAAATCTGCTCATCCATGGCAAGTTCTTGCCAGATTTCACTTGCTTAACAACTCTCAGTGCATTGATTTTGAAGATCATAATCCACAAATTCCATTTAGCCCTGTTACCTCCCCTTGTCAAAGTCATAGTTTACAACCATTTATTTTTCTGATGGTGGCATTCATTTCTCCCTCTGTTTCACCATTCATGGCATATTTTTCAACCATCGTGCCCAGCAGTCTTGAACTATTTTCAAAATCCCACTTACTACATATGTGTTTCTTTGATCATTGTACTGAGCTTCAGTCACTTAGCTCTTTGTAACACCTTTATGTCCATCCAGCCCTACTTCTCTACCACCAAGTTAAAGCACTTTAGAATGATTTACGACCTCAAAGGAACTATCTGAGTAAATATTATTGTCGTGCTTGCTCTTTGAAATAACAGGTTACATGGGACTCTGGGCTTTATAAACAGGGGTACATTGGTTGGGGTAATGTGTACAGTGCTGGCTTCTCCATCATTGGAATGTCAGAATCCTGGAAGAGTTATGGCAAAGATTCAATCGAATAATACCAGGACTGAGAATTACAGTTTTGAGGAAAGGCTCCAAGAATTTGGAGCTTTTTACGCAATAATGAGTAGATTAAGGGAACATCTGATAGAGATTTTGATAAATTGCAGAGGGTTTGAGGGGGAAATACACAACAATTGCTTCTATAATTAGTAAGATGGTGTTAATTCAAGGGGTTGTTTAGCACAGGGCTAAATCGCTGGCTTTGAAAGCAGACCAAGGCAGGCCAGCAGCACGGTTCAATTCCCGCAACATCCTCCCCGAACAGGCGCCGGAATGTGGCCACTAGGGGCTTTTCACAGTAACTTCATTGAAGCCTACTTGTGACAATAAGCAATTTTCATTTCATTTCAATTCAGCATTATGCCTCAAGGAAAGGAAAAATTTGGAGACTAACATGAAATGCCCTACAAGTTGAAGTCAAGACGAACACCACTTAAAAAAGAAAGTTGTGTAAAGGATAGGGAAAGGATGACAAAATAGGGTTACGGTAGTTAACTCCTTTCAAACAGCTAACTTAGCACTTATGCAATGACCAAATTACCTCCCTCGGAGCTGTATTTTCAATATTGGTGAATGGGAAAAGATCTCTGGCCCAAAATTAAATCACCCCCTATACAACCTGATGGTGAGTTTAAAGACAAGAGTATTCTGACTGTATTTGTATGACATTTTTTTTAATGAGCTCTCTATAAGAAGTTGGCAATTTAATGTGGATGACTGATGAGTTACTGGCATTTTTTTGTTGTGTGCTTCTGTAAACTGAAATCAAGATAAGCAAAGTCCAGTGAGAGAATTTAAAAAAAAAAAGTGACAGGAAAGCCACAATCAGATCAACCATAATCTTATCAATGGTACAGCAGGCTTGTGGGGTTGAATGGCCTTCTCCTGCTGTTAATACATGCATATGCATGTATGTCTGTATCAGTTTTGGAAAAGCCAGTCCCATGACATGGGGAAGTATATTCAAACACAGTCTGCAAGTTTTGAGCATTGAAACAAAGTGTATGTAGGCAAAAATCACACAGGATACTAAATGTATATGACATAAGAGGCTTCAAGAGGGTTCCAGCACTCTAGCCAGAAATTGGTGACGTTGCACACATTGAGGCATGTTTTTTATATTAACTAAGCTAATATATGTATGCTTGAAAAGTAAATCATTAATCCACAAAGCGTTTTTAAAATGTACCTACTCAAACAATATACAACTGTGGAAGTTTTAAGCACTTTGAGAAATTAAGGTAGCAATTTGTTATCAAGAACCAGTTGTGTGTCTTAATGTTTTGTCATCATGATGTTCCATCCAATAACATCCTGAATAATGGGTACAAACCACAATCCTGTCTCATTCAGGCAGACAAGAGAGCATAACTCTACACGGTCACAAATAGAACCACTACAGCATAAAAAGATGCCACGGCCCGTCGAGTCTGCACCACCCCTCTGAAAGGGCACTCTACGTAGGCCCACACCCCAACCTATCCCCGTAACGCCATCGAACATTTTGGACACTAAGGGAAAATTTAGCATGGCCAATCCACCTAATCTGGATATCTTTAGACTGTGGGAGGAAACCCACGCAGACAAAGGGAGATTGCACAAACTCCACACAGACAGTGTGCCAAGGCTGGAATTGAATCCGGATCCATGGCACTGTGAGACACTGTGCCACCTTTCTCTCATGCAGAAGGAGGCCATGCGGCCCATCGAGTCTGCACCGACCCACTTATGTTCTCGTAACCTATCCCCGTAACCCAATAACCCCTCCTAACCTTTTTTGGTCACTAAGGGCAATTTATCATGGCCAATCCACCTAACCTGCACTTCTTTGGACTGTGGGAGGAAACCGGAGCACCCAGAGGAAACCCACGCAGACACGGGAAGAACGTGCAGCCTCCGCACAGACAGTGACCCAGCGGGGAATCGAACCTGGGACCCTGGTGCTGTGAAGCCACAGTGCTATCCAATTGTGCTACCATGCTACCCTATCGAGTTCAACAGTGAGTCATACAACAGGTTAGCAATACAAAAACTGTTAAATGTCCAATATCTTTTCTCATAGAATCACAGAATTTTATATCACAGGAGACTATTTTGCTTTTCCCCATTCCTGTTTAAGTTTGCCTTTTTCAACTAACTTATTCGTTCACATTTGTTCCCAAAATTCTTACAAATTTTGCTTCTTACTCTATACGGTTAATTGTACTGCTAGAATTTTTAATTGGGAAGAAGTCATATAAATGCATGGCATGCTGATTTGAGACTTGCGTTTTGGCTGCCTATTCCATACAGAGGGCGAGCTTTAACTAATTGGGAACAAAGTCCCATGGCGAGCGCGTATAGCCGTGTGCTTCCCGGCATCTGGGTCAGATAGGGAGCGCACGGCTGAGGCCACATTTAGCCCTGTTTTGTGCAATGATGTCTCGATCTCTGGAGCCCCTTCAGCAATCCCCAACCCCCATCCCCAAGCCCAACGCACTATGGGAGGGTCCCCCAACACCACTCCCCGCACCCCCAGTCTGATCGCCACAGTGCAAAAAATGCAGCTTGGCAACTTCACAGTGCCTACCTGGCACCCTACTAGTGCCCATGCCAGGCGCAGTACCAGGGCATCTTGGCAGAGCCAGGCTGGCACCGACCGATGAGGCACTGCCAAGTGCCAGGCTGCCCAGGTGATACCAGCAGTGCCAGGGTACCACCCTGCCCAAAGGGCATGCACCTGGGACCTCCAATCCCCTAGGAGATCCCTACGAGTGCCGTTCATCTGGTGCCCGTTTGCGGCCAGTACGGAACGGAGCTCGCCCAATGTCTCCGAGGCGAAATGTATAGATCCCTACTCCTCGGATACCTCTGGGAACTGCATATTAAAGTGAGACTTAGCTGTCTCGCTTTAATATGGGGATTTGCCAAAAAGTGATCCCCCCCCCACAATGGGCATGATTTACATTGCAACGTCTCATAAGATCGCGTTAGATCTTGCAAGGCGTTACGAACCAGGTTGATCCTCGGAGAAGGGTCTCCCAGCTTCTATCGACTAAGTTGCGCTGTGGCTACCTATCCTTTTACGGTTTGCTTAACTGTTTAATCACTGAAGCAGGTGGAGCTAATATGACTCAATTTATCCATTGGTTGCTTTCACCAGCAAACTCCAATGTGCGTTTCATACAGCAACCAGCTGCAAAATGAACATCGCACAACAGAAAAGGTAAGGAACCTTATTCCATCTGTTTCCATACACAAGAGCTAAGATTCAAGTGAAAAGTCCAAATGGTTGGCAATAAATTTGTCCACATTTTGAGCAAAACATTAATCTTATGGTAAGATTATCCAAACAGCTTTATTAAATCAGATTGAAGCATGTCAGCTACAGTGATGCTACTTTGTAAATGACTGCTGGAAGGTATATGAAACAACCCCCTAAACAACTGGATTGTAGGGTCTCCCTCTTCTGTTCTTTATGGTTAATATTTCAGCTCTGCCCCACATTAACTGACTGAAGTGTGAACTTTCACCACATACACCGCATTTACTTATCTTGGTCAGCTGACTATATCAGGCAAATGGCACTGACTATTTACTATTATCAAATATATCAATGGCACAGGGCTAAATCGCTGGCTTTTAAAGCAGACCAAGGCAGGCCAGCAGCACGGTTCAATTCCTGTACCAGCCTCCCCGAACAGGCGCCGGAATGTGGCGACTAGGGGCTTATCACAGTAACTTCATTTGAAGCCTACTTGTGACAATAAGCGATTTTCAATTAAACCCTATTAAGAGGTCTGGCTAGTTCAGGTAGTTCAAGCAGCTTCAATCACCAATTGTCACGATTTGATTGTCCTGCAACACTGCTTTAATGAAGTGTTGATTGCCGAAGGACAATCACAATTGCAACAAAAGCAGTTCAGGAACTTTGAAAATGATCAAGGCAGTTTTATTTTCATTATAGTGGTGCTACTGACTGGAATTATGACTTATGTGCTGTACAGACACGAATACTACATGGTTTGGAGACGCATTATAACAAGGAAGCAGCAACTCAATCTTTTCTAGAGCCCCACTGGAATCCTTCCCTGAGCTTCTCTATTTCTCTCCTCCTTACTTTAGTCATCTGTCCCATTTCTTCATGCTCAGCGTCAAATTTTGTCTGTTAAAACACCTTGGATATTTCGAAGCTTTTTGAAGACCTTGCTTCTGAACAACTGATTTTAAATTCTGTACTGTGGTGTTCTTTGTGATTCTTATTATCAGGAAGGATGTCATAGTGGTCACAAAGACCACAGAAGCTAAATTCAATAACGAAGCAACAAAAGCAGTTCAGGAACTTTGAAAATTTTATTTTCATTATAGTGGTTCTGCTGACTGGAATTATTGACTTTTATTACACTACTTATTAAAGCTCAACCACTTACTCCTATTGCAAGCAATAATCTAGTAATCTACACTTTACTAACACTAGTCTCTACACTCGATCTGTAACTACTCGGCACTCTCCAGACCTCTCTGCACTCTCTCCAGTCCTCTCCCAGAAGCCTGAGAGTCAATGCTTTATATAGTTCTGCATCTAGCGGTCAATTATGATATTACATTAACCCATTATATTCTAGATATTCTACATAATGTCACATGTACAAATGATTTAAAATTTTATTAATGCTGGCCATACATAAAGCAGACAAATGGTATCCGTGCAAAGACCCCACAATATGAAGCGAGAGTGGTGTGTAACATTTATCATGACGTGGTATAGGTGTTGAATTCCTTTGATGCCAATTTATGATTAATCTAGGACAATGGTTCGGCACAACATCGTGGGCCGAAGGGCCTGTTCTGTGCTGTATTTTCTATGTTCTATGTTTGCCTGGTTTGTGCGATAGAGTGGGTTTGGTAAGTAAAGGTAACTTACAGGCAGAAAATGCACAGCTGCTTTAAATCATGAACACAACTTGAGTGTAGTTACAGTTAGTTCTAAATCTCATTAACAATGCCATTTAGGTCAGGACCATCCTCCCTGTTGAGGAAAATTCTGAAATTGTAAATGACAACACATCTGAAACACTGCTGCCCAAACCTTTACATTCTTGCACCCTGGAATATCAGCATTGCAGATTTAAAATTCTTATGCTCTTGGGCTATGTATACTTCTGCAGACCTATAACCATATAGGTCGGGCGGCACAGTAGCACAGTAGTTAGTACTGTTGCTTCATAGCACCAGCGTCCCAGGTTCGATTACCGGCTTGGGGCACTGTCTGTGCGGAGTCTGCACGCTCTCCGTGTCTGCGTCGGTTTCCTCCGGGTGCTCTGGTTTCCTCCCACAAGTCCCGAAAGACGTGCTGTTAGGTAATTTAGATATTCTGAATTCTCCTCCCAATATACCTGAACAGGCGCCAGAATGTGGCGACTCGGGGCATTTTCACAGTAACTTCATTGAAGTGTTAATGTAAGCCTACGTGTGACAATAAAGATTATTCAAAAAATATATAAATACATAGCATGACTCCAGGTTGTACACCCTAAAGGACGCATGTTAGCAACTTGCCAAGGATTCTTCGCTAGCACCTTCCAATACTCCAACCATCCGGAAGGGCAAGGATAGTATGTACCTGGCAACATCATCACCTCCAAGATCAAGTCAGTCACATCCCATCCTAATTTGAACATATATTGCCACCATTCCCTCGCTGCTGTTGAGTCAAAATCATAAAATTTACTATCTAATAGCATTGAAGGAGCACCTTCATTACACAGACTGTACCGGATGAAAAACAAAACTCACCACCACATTCTCATGGATAGTTAGTGATGGACAATAAATGGCAGCTTTGTCAATGCACGTCACAAGAAGTTTTTATATATCCACTTTGTACAACTACAGAGCCACCTCTGACAGCAAATATGACATCAGAGAAAATCCTGTAATGTAAATTGCCTGATGCCTCATTGTGCGTAATAAGCAGCACTCAGACAAAATTTGCCATTAAGCAGACTGCATTTCCTCCCCATCACCAAGATCACCTACTTCCAACTCCATAACATCATGTCTCAACCCCTGCCTTAGATCATCTGCTGCAAAAGCCTCATTCATGCCGTAGTTAACTCAATATTCAACTATTTCAGTATTCTCCTAGCCAGCCTCCCACCCTATGTAACCTTGAACTTATTTAAAACTTGCTGCCAATATCCTAACTCAGACAAAGTCCATAACTGATGTGTTTGCTGACTGACCTGGGTTATCAATCTGGCAACATCTCAAATTTAAAATTCACACCCTCGTTTTCAAATCCCTCCATTGCCTTTCAACCTCTGTAAACTCCAGCACAACAGCCCTAAGAGACTGCTGAGTTCCTCTAATAGTGGCCTCTTGCACATCCCATATTTTCCATTGCTCCACCAATGGTGGCTGTGCTTTCAGTTGCATTTGCTCTGAGCTCTGGAACTCCATCCTTAAAATTCTCATCCTCTCTACCATTTTCTCCTCTCTTTTAAGACCTGGGGCTGGATTCTCCAATTTTGAGGTTATGTCCTGATGTTGGTGTGGGAACGGTGCCCTTTTACGACTGACATTTGGCGCAAAACTGCCACTGATCCTCCGTTTGGCTGGGGGCTAGCAGGAAGGCAGCATAGAGCACCCGGCTCTAGCTGCCAATACAGTTTGGAGAATTGCTGGGTCTGCGGCCGGCGGCGGCCTGCAACGATCATGTTGTCCAACATGGCGTGGACCTGGCTTCCAAAATAGTGCCCCCCCCCCCACACTTTTGGCCGGCTCATGAGCCCCGGACCATCCCCCATCAGTGCCCCTAGCCCCTGCCAAAGATACCCCTGTCAGCGGACAGCTCTCCCCCGACTGTGGCGACGCTGGACTGAGTCTGCAGCAGCCACGCAGAGTTCCCGACAATTAAGACCATGAGAGATCCACGCCGCCCGGAACTTGGCAGGTCAAGGGCAGAGCATTGGGGGAGGGCCTCAGGCAACGTCCTGAGGCCGTCGATTCGGCGTGCGGTGTATTCCTACAGTACACCGCTTTGGAGGGGGCAGAGCATCGCGAAAGCGGCATCGCCCCTGATTTCGTTGGAAAAGAGGATTCTCCGGCCGATCGCCGAACGCGATTTCGGCAGCTGCGACCTGAGAATCCCGCCCCTAGTCTTCTGTCCTCATATCTTGTGGCTTGGTGTCAAATTTTGTTTGATAATACTAATGTGAAGTACCTTGGGGCGTTTTAATGGTGCTCTTAATGCAAGTTGTAGCAGCAAGCAGGCTGAGTTTTCAGTCCATGCTTATCGTCTGATAGATCATTTTTACCAGCAACGCAAATTAGCATTTATATAGTGCCTTTAATATAGTGCTTTTAATATTGAAAGACAAATCCAAGGTGCTTCACAGAGACATCTTGTCTGATCATCACTGTTCCAAGGAGGAGTCAATCAATGTTATAAGTTGAACCCCCAGTGAAATCATTATGGTTTCAGACAGAGGATCGTTGGTTAATCAAATGCTGCATTTATGTATCTGTTACACTCGGTAGGTTTCAGTAAACTTATATGAAAATGTCGAGTGAACAGTCCAAACTAAAATTGCCACGTTAATCATTAGCAAATCAAATTACTTTGACAGAATCAGTGACAGTTGCAACTGTGTTTCTTCCAGAGTCTGGAATTAAATGGCCGATTCATACCAGCCTGAGCCTGAGCATGTGGTTTTCAAATTTTATTTTGTACTTTCATTTATATCTGGGTAATCAATCCAGAGCTGGATAATCAGCCGCACAGACTGAAATAATGACACCACAACTGAACTGATAGAAAATATAATTCTTTTTGCAATTTCAAGCTTATTAAAAACAGCAGTTCTTCTGTGCAAAATGACTTTATTTTGTAACCTATGGCTTCCAACTCATCCAGCAGACTAGTGGACTTTAAAATGTTCTTCAGAAGCTCCTCATTCACTTTCACTGGGGTTTTGCGGGAGTTTTATGATTTAGAATTGAACAGTTAGACTGAAAAATGCTGCAGCAATTCTCATTCAATGAGAAATAGCTACCATCTAGTATATACTTTAAGGATGTAATGGCTGTTAAAAACTCTACGGCATTTAGAAGAGCTCATATAAAGGAGGTCTGTAAATATAGATGTTTAAACTATATTCTTGTCCGTCCATTATCATACCGCGGGCAGCACGGTAGCACAGTGGTTAGCACAGTTGCTTCACAGCTCTAGGGTCCCAGGTTCGATTCCCGGCTTGGTTCACTTGGAATCTGCACGTTCTCCCCGTGTATGCCTGGGTTTCCTCCGGGTGCTATGGTTTCCTCCCACAGTCCAAAGATGTGCAGGTTAGGTTGATTGGCCATGCTAAATTGCTCTTAGTGTCCAAAAATGTTTCGGTGGACTTACTGGGTTACGGGGATGGGGTGCGCGCTTAAGTGGGGTGCTCTTTCCAAGGGCCGGTGCAAACTTGATGGGCCAAATGGCCTCCTTCTGCACTGTAAATTCTATGATATCCATGATAAAAACAAGTATTGACCCTTTCAAAATACATTCAAAACATTAACTTTTCAAACAGTTTTCCCTGTTCGTTCCCTGAGTGATCATGAATCTCCATGAGTTAAGCTGTTAGGTACTTTCTATTGCTATAGAACTTCTCTCAATCGTTTAATACTCAAACCCGAGGTTTACGCACTGAAGAAACTTGAATAATCCTTCAATTATGAAATAATTTAAACCATAATATTCTTCAAGTACAACAAGTACAATATATAACAAGATGCACGCCTTCAGTGACAGGTGGGCGGGAGGCAGCCGCACACTGGAGGGCTCCCGCTCGGGAATAGAAATTTTGGGGTTTTAACACCCGGTCCCAGGGGCAACGGATACTGAAAAAGCTGTAAGAAGGCACAGGGAGGAGAAATATCTAAGCTTGGGGAAAAAACGGCCACGAAAAAGGGGGTTAATGAAGGTCTGCCGGTGAGTGGAAAAGTCAGCCCAGGAATTGTAAGGAAAGCGGAGGCTGGAGCACCAAGGGTGGCCGCATCGCTCACAGCAGAAGAAATGACCAAAGTGATGGTTGTGGAACTTGAAAAACAGTTTGCAAAGCACATGGAAGCGATGAAGGAGGAGATGGGGGCGGTACTGAAAGTGCTGGTGGAGGAGGCGATTGCCCCGGTGAGGGGGACGGTATCAAATGCAGCGGCGGAGGTGCGGGAGCAAGGTGAGACACTGAAGGAAGTGGAAGAGGCATTATCGCAGCACAGTGATCAACTCACCTCAATGGGGAAGGAGTTGCGAGAAGGTGACAGAGACCAACAAGGGTCTGCGAGCCAAAATGGAAGACCTGGAAAACAGATTTAGGCGGCAGAATCTGAGGATTGTGGGTCTGCCCGAAGGGGTGGAAGGCCCGAGGCCGACGGAATATTTTGCCACGATGTTGGTGGAGCTATTGGGGGAGGGGGACGATCCCTCCCGATATGAACTGGATCGGGCTCATCGGTCGTGGAGACCTATACCAAAGGCGAGTGAGCCGCCAAGGGTAGTAACTGTGTGTTTCCATAGGTACAGCGTGAAGAAGGTCATGTGCTGGGCAAAGCAGAAGCAGGTGGTGCAGTGGGCTGGAGCTGGTATACACATATACCAGGACTTTACGGTTGAGCTGGTGAGATGGCGGGCTGCCTTCAGCCGGGTGAAGAAGGCACTGTACATCAGCAAGGTGCAGTGTGGCACAGTATATCCAGCTAAGTTGAGGGTGACCTACAAATCCAAGGACTTTTATTTTGGGACGGCGGAAGCGGCGGAGGAGTTTGTGAAGGCAGAAGGACTGTGGCAGAATTGAGAAATGGGACTGAGAGTGGGTCGATTACCGATGTAGCCTCATGTAACTTTATTTTTTCACTGAGTGTTGGTGTATGTACTAAATGAGTCGACGTATATTTTAACAAGGGAAGGGTTGGGACTTTCATTTACAATGATGGTTCTTTGGGGCTTGGGTGTGTATGTTGGGGTTGTGGATTTCTTGGTTTTCCTGGGACCGGGCAAGGGGGAAAGAGGCCCGGATGGGGGCCTCCATGCTGGCCGGTTTAAGCCGGCCAGTGAACGGGAGTGGGATGGGGGGAGGGGCTGCGGCCATCGGAGCTTGGTAGAACAGATTTCAGTGAGTCTAGCCGGGGTGAAAAGTTGGGGGAAGGAACAGAGGTTGGGAGGAGGGGTTTACAAGAGGAAGTGGAGGGGAAGAGTCTGGGGTGGGGGGGGTGTCTACAATTCATGGGTGCCATTCACGGTACTCTTTCGGGGATTGGATGGCATTGAATATTAGAGGGGTGGGGTGGACTATATATGTCAACGGTGACCAGGGGCGATTTTTTCCTCCTTGGGAGGTTTAGTTTTATCTGATGCTTATATTGTCATGCAGGCTGTTGTTTGGGGGGTGGTGGGAGGATGGGATTGTTGTTGTTGGTAAGGGAATTGACTTTGTATTCGTTACCATTTACTGTTTGTTGGTAGGGTGTAAATTCTGAAGAAAATGTGAAAATGGAGAATAAAAATATTTTAAAAAATATATATATATAACAAGATGCACGGAAATCGACAAGTCAGTAACTGATCCTTTCTAAGGATGGTTGGAATAAAAGAATCCCTGTAAATTGAAAATTCTGGCTTCTACCACATACATTTAAATTGCTTTTGTTTTCTCTCCCAATTTTCTGCATCAGTATTCTGTACATTACACGTTCAGAGTAAAAAAACAAGCAAATCTGATCAACAACCAGAATGCAATCCAACTTCACCTCCGTTTCAGATATCAGCTTTTAATCCTTCAGGCATCAAAACCAATACTTCCATTAGCTCACCCGATCTAGACAACTGCCCACAGTCTTTGGGACACAGTATAAATAGGTGTAGTTTGCAGACGAAAAACAGATGTCACAAAATAATAATGATATATATCCCGGGGTTAGAATCACTTTATTAAAGAGACAGCTCGCTGTTGTGATGGGTGGGGTGTTGAATGGTACCTGTCTTCAGGTGTTGTCATCAGGGCCTCACGTGGCGCAGTGGTTAGCAGTGGGACTACAGCGCTGAGGACCCGGGTTCGACTCCCGGCCTTGGGTCACTGTCCGTGTGGAGTTTGCACATTCTCCCCGTGTCTGCATGGGTTTCACCCCCACAATCCAAAGATGTGCAGGTTAGGTGGATTGGCCATGCTAAATTGCCCCTTAATTAGGAAAAAAAATAATTGGGTACTCTAAATTTATTTTTAAAAGTCTGCCGTCATCACACCTCTCCTCAAAAAAAGTCCTGACCTGACCCCATTTTCTTTGTAAATTACAAGCCCAGCTACAACCTCCCTTTCCTCTCCAAAGTTCTTGAGCCTGACTTCCAGGTTAACAACCGTGAACCTCAAAATCCAGCATAATAAATAAAATATATGAAGCCAATATCAACTTAGATGTCATATCCCTTGCTTCATTAATTGTACATCTTGTAGGTAAGCACGGTAGCATGTGGGCAGCACGGGAGCATAGGTGGATAGCACGATAGCATACTGGTTAGCACAATTGTTTCACAGCTCCAGCGTCCCAGGTTCGATTCCCGGCTGGGTCACTGTCTGTGCGGAGTCTGCACGTTCTCCCCGTGTCTGCGTGGGTTTCTTCCGGGTGCTCCGGATTCCTCACACAGTCCAAAGTGTGTGCGTTAGGTGGATTGGCCATGCTAAATTGCCCTTAATGTCCAAAAACAAAAGGTTAAGTGGGGGTTACTGGGTTATGGGGATAGGGTAGATAGGTGGGCTTGAGTAGGGTGCTCTTTGTAAGGGCCGGTGCAGAATTGATGGGCCAAATGGCCTCCTTCTGCACTGTAAATTCTACGATAATTACTTAAGGCTGCAGTCACAAAGTAGAGTTTGAGGTCGCTCGACAGAAGCGGTGAAGTGGCACCTGAAAAATGGTACGAAATGTCAACTGCTCCATTCCCTCTATATCTGTCTCTATATCTGCTGCAATCTTCCTCCTGGCCTACTACTGGCTCTGAAGAGCACACACCTGAGCCAGGTCGTAGAACCATTCAGTATGGAAATTGAGTCGTTATGATGTCATAAAACCCCACTTTTTTATTTAAGGACAATAGTGTTGTAGAATATGAAGAGGATGTGGAATGGGACAAATAACTGATGCATGAGTTGAAGAAAATTTTGAAAATAGCGGCCACAATATATGCTAAATAAAATAATAGAAAAAGAATAAATTTAAGAGTCAGAAATAAAGATGCTGGACTGGAAAATAAAAGGTTCAGTAAAATAAGAAATTATATGGTTCAAATTAACTGGACAGAAAAGTAACCAAAAAGGTATAAGGTTCAGCACAAAGAGTATTCAAATAAAAGGAGGAAGTATAAAATAACTATAATTTCTGTAGGTGAAATGGGGTCAAAGAGAATAACTCCATGGATAAATACATATTTTATAACAAAAGTAACATTTTAAAAATATGTAACCCTGGAGTTTTGGAGACTACACAGATCCACAAAAATGGCAGATGCAGCTTAAATTTAGGAGTTGTCTCCCATTTCCGACAGATCCCATTTTTTGCAGCTGGTATCTAATTTGTAGGGTAGCCGGATTGATGGTGAATTGGGAGTTACCATGGATCAGAAACTGAACTGGGCTAGCCACATTAATACTGTGGTTACCAGAGCAGGTCAAAGGCTAGGAATCCTACGGCGAGTAACTCACTTCCTGACCCCCCCAAAGCCTGTGCACCATCTGTGGTAGTCTGTGTTAGGACGATTACGGTACCTAGTAATGCTGGAATACCATTGGTGGAGAATGTACTTGTTCCCATTGGATAAGCTTGCATGTTAGCTCCGCCCTGCAAGGCGGGGTATAAGAGCCCGTGCCGCTCCAGCAACTTTCTTCTGTACCTGCGCTGCTGGGGGAAACTTCTAGCGTATTAAAGCCTTCAATTGTCTCCAATCTCGTTTCTGAGGTTATTGATTGTGCATCACCATCTACATGGCACAAGTCAGGAGTGTAATGGAATACTCTCCACTTGCTTGGGTGAATGCAGCTCCAACAACACTCAAGCTCAACACCATCCAGGACAAAGCAGCCCACTCGATTGTTCCCCCTTCCATAAACATTCAACCCTCCACCATCGACGAGCAATAGCAGTCGAGTGTACCATATACAAGATGCACTGCAGAAACTCGCCAAGGTTCCTTAGACAGCACCTTCCAAACCTATGATCACTACCATGTAGAAGGACAAGGGCAGCAAATATCTGGGAACACCACCACCTGGAAGATCCCTCCAAGTCACTCATTATCCTGACTTGGAAACATATCACCATTCCTTCGCTGTCGCTGGGGCAACATCCTGGAACTCCCTAACAGCACAGTGGGTGTGTCTACATCTCAAGGACTGCAGAGGTGCGAGAAGGCAACTCACCACCACTTTCTTAAGGACAAGTAGGGTTGGGTAATAAATGCTGGCCTAACCAGCAACACCCACATCCCGTAAATGAATTTTTAAAAAATGGACAGTCTATTTTAAGTCAAACAATACAAGCTGCAGGGCCATTGCGACATCCTCAGGTGCCAGTCCCATACAAAAGACAGAAAGCAGATGAAACAGAAGCAAGCTGAGCTCCAGACAAAAAAAGGCTAGGAATCCTACGGCAAGAAACTCACTTCCTGACTCCCCAAAGCCTGTCAACCAATTAAAAGGCACAAGCCAGGAGTGTAATGGAATACTCTGCACTTGCCTGGATGAATGCAGCTCCAACAACACTCGAGCTCGACACCATCCATGTTTCGAAACTGGGGAGTGATGTCGACCCTGAGACTGGTGAGACAGGATGCTGGACCACTGGGAGGACAGGAGAGGAGGCACCAAGGATGGCGAGACTCATGCTGATTGTCCCATGTCCTGCATGTTTTGTTCCCAGGATGGCAATGAATGAATGAATAATATTAATTAAGAACTGAGGGTCATATAGTGGAAAGGTTCTTTGGACAAAATGAAAAAACGGAATGAATTTGGATATTTAATTAATTTCCTTGTGTTAAGTGCAGGTTGCTAAGCGCATTTGGTAGCTTTGAGCTCATTTGGAAGCTTTGAGCGCACTTGATGCCTTTGAGCGCTTCAGTCTTTTGCCTTTTATGTCAAAGATGGTAAAAACGCTGCTGCCTGCATGGAAAACTCATTCCGAATTAGAACCTTTGATTTCAAATGATCGCTGATCATTTTTGAGCGCATTACAATGCAAGATTGATGACAAGATTTTCCAGTAGGTAAAAGGCAATATGGAGAATCATTGTCGAAGGGCAGCTTGATACGATACAAGTGCCAGAGACTCTCAGGTGTTTTTGGCTTACAGAGCTAGACAAGGTATTTTAAAAGATGTGCCAGGAATGGGAATCTTTAGTAATGATCACAAATTTGAGATGTTGGGACTGCTTCCCCAACAGGGGCTCTAAGTTGACATTTAACTGAGCTTTTAAATTATGAGTTTTTAAATAAATGAATAGGGAAAGATTCTTTCACAGAATCACTTAGGGCACAGTAGAAGGCCATTTTGTTCATTGTGTCTGCATCGGCTCTTCAAATAAGTATTATGACTTAGTGCCATTCCTCTGGCTTTTCTCCAGACCCCTGCACGCTGTTTCTATTCAAATAATCTATTCAAATAATCATCTAACGCCTTCTTGAATGCCTTCACTGAACCTGCTTCCACCACACTTCCAGGTAGTGCATTCTAGATCCGAACCACTCGTTATGTGAAAAAGCTTTTTCTCATATGACATTTGCGTCTTTTCTCCCCATCTACTGCCGATTGGGGAACAAAATAAATAAAGGATCATCAATTAAAAGTAACTAACGAGAATCAAAAGGAGGTTAAGAGTGTTGGAACTGTGAAATGTTTTGCCACAGTGAATGTTTAAAGGAAAAAAATATAAATACTTGAGCAGAGAATGATACAGAGCTATGGGGGAGGGAGCAGAGACAATGGGGTTAGTTTTGAACCATTCCAAGAAGTAGTCAAACACTAACACAAATTAATTAAATAGCCTCCCGTGCTATAAACATTTATGGTTCTATGTTGAAGTTATGGGTTTGTTTTGATTAAATTTAGTGTAAGTATTTTCTTGTGTTCCATCCATGATGAGTTGCCATTTGTGCTGGTGGCTGTAATTGGCTATTGTTAGTGTTGCCAGGCTTAATGTCCGCCTACAGGGATATTTGCACCATTTCCTCATTGAAGTGGAAGTTTATTAACCCTGTGCTCACTTTTTCACCTTGCTGGAGCATGAGTCAATAGACCCAATTTAAAATTCTGATCCTTTTCAAATCCCTCCATGGACTCACCACTCTTCATCTCTATAACCTCCACTAGTCCTATAATCCTTTGATACGAGCATTCCTCCAATTCTGGCCTCTTACCTTGTTATTGTTTGGAATCGGGGGGTTCCAGAGCTGGCATCGGGCAGGGATTGGAAGAATGGGGGACCTGTTCATCGACGGAACGTTTGCGAGCTTAGGGGCATTGGAGGAGAAGTTCGAGTTACCCCCGGGAAATGCCTTTAGATATATGCAGGTGAGGGCTTTTGTGAGGCGACAGGCGAGGGAATTCCCGTTGCTCCCGGCACAAGAAGTTCAAGATCGGGTGGTCTCGGGTGTATGGGTCGGGGAGGGCAAGGTGTCGGAAATACACCAGGAGTTGAAAGAGGGGGAAGCGCTGGTAGAAGAGTTGAAGGGTAAATGGGAGGAGGAGCTGGGGGAGGAGATCGAGGAAGGTCTGTGGGCTGATGCCCTAGGTAGGGTTAATTCCTCCTCCTCGTGTGCCAGGCTCAGCCTGATACAATTTAAGGTGGTCCACAGAGCGCACTTGACGGGGCGAGGTTGAGTAGGTTCTTTGGGGTAGAGGACAGATGTGGAAGGTGCTCAGGGAGCCCGGCGAACCATGTCCATATGTTTTGGTCATGCCCGGCACTGGAGGGGTTCTGGAGAGGAGTGGCGGGAGCAATATCTCAGGTGGTGAAAGTCCGGGTCAAGCCAAGCTGGGGGCTAGCAATATTTGGAGTAGTGGACGAACCGGGAGTGCAGGAGGCGAAAGAGGCCGGCATTCTAGCCTTTGCGTCCCTAGTAGCCCGGCGAAGGATCTTGTTAATGTGGAAGGAGGCGAAGCCCCCACCCGGAGGCCTGGATAAATGATATGGCTGGGTTCATAAAGTTGGAGAGGATTAAGTTCGCCTTGAGAGGGTCTGCGCAGGGGTTTTACAGGCGGTGGCAACCGTTCCTAGACTATCTCGCGGAGCGTTAAAGGAAGGTCGGTCAGCAGCAGCAGCAACCTTGGGGGGTGGGGTGGAGGGGACGTCCTGGGAGGGGGGGGGGGCTGCCTGGGAGGATGGATGAGCAAGAAATAACAGGAAGGGTTGGGGAAACTGGCACGTACGTGTGAGGGCCAGTGTACAAAGCTGTGTAAATATATCATTTTGCCATGTATATATCTTGCTCTGCGCGATTTCTCGTTTTTTTGTTACGGGGGGGGGGGGTTATTGTTTGTAAGGGAGAAAAATTGTGTTAAAAAGCTTTAATAAATATATATTTTTTTTAAAAAGTTATTGTTTGGAATCACTAGCTTTCAGAGCACACACACAGGATCTGCTCAGACAAGGGGGAATGTAAGAAAAAACTTTGTTTTACCGCAAGTCCACAGATAACCTCACGATGCTCCACTTTTCCAGTTTCCACACTAAACACATAAAGAAGCCATCCCCTATGGACAAGCCCTCCGTATACACAGGATCTGCTCAGACGAGGAGGAACGTTAAAAAAAAAGATTCACCTGATGAAGGAGCTGTGCTCCGAAAGTTAGTGATTCCAAACAAACCTGTTGGACTTTAACCTGGTGTTTTAAGACTTCTTACTGTTTACTACAGGCTTTCAACAGGCCCTGAACTGAGAGAATTGTTGAACCAAATTCCAGCACCTTTTTAACATGTCTTACTACAGTATGTTTCTATGAGGTTAGGATAGAGAAAGAGATAGAAAGCAAGATGAAGCTAGAAAAAGGGTGCATGTGACAGATGTCAGTTGGACAATTTGTCCAGAGAGCAAGTGAAAAAAAATAAATGAGAGCAAAATGAGTGTATGAGAAGTCACTGGTTGTTAACATTAAAGAGAATCTAAACATCTTCTCTCGGCATAGTAATGGATAAAGGATTGGGGCCAATTAACAGAAAAGGTAGCTGACATGGCTGAGATCCCAAATGAAAACTTCACATGTATCTTTTCCAAGCAATAAGATGCTGCTCAAGTCATCGTGAAAGAGGACGTCGTTCTGACACTGAATGGGTTAAAAATTAATAAAGGAGGTTTTAGATCCGCTGGCTATTCATAAAGTTGATATGTCACCATGACCAGATGGGATGTATCCAAGGATACCTAGGGAAGTAAGAATGTGCATTCTACACTTGGTTCGAGCAGGAATCCATCGATCTGCTGTCGAGTGCCCCAGCAGCCCAAACCACACCCATACCCACCATCACAGCTTCCGAGGTCAGGTCAGCCTTCCTGAAAGTGAACCCTCGGAAGGCATCTGGTCCGGACGGGATCCCTGGTCGTGCACTCAGAGCCTGTGCAGACCAGCTGGCAGATGTGTTTGCGGACATCTTTAACCCGTCCTTACTCCGCTCCGAGGTCCCCACCTGCTTCAAGAAGACCACCATCATACCGGTGCAAAAGAAAGAACCAGACAACGTGCCTCAATGACTACTGTCCGGTGGCCCAGACTTCAGTCGTAATGAAATGCTTTGAGAGGTTGGTCATGAAGCGCATCAGCTCCATACTCCCAGAACGCCTTGATCCACTGCAATTTGCATACCGCCACAACCAGTCCACAGCAGACGCCATCTCCCTGACGCTACACTCATCACTAGAGCATCTCAACAAGGACTCCTACATCAGACTCCTATGTATCGACTACAGCTCCGCCTTCAACACCATAATCCCAGCCAAGCTTAGAGCAAAGCTCCAAAAACTAGGACTTGGCTCCTCACTCTGCAACTGGATCCTTGACTGTCTGACCCACAGACCAGAATCAGTAACAATAAACAACAACACCTCCCCCACAATAGTCCTCAGTACCGGGGGCCCGCAAAGTTGCGTACTTAGCCCCCTACTCTGTATACACACGACTGTGTGGCAAAATTTGGTTCCAACTCCATCTCCATGTTTACTGACGACACGACCATGGTGGGTCGGATCTCGAATAACAATGAGTCAGGATACAGGAGGGAGATAGAGAACCTAGTGGAGTGGTGCAATGACAACAATCTCTCCCTCAATGCCAGCAAAACTAAAGAGCTGGTCATTGACTTCAGGCAGCAAAATACTGTACCCACCCCTGTCAGCGTCAACAGGGCCGAGGTGGAGATGGTTAACAGCTTCAAATTCCTAGGGGTGCACATCACCAAAAATCTGTCCTGGTCCACCCACGTCAACGCTACCACCAAGAAAGCACAACAGCGCCTATACTTCCTCAGGAAACTTAAGGCAAATCGGTATATCCACATTGATTCTTACCACCATAGAAAGCATCTGATCTGGCTGCATCACAGCCTGGTATGGCAACTGCTCGGCCGAAGACCGCAAGAAACTTCAGAGAGTCATGAACACAGCCCAGTCCATTACACGTACCTGCCTCCCATCCACTGACTCTATCTATACCTCCTGCTGCCTGGGGAAAGCGGGCAGCATAATCAAAGACTCCTCCCACCCGGTTTACTCACTCTTCCAACTTCTTCCTTCGGGCAGAAGATACAAAACATCTTTTGTATCTGAAAACATGCGCAAACAGATTCAAAAACAGCTTCTTCCCTGCTGTTACCAGACTCCAAAACAACCTTCTTATGGACTGACCTGATTAATACTCCCCTCCTGTATGCTTCACCCAATGCCAGTGTCCATGTATTTACATTTTGTACCTTGTGTTGCCCTATTATGTATTTTATTTTATTTTCTTTCTCATGTACTAAATGATCTGTTTGAGCTGCTCGCAGAAAAATTATTTTCACTGTACCTTGGTGCACGTGACAATAAACAAATCCAATCCAATCCAAATTGCAGATGCACTGGCCATAATCTTCCAATCCTCCTTAGACACGGGGTAGTTTTAAAGGTTTGGAAAATTGCAAATGTTACACCCTGTTCAAAAAAGAGTGCAAAGATGAACCCAGCAACTACAGGCCTGTAAGTTTAATTTCAGTGTTGGGGGAACTTCCAGAATTTGGGACAAAATTAATAGTTACTTAGGCAGATGCAGGGATATTTAGGAAAGTCCACATGGATTTGTTAAGAGCAAATCATGGTTAACAAACTTGATTGAGATTTTTGATGAGGCAATAGAGAGTCGATGAGGGTATGCTGTTGCAATGGCGAGATTTACTGGCAAAAGGTATATGTAACAGTGTCACACCACAGACTTGTGTACAAGGTTACAGCTCATGGAATAAAAGGGAGAATCACAGTATGGATACAAAATTGGTTTATTGATTGGAAACAGCATTGGTGAATTGTTGTTTTTTGTTTTGGAGAAAGGTTTATAGTGGGATTCCTCCAGGGGTCGTATTAAAATTCCTGCCACTCCTGATATGTAATAATCACCTAGACCTTGGTGTACTGTTAAAAATGTTAAAGTTTGTGGACGATACAAAACTTGGAAGTATTGTGCACTGCGAAAATGATCGTGTAGAACGTCAAAAGCACATAGACAGGATGGTGGACAGGGCAGACAAGTGGCAGATGAAATTTAATGCAGAAAAGTATGAAATGATTCATGCGTTAGAAGGAATACAGAGAAACAATATAAAATTAAGGGCACAATTTTAAAGGGGTTGCAGGAGCAGAGGGACCTAGGTGTATAGGTACATAAATCATTGAAGGCGGCAGGACAAGTTAAAAGCACAGTTAATAAAACATACAGTATCCTAGACTTTATGAATAGAGGCAAGAGCACAAAAATGAAAAAATGAAATGAAAATCGCTTATTGTCACAAATAGGCTTCAAATTAAGTTACTGTGAAAAGACCCTAGTCGCCACATTTCAGCGCCTGTTCGGGGAGGCTGGTACGGGAATTGAACCGTGCTGCTGGCCTGCCTTGGTCTGCTTTAAAAGCCAGCGATTTAGCCCAGTGTGCTAAACCAAACCAGCCCCTGCAAGCAGGGAAGTTATGTTAAACTTGTATGAAACAGTATTTTTCAAACTTTGTTTCCTGGGACCCACTTTTGCCAACTGGCTAACTTTCACAATCCACGCCAGCCGACCTTTGCGTCCCATGCCACCCGACCTTCGCGACCCAAGCCACGTTCACTTACCTTTAATGTGAAAGGGGAACCTGCTTGTTCCTCACAACCTCACTTGAATCAGGTTGCAAGGAGGAGAGGGCAATACACATATCAGGTACAGAATTTAGCCAGTTCCTTTGTGTCATCGCCATCTTCGTGAAAATGTAAAATCCAACTTTGCACATGTAGGTTGCCATGAAGGGCAATAGCAACAAAATGCTCACTTTACTCAGCACTCGATACTCCTGGGAGATGCTACTCCAGAATATTGACAGCCTGATGGGATTTTGGCATGTTTTTTATGTGGTATCACAGGTCAGGTGCATCAGTGTCGTCTTTTAATTTGGAGTCAGCTGTAAGTTAATAACTGGCTTTAAGGTCTCAACATCAAAATTTATTTTTCATGCACCACTTCTCTTTCAAAATCTGAAACTTCTCATAAGAACTAGGAACAGGAGTAGGCCATCTGGCCCCTCGAGCCTGCTCCGCCATTTAATGAGATCATGGCTGATCTTTGTGGACTCAGCTCCACTCTCCGGCCCGTACACCATATCCCCGAATCCCTTTACTCTTTAGAAAGGTATCTATCTTTTTCTTAAAAACGTTTAAAGAAGGAGCCTCAACTGCTTCACTGGGCAAGGAATTCCAGAGATTCACAACCCTTTGGGTGAAGAAGTTCCTCCTACACTCCGTCCTAAATCTACCTCCCCTTATTTTGAGGCTATGCCCCCTAGTTCTGCTTTCCCCGACCAGTAGAAACAACCTGCACGCATCTATCCTATCTATTCCCTTCATAATTTTATATGTCTCAATAAGATCCCCCCGCATCCTTCTAAACTCCAATGAGTACAGTCCCAGTCTACTCAACCTCTCGTCATAATCTAATCCCCTCAACTCTGGGATCAACCTAGTGAATCTCCTCTGAACTCCCTCCAGTGCCAATATGTCCTTTCTCAGGTAAGGAGACCAAAACTGAACACAATACTCCAGATGCGGCCTCACCAACACCCTATACAATTGCAGCATAACCTCCCTAGTCTTGAACTCCATCCCTCTAGCAATGAAAGACTTCTTAATCACCTGTTGCACCTGCACACCAACTTTTTGCGACTCGTGCACCAGCACACCCAGGTCCCTCTGCACAGCAGCATGTTTTAACATCTTACCGTTTAAATAATAATCCATTCTGCTGTTATTCCTCCCAAAATGGATAGCCTCACACTTGGCAACATTGAATTCCAGACCCTAGCCCATTCACCTAACCTATCCAAATCCTTCTGCAGACTTCCGGTACCCTCTGCCCTTTTTGCTTTACCACTCATCTTAGTGTCGTCTGCAAACTTTGACACATTGCACTTGGTCCCCAACTCCAAATCGTCTATGTAAATTGTGAACAACTGTGGGCCCAACACTGATACTTGAGGGACCCCACTAGTTACAGGCTGCCAACCAGAGAAACACCCATTTATCCCCACTCTCTGCTTTCTGTTAGTTAACCAATCCTCTACCCATGCTACCACTTTACCCTCAATGCCATGCATCTTTAGTTTATGCAGCAACCTTTTGTGTGGCACCTTGTCAAAAGCTTTCTGGAAATCCAGATATACCACATCCATTGGCTCCCCGTTATCTACTGCACTGGTAACGGCCTCAAAAAATTCTACCAAATTAGTCAGACACGACCTACCCTTTGTGAAGCCATGCTGCGTCTGCCCAATGGGACAATTTCCCTCCAGGTGCCCCGCTATTTCCTCCTTAATGATAGATTCCGGCATTTTCCCTACAAAAGCTTACCGGCCTATAATTACCCGCTTTCTGACGACCTCCTTTTTTAAACAGTGGTGTCACGTTTGCTACTTTCCAATCCTCTGGGACCACCCCAGAGTCTAGTGAATTTTTATTTTTATTTTTTAAAAATAAATTTAGAGTACCCAATTCATTTCTTCCAATTAAGGGGCAATTTAGCGTGGCCAATTCACCTAGCCTGCACATCTTTGGGTTGTGGGGGTAAAACCCACGCAAACACGGGGAGAATGTGCAAACTCCACATGGACAGTGACCCAGAGCCGAGATCGAACCTGGGACCTCAGCGCCATGAGGCAGCAGGGCTAACCCACTGTGCCACCGCGCTGCCCAGTCTAGTGAATTTTGATAAATTATCACTAGTGCGTTTACAATTTCCCTAGCCATCTCTTTTAACACTCTGGGATGCATCCCATCAGGGCCAGGAGACTTGTCTACCTTTAGCCCCATTAGCTTGCCCAATACTGCCTCCTTAGTGATTACAATCATCTCAAGGTCCTCACCTATTATATCCTTATTTCCATCAGTCACTGGCATGTTATTTGTGTCCTCCACTGTGAAGACTGACCCAAAAAACCTGTTCAGCTCCTCAGCCATTTCCCCGTCTCCTATTATTAAATCTCCCTTCTCATCTTCCAAAGGACCAATATTTACCTGAGCCACTCTTTTTTGTCTTATATATTTGTAGAAGCTTTTACTATCTGCTTTTATGTTCTGAGCCAGTTTACTTTCATAGTCTACCTTACTCTTCTTTATGGCTTTTTTAGTAGCTTTCTGTTGTCCCCTAAAGACTTCCCAGTCCTCTAGTCTCCCACTAATTTTTGCCACTTTGTATGTTTTTTCCTTCAATTTGATACTCTCCCTCACCTCCTTAGATATCCATGGTCGATTTTTCCCCTTTCTACCGACTTTCTTTTTTGTCGGTGTGAACCTTTTCTGAACACTGTGAAAGATCGCTCGGAAGGTTCTCCACTGTTCCTCAACTGCTTCACCATGAAGTCTTTGCTCCCAGTCTACCTTAGCTAGTTCTTCTCTCATCCCATTGTAATCGCCTTTGTTTAAGCACAAAACACTAGTGTTTGATTTTACCTTGTCATCCTCCAACAGTATTTTAAATTCCACCATATTATGATCGCTCCTTCCAAGAGGATCCCGAACTATGAGATCATTAATCAATCCTGCCTCATTACACAGGACCAGATCTAGGACCGCTTGTTCCCTTGTAGGTTCCGTTACATACTGTTCCAGGAAATTATCCCGGGCACATTCTATAAACTCCTCCTCAAGGCTGCCTTTATCAACCTGGTTAAACCAATCGATATGCAGATTAAAATCTCCCATGATAACCGCTGTACCATTTCTACATGCATCCGTTATTTCTTTGCTTATTGCCTGCCCTACCATCCTGTTACTATTTGATGGCCTATAGACGACTCCTATCAGTGACCTTTTCGCCTTACTATTCTTGATTTCCACCCAAATTGATTCAACCTTGTCCTCCATAGCACCAATATCATCCCTTACTATTGCCCGGATGCCATCCTTAAACAACAAAGCTACACCACCGCCCTTACCGTCCATTCTATCCTTTCGTATAGTCTGATACCCTTGGATATTTAACTGCCAGTCGTGACCATCTTTTAACCATGTTTCAGTAATGGCCACTAAATCATAGTCATTCACGATGATTTGCGCCATCAACTAATTTACCTTATTTCGTATACTACGAGTATTCAGGTAAAGTACACTTATGATGTTTTTTATGTCTTTGTTATGAATCCTATCACCTTGATCAGTAACTTTTCGCAATTTATTTTTCCTCTTACACTTTCTCCTAATTTTCCTTGTTTTTGAACCCATATCTCTACATAAAACCTGTCACGTAACCTGCTGCCTTGATCTCCATTAACCATTATACTGTCCATAGCTTTACACTTCCCTTCCCCCCAACTTGCTAGTTTAATGTCCTTGTGACCAACCTATTTATCCTATTCGCTAGAACACTGGTCCCAGAATGGTTCAGGTGAAGACCGTCCCAACGGTACAGGTCCCTCCTGCCCCAGTACTGATGCCAATGCCCCATGAAATGGAATCCCTCTTTCCCGCACAACTCCTTTAGCCACGTGTTAACTTCCCTAATTTTCTCAACCCTATGCCAATTGGCACGTGTCTCGGGTAGTAATCCAGAGATTATAACCCTGGAGGACCTGTTCTTTAATTTAGTCCCTAGTGTTTGATAATCCCCAAACAGGTCCTCTTTCCTAGTCTTACCTATGTTGTTAATCCCAACGTGGACCACAACAACTGGATCTTCCCCCTCCCTCTCCAAAATCCTTTCAAGCCGATCAGAGATGTCCCTCACCCTGGCACCGGGCAGGCAACATACCATGCGGGACTCTCGATCTGGCTTACAAAGAATGCCATTAATCCCCCTAATTATAGAATCCCCTACAACTACCACTTGTCTTTTTGCTCCCCCCTCTTGAATGGCTTCCTGTACCACGGTGCAGTGGTCAGTCAACGCATCCTCCCTACAGCCCTCTTCCTCATCCACACAGGGAGCAAGTACCTCATACCTGTTGGACAAGGTCAAGGGCTGAGGCTCCTCAACTCCTAAACTCAGGATCCCCGTACCTGCCTCCCTTGCAGTCACACCACTCTGTCCCTGACCACTGTCCGAATTAACAGAACTTATTCTACCGGGTGTGACTGCCTCCTGAAACAAAGCGTCCAGGTAATGTTCCCCCTACCTGATGTGCCGCAGTGTGTGCAGCTCGGTCTCCAGCTCATCAATTCTGAGCCGAAGTTCCTCGAGCAGCCAACACTTGCTGCAGATGTGGTCACTGACGGTCTCAATGGGATCCACCAGTTCCATCATCATACAGCAACAGCACATCACCTGTCCAGCCATATTCAGCTAGTTAATTAATTTAAATATGTTTTTAAATTTCCTTTATAGAACCTCAAGGATAAACCCGAACACCAACAAAAACACAGCCCTCTCTCGCCACTCACGAACTCAGTCAATCACCTAAATTCAGATGCACTCTGTTCCAATCAGCACTCCATGACTAAAGGCACTCCAGCCACACCTTTTGTGCGCTTTTTAAATCTCCCGGTTCTCTCCTCCGACGCTGTTTTCGCTGTCCCGGCTCTCTGCTCCCGCGCTTTTAAAATCTCCCGGCTCTCTCCTCCGGCGCTGTTTTCGCTGTCCCGGCTCTCTCTGCTCCCGCGCTGTTTTCGCTGTCCCGGCTCTCTCCTCCCGCGCTTTTTAAATCTCCCGGCTCTCTCCTCCGGCGCTGTTTTCGCTGTCCCGGCTCTCTCCTCCCGCGCTTTTTAAATCTCCCGGCTCTCTCCTCCGGCGCTGTTTTCGCTGTCCCGGCTCTCTCTGCTCACGCGCTGTTTTCGCTGTCCCGGCTCTCTCCTCCCACGCTTTTAAAATCTCCCGGCTCTCTCCTCCGGCGCTGTTTTCGCTGTCCCGGCTCTCTCTGCTCCCGCGCTGTTTTCGCTGTCCCGGCTCTCTCCTCCCGCGCTTTTTAAATCTCCCGGCTCTCTCCTCCCGCGCTGTTTTCGCTGTCCCGGCTCTCTCCTCCCGCGCTTTTTAAATCTCCCGGCTCTCTCCTCCGGCGCTGTTTTCGCTGTCCCGGCTCTCTCTGCTCACGCGCTGTTTTCGCTGTCCCGGCTCTCTCCTCCCACGCTTTTTAAATCTCCCGGCTCTCTCCTCCGGCGCTGTTTTCGCTGTCCCGGCTCTCTCTGCTCACGCGCTGTTTTCGCTGTCCCGGCTCTCTCCTCCCACGCTTTTTAAATCTCCCGGCTCTCTCCGCCGGCGCGGTTTTCGCTGTCCCGGCTCTCTCCTCCCACGCTTTTTAAATCTCCCGGCTCTCTCCTCCGGCGCTGTTTTCGCTGTCCCGGCTCTCTGCTCCCGCGCTGTTTTCGCTGTCCCGGCTCTCTCCTCCCGCGATTTTTAAATCTCCCGGCTCTCTCCTCCGGCCCTGTTTTCGCTGTCCCGGCTCTCTCTGCTCCCGCGCTGTTTTCGCTGTCCCGGCTCTCGCCTCCCGCGCTTTTTAAATCTCCCGGCTCTTTCCTCCGGCGCTGTTTTCGCTGTCCCGGCTCTCTGCTCCCGCGCTGTTTTCGCTGTCTCCTTTCATTTGCCAGTGCGTCCTTGCATATAACACACATGGGGTTGCATTATTATTTGCATTGGCACAATTGAGAAAACTATACCTTAGAAAAATCATCTTTATTCCCGATTTAAGCTTTTTCTTTGCAAGAAACGTAGGCTGTTCATCCGAGGCCCAGGAGCTCTGTGCAGAACTGCTCTGTCCTGCCTTGGACTCTCCTGAGTTGCTCTCCCCAGCAGATTATGTTGTGAGATCCTGTCCAGTCGGTACATTGCCTATTTGTGTCTCTGGCCGCCTTTTACTTTAAGGAAATTATCTATCTTCACAGCCTGCTTCCCTTGCTTGCCAGCATCTGGCAAATGGAAACAGCACTCCTCCCTGATTACGCGTCAAAAGCACGCTCAGGGCACCTGACATCAAGTGTATGTGCAAGGCGCGTGACCTTCTCACTGCTGCTGCTTCTGGATGGAAGACTGTAGACAACCTCATTTTTTTTCAATAAAAAGGTGGCAGTGGCTGTCATTCTCAAATTAAACGCTGGTAGCAATCGTTTGGCACTTCTCCTGTGACCAGGGCCATCGTGACCCTCCCAACCCCTGCCTGCGGGTGGCGTAGTTCCAGGGGTGAGGAACTTCATTCACGTGTATGAATTGGAGAAGTTGGGTCTGTTTTTCTTGGAGGAGAGAAGGTTGAGAGGAGATTTGATAGAGGTATTCAAAATCATGGGGAGTGTGGGCAGAGTAGGTAAGGAAAATCTGTCCACACTGATGGAAGGATCTAGAACCAGAGGGCACAGATTTAAGGTAACTGGCAAAAGAAGCAATGGTGACATGAGGAAAAACATTTTCAAGCAGTGAGTGATTAGGATCCGGAATGCATCGCCTGAGAGGGTGCTGGAGGCAGATTTAATTGAGGCACTCAAAGGAATTGGATTGTCATCTGAAAAGGAGAATCTGCAAGGCTATTGGGAGAGGGCAGGGGATTGGCATGAGATGAACTGTTGCCTGGTATGGAGGGCATAAGCTATGAGGAGCGATTGAATAAACTCGGTTTGTTCTCACTGGAACGAAGGAGGTTGAGGGGCGACCTGATAGAGGTATACAAAATTATGAGGGGCATAGACAGAGTGGATAGTCAGAGGCTTTTCCCCAGGGTAGAGGGGTCAATTACTAGGGGGCATAGGTTTAAGGTGAGAGGGGCAAAGTTTAGAGTAGATGTACGAGGCAAGTTTTTTACGCAGAGGGTAGTGGGTGCCTGGAACTCACTACCGGAGGAGGTAGTGGAAGCAGGGACGATAGGGACATTTAAGGGGCATCTTGACAAATATATGAATAGGATGGGAATAGAAGGATACGGACCCAGGAAGTGTAGAAGATTGTAGTTTAGTCGGGCAGTATGGTCGGCACGGGCTTGGAGGGCCGAAGGGCCTGTTCCTGTGCTGTACATTTCTTTGTTCTTTGTTCTTTGTTCAGCAAGCCAGCAGAGGGCCGAATGGCCTATTTCTGTGCTGCAACCTATGATTCCATGCATAATGTTTGCCTGCTAGATTATTTTATTACCAAATTAGTTTTTCCCCAATACTGTGAAATTTCATCTATATTGAGAAACTTGTGTTGAACAACAGAAGAACTTTAATGACATTCATAAATCTAATGTATTATGACTTGCCTTTTGAGTTTTAAAAGCAAGCTCAGGATTCATATCTTGCTCCTAGCTGAATTCAACAAATTGCATACTTCTCGAATCGATTTAATTTAATTGTAAAATTAAATTATTCAAAAAAATATATATATTGGAAGCTTGTGAAGAATAAAGAGCATTAAATATTTTAATAAGAAGTGAATACATTTGGTCGAGAAATGATGACTTTTGATACCTTATTTCATGTTCAGCATGAGTGAGGCTAGATGTGATGATCTTAACCGTTCAGACTGCTGCAAGCAATCAATTACAAAAACCTGAGATTTAATTTTGATACTGGAAATCCACTGTGTAACTTCACAATTCATTCTCCATCATTGAAAAAGTACATATAAGCTTGATAATTATTGGTACCTCACACACTCTGAAGGTTATAAAAGTATGTGCGTTTGTTTTCAAGGCTGATGAAATCATTAATTTCTTTAGGCTGGTTACAGCAATGGCATAGATGTTGAGAGGTTTATTAAGTTTCAAGCTTGATTAAAACTTTCAATTGAGCCAGCGAGCATACGTAGTGGATATCTTGTACAAGTTAGGGTGTATAGTGGAGGACATGCAATTTTCCTCCCCTCCCTTTTCTTTCCTTCACCCCTTAGAGTTCTTGAGGTCAATCAAGCTCAATTATCCAAAAGATTAGCTCCACTCCATATACTGGTGTCTTATACAGAGCTGCCAACCTTTCCCAACAGAAATCAGTATTCCAGATGCCAAAAACCAGCATTTTGGCAGTAATATCTGGATTTTCATTTAAAAGGAAAAATGCCCACCAATCTGAAGCATAGCTTTACACCTTTATTGCACAAATCTAAAACATAAATGGAAAATGCAAATCCAATGCTTCATACATGTGCGGGCACTTTCAAATTAAGTTTCAAACATTCAGTAAATCTAAGAATGAAAAATGTGAACAAAACATTTGCCTTTTTACATGAAGTTCAAAATTGTCCTGAACGCTTGATTAACTTAATTGGATTCTTACAAGAAACTGTACATAGACAAATGTGCTCATCACCAAAAATCTGTCCTGGTCCACCCACGCCGACGCTACCACCAAGAAAGCACAACAGTGCCTATACTTCCTCAGGAAACGAAGACAATTCGGCATATCCACACTGACTCTCACCAACTTTTATAGATGCACCATAGTCAGCATCTGATCTGGCTGTATCACAGTCTGGTTTGGCAACTGCTCGGCCCAAGAGCGCAAGAAACTTCGGAGAGTTGTGAACACAGCCCAGTTCATCACACAAACCTGCCTCCCATCCATTGACTATATCTACACATCCCGCTGCCTGGGGAAAGTGGGCAGCATAATCAAAGACCCCTCCCACCCGGCTTACTCACTCTTCCAACTTCTTCCATCGGGCAGGAGATGCAACAGTCTGAGAACATGCACAAACAGCTTCTTCCCCACTGTTACCAAATTCTTAAACGTCCCTCTTATGGACTGACCTGATTAATACTTCACTCCTGTATGCTTCACCCGATGCCAGTGTCTATGTATTTACATTGTGTACCTTGTATTGCCCTATTATGTATTTTCTTTTGTTTTATTTTATTTTCATGTTCTAAATGCTCTGAGCTGTTCGCAGAAAAATACTTTTCACTGTACCTCAGCACACGTGACAATAAACAAATCCAATCCACCGGAATCCAGTGCATTTCTTTCTTTCAAAAAATATTTTCATGAAGTAGCACTAACAGATTTGATGTTCATATTAGGATTTATGATAATTAAGGTAAAAGAGCACAAAGAAAAGAATGGCCACAAAAGGTAGAAAGCAGAAGGTATGGTTAAATCGATGCATGATGATTCAGGTTTACTTTTTCAGCATGTTATAGACAAAATCAGTGTCAGCAGACTATTTGGCCATGTAGGTCATCACAGTTGAACATGCTATCTTTTCCTCTGATATCGGCAGCTTGAATATTTGAGCAGAGATCACTGGACAGTGATGTCACTCGATAGTGTAAGGGTCCTTCCTGTTTGTTCCTGTTTATTCCCTTTTCTTTTATTTCTGCTGTTAAGATTTTTGATCCATGGATGTTTAATGGACTTGTGACTTTAAGGCAAAGCAGCAGGTACCTTTAATTCAAACAGCAGGATCCAGAAGCCTGTGTTAACTTAGACTGGTGAGTTCTTCATTTCACTTTTGATTCTGCAGCTTGGAAGGAGGACTCTAATTCATTTGCTCCCAAAATATTCAGCTAAACTCTCTTCAGGAGGCCACCCCACAGTGGAGTTTAGCTGAATATTTTGGGAGCAAAATAATTAGAGTCCTCCTTCCAAGCTGCAGAATCAAAAGTAAAATGAAGAATTCAACCCTTGGAGCTCTGAAACATTCCAGTGGGATCAAATCCAATTACCACTGCTTACCCAGCAGAGCACAGACCTTTGGGTCCAGGCATTGGCCACCATGCCAAATCAATCAAACTGAATCACCACTGACACTGCCCAATGAGCAATCACAGTCTAAGTTAATACAGGCTTCTGGATTGGATTGGATTTGTTTATTGTCACGTGTACCGAGGTACATTGAAAAGTATTTCTCTGCGAGCAGCTCAACAGATCATTAAGTACATGAAATGTAAAGGAAATAAAACAAAATACATAATAGGGCAAAAGAAGGTACACAATGTAACTTCATAAGCACCGGCATCGGATGAAGCATACAGGGGTGTAGTGCTAATGAGGTCAGTCCATAAGAGGGTCATTTAGGAGTCTGGTAACAGTGGGGAAGAAGCTGTTTTTGAGTCTGTTTGTGCGTTTTCTCATACTTCTGTATCTCCTGCCCGATGGAAGAAGTTGGGAGAGTATGAGGGGTCTTGGATTATGCTGCCCGCTTTCCCCAGGCAGCGGGAGGTGTAGATGGAGTCAATGGATGGGAGGCAGGTTCGTGTGATGGACTGGGCATCCTGCTGTTTCAATTAAAGGCACAGGCTGCTTTGCCTTAAAGTCACAGGTCCATTAAACATCCATGGATCAAAAATCTAACAGCAGAAATCAAAGAAAAGGGAAATAAGGGAATAAACAGGAAGGACCCTTACACTAACAAGTGACATCACTGTCCAGTGATCTCTGCTCAAATATTCAAGCTGTCGGCATCAGGGGAGAAGAGAGCATGTTCAGCTGTGATGACCTACATGGCCAAATAGTCTGCTGACACTGATTTTGTGTATAACATGCTGAAAAAGTAAACCTGAATCATCATGCATCTATTTAACCATACCTTCTGCTTTCTACCTTTTGTGGCCATTCTTTTCTTTGTGCTCTTTTACCTTTACTATCATAAACCCTAATTCAAGTCTGACTAATACAAAGGGAAAGTGGCACACAGATTAAAGGGGAAAGCCATGCCATCATGCACCCTGCTATCAGTCAGGCCTTTGGATAAAGTTACAATAATGATAAGTTCCTTTAGCTGTCATTGTTTCACCTGAAGTCTATGCCATTTGAAATCTAAAGTCATTCTATGGTCTTCAATGGGATGAAATTAATATCCATCATTTGAGACCATTGAATACGTTTGGAAACCTGCGTGTTTGAACATCAGGATGTGGACAGGATAAGGCTCAGTTGTAATGTACACAACAGTCAAATAGTTTGACACCACTCAATGTCAAAATCTATTTATAAATAATTCAGAGGCAAATGGCATATGTGGAATGTATAGCCCCTTGATAAGAACATAAAAGGAGTAGTGCCTATGACCCTTGAGCTTGCCCCATCATACATTAAGATCGTGAATAATCTTCCACCCAATTCCATTTTTTTGACCTATTGACATATCCCAAAATTCCCTTTGTCAATCTATCTGAGCTACGCCTTGAATATATTAATGATTATGCATTCATAGCCCTCTGGAGAAGAAAATTCCAAAGATTCAACTCAAGAGAAGGAATTTCCCCTTATCCTGAGACCGTGCCCTTTGGCTCTATACACTCCAGCCAGTGGAAACAGCCTCTCAATATTTACTCTGTCAAGGTCTTGAAGAATTTTATACATTTTCATTAGATCACTTTTCATTCTTCAGGTGGGCAGATGAGGGGCTGAGGAAAAGAATTGAAGGAAAAATAGACTTCATTTGCACATTTTTTGAATGACAAATGAATGGAAATGTATTTTAGAGATATTTGTTATTAAGGCAGCTTTTGATATTTACATAAATAAATTTGAAGGTATTTTTGAATGTAGAGCTAGCGAAGGTTTACAATTTGCATGTACATTCAAAAGATTGGAATTATTAGCAGCAAAACTTGTGGTCTTTTTGCAAATATACTTAGTAAAGCATGGCTGAATGCTGTATTCCTAAGCAAGCTGTTTTCTGGCTCCATTACAAGACAAATGTCTGCACAAGTAGCTTTGCTAACTTTATCAAGGGTATGGCAGTGTTGAGTTTAACATTGCAGCTGCTCATTTGTACTCCCTAACTCCAAGTGTTTATCAAGCACCATAGACAAAAACATACTTAAATATTCTACAAGCCAGCCCAATACTCTACCTGATCTATGTGGATGAATTCAGGTACCAAAACTTGATCTGGAGAAACTCTACTTCTTAACAGGTGCATTTCAGAATATTTCTGAAGGCAGTTAATGGAAAATGCAAACAGTTAATTTAGATACTGCTAAATTCAGAGCTTGCCAATAAAAAGCTGTGCTTGCAAAGTTTTTGGAAAGAGCCAGACACAGGGTTGCCACCTATTTCTATGATTCTAGATGATGACAAGACCCTGTGAGAAGTTCTGTTAATCCCCAAACTCCCAGAGGAGATGCTAATGTCAGCTCATGTGTACTAACGATAATGTGATAAAGATTCTTATTTAGTACCCTTCGTGTTGTTCCACTTCATCAATGGCAGATGAATAACCACTCACAGAGAGTAACTTTAATTACATTAACTATGTGAAAAAGAAACCACACATGCTACATCTTTACAAACTGGCATTTTGGCCATGATTTTAGCTGTCAGAAAAGCTAAATATATCACTGCATTATTCACATTTACTTTCAACCTTTTTTTAATAGATGGTCTCACAGAACTTTCCACAACATGGCTGTCCATGGGTGTTACATCTGCTGTACCAGTAACAGAGTATCATGTCCACATGCATATGTTGAAGCATTGGATCGATTCAAAATGAATTTGATAATGGCCTGGATTTTGTGGGCAGGATTGATGGAATGACATCCACTATTCATTACACCTGCAGCTGTTCACAGAATCTTCTTGGGCTTTTGAGGGTCAACTCAACATATTCGGAGATCCTTTTCAGCACAGCGCTCTCCACAGGAAACTTGTGGCATGTGTGTGCAGAGCAAGCTTCACATATCGTCCACATAGTCAATGTAATCTGTTACTAGTGTAACAGATGTAACACTTATAGACAGTCATGTTGTGAAGAGTTCTGTGACTGCATTTTGCTGAAGAAATACTGAATTTGTTACATGTAACTATTCTTCACTCACAGAAAGCAAATAATAGTGGCAGATTTAGCTTTCCTAACTAATAAAATCATGGAAAATTCCAGTTTGCAAAGACGTGTATGGTGCACCCTTCAATCAATCAGGTTGAAAATTTATCACTGAGATTGAAGAGTCTAAACCAGGAAGTATAAATGAGAATGTTTAATTCAATGTAAAATCATGTACAGAAAGTAAAACAGAGGGGTTAAAAAAAGAGATGGGATTAAGAGAGACAGAAATAAAAGAGGCAGAAGGAAATTCTGAAGGAATGAGGTTCCACACTTCAGTGCCAGGGTGGTTGTTTGTTAGTATTATAATATAATATAATAATCTTTATTGTCACAAGTAGGCTTACAGTGACACTGCAATGAAGTTACTGTGAAAAGCCCCTAGTCGCCACATTCCGACGCCTGTTCGGGTACACGGAGGGAGGATTCAGAATGTCCAAATGACCTAACAGCACGTCTTTCGGGACTTGTGGGGAGGAAACCCGAGCACCCGGAGGAAACCCACGCAGGCACAGGGAGAATGTGCAGACTCCGCACAGACAGTGACCCAAGCTGGGACCCTGGCGCTGTGAAGCAACAGTGCTCCCACTGTGCTACCATGCTGCCCTGCATGGCTATGTATTAGGGATGCCAGTTTTCCATCCCTACAAGACAGTTTAATGAAGTACTTGAAGCACGCTGGAACCTGTAGGATTGAAGGTCACTATCAATCAATGTGGAGGAGATAAAATTAAAAACACATGGTCTCACCTCTCCCAATTTCATAGAATCATAGGATCCCTGCAAAAGGAGGTAATTCAGCCCATCGGGTTTGCACCGACCCTCTGAAAGAGCACCCTAACCTAGGCCCAATCCCCCACCCTATCCCTGTAACCCATCTAGGGACAATTTAGCATATCTTTGGAATGTGGGAGGAAAGCGGATCATCTGGACGAAACCCACGCAGACACAGGAAGAATGTGCAAACTCCATACAGTTGCCCGAGGTAAGAATGGAACCTGGGTCCCTGGCACTGTGAGGCAACAGTGCTAAACACTGTGCCCCCTTTCTGTAACCTTCTCTAATATTACAACCTTATGAGATCTATATACTCATTCAATTCTGTCCTCTTGCACAGTACTGATTTCATTTGCGAAATCACTGATGGAAACATGGTCTAAACCTGTTGCTCTGAAATCCCCCCTCCCCCAACGCTTTTTTCACCTTCAGATCACTCCTTAAAGCCTACCTTTCCAACATATTTTTTTCATGGCTTGATGTCAAATTTTGTCTGATAATGTCCCTATGAAGCATCTTGAGATATTTTACTACATGGAACATTGCTACTGAGTTGCCCAGATGGTAACTACATGTATAACCCTTCAGAGTGAAGCAAGAGGCTTTGTTCAACTATGACTTGCGTAATTTGAGTGAATAATATCATGACACCGGGTCACACATACCGCTGTATGGTCACAGGCAGCACCTTGCTCCTTCTTGTACAGAGCACAGTGTACCAGGAGGAGGTTCAGCTTCAATTACTTTTTAACTTGCAATAACGCTTCAAAAGTTAATAGGAACCTGACTGTAAACTTTTATTTGACCATAGAGCAGCCTGGCTATTAGTGATCTTGCTATTTAGCCATGTTTCAACTTGGATAAATAAATACAATATGGTCTAGCTTTATTGTTACCGAAGAATTATTGAGTTTTTGCTTTCCGGTCTACCACAAGCTCAGATACACTGGGCATTTTATTTACTCTCTAATTGCAGAAGCTGACTGACATATACATCTACATGGGTTAATCATTTGCTGAAATGATAATCTGACATTAAACTTGCATTACCTTATCAACTGATGCAATCCAGGAATTCGTCAATTTAGATGCTAGTATCTGGGCTGTTAACATTTATTTGCCAAACAAATGTACTGTACATCAATCCATTGATTTCAAGCCTGGTATTTAGAGCACTTTGGTTCACAATTACTGCATTATAATGGTCGACAATTGTGATGCTCCCAGTTCTCTTCTCTCCTGACCCTTGTGGGGAATCAGCACTCCTCCAGTATGTTATCCAAGAGATCTTGCTTGCCTTGAAAGTCCAAACAGCACTTCCGGTGTCAGCCATGGAGCTCACAGGGAAGCTCCAGCTCGAAAGTGTTGGTTTGGGCATTTTATACCCTTAGTGGGGTAACTCCAGCAGGAAGGTGGTGCAGAAAGCATAGAGGGAGAGGTTCTCCCCCAAGGCAGGCATGTCTACTGGCTACCAGACCCAGTAAAAATCAGTTAAAGACCTGGCTAAGGAATTGGAGGGTACCTGTGGCGCAGTAACAATTGCCAAGAATGGGGGAGGGCAAAGGGAAGAGGGAGTACTCCTTTAATCATACATGTACAAGACGTACTCGAGAATGGATTTCTTTATGGTGAGTCGAGCGGTGTTGATGGGGGTGGTGGGGGCAGAGTATGCGGGAATCGTGATTTTGGATCATGCTCCTCATTGGCTGGAGGTGAGGCTTGGCTCGGGGTAGGTGTAGAGGCCGAGATGGAGGTTAGATTTGAGTCTTTTGGCAGATAAGGGGTTTTGTGATAACGTGAAGTTGGCAATTGGGGATTCCGTGGAGGTTAATCAGAATGGGAAGGCGTCAGCGGCCATTTTCTGGGAGGCATTGAAGGCGGTAGTCCGGGGGGAGATTATCTCATTCAAGGCGCACAGGGATAGGAGGAGGGAGGAGCATGGATGGTTGCTGGACAAGAAAGTCGAGGTGGACAGGAGATACTCGGGGGCTCCCACTAAAGAGCTGTTGGCGGAGAGGAAGAGATTGTAGTGGCAATTTGATATGTTGATGATGGGAAAGGGGAAGGGGCAGCTATGGAGGGCGAGGGGTGTGCAGTATGAATATGCAGAGAAGGCAAGCCATATGCTGGCCCACCAGCTGTGGAGCCAGGCTGCATCTAGGGAAATTCTAAGGGTGTGGGCAGAGAAGGGGGGGTGGGGTGGGGGAGAGAGGAGGTAGTGGCAGAGCCGGGGAGGATAAATGAGGTGTTTAGGGGGTACTATGTGAAGCTATATAAGGCTGAGCCGGGTGGAGGGGGAGAGGATATGGGGTGGTTTCTGGATGGGCTGGAGTTTCCAAGGTTGGAGGAATAGAGGAGGCAGGCATTGGAGGAGCCGTTGGGGCTGAGGGAGGTGTGATTGACATCATTAGGGGGATGAAGTCGAGGAAGGCTCCAGGACTGGATGGCTTCCCGGCAGAGTTGGCACTGAATTTGTTGGGGATGTTTACTGAGGCGTTGGAGACGTGGGAGATGCCAGAGACGCTGACATAGGCGTTGATCACATTAATCCCGAAGAAGGGGAAGGATCTGTTGAAGTGTGGGTCATATAGGCTCATTTTGCTGTTGAATACAGATGTGAGAGTTCTGGCTAAGTTGTTGGCGGGGAGGATGGAGGGAAGTGACCATGGGTGGTTGCTGAGGACCAATTGGGTTTTGTAAAGGGCCGACAGCTCTCTAGCAACATCAGGAAGCTGTTAAATGCAGTTATGACTCCATGAGGCGGGCAGATGCTGGAGGTTATTGTTTCTATGGATGCGGAGAAGGCTATTGATCGGGTGGAGTGGAGGTATATATTTGAAATTTTGGGTAGGTTTGGGTTTGGCCCGAGGTTTGTAGCCTGGGTGCATCTGTTGTATGTAGCCTCGGTGGCAAGTGTACATACAAATGAGATGAGTTCACAGAGTTTTGGACTGCACAGTGGAACGAGACAGAGGTGTCCGCTGTTGCCATTGTTTGCGTTGGCGATGGCCCTTAGGGGGTCTGAGCAGGTGCAGGGAATTCTGAGGGGGAGCAGGGAGCACTGGGTTGCCATTCAAGGTAGTGAGGGAAATATTCAGGTATTTGGGGATTCAGATGACAAGGGAATGGGCATCGATGAACAAATGTTGACAACGTTGGTGGAGGAGATTAGGGGGATTTTAAGAAATGGGATACATTAAACCTGACGTTGGCAAGGATGGTGCAAGTGATAAAGATGAATGTGCTGCCAAGGTTCCTGTTTAATTTTCAGACCCTCACGATTTTTCTCTCTAAGGTCTTCTTCTACAGGTTGGAGACAGTGATTTTGGAGTTTATATGGCTAGGGAAGGTGCTGGAGGTAAAGAGGGCTCAGTTACAAAGGCAGAGACCAAAAGGGGGGTTGGCGCACCCAAACTTGTTGCACTACTATTGGACGGCAAATGTGGAGAAGTTGAGAAGTGGTGGTGGGGTGGTGGGGGGGGGGGGGGGAGCAGAGTGGATCATAATGGAGGAGTGGTCCTGTAGGGGTTCCAGTCTGAGGGCTATGGTGATGACTCCGCTGCCACTAGCTCCAGGGAAGTATACGGGGAGCCTGGTGGTACATTCGACGGTCAGGGTGTGGAATCAGCTGAGGAGATGCTTTAAGTTGGAGGGGATGCGGTGTTGATGTCACTGTGTGGGAATCATAGGTTTTAGCCGGGGGAGATTGATGGGGTGTATGGAAAGTGGAGGGAGGAGGGATGGAGAGGGTGAGGGACTTGTACTTGGAAAGCACGTTTGCAGGTCTGGATCAGCTGCGGGAGTGGTTTGAGTTGCCGAGGGGGAATGAATTTAGATATTTGCAGGTGAGGGACTTTGCGCGAAAGGACTGGAGGGCATTTCCCAGGTTGCCGGAGTACACACTGTTGAAGCAACTGCTGCTCCCAGATGAGTTGGGGGAGAGTAGGATTGGGGATATGCATAGGTGGTTGGGGGAGCGGGCGGGTGGCAAGTGCTGAGAACATAAGAACATAAGAACTAGGAACAGGAGTAGGCCATCTGGCCCCTCGAGCCTGCTCCGCCATTTAATGAGATCATGGCTGATCTTTGTGGACTCAGCTCCACTCTCCGGCCCGTACACCATATCCCCGAATCCCTTTATTCTTCAGAAAGGTATCTATCTTTTTCTTAAAAACGTTTAAAGAAGGAGCCTCAACTGCTTCACTGGGCAAGGAATTCCAGAGATTCACAACCCTTTGGGTGAAGAAGTTCCTCCTACACGCCGTCCTAAATCTACTTCCCCTTATTTTGAGGCTATGCCCCCTAGTTCTGCTTTCCCCGACCAGTGGAAACAACCTGCCCGCATCTATCCTATCTATTCCCTTCATAATTTTATATGTTTCAATAAGATCCCCCCGCATCCTTCTAAACTCCAATGAGTACAGTCCCAGTCTACTCAACCTCTCGTCATAATCTAATCCCCTCAACTCTGGGATCAACCTTGTGAATCTCCTCTGCACTCCCTCCAGTGCCAATATGTCCTTTCTCAGGTAAGGAGACCAAAACTGAACACAATACTCCAGATGCGGCCTCACCAACACCCTATACAATTGCAGCATAACCTCCCTAGTCTTGAACTCCATCCCTCTAGCAATGAAAGACAAAACTTGATTAGCCTTCTTAATCACCTGTTGCACCTGCACACCAACTTTTTTGCGACTCGTGCACCAGCACACCCTGGTCCCTCTGCACAGCAGCATGTTTTAACGTCTTACCGTTTAAATAATAATCCATTCTGCTGTTATTCCTCCCAAAATGGATAGCCTCACACTTGGCAACATTGAATTCCATCTGCCAGACCCTAGCCCATTCACCTAACCTATCCAAATCCTTCTGCAGACTTCCGGTATCCTCTGCACTTTTTCTTTACCACTCATCTTAGTGTCGTCTGCCAACTTTGACACATTGCACTTGGTCCCCAACTCCAACATCCTCCTGAGGATCAAGAACAAATGAGAGGAGGAATTGCGGGGGGGAAATAGGATGGAATCTGTGGTTCGGGGCGATGCCGAGAGTGAATTCCACCTCCTCCTGCGCAAGCATGATCTTGATCCAGTTTAAGATGGCACATAGGTTGCACATGAGCCAGGTGAGGATGAGTGGGTTATTCCAAGGGGTGGCCGATGAGTGCAAGAAGTGTGGGCAGGGGCCACCCAATCATGCACATATGTTTGGGGGGGGGGGGGGGTTGTGAGATACTGGAGAAATACTGGGAAGCGGTATTTGCGACGCTATCTAAGATTGTGGGGGTAGAGGTCAGGCCATACCCAATGGTTGCAGTCTTTGGGGCATCGGATGTGCCGGAGATGCTGGTTTTAGAGCCGATGTTGTGGCATTCGCCTCTCTAATTGCACAGCGAAGGATCTTGCTAAATTGGATGTTGGGTATGCCTACAGGGGTGGCAGTCTGGCTGGGGGACTTGTATGGCTTTCTCCGGTTGGAAAAGATTAAGTTTGAGCGAGGGGGTCAGCGGAGGGCTTTGAGACATGGTGCGAGTGGGTGAGGGGTAAAAAGGGGCAAAATTGTACAAACTGTGGACTGTGAGTTTGTGGGGTGGTTTGTATATGTTGCTGTTTTTTTTACACATGTTTGGAATAACGTACATTTTTTTAAAAAAGCATAAACAGCAACCGAAGATTTGAATATCGACAACATAATTTCCAAGCCCAATTCTGTCCTCAGCTGTGGCCTGCACACCTGCAGTTTCAACAGGCATCAGTGGATAGTAATTGGCAGTGAAAATTCTTTCTGACTTCTGCTGTTACCATAGTTGCACAAAGGCCAAGTGTTCTTACTGATGTTCTGACTGCTTGAGGTCAGCAAACTCAGCACAGAGGTCAAACCTGGACTTGTGCGGAAATATAGGTTGCAGATGCAGTTCAATGTTGAAAAATGTGAAGTAAGAATATTGAAAGGGAGAAATATTTCAAATAGTAGGATTTTAAATGTAGGGTGAGAAACACAGGTTCCTAGAGATGCCAGCTCAAGTACGGAAGCCAACAAAATCCAGAAGGTGACAAGATCCTTAGTTTTCTACCTACCATACAGAACATAAAACAAAAAAAATATTGAATTTACACAAGGCTTTATTTAGACCACAGTTGGGGTAAAGTGCAGTTTTGGGAGTGCTATAATAATCATGATATATGAGCAATAAAAAAGGTGCAGCAAAGGTCACCCTTAAGATTTCACTAGAAATAAGAGGCCAGTTATTAAAAGTGACCTGCGAAGTTAGGGATTTTTCTGCTGAAGTTTCATAGGTTAATCTAAATGAAGGATTACTATAAGGTAAATTGTGTTTGTTTCTGTTGGTCAGCAGGACAATAACAGAGGATACATTTCAGAGCATTACTAAAAAAATTAAAGTGGAGGTTAGAAACAAAAACAGTTCACAGTTTTATGCAGACATTTTCTTTTTAGGTGCCTACCCTTCCACACAAATTGAGATAAACACTAGCAGGAATGTGATCTGTCCACCGGTCCCTGCCTATGTGATGTCATTCTCATTGCTTTCCTATGATAGCATGACTGAGATAACGAAGAATGCAAATAACAGAAATGCAAGTCCTGCCCACAATGCCACAGCACATTACAACATGCCATCCCCAAGTGTAATTTCTAGTACAGCATACTGAACATTTATTTTACACCAATCTGCAAGTAGAAACTGACTGTAAATCAAGTATCAGGCACATGAAACCAAACACGTTCAAGTCCTCTGTTGTAACATTCTCTTGATGGCTCATTTAGTTGATCGATTGAATATTTGCACCATGCAGACTAGGGAGAAACTTACCTGGTTTGTACTGAGATTGTTATGAACACAAAGCAAGTTATTTTATTCTCGCTGGTCTTAGCCTGGGCAGCAGTGAGGGTACTACGATATGCCCGAATGTCCGAGGGATAGGGAGGGAATAATTATCAGAATTCCTGCTTCTGATGACGATCCAGTGAACATGTCTGAATGTTAAGTGAGGATATGATAGGGTGTCAGTTCCTGTTCCCTAATCAGTGAACATGCCTGGCTGGTCATGTGAATAATAGGTGAGGCAATGAGGGGAATGATATTAGCAACAAGATAGGGTAGTTCTTTTTTATCCTTAAACTTGATGCACCACTCCTACTCAGGTTCCTATGACCCAGTGTGAAGAAAACTGAAGAAACATTGGTCGAGATTCAAGTGATAATCTGTGGCACGGATTTCCTGCTTCTCAATGTCAGTTTGAATCTGGTGCCAAGTCCAAGCATTGTGATGTCACCAAGTTGGGTAAGCATCCAATCATGTTGGAAGATTCTCGTGGACATAAATAAAATGCACTTTTACTTGTCACTTGTAATTAAAATTTTACAGTGCAAAGTAAATTATAGGGGTGTACCCAAGTGATTAAGATAAAAGTGAAATAATATCAATTAAAAAGCCCAAAAATGTGAATTTCCATAATGGAAAAGTTTGGCATTCCACAAGTATAAAATTAGTTTTGCATAGACAGCGGGTCCGATGGTGACTTTGGTGGCATGGAGCATTTAATCAGGTGGGAGGGTGGTGAGTGGAGACCCTGGCATCAGCCTCAATTAAGTCCGTGGCAGGAAAGCGCATTGATGGCCTTCCCAGCCAGCCAGAAATGGAGGTCCCTAGTTGAGCAATTTGCATTCGTGGGCTCCCCCGCTGTCAGGCACACAGTGCCTAATTGAGGTACCCAGCATCAGGAAAGAAGGAAAGGAGTGGGGTGCGGCAACGTCTGCTGTGAGCCCTGTCTACCAAACCCTCACCTGCCATCACTCACCTGTGCCAGGATCCATGGCGATCCTCGGGTGTAGTACCAGCAGCAGTTGGTGGCGCTACTGAATACTGAAGATCTGCCTGCCTCTGACTGGCCGGCATTGCTCCCAGGTGGGAACTCCACATGCTGGAGTCCTCAATCTGGGCGAAGCCTCTGCTGTCCAGTTAAGCACCTGGCTGCCTCCTAGTTTGGCAGGCCTTCCTGCAAAGAGACAGTACTGGCTCTTCAGCCCGTAATTCAACTGCATTAAATACTGCCCAATTATTATAAGTTTTGCATACTTAACAAAAATTCAGTTTCCTCTCAATCAACAAATGATAATATTAACTTTTATTGTCACAAGTATGAAGTTACTGTGAAAAGCCCCAAGTCGCCACATTCTGGCACCTGTTTGGGTAAGCCAGTATGGGAATTGAACCCGCACTGCTGGCTTTGTTCTGTATCACAAACCAGCTGTCTAGCCCACTGAGCTAAACCAGCCCCTAAACAAGTGAAATAATTTCACATTTGTATAGCGAGACAAATTGGTTGAAGGGGCAATTTCAGTGATATTTATTTGCGGTCTGGGGGAATTAAACAAAGTACACTCTGGAGAAACATAGAATCAGCGACAGAGGTTTCTCGATTACCACACTTCATTGTGAGCTTGCACCATTTTCGTGTCGCCTTTTCGTGGAAAGGAAAGGCCTTAGGTGCAAAATTCACACACACAATTCCACACACTTCTGGGTCGGGCAGGTGCCTGTTGAGCTACGTAACATTCTGGCCATAATATAAAACTGAAAATCTGGGGCTGGAGTCTGCAACTCACCACGCCACATTTCTGTTTCACCCCGCCGGCGGGATGCTCCGTTACGCCGGCTGGTCAATGGGGTTTCCCAATGTAGGGCAGCCCCACGCCGTCGGGAAACCCCCGGGCTGCCGGCAAAACGGAGCATTCCTCCGGCGGAGAATCCAGCCCCAGAACTTTGAAAGTACTTTGGAAAAATATTACTTTTATACTCAAGTAGGTTTCAACCAAACTGTCCAGATTCCCTGATGACAGAAGACTCAGTGAAATCCCTCCACCGCACTCCTCCCCCCCACGATCATACACGCATTGTAATCAGCGCCTCTCTGTTCCACCACACACATATTTCTCTGCCAACCAGCCTTCTCCTCACACTGACTCATGCCCTCCCCCTCATCCACACTCAGCCCCAACTCAGTAAATCAGGTTCTCCCTCTCCATTCAGCCCCCACTCATTCATTCCCTCCTCTCAAATGACTTTTTCCACCTTGTCTGAATGTGGGAGAGCTGGAGTGGAGAGAAACAACTGTCCGGGTCCAATTCCAGATTCCAATCCCCAGGGCTTGGCCCTGCTCCCTCTTCCGTCCTGCTTTCAGCCTGCCCTACCGTCCCTGCTATCAGTCTCCACCCTAACTCTGCTCTCGGTCTTGTCCTCACCCCAGTACAACAGCATCGGCTCCCCCTGTGGAGACAGTGCCAGGTAGATGGCCCAGTGCAGGAAAGTGCTCTGCAGAGTTTAAAGGGAGCAGCAGTTACTGGGGACATGGCCTCAAAATCTCCCAAACACAGAAGGTCAGTCAGAATGGCAACGGATTCAGAAGGGAGGGAAACTCCCGGGCCAGACAGAGGGTAGAAACATCACATCCCTGCACTTGTGGAGTGGGGTGAGGGGTGAAGTTTAAGGGGCAATAAAACAATGTTAGGAGCTGGGCTGCTGTGTTGGAGAACCAAGGCAGGCCTTCTAATCGATCTGCCTCCGCATCCACACTCCTCGTAAACTCCATTGCAACATAGGATGTGTCCGGAGAATGTGTAAGCTGTCAGAAGATGTCCTGTCATTTTAATTCACTGCCCCACTTCCATTCTAATCTTTTTGTTCTCGGCCTCCTACATTGTTCCAATAAAGCTGATGTAAGCTCAAAGAACAGCACCTTTCAGCTAGATTCTTTGCAGCCTTCAAGACTCAGCACTGGGTTCAACAATTTCAGATCATAAGTTGTCCTCATTTTACGATGACAGCTGTTGTTGGTCATTCTGCTTTGCCATTTACACCATGGGACACAATCTTTGTTTCTTGTTCCATTAACATCCTTATTTTTTCTTGCACCAATATCCTTTTAATTAATCTTGCCTTCCACCTGATCACAGATATTCCTGTTTTCTCTCCTCCCTCCTCTGCTTACCCTATCTTGCTTAAAACTCTTACATCTTTAACACTTGCTGTTCTGATAAAGGGTCACTGATCTGAAAAGTTAATTCTATTTCTCTCTTCTAATAAGAAGTTAATTCTATTTCTCTCTGCCAGACCTGCTGAGTATTTCCAGCATTCTCTGTTTTTATTTAAGCTGAGAACTTTCAACTGGGGACATTTGAGGCTTCCAGTAATTTTTCCAGTGTTTTCAATCTGAAAAACAGGAAGGTCTGTGAATGGGTGGAAGGTAGGAGAGAAAAATGATGCAAGGGAAAAAGGGATGGCAATGGAACAAATGAAGAAAAAAAGATGTGTCTGGAGGAGGTGAAAATGGGAAGTAAGTTAGTTACAAATGAACCTTCACATCAGCTGATACAGGGTCTACAACCAGTCACAGGAAGGCGTAATGGTATTGTCACTGGACTACTAATCCAGAGACCCAGGATAATGCTCTGGGACCCAGGTTCAAATCCCACTACAGTAGTGAAATTTGAATTCAATAAAAAAGTGGAATTAAAAGTCAGATAATGATCATGAAACGATTCTCGTAAAAATCCATCTGGTTCACTCACGTGTTTTAGAGAAGGGAAATCTTCTAGCCTTACCTTTCTTGCCTACTTGTGACTCCAGATGTGCAGTATGGTAGCACAAGTGGATAGCACTGTGGCTTCACAGTGCAAGGGTCCCAGATTTGTTTCCCCGCTGAGTCACTGTCTATGTGGAGTCTGCATGTTTTCCCCGTATCTGCGTGGGTTTGCCCCGGCTTCCTCCCACAGTCCAAAGACGCGCAGGTTAGGTGGATTGGCCATGATAAATTGCCCTTAGTGACCAAAAAGGTTAGGAGGGGTTATTGGGTTACGGGGATAGGGTGGAAGTGAGGGTTTAAGTGGGTCACTGCCGATTCGATGGGCCGAATGGCCTCCTTCTGCACTGTATGTTCTGTGTTCAGACCCACAGCAATGTGGTTGACTCTTAAATGCCCTCTGAAATGATCTAGCAAGACACTCAGTTCAAGGACAATTCGGAAATGAGCAATAAATACTGGCCCAGCCGGCGACGCCCTCTTCCCATGAATGGATTTTTAAAAAACTGCTGTAATCCTATGTCATTGTACGTAATTATGTTTTAATTAATCTGTTGCATTGGAAATTAACCTAATGGCGAATGAAGTTCGTATTCACATAGAGAAAGGTGATATTAATTGTCAAACTAAGACTTGGGAAGCACATGGTTATTTATCAGAAACCATCAGTTGTTGATGTTTCCCTTGACAGCCTGTTGGGTATAATCTATTCTCATTTTACAAAATATGGTGGAATGGGCAAAAAACCCAAACACAGTGGCACGATCTAATGGAAAAGTTTCTAAGTGTGGTAGCGAGCGGGAACAGCCGGGTGTTTCCCGACGGTCGACCCAGTGAGGCCGTCACTGGTAAATAACGTTAATTAGGGCACATCATGATGCCCTAAATGACTAACTCACCAGGTGATTCATGTGAACCACGCTTGGCATTTCCCTGCTAACGAGGGGAAGCAGCTCTTAAACCAATCCCGCAGAGCAAACCCCAGACAGCACACAGCCATGCCACTGCGCAGACCAGCCCCACGATTCGTAAATGCCGACCTGGCCAGATTGTTGGAAGCAGTGGAGGCCAGCCGGGATACCCTGTTCCCCGAGGGGGTTGGAGGTGTGGTGTTACCTGTGCGGTCGATAACACGTGTTACTCCAGCCTTGGTTGATGGTGAGGTCCTCTGAATCTTATTGAAGACTCAAACTCGTCCAGTAACAACAAAGATTTATTGAGTAACTAGAACTAAAAATGCATGAATTCTTTACCTTAACATAGAAACTAGGAATTAGTTAACAAGATTTAACAATAATAACTAAAAGTAACTCCACTAACTATCTATGTGATTCTGATGTTACCCTCTTCACATTGCACCCATGAGAGAGAGAGAGAGACCCTGTGTGGCTGATTTTTATACTCCTGTTGGTCCAGCCCTCTAGTGATCACGTGGTGCTGCTATTTACCCATTAACCCCTTGTGTGCATGCACCTACAGAGATCACTACAGGATGGTCAGTCACAAGGCAATCAGTGCAACCTGGGAGGCAGTGGCAGCGGCCGTCAGTGCTGAGTGTGTCACCAGGAGGACTGCCACCCAGAGCCGCAAGAAGCTCAACGTCCCCCACTGGGCCACGCGGGTGAGTTGGCATCGGTCCCCTGGCACGGGTCCCCATTGTCCCCCCAGCACACCCTTGCATCCACCTCAGAAGCATGCACGGAGGTGGTGGTCAAACACAAGTTGGACGTTCAGGGAGTGGAACTCCTTCACGTTAATGTAGTGTGCTCCCGGTCCGCCTGGTATGTGCAAGGCAACTTGTGAGCTATCTATTACTCCCTGGACCTGGGCATCCCACCGTTGGCATAGAATCCTGCTGCCCGGGCATCTTGGTGGGCTTGGTCCAGGTCAAAGTTTATACAGTCATCTACCCGGGGCAAACAGGGCATCACAGGTGCCCTTGTGGGCTGTAGGTTGGAGATGCAAGTCCCCGCTCGGGCCCTGGAATGACCCCGAGGCATAGAAATTCAGGGCTACGGTGACCTTGATGACCACTTGGAGCGGGTTTCCTCCTCCTCCACGTAGTGCCAAGTCCGCAAGGACATAGAACAGGTGCCGCACCATCTCCTTGTTGAGACGGAGCCTCCTGCGGCACATGCTGTCTGACATTTCGTTGAATGACCAAAGATGCCTGTACACCTTGGGCCATCGCTGGCCTCCCCCTCTAGGTCCCTTCCTGGCCCGATGGGCGTCTGGGCCCTCAGGGTGTGGGGTGGGCCTCTGCATATGGGTTGCGGCCTCGAGCCTCTGCCGACGCTACTGCCGCCCCTTTCTCCGGTGTCTGACTGCCTGGACTGTCACCAGTGCGGCGAGGGTGGCTGCTGCGGGGTCCATAATATCATCCACACTATTATATCTGTAAGGAATTAGAGAGGATGTGAAACTGACATTCAATTGTGGCTTCCACCCCGTTGTCCTCTAATCCCCTGAGCCTTCCCCACCCTTACATTTCCGCCATTTCTCAGGGTGCCATCCAATGATCCGCTTGCGCTGGGGGACCCTGCCCTACATCACAAACATTGAAAGTTGCCTATTAGCAATAACCTTCAGCTGTGTTGTCATAGACCGCCAGAGTCAGTGGGGGTTAAAGTGACCTGCTCCATATTACCACGGATGGAGCTCTGTCCTGGAGTTGTTCAATGGGACATCCAGGCAGAATTTGCAGTCGCCCCTGGTATGGGTATACATGATCTGGGGGATGTCGGGCCTGCGGGCGCTGACCCCTCCCCGGGTCTCCCACAACCTCCCTCCCCTGCATTGAGCACTGGGGCAACAGCCCCAGTGCCCCTTGGCTAACCAGCCATTTACCAAGATGGCTACTCACCTCCTCCGATCCCCTCAGCAGCCATTTCACTAGCTTCACATTTTTAAATAGTTGTGCTGAAGGGTGCCCGCGTGGCCACTCGCTGGGGAACAGATTATATCATGGAAACCGTTAGATAGGGGATCCTTCCCATTAATGGGATGGAGATTGACTTTAATTTGGATCGGATCTCGCCAATGGGGGTGGGCCGATTAGATTGGAAACCAATCAGTGCCTGCCGCGCGCTTCCTGATTTCGAACTCTACTGCTTTCTAACCGTCTCGCTCAGATTCGCACCCGGCACGGTCGTTAGATCGCACCCAGTATCCTTTTTTTAAAAAGCATGTTTTTGTGACAAATTAGACATGTAGTTTATCCCCAGGCAATAAGTTAGCGAGGTGAGCATAATCTATATTAATGTTACTCTGTAAATGATCATGGCAAGATGCTCTACTCTACCTCAGAGTGCCTCTTTTTTTTAATAGACAAGTGCCTGGTCATTGCAATATTCAAAAGCACACCAAAAAATAGGAACTCAAAGATATGGAAAACTACTGCTCAATTTCCCCCTTTTAAGATGCAGTAGACTGGAACTACAAGGTTATCATGCAATCCTGATAAAAACTCAGTATGTTGCTAGATCCTGTAATTGGGTAATATTGTGCAATAATAGAAAAGCTAAACATGGGGTCTAATTTTGATTTTTTTTGGGATGGAAGACAAAAGGCATCTGCAAATGACTGAAGGTCACAATAAAAATCAAGACTCACAAATCAACTTGCATTAATTCGGTTTAGCAACCAGTAGATTATTATGCAGCAAGAATTGATTTGGCAAAGAAGATGACATCTTGTGTGAACATTCTTTCCATCTGTTTCTTTCCTTCAAAATCATTTTTAAGCTTCGATCTCCAAGGTATCAAATGTTTTTGAAGTAGTGCATTGAGCTAGACTTGAGGCACAAAGAACATCTGTGACCTTCACTTTTGATCACTGACCCTTTAAAACTTAATCCTATTTGTGGTCACCCCAAACCATGTTCGTTAAAATCCATCTCAACGGTTTAAGTGCAAAGGTACCAATGTTTTATACTTGTGTAGAATCCAAGCAGAATTGGAGTCGAAAATCCTTTCTGCCACCATGACCCTCGAAAGTAATTAAGGGAAGCCACAATAGAATAGTATTGCTGGGTAATGTTAAATGTTGTAGTGAAATTAATTACATGATTATGACATTCTCTAACCCTCATCTCTTAATCAAATTTAAGTGAAGCAGTGAAGAAGTGAAGCAGTACAATGAGCTATCAGGGTGGGCAGCAGTTTATGTAAAGGAATGGTAACATCATATATTTGACATCCATTGTATATTTAAGCAAACTGTATGAAAATTATTAGCAATGATACACTGATAATACAGAATTGAATTATGCATCTGTGTTGCTTTTAAAAACGCGCCATTCAATCAATGTAGTACATCATGTTATAATTTTTAAAACAATAATAATGGCAGAAGTTTAAAACAGGACAGAGTACATAGTGCTCTTTTTAAAAAAGAGACACTTCCAATTAAACATGTAAAATACTTTGTTAAAGGAGTTGCTGCAGCTCTGAGTGAACACTGTGGAACCAGGTACAGGAAAATAAAGTCTAATTTTCTGATTGAGGAGTGTGTAAATCATCCAAGGTTATCTGAGATCATCAAATCTTTGAAAGCAAAATGAGGAAAAGCGAAAGACGAGAAACAAATCTTAAAGCCATTTGACATTTTAAGTAAAGAGCCACCTATCTAATCCAGGTCTCTGGAAGGTTTGGGTGTTTCATGTCTATGAGTATGAGCCTGACTGAGCAAAATTATCTGGGTAAAATTTAACACATTCTTTCAGTTATTAACAGTTACTTCAGACATATAGCTAAATAATAAATGCAGTGCACGACTGGGCTGAACAGCAAGGGGACTGATAACCCGCATTGCCTGACAAGGAAATAATCAATTCTTTTATTTTAACTGCATCTGGGGTACAAAAGAAGGAGGAAAAATTACGCACTTCTCTGCATTCGTGGACATGTGTTCAATTGACCAAAGTTCACAGCTGAACTGCTTGACCTAGCTGCTGCTGCCTTTTTTGTTGATCAGGTACATGAGTCAAGTTCTTGTGACAAAGTAAATCAGTCCCGCCAGTGCGAGCAGAATTACCGCTCAAAGTTTTACATAACAGAGAACAATTGCACCTCACAGGGCTTCTGGCAAGTGACCAACCACTGTTCAGCTGTACAGCTAGCTAGGCCCCAACAGCTGCTGCTAAAAATGAACTTTGTGACTGAGCAGAAAAGCTGGATTCCAGCCACACAATCAACGCATGACCAAAGAAAAACAGCTAAAGAGACAGCAGTTCAGCAAACTGGTTGATCAGGCCTGCAAAGTACCTCTTCACAACACTATCAGCTTCATTTCCTGAAATTGAGTCCTGTCTTTTCAAAATTTGTAATGAAGAAGCCAATAATAAGATAAACTAATGATAAGACTGTTGAATGTATTCTCAATTGTCAAGTTACGAACCCAAGTTATAGTGTTGACAGTACAGTGTTCGAGGACGTGTCAACTTCAATGTATTTGCTAACTTTTGAATGAGGTTAAAAATATAGGATGAACAGTCTTTTAAACTGGATTTTGCACTGAACTACGGTTCGATTGAACCATGTTGTATTAAAGCAAAACTATGGAAATAAATAGACTATAATTCAAGGCAGTATTGCAGTCAAACAACCGATTTGATTTATAAATTTTGTGTGGTGGCTTTTTTTTTTAAGCCATGTGGCCAAGCAGATTCTGTAATGCTTAGCAACAGGGAAGGTAAGGTAAACAGGGAACTAGGGTTGTGTTTACTGGCACTGCAGTTGTTTAAGTCAATCACTGGTACCCTGGGCAGTGAGGGGCTGTGTTGGCTGCCATCTTTTCTCTTCAGTTAGCCACAGTGTCTAGCAGGTGGCAAGGTGAGGTTGTGCAGCATGCTGCAGACTACAAATCATGATACCTGTGTCATAATATACACCAGTATATCATGGTGCAGATACACACACACTGATGGGCACACAGCAAGACCAATCAACACACACAACACCGCAGCCAATCACCAGTTAGAGCACACGCACTATAAAGACAGGGGGCATCAGAGTTCCCGCTCATTCGGGATGCAGCCTCCTACAAGGACAGAGCTTACAGCTTACAGCACAGATCCTCACCATGTGCTGAGTGCATGGACTGGTTCGGACAGGCATAGGTCTTTAGTTTAATCTAACATTGTGTTAACCCACAGTGAAAGTATGTTCAACAGTTTGTAACTTAATAAAATAGTGTTGCACTATTTTAAGTGTTGGTGGCCTGTATGTGTTCCACGGATCCAGAGCACCCAACACATCAACCTGCTCGCCAGTACATAGAGTTCATATGAACAAAAGGAATAGGAGCAGGAGAAGACCATATGGTCCACTGAGCCTGCTCTGTCATTGAATATGTTCATGGATCTTGGGTTTCAGCTTGATATTTGTGCCCACCCCCCCACTTCCCTGGATTCCCTGAGAAATGAAAGGTTTGTCTACCTCGGCCTTAAATACATTCAATAATGGCACATCCAAAGCCCTCTGGAATCATTAATTCCAAAGATTCACAATTTCCAAAGAAATTCCCATCTCAGTTTTGAAATATCAGCCCCTTATCCAGAAACTATGCCCCTTTGTTCTCGATTCCCCAACCAGAGGAAACAACAATGCGGATTTTCATAAAGTCATGGATACTGAATTCAGAAGTGCCATCCACATTTCCGAAAGATCTTATTCCAGCAGGAGAGAAAAGGGAGCAGGGCTTGATTCACACATGCAGGAAATCCAAACTCGGCAGGGACATTTGAACTCGACTCTAAATAGATCCTATTTCACATGTAGCAGGGGCCTTAACCTGAAGTGTGGGAGTTTCGAATTTTTTTAATGTGCATTCCAATCACTCCCCTTCACGCTTGAGTGATTTTGAGGTGCTGAGCTGATAATTGACAGCACTTAACTCTCTTTGATGTGGTTGATGTGTGTAAAAATTGTGGCTACAGCAGCAAGGCTTGCAGCTGTTTTATGAAAGTTGTCAATCATAACCCACTACGAGAAATTAATGAATGGCTTGCCGCTAAAGGATCTGAGGGGTTTGAACAAAGGTCACAGCTATCCTCTTTCCAGAAATGGGCACGTGGTGCTTCCAGCTGAGTGGTGCAACTGTAATTTGTTTCACTGACCCGGTCTGGACTACCCTCTAGCTTCCAGATAGGGGTTTCCTTTCTGGGGGCCACTGGGGGGGGGGGGTCCCTTGAGTTAGGGGGTCCATGTGGGATTGCTCCCTATTTAGGGGGTCCCTGTGGGGTGCCTTCCCATTTAGGGGGTCCTTATTTAAAATTAATTCTTGGGATGTGGGCATCACTGGCTGGGCCAGCATTTGTTGCTCATCCCTAATTGCCCTTGAACTGAGTGGCTTTCTAGGCCATTTAAGTGGGGGGCAGTTGAGAGTCAATCACATTGCTGTGTGGATCTGGAGTCACATAAAGGCCAGACCGTGTAAGGATGGCAGGTTTCCTTCCCTGAAGGACATTAGTGAACCAGGTGGGTTTATACGACAATCGGCAATGGTTTCATGATCATCATTACATTTTGAATTCAAGATTTTTTTATTGAATTCAAATTTTACCATCTGCCAAAGTGGGATTTGAATCCAGGATCTCAGAGAATTAGGCTGGGTCTCTGGATTACTAGTCCAGTGACGCCACCACCTCCCCACCATGTGGGGGGGTCTCCTTATTCAGAGGGTCTCTATGGGGGGATGGGGGTTCCTTTAATTAGGGGATCGCTGTGGGGGAATACTTTAGTAAGGGGATCCCTGGGAGGGTCTCCCTATTTGGGATGCTTGCAATGGGGGGGTTGGGTGTCTGTTAGGGGAAGGCATGTCGTGCATTGTGGCGGGAAGTCCTCAGGTGGACTTTGGGAGCAACTCCCTTAAGGAGTTACCCCCTTGGCCCACCACATCACGTTTGGTGATACCTGTAGTGACTCCCACCCACTTGATTCCCAGGCCAGAGGACCGGAGAATCATGAGGGTCCAGAGACTCTGGTGTCGGGCCCACTAAGTGGATGCAAATGGGTCCTAATGGCAGCACTTGGTGCGAACCTCTATTTCGGCCGGACGTCTGATCCTCCGCCCAATCGCAATCCGCGTGCCAGCATTGCAGGGTGGAGTATCCAGGCCTATGTTTTTCTAAATGCATCATTAGCACTTCCTTAATAATAGATTTCAGCATTTTCATGACAACTGATTTCAGGCTAATTGGCCTTAAGTCCCCTGTTTTCTCTCTCCCTCCTTTCCTGAATTGTAGAGTTATATTTGCTAACTTTCAATTTGTTGGGAATGTTCCAAAATCTAGAGAACTTCGGAAAATCATAGCCAGCACATTACCATCTCTGCAGTGATCTCTAGAACGTAGGCCATCAGGCCCTGTAGATGACTTGGATTTTCGTCCTTTGAATTTCCCCAATATTTTTTCTCTGCTGTAACATCAACTTTAATTTCCTCACTCTTAATTAGCCCATAGGTGCTTTTATTTCTGGTATATTTCCTCATTGCCCACGATAATATCTCCTGGTTCTGTTTCTAAGGGGCAGACATTTACTTTTGTTACTCTCTTCCTATCAGACCTAAAATTGCTTTATCCTCGTCAGATCCAGGAAAGTGTCATGAAAGCATTCTACAAACTCAGCTTTTAGATGTTGCACTGTGGGTAGCATTGTGGTTAGCACAATTGCTTCACAGCTCCAGGGTCCCAGGTTCGATTCCAGCTTGGGTCACTGTCTGTGCGGAGTCTGCACATCCTCCCCGTGTGTGCATGGGCTTCCTCCGGGTGCTCCGGTTTCCTCCCACAGTCCAAAGATGTGTAGGTTAGGTGGATTGGCCATGATAAAATTGCCTTTAGTGTCCAAAATTGCCCTTAGTGTTGGGTGGGGTTACTGGGTTATGGGGATAGGGTGGAGGTGTTGGCCTTGGGTAGGGTGCTCTTTCCAAGAGCCGGAGCAGACTCGATGGGCCGAATGGCCTCCTTCTGCACTGTAAATTCATGAATAATCTCTGATAGACTACCTCTGCCAATTGGATTGGTCCAGTCCATATGAAGGCTAATGTTCCCCACAAGTATTACATTGCCTTTTTTACAAGCTCCAATAATTTCTTGTTTAATTCTGTGTCCAACAGTGCAGATACTCTTGCAGGGCTTATAAACTACTCCCACCATTGTCCTCTGTACCTTTCTATTCCTAATCTCCACCCGTTCTTGAAAGCAGACAGCAAGATTGTTGTTTCAGCACTCCAATGGTCTGCTCGATCAAATTTCATGCGGCAGTATGGCTTTCATTGTAAAACAGTTTGCCCACATATGTGTACATTGCGCACTGGAGTTATGAACTATGACAGTAGATAACGCTTGTTGCCTGGCAGCTAACCTTTGGTTTGGCATGATGGCTGAAATATAGCTGGTACAGCAGACTGAGGGCATCATATCTGCTGCCAGCATACATTGATTTTGCTGTAAATGATTGAACACCAATTGGACATTTGGGGAGTGGAGTCCCTCTAAGTTGCAATGCATCTCAAAGCAGACATGTTCCCCCCCAACCCCGCAAAGTGGGGGTGCAACCAATGGTATCCTGCACCATGGGAATGCCTGCAATCCTTGTGAAACCACATGCCCTCTCAGGAGAGAGAGAATAAAATGTATTCAATGCGATTGGAATGCGAAGCCTCAATGGTGCAACATTGCAAATATCTCCAGCTCCAGCCTGGAAAAGGACCAAAATAAAAGTTTGACGCCGTCCTTGCCTCATGCTGAGGCCGCAAATTTTAATGATAATGTCCTTCGAGATGTAATATTCCTCACTGAGGTTTCAGTAGAACTGCTTCCTGAATACCTCAGGTGAATATGGCCACCTACTGAGAGTCCCTTCTCTCCTCCTCCCTGTTCCATTAGCTTCTCCTGCTCTGTCCTACCTCTGCTCATTCTCTTGGTCATACTGTAGTCCAATGAGAACGAATATTACTTAATCCATGTCAGGAGCAAGTGGAATCCTTGAAGTCAGGGCAAAGTTCTTCAGCACATGCTGCACCACTCCTGGGCATCAGCAACTTTTAAAACTCGAGAAAGAGCTAGTAAAAAGCAAATCAGCAACTAACATAGATTTTAAATAGCAGGGGTCTTTCCTGCTGCTGAAAACGTGTCCAGCTGTGCGAAGTTAAAAGAGAGCATTAGCTGGGGCATTGAACAAAATGGTACGAAATAACTTCAAATCAGTATCATATGTAGACTGATGACATGATCGGTCCACTCTGCACACTTCTGATGGATGCTGCCTGTAAATGCAAACCTCTAATTCGTCCTTATCAAAATAGCGTCTGGCACAGATCACCATTTTGGAGACACAATGGCATTCATAACACAGAAAAGTAAGTTGCCAAGGAGTCGCATTTTACAGCCAGATTGTCTTACCAGAAGGAAACATGATAAAATGATAAACATGATATATTTGTTGGTTTATTTTCAATGAAATTCAAGGTACTTTCAAATATTTTAAGTTTATTGATAAGGTAAAGAGGCTAAAAGGTGCAGGCCTACTCAGTACTAGACAACAAAATGACAATGTTTCATAGAGTGGACTCAACTGAAAAAAAGCAAAGAAAACTTATGGGAAAATGTTTGAAGTATGAACCCATACAACTTGGGGAATCGGGGGCACGGGAGTGTGGGGTGAAGTGATTAACGAAGCAGTTAAGAACACAAGGGGCAGACTGGGAAGGAACCTTAGGACGTTACAAAAAGAAAAAGCCTTCATAGAATCTTGTGGTACTTTGAAGGTAATGGAAACAACATTTTTAAACAGTCCTGGCTCTTGCTGCAAATCCACACAAATCTTTGAAACAATTACAGCAGGAGAGAGCACCAAAACTACCTGCCTTCCCGCGCTAACAATGACCCACTTTAACCTCTGCCTCTCTGTCAACACACTGTCTGCCAAGAAATGGCACAATATAGTCATAAACAGAAATGACAGTTTTAGTGGCTTAGCAACAAACAAAACAGAATGTCTAAAAGACTCTGATAAAGTTCGACCAAGCACTCTGGGGGAGTGAATAATTTTTGCAGTGCACTCTATTATTGTTGCCATAACAAATACAAGATCTCCTATTTGTGTCTGCCTGCTGAAATGGCAAAATACTGCAATAAAGATCAAATTAATAAAAATCTGGCACCTCAAGAGTTATAAGACATGTCCCGACACGATGGAATTGCACATTTGTGGTAAGGCACAGACTAGTATAACTATATACAAAAACAAATAGCCCTCCATGTTGCCATGGGCTACCATTAGGAACATAGCCAACAGGAGACCCCCGCCTGACCTGTTTCCCGTCTTGTACGCAGCATATGGCTGCAAATGTGCTGCAAAGATTCTTGTCTAACCCCGGGTAAGCAGATGCTGGTGACACCAAATATTTGATGATGTGCCTCCCCAACACATTTTAAAAACTTTTTTTAAGTTCACCCTCCTGTAGGTACAGCTCACACCTTTAAACTTTCCTATGAAAAAAAATCCAATTAGGAAAGATAGTTCCTTCAACTTGACCATTAGTCTATAGTGCATCTCTCTTCGGGGATGTTCTGATCTTACAAATTAAAACCATGTGACTCACAATAAGTAAGTTTACATGGTGAATGGAAGAATCCTGCAGGCTAGGAAATCGTTAAAAGCAATCCCTGGTCTGAGCTCAGTGAGCAGACCCCAGGAACTCAGTGCCCCTGGGTTTCAGATGGCTTGTGTTTCTGTTCCTGCCCAATGATTCAATTCCAAAAATACCTGACAGACATCAAATGAGGACAGAATCAGCCTTGCTCATGAAAAGAAACTGGTTTATTATAGAGGACTGGATTCTCCAATAATGGGGCTATGTCCCCATGCTGGTGTGAAAAGCGGTGCCAACCACTCCAGCATCAACAGTCCCCGATAATGGGGAATACTCCCCTTCCTAGGGGGCTAGGTCGGCACCGGAGTGGTCCCCGCAGCTCCAGCCTCTAACGGCCGGCGTGATTCCGCGCATGCGCGCTACGGCCGCCGTGATCCCATGCATGCGCAGGGGTTCCCTTCTCCGCGCCAGCCCCCGGGAATATGACGGAGCCCTACAGGGGCCCGGCGTAGAGGAACATAGGCCCCCACGGAACCAGCCCGCCCGCTGATTGCGGGCCATCCGTGCGGGACCTGAGTAACCCACGCCGGCGGGACTCGCCGAACTCGGCGGCCACTCGGCCCGTCGGGGCCTGGAGAATCGCCGGGGGGAGCGCTATCAACGGCCCGGCAGGAATCCCGTGGGTGTCCGAGAATCGGCGGGGGAGAATGGGGAAGCCGGCGCGGCGTGCGATTCTCGCGTCCCCCCGGGGATTCCCGACCTGGCGTAAAGATGCTTTACAGACAATGAAGCACTTTTGAAATGCACCAAATAATTTTCACATTGTAAGATCCCACAAACAATGCGTAAATATACAAAATGGGTTATTGGTATAAATCTATACCACCTCAAGGAACCAAAGTTTCAGGAGAAGCCAAGTGTAGAATGATGCTGACAAAGCAAGCGGCACTAATGAGATTACAAGTATATTTGGGGAATCATTACAAAAGTGACTTTACAGCACAACCTTAAACACAAATGAAAATACTGCAGATGTGGGAAATCTGAAATATAAACAGAAATTTTGGAAACATTTTTTAATTTTTTACTTTTTATAAATATTTTTATTCTCCATTTTCACATTTTCTTCAGAATTTACACCCCACCAACAAACAGTAAACGGTAACGAATACAATGTCAATCCCCTTATCAACAACAATCCCATCCTCCCACCATCCCCCAAACTACGGCCCACCTGACAATATAAGCATCAAATAAAACAAACCCTCCCAAGGTGGAAAAAAAAAGGAAAAAAGAAAAAAGAATCAGGAATCACCCCTGGTCACCATTGACATATACAGTCCACCCACAACCTCCCCCACCCCCCCCCCCACCCCCCCAAATATTAAATGCCATCCAATCCCCGAAAGAGTACTGTGAATGACACCCATGAATTGTAGACACCCCCCCCAGACTCCTCCCCTCCACTTCCTCTTGCAAACCCCTCCTCCCAACCTTGGTTCCTTCCCCCAACTTTTCACCCCGGCTAGACTCTCCAAATCCTGTTCTACCATGCTCCGATGGCCGCAGCCCCTCCCCCCACCTCACTCCCATTCTCTGGCCGGCTTAAACCGCCAGGGTCTCCTTCCCCCTTGCCCAGTCCCAGGAAAACCAAGAAATCTCCTTTAGCACACAACCCCCGCATACACACCCAAGCCCCAAAGAACCATCATTGCAAATGATAGTCCCTTCTCTTCCCTTGTCCAAATATATACAGCGTCGACTCATTTTGTACATACACCAACACGCAGTGAAAAAATAAAGTTACATGAGGCTACCCATTGGTATACGACCAATTCTCAATTCTGCTCAATCCTTCTGCCTTCGCAAACTCCTCCGCTGCTTCCGCCGTCCCAAAATAAAAGTCCTTGGATTGGTAGGTCACCCTCAACTTAGCTGGATATACTATGCCGCACTGCACCTTGCTGATGTACAGTGCCTTCTTCACCCGGCTGAAGGCAGCCTGCCTCCTTGCCAGCTCCACCGCAAAGTCCTGGTATATGCGTATACCAGCTCCAGCCCACTGCACCACCCGCTTCTGCTTTGCCCAGCACAGGACTTTCTCCTTCACGCTATCCCCACGGAAACACAGAGTTACTACTCTTGGCGGCTCACTCGTCTTTGGTATAGGCCTCCACGACTGATGAGCCCGATCCAGTTCATATTGGGAGGGATGGTCACCCTCCCCCAATAGCTTCGCCAACATCGTGGCAAAATACTCCATCGGCCTAGGGCCTTCCACCACTTCGGGCAGACCCACAATCCTCAGATTCTGTCGCCTGGATCTGTTTTCCAGGTCTTCCATTTTGGCTCGCAGACCCTTGTTGGTCTCTATCACCCTCCGCAACTCCTTCCTCATCGAGGTGAGCTGATCACTGTGCTGCGATAATGCCTCTTCCACTTCCTTCAGTGTCTCACCTTGCTCCTGCACCTCCGCCGCTGCGCATGATACTACCGCCCTCACCGGGGCAATCGCCTCCTCCACCAGCACTTTCAATACCGCCCCCATCTCCTTCTTCATCGCTTGCATGTGTTTTGTGAACTGTTTTTCAAGCTCCACAGCCATCACCATGGTCATTTCTTCTGCTGTGAGCGACGCGGCCTCCCCTGGTGCTCCAGCCTCCGCTTTCCTTACAGTTCCTGCGCTGACTTTTTCACTCACCGGTGGACTTCCGTTAACCCCCCTATTCACGGCTGTTGTTGTCCCAAACTTGGACATTTCTCCTCCCTGTGCCTTCTTACAGCCTTTCAGCCTCCTTTGCCCCCAGGATCGAGTGTTAAAACTCCGAAATTCCTATTCCCGAGCGGGAGCCCTCCAGTGTGCGGCTGCCTCCCGCCCGCCGTCACCGGAAGTTCGGAAACATTTTTAAAAAAATTTAAAATAAATTTAGAGTAACCAATTTATTTTTTCCAATTTTTTAAGGGGCAATTTAGCGTGTTCAATCCACCTACCTTGCACACCTTTGGGTTGTGGGGCGAAACCCACGCAAACACGGGGAGAATGTGCAAACTCCACACGGACAGTGACCCAGGGCCAGGATCGAACCTGGGACCTTGGCGCCGTGAGACTGCAGTGCTACCACTGCGCCACCGTGTTGCCCTCGGAAACATTTAATGAGCCAAAATATTAACCCAACATTCCTGCCTTCACAGATACTGCCTGACCTGCTGGGTTTTTCCCGCATTTTCTGTTTATTGCTTTTCACAATACAGCCAAATAGGTTGTCACCCATGAGTTGTTGCAAGGTGGTTGGAGGTAAAGGAAAATTAAGTAAAAAATGAAGCAACATTTAGTGCTCTTTCAGAACTTCAGAGCAGCAGCACAAATAAAGGAACAATTACGATAATTCCTTCAGGAAATAGTGCGGTAAATCCTGAGAAGGTGAAATGAATTAACTGAAGTGACCCTGCGAGAACAATAATAGAAAATAGCTACAGAATGCAAAAAATTTCAGTGGAGTTATTCTAACCAGAAAGCACTACAAGGAGAAGGAACTTCTCCCTCTGGTGGAAAAACTGCAGTGGCAATAGCTGGATTTTACCAGAACGATCAACTATTTCAGCTACTTTAAAAAATAACTCAATGCATAGTATTCTATCGAAGTGCTCTGTTGACTGGTTTACACATTTTTACCCTGGGAATCATTTTCTCTTGCAGAGGGTCAATTCACCTCAACTTTCATATGGGCTAGACCAGTGTTCTTCAAACTTTTTTTCCGGGGACCCATTTTTACCAACCGGCCAACCTTCGGGACCCAACCCGGCCGATCGTCATGACCCGCGGCGGCTGACCTTCGCGACCCACACCGGCCAACATGCGTGACCCATCATTTTCTCTTACCTTGTTTGCTGCTGACAAAAATGGAGGAAATGGTTTTGGGTCCCTTTGGCCCTCGTACACGCTGCTCCAATGGAACCTGTTGGATGAAGGTGAAGCCTTCGGAATGTATGGAGTCGCCATCTGTTCAAAGTTCTGCATTTTTTTCCGGTAAAATTTTATCAAATAAACACACCCCGAACTTGTAAAAAAAAAAAATGAAAATAAATGAAAAAAATAAAAATTAAATGAATAAAATAAATGAATAAAATGAATAAACCCCCCCGAACTTGTAAAATAAAACGCTGCGACCGTTAAAAAAAAAAAAGCGGCCGCACTGGGCATGCGTGCCCGATCATCGGCGTGCATGCGCGTAGTTTTGCGTATGCGCACCGATGATCTGGCACGCATGCGCAGTGCGGCCACATTTTGTTTACATGTTCGCGGCCATTTTGAAGGCCACTTGCACCCGGCGTTATTAACAGCCTGCTGCTGTGGCTGTTGCGCGCAGATTTGCGCGGTCGGGAGCGCTGCGACGGATGGCTCCGCGACTCTTGCGACACCTGCCCGCGACCCACCCGCGGGTCGCGCCCCCAAGTTTGACAATGCCTGGGCTTGACAGCCAAACAAAAGGAAACAGAAACATGGGGCGTAATTCTCCGATTCCGAGGCTATGTCCCCACGCCAGCGTTTTACGCCAGAAAAACTGCCGCAAAATGACCTGATTCCCCGTTTTGCTGGGGGCTAGCAGGAAGGCTGCTGATACGCCCCGTAGAATTGCCGTGCTACATGGCGGTGGTCACTCGAGGATCCGGCCCACGAAATAGTCCCCCCCTTCGGCCGTCTCACACGCCAGACCTATGCAGTCGGGAACTCGGCCGGTCGGGGGTGGAGCATTGGGGAGTGGGCCTCAGGCAATGTCCTGAGGCCGTTGATATGTGGTGCGGCTTTGGAGGGGGCGGAGCATTGCAAAAGCAGCGCCGCCCCAGATTCTGTCGTAAATGTGGATTCGGCAGACGTTCGCTGAACACGTTTACTGTGTCGGAGAATGGAGAATCCAGCCCATGATATTCTGCAAAACAAACCCCAACTTTTCTATTTCTGGGTTAAGAAGTGATCAGAAATAATGCTAATTTCAACACTGATGACGATACCTTTCAATAAACCAACTGTTTATTTACACATGGAATAATAGGAATCTTTTCAAGTATTTGAAAAGGCATTGTGAACACATGGAATAATAGGAATCTTTTCAGGTATTTGAAATAAGTTAAGTGTTATTCAAAGACTATTGTCTCATTTTTATAATACTGCATTTACCAAAAATCTTATGTGCACAGGTGTTTCATAATTTGAAAAACCCAAGTGCTATTGTCACATTTGTCACACTGTAGTCCCAGATTTACCAATTACTGTTATGTGGGAATCCATAATGGTAACATCTGTTTCAATGTTGTTGCCGGGCATTAGTGAGGTTTGCCGGGCATTAGTGAGGTTTTATTGATACCATGCTTATCTAGTTTTACTGAACCTTGATGAGACTTTTCTTCCCTATGACAGACTTGAGACAGTTGGTACAGGTTAACTTTGTTAATAGTTCTTTAAAAATTGTTCAAAGACCTCAAGGTAAGCACATGCCATTCAGGATCGACAGAGACTATTCTGCACCAAGCTCTCTTGGAGCCCCTCAGTTATGACTACTGATGTCACTCTTGCATCATTAATATCAAGGTTCAATTAACATTTCCATCAACCCATTACTCTCCAACATCCTCCATAAACGTCTAATAATTAAGTCCCAAGTAAAACATACATTTTCTATAACACTTCCTCACAACAATTTCACGCTTCCGGGCAGCACGGTGGCGCAGTGGTTAGTGCTACTGCCTCACGGCGCCGAGGTCCCAGGTTCGATGCCGGCTCTGGGTCACTGTCCGTGTGGAGTTTGCACATTCTCCCTGTGTTAGCGTGGGTTTCGCCCCCCCAACCCAAAAGATGTGCAGGGTAGGTGAATTGCCACGCTAAATTGCCCCTTAATTGGAAAACATGAATTGGGTACTCTAAATTTCACACTTCAATTAACAATTTTCTTCCAGTTTCTTAGACTTACCTGTCACTGACCCATTCTTTTCAGATGACTTACTCTTAGCATGTTGAATATTCTCAGCTCCTCAGTGGCATCTTTCAAGATGTGGCCCTATTTTTAATACCTCCATCTGCCTGGGACTAGTGCAAAGTGAGGTAATTGCACAGTCCAAGTTACTGCTGCTTTCCCTTTTCTTGCTGCTATATGGTTTTCCTACTTCAATACTGGTAATAATCCCAGAAAATCTTACACAATGCCTGTCACAGCATTATTTCTTTGAATTATTTCAGCCTCTCTCAAAGGTTTTGCAATCTATATTTGGAACTCTCACTACAGCTTTGAGTTTTCACAATGTGAGGTTGAAAGAGGTTCAGTTTTCCACCAAGAATGGTAGAAATTTCCACCGGTGTTTGTGTTTGCTCCACATCAGGTTTTTAGGTTTAATTGCTTTCTTCCAAAACACAATACAGAACAAATTTCCTGGGCGGGATTCTCCGACCCGCCAGCCCCATTTTCAAGCACAGCGTGCCATTGCTGGCAGCGGGATTCTCCGTTCCCGCAGCCGGCCAATTGAGTTTCCTATTGTGGCCACCCCATGCCGTCGGGAAACCCATATTCATGGGTGCGCTGCCTGTGAAATGGAGGATCCTGCCGAAGGAGAATCCCGCTGCCTATCTCTTTCTTTGGGTGATGTTTCTACTTTAACTGTCTGCTCCTTAATTAAAGTATTACATTTTACCACAAAAATATCCCCACAGAGGTATACAAGCAGCTGTCCTTTAAATTCGTAAGTTAAAAAGCCACAGCAGAAAAGTGACCATGTGGTGCGGGCACAGGAACAGCAGCTTTTCTGCGGGTTCTGGCACCACTCACCTTGTAATCCATCTTTTATTCTGTTTGTTTGAAACGTGCTCACCTAATCCCTGTATGTCCCTGGAAAATTCTTTGGATAAGTATTGGATACAAAATGCTGAAAAAAGCGAAGAAATCCAGCGATAAAAGGACGCAGTCAGATTCGGTGGGGTTGGAGCCGCCTTTTCCATACAGCGACTTGATCCTTGAGCGGTCTCTCGACCCGGTGCTCTCTGAGGTGCTGAAAACGTTGACTACAAATATTATCTGAGCAATAGATCAGAGACTGGGCTTGCTTACGCAAAATTTGAGTGCTCATGAGGCCGAACAGCAGAATACTAATAAGGGGCTTGATGAAATGGAGGAAAGAATCCTGAATGTCAAAAATGTTGCTTCCACAGCTGAAGTTCGTATTCGATCCTTGGAAAACCAGCTATTGGGCATGTCAGAAATCTTGGAAGACTTGGAGAACCCAGGCTTGAAAACGAATATTTGGGACGTCAGTCTGCCAGCAGGAGTAGAGGGTAGGACTCCTGTTAGTTTCTTTGAGAACTGGCTGCCACCTTTTCTCAAGTTGGATGCAAAGGTAAGCGTTTCAAATTCAAAAAGACACACCATGCCAAGAGGAATCAACATTCCAGGCCCAAAATCATTCTCTTGCACAATTGTAAAGATCGGCAGAGGGTCCTGTAGATGACAAAGTGCACTTGGACCTGGTTTCATGAAGGGCAAGGATGTGGTTCCAACCTGGTTCCACCCGGCAGGAGCTCGGACTTGCGGCAGCGCTGGCCGTCCTGGTGGGGGCACGGGGGGGGATCAGATTCTGGGGTGCCTCCACGATGGACAGGCCCGCGATTGGAGGCTACCGACCGGCGGGTGGGCGCGATCCGGGGGGGGGGCCTAACTTCTTCCGCGCTGGCCCGCTGTGTAGCTCCACCATGTTGCGTGGGGCCGACGCGAAAACGGGTGCAGCATGCATGCGCGGATCCGCGGCCGGAAGTGCAGGGCCCCCTGTCGGCAGCAGGAGCTGCGTGGTGCACGTCAGAGTCCTGCTATCCCTCTTAAAACCGGAGAATCATTCCGGACTTTCTGAAAAAGTCTGGAGTGATTCGTACCCGTTTTCCAGCAGGCATGGAGACATAGACCCATTTTCAGAGAATCCCAACCATGGGGTCTGCAGAGAAAGCAGACAGCATTGCCAGAGAAAACCATCTCTAGTCTAGAAGGAAGTACCAAAACAAAAGCCTAAACCTCAGAAAGACTAACTGGAAGACATCCCAGTGCCTCAAAAATCCATTTCCTTTTATATTAATATTTTCTTTTCCTCTCAACCAAGCTTTCCCCTGTGTTCGTCTATTTGTGTAGTGAGTGGGGGTAGGTAGAAAGGGGTGGTTGGAAAGGGGTATTAGATAGTTACATTTTGTCAGTTTAATTATAATACTGTACATAATAAAAGGTTACTTGCATTTAAATTACAAACCTGGTGACTGTAGTTTATTGGACTCAACCAAGGACCTCGGGTATTGCAAATAAAATCTAATTTCACCTTTGTTGCGGCTCCGGGTTTAAGTGGGCTGGAATTGACCATGCACTCGCCGGTAAACATCTCCCTGATATTTAAGAAAGACAAAGACCCAGGGGAATGCGCCTCCTACAGGCCGATCTCACTTGCGAATGTTGATTTGAAGTTGTTGTCTAAGGTATTGGCGAGATGGATAGAGGGAATTCTTGCAGTGATTGTTCAGGAGGATCAGACTAGGTTCATAAAGGGTAGATTTTCCTCAATAAAATATATATATTTAAAATATGGATAGGTTTTCCCAGTAATAATGTTAGATGGTCATGCCACCGAGGGCCAGGGTTCGATCCTGGCCGTCCGGGTCACTGTCCGTGTGGAGTTTGCACATTCTTCCCGCGTCTGCAGTAGTCTCACCCCCATAACCAATAAAGATAGGCAGGGTAGTTCAATTGGTCATGCTAAATTGCCCCTTAATTTGAAAAAAAGAATTGGGCAAAAAAATAGATGTTTGACGGTAATTGAATGTGATCCAGGCCTTGCAGAAACAGTGCTGGACAGACTGGTGATCTCCTTGGATGTGGACAAAGCCTTTGATTGGGTGTGGAATTATCTGGTGTACATGCTGCGGAGATTTGGGCTGGATGAGGAATGCATTAAGTGGGTTCAGATGATGCACTCACAAATGGATTTAGTCCGAGAGCTTTGGATTACAGAGAGGGACCAGACAGGGTTGGCCCCTGTCACGCTTGCTGTTTGCTTCAGAAGTAGAGCCGCTGGCTGAGGATATTAGGGGGTATCCAATGATATTGGGACTGGTTTGTGGGGAGAAGCAGCATTTGATTATGCTTTATGCGGATGGTGTGCTGCTGTTCATGTCAAAGCCGGATGTCTCGACATAAAATAGTGGCTAAATTTAGTGCCTACCCGGTTATAAGATGAATTTTAAAATCGGAGGCTATGATGCTGGGCATGTTGGCTTGGGAGAATGATGCTGCTGGGCATGTTGGTTTGGGAGAATAATGCTACTGGGCATGTTGGCTTGGGAGAATGATGCTGCTGGGCATGTTGGTTTGGGAGAATGATGCTGTTGAGCATGTTGGTTTGGGAGAATGATGCTGCTGAGCATGTTGGCTTGGGAGAATGATGCTGCTGGGCATGTTGGTTTGGGAGAATGATGCTGCTGGGCGTGTTGGTTTGGGAGAATGATGCTGCTGAGCATGTTGGCTTGGGAGAATGATGCTGCTGGGCATGTTGGCTTGGGAGAATGATGCTGCTGGGCATGTTGGTTTGGGAGAATGATGCTGCTGAGCATGTTGGCTTGGGAGAATGATGCTGCTGAGCATGTTGGTTTGGGAGAATGATGCTGCTGAGCATGTTGGCTTGGGAGAATGATGCTGCTAGGGCATGTTGGCTTGGGAGAATGATGCTGCTGGGCATGTTGGTTTGGGAGAATGATGCTGCTGGGTGTGTTGGTTTGGGAGAATGATGCTACTGGGCATGTTTGGGAGAATGATGCTGCTGGGCATGTTGGCTTGGGAGAATGATGCTGCTGGGCGTGTTGGTTTGGGAGAATGATGCTACTGGGCATGTTTGGGAGAATGATGCTGCTGAGCATGTTCGTTTGGGAGAATGATGCTGCTGGGCATGTTGGTTTGGGAGAATGATGCTGCTGGGCATGTTGGCTTGGGAGAATGATGCTGCTGGGTGTGTTGGTTTGGAAGAATGATGCTACTGGGCATGTTTGGGAGAATGATGCTGCTGGGCATGTTGGCTTGGGAGAATGATGCTGCTGGGCGTGTTGGTTTGGGAGAATGATGCTACTGGGCATGTTTGGGGGAATGATGCTGCTGAGCATGTTCGTTTGGGAGAATGATGCTGCTGGGCATGTTGGTTTGGGAGAATGATGCTGCTGGGCATGTTGGCTTGGGAGAATGATGCTGCTGGGCATGTTGGCTTGGGAGAATGATGCTGCTGGGCATGTTGACTTGGGAAAATGATGCTGCTGGGCATGTTTGGGAGAATGATGCTGCTGGGCATGTTGGCTTGGGAGAATGATGCTGCTGGGCATGTTGGTTTGGGAGAATAATGCTGCTGGGCATGTTGACTTAGGAAAATGCTGCTGGGCATGTTTGGGAGAATGATGCTGCTGGGCATGTTGGCTTGGGAGAATGATGCTGCTGGGCATGTTAGTTTGGAAGAATAATGCTACTGGGCATGTTGGCTTGGGAGAATGATGCTGCTGGGCATGTTGGTTTGGGAGAATGATGCTGCTGAGCATGTTGGTTTGGGAGAATGATGCTGCTGAGCATGTTGGCTTGGGAGAATGATGCTGCTGGGCATGTTGGTTTTGGAGAATGATGCTGCTGAGCATGTTGGCTTGGGAGAATGATGCTGCTGGGCATGTTGGCTTGGGAGAATGATGCTGCTGGGCATGTTGGTTTGGGAGAATGATGCTGCTGGGCGTGTTGGTTTGGGAGAATGATGCTGCTGAGCATGTTGCTATGGGAGAATGATGCTGCTGGGCATGTTGCTATGGGAGAATGATGCTGCTGGGCATGTTGGTTTGGGAGAATGATGCTGCTGGGCATATTGGTTCGGGACGATGATGCTGCTGGGCATGTTGGTTTGGGAGAATGATGCTGCTGAGCATGTTGGTTTGGGAGAATGATGCTGCTGAGCATGTTGGCTTGGGAGAATGATGCTGCTGGGCGTGTTGGTTTGGGAGAATGATGCTACTGGGCATGTTTGGGAGAATGATGCTGCTGGGCATGTTGGCTTGGGTGAATGATGCTGCTGGGCGTGTTGGTTTGGGAGTTGATGCTACTGGGCATGTTTGGGAGAATTATGCTGCTGAGCATGTTCGTTTGGGAGAATGATGCTGCTGGGCATGTTGGTTTGGGAGAATAATGCTGCTGGGCATGTTGGTTTGGGAGAATAATGCTGCTGGGCATGTTGGCTTGGGAGAATGATGCTACTGGGCATTTTGGCTTGGGAGAATGATGCTGCTGAGCATGTTGGCTTGGGAGAATGATGCTGCTGGGCATGTTGGTTTGGGAGAATGATGCTACTGGGCATGTTGGCTTGGGAGAATGATGCTACTGGGCATGTTGGCTTGGGAGAATGATGCTACTGGGCATGTTGGATTGGGAGAATGATGCTGCTGGGCATGTTGGCTTGGGAGAATGATGCTGCTGGGCATGTTGGCTTGGGAAACTGCTGCTGCTGGGCATGTATGTGAGAATGATGCTGCTGGGCATGTTGGTTTGGGAGAATGATGCTGCTGGGCATGTTGGTTTGGGAGAATGATGCTGCTCAGCATGTTGGTTTGGGAGAATGATGCTGCTGGGCATGTTGGTTCGGGACGATGATGCTGCTGGGCATGTTGGTTTGGGAGAATGATGCTGCTCAGCATATTGGTTTGGGAGAATGATGCTGCTGAGCATGTTGGTTTGGGAGAATGATGCTGCTGGGCATGTTGGTTTGGGGGAATGATGCACTGAGCATGTTGGTTTGGGGGAATGGTGCTGCTGGGCATGTTGGCTTGGGAAAACGATGCACTGAGCATGTTGGTTTGGGGGAATGATGCACTGAGCATGTTGGTTTGGGGGAATGGTGCTGCTGGGCATGTTGGCTTGGGAAAACGATGCACTGAGCATGTTGGTTTGGGGGAATGATGCACTGAGCATGTTGGTTTGGGAGAATGATGCTGCTGGGCATGTTGGTTTGGGAAAATGATGCACTGAGCATGTTGGTTTGGGGGAATGATGCTGCTGGGCATGTTGGCTTGGGAGAATGATGCTGCTGGGCATGTTGGCTTGGGAGAATGATGCTACTGGGCATGTTGGTTTGGGAAAATGATGCACTGGGCATGTTGGCTTGGGAGAATGATGCTGCTGGGCATGTTGGCTTGGGAGAATGATGCTGCTGGGCATGTTGGTTTGAGAGAATGATGCTGCTGAGCATGCTGGTTTGGGAAAATGATGCTGCTGGGCATGTTGGCTTGGGAGAATGGTGCTGCTGGGCATGTTGGCTTGGGAGAATGATGCTGCTGGGCATGTTGGTTTGGGAGAATGATGCTGCTGGGCATGTTGGTTTGGGAAAATTATGCACTGGGCATGTTGGCTTGGGAGAATGGTGCTGCTGGGCATGTTTGGGGGAATGATGCTGCTGGGCATGTTAGCTTGGGAGAATGATGCTGCTGGGCATGTTGGCTTGGGAGAATGATGCTGCTGGGCATGTTGGCTTGGGAGAATGATGCTGCTGGGCATGTTGGTTTGGGAAAATTATGCACTGGGCATGTTGGCTTGGGAGAATGGTGCTGCTGGGCATGTTTGGGGGAATGATGCTGCTGGGCATGTTGGCTTGGGAAAATGATGCTGCTGGGCATGTTGGTTTGGGAAAATGATGCACTGGGCATGTTGGCTTGGGAGAATGATGCTGCTGGGCATGTTGGTTTGGGAAAATGATGCACTGGGCATGTTGGCTTGGGAGAATGATGCACTGGGCATGTTGGCTTGGGAGAATGATGCTGCTGGGCATGTTGGCTTGGGAGAATGATGCTACTGGGCATGTTGGCTTGGGAGAATGATGCTGCTGGGCATGTTGGTTTGGGAAAATGATGCACTGGGCATGTTGGCTTGGGAGAATGATGCTGCTGGGCATGTTGGCTTGGGAGAATGATGCTGCTAGGCATGTTGGTTTGGGAGAATGATGCTGCTGAGCATGTTGGTTTGGGAAAATGATGCTGCTGGGCATGTTGGTTTGGGAGAATGATGCTGCTCAGCATGTTGGTTTGGGAGAATGATGCTGCTGGGCATATTGGTTCAGGACGATGATGCTGCTGGGCATGTTGGTTTGGGAGAATGATGCTGCTGAGCATGTTGGTTTGGGAGAATGATGCTGCTGAGCATGTTGGCTTGGGAGAATGATGCTGCTGGGCGTGTTGGTTTGGGAGAATGATGCTACTGGGCATGTTTGGGAGAATGATGCTGCTGGGCATCTTGGCTTGGGAGAATGATGCTGCTGGGCGTGTTGGTTTGGGAGAATGATGCTACTGGGCATGTTTGGGTGAATGATGCTGCTGAGCATGTTCGTTTGGGAGAATGATGCTGCTGGGCATGTTGGCTTGGGAAAATGATGCTGCTGGGCATGTTGGTTTGGGAGAATAATGCTGCTGGGCATGTTGGCTTGGGGGAATGATGCTGCTGGGCATGTTGGTTTGGGAGAATGATGCTACTGGGCATGTTGGCTTGGGAGAATGATGCTACTGGGCATGTTGGCTTGGGAGAATGATGCTACTGGGCATGTTGGATTGGGAGAATGATGCTGCTGGGCATGTTGGCTTGGGAGAATGATGCTGCTGGGCATGTTGGCTTGGGAAAATGCTGCTGCTGGGCATGTATGTGAGAATGATGCTGCTGGGCATGTTGGTTTGGGAGAATGATGCTGCTGGGCATGTTGGCTTGGGAGAATGATGCTGCTCAGCATGTTGGTTTGGGAGAATGATGCTGCTGGGCATGTTGGTTCGGGACGATGATGCTGCTGGGCATGTTGGTTTGGGAGAATGATGCTGCTCAGCATGTTGGTTTGGGAGAATGATGCTGCTGAGCATGTTGGTTTGGGAGAATGATGCTGCTGGGCATGTTGATTTGGGAAAATGATGCACTGAGCATGTTGGTTTGGGGGAATGATGCACTGAGCATGTTGGTTTGGGGGAATGATGCTGCTGGGCATGTTGGCTTGGGAAAATGATGCACTGAGCATGTTGGTTTGGGGGAATGATGCACTGAGCATGTTGGTTTGGGAGAATGATGCTGCTGGGCATGTTGGTTTGGGAAAATGATGCACTGAGCATGTTGGTTTGGGGGAATGATGCTGCTGGGCATGTTGGCTTGGGAGAATGATGCTGCTGGGCATGTTGGCTTGGGAGAATGATGCTACTGGGCATGTTGGTTTGGGAAAATGATGCACTGGGCATGTTGGATTGGGAGAATGATGCTGCTGGGCATGTTGGCTTGGGAGAATGATGCTACTGGGCATGTTTGGGGGAATGATGTGCTGGGCATGTTGGCTTGGGAAAATGATGCACTGGGCATGTTGGCTTGGGAGAATGATGCTGCTGGGCATGTTGGTTTGGGAGAATGATGCTGCTGGGCATGTTGGTTTGAGAGAATGATGCTGCTGAGCATGTTGGTTTGGGAAAATGATGCTGCTGGGCATGTTGGCTTGGGAGAATGGTGCTGCTGGGCATGTTGGCTTGGGAGAATGATGCTGCTGGGCATGTTGGTTTGGGAGAATGATGCTGCTGGGCATGTTGGTTTGGGAAAATTATGCACTGGGCATGTTGGCTTGGGAGAATTATGCTGCTGGGCATGTTTGGGGGAATGATGCTGCTGGGCATGTTGGCTTGGGAGAATGATGCTGCTGGGCATGTTGGCTTGGGAGAATGATGCTGCTGGGCATGTTGGCTTGGGAGAATGATGCTGCTGGGCATGTTGGTTTGGGAAAATTATGCACTGGGCATGTTGGCTTGGGAGAATGGTGCTGCTGGGCATGTTTGGGGGAATGATGCTGCTGGGCATGTTAGCTTGGGAAAATGATGCTGCTGGGCATGTTGGTTTGGGAAAATGATGCACTGGGCATGTTGGCTTGGGAGAATGATGCTGCTGGGCATGTTGGTTTGGGAAAATGATGCACTGGGCATGTTGGCTTGGGAGAATGATGCACTGGGCATGTTGGCTTGGGAGAATGATGCTACTGGGCATGTTGGCTTGGGAGAATGATGCTGCTGGGCATGTTGGTTTGGGAAAATGATGCACTGGGCATGTTGGCTTGGGAGGATGATGCTGCTGGGCATGTTGGCTTGGGAGAATGATGCCGCTGGGCATGTTGGTTTGGGAGAATGATGCTGCTGAGCATGTTGGTTTGGGAAAATGATGCTGCTGGGCATGTTGGCTTGGGAAAATGATGCTGCTGGGCGTGTTGGCTTGGGAGAATGATGCTACTGGGCATGTTGGTTTGGGAAAATGATGCACTGGGCATGTTGGATTGGGAGAATGATGCTGCTGGGCATGTTGGCTTGGGAGAATGATGCTACTGGGCATGTTTGGGGGAATGATGTGCTGGGCATGTTGGCTTGGGAAAATGATGCACTGGGCATGTTGGCTTGGGAGAATGATGCTGCTGGGCATGTTGGTTTGGGAGAATGATGCTGCTGGGCATGTTGGTTTGAGAGAATGATGCTGCTGAGCATGTTGGTTTGGGAAAATGATGCTGCTGGGCATGTTGGCTTGGGAGAATGGTGCTGCTGGGCATGTTGGCTTGGGAGAATGATGCTGCTGGGCATGTTGGTTTGGGAGAATGATGCTGCTGGGCATGTTGGTTTGGGAAAATTATGCACTGGGCATGTTGGCTTGGGAGAATTATGCTGCTGGGCATGTTTGGGGGAATGATGCTGCTGGGCATGTTGGCTTGGGAGAATGATGCTGCTGGGCATGTTGGCTTGGGAGAATGATGCTGCTGGGCATGTTGGCTTGGGAGAATGATGCTGCTGGGCATGTTGGTTTGGGAAAATTATGCACTGGGCATGTTGGCTTGGGAGAATGGTGCTGCTGGGCATGTTTGGGGGAATGATGCTGCTGGGCATGTTAGCTTGGGAAAATGATGCTGCTGGGCATGTTGGTTTGGGAAAATGATGCACTGGGCATGTTGGCTTGGGAGAATGATGCTGCTGGGCATGTTGGTTTGGGAAAATGATGCACTGGGCATGTTGGCTTGGGAGAATGATGCACTGGGCATGTTGGCTTGGGAGAATGATGCTACTGGGCATGTTGGCTTGGGAGAATGATGCTGCTGGGCATGTTGGTTTGGGAAAATGATGCACTGGGCATGTTGGCTTGGGAGGATGATGCTGCTGGGCATGTTGGCTTGGGAGAATGATGCCGCTGGGCATGTTGGTTTGGGAGAATGATGCTGCTGAGCATGTTGGTTTGGGAAAATGATGCTGCTGGGCATGTTGGCTTGGGAAAATGATGCTGCTGGGCGTGTTGGCTGGGGAGAATGATGCTGCTGGGCGTGTTGGTTTGGGAGAATGATGCTACTGGGCATGTTTGGGGGAATGATGCTGCTGGGCATGTTGGCTTGGGAGAATGATGCTGCTGGGCATGTTGGTTTGGGAGAATGATGCTACTGGGCATGTTGGCTTGGGAAAATGATGCTGGGCATGTTGGCTTGAGAGAATGATGCTGCTGAGCATGTTTGGGGGAATGATGCTGCTGGGCATGTTGGCTTGGGAGAATGATGCTACTGGGCATGTTGGATTGGGAGAATGATGCTGCTGGGCATGTTGGTTTGGGTGAATGATGCTGCTGGGCATGTTGGTTTGGGAGAATGATGCTGCTGGGCATGTTGGTTTGGGAGAATGATGCTACTGGGCATGTTGGCTTGAGAGAATGATGCTGCTGGGCATGTTGATTTGGGAGAATGATGCTACTGGGCATGTTGGCTTGGGAGAATGATGCTACTGGGCATGTTTGGGGGAATGATGCTGCTACAGGCTGTCTTTCTTGCAATGGATTTGGAGGAAAGTCAAATACATCGCTGGTTATAATTCTCCAAAGCATTGAAGTGTCTGCTGTAAGTTGTCCAAGTGACCTAAGCATATAGGAGTGCGGGGATCAGTGCTGCAGGAATGAAAGCTGCAAGGATCAGTCGTAGTGTTGAAATTCTAGCTCTCAAATGCTCTATTCCTCACTGAGCCAAAGGCTGAGCTGCAAAATTGGAGGCGACTATGAGTTTTGTCGTCTGTCTGCCTTTTTTCGAGAGGAGGTTCGCAAGATACGGAAAATGGTCCACATTTTCCATGATTGATTTGTCGATCTTAAGTGGTGGAGTGGGGAGTTGCCCAGTGCAGTACCAGCACTGTCAGAGATGTCATGTTTAGATGAGACATTCAAACCACCCTTGTTGTTATTCTTACCTTCAGGACATCCGTGAACCAGTTAAGTTTTCACGACAATCCAGTCATCCCATGGTCTCCATTACAGAGACTAGCTTTTTATTGCAGGTTTATTTAACTAACTGAATTTAAATCCCCCAACTGCTGTTGTGGAATTTCAACTCAAGGCACCAGCCTGGATTATGATTTACATTACTATGCTACTGTTTCTGTTATTGTGAAAGTCAGTCAACAGATTCAGGGGTCTAAGAGATATGCTAAGAGTTGAAGTTATTGGACATTTAACACTGCTCCACATGAAAATAATTTCCTCTTTAATCTCCCTGTTAATTTAAAGAACCTGTTAGATGTGTACATTAAATGCATTGTCGAAATGTAGGGCTGGGATTTAACAGCATAAGTACGTTTTTAAGAACATGGCAATTGTTAATGATTATCCTTCAAACTCTCTGGCCCAGATGGGCAAATGATTTGACCTATCCAATCTCATTCCTGCATGTGATAAATTGTTGCAAGAGATTTTGAAAATTTAAAATTTAAAGTTTTGTCTTCCTTTTCCTTCTCTCTCATGATTTCTGATCTCATTGGTGACAGAGATACAACGTTAGTTCCACTGTTCATTAGGTCTCAGGTGCCCGTTGCCTTGGCCACACCATTAGAAGTCTGCATTTTCAGCAAGTTACACTGCAAAATATCTGAGCTGAAGGGTGCAAGACTAAGCCTAACTAATGGCAATCCCCATGACCTATCCTGTCGTTGCAAGATCCAACCCTATGGGCAGGATTCTCCAGATGCGTTCGCCTGACGACAGAGAATCCCGCCTGAGTCTATGGGTTTTTCCATTGTCGGGGTCTCACTCGTGGCGTTCTTGCAGCGGGTGGGGTGGACGAATCCAGCCCTATATATTGCACATTCATAGAATAAACAATATTCTGCTGAATCTTCTTTTACTCCTGCTGAGCACCATCGTAAGTCACCATGGAGAAATCAGATGGTTGATAGCAGCAAGGTTAATAAAGCACACCGTGTACAAATTTCATCCGTGGCGATTCACAAGCATTTTTATGCAAGTAATGAAGACTGCAACCTATGCCATTAATTTTACAATAAAAACATTTGCAAATGCCCTCAGGGTCTTTTGCATATTTTTATTGGGCATTACAAGCTATTAAACCTTTTCAGGTGTTTTTACGATCCTCATCTTTCATTCTGCTTAGAATTTATCTTCCTATATATGCAGCTACATAGATATTTAAAATGCATTACATAAAACTATTAATACAATTTTGATACTGAAAGGCTATGGGCAAGATTTTCCCAGAAATTGACATAGGCCAATCGCGGGTGGGAAAAGTGGCGCTGAAGCCATTGACAGCATTGGCTTTAACAACCATAAAGTCCTGGCTGTCAAAAGAAAAAACTGACATATTACTGGTGGGGCGGCCACTGATTCACCCGCCCCACCAGCAACTTAGACATGCGAGGATTGGGCCACCATTTTTAAAGGCTACCCCAGCACAAAGGTGCACACCTTGGAACCCCCCCACACCCCACCCTCGCATTGCCCTGTGTGCACAGGCAGTGCCAAGCGGCAGTTCCTGGACGTGATTCTCTCCCCAGAGTGCTTCACTCACCTGAGCTCCCTTGGAAGGTCTGTCCGCCAGGTTCACGCCTTGGTTGACCAGTCGAATTTCATGCCGTTCTGCCATCATGTGAATAGCGATAGATTTTCTGAAGTGCAGGGATGACTCAGGTGTAGGGGCCTGATAATTATATGTTAATATATTTAAATAATGTTCCCGACGTTCGATGTCAGGAAACATGCCCCGTCACTGATGGGGCGTGGGAGAAATGACACATCGCTTCACAACCTTTTGCCAACTTAAACGCGACTTTAGCCTTCTTACGATATTTTCCACTTCAGTCGCTGAACCCGCCTGATGTGAACAGCAGCGGATAATGTAACATTGGCAATGTGAGCAGTGTAACGTTCAATATGAGAAAAGGCCCTGCCTTAATGTAAAATTAAGCATAAGATAGAATGCACTACTAAGAATATATTAACAAAATAAATAGAAGAACTTGATTAGGTTGGAACTATATTGAAACTTACCAGCGTGCTTATTAGAGCTAGTTTCACTCGTTTTAAATCTGCTCATCTTTAAGAATTTGTTTATCTAGATTTGTTCATGGCATGTCAGTGTCATTGGGGAGACCAACATTTATTGTCCATCCCGAATTGTCATTGATTATTAATTGTTGGTGGGCAACCTTCTTGAACCGCTGCAGTCCATGAGGTATAGGTAAATCCACAGTGCTGTTAGGAAGAAAGTTCCAGGTTTTTAGTCCAGTGACAATGAAGGAACAGTAATATAGTTCCATGCCAGGATCATGCGTGGCTCATAGGTGAACTAGCAGGTGGTGGTGTTCCCGTGCATATGTTGCCCTGGTTCTTGTAGGTGGTAGAGGTCAAGGGTTTGGAAGGTGTAGGTGAAGGAGGTTTGGTAAGTTGCTGCAATGCATCTTGTTGATAATGCACACTGCTACCACTGTACGCTGGGGTGGAGAGAGTGAAAATGTAAAGTTTGTGGATGGGTTGTCGGACTGCTTTGTCCTTATGGTGTTAAGCTTCTTGGGTTTTGTTGTAGCTGAACTCATCCAACAAGTGGAAAGTATTCAATCACACTCCTGACGTGTGTGCCTTTTGATGATGGACAGACTTTGGCAAATCAGGGAATGAGTTACTTGCTGCAAAATTCCTAGCATCTCACCTACTCTTTGCATTTTACATGGCTAGTCCAGCTAGGTTTCTAGTCAGTGGATGTTGACTGTGGGAGATTCAGTCATGGTAATGCCATTGAATGACAAAAGGTGTTTGATTTAACTGAGAAACACACTAGGCCATTTCAGAAGGCAACTACTAGTCAACCACATTACTGTGGTACAGAGACTAGACAGGGTAATGATGGTCGATTACCTTCCCTAAAAGATTGGCTGCTTCTCACCTAATCTCTGTCTCAACAGTTGGAGCCACCATATCTGTGTACAGAGCAGAATGTTTGATTCATTTGCTTGTTTATAGCTATGTAGAACCTTAAAGTAAAAGGCAAAGGAGAGAAAGCACACTATCATTTTGTTTTAATAAACTGCTTTGTGCCCACATTAAAAGAATCAACTATGGCACTGCATCAGTTCAATCTCCCAAATATTGCTCATCAAATCTCACAGGCATCCATTATTCAATATAAAGTGGAAATTGGGGGCAGCATTTAAGCAACTGCAGCTCTCTTCTGTTGATCGAGTGACTTGATGTTGGAATGAGGACTGTGCTTTTGATGTTGTATAGGTCGAGGAGTGGTTAAAAAGAAATAATTTAGTCCAAAACATTTTCTTTAGTCTTGCTTTCAGGTTCTGAGCATTAATTTAAAACAAAAAAGCAAAATTAATTCCTGCAAATTCCCCAGAGAGGAACCAGATTGTCAGTAGTCATACAGTGCATTGTGGGAAACAGGATGTGTTTGCTGACAGAGACTTCCTGCTCAGACGCAATTGTCCGCAAGGTCTACACAGCAGAGCTGTGCATGACAAGAGTCTGAACAGGAAGTCTTTCTCCAGACATGCATATCAAAGTGCATTACATGAGAAACAAGGCACCACTCCAGGGAATTGACTGTCCTTTTTTCAGGAAGGCTAAGGAAGTGTGAATGGTCAAGCCAATGTTACAGGCTAGCTATTACTTAAAACAAAAAAGATTTATGATGGAATGTTTCTTCTTAACAGCTGACATAGATACTGTAGAAAAGCTCTTTCTTGTTGCTTCATAAAAAATTACAATGAAATTCTTCAGCATAACTTGGGCTTTAAGTTGCAAGTTTCTGTAAAACATCTCTTTGTTATTTGACTGAATTTTGAGTAATAACAAATGGTTAGTGGGTGGGGTGCTGTTCAAAGTAATACTACCCAAGCCCCTAACTATAGTACTGGAATCTTTCAGGAAGAAAAACTGCTGTCCTTACCTGGTGTGATTCTGGAACCACAGTAATGTGCTTGACTCTTCACTACCCTCTGAAATGGGAATTTCAGTGAAGTCCCGTCTTCACATTGAGGATACTCGCCATTGCGTTGTGTGACACTACCACCATGCTAGATGGGATAGATTTTAAACAGATCTGGGGAGTCCTCAACATCTACTCTGGACCCCATAAAGTCTCATGGCACTAGGTCAAACATGGGCAAGGAAACCTTGTACTGATTTCTAAGTACTGTCTCCTCTTCACCTGATGAATCAGGACTCCTCCATGTTGAACACCACTTGGAGGAAGTACTGTGGATGGCAAAGGGACTTGAATGTCCATCACCAAGAGTGGCTCGGTAGTACCACCAGACAGAGCTGGCCAGGCCTTAAAGGACATAGTTGCTAGACTGGGACTGTGGCAGATGGTAAGGGAACCAACAGGAGTGAAAAATTTACTTGACCTCATCCTCACCAACCTGCCTGCTGCAAGATACATCTGTCCAAGACAGTATCAGTAGGAGTGACTACTGCACAGTACTTGTGGAAACGAAGTCCCCTCTAGACATTGTCTAGAGTGTGTGGCACTACCAGCATTCAAATGGGGTGGACTTTTGAACAGGTCTAGCAACTCTAGACTAGGCATCCATGAGGTGCTGTGGGCCATCAGCAGCAGCAGCAGAATTGTATTCAAATACGATCTGTAACCTCATGGCCTGCCATATCCCCTACTCTTCGAAGCAAGGGGATCAACCTTGGTTCAACAAAAGAATAGGAGGGCATTTCGGGACCAACACAAGGCATACCTAAAAGCCAAGTGAAGCTGCAGCACAGGAATCACTGTGCACGAAACAGCAAAAGCAGCAAGTAACAGACAGAGCTAAGTGAATTCATAACCAATAGATCAGATCTAAGCTCTGCAGTCCTGCCACATCCCAAGTCGTGAATGGCGATGGACAATTGAACAACTCACTGGAGGAGGCTCCACAAATATCCCATTTTCAATGATGGAGAAGCACAGCACATAAGTGTAATGTTCTTGTCGGATGGCCTGATTTATATTAGAAGAACACTTGTAGCTAAAGCTATAAACGATTTATTAACATTAACTGTGGATAAAGTATATACAAAATAACAGATGAATAACAGTAAGATCAAGCACAAGCAACCTCTCCAGCTTCCTCTCGTCAGTCTGAGGGGTCACCTGACTCTAACATTCACATATATACTAGTGAGACTCCTAGTGGTCAATCGGTGAATAACAACACAACCATGATATCACTCCATCCCCTTTCCTTTGAAAGAATAAATTAATACATTATCATCAGTATATTTACATGTGATATCATGAGCCTATGAGTCTAACAGTACTAATTTTTTTACAATTTTAAAAACTGGTTTAATAAATATATATAGATACACAATAATAATCTTTATTGTCATAAGTAGGCTTACATTAACACTGCAATGAAGTTACTGTGAAAATTCCCTAGTCACCACACTCCGGCGCCTGCTCGGGTACACAGAGGGAGAATTCAGAATGTCCAGATTACCTAACAGCACGTCTTTCGGGACTTGTGGGAGGAAACTGGAGCACCCGGAGAAAACCCACGCAGACACGGGGAGAACGTGCAGACTCCGCACAGACAGTGACCCATCTGGCAATCGAACCTGGGACCCTGACACAGTGAAGAAACAGTGCTAACCATTGTGCTGTCGTGCCGCACAAGAACAGCCTGCATAGTATATACAAATAGTCCAAATCTACAAATTGAGTTGATCAGGTTTTCTTCTGACTCTAGTTGATCTTCTCAAAATTTGACCTTGCTGCTCAGAACTTGTAGCTTTAATGTTCTCCATGACATTCTCATGCTCAGGAACTGCTGAACTATCTGACACTGCAGCTAACTTTGATTCTGATGTATGTTCGTCATCCATCACACTGTTGTGAAAGTCCTCTCTGGTTTTCAAGAATGCGCGGCGATTTCTTCTTAAAACCAACCAATCCTTGTCTGTACATTGTAGGAAGGAGGTGCTACTTCATCAAGCACAATAGCTTTTACCGGTCAATTGCCTGAATCTTCTACTCTCATAATGGCATCATTACTCACGAGGTGGTAAAGTTCTAGACACTCTCCATATAACTGCTTCTGTTTTGTTTTAATCTTTTGCATTTTCTGCAGTACCACTACATTCTCCCCCATCTTTACCAAGTATGAAAGTGTGGTACGCATCCTTTTATTCATGAGTAACTCTGTTGGCGGTCTACCATGTGACACTCTAACTCAATAGTAGGAAATATGAATCACATTGGCTGTCCATTGCTTTCTTCAACAATTGTTTAACATGTATACCTTTTTCAGCTTTTCCATTGGCTTGAGGGTACAATGGACTCGACGTGACGTGATTGAAATCATACGTGACTGCGAAGTGTTGCCACTCTTTACACCTAAATAATATTTTCCTCGCAGGTGAAAGAGATCCATAGCTATGGTGCCGTAGGTAAATCAGGGGCGGGATTCTCTGGTCTCCGATGCCGAAATCCCATTCGGCGATTGGCTGGAGAATCCATGTTGGCGCTGAAATCAGGGGTGGCACCGCTTTTGCGATGCTCCACCCCCTACAAAACAGCATACTCTAGTACGTCGCACGCCGTATTGACGGCCTCAGGATGTTACCGGAGGCCCTTCCCCCGATGCTCCGCCCTCGACCGGCCAAGTTCCCAATGGTGTAGGTCACTGTTGCTATTTTGTTTCGGGAACTCGGTGTGGCGGCTGCGGACTGAGTCCAGCGCCGCCACAGTCAGGGGAGAGCCGATCCGTGGGCGGGGAGGGGGCTTTGGCAGGGGCTGGGGCACTGGTGTGGGTGGTCCAGGGGTGGCGAACCTGGCCAAAGGGGCACACTGTTTGGCAGGCCTGGTCAGCGCATGGCCGGCGACATGTTGCACGCGCGGCCGCTGCAGACCACTGCAGTGCGTGTGCGCGGCCACGGACCTGACAATTCTCCGGCTGTGTGCTCTATGCTGCGTGCCTGCAAGCCGCCCACCAGACGGAGGATCGGTGGCCGTTTTGCGCCGATTTGTCAGTCGTAAAACGCCACCATTCCCATGCCGGCGTCAGGACATAGACTCAAAATTGGAGAATCCAGCTCCAGATCTTTGCATAGGTTCTCTGGTTTGCTTGCAACAATGCGTCTGGCATGTGTCACAACAACTGACCATCCTGTCAATTTTCTGGTTTATACCTGGACAGTAAATAGAGTCACGAGCTCTCCGTTTATATTTTTCAATCCCTAGACGTCCTTCGTGTATCTTCTTTAGTACATCCTTGCGAAGACATTGAGGTATGACTATAGTGTTCAAAAAGTGCCACTCCATTAATGATGCTGAGTTCAGATCTTATATTGTAGAATTCCATATATTGATCTCTAGGCAGTGTGAGTTGCATGTTCCTCATCACCGCTTGAAGAGTTTGATCCTTCCTGGTCTCTTCTTAGATCGCACGTAGTTGCGTATCTGATACTGGTAGTCATGTAGAAATAAGACTGGCATGCAGATCTACATCTTCAGCAATTTCACTACTAATACTTTGTATTGCTGCTCTCGATAATGCATCTGCTAAGAACAAATATTTGCCTGGCGTGTAGATGAGATTGAAGTCATAGCGTTGTAACTTCATTATTAACCTCTGAATGCGCGGAGACATCTGGTTGAGATTTTCTTTTGATGATGTTAACCAAAGGACGATGATTAAAAAGGGCGCGCTGTGGGTGAGGTAAGTACTGCATAACCACTTCCTTACCTTGCAGGTCAGCTGTTCGGGAGAGAGAGGGAGCCAGGACCTTGGAAACAGCGCGGGAGTTTCAAAAAGCGCGGGAGCTGCGAGGCAGAGGGGACAGTTTAAAAGGGCGCGCTGTGGGTGAGGTAAGTACTGCATAACCACTTCCTTACCTTGCAGGTCAGCTGTTCGGGAGAGAGAGGGAGCCAGGACCTTGGAAACAGCGCGGGAGTTTCAAAAAGCGCGGGAGCTGCGAGGCAGAGGGGACAGTTTAAAAGGGCGCGCTGTGGGTGAGGTAAGTACTGCATAACCACTTACTTACCTTGCAGGTCAGCTGTTCGGGAGAGAGATCAGTTTTGGGAGCAGGCCTATTGGCTGACTGTAAATCAGGAAGGATACAAAGGGTGTGGCTGAAGTGCCTATAGAAACAGAGTGCTGAAGGCAAACAGAGTGTATCTGAGTTTGGGTAAGGCTGAGTTCGGGTAAGAGGGGAGTGACAAAAAAAAAAAAAAAAAAAAAAATCAAGTTAATTAAGTAAAGTAATTAACTAGTTAAGGGAATTTGGTGCTCACCTGAAGGAGGTGCAGAGAAGCAGACCTGTGAGGGAGTCTCTGGAGCAACTACATCACAGCCAGCAGGTAAGTGTTTGGCTTGTAACTGGCAAGTGATTTCTCTCTCTTTGACTTTCTCCTAGCTGTGTAGTGTAGTTCAAATTTAACTTCAGGTTTAAGTCATGGCAGGAGAGCTCAGACCCGTGTCATGCTCCTCTTGTGAGATGTGGCAAGTCAGGGACCCTTCTGGTGTCCCTGACTCCTTCATCTGCAAGAAGTGTGTCCAACTGCAGCTCCTGTTAGACCGCTTGACGGCTCTGGAGCTGCGGATGGACTCACTTTGGAGCATCCGCGATGCTGAGGAAGTTGTGGAAAGCACATTCAGTGAGTTGGTCACACCGCAGATTAAAATTACTGAGGCAGATAGGGAAAGGGTGACCAACAGACAGAGGAAGAGTAGGAAGGCAGTGCAGGGATCCCCTGCGGTCATCTCCCTCCAAAACAGATTTACCGTTTTGGAAACTGTTGGGGGAGATGGCTCACCAGGGGAAGGTGGCAGCAGCCAGGTTCATGGCACCGTGGCTGGCTCTGCTGCACAGAAGGGCGGGAAAAAGAGTGGCAGAGCTATAGTGATAGGGGATTCAATCGTAAGGGGAATAGACAGGCGTTTCTGCGGACGCAAACGAGAATCCAGGTTGGTATGTTGCCTCCCTGGTGCAAGGGTCAAGGATGTCTCGGAGCGGCTGCAGGGCATTCTGGAGGGGGAGGGTGAACAGCCAGCTGTCGTGGTGCATATAGGCACCAACGATATAGGTAAAAAACGGGATGAGGTCCTACAAGCTGAATTTAGGGAGTTAGGAGTTAAACTAAAAAGTAGGACCTCAAAGGTAGTAATCTCAGGATTGCTACCAGTGCCACGTGATAGTCAGAGTAGGAATGACAGGATAGCTAGGATGAATACGTGGCTTGAGAGATGGTGCAAGAGGGAGGGTTTCAAATTCCTGGGACATTGGGACCGATTCTGGGGGAGGTGGGACCTGTACAAATCGGACGGTCTGCATCTGGGTGGGACCGGAACCAATGTTCTCGGGGGGGTGTTTGCTAGTGCAGTTGGGGAGGGTTTAAACTAATGTGCCAGGGGGATGGGAACCGATGTAGGAAGTCAGTGGGGACAGAAACAAAAGGCAGGAAGGGAGAGTGTGTAAAGCATGACCAGAGAAAGCAGGGCAGAGAGCAAGGAAGGTCTACATTAAACTGCATTTATTTCAATGCAAGGGGCCTGACGGGAAAAGCGGATGAACTCAGGGCATGGACGGGCACATGGGACTGGGATATTATAGCTATGACTGAAACATGGCTAAGGGAGGGGCAGGACTGGCAGCTCAATGTTCCGGGGTACAGATGCTATAGAAAGGATAGAACAGGAGGTAAGAGAGGAGGGGGAGTGGCGTTTTTGATTAGGGAGAACATCACGGCAGTACTTAGAGGGGATATATCCGAGGGTTCGCCCACTGAGTCTATATGGGTGGAACTGAAAAATAAGAAGGGAGAGATCACCTTGGTAGGACTGTACTACAGGCCCCCAAATAGTCAGCGGGAAATTGAGGAGCAAATATGTAAGGAGATTACAGATAGCTGCAAGAATAATAGGGTGGTAGTAGTAGGGGACTTTAACTTTCCCAACATTGACTGGGACAGTCATAGCATTAGGGGCTTGGATGGAGGGAAATTTGTTGAGTGTATTCAGGAGGAATTTCTCATTCAGTATGTGGATGGACCGACTAGAGAGGGGGCAAAACTTGACCTCGTCTTGGGAAATAAGGAAGGGCAAGTGATAGAAGTGCTAGTGAGGGATCACTTTGGGACAAGTGACCATAATTCCATTAGTTTTAAGATAGCTATGGAGAATGATAGGTCTGGCCCAAGAGTTAAAATTCTTAATTGGGGCAAGGCCAATTTTGATGGTATCAGACAGGAACTTGCAGAGGTAGATTGGGGGAGACTATTGGCAGACAAAGGGACGGCTGGTAAATGGGAGGCTTTTAAAAATGTGTTAACCAGGGTGCAGGGTAAGCACATTCCCTTTAGAGTGAAGGGCAAGGCTGGTAGAAGTAGGGAACCCTGGATGACTCGAGATATTGAGACTCTGGTCAAAAAGAAGAAGGAGGCATATGACGTACATAAGCAACTGGGATCAAGTAGATCCCTTGAAGAGTATAGAGATTGTCGAAATAGAGTTAAGAGGGAAATCAGGAGGGCAAAAAGGGGACATGAAATTGCTTTGGCAAATAATGCAAGGGAGAATCCAAAGAGATTCTACAGATACATAAAGGGGAAAAGAGTAACTAGGGACAGAGTAGGGCCTCTTAAGGATCAACAAGGGCATTTATGTGCAGAGCCACAAGAGTTGGGTGAGATCCTGAATGAATATTTCTCATCGGTATTCACGGTGGAGAAAGGCATGGATGTTAGGAAACTAAGGGAAATAAATAGTGATGTCTTGAGAAGTGTGCATATTACAGAGGAGGAGGTGCTGGAAGTCTTAAAGCGCATCAAGGTAGATAAATCCCCGGGACCTGATGAAATGTATCCCAGGATGTTGTGGGAGGCTAGGGAGGAAATTGCGGGTCCCCTAACTGAGATATTTGAATCATCGGCAGCCACAGGTGAGGTGCCTGAAGATTGGAGAGTGGCGAATGTTGTGCCCTTGTTTAAGAAGGGCAGCAGGGAAAAGCCTGGGAACTACAGACCGGTGAGCCTAACGTCTGTAGTAGGTAAGTTGCTAGAAGGTATTCTGAGAGACAGGATCTACAAGCATTTAGAGAGGCAAGGACTGATTCGGGGCAGTCAGCATGGCTTTGTGCGTGGAAAATCATGTCTCACAAATTTGATTGAGTTTTTTGAGGGAGTGACCAAGAAGGTAGATGAGGGTAGTGCAGTAGACGTTGTCTACATGGACTTTAGCAAAGCCTTTGACAAGGTACCGCATGGTAGGTTGTTGCAGAAGGTTAAAGCTCACGGGATCCAGGGTGAGGTTGCCAATTGGATTCAAAATTGGCTGGACGACAGAAGGCAGAGGGTGGTTGTAGAGGGTTGTTTTTCAAACTGGAGACCTGTGACCAGTGGTGTGCCTCAGGGATCGGTGCTGGGTCCACTGTTATTTGTGATTTATATTAATGATTTGGATGAGAATTTAGGAGGCATGGTTAGTAAGTTTGCAGATGACACCAAGATTGGTGGCATAGTGGATAGTGAAGAAGGTTATCTAGGATTGCAACGGGATCTTGATCAATTAGGCCAGTGGGCCGACGAATGGCAGATGGAGTTTAATTTAGATAAATGTGAGGTGATGCATTTTGGCAGATCGAATCAGGCCAGGACCTACTCAGTTAATGGTATGGCGTTGGGGAGAGTTATAGAACAAAGAGATCTAGGAGTACAGGTTCATAGCTCCTTGAAGGTGGAGTCGCAGGTGGACAGGGTGGTGAAGAAGGCATTCGGCATGCTTGGTTTCATTGGTCAGAACATTGAATATAGGAGTTGGGACGTCTTGTTGAAGTTGTACAGGACATTGGTACGGCCACCCTTGGAATACTGTGTGCAGTTCTGGTCACCCTATTATAGAAAGGATATTATTAAACTAGAAAGAGTGCAGAAAAGATTTACTAGGATGTTGCCGGGACTTGATGGTTTGAGTTATAAGGAGAGGCTGGATAGACTGGGACTTTTTTCCCTGGAGCGTAGGAGGCTTAGGGGTGATCTTATAGAGGTCTATAAAATAATGAGGGGCATAGATAAGGTAGATAGTCAACATCTTTTCCCAAAGGTAGGGGAGTCTAAAACTAGAGGGCATAGGTTTAAGGTGAGAGGGGAGAGATTCAGAAGGGCCCAGAGGGGCAATTTCTTCACTCAGAGGGTAGTGAGTGTCTGGAATGGGCTGCCAGAGGTAGTAGTAGAAGCGGGTACAATTGTGTCTTTCAAAAAGCATTTAGATGGTTACATGGGTAAGATGGGTATAGAGGGTTATGGGCCAAGTGCGGGCAACTGGGACTAGCTTAATGGTAAAAAACTGGGCGGCATGGACTGGTTGGGCCGAAGGGCCTGTTTCCATGCTGTAAACTTCTATGATTCTATGATTCTATCTGTTTCAACTGTGAAAATTGGAAGCCCATAGACATAGTTGTGGAATTTCTCCAAGCCTACAACTAAACCCAGGCATTCTTTTTCGATTTGAGCGTACCTCTGCTCTGTTGACGTCATGAATTGTGGTGCATACGCTACTGGTTTCCAATCGTCATGCTCGAGTTGCAGAAGAACTGCTCCCAGACCATCTTTGGGCACATCTGTTGACACTTTAATCTGCTTAGACGGGTCAAAAAAATGGGAGAACTGGCATGGCGGTTAGTGAAGTCTTGCGTTTCTTCCACTCTTGCTCATGTTGCTCAGTCCAGGTGAAATCCGTTGTCTAGCGCAGGAGATCACATAGATGTGTTGTTTTTGCTGACAGGTTTGGAATGAATTTCCCTGTAAAATTGATCATAGCCAGCACTCTTAAGATGGCTTTCTTGTTGTGTGGTTTTGGCATGTTGAGAATTGCTTGGATTTTGTCCTTGCCAGGTTCAATGCCATGCGATGAGAGCTTGTCACCTAGGAATGTGACCTCAGTTACTCCAAATTGGCACTTTTGCTTGTTGAGCTTCATTCCTTTTCTCCTGACGCTCGTTCGCACTTCAAGCAACCTCTTTTTGTGCTCTTCTATGTTTGAGCCGCAAACGATATCATTCACGTACACACGTACACTTTGATGCCTTTGATTATGTGCTCTTATGGCACGGTGCAAAATTTCTGAAGCATTCACTATAATCTTCAGCCAGAAGTGCTGAGTGGATGATTCATCTTGGTCATCTTCAGGTCTCCAGCAACAAAGATGCCAGTCTTCAGCCAATTTGATTCGATCCACGTGATATCAAGAAAGGGCTGAAAGCACTGGATACTGCAAAGGCTATGGGCCCTGCCAATATTCTAGCTATATCACTGAATACTTGTAGTGCAGAACTTGTCACGCCCCTAGCCAAGATGTTCCAGTATAGCTACAACACTGGTACCTGCCCAACAATGTAGAATTTTGCCCAGACATTTCCTGTCCACAAAAACAGGACAAATCCAATCCAGCCAATTGCTGCCTCATCAGTCTACTATCAATCTTCAGTAAAGTGATGGAAGGGGTCGTGAACAGTGCTACCTAGCGGAACTTGCTCAGCAATAACCTGCTCAATGACGCTTAGTTTGTGTTCTACCAGGGCCATTCACCTCCTGAACCCATTACAGCCTTGGTCTAAACATGGACAAAGGAGCTTAATTGCAGAGGTGGGGTGAGAATGACAGCCCTTGATATCAAGGCATCATTTGACAGAGTTTGGCATCACGGAGCTCGAGCAAAACAGGAGTCAATAGAAATCAGGAGGAAAACTCTCGGTTGGTTAGTCACACCTAGTACAAAGAAAGATGGCCGTGAGGGCGGCGATTGCGAACGGAGCGGCCGCAGCAAAGATGCTCCCGCACAGCCACAAAATCACGGCTTTTTTGGGGGGGTTTTCCCGGGGAATTTTCAAACAAAAAATTCTTTAGGCCCCGCGAATTTGGTCCTGCCCAGGCGACAAAGCTCCGATCCACGGAGCTGGAGAGGGAGAGAAAAAAAAGGAGAGACTGGTCCCGGTGAGCTGCACGTGGAGGAGAAGTGGGGATCGCTCAGAAACGGCCTGAAAGTCGGAGCACGGAGAGGATCACAAGGACAAAATAAGAACTTTTAAATTCAACCTTCCTTGTTCCTCTCCTGCAAATTTTATTTTAAAAAAAGAAAAACTTATTTAAAGGGGGAAAAAAAACTTTCAAAAAAAAATTTTTTAAATCCCTTTTTATATTAAAAAAAATCGTTTTTAAAAAGATTTTAAAAAAACCCTTGGGGTTTTTTCTTTTCTTTGGGGGGAACAAAAAAAAAAACAAAGAATTTCTTTTTTGCACCAAAACCCAGGGAAAAAAAGAGAAAGGCACAGACAGAAATATGCTTCCAAATAATAAATTGGGCGGGACGGCGAGATGTAAGAAGGAACAGAAGCGAAGGCGAAGGAAAAAAGCAGGAGCTGCGGCCGCGCAGGCAGACGACCCCACGGGGCGAGGCAGAGGTTCAGGCGAATCAGGAAGTGGAAAAGCTGGCGAGCCGAGCAGCGGAGCAGGAACAGGATGCGGCGACCGCACAGGGGGAGGAATGGAGAAGCGTGCTGAAAACGGAAATAAACGCCGGAAAGGAGAAGATAAAACAGAGATAAACGCCATGAGGGAGGCACTCAGGACGGAGCTCCACACAATGAAGAAGGAGATGCTGGCGGAGACAACAGAAAAAATGCAGCGAACCATCAACGGCCTGGAAAGGAAGGTGGAGGTGCAGGAGAAAACTATTCAGGAGTTGGAGAGGGCCGCCTCGGACCAGAGCGACAGGATGGTAACTCAGAAAACCGAGGTGAAAAGGCTGGTAACGACCCAGGGGAGCCTAAGAGGGAAAGTGGAGGACCAGGAAAATAGGTCCAGATGGCAGAATGTTAAAATAGTGGGTCTGCCAAAGGGGATGGGGGGCAGAGATCCAACAGGCTACGTCACTCAAATGCTGGGCAAGCTAGTGGAAAGGGAGAAGTTTCCAAACCCCCCAGAAATCGACAGGGCGCACAGGTCGCTCCGACCCAGGCCCAAAGCCGGGGAGCAGCCCAGAGCGATTATCGTGAAGCTGCACAGGTTCCAAGACAGGGAAAAAAATCCTAAAGTGGGCCCGGCAGACGAAAGCGAGCACGTGTGAAGGGACGACCATAAGGGTGTACCAGGACATTGGGGCGGACCTGGCCAAAAGAATTGCTGAATTCAACAGGGCCAAATCTGGTTTAGCACAGGGCTAAATCGCTGGCTTTGAAAGCAGACCAAGGCAGGCCAGCAGCACGGTTCAATTCCCGTACCAGCCTCCCCGAACAAGCACGGGAATGTGGCGACTAGGGGCTTTTCACAGTAACTTCATTTGAAGCCTACTTGTGACAATAAGTGATTTTCATTTCATTTCATTAGCACTCGACAAAAGTAATGTGAAATTTGGGATGTTATTCCCGGCCAAACTCTGGGTAACATTTGAGGGGAAGGAGCTGTTTTTTAACAGCCCAGCGGCAGCGGAGGAGTTTGTTAGCGCGAACAAACTGGGGGAGGGACAGCCACAACGGCCATCATGAAAGCGATGGGGATGGAAAAAAAAAGGAAGAATTGGGACAAAGAGCAGCGGGCAGACCGCAAACAGAGACAATACGATCACGAACTGTACGCACGTGTTTGGTGCACTGTGCGGGACTGTGCTGACTCATTTCCGGGCTCGTTCCACCTCTCAATGCAATTGGGGGTAGCGAAGCAAGGTGTATGAGGGTGAAAAAGGCGGACAGAGGGCGAGACAAGGACTAGCAAAAGGAAGGTAAAAGAGGACCAGAGCAGGGCAAGTGCTGGGAGGGGGGGCCACCATGCTAGCGAGGAGGGCTAACACAGGAGGGCAGGAAGAAAGGAGGGCCGCGGCACGCTGCTCAGGGGAGAGAGAGCGCCTGGCACAAAGGGAAGGGGAGGCAGGGCAGAAGGGGGGGGGGAAGAACACAGGGGGGGGGGGGGGGGGGGGGGGGGACAGAGGAAAAGGGACTAAGGGGGGAGGGGGGGAGAGGAGTCGGGGGGAGTCGGCAGAAAAAAAGTGAAGCAAAGGGAAGGGTGAGGTCGATAAGCAGCACGAACACAGGCCTCGGCAGGCATGGAGCAGGGCGAGGAACCAAGATGGTGTCACAAACAGCCACTCGGGAGGGCTTCAGGACGAAGGGAGACCCTGGAGTGCAGGGGTGCAGCCACGTGGCGTACACACAGCTGGTGGCCATGGTGGGTGCCCCCTGGACAAAAGGAAACTCCGGAGCCTGACCTCATGGTGAGAGCGGTGACCGTGGCCATTTTGTACGGCCCCCTAATGAAGGGAAACCCCGGAGGGCAGGGGCGCATCCACCAGGTAAGTATGGGTGACCCCGCAGGACCGGGGGGGTCAAAAAACCCTCACCAGGATTGTTACCTGGAACGTAAGGGGACTCAACGGCCCGGTCAAAAGATCCAGAGTCTTCACCCACCTAAGGAGCCTGAATGCAGACATAATCGACCTACAAGAGACGCACCTGAGGGAGAAGGACCGACGGTTGGTAAGGAAGGGCTGGGTGGGACAGACATACCACTCATGCTACGGCACGAGGGCGAGGGGAGTAGCAATATTAATTAGTAAGAGGACGAGGTTTACGGAAACCAAGACAGTTACGGACCCAGGGGGACGGTACGTCATGGTCAGCGGTGTACTGGAAGGGGCACCGGTCGTACTGGTAAATGTGTACGCTCCCAACTGGGACGACACAGAATTCATAAAGAAGACCATGGCAGAAATCCCCGACCTTGACACACACCGACTGATCATGGGGGCGACTTCAACTGTGTACAGGACCCACTGACCGACCGATCAAACCCCAGAGCAGGAAAAAAGACTGGCATGGCTAGGGAACTAGGAGCATTTATGGAACAGATGGGGACGGTGCACACATGGAGGTTCCTGCACCCGGGAGACAAGGAATTTTCATACTTCTCACAAGTACACAAGGTATACACCCGTATCGACTTCTTTGCAGTGGGGAAATCGGTGCTTCCAGGGATCATGGGAATGGAGTACTCCGCGATCGTTATCTCTGACCACGCTCCACACTATATGGATGTGAGGTTGGAGACAGGCCGTGCCCAGCGCCCCACATGGAGGTTGGACACGGACCTCCTGGCTGACAAGGCCTTCTGTCAGAAAACATCGTGGGCCATAGGCGACTACGTGAGTAACACCCAAAATGGGGAGGTCTCACCCTCCACGTTCTGGGAGGCACTGAAGATCGTGATTAGAGGAGAGATCATAGCCTACAAGGCAAGCAGAGATAGGGAAGAGAGGGTGGCCAGGCAACAACTGGTGGACTCCATCCTGGAAGTCGACAGAAAACACTCCGAGGCCCCGACCGTAGGGCTGCTAGTGGAGAGGAAAAAGCTGCAAATGGACTTTAACCTGCTATCCACTAGGAAAGCAGTGTACAAACTCCGTCAGACACGGGGGACATTCTACGAACACGGAGACAAGGCTGGCCGCCTATTGGCTCACCAGCTGAGAAAGCAGGCATCCACAAGAGAAATAGCGCAGGTAAAGGATAGCAGAGGCTGTCTGGTAACAGAACCAAAGGAGGTCAATCGGGCATTTGAGACCTTCTACCGGGGACTATACACCTCCGAGCCCCCCAACGGGGACGCGGGGATGAAACTGTTCCTAGACGGACTGGAACTGCCAGTTGTGGGGAAAGACAGACGGGAGGAGCTGGAAGCACCAATAAACCTGGGAGAAATCATGGAGAGCATCAGCTCCATGCAGGCGGGGAAGGCACTGGGAACCCATCACTTCTACAAAAAATTTGCACCAGTCCTGGCCCCACACCCAAGGGACATGTTCGCTGACTCACTAGCAAGGGGCACCCTGCCCCCAATGCTAGCGCAGGCCACAATTTCACTGATACCCAAAAAAGATAAAGACCTGACGGAATGCGATCATACAGACCCATTTCACTGCTGAACGTGGATGCGAAAATACTCGCAAAGGTCCTGGCCAAAAGGCTGGAGGGCTGTGTACCAGAGGTGGTCGCAGAGGACCAAACCGGCTTTGTCAAGGGTAGGCAGCTCACAGCTCACATAAGGCGGCTGCTGAACGTAATGACCCCCTCTGGGGAGAGAGAACCAGAGGTGATCGTCTTCCTGGACGCAGAAAAGGCCTTCAACAGAGTCGAATGGAAATACCTCCTCGAGGTACTGGAACGGTTTGGGCTAGGAGCGGGGTTCACCGCCTGGGTGAGGCTCCTGTACAATGCTCCCAAAGCGAGCGTCCGAACTAACACTACCAGTTCTAAATACTTCCAGCTGCAGAGAGGAACAAGACAGGGCTGCCCCCTGTCCCCACTCTTGTTCGTGCTAGCCATCGAGCCCCTGGCGATAACCCTGCGGGACGCGAAAAGCTGGAAGGGAATCCGGAGAGAAGACAGAGAGCACAGAGTCTCACTCTATGTAGATGACCTGCTCCTCTATGTCTCGAAGCCACAGGAGGGACTGAAGGCAATACTGCAAATGCTGAAAGAGTTTGGAATCTTCTCGGGCTACAAACCTAACCTGGGCAAAAGCGAGGCATTCCCAGTGAACCCAAACGGGGGAGGGAGAGAGCTGGAGGGGCTCCCGTTCAAAACAACCCAGAACAGATTCCGCTACCTGGGGATCCAGATAGCCAGAGACTGGACACGGATCCACAAGTGGAACCTGACCAGCCTGGTGGAGGAAGTAAGAAGAGACCTTCAAAGGTGGGGCTCACTCGCACTCTCCCTGGCGGGGGGAGTGCAGACGATCAAGATGAACAAGAACCCGAGAATCCCAAAACAGACACTGCAAAGAAGGAAAATCAAAGGGGGCTTGGCCTTACCAAACCTACAATACTACCACTGGGCAGCAATGGCAGAAAGAGTGAGGGGATGGGTACAAGAACCTGACACAGATTGGGTACAAATGGAGGAGGCATCCTGTAAAGGAACGACCCTCCGGGCCCTGGCTACAGTAGCATTCCCATCCCCCTCAACAAGATACACAACAAGCCCAGTGGTAGCGGCCACGCTGAGAACATGGACCCAGCTCAGACAACACTTCGGGATAATTAAAATGTCCCCCATGGCCTCCATCTGCGGCAATCACAGATTTCCCCCCACCCATGCTAGATACCACCTTCAAAAGATGGAGGCGGGGCGGGGGCACTTTGACAGTTGGGGACTTCTATGTAGGGCACAGACTGGCGACACTAGTCAAACTGACGAGGAAGTGGAGGCTAGCAAAAGGACAGGAAATGAGACACCTCCAAATAAAACACTTCCTCCGCAAAGAGACAGTGGGGTACCCTGGGGCCCCAGAAAGCACACTACTAGAGGACCTGATAGGCACAAGCAACGAGAAGGGGGAGCTATGTGGGAAAATATACGGACAGCTACTGGACAGAGCCCGGAATCCACTGGACAAGATCAGACAAAAATGGGAGGACGAACTGGGGACAGAGGTAGGATGGGGACTCTGGAGCGAAGCACTGAGCAGGGTGAACTCCACCTCCTCCTGCGCAAGGCTAAGCCTCCTAATGCAGCTCAAAGTGGTGCACAGAACGCACCTGACCAGAACCCGAATGAGCAGGTTCTTCCTGGAGATGGAGGACAAATGTGAGCGGTTCCAGAGGGGCACGGCCAACCACACCCATATGTTTTGGGCTTGCCCCAAGCTTGCTGGGTTCTGGACAGCCTTCTCCGAGGCAATGTCCAAGGTTGTGGGGGTGAGGGTGAAGCCATGCCCAAAAGTGGCAATCTTCGGTGTATCGGAGCAGCCAGAGTTACACATGGGGAAGGAGGCCGACGCCCTTGCTTTCGCTTCCCTAATCGCACGCCGGAGAATCCTGCTCGGCTGGCGATCAGCAGCACCACCCACAGCTGCAGACTGGCTCGTTGACCTTTCGGAATTTCTCCACCTGGAGAAGATTAAGTACGCCACCCGAGGGTCAGAGGAAGGCTTCCTGGATACTTGGGAGCAGTTTGTCGGTCTGTCCCACAACCTGTTCGAGGCCAACAATGAGGAGTAACCTAATAAGATTTTTTTTTAAAAAAACACCAAGATAGTTACCAAAAGACTGCGCAACCCGGAGCCGAAGCAACTGTTTATAAATATGAGAAATGCCAATAAAAATATTTTCTTAATAAAAGAAAGAAAGGTGGCCGTGGCTGTTGAAGGTCAATCATCTCAGGTCCAGCACATCACTGCAAATGTTCCTCAGGGGATTGTCCAATACCCAACCATCTTCAGCTGCTTCATCAATGACCTCCTTTCCTCATATGGTCAGAAGTCGGATATTCGCTGATGATTGCACCCTTCAATGTTCAACACCATTCGCTACTCCTGAGATACTGAAGCAGTCCATATCAAAATGCAGCAAGACCTGACCGTATCCAGACATGGCCTGGCCGGTGGAAACTCACATTTCATGTGCCAGGAATGGCCATTTCCAGAAGTGAGGATCTAACCATTGCCCGTTGACATTCAATGGCATTACCATCACTGAATCCCCAGCTATCAAAATCCCAGGGGTTACCAGAAACTGAACTGGACTAGCCATATAAATACTGAGGCTACAAGAGCAGGTCAGAACTAGGAATCCAGTGGCGAATAATTCGCCTCCTGACTCCCCAAAGCCTGTCCACTATCTAACATGGCACAAGTCAGGATTGTGATGGAATACTCTCCACTTGCTGTGATGAGTGCAGCTCCAACAACACTCAAGAAGTTCAACACCATCCAGGACAAAGCAGCCCACTTGATTGGCAACCCATTCACAAACATTCACTACCTCCACTGCTGAAGCACAGTTGCAGCAGTGGGTACCATCTACAAGATGTACTGCAGGAACTCAGCACTGCTCCTTAGACAGCACCTTCCACATCCAACACCATCTAGAAGGACAAGGGCAGCAGAAACATGGGAACACCACAAACTGGAGGTTCCCTCCAAGCCACTCACCATCCTGGCTTGGAAATATATCACCATCCTTCCACTGTCCCTGGGTCAAAATCCTGGAACTCCCTCCTTAACAGCACAGTGGGTGAACCTGGACCACATGGACTGCAGCATTTCAAGAAGACACTCACTTCAACAGCAATTAGAGATGGCCAGCCATGCCCATATCCCGTAAATTAATTCAAAACAAACTCCAGGACGCGTGGCGTATCTTTAAAATTAGAACTAGAAAGTTCAAGAGTGATGTCAGGAAGCACTTTTTCACAAATAGCATATGGAAAATCGGGAGCTTCCTTTCCAAATAGCTTTTGAAGCTACAGAAATTGAAAATGTCAAAATAGAGATTGATAGTTTTGTCATGGAAAAGGTATTCAGGGCTATGGGGGCAGGTAGATGGGGTTAAGATATAGATCAGCCATGATTAACTTGGGGTTTCCCAAATTGGGTTCCATGGAATCCTGGGGTTTCATTGGATGAATTCAGGAGTTCTGCAGTAGGCCAGGCTGCTGTATAAAATTTGAAAAATGCTATGAAGCTGCTTGTCCAATCAGAGCTTGATTTCTCTAGCAGAGAAGTAAGTCCTCAAAAGTTCAGGCAAGGCTACAGCCATGAAGAGAGTGGACAGTGCAGTAAGGTTGGGAGTGGGCAGGAGGGGGGAGTGTGGAGAGAGAGAGATGAGAAAGAAAGTGTATGAGAGTGAGTGACAGAGAGGCGAAAGTGCGTGTGAGACAGAAAGAGAGGTGCGTGTGTGGGGGTATATATATATATATATATATATAGAGAGAGAGAGAGATAGAGAGAGAAGAGAGAGAGTGAGTGAGTGAGTGTGTGGGAGTATGTGTAAGGGAGTGAGTGAGAGAGAGGTGAGTGTGTGTGTGAGACAGAAAGAGAGGTGCGTGTGTGGGGTATAGAGAGATAGAGTGGTAAGTTTGAATGTGTGTGTGTGCGTGTGAGAGATGCCTGTGTGTGCTGCCTGAGAGCATGAGAAAGGAGAGTGAGAGTTTGTGTGAGAGAGGGAGGTGAGTGTAAATGTGCACACGTGTTGAGTGAGAGGTGAGGGTGTGAGTGCATGTGAGTGAGTGAGTGTGAGAGTGTGAGAGAGAGAGAGAGAGGGCATGTGAAAGAGAGATGGTGCGGGAGAGGAAAAGATTGTGTGTGCTGAAAAGTAACAGCATCACTCCTCCCGTGGAAAGGTAAGTACTTTGTTGAATAAGGGAAATTTTTAATTACAATAAATTCTTACATATAAGAAATAGAAAAGACTTTTATGAATTTGTTTTTGTGTGTTTATATCTGTTATGCAAAAACAATTATGTTTTTGTACTTTAACACTTCAACACAATAAGAATGTTTCTCAGGGGTTCCGTCAGTGCTCTTGGGAGGTCAAAAGGGTTCCATGGCCAGGAATGTTTGGGAAGCCCTGATCTAACTGAATGGCAGAACCAGCTCAAGAGGCTGAATAACCTGTTCCTATATCCATGATGATGGTTCTACCCTACTGTCCATATAGACCTACTTATCCATACTTGGGAAAAAGTATACTATATACTATAAAAGTATATATATAAGTGTCTACTATAGAAATCACAACTTCGTCTGATAAGGAATTAAAGGCCAAATCAACACAAATCTAAACTGGTACAAATTAGCCCATCCTGTTTATTTTTGAATAAAATAGCCATACAAATACTCAAGGGACTATATTAGGTTTTCAGTATTACTTTATGACTAGTTTATTACTAGTATTCAGTATCCACATATCTCTGAACATTCTTCTCTGGATTCATAATTGTTGTTTTTGCCATCTCAATCAAATGATAGGTTATTTACCCTCATGATGAACATGTAAGGTGATTGTCATCAAGTATTGGCATGTCCTAATCAGAATTTAAAACTAATTTTTATATTTTAAAACTGGACACTAAAGGTGGCCATCCATGCGTGATGGGGCCCCTTTTGTGGATGGAAACTATTTCCCTATCTCAAGAGGAACAAAATAAACATTAGAGACTGATGTGAATCGATGCCCTTTCATGAAACCAATCAAAAGGGCATAATCAAATTGAATGAATCATTCAAAAACAATGACAGTGACAGTCTCAAATCCTCAACATAAACACCATCCTTATTTGGAAAAGGATTAGGAAATGTAGAGTCATATAGCCATGTTTTCCGGCTGCTTTTTAAAAATGAGCAAAATGATGTTTGCAGACAGATTTCCACCAGAAGCTATTAAACAGCCAAAGTAATTAGCACAAAAACATATAAGTGGAAAAGCCCAACAGAGAGAAGGACTCCCCCAACTTGTACCAACTTCGTGTTCCCCTGACAATTAAGCTCCTAGAAATTCAACAAGAAACCTCAAAGCATGCTGCCTTAGAAAGCTCTCACTTTAGCTTTCAAGCATCACCTTCATGTAACAAACTACAGGTCCGCCATGCAAGAGACTTTTTTAAAAAAGGTGTCATGGGCGTCGCTGGTTAAGGCAGCATTTTTATTTCCCATCTCTAATTGCTCTTGAGAAGGTGGTGGTGAGCTGTCTTCTTCAACCGCTGCAGTCCATGTGCTGCAGATACGCCCACAGTGCTGTTCGTGAGGGAATTCCAGTATTTTGACCCATACCCAAGTGCGACAGTTTCAAGACAGGATGGGTGTGTGGCTTGGGGAGGAACTTGCAGATAGTGGTGTTCCCATGCATCTTCTGCCTTTGAGTTAATAGAGGTAATGGGTTTGGAAGGTCTGTCTCAGGAGCCTTTTTAAGTTGCCGCAGTGCATTTTGTATGTGGTACACACTGCTGCTGCTGTGTGTCGGTGGTGGAGCCAGTGGATGTTGGTGCATGGGATGCCAATCAAGCATGCTACTTTGTCCCGGGTGGTGTTGAGTTTCTAGACTGTTGTCAAGAGTTTAACTCATTCAAGAAAGAGGCTTGTGCTTTGTAGACAGTAGACAGATGTAGAGAATTTAGGTGGCGAGTTACTGTCCGTAGGATTTCCCGCCTCTGACCTCCTCTTGTAGCCACAGTACTTATATGGTTGGTTTAGTTTAATTTCTGGTCAATGATAACCCATAGGGTGTTGAGATGAGAGTTTCAGCAAAGGTAATGCCATTGATTGTCACGAGGATATGGTTGGATTCTTTCTTCTTGATCATTGCCTGGCACTTGTGTGATATGAATGTTGATTAACATTTAATCAGCCCAAGCCTGGATGTTACCCAAGGGCAGCACAGTAGCATTGTAGTTCGCACTGTTGCTTCACAGCGCCAGGAGCCCAGGTTCGATTTCCAACTTGGGTCATTGTTTGTGTGGAATCTGCATGTTCTCCTTGTGTCTGTGTGGGTTTCCTCAGGGTGCCCCAGCTTCCTCCCATAAGTCCCGAAAGATGTGCTTGTTAGATGAATTGGACATTCTTAATTCTCCCTCAGTGCACCCGAACAGGTGCCGGAGTGTGGCAACTAGGGGATTTTCACAGTAACTTCATTGCAACATTAATGTAAGTTTATTTGTGACACTAATAAAGATTATAGATTCTAAGGTCTTGCTGCACACTGGCACAGATTGCTTCCGTACCCGAGGAGTTCTGAATAGTGCTGAACATTATGCAATCACCAGCAAACATTCCCACTTCTGACCTTATGATGGAGAGAAAGTTGAAGATGGTTGGGTTTTATGATCCCAGACCAGACCCCGATAGTGGCCAGAATACTGGACAGACACCCCAATATTTTATTTTAATTTTGTAAGATAGCGCGGAAAGGATACCTCGCTCCAGGAGTGATTATGAGTGGTATATCAAAATGGTATATTAAAACAAACTTTATTACTAACACAGTATCAGGAGATTTTTTAATATCATATCAGAAAATAACTTCCAATTACCCCTTAAACAATACCACTCAATACAGTGAAAACAATACCCTTAAATGGTATCATAGCTTCATTCAGCTCCCAGCTCAACTGCTGTCTGCAAAATTGAACATAGAACATAACTGCGCAGTACAGGCCCTTCGGTCCTCGATGTTGCGCCGACCGTGAAACCAATCTAAAACCAATCTGCACTATTTAATTATCATCCATATGTTTATCCAATGACCGTTTAAATGCGCTTAATGTTGGCGAGTCCACTACTGTTGAAGGCAGGGCATTCCACGCCCTTACTACTCTCTGAGTAAAGAACCAACCTCTAACATCTGTCCTATCTCTATCTCCCCTCAATTTAAAGCTATGTCCCCTCATGCTAGCCATCACCATCGAGGAAAAAGGCTCTCACTGGCCACCCTATCTAATCCTCTGATCATCTTGTATGCCTCTATTAAGTCACCTCTTAACCTTCTCTAACGGAAATAGCCTCAAGTCCCTCAGCCTGTCCTCATAAGATCTTCCCTCCATATCAGGCAACATCCTGGTAAATCTCCTCTGCACCCTTTCCAATGCTTCCACATCCTTCCTAAAATGCGGCGTCCAAGACTGCACGCAATACTCAAAATGCGGCTGCACCAGAGTTTTGTACAGCTGCAACATGATCTCATGGCCCCGAAACTTAATCCCTCTACCAATAAAAGCTACACACCGTACGTCTTCTTAACAACCCTATCAACTTGGGTGGCAACTTTCAGGGATCTATGTACATGGACACCGAGATCTCTCTGCTCATCCACACTCTCAAGAATCTTACCATAAGCCCAGAACTCTGTATTCCTGTTACTCCTTCCAAAATGAATCACCTCTCACTTTTCTGCATTAAACTCCATTTGCCACCTCTCAGCCCAGCTCTGCAGCTTATCTATGTCCCTCTGTAACCTGCAACATTCTTCCGCACTGTCCACAACTCCACCAACTTTAGTGTCATCCGCAAATTTACTCACCCATCTTTCTACGCCCTCCTCCAGGACATTTATAAAAATGACAAACAGCAGTGGCCCCAAAACAGATCCTTGTGCTACACCACTAGTAACTTAACTCCAGGCTGAACATTTCCCATCAACCACCACCCTCTGTCTTCTAACAGCTAGCCAATTTCTGATCCAAACCGCTAAATCACCCTCAATCCCATGCCTCCGTATTTTCTGCAATAGCCTACCATGGAGAACCTTATCAAACGCTTTACTGAAATCCATATACACCACATCAACAGCTTTACCCTCATCCACCTGTTTGGTCACCTTCTCAAAGGTTCTCAATAAGGTTTGTGAGGCACGACCTACCCTTCACAAAACCATGTGGACTATCCCCAATCAAATTATTCCGTTCCAGAATATAAATCCTCTCTCTTATTATAATCCTTTCCAAGACTTTGCCCACAACAGAAGTAAGGCTCACTGGTCTGTAGTTACCGAGGTTGTCTCTACTCCCCTTCTTGAACAAGGGGACAACATTTGCTATCCTCCAGTCTTCTGGCACTATTCCTGTAGCCAATGATGACATAAAGATCAAAGCCAAAGGCTCTGCAATCTCCTCCCTAGCTTCCCAGAGAATCCTAGGATAAATCCCATCCGGCCCAGGGGACTTATCTATTTTCACACTTCCCAGAATTGCTAACACCTCCTCCTTATGAACCTCAATCCTGTCTAGTCTAGTAGCCTGTATCTCAGTATTCTCCTCGACAATATTGTCCTTTTTCCTGTGTGAATACTGACGAAAAATATTCATTTAGCGCCTCTCCTATCTCCTCGGACTCGGAATAGCACAACTTCCCACTACTGTCCTTGACTGGCCCTACTCTTACCCCAGTCATTCTTTTATTCCTGACATACCTATAGAAAGCTTTAGGGTTTTCCTTGATCCTACCTGCCAAAGACTTCTCATGTTCCCTCCTGGCTCTTCTTAGCTCTCTCTTTAGGTCCTTTCTGGCTAACTTGTAACTCTCAAGCGCCCTAACTGAACCTTCACATCTCATCTTTACATAAGCCTCCTTCTTCCTCTTGACAAGTGATTCAACTACTTTAGTAAACCACGGTTCTCTCGCTCGACCACTTCTTCCCTACCTGACAGGTACATACTTATCAAGGACACGCAGTAGCTGTTCCTTGAACAAGCTCCACATTTCAATTGCGCCCATCCCCTTCAGTTTCCTTCCCCATCCTATGCATCCTAAGTCTTGCCTAATCACATCATAATTGCCTTTCCCCCAGCTATAACCCTTTCCATCGCTAAAGTAAACGTAACCGAATTGTGGTCACTATCACCAAAGTGCTCACCTACCTCCAAATCTAACACCTGGCCTGGTTCATTACCCAGTACCAAATCCAATGTGGCCTCGCCTCTTGTTGGCCTATCTACATACTGTGTCAGGAAACCCTCCTGCACACATTGGACATTGCACATTTGGAAAGTTAAAGTCCCCCATAACAACTACCCTGTTACTTTCGCTCCTATCCAGAATCATAGATTATCATAGAATTTACAGTGCAGAAGGAGGCCATTTGGCCCATCGAGTCTGCACCGGCCCTTGGAAAGAGCACCATAACCCAGTAACCCCACCCAACACTCAGGGCAATTTTGGACACTAAGGGCAATTTATCATGGCCAATCCACTTAACCTGCACATCTTTGGACTGTGGGAGGAAACCGGAGCATCCGGAGGAAACCCACGCACACACAGGGAGAACGTGCAGACTCCGCACAGACAGCGACCCAAGCCGGATTCGAACCTGGGACCCTGGAGCTGTGAAGCAATTGTGCGATCCACAATGCTACCGTGCTGCCCTAAATCATCTTTGCAATCCTTTCCCCTACACCTCTGGAACTTTTCAGAGGCCTATAAAGAACTCCCAACAGGATATTGGTGCCCCTCTGGTTCAGGTGTAGACCATCCCGTTTGTAGAGGTCCCACCTACCCCAGAATGAGCCCCAATTATTCAGGTATCTGAATCCCTCCCTCCTGCACCATCCCTGTAGCCACGTGTTCAATTGCTCTCTCTCCCTATTCCTCGTCTTGCTAACACGTGGCACTGGTAACAACCCAGAGATAATAACTGATGCCATGGCTCTATCCAGTAATGACAGAAGTAACGGGTCGTAACCTCCAGGCTATCCGGCACCAGATTGGGGGATACCCCAAAGATGCGCTGGGGAGTCCTCTTGAAACTTCCCAGGTAAGCGTTTGCATGGCAAATGTCAGAAGTGCTCACCTTCCCCTAGGGTACCGCACTTTCCTGGGAACCATCCAAAAATGTGATTTAAATTGCTAACTTTGGATGGTCCTGCCAGGGTTACAATAATAGCTAATCCAAAAAATTCAAAAGAATTAAAATCTCTTCTAACTTCTCGGTTACTATTTTGAACATCCCAGGCTGGACTCCCCAGGGGACAATTCCAACCTCTCTCCCAGCCCACAAAATATCTTTAATTTTCGCAACTTAAATTAACATTCATGTCAAAGAAAAAAACTAGCTTTAATGTTTTGTTACTGGAATATTCGTTTTTTCAGTCCTTGGAGTTGCTTCACATGATTGCCACAAGGGCAGCACGATGGCACAGTGGTTAGCATTGCACCTCACTGAGCCAGAGACCATGGTTCAATTCCGATTTTGGGTGAATGTCTGTGTGGAGTTACAAATTCTGCCCATGTCTGCATGGGTTTCCTCCCACAGTCCAAAGATGTGCAGGTTCGGTGGATTAGCTAAGCTAAATTGCTCCTCAGTGGGTTGACAGGGATAGGGTGGGGGATTGGGCCTCGGGAGGGTGCTCTTTCAGAGGGTCAGTGCAGACCCAATGGGCCAAATGACCCCCTTCTGCACTGTAGGGATTCTAAGATATCACCAAATACCAACACGTGCTTTGCCAGCATAGATTACGATCAAACAATCAGTAGTAGGATATTCCTATGAGCCAATCCAGAAACACTGAAGCCAATTCTAATACTCTTTACCAGCACCCCAATACATGGAATCTTCTTAATTTCTATGGATTAGCAGAACCAATCTGCTGAGCCAACAGAAAATGAAATTTATATTCCCAAGGAAATTGGCTTTTATGCCCATAAAATTTAATCAGATGAAAGTTGGTCCAGCACATCTCTCAGTGGCATAGAGTCTCCACACCCTCCTTTTTAAAATGTGCCTGATTTGTAGGAATAATAGATTGTTTTCTCATATTTGAGGCTACAGGCTCAGAGCACATTTTTGTATCAGGGTATAACCCAAAATAATGTAGAAAAAGAAATAACATCAAAGGCTGATATCATTCTATAAAAGCTGTCCAATCAGCGCATTAAGCTCCTGTAGTGATGCACAGAATATTATTTGAGGAGCCGCTCTAACAGTGAAGACAACAATTCTAAAATACAGTTTCCAAGTTCTACTTTTTGTCCCATTAATAACTTGTGCATCAGTTAGTTTTCACATGTACGCTGACACAGCCAGCTCTACCTCACCACCACCTCTCTCAACTCCATTCTTGCTACATCATTAGACGCTTACCCAGTATCTAGTAGTGGATGAGCAGAAATTACCTCCAATTAAATATTGCAATACTGCAAACTTTGCTCCCCAGCTACTAACTCCAGAGACATCCAGTCCTTGAGAGGAGGGAGGACATCCTCAGTGAAAGGAGCTACTAATGGAGGTACCCCACACCGTCACCTTCCCACCCGAGGTTTGCTGTTTCATTTTTTGGTGGTGGTCTTAATTTGTGCGTTTCTGTGCAATCCTTTGCTGACAAGTGAAAACAATTACTGACGAACACATCACAACCCTGGACACCTATTTGAGGCCACCTTTTAATCTATTCAACTCCAGTAGCAATAGGCCTGATTTCTTAATTCCTTCTTTTAAATGCAGCTTGGGTTTTTCAGTGACTGTAGCCCGGTAACCTTGGTCATCAGCCATCATATAAATAGCTTTGTTTCAGCTTTTAAGACGGTGTATAGCTGTCGTATTGAAATTAAGGCTCCGTTTAGTCATATTTTTTACAACAATTTGCATTTATATAGTGCCTGTACTGTAGTAAAACGTCCCAAGACATTTTGTCAAATCTGCCCATTTGTACTGCAGTGCTATTATGCAAATCACATAAGTTTGCAAGCCACTGGAAGCAAGGAGCACAATTCTGCAATTTGATTTAGTTCCCTGCATCCAGGGCAATTATTAAAACTACACTATCTACCATCAGAGCTGTCATTTTGTTCTGGCCTCAGGTGTGCTCAATTTCCCAACCCATCCATACAGGCCAACAACTTTATTTTCAAATTGCTGGCGACATCAACCTTCCTCTGAAGTTGGGGAAGGTCAGGCTAAATGTAAGGTCATGTGTATGACATTTGAGCACCTGCACTTGCTCTATTAAAATTGGTGAAATTCTTAATGTAAAAATTCTCAGCGGGTGAAGATCTGAACAACAGCAAGTACTTGTAAATTCACCCCATTATATATTCCCAGATGACCTCCATTGAAACAAATCAGGAACAGATTTGGAGACGATGGCTTGATGTGTGGTGGTGGTATTATGATCTGAGGGTCGGGTTGAAGTGTCAAGAGAGTGCGCTTTTAGCTTCTGCAAGATAGAAGCTGGCTCTCCAGACAACAAGAATGGTTTGGTGGCAATAGGGTTGTATCTGAGAGAATTAAATGCCACAAGTTCAGAGGGAGACAGGTTAGAGTGAGTAAAGGGAGCTAAGAAATTAAGATGACCATGTCATGCCAGCAGTTCTCAATGAAAAGATTGAGGGAGAGGAAGAGACCAGTGGGAGGTACAGGTAGAGGGAGAATACAAGAATTGGGTAAAAGGGTGCAGGTGGAGGGCTCCCTGCCAAAAAAGTGGCACAAGAGGTGAAGGGAAAAGAGCTCAGCATTGTGCCAAGCTTGAAATTCATTGAGGTGAGCTAAAGGGGTGAGGTCTTTGCTCAGGAAAAATGATTAAGGTCAGAGAGGGGAAGATTTGAGGGTATTGTGAATGCACAACAAGGGGTCAAGATTAGGAGGAGGGATGGGGTCAGAGGGAAGTGAAGGGGAAGGAAGATAAGCGGGCGTACTACTATGTGCTGCAGAGTAGAATCCATGTTTTGCAATTATAAAGATTCTTTCCTGCTTGTACCCCTTTACGTGTTGAAGCAGGAAATCGGATTTCATTTTTGACAGCTTCAAAGTAGCTTTCATTAACTGGATTCAACTGACAACTCAATTTTTGAAGCTTAACTTCGAATTATTTTTCATTTTCTTCATAATGTTCTCTTTGCACCACATCCCTCCCACACGCCCAAGAGGAAGTACAAATCTGGGACCTAAACCAGTGTTTCATTTATAAATAATAAACCATTTTTTACGATATATTTAAATAATTTTCTGTTCTGTCAAATGGAATGTAAAATGCACATAGATCTGTTGAAAGGGAAAATTGAAGAGTAATTATTCTCGATCTGCCACAATTGTCACACAAGGTCTAAGTTAAGGTAGTAGTCACACGAGTATAAAATAGAGACCTACAATTGCTCTACAAAAGTTGTTGATTCGCTGTTATCAAAACTTGAAAGCTTTTCAGATACTAATTAAGAAAGACCAGATGGAGCTGAACCACATGAAAAGAAACAGCAGCTAAAGTTCAAATATACAATACAGCTCAGACATTAAATGTATTGTGCACTTCAGTATTTAAACAAGATTTGAAATGCAATGGTAATCGTGCAAAGACACAAAGTATTTCACAACAAGGAGTGGTCAAAAACCACATCAATCAGTTTTATTCAGATCCTTAATCTTTATAAAATCCCAATATGAAGGTGATACTTAGGACACTTGTTTGACTTTGAAGTAAGAATGGTGATACTTGGCTAAATTAAAGTTACTTACTGTTCCTTCAAGAAGTCTGCTACCCTTTTAAAGTCTGCTATGCAGTACTCTCTTTTCATGTCCATAAGAACGCTATCTGATCCAGTCTGAACTGGCACATGAAGGAAGGAATAGACCCTCGGGTGAAGGAGGATTTTTGCCATTTCCTGCAGAAGAAAAAATACCATCAGTGAACTCCACCTATAGCACATCAATTAAATCTTTTCTCTGAAATTCACAAGATACCAAACAAATCATGGGTCTTTTTAAAATCTTTCACCCTTAATACCGCCGATAGAAAGGAGAATCAAAATGACATTCAGTAACTATCCGTAAAATTTCAGGTTGCATGGGGTTGTCATTAATAAAGGCATGATTAATTGTTATGTTTATCACAGACAAAACAGGCAACTCTTGGACAGTCTCTCAGGGTTGACGATGACTTGCTTCCACTCTGGGGAGGTGGGTTTTGTGGTGGCTGAATAGTCCAATCCTGGATCTAAGACTCTGCCACAGGTTTGGCAGGTGGTGTTTGATGAGGAGCCTGGGTGGGAAGCTCTGAATTTTGCGCTGTCTTTCCGCTCGTTCACCCTGTGACACTCGGGGTGATTGGTGCCATCGCGGATGCTTCTTCTCCAGTTTGTGTGTTCCAAGGCAAGTGATTTCCATGTGTCGATGAGGATTATTCGTTATTTAGGGAGGTTTTCAGATTGTCCTTGTAGCGTTTCCTCTGTACTCCTAGTGATCCCTTGCCATTGCGGAGCTTGGAGCAGAGTATTTATTTTGGGAGTCTTGTGTCGGATATGCGGACAATGTGGCCCACCCATTGCATCTGGTCAAGCGTGACCAGTGCATCGATACTGAGAAGGGCCTGTGAGAGGACGTTCATTTTGGTACGCCCGTCCTGCCAGTGGATTCGCAGACTTTGCGGAGCAACATTGGTGATATCGCTCCAGGGATTTGAGGTGTCTGCTGTACATTGCCCATGTTTCTGATGCATACAGGTGTGTGGGTGAGAAAATAAGCAAACAACATACATTTAAACACAGCAATTTCCTCGCCAACATTATCCCGAAGGTCATTACAGCTCTTTTTGAACATGAGGTACTCATTACCTACCCTAAATCAGTGCTCCTCAAAATAAACCTATGGTTTCAAATACTGTCAATGGTACTTTCTACTTTTTCTTCCTCGTGAAGAGGTTCAGTATCATTTTTGCCCTCCTCAGCGGTCAGGGTGCCAAAGCTCCTTCATCTCACGCACGAATCACATTTAAATCTTTCAATGTTTTATTCTTAGATCATTTGATTAGCCTTCTTTAACCTTCAAAGCTGCATTTTGCATCAAAATAAACCACACAAAATATGTGTCCCTTGTCACGGGAGCTGACTTTTTCCCCCAAAGTGATTTGATACTTGGAAGCAAGGTGTTTGCATCAATGTAAATCTTTGGAAGTCATCAACCACTTTCATTTGAAATTTTTGTTAAATGTTTCAAAAGCCAAGTTCTTAGAGAATACTATGAAACAAATAATTCTACTACATGCCAAATAAAAGTCCATAGCTTTCACATTATTATGCCTAGCAATGAAGGTTACTTAAAGCTACCATGAATATTATTCATATTTCAAATTATTATTGTGACCATGGGAAAGTGGGAATACACAGAGGAAAGCACATTTTAAGAATAAGGAACAGTCTTCTCCAATTAATCTACATTTAACCTTCATTTGTTCTCTATATGTGGCTTATTGGTATGCAACGCACCCGAATCGAAGGTTGTGGGTTCAAATCTTATTCCGGAGACTAGTAACAAAAGCTAGACTGAGACGCCAGTACTAAGAATGTGCTGCACTGTCCGAAGTGCCATCTTTTGATGAGATACTATACCGAGCCCTCACTTTCCCACTTGTGTGGTCATAGTAGAATGCAACCGAGTCTACCCTTCAAGAATTGGCTGAAAAAGGTTTTGGAATATCCTCAGGTCTTGAAATGTGCTAAATAAGTGTAAAGCTTGATTTGTTCCTCTACATTGGCAGCATATCACCCAGGTTAGCATCCCAATGGATAAAAAAAAGCTTGCTTTGGAACTGATGCTAGCACATCCTTGATGATATCGCCAGCTCCCAAAGCTGTGCCCACTACAAATCTATGTCAAAGCCTCGCTGATCAGGTTTACACATGTCACAGCACTGAAACATCCTGGGCGGGATTCTCCGATCCTCCGCGCCGAAATCGCGATCAGCGTGGGGCAGAGAATGGGCGTCAAACCCGAAATCCGGTCCAACGTCACTCCCGCGATTCTCCGGTCCCCAGAGAATTGTCGCGAATTGAGCGCACGCGGTCTGCGCAGGTCGGGGGCCAGTGACTGAGGCCCCCGCAGCGATTCTCCGGCGTAAACTGGCCGAGTTCCCGACGGCGTGGTTCTAACCACGTTTTGCCTGTCAGGAATGGCCAGTGGCGGCTGCGGAGTCAGTCCGCGGCTGCCCTTGTCGGGGGCGGGGGGATCCTTCACCGGGGGGGGGGGGGGGGGGGGGGGGGGGGGGGCCACACAGACGGCCAGGCTATCGTTCGGGGGCCACCGATCCGAGGGGGGGCGAGGCGATCTTTTTGGTGCCGATCCGCGGTATGGGTCTGCCATGTTGTGCGGGGCGGCCGCCGCAGGCCGCTGCCGTGCACATGCGCGGACCCCCGAACAGAAGTGCAGGGCCCCGTATCACCAACCGGAGCTGCGAGGACTACTCCGGGACCCTGCTGGCCCTATTCAGGTAGGAGAATCACTCTGGACTTTCTTCAGGATAATCTTTTGGCCTATCTAGTCTTTTAACATGATTGTCTATACCATCCCCCCCCCCGCCCCATTACATTGTCCTGATTGATGGGGCTGCCCACTCCTGGTTCCAGTCTTACTTATCCAGTCATAGCCAGAGAATCCCCCGCCATGGTTTCTATTGTCATTCCCAAAACATTACCATTGGGATCCTTATTGATCTACCCTCCCCCCGACCTTCCATTTCTTCAACCAAGTGCTATCACTTGGTGACATCATCGGAAAACACAATGTCAGATTCTACATGCACGCAGTTGACACCCAGCTCTCCCTCTCCGTCACCTCTCCTAGCATCTCCACTATCAGTGTTGTCTAACATCCAGCCCTGGATGACCCTAAACTTCACCCATTGAACATTGGGAAGACTGAAGCCACTGTCATCCGGCTCCGTCACAGACTTTGTTCCCTAGCCACCAAATCCATTTCCTTCTTTATGTACTGCCTCAGCCTGAACCAGACTATTTGTGTCCTCAGCATCCTAGATGACCCTGAGTTGAGCTTCCAACCCCAATAGAATAATGGTCACCAAGGTTGGCTAATTTAATTTCTGTAATACTGTCTGTCTCCACCCCTGCCACACATCTTCTGAAAGCCCCATCCACATTGGAAAGGGGTCCCAGTTTTTTTTTTTTAATCCAGCTGAGCCGGAATATTTTATTTTAGAAATTGTATCTTTTGAAAAGTACATCCTCGTAACAGTTAACCCAATTATCTTTCCTTCACAGTGTTTTGTGGATAGCTTCTTCCATGGGAATGGAAAATGGTGACTGAGAGTTGGATGGAACTGAACTGGTCTGTTTCCATTCTTATATGTATAGTTATAGCCAGGAAATCACTTGCAAAGACTACTGTTCCTGCTCCCACATTGGTACCTCGGGTGTCCCCAAAGATCTATTTTTTGTCTCGTTCTATTTCTTATCTACAGGTGCCTTTCAATGATATAATCCGGAAACAATGTCACTTTCCACATGTACACTGACCCCACCTAGTTTGATCTCACCACCACTTCCATCAACTCATATATCGTTTCTAAATTATTAGATTTCTTGACCAACTTCCAGTGCTGGGTAAACACTCATTTTCTTCAACTACATATTGGGAAATCAAAACCACTGTCTTCAGTCCCTGCCATAAATTCCCAACCATTGACTTCATCCCTCTCCTTGGCAACTGCCTGAGGCAGAACCAGACTTTTTACAATGTTAGTGTCATGCTTGACCCTTAGGTGAGCTACCAACCACATATACACACCATTACTAAAACAGCTATTCAGTCCCATAGGACCATAAGACATAGGAGCAGATTTAGACCACTCGGCCCATCGGGTCTGCTCCGCCATTCAATCATGGCTGATATTTTCTCATCCCCATTCTCCTGCCTTCGCCCCATAACCCCTGATCCCTTTGTTAATCAAGAACCTATCTATCTATGTCTTTAAGACACTCAGTGATTTGTCCTCCACAGCCTTCTGCGGCAAAGTGTTCCACAGATTCACCACCCTCTGGCTGAAGAGATTCCTCCTCATCTCTGTTTTAAAGGATCTAGTTCCTCCTACAAGTGGAAACATCCTCCCCACGTCCATTCTATCCAGGCCTCGCAGTATCCTTAAGTTTCAATACAATCCCCCCTCATCCTTCTAAACTCCAACGAGTACAGGCCCAGAGTCCTCAACCATTCCTCATACGACAAGTTCTTCATTCCAGGGATCATTCTTGTGAACCTCCTCTGGACCCTTTCCAAGGCCAGCACATCCTTCCTTATATACGGGGCCCAAAACTGCTCACAATACTCAAAATGAGTTCTGACCAGAGCCTTATACAGCCTCAGAATTACCACCCTGGTCTTGTATTCTAGCCCTCTTGACATGAATGCTAACACCGCATTTGCCTTCTTAACTGCCGACTGAACCTGCACGTTAACCTTAAGAGAATCGTGAACAAGGATTCCCAAGTTTCTTTGTGTTTCTGATTTCCTAAGCATTTCCCCATTTAGAAAATAGTCTATGCCTAAATTCCTCCTACCAAAGTACATAACCTCACATTTTTTCACATTGTATTTCATTTGCCACTTCAATGCCCACTCTCCTAGCTTGTCCAAATCCCCTTGCTTCCTCAATACTACCTGTCCCTCTACAGACCTTTTGTAGCCATGTAAAATGGCTGCGTTCCGATTAATCTGGCCAAAACCTAGTTTAAAACGGCTAACCCGAAAGACTGCTGGGAAAAGCAGCCAAGAAGACACAAGCAGGCAGCTGCAGACAGCTTTGCATATTCGACTCTGGGAAGGTAGCCCAGATCGATACTCAGGGCTATCAACAGCCCATCAACCCAGGTATTCACAGTTGCATTCAGGACTGTTTGCAGCCAATCTATTCAGACATCCACAGTTAAATCGGCTATCCCCGGGAACAATTGCAACATATTAGCAATTGAATACCGGGCCAGACCTGTCGGCGCCTGCAGTGGCCGAAACAAAGACAGGTGAGCGACCACCCCCCGATCGAGGAATCGCCTCACCATTGGACACATCGACCCCAGAGATTGGGGACAGATCCAATCACTTGGGACTCACGGTCAAGGGCCGCCCCGGGAGGCGGGAAGCCCCTGGGCCCTATAAAAGTGAGGGTCCAAGTTCAGATCTCTCTCTCTCTCATCTTCGCCTGCTCGAGACCTTCGCAAGACCAGCCACCGGCAAGTGTAAGTTTGAATCCAACGATCGCTATCCGGTAGAGACACCTAGCCACCGACCTGTAGTAGCCTTTTGAATCCCGCGGGCCAGATTTGATTGGACAAGCCATTCGTTTCCCTGACCTGGTGGGCTCTTCCTAAGTTAAGTATTGGCCAGTAGTGATAGGTTTGTTATATAGAAAGTAGTATTAGGGTATTAATATTGCTTGTTGTATATAATAAATAACCGTTGTTTTAATCCTTACTAAGCGGTGTGCTGTGTTATTAATCATAACCTGAACTTGAACCACGTGGCGGTATCATAAAGATACCTGGCGACTCATGAGCAAAGGTGACCTAAACAGAGCAAATAGACTAAGGTTAAAAAGAGCAACACTTTGTATCATCTGCAGACTTAGCAACAGTGCCTTCAGTTCCTTCTTCAAGATAATTAATGTATATTTGAAAAGTTGTGGTCCCAGCGCAGACCCCTGAGGCACACCACGGGTTACTGGCTGCCATCCTGAAAAAGACCTCTTTATCCCCACTCTCTGCCTTCTGCCAGTCAGCCAATGCTCTATCCATGCCAGGATCTTACCCTTAACACCATGGGCTCTTAACTTATTTAACAGTCTCCTATGCGGCATCTTGTCAAAGGCCTTCTGGAAATCTAAATAAATCACGTCCACTGGTTCTCCTTTGTCTAACGTCCTTGTTACCTCATAGATTATCATAGAATTTACAGTGCAGAAGGAGGCCATTCGGCCCATCGAGTCTGCACCGGCTCTTGGAAAGAGCACCCTACCCAAGGTCAACACCTCCACCCTATCCCCATAACCCAGTAACTCCACCCAACACTAAGGGCAATTTTGGACACTAAGGGCAATTTTATCATGGCCAATCCACCTAACCTGCACATCTTTGGACTGTGGGAGGAAACCGGAGCACCCGGAGGAAACCCACGCACACACGAGGAGGATGTGCAGACTCCGCACAGACAGTGACCCAAGCCAGAATCGAACCTGGGACCCTGGAGCTGTGAAGCAATTGTGCTATCCACAATGCTACCATGCTGCCCTCCTCAAAGAACTCTAACAGATTTGTCAGACACGACCTCCCTTTGACAAAGTCGTGCTGACTCAGTACTATTTTATCATGCACTTCGAAGTACTTCGCAATCTCATCTTTAATAACAGACTCTAAAATCTTACCAATGACCGAAGTCAGGTTCACCGGCTTATAATTTCCTGTCTTCTGCCTCCCTCCCTTCTTAAACACTGGTGTTACATTAGCCACTTTCCAGTCCTCTGGGACCTTTCCTGCCTCTAGTGATTCCTGAAAGATCATCACCAATGCCTCCACAATTTCCTCAGCTATCTCTTTTAGGACCCTGGGGTGTAGTCCATCCGGTCCAGGTGACTTATCCAACTTCAGACCTTTCAGTTTCTCCAGAACCTTCTCTTTAGTAATGGTCACTGCACTCACCTCTGCCCCCTGGTTCTCCTGGAGCTCTGGCGTCCCACTGGTGTCTTCTACCGTGAAGACTGATGCAAAGTAACTATTCAGTTCATCTGCCATTCCTTTGTTTCCTATTACTTCTCCAGCCACATTTTCCAGTGGTCCAATGTTTATTTTTGCCTCTCTTATCGTTTCTATATTCCTTTATATTATTAGCTAACTTGCACTCATACTTCATCTTCTCCCCCTTTATTGCTTTTTTAGTTGTCCTCTGCTCGCTTTTAAAGGCTTCCCAATCCTCCAGCTTCCCACTTTGTATGCTTTTTCTTTAGCTTTTATTTTACTTGACATCCCTCGTCAGCCATGGATGTCTTGTCCTCCCCTTAGAATGTTTCCATCTCCTTGTGATGAATTTCTGTTGTGCCTCTCGAATAACCCCCAAAAACTCCTGCCATTGCTGTTCCACTGTGTTCCCTGCTAGGCTCCTTTTCCAATCAACTCTGGCCAGCTCCTCCCTCATGTCTTTGTAGTTACCCTTATTTAACTGTAATACCGTGACATCTGATTGCAGTTTCTCCCTCTCAAACTGCAGGGTAAATTCTATCATATTGTGGTCACTGCTCCCGAAGGGTTCCTTCACCTTAAGTTCCCTAATCAAGTCTGCCTCACCAAATCCCGAATTGCCTGTTCCCTAGCAGGCTCTGTCACAAGCTGCTCCAAAAAAACATCTCTTAGACATTTCACAAATTCCTCTTCTTGGGATCCACTACCAACCTGATTTTCCCAGTCCACCTACATATTGAAGTCCCCCATGATTATTGGAATATTGCCTTTTTTATCTCCTGATTTATTTTCTGCCCCCATCCTGACTACTGCTAGGGGACCTGTACGTAACTCCCATCAGGGTATTTTTATCTTTGCGATTCCTCAACTCTACCCACAGAGATTCTATGCCTTCTGATCCTCTATCGCTCCTTGCTATTGAGTTAACTTCATTCCTTACTAACAATACAACCGCGCCCCCTTTGCCTGTCCTTTCGATAGGACATATATCCTTGGATATTTAGATTCCAGCCCTGATCCCCTTGCAGCCATGTCTCTGTGATGCCCACAACATCGTACCGGCCAATTTCAATGTGCGCAACAAGCTCATTTACCTTGTTCCGTATACTGTGCACATTTAGGTACAACACCCTCAATCCTGCATTGACCACCTCCGCTTTCACACTCTCCTCAGTCACTGTACCCTGTACTGTGGTCCTTTTTGATTTTTGACTATGGCTTCTCTGCCTTACACTTTCCCCCTTACTGCTTTTTGTTTCTGGCCCCGATTTACTTCCCTCCGACTTCCTGCATCAGTTCCCATCCCCCTGCCACATTAGTTTAAACCCTCCCCAACAGCTCTAGCAAACACCCCCCTAGGACATCGGTTCCAATCCTGCCCAGGTGCAGACCATCCGGTTTGTATTGGTCCCACCTCCCCCAGAACCGGTCCCAATGCCCCAGGAATTTGAATGCCTCCCTCTTGCACCATCTCTCGAGCCACGCATTCATCCTATCTATCCTGACATTCCTACTCTGACTAGCTCATGGCACTGGTAGCAATCCTGAGATTACTATCTTTGAGATCCTACATTTTAGTTTAACTCCTAACTCCCTGAATTCAGCTTGTAGGACCTCATCCCATTTTTTACCTATATCGTTGGTGACTATGTGCACCTCGACAGCTGGTTGTTCACCCTACCCCCCTGAATCTGTTCCACTGCTCATTTAGATCAGGGCTGATTTGTGGCTGAACATCCTCTACCTACCTTGGTCTGCATCTCTCATCCTCTCATAGACTAGAATCCCTACAGTGCAGGAGGAGGCCATTTGGCCCATGAAGTCTGATCTGACCATCCGAACGAGCACTTTACCTCGGACCAATCTCCTGCCCTATCCCCGTAACCCCACCTAACTTTTGGGCACTTAGGGGCAATTTAGCATGGCAAATCCACCTAGCCTGCACATATTTGGACTGTGGGAGGAAACTGGAGAACCCGGAGGAAACCCATGCAGACATAGGGAGAATGTTCAACTCCACACAGACAGTCACCCGGTGTTAGAATCAAACCCGGGTGCCTAGCGCTGTGAGGCAGCTGTGCTTACCAGTGTGCCACCATGCCACCCAACAAAAATGATCAATGTAAATGTTGAAAATTTCAATTGAACTTGCCCCAACAGCTAATTTGGGGAAAGAATTCCAGATTTCCACTACCCTTTGTGTGAACAATTGCTTCCTGATAACAGCCCTGAAAAGTCTAATTCTAATTTTAAGATTAAGACCATGTGTTTTTCTCCATCTACCATATTGCTCAAGTAAATGATCATGATGTCCAAATTAAATGGCAGTATTATTACCATGAACAAGCTCAATGCCAGCTGTGTAGAGTTTTGTTGTTAATTTTTGTACTAGGCAGAAATTCCAGCATTGTGGATTATTCTGTCGCCACCATTCTTGCACATGTTTGAGTTTCTGTAATGGCTTGAATTGTTTCCATAAACAGATTTGCTGACATTCTGGACCAACTATTAGCTCTGGCTGAAATTCTGAAATGCAATTGAACAGACACTGCTGACTGTTTCTGCTATCTGATTGGTGGAAAGGACACTGTGGCACCACATTCACACAGCCACAAGATTTTTTTTATTGTAAAGATTCATCTCAAATCGTCTGTCAATTGCAACATCTGCTGGTTCAGATAACATTCAGTGATTTGTGGGTGATTTCTTCAGGCAACATAAAAATGAAAGCACTGGTATAATGTTAGAAGCAGCTCTGTAGGATTGTTAGCAATTATTCCAGGTGTTGATGCACCATTTCTTGTTGTAAGTACTGCCTCTCTGTAGCCTGAAAATTGCAGTAATTTTAATCATCAATAATACAGCTAATTTACTGAGCCAATATATCAAAGTGCAAAAAACAGTACAGTACATACTGGACCAATAAGCAAGAAACAAGCCTCAGATTTATAATTTTAAAAAATGACTGACTTATCAATAAATAACAATACTTCAAGCAGTGGAAATATTTTTTTTTGTCCCCAAAACTCAGGTTTGTAATTATTATGAAGTATTGTGCTTTATACTAGCTTCTATTAGGGATTTCAATATTTGTGAATGACTCAAGTATTTCATTTATTTTACTAATTCTACCCTTCTTCTCTAAAACTGTTATTCTCCATTATTTCTTTGGCAGCTGATGGAATTAAATTCAATTAATGTTGAATTGAAAAGCTAGTGTCAGTAACAGTGACCATGAAATCATTGTCAAAGGTTGTAAAAAAAACCCCACATAATCTGGTCCTTTAGGGAAGGAAATCCACCGTCCTTACCTGGTCTGGTCTACATGTGACCCCAGTCCAACAGCAACGTGTTTCACTATTCACAGCGCTGAAATGGTGTGGCAAGTTACTTGGTTCAAGGGCAATTGGGGATGGGGAACAAATGCTGGACTTCGCTAGCTATGCCCACATCCCATGGAAGAATAAAGTTTAAAAACGAAACATTTTTTGAGAAGATACTTTTTTCTCCCCACAATGATGCTTCACTGTTGAAGTTTTCCTCTCCCATTGTAAAGACTCCAGTGTTCAGCACATCAACTATTCATTTGCTAAGTTCCAGATCTGAAGCAGTGATTCAGCCGCCAATTTTTAAGTTCAGTGTCAAACTGAATTATAAACATGCCACCCTGTTCCAGTGCAATCATTAATAACGTCCTGCACCCAAAAGGTCATATCAACTGAAACAAATAAACTCAAATATTTTGTAATGATGCAACCTGCACAAGTTCACTTTTCAAGTTTGTTGCTTTTTCTTACTTGTTCCTGAGACATAGGTTGGCACAGTGCACCTTGGATATATTAGTTTCACAGTGGGAGGGTTCCAAAATCTGAATCTCTATCCTATACAGAATGTCAACAGATCAAAAATTCCCCAGACCCCAAAGCTTAATTGAAGTTTGTATTCTGGGACTGAAGTAAAACTCAACTTCCTGGTTTCAGAGAAAAGGACAGGCCTGTGCAGGGAAAACATCACGGAAGGCATTTCTAACATTAGATAACTAATTTTATTGGCCAATATTCTTTCCAGAATTATGCAATTTTTGTTATTTCATTAATATCAATTCATGCTTACACAAACTTGACCTGAGAAAGTAAATCATCCAAAAGTATTTTTTTTTTTAAATTTGACCAATTTGGTGATTGCTAGTTCCTGATAATGCTTATGATGGTTTGATTGGCTGTTTATGTTGTTTGCTAACTTATGACTGGCAGGCTTTTGTATTTGTCCAAATCAGAATGTTGGGGCTGGTTTAGCACAGTGGGCTAAATAGCTGGCTTGTAATGCAGAACAATGCCAGCAGCGCGGGTTCAATTCCCGTACCAGCCTCTCCGAACAGGCATCGGAATGTGGCGACTAGGGGCTTTTCACAGTAACTTCATTGAAGCCTACTCGTGGCAATAAGTGATTATTATCATCTTGACTGATAATGGTCATTTGCAGCTAAGTATAATGAATGTTTTGCAAGTGGGGTTTATACATGTTAAAAAAAATTAGATATGCATGCTCGTCAAAAGACTTCAAATTATGCAGGTAGATGGGTAATCGTGTAATTTCCTAACAAAAAAGCTTTATCCACTGAATAGTTTAACAATTGCAAGTATTTTCTGAAGAAAGCCAAAATAACTTTATAAAACTTTGGGGTGAATTTTAAGATCTCCCATCAGCATGTTTGCAGGCAGTGGGTATGCCCACAAAATCCCATAAGGGGCCACCCCTCTATTTTTCTGCCTGCCTTCGGCCAGTTTGTAATTTTACACGGGGCCTCGGGCCAATTATTTGCCACTTAGGTCTCAATTTTGAGGCTGGCAGTAGGAGTTCAGAGGTAGTAGTGAGGGAAGGCTGACAAGGGGCACCTCCATCAAGGGCCCCACTTCCCCAGCCTCTCCATCAAGATGACCAACCTCAGGCCTCCACTCCTGCCATGAGACAATCCCCCCCTTGCAAAAAAATCTGGAGACCGCTTGTCGTTCCCATCCTGGGTATTGCTGCCATTCGCACTGCAGAGGTTTTATATTTTGTTATTGCCGCAAAGAGAGAAAAGGTCTGGAGGTGCCCACATGATGGATTCTTGTAAAACACAAAGAGACGTTTATTAAGGGTGGTTGCTCATACAATCAAGATGGTGATCTTTCCAAGGCCTAAGCAAACACTCTGCTGACGTCACGACACATCACGCATAACCAGCAGGAATGCATTCTCTGATACATAACACGCTTTCCCTTTACTTCATTACAATGATTAACATCTATACATCAGATCCTCTTGCGTATTATTTCTATACATATATACAATTCAATCAGACAGTCTCTGTGGTGGACGTCTATTCTTTTGGGGTAGAATTCGGCATTCTTGAATTTAGCTACTTGTGGCCTTGGAATTGCCTTCATTCCTTTCTGTAGATTGCACTTCTTGAGTAGTCATTTCACTATCTGTCACTATTGGAGTTGAAAAGTCCTCAGAAACGGAATCTTAACTCACCATCGTCTCTGGTCTCTGTTCCAAAGTATTGCTCTCTGGATTTTTTAAGGGTAGAACCTCTTGAGAGGTTTCTGCAAACTCACTTCATGCAGCAAGTAACTCATCAGCGTTGACGTCGGCAAACTCTTTCATCATCTGTTTGTACGTTGTATGATACTGGACCGGTCTTTGCTAAAATCATAGCTGGTACCCATTTTGCGTTGGTGGTGTAACTCCTAGCTAACACTCTCTCCCTAGTTGAATACTCACATTTTAGAGATTTTTTCCCACCTAGCAATTTGTTCTTGTTGTTGTCGTTTGGCAATCTCTGAAGCATCAGGTGGAGTTAACAAATCAAACTGTGTTGGCAGTTTTCTGTTGAACAGTAGCATTGGCAGTTTTCTATGGAACAGCAGCATTGCCGTTTGCACGGTAGCACATTCAGTGTTCCGATAAAAGAGTAAGAATTTGTTTGCTCTTCTTGATAAGGCCCCCTGGTTCTTCGATGCTTTGATAGAATGCTTTAAACAATTGTTCAAAACATTCAGCCAATCTATTTGTTGCTGGATGATGTGGAGCTGACTTGATATGGTGTATACCGTTCCCTTTCAAGTAGTCCTCAAACTCATTTGAAGTTAACGGCATACCATTATCACCGACAATCTGCTCTGGTCTTCCAAATCTTGTGAATATTTCATCTAGTTTCTCAATGATCTGCTCAGTCGTCGTCTACTTCAATATCCCAACTTTAGGTCATTTTGAGTGTGCGTACACAATCACTAAGAACATGTGACCCAAAAGTGAACCAGCATAATTGATGTCTATTCTGTGCCATGGCTGTGTCGGCCATTCCCAAGGATATAATAGTTAGTTTTGCACAGGATTGGCATTGCCTAACTTCCTCTTCAATTTGACCATCTAATCCGGGCTATTAAAAATAACTGTATGCCAATTCCTTCATTCTCACCACTCCAAGATGTCCCTCATGCAGTTGGTCAAGGACTCTACTATGCAAGCACAGAGGAATAATCACACGGATTCCCACAATAGAATTCCTTTCTGTATTGAGTTCAAAATAGTTTTAAACCTCTACAAATTCTCACTGAGCCATCCTGTTTTAATACAGGAATGATTGGTGTTGCCCAATCACGTGTCACAACAGGTTCAATGACTCCTATTCAAACTAATCTTTCTAGTTCTCCTTCAAGATTAGGCCTGATGGCGTATGGTACGGTTCTAGAATTGATACAGTTGGGTGTGCTCCCTGGCTTGATTTGTAGGTGTACCTTTACTCCAGTCACAGGGCCTAGTGAATCTTTGAACACCTTCCAGTACTTCTTCAGAAAACGTTGCAAGTTGCTCTTTGAATTCACTAATTGATTGATTGTTTCCCAGTTAAATCTCATGCTCTGCCAAATAGAGCAGGAACGTTTCCACAGACAACATGAAGAGGCAACTTTGCCATCTGTCCATTTGTTTCTACTTTCAGCATAATGCATTCGTTTCATGGTACGATCTCTTCAGTGTACATCCTTAGGATCGCATTTGACTGTTTTAAAGGCAGATGCTTCAGCTTTTGATGATAAATTGTCTGAGGTTTTCGCGATACTGCTGCGCCTATATCCACTTCTATTCAAATTTCACGTTTTGAATATACTCAAAATCGCCCTGCATTGACAAACCACCTAACTTTACTTCTTGCTGTGGCTCAATTTTGCTGCTCTTTTTAGTGTCCTTGAGCTTCACCCACTTATTTATAGAACACAAGTGGATTGTTTGACTGTGTTTTCCTTCTTGCATTTTCTTGGTGTAGGAGAAATCTTTTGAGCCCAACGTGCCTTGCCAATGTGGCCCTTCTTGCTACAATTCTTGCAGATGTTAGTTTTACTCCGGTATTCCCCCGCTGAGTGTCTAACTGGTGTACAACGGTGACATGGTTTCAACCTTGTTCCTTGAGGTATCCATTTTGTGTTTCTTCGCTCTCTATCTGCGAAGCTTCTCTCGTTGCTAACTCCATTGATGTGGCAACTTCCACAGCAGCTTTTAGATTTAAATCACTTTCAGTAAACTTCCTTTGATAGCTTCACTGCAGAGTCCACAAACCAGTCTGTCATGAAGAGTATCAAGTATTATACCAAATTCGCAATGTGTAGCCAATCTTCTTAAGCACCCACGAACTGTAAATGCATTTGCCTTCTTCCTGACTACGGTGGTGCAACCAAAATGTTTCTGCAATCAGTAATGGTTTAGGTGTGAAATGTCCCTCTAAGATTTTCATTAATTCAATATAGGACTTATCTCCTGGTTTTGCTGGGTGAACAAGATTCTGTAGCAGCATAAACGTTTTACACTCTATTGCGCTGAGAAAAGTTGTGACCTTCAGGTCCGCCTGTATCTGATTTGCTATTAGAAACAATTGGAATCTTTCCTCATTTGACTTCCATGTCTCATAATCTTCATCAAACACATCCATGGCGCCCACTTTTCAGAACATTTTTGGATCTCAGCTCCTAGGGTCTACACTTCCTCTCTTCTGATTTTAAATGTAAAGTATAGCACAAGCGATCTTTTTATACAAGCAACTAGGAACTATTTCGCATCTTGCCTGACTGTAGTTCGACTTTTGCCCCGAATAGTGGCCCGTGCAGAGTCTGCAGACTTTGAAATCTCCATTTCCTGCAGTCAGTGTGGCTTTGCCACTGGCGTGGTCCCTGCAGCCCAGACTGCACTCACTTCAATGCAAGAAAGTCTTCCCTGACTGTCGGTCTCCTCATTCACAGTTGCCGTTGAAAAATTTGTTAAACCGTCACATCGGCGGGAGCATTTTGCTTGACATCTGCATGTGTGTCCGTCCCGAAATCTTTCGTTGCTCCAGATGCCATCTCACTGTTAGTTGATGAAATCTTTTTTTTCAGCGATTTATCTGCATCAATCCCCATTGCCAGTTTTCTGCCCCAATTCCTCGTCATCAGTTTTCTTTTCTGTTATAGTTCTTTGTTGCCACAAAGAGAAAAGGTACGAGGTGGTCACACTCTGGATGCTTGTAAAACATGATGAGAGGTTTATTAAGGGTGCTTTTCATACAATAAATAGTGTACTGCCCAAATCCCACGCAAACACACTGCTGATGCCACTACACATTACGTGATTACCAGCAGGAATGTACTCTCTGATACATAACAGGGGGCCACAGAGCTGTCGGAGCTTTAAATGGCTGTGAGACTTCTGTGATCAGCAGGTATATATTCCCTGCTGACCCTTCAGGTGACGAGGTGGGAAAGCCCATATCTGAAAAATCCCGGCAACAGATAATTTGTCAGACCTTACTTGGAGCTCATTGCCAACTGACCGTAAACTGAAATAAATCAGAAAATGCTGGAAATACTCAGGTCAGATATCATCTGTAAAGAGAAAGACATGAAAGTCATAGATCACAGAATTTCCAGTGCAGAAGGAGGCCGTTCAGCCCATCAGGCCCTTGAAAGATCAACCGACTTAAGCCCACACCTCAACCCTCTCCACGTAACCCAACCTAACCTTTGACCACTACGGGCAATTTAGTGTGGCAAATCCGCCGAACCAGCACATCTTTGGACTGTGGGAGGAAACAGAAGCACCCGGAGGAAACCCACGCAGAAACAGGGAGAACGTGCAAACACAGACAGTGACCCAAGCCAGGAATCGAACCTGGGACCCTGGCGCTGTGAAGCAGCAGTGTTAACTACTGTGGTACCGTGCCGCCCAGTTCAGGTAATTGACTTGAAATGGTAACTATGCTTATCCTGCAGCATTTTGTTCTATTTCATATTTCAAGCATCCACAGTATTTTGTTTTCGTGTTGGCATTAAACTAATCCTTTTTGGGTTGTCATCTGTTCTGATCAGTTTTTAAAATCTTCGGAAGGGGAATTTTGGTGATCCTACTAATTAAAATTCAGCTCAGTTGTCTAACAAGAGCAAAAACCCAGCTCTGCTGATGTGATAAATCAGATCTGTTCGAACTGTGAAACAATACTGTTGTGTCACAAGATATGTCTGATTTAATTAAGTGAAGTTCATCGCAATTGTAAGGATCTATGTCCACCTTTCACAAGAGCTGAATGTCTGCAATGAGAACAGCCCGCAACCAGATTCCTGAGGGAGAATGAACAGTCACCTCTAACTTATTGATAAATGTTATCAAGATTCTCAAATAGTAATTCATTTATTAAATAAAGTCCAACCTTCATTTTTAAAAAGCAAACTCCAATAACGGTACTCAAAGCGGAAGCATAAGGAAGTAAAAAGTCATTAATTATGCCCCCCGTTAAAGAAGGAATGAATGATGTGCCCTGAAAAACTCTAAGGAATACAACGTACAGCCTGGTACATTTAAAGAAACAATGTTTAGTTTTAGCGTCAGAAGGAGAAATAATTTCAAATGATTTAATGGGTCTGCATAATCCTTTACTCAGTGACTCTACCACTAGTGAGCATGTGTCGATAATGTTGGATATTACATTTGTGCGCATCAACACCCTATTTGATTATGGAGGGCATCCATAAGCTCTTTCCAACAGGGCTAACAAGATATCATCCCAGCGCCCCTGGCTGACTTACCTCACCTTAGTTGAGGGGAACTTAGGCCAATGACAACGTCTCAAATGCTGATCTAGCTAAGATCACTGCTATCGTTTGCCAAGACTTTGTTTCTCTTCCCCCCCTCTTCATGGCTACATAATAGAATAAAAATCTTTCTTTTTTGGAATCTTTTCCACTGGCTCCTTTCCACTAGCCCCCAAGTTATTTAAATATGGCTGAAGATTTTCTATACTGTCCTGCAGCTTCATAGAGTTGGAGGAACCTCTTTTGATTTAGGATCTCCCCCTAGACAAATTGTCTTAGTAGAACTGTAACACAACAGGTGGAAGGTTGCTTGGTTATGCCCTATACAAAACACAGAATAAATCTAACTCAAATATTTCTACTATTGGCCTCCTCCTCCCAATCATCAGTAAAATGATGGGAGAAATAATGAATAATTTCATCAAGTGACACTACTCGCAAGTAACTTGCTCACTGACATCCAACACTGGGTCAGCTGCATCACTGCATTCTCCCATAAACTACGGCAGCGAGTGTTTGACAACAAAGACTTGTGCAAATCAACAAATGCCTGAGTTTCCAGAACAATTGTTGTCACCACACTTCTGTACTACAGTGAGACCCAGGCTGTGTATCAGCGACACATGAACGCTAGAGAAATTCCATCAGCAATGCCTCCTCCACTTACTCTGGATTTAATGGGAGGACCATTAACAAATGCTAGTGTCCTTCTTGAAGCAGCTCCACAAGTATTCAGGCAAAATGCTGAAAAATCAACTTCAATGGGCTGGACACTTCGTTCGGGTAGCCAAAAAGTACCTCCCCTGTCAAATCCTGTTTTCTCAACTTTAAAATTGCTAGTGTTTCGGGGAGGACAAAGAAAACATTTCATAGACACACTGTAGTTCTCAGAGAAGCGCAACATTCATGTTAATGACAAAGAAGAGGTTGCTACTCATTGTTCAAAGTGGTGAATACTTGTCTACCAAGCTGCATCATACTTTGAACATCTTGATGATGAGGCAGAATGGTGTCACAGAAAGAAAGAAAAGGAAGCAAATCCTGCACTCCAGCTCCCAATACCTCATGGGACGTCCTGCCCATGTGCTCAAAGATCTGTGGGTCTAGAATCAGCCTATTTAGTCACATGAAGTCCCATGGCAAAATCCTGCCACCCTGACTCCATGATACGCAACCAGATCGTTTTCGGCGTTCAGTTAGAACCCCTACGACAGCAGTTCCTCAAAGTAAAGCAGCTCACCCTAGCGACCGCCATTGAGACCTGTGTCTTACACAAAAACGCTACGAGACGGTATTCCCCCATCCAAACGGCTGAAACGGCGCGGCAAGGTCCCCACGAGGCGGAACGGGTCCGAGCAACTCCAGGGCCTCAGCCTGGATGAGGGCGGCCATTTTCGCGGACTCACGCGCTTGTGCACATCAAACGAGGGGACGGCGATGTCGAAGAACGTAATGCGCAGGCGCGCACCACTGCACCGCGCATGCACGGTGGCGCAGCGAACGTGCTGACGCTACGATGTGCGGCAATTGTGGCTCCGCCCATTTAAAACGGCAATGCCCTGCCAAATCTCGACAATGCCGAAGATGTGACAGACTTGGCCACTATGCTGCCTTCTGCCGAGCAGCTCAGCCTGCCAATTCATATCGCTTCAGCCAGCCTCGCAGGAATGTCCGGGCAATTCAACCCATGGTCACCAAGTCCGATGCGGACCTCCCACATAGCAGTGACACCGAGGACCCGAAGGCGCCTTTTCGAGTCGGTGTTGTGACAAAAAACAGGCTGTCCCCGAAGCAAAGACACCAGCCGCTGTCGGTATACAGCATCGATCCAGACGATGAGTGGTGTGCCACCCTGACGGTCAACCGGTCCCAAATACGATTCCGCCTGGACATTGGTGCCTCCACCAAAGCCTTTGTGTCAAGCCAGCCATCCCTCGACTTCCGGTTGCGGCAGGGATGAGCTAGCCGCACGTTTCGGCGGCTCCAGCTCCGACGGAACTTCGGGCTCTTTTAAGAGCCCCAACGGGGACTTGGACGGCCGTAAAACCCGGTGCGAGGCGCGAGGGAAGGGAGTCCCCCCCGAAAGACGGAGGGAAAAACCGGCGCCGGCGGCTGCAGCCTGAAGAATCTGCAGTCAGAAGATCAGAGAGAGAGAGAGAGGGAGTGAAACAAAATGGCGGCGGAGAAACCACAGGTGACATGGGGGCCTGAGCAGGACGAGGTGGTGAGACGGTGCGTGGACCTGCTGAAGGAGGAGGTAATGACCCCGTTGTTACAGGCAATTGAGGGGCTTAAGGAGACTTTAAAGACCCAGGAGACGGAACTTCGCGTGGTGGAGCAGAAGGTGTCAGGTATTGAGGACGAGGTCCTGGGCCTGGCGGTCAAGGCTCAGACGCACGAGGCACTTCATAAAAAGTGTGCTGACAGGATTGAGGCCCTTGAAAATGGAGCGCGAAGGAAGAACCTTGGGGTACTAGGTCTCCCGGAGGGTGTGGAAGGAGTGGACTGTGGAGCGTACGCAAGTAAGATGCTGAGCTCACTGATGGGTGCTGAGGCCCCTGCGGGCCCCATGGAGGTGGACTGGGCAAATCGGATCCCGGCGAGAAGACCAAAAGCGGGAGAACCACCGAGGGCGATAATCGTGCGATTCTACCGCCTTAAGGACAGAGAAGAGGTCCTGAGATGGGCCAAAAAGGCCCATCTGCGGAGCAGCAGATGGGAGAATGCGGTGGTAAGGATCTACCAGGATTGGAGTGCGGAGGTGGCGAGAAGGAGGGCGAGCTTCAACTGAGCCAAAGAGGTTTTGCACAAAAGGAAGGTGAAGTTTGGGATGCTGCAGCCGGCAAGACTATGGGTCACGCATCAGGAGAGACATTATTATTTCGAGACGGCGGAGGAAGCATGGTCCTTCATCAATGAAGAGAAACTGGACCGGAACTGAGGGACTGATGCTGCAGGGAACTGTTATTGTTGTTATTATTGTTTTTGTTAATGGGATGGTGAAAGTTAAGTGAGAAGTAAACAGGGAAGGGGGGGGACACTGGGGAAATGTGGGCGCCGGTGAGGGGGGAGAGGCGGGACATAGTCAGAGAATGGGGAAGGAGAGGGGGAGGGGAAAGGGAGCTGCGCCATAAGAGGCGGGACAGGTAAAGGGATGTTCCCGCGCCAGAAAGAATAAGGCGGGAAAACAGGCGCAAGGCGGATGGGAGTTCCCTCACACCGGGGGGGGCCGAGGAGCGAGCAGGAGTAGCCGGGGTCAGTTGAAGTCAGCTGACTTACGGAAGTGATATGGGGGGAGCAATCAAGCTAGATAGGGATCTAGCAGGGGGGGGGGGGGGGGGGGGGGACACGACAACTGGGTTGCTGCTGCGGAAATCGAAAAGGAAATGGCTAAAGAGAAGGTGGTCGGGGGCGGAATGCGACGCTGGGGGAGCGAGCGGGAGCGCGGAGGCGGGATATGGGACTGGCCTAGAGAAGGTAATGGCTAGTCGACACGGGAGGGGGGCAGGTAGCCCCCCAGTGAGGCTGATCACGTGGAACGTGAGAGGCCTGAATGGGCCGATAAAAAGGGCCCGAGCGCTCGCGCATTTGAAAAGACTAAGGGCAGACGTGGTTATGCTCCAAGAGACGCACCTAAAGGTGGCGGATCAAGTTAGGCTAAGGAAAGGATGGATGGGACAGGTGTTCCACTCAGGACTGGACGCAAAGAACAGAGGGGTGGCCATTTTGGTGGGGAAATGGGTAGCATTTGAAGCAAAGAACATCGTAGCAGATAGTGGAGGTAGATATGTAATGGTGAGTGGTAGGCTGGAGGGAATGGAGGTCGTATTGGTTAATGTGTATGCCCCAAATTGGGACGATGCGGGGTTCATGAGACGGATGCTGGGGCGTATTCCGGACCTGGAGGCAGGAAATTTGATTTTAGGAGGGGACTTCAATACGGTGCTGGACCCGGGGCTAGATAGATCCAGCTCAAGGACTGGAAGAAGGATGGCAGCGGCCAAGGTACTTAAGGGGTTTATGGACCAAATGGGGGGAGTGGATCCATGGCGATTTCTTAGACCCAGGGCGAGGGAGTATTCCTTCTTCTCCCACGTCCATAAAGTGTACTCCCGGATAGATTTTTTTGTTTTGGGAAGGTCGTTGATCTCTAGGGTGGAAGAAGCTGAATACTCAGCCATAGCGGTTTCGGATCATGCCCCACATTGGGTGGACCTGGAAGTAGGAGAGGACAGGGAGCAGAGAACACTCTGGCGATTAGATGTGGGACTGATGGCGGATGAGGGAGTGTGTGCAAGAGTGAGGGGGTGTATCGAGAGATACCTGGAGGTCAATGACGACGGCGAGGTCCCTGTGGGAGTGGTCTGGGAAGCACTAAAAGCGGTGGTCAGAGGAGAGCTGATTTCTATTGGGGCCCACAAAAGGAAAACAGAGGCCAAGGAAAGGGATAGATTACTGGGGGAGATTTTAAGGGTGGACAGGGAATTTGCAGAGACCCCTGAGGAGGAGCTGTACAGGGAGAGGAGACGACTCCAGACCGAGTTTGACCTTCTGACCACCAGAAAGGCGGAGGTACTGTGGAGGAAGGCACAGGGGAGGAGGTATGAATATGGGGAAAAGGCTAGTCGCCTGTTGGCGCACCAACTGCGAAAGAGGGCAGCAGCGAGGGAGATAGGAGGAATTAGGGATGAAAGGGGAGACACCGTGCGAAGGGCAGGAAAGATAAATTAGGTGGTTAAGACTTTTTATGAAGAACTGTAGAGGTCTCAGCCCCCAGAGGGAGAGGAGGGGATGCGGCAGTTCCTGGATCAGTTGAGGTTCCCGAAAGTGGAGGAGCAGGCGGTGGCAGGCCTGGGGGCGCCGATTGAGGTGGACGAGGTTATTAAGGGACTGGGAAGCATGCAAGCAGGGAAGGCCCCGGGGCCAGACGGGTTCCCGGTGGAATTCTACAGAAAATATGTGGACTTGTTGGCCCCGTTGTTGGCGAGGACGTTCAATGAGGCCAGGGAAGGGGGGACACTACCCCCGACAATGTCGGAGGCGACGATATCGCTAATTTTGAAGAGGGACAAAGATCCGATGCAGTGTTGGTCCTATAGACCTATTTCACTATTGAACGTGGACGCCAAACTGCTAGCAAAGGTGCTGGAATCGAGGATAGAGGACTGTGTCCCAGGGGTGGTGCACGAAGACCAGACAGGGTTCGTAAAAGGGAGACAATTGAATGTTAACGTGCGACGGCTATTCGGGGTGATAATGATGCCCTCAGTGGAGGGGGAGGCAGAGATAGTGGCGGCAATGGACGCAGAGAAGGCATTTGATAGGGTGGAGTGGGAGTATTTATGGGAAGTGTTAAGGAGGTTTGGGTTTGGGAACGGATTTATTCGCTGGGTTAGACTACTTTATGGGGCACCAACGGCAAGCGTAGTTACAGGTCGACATAGATCGGAGTATTTCCGATTATATAGGGGAACAAGACAGGGATGCCCGCTGTCTCCATTGTTGTTTGCGCTGGCAATTGAACCTCTGGCCATGGCGCTGAGAGACTCCAGGAAATGGAGAGGGGTGACTAGAGGGGGAGAAGAACACCGAGTCTCGTTATACGCGGATGACCTATTGCTATACGTGTCGGACCCAGCGGGGGGGATGATAGAGGTTATGCGAATCTTGAGGAGGTTCGGGGAATTTTCGGGGTATAGGTTAAACATGGGGAAGAGTGAATTATATGTGATACATCCAGGGGACCAGAGTAGAGAGATAGAAGGCTTACCGCTAAGGAAAGTGGAAAGAAACTTCCGATACTTGGGGATTCAGATCGCCAGGAGCTGGGGAACCTTGCACAGACTTAATCTGACACGGCTGGTAGAACAAATGGAGGAGGACTTTAGGAGGTGGGACATGCAGCCTTTATCGCTGGCGGGCAGGGTGCAGGCAATTAAGATGATGGTCCTCCCGAGGTTCTTATTTGTATTTCAATGTCTCCCTATTTTAATCACCAGGACCTTTTTTAATAAAATAGATAGGAGCATTACGAGCTTTGTGTGGGCAGGGAAAGTTCCGAGAGTAAGGTGGGTGTTCCTGCAGCGCAGTAGGGACAGAGGAGGACTGGCACTACCGAACTTGGGAGATTATTATTGGGCCGCCAATGTGGCAATGATACGTAGATGGATGATGGAGGGTGAGGGAGCGGCGTGGAAAAGGCTGGAGAGAAGGTCCTGTAAAGGGACGAGTCTAGAGGCGCTGGTGACGGCGCCGCTACCGTTCTCACTGAAAAAGTACACCACGAACCTGGTGGTGGCGGCAACACTGAACATATGGGGACAGTGGAGGCGACAGAGAGGGGTGCGGGGAGCCCTGGTGGGGTCCCCTATCAGGAACAACCATAGGTTCGCCCCAGGAAGAATGGATGGAGGGTTTCAGAGCTGGTACCAGTTGGGAATTAGGAAGGTGGGAGATTTATTCATAGATGGGACTTTTGCGAGCTTGGGAGCACTGGAGGAAAAGTATAAGTTACCCCAGGGGAATTTCTTGAGATATATGCAGGGGAGGGCGTTTACTAGACAACAGGTGAGGGAATTTCCGCGGCTCCCGACACAGGGGATACAGGACAGGGTGCTTTCAGGGGTGTGGGTCGGAGAGGGCAAGGTGTCAGAGATTTATAGAGAGATGAGGGAAGAGGGGGAGGAGTCGGTGGGCGAACTAAAAAGAAAGTGGGAAGAAGAACTAGGGGAGGAGATAGAGGAGGGTATGTGGGCTGATGCCCTAAGCAGGGTAAATTCCTCTTCCTCATGCGCCAGGCTTAGCCTGATTCAATTTAAGGTGCTACATAGAGCACACATAACGGGGGCAAGATTGAGCAGGTTCTTTGGAGTGGAGGACAAATGTGGGAGGTGTGGCGGGAGCCCGGCAAACCATGCACATATGTTTTGGGCGTGCCCGGCACTGGAAGGGTATTGGAAGGGAGTGACGGGAGTGATTTCGCAGGTGGTGAAGGCCCGGGTCAAACCAGGCTGGGGGTTAGCTCTATTTGGAGTTGCGGAAGAGCCGGGAGTGCAGGAGGCGAAAGAGGCCGATGTCGTGGCCTTTGCGTCCCTCGTAGCCCGGCGCAGGATCCTACTCATGTGGAAGGAGGCGAAACCCCCCGGACTGGAGGCCTGGGTAAACGATATGGCGGGGTTTATTAAACTGGAGCAGATAAAGTTTGCCCTGAGAGGATCGGCTCAAGGGTTCACCAGGCGGTGGCAGCCATTTCTCGACTACCTAGGGGAACGTTAGAGGGAAGACGGATGACCAGCATCAGCAACCCAGGGGGGAGGGGGGAGGCAGTTGAGTATAGGGCACTAGAGTACGAGGTTTTGTTACTTGTATATTATTACTACTATTATTACTATTGTTAAAAAGTTTAAAAATTTCTGTTTTGTTACTGTTATCGTTTCGCTTGTTTTGTAAGCGGGAAAAATGTTGCTCAGGGAAAAAAATTTCAATAAAATATATATATTTTTTTAAAAAGCCAGCCATCCCTCCATCAGCCTGCCAGTTATTGGATTACAATGGCAATGTTATTGCTGCTAGCGGCTCGTGCCAACTTGAAGTGACGCACAGGTCACGCAAAGCCATCCTTCCTTTTGAAATTGTGGGCTCCTCGAAAGCCTCCCTGCTTGGCGCGCAGGCATGCAAGCTGTTGAACCGACTTCAGAGAGTTCACTCTCTCTCTCCTGATGACACGTCTGCCTTTCAGGACACTGACTTCAGGGCGCAACTTGACACCATCATCGACCAGCACCACAACGTCTTTGAAGGCATATACGCTCCCATATACCTACAAGATCTTATTGAAACAGAATGCCACGCCTGTGGTGCAAGCACCTCGGAGGGTCCCAGCACTCCTTAAGGACCGCCTCAAGCAGCAGCTGCAGGACCTCCAGGACCAAGGAGTGATCTCTAGAGTCACGGAACCAACCGACTGGGTCAGTTCCATGGTATGTGTGAAAAAGCCTTCCGGCGAATTGAGAATTTGCATTGATCCCAAGGATCTAAATCGCAATATCATGAGGGAGCATTATATAATTCCCAAGCGCGAAGAGATCACATGCGAGATGGCTCGCGCCAAGCTCTTCACCAAACTCGATGCCTCAAAAGGATTCTGGTAAATCCAGCTCAACAAATCCAGCAGGAAACTTTTCACATTTAATACCCCCTTTGGCAGATATTGTGACAACAGGATGCCGTTTGGGATCATATTTGCTTCAGAAGTGTTCCATAGGATCATGGAACAAATGATGGAAGACATTGAAGGTGTTCGTGTCTATGTCGATGACATAATCATTTGGTCCACCACCCCGCAGGAGCATAGAGTCGCCTCCAGCGCATGTTCAAATGCATACGTGAGCAGGGCCCACGCTTCAATAGGGCCAAATGCTCTTTTGGTCAGACGGAACTCAAGTTCCTCGGAGACCACATCTCCCAGTTGGTTGTGCGGCCGGATGCGGACAAGGTGGCTGCTATCACAGCCATGAAAACGCCAGAGGACAAGAAGGCGGTCCTCCGATTTCTGGGCATGGTCAACGTTTTAGGGAAGTTCATCCCTAACCTCGCCTCTCATACCACGGCTCTCAGGAACCTGGTCAGGAAGACGACAGACTTCCAATGGCTCCCTGCCCACGAGCGCGAATGGAGAGAACTCAAAACCAAACTCACCACGGCCCCGGTCTTAGCTTTCTTTGATCGAGCAAAAGAGACCAAAATTTCGACCGATGCCGGTCAATCCGGCATTGGGGCAGTGCTCCTGCAACGCGATGAGGCCTCATCATGGGCCCCCAGTGCATATGTGTCACGTGCCATGACCCCCACGGAACAGCACTACGCGCAGATAGAAACGAAGTGCCTGGGCCTTCTGACCGGTGTGGTTAAGTTTCACGATTATGTGTACGGACTTCCTCAATTCACCGCCGAGACCGACCATCGCCCGCTGGACAATATAATACAGGAAGACTTGAACGACATGACGAGAAGACCTCGCCTCCAGCGTATTCGTCTCAAGCTCCGGCGATACGACTTCCAGCTGGTATACACCCCAGGCAAAGACCTCATCATTGCCGACGCTCTCTCCAGGGCAGTCAACACTCCATGTGACCCAGCGGGATTCGCCTGCCAGGTTGACACCCATGTGGCCTTCGTGGCCTCCAATCTACCTGCCACGGATGAACGCCTCGTCCAAATTCGCCGCGAGACGGCGGCTGACCCTTTGCTACAGCGTGTCATGCGCCACCTAACAGACGGGTAGCTCATGGCCAATGCCCTCAGTTCTATAGCGTCAGAGATGATCTGGCGGTAGTAGACGGGGTTCTTCTGAAACTGGACCGCATTGTCATCCCGCATTGCATGTGCCAGCTCGTCCTGGAACAGCTACACGAGGGCCATCTTGGCTTGGAAAAGAGCCGCCGACGGGCCCGAGAGGCAGTGTAATGACGACATAGCCAACACAGTGCTCAACTGCCCCACTTGTCAGCGCTTCCAGCTGGCCCAATCATGTGAAACCCTGCAGCCCCATGAGTTGGTCACGTCACCTTGGACCAAGGTGGGCATCGACCTGTTCCACGCGCTGGGTAGAGACTATGTCCTGATTGTGGACTACTTTTCAAATTACCCGGAGGTGATACGGTTGCACGACATCACATTGTCTGCAGTCATCCGTGCCTGTAAGGACACCTTTGCTCGACACGGCATCCCACTCACGGTTATGTCGGACAATGGCCCCTGCTTCGCAAGCCAGGAATGGTCCAACTTTGCCAGGCGGTACAATTTTGCACGTGACATCCAGTCCCCTGTACCTCCAATCCAACGGCAAAGCGGAGAAGGGCGTCCACATAGACAAACGGCTCCTCTGCAAGGCTGCCGATGCTGGGTCCGATTTCTATCTCGTCTTGCTGGCCCGATCGCTCCGCCCCACTGTCCACTGGCCTGTCGCCAGCCCAGTTGCTCATGGGTCGCACCCTGAGAACAACGGTGCCATCCATTCATGTCCCAGACCTCGACCACGTTCTGGTCCTTCAACGAATGCAACTGTCTCGTGCACAGTACAAGGTGGCTCATGACTCCAGTGCAGCTGATCTCCCTGCTCTGGCTCCAGATGACAACGTCCGCATCCATCTTCCATATGGTGGCTGGTCTGCAACCGCTGTGGTCCTTCGGCAGGTGGCCCCCCGCTCGTTCCTGGGTCTTCTACCGGATGGCTCCATTCTACGCCGCAATCGACGTGCCCTTCGTCTCGTTCCGCGCTCGCTACGTGATCCTCCACTGTCGCCTCGCCCTCCTGCTGACCCTGCCATGGACTATGCAGAGATCCCGGTCACTCTGCACCCTCCTCACTCTGACGCAGTCCAGCCCGCTCCTCAGCCGGCGGCTCCCGACCCACCCTTGATGCGGTCAACCAGAATTCATCGCCCACCTCAGAGACTTAATTTATGAACTTTATGGACTTATGGAATTTATGATTTGTTCTGTTCTTCTGTTTGATCGTTTAAATGGTTTGTATATAGTGTTCATCTCGTTATTCTTGTGACATATTGTTTTTCTGCACCAGGCACCTTCCCATGTAAATAGCTTAGTTCTCATGTACATAGTCCTGTAAATATTTCGCACACACGTAGTCAGGGACATTCTCACCATACACTATTTATTGCCACACAGGTACATTCTTTTATAAAAGGGGGGATGTCATAATATACACCAGTATATCATGGTGCAGACACACAGTGGGATCAATAAACACACACAACACCGCAGCCAATCACCAGTTAGAGCACACGCACTATAAACACAGGGGGCATCAGGGTTCCCGCTCATTCGAGCTGCAGCAAGCTAGGAGGACAGAGCTCACAGCCTGCAGCACAGACATTCACCATGTGCTGAGTGCATCGACTGGTTAGGACAAGGCAAAGATCTTTAGTTAAAGCTAGTATCGTGTTAACCCACAGTCAGAGTATGTTACAACAGTTAATGATTCAATAAAATAGTGTTGCACTATTTCAAGTGTTGGTGACCTGTATGTGTTCCGCGGATCCAGAGCACCCAACACAACACTTGTTTTGGCCTTTTCCCTGTCCCCCTCTCATGTCCTGTTTCTTGGGACATGTTCCCTGGAATGGTACTCTTCAGGTCACCTGACCACCAATTTGTCACTGTTTCACTTTTCCATCTTTTCTTCTGCGCAGGCTTGCAGGGCTGGTTTCTAACATAAAAAAACAGACTGCGCAGGTGCTGCCATTCCATGGCTGGCAGAAGTGTAGAAACACCCGAGACAGAGGCCAGCTGGGAACTGGAGTTTCCAACCTCTGAACTCCCAATATAAGGTGAGTTTTTTCTCCCATTTCTGTTGGGGGTTCATCACATCTTCCCCTATGTCACAGTGGTGGAAAGTAGTGTAAATGATTTTGGCATCTTCCCAAGATCACTGAGAACAAAAGCAAGCAAGGTCTGATCGCTAGCTCAATTGAACATTAAAAAACACCCAAGGATGTAAAAAATGATTTCTGATTAGTTTACAATAGCCACAAGATTAATTACAGCCATGAGATGGAAAATAACTGAGAGTTTAATTAAGCAGTAATATTCATGAAGCACAGGGAAGACACATTTGATAACTGTTGTCTCCTGTAGCCAATGGCAACAACTTGAATAAATACCCCAATTAGTTGTGAAGGCTAGATAAAATCCTCTATTGGTTGCACAGAATTCATAAAGGAGAGGATACACAATTAATACTGGCCTTCTAAAAGACAACAATCCGGCACTGAAATGTAAATGATGCTCTGGGACATAATTGTGCACAGCAGATGGTATTACAAGTCAATGACAGGAGACCAGACACAAAACAGAGAGATTGTCTAACACTGTCTGTGTGTCTTGCTGCGGCATTGCAACTCTATATTTCTTTTGGCAAAGACAGCATTATTCTAACTTTTGAAATAAACCGTTGTTATGATCCTGAATGTAGCAGGTTGCAATCGAGTTCTTACCCTGGGACCCTCCCTTTTATGGATACTAACAGATTGTTTTGGTGGACATCACAGCTCTCACAACTAAAGATCAATTCTCACTGCTGACTCACTGTCCTGGTTTATGTTCATTGTGCTGATCATTGTAAAGTATCACAGAATGGATACAGGAGGGGATTCAGCCCTCCTGTAGGTTCTGACTCTTTTCACTACTCTCACTTCCCCTGCCCTTTCCACATAGCCCAACCTTTTTCTTTTTCAGGTGTTTCGCCAATTTTCTTCCGAAGGCTACGGCTGATTCTGCCTCTCAGACAGTGCATTCCAGATCCTAATCGTTGCCTAAAAAAAGTTTTTCCTCATGTCGCCTTTGCGTCTTTTGCTGACCATCGTAAATCTGTGTCCTCTGGTTTCAACACTTCCTCCAAAGGGAATCATTTCTCTCTGGCTACTGTCTCGACCCCTCTTCAATTTGAAATCTTCCACCAATTCGCCTCTCGACCCTTTCCGCAAGGAGAACAGCCCAGATTCTCCAATCTAGACAGAAAACTAAGTTCCTAATTTTTGGAACAATTTTCATTCATGAGAACTTTGCTGGCATACTATTCATAACTATACATTAGATATGTTTATATGTATCGGAAAATAGGAACACAAGTAAGCCATTTCGCCCCTCGGGCCTTCAGCACCATTCAAGGAGATCATGACTCATCTGTGGACTTACTTCATATATTAGTCTTTCCCATATTCCTTAATATCACCCATTAATAAAGATTTATCAATCCACAATATCAAATTAATATTTCATCGAGCATCAATTACTGTTTATGGAAGAGAGCTCTGAATTTCTGCCACCCATTGCATCTAGAGGTGCTCTCCAATTCAGTCATTTTCAAACCCAGGGTCGCGACCTGCAGGTGGGTTGCTGGCAGATGTCGGGAGGGTCACAGCGTTCCTGATAGCAGGATGTAGTGCTCAACGGTCGCAGCCAGCTTTTAAAAATACCGGTCACGACTGGCTTTCAGCATGCCGGCTGATTTTGTGCATGCGTGGCCCCTCAGCAGTGCCTGGAGCCTAGCGCTGACCTAGGAGCAGATTATTTTGTAAATTGATGCAGTCTTCCTGACTGGAGCGGCAGCAGAGAGCAGGTCAGGTCCCATATACTGATGTCACATGCCTTGGGCTGAAGAGAGATTCCCCCATGTTGTTAGCAGCAAGCAACCAACAGGACTGAAGAATTTAAAATTGATCGTTTCGTAATAAGGAAGGGAGGTCCAGAGACAGACAGACAGACCAGGATCTCACGGCTGGAGAGCACCGCACAGAAGAATCCACAGCACAACAAAGCAGTGCTGTGAGCTCCAGGGCCTCTGGTGGACAGCCCAGTAAGAAGCTGAAATCAGGAACAAAGCAGAATAAAGATGATTTTGTTACGGTCTAGATTTATGAATTGTGCCAATGTTAAATCAGGATGCGAAGCCCATGTGTGTAATATGCAGGGAAATACTGGCAAATGAAAGTTTAACACCCTCAAAACTTCAGAGGCATTTGAAGACTAAGCATGGCGAGTTTGAGGACAAACCTCTTGACTTTTTTCAATGGATGCAGTGAGCACTTAAATCGTCAGCTGAAGTCCTTGGCAGAAAAGTAACACTGAATGACAAAACAACTGCATTGTTAGTTAGGAATGAAATTAAATTGATAGCAGCAAGAAGTGATATAGGATTGGAAGGCATAGAATCTGTGTGGGTAGTGTTGAGGAATCGCAAAGGAAAAAAGACCCTGATGGCAGTTATGTACAGGCCCCCTAGCAGTAGTCAGGATGTGGGGCAGAAAATAAATCAGGAGATAAAAAAGGCATATAAGAAAGGCAATACTACAATAATCATGGGGGAACTTCAATATGAGGGTGGTCTGGGAAAATCAAGTTGGTAGTGTATGTGTGTGTTAGATACAAAGTAAACTCAGCACAGAACGTTATGTCTGGTCATTGCAAGTGCAATTATCTTTTTCAAAAAAGGAACCATGTTTGGCTGGTGGCAAGAAGGGGCCTCTCCACCAGATCCTTCTTGCACACGCTGAGCCTCAGCACCACCACATGCTATTCTCAAGGTGGCTGTAATGAGGGAAGAGACTGTCACGCGAATGAGGTCTGGAAAGAGGTGTGGTTGTTTCTGCCAAGGTTCATCCTGAGCAGCTACTTAACAAACGACACACTGTTCTGTTAATAAGGATGTACACTGAGACAAACATCCAATACTGTTAGAGAACCATCTTTCACTGAAACTTGTTGGTCGTCTTCCAGTGCAAAGAGATGTCAACACCTGAGTGATGCAGTATGACAGACATATTGTAAGGTCCAGGCTACATACCGAGAAACTCACTAAAGCTTGGGGCAGCCACCAAAAGGACTCAATGGAAAGCATCCATGGTCTAAGGCTTACCCTCCAGTACATTGAGGGCTTGAAGCCATGTAAAACCCACAGCCTGAATACACTAGAGGGCGTTTGACATGAAACATAAATGTATTGTAAATATAACCTGTAATTGCAAGTGTAGTGAGAGACCTCATATACTCTACTGAATGAAACTCTTCTGTACTGCACTTTATGTAACGTCAAGTTTGAACCATTTAATTTACTTTATTTTTTTGAAAAAAACTACATTAAGGTAATACACTACATTAAGTTGAGGAAGGAGAATTGCTCCATCCACCTCTATAAAGTAATGAAGCAGATTAAGCCCGACATCGGCATCTCTTCCAAGGCCAAGAGAATCATGAATTCATTAGTGAATGATATTTTCGAGTGCCGGTGAGGCTTCCTGCCTGGCCCATTAGAACAGCTACATTTTCTAAACATTGGGGAAGGTGGAATGTGCTCAGGGTGAGTAGCAATAAGGGAACTGCGTCTTCGGAGAGACAGCACAAATACAATGGAATGAAAGGCCTGCTTCTGTTCTGTAATAATTCCAGACTGACATCTGCATATATAATTGTCAACAAGCGTCAGTGATAAAGCAGCCAGGAGGAGAAATTCTCGCCAGCTTTTTTTCCCTGAACCCAAACCAACTGTACCCTTACAACTTTACAGCTACTTTACCACTACTTCTTCATCTGAGACCAGCTAAATCAACAGAGGACATTTAAAAAAATGAATGACAGTGTCATCTCAGGTTGTCCTGTTGCTCTCAGCTACTGTATCTTGAAGTAAAAGCCAGAATAGGGTCACAAAGTAGCCAGATATAGGGGAGTTTTAGAATGATGACAGAGATGATTCAAAGTTATGTCAACTTGCACATTCTTGGTTCTGACTTCATAATGGAAAATTTCAGACAGTTAAATCCACATACAAACATCCAGAAACAACACGTAGGAAATGACCAGCCTGCCCACAAGTAACAATGCATTTAACGTCATGATTCCTAAAACTACTCACCCATCAGCTAATCTCCAGGGACAAAAAAAAGCACAAAACTAAATTTTAAAATTCTAAAGCTAATTTCAGCAGAAGAAAAAAGCTTCCTCCAACCCTGAAGGGCAGCAAAATTAGTTCAGCAGGTCACAATATTATAAGCTATGAGTTCAACACAGCCAGGAATTGATCAAGCTCTCTTTAAAAGATATACAGCAAATCCACAATCACCACACAAGCCTTTCAGGTGAGTTCCTTCTGCCCTCACAGGTGGACATAAAAGATCTCATGGCACTATTTCGAAGAAGAGCTGGGGCATTGCCCAGTGTATTGGTCAATACTTATGCCTCAACCAGCAGCACCAGAACAGAATAGTGGCTGTTATTGTTATTCGTGTGAGCTTGCTATGCATAATGTAGCAGCCATTTTCTTATGTTACAACCGTGACTACACTTACATTGATTGGCTGAAAAGTGCTTTGGGACATTGAGGTACTGAAATGCTCCTTATTTTGTATTACCTTTAAAGTAAGCATAATAGTTCTTAAAGCCTGTTGAACGTACTATGTGTGGTAGTCTGTGTAAGAGGTATTATGGTGCCTGGTAATGCTGGAACACCATTGGTAGATATTGTATGTTTCCTATAGGTCAAGCTGTATGGTAGCTCCGCCCTGCAAGGCGGGATAGAAGAGCCCGTGCCACCCCAGCAGCCTTCATTCTGTACCTGAGCTGCTGGGGGAAACATCTAGCTTATTAAAGCCTTCAGTTGGACTACAACCTCGCTTTAGTGGTCATTGATCGTGCATCACTATGTACGTTCCCTTGGCCGCAGAAAAGTACTTTTCACTGTACTTTGGTACATGTGACAATAAATATCAATCAATCAATTAATTGAGTCTAAATGTGCAAAGAATGTTTGGAGTTAGGTCTATTAAAGTATCAGAATGTCCATTTTCGTTACCGGCACAATCCAAGATACAAGCAAACTTATGTTTTGAGGCCTCGTGGAACTTAGCACCACAGTGATTGTTGAAACACTTTCATTGAACAGTTCTCAAACAGTTTTGACATCAGGAATGAGGAGATATTGGAGGTTTTGGCAGTCTCAAAAGTGAACTAATCCCCAGGTCCAGATGAGTTGTATCCCAGGCTACTGGGGAGCCAAGGGAAAAAAAATTACAGAGGCTCTGACCCAGATTTCTAATGCTTCTCTGGCCACAGGGGAGGTGCCAGAGGATTGGAGGACAGCTAATGTTATTCCACCTTTCAAGAATGGTGGCAGAGATAAACCAGGGAATTACAGACCTCTGAGTCTCACATCAGTGGTAGGGAAATTATTGAAGAATTTTCTGAAGGTGAAAATTAATCTCCGCCTGGAGAGGCAAGGTTTGATCAAGGATAGTCAGCACGACTTTGTCCGAGGGAGGTCAGCCTAAAATATTTTACTGAATTTTTCGAGGTGGTGATCAGGTGTGTAGATGAGGGTATAATTGATATATAATTTTAAAATTTCTTGATTAATAAGAGTTATGCGGGAGGGAGGCAGGAAAATGGGGATGAGAAACGTATCAGCCATGATGGAATGGCGGAGTAGATTTGATGGGCCAAATGGCCTAATACTGTTCCTAAGTCTTATGTAATTTATATGGATTTCAGCAAAGCCTTTGACAAGGTCTCACATGGGAGACTAATAAAAAAGGAAAAAGCACACAGGACCCAGAGTGACTTGGCAAGTTGAATCGAAAAGTGGCTTAGTGGTAGGAGACAGTGGGTAGTGGTAGAAGGCTGTTTGATTGACTGAAGGCTTGTGCCCAGTGGCATACCATAGGGATCAGTACTCGGTCCCTTATTGTTCATGATATATATAAATGAGAATGTGGGGGGGAATGATCAGTAAATTTGCAGATGACACGAAGATTAGCAGAGTGGTTAATAGTGAGGAAAAGGTCTTGTGTTGCAGGAAGATGGGTTGGTCAGATGGGCAGATCTGTGGCACATGGAGTTTAACCCTGAAAATACAGAGGAGATTCACCAGGATGTTGGCTGTTGGAACATCTGAGGTGTGAAGAGAGGCTGGATAGGCTTTTTTTTCTTTAGAACAGAGAAGACTGAGGGCACCTGATTAAGGTGTATACGATTATGAGAGGTATGGACAGGGTGGATAGGGAACAAGTGTTCCTCTTAGCTGAAGGGTCACTAACAAGGGGGCATACTGTTAAGTTGAGGGGCAAGAGGTTTAGAGGGGATTTGAGGAATTTTTTCACCAAGGGGGTGATGGAGACTGGAATGCACCGCCTGGGAGGGCAGTAGAAACGGTAAGCCTCACAACCGTTAAATGGTCTGTGGGTGAGCACTTGAAATGTCGTAACATTCAAGACTACGGGCCAAGTGCTGGAAAGTTGGATTCATGTAGATTTAGCGAAGTTTTGTCAGTTCAGATTCAATGGGCCGAAGTGCCTCTTCTGCACTGTATTACTCTATCGCAAACCTGCCCAAATCACGTGATCAGAGACTATATTACAAAAAGTTCCCTACAGCAGTACTGTAACAGGAATCAGAATTTATGTCACTCACAGGGGTAATTTACAATAGCTAGGGTGTTATGTAGCCAAAGTGCCTGTTTTGACATTTTCTGAATCTCTCAGCAGTTGATAAGAAAATGAAGCTTGCTTGGTCGGCTAACAATAATCTATTTTTCTCTCTTCTATTTGTTAACAACAATTCTACGGATTGACATGCTGCTGCGCTCACACACACCACTGCAGCACACATACTGAAAGAAAAGGATTCACACATGAAAAACCTCTCCTACTGCAGCAAGGGAACATCAGAAAAAGGCTAAACTGAACTATCCCTGTGTGCAGAGTACACTTGAATGCATGGCAGATAGGGTCTAAAAATCCCTTAACTTTAAGACCATAACTTAAATTCACCGTTAAAATCTAGGTTAAAAAACGTTTCCACTTTTTTGCTAGTAATTCACCATTTCCTGCTATATATTATTTATGTGTACATGCTGTAAGAACATTTATGGGATCTATCTACTGTCACACATGGCATTACTGTACAGCTGGTTAGAGCTAATATTCTTGGTTTGAGGAGATCTCCAACAAGAATGCTAGACATGGGCAATACAAATGGTTCTCCAAACTTGTATACATCAGGGTCTGTTCTCACTATAACTCACAGGTCAATATCCCAACCTCAATAGTCTTGTCACGGAATAAAACCTCACCTTTAAATACAACAGAAACATGGGTGTCATAATATCCACATTAACATATCATGGTGCAATCACACACACACACTGATGGACAGGTAGATGGACCAACCAACACACACACACCACAGCCAATCACCAGTGAGAGCACACGCACTATAAAACAGGGAACACCATAGTTCCCGCTGATTCTACCAGGAGATAGCTCAGAGCACAGAGCTCACAGCGTGCCACTCAGACATACACCATGTGCTGAGTGCCTCACTAAGATAGTGCTAGGGCTGGGTCCACAGGTTAGCTGGTGAAGTACGAACCACAGCCAGAAGTTAATAGTTATTATTGTACAGAACAATAAAACAGAGTTGTGCCATCTACAACCGTGTTGGTTCGTTTGTGTATCGGAACACACAACACAACATGATACCAGGTCTGGAAACTCGCCAGCGACTGAGACCTACCTGCACTTCTTCAGAAACCCGCCATCCTGCGCCATTGAAACCATCAGCCCGCCGCAGCCACTCCGGATCGCTGGAAATCTTGGCGTCAACTGGAAGCAGTTTAAAGAGCGCTTCCAACTCTTCCTAGAGGCCACAGACAGGGAGAATGCATCGGACACCAGGAAGATCGCCCTCCTCCTCTCCCTGGCGGGGCAACACGCCATCCACATCTACAACTCCCTGGCATTCGCGGAAGGCGAGGACAAGATGAAGTACAAGACGGTCCTTCTAAAATTTGAAGAACACTTCAGCGTGGAAGTTAATGAGACCTTCGAGAGGTATCTCTTCCAGCAGCGCCTGCAGGGTAAGGATGAGCCTTTTCAATCTTATTTGACACACCTCCGTATCCTCGCGCAGTCCTGCGGCTATGAGGCCACCTCCGACTCCATGATTCGGGATCAGATAGTTTTTGGGGTCACCTCGGACACCCTACGCCAGCAGCTCCTCAAAATAAAGTGCCTCACCCTAGCCACCACCATCGAGACCTGCGTCCTCCACGAAAACGCAACCAGCGGTACTCCCAAATCCAGGCGGCTGAATCGGCACGGCAGGGGTCCTCCAAGGCCGAGCGGGTCCAGTCGATCGAGTTCCTCACGGCCCACGGCCCGGATGGGGGCGGCCATTTTGCACGCTTTCCGAGGCCTCCCGCGCTTGTACGCGCCAAGAGGGGACGTCGACGCAGAGGGACGGGATGCGCAGGCGCGCTCTACGCAGGACCGTACCGCGCATGCGCAGTGGCGCAACGAACGCCATGACGTCAAGACGTGCGGCAACTGTGGATCCGCACACTTAAAGCGGCAATGTCCGGCCAAAGCACGACAATGCCTCCGCTGTGGCAGGATGGGCCACTACGCTGCCTGCTGTCGAGCAGCTCAACCTGCCAACTCTCCGCAATTCCGCCAGCCTCGCAGGGATGTGCGGGCCATTCAGCCCCCATACACTGAGGATACCGACGACCGGGAACCCTTCCGCGTTGCGGTAATAAACAAGAACCGGATGTCCCCAAGTCGGACCCACCAGCCGATGCCAGTGCACAGCATTGATCCGGACGATGAATGATGTGCCACCCTAACGGTCAACCGATCACCAATCACATTCCGCTTAGACACTGGTGCCTCCGCCAATCTCCTTGCATGGTCAGCCTTCCACACCTTGAAGGTTAAACCACCGATTCTGCCATCCCACTGTCAGCTGGTTGATTATAACGGAAACGTTATCCCGGCCATGGGGTCCTGCCAGCTCGAGGTTACACACAATTCACATACAGCCACACTGTCTTTTAAGATAGTTGGATCCTCGAAGGACTCTCTGTTAGGCGCACAGGCGTGCAAGATCCTCCACCTCGTTCAGCGGGTACACACTCTGTCTCCAGAAGGCACGTCCAATTTCCCGGATGCAAACTTTAGGGCTCAGTTCCACTCGCTCCTCGCCCATAACCAGGAGGTTTTCGAGGGCATGGGCACACTGCCCTACACATACAGAATACGGCTCAAACCGGACGCCACCCCGGTCATTCGCGCACCTCGTAGAGTCCCAGCACGACTCAAGGACCGCCTCAAAGCAGCAGCTGCAGGACCAAGGAGTGTTTCCCGGGTCACGGAGACAACGCCATGCGTCAGCTCCATGGTGTGCGTAAAAAAGCCCTCCGGCGAGCTCCGGATCTGCATCGACCCAAAAGACCTGAACAACAACATCATGAGGGAACACTACCCCATACCCAAACGGGAAGAAATCACGAGCGAAATGGCCCGGGCAAAAAATATTCACCAAGCTTGATGCCTCAAAGGGTTTTTGGCAGATTCAACTGGATCAGTCCAGCAGGAAGCTGTGCACTTTCAACACTCCCTTTGGCAGATACTGCTACAATAGGATGCCGTTTGGCACCATCTCAGCATCCGAGGTGTTCCATCGCATCATGGAACAGATGATGGAGGGCATCGAAGGGGTACGCGTCTTTGTTGACGACGTTATCATCTGGTACACCACTCACAGGAGCACATCAGTCGTCTCCAGCGTGTCTTTGCATGGATACGATATCAGGGCCTGCACCTCAACCGAGCCAAGTGCTCTTTTGGCCAGACTGAGCTAAAGTTTCTGGGGGACCACATATCCCGGTCAGGGGTGCGGCCGGATGCCGACAAAGTGGCAGCCATCGCAGCCATACCACAGCCGGCAGACAAGGAGGCAGTGTTACGCTTTCTCGGGATGGTCAACTTCCTGGGGAAGTTTATTTCCAACCTTGCCTCGCACACAACGGCTCTTCGCCACCTGGTCAAGAAGACAACGGAATTTCAGTGGCTGCCCGCACACCAGAAGGAATGGGAGGAGCTCAGGATCAAGCTCACCACCGCCCCGGTATTGGCGTTCTTCGACACCACTTGGGACACAAAGATCTCGACCGATGCCAGCCAGTCCGGCATTGGGGCGGTACTCCTGCAACCGGACGACATTACATCATGGGCCCCGGTCGCCTATGCCTCGCGGGCCATGACCCCCACAGAACAGCGCTATGCGCAGATTAAAAAGGAGTGCCTGGGTTTGTTGACCGGCATCGACAAATTCCACGATTATGTGTATGGTCTTCCGCAGTTCACTGTTGAAACCGACCATCGCCCCCTGGTCGGCATCATTCAGAAGGACCTCAACTATATGACCCCTCGCCTCCAGCGCATTCTGCTCAAGCTCCGACGGTACAACTTCCAACTTGTCTACACCCTGGGAAAGGACCTCATCATCGCGGATGCTCTGTCCAGGGCAATGAACACACCGCCCGAATCGGAGGGGTTCGTTTGTCAGGTCGACGCACAAGTAGCCTTCACATCGGCCAATCTGCCGGCTACTGACGCACGTCTGGCCCACATTCGCCGTGAGACTGCGGCTGACCCCCTTCTACAGCGTGTAATGCGCCACATGACGGAAGGATGGCTCAAGGGGCAGTGCCCACAATTCTACAATGTCCGGGACGACTTGGCCGTCATTGCTGGTGTACTCCTAAAGTTGGACCGGATTGTGATCCCACACAGCATGCACCGGCTTGTCCTCGAACAATTGCATGAAGGCCATCTCGGGGTTGAAAAGTGCAGGCGGAGGGCCCGAGAAGCGGTGTACTGGCCGGGCATCAGCGACGACATCGCCAACATGCTCAACTGCCCCACCTGCCAAAGGTTTCAGCCGGCGCAATCCCCTGAGACACCTCAGCCCCATGAGTTGGTCATGACCCCCTGGGCAAAGGTGGGTGTGGACCTCTTTCATGCGCTCGGCAGGGACTACGTCATTATAATTGACTATTTTTCAAATTATCCGGAGGTCATACGCCTGCACGACATGACATCATCAGCTATCATCCGAGCATGCAAAGAAACCTTCGCTCGCCATGGAATTCCGCTCACCGTCATGTCTGACAATGGGCCCTGTTTTGCGAGCCAAGAATGGTCTTCTTTTGCTGCTTCATACGACTTCACACACGTGACGTCCAGCCCTTTGCATCCCCAGTCGAATGGCAAGGCGGAAAAGGGCGTCCATATCGTGAAGCGGCTCCTCTGCAAGGCTGCTGATGCCGGATCTGACTCCTGTTTAGCCCTGCTGGCCTATCGCTCGGCCCCACTGTCCGCGGGCCTCTCGCCAGCCCAGCTGTTGATGGGTCGCACCCTCAGGACCACTGTGCCGCCCATTCATTTTCCTGAACCCGACCATGCTCCAGTACTGCAAAGGATGCAACAGCAGCGTGCTCAGCAGAAGGTGGCACATGACGCTCGGGCAACTGATCTTCCTGCCCTGGCACCTGGAGACAACGCCCACATACACCTACCGGAGGGTGGCTGGTCGGCAACCGCCGAGGTTCTCCGCCGCGTGGCTCCCCGTTCGTTCCTGGTTCGCATGCCTGATGGCTCCATTCGCCGGCGTAATCGGCGGGCCCTTTGGCTGCTTCCGCGCTCACTACGAGATCATGCACCGGTGCCACGCCCTCCTGTTGTCCCTGATGTCGACTTCGTTGAGCTTCCTGCCACTCTGCCTACTCCTCTCTCGCCCGTGGCCAGGCCCATTCCGCAGCCGGTGGATCCTGACCCACCCTTGAGGCGGTCAACCCAAATTCGTCGCCCACCTGATAGACTGGACTTCTGAGCCTGTTTGAACATTGGACTCACTGAATTGTTTTACAATAATGTTAACGTGTTTCTTTCTTGTCGTTCCAGAAGTTCTCTTTCGATGTTTGCTAATTGCACTTGTTTTGTTAGTGGTACAACCTCGTTGCTCTGTTGCACCTGACACCTTCCTATGTATATAGTTTAGCCTCATGTACATGTTGTAAATATTGCACACACATACTCAGATGCACTCAGTACACACTAATATTTATTCGCATGTAGGCACATATCCTTGTGAAAAGGGGGAATGTTATGATATCCACATTAACATATCATGGTTCAATCACACACACACTGATGGACTGGTAGTTGGACCAACCAACACACACACACATCGCAGCCAATCACCAGTGAGAGCACACGCACTATAAAACAGGGAACACCACAGTTCCCGCTGATTCTACCAGGAGATAGCTCAGAGCACAGAGCTCACAGCGTGCCACTCAGACATACACCATGTGCTGAGTGCCTCACTAAGATAGTGCTAGGGCTGGGTCCACAGGTTAGCTGGTGAAGTACGAACCACAGCCAGAAGTTAATAGTTATTATTGTACAGAATAATAAAACAGAGTTGTACCATCTACAACCGTGTTGGTTCGTTTGTGTATCGGAACACCCAACACGACAATGGGGGAGGAAAAAAAGTCTTTGGCCATTCTTGCACAAAATTTGGGAAAGCACGTCCATTAGAACACCACCCACCGCTCCAAATTGCATACCATCTTGGGGCTTTCTTCACTGTGGCTGGATCAAAAAACCTCTCCCCGGCCCCTAACAATACTGTCGGTGAACGTACACTAGAGCAACTGGGGTGGTTCAAGAGGTGTTTTGCCAAATCCTTAGCAAAGGAAATTATGGATGGGCAAGGGAATTGCTGTGGGAAAATCAGATTTAAAAAGGAAAAAAAACATGAAATGAAACCTGTTGGTCTAGAAATTCCTTGCGATTTCAGCTAGCAGCAATCCCTCTGTGTTCCTGCAACCCTGAGGAAACAGTGAAGACACAGTTACCTTGGGTCTCTGCTATTTTGCGAGTTTCTGAACAGCCTAAAGAGATTGATTCCTTCCATGATAAATGATGGGCCAGAGACAGTTTAAACTAGGAGTTCCTGGTCTCAGCCATGGAAAGGGTCCTGGCTTTGCAGTGGTGGTCGGCATGTCGAATGAGACAATGTGTACTGGCCTCCAAAAAGGGCCAGTCCGCCGCATAGTGGTGGCCCAGTCTTGGACACCCAAAAAGAGCCATATTTTCTCCCCCCACAAAATCTTGAGTTGCCTTTCTTAAATTTATAGGTTGAAGTGGTTGCAGCAGATAGCATGGGGGAGCAATCATTGTAGCATGGGTTTCTCCTTACCTTTTTTTCTTTTTAAATTTTATTTTATAAATTTGGAGTACCCAATTCATTTTTTCCAATTAAGGGGCAATTTAGCGTGGTTAATTCACCTACCCTACACATCTTTGGGTTGTGGGGGCGAAACCCACACAAACACAGGGAGAATGTGCAGACTCCACACGGACAGTGACCCAGAGTGGGATTGAAACTGGGACCTTGGCGCCGTGAGGCAGCAGTGCCACTCACTGCGCCACCGTGCTGCCCCCGTTTTTCTCCTTACCTAATGGAAGTTTAACTTTGCCACTAAGTCAAGAGGATCTGTTAGTTACAGCAATGGCAATGTCAACAATCAGGTTAGCAGCCGATTATATTGAAGAACACTGACACAAAGCCAACTAGCAAGTTAAAAGCACTTAATGTCCTTCACTTTTAGTTTAAATTTTTAGATAGTTAAATAAATTACGATTCAGAAAGAAGCTACACCAATAGTTAGGTCCAGTAAAGACATATATTCTTAACTTTCCAGATACAAATTTACGTGGACTGTTTGAAATTGATTTTCTTTTCTAAATTGACCAATGTGCTGCAAAGATGGCTCCTGAAGGTCAGATGGCCTGACTTATGTATCCAAAAACAGCCTCACTGTCTCAAGGACTAAAGAATACATTCCAGATGAAAAAAGTATCAACAATACCCACCCTGAGTCCATTGGAAGATATTCCTGAATGAAATAGTTTTCTTCTGAAAAAGCCAAGATGACTTTTACAGCCTCAGGATGAATGTCTTCAAAACAATAAAGCAGAATGTGGTTAATCAACCTAAGGCCACCGCCATATTTGGAAAAGCAACTAAAATTGTGAGGAGCTCATGGTAAGGCACCCATGTTTGTCCCCTTGTGATCTTCAGGTGCTGTCTGCAGAAAGCACATCAACATCTGGAGGGGCAATAACATCTTTGACTTAGGAACTGGAGATTGTAACATTGTAAGAATCCCAAGCCTCTTCCTTTTCGGGATCCATCAACAAAGCAAACCGAAACACTGGTAATGAGAATATAAACAACTAACTTCTTGACCTGCAGAAAATAATGTCCATCCCTCAGAGAATCCTGAAATGACTTTGGCTGTTAAATTCACCTAAAGTATCATTCAGGAGTGGAGATATTGTCTTCATCAGGTCTGCAATGTGTCTTCTCCAGAACAAGACAATCACGTGAATTATGAACTATCGTTTTGTTTATAATCTGTAAAGACCATAAGACATAGGAGCAGAATTAGGCCACTCGGCCCATCGAGTCTGCTCCGCCATTCAATCATGGCTGATATTTTCGCACCACCATTCTCCTGCCTTCTCCCCATATTAATCAAGAACCTATCTATCTCTGTTTTAAACTCACTCAGTGAATTGTCCTCCACAGCCTTCTGCAGCAATGAGTTCCACAGATTCGCCACCCTCCGGCTGAAGATATTCCTCATCTGTTTTGAAGGATCGTCCCTTTAATCTGAAATTGTGTCCTCTGCTTCGAGTTTTTCTTACAAGTGGAAACATCCTCTCCATGTCCACTCTATCCAGGCCTCGCAGTATTCTGCAAGTTTCAATAAGACCCCCCACTCATCCTTCTAATCTCCAATAAGTACAGACCCAAAGTTCTCAACCATTCCTCATACGACAAGCTCTTCATTCCAGGGATCATTCTTGTGAACCTCCTCTGGACCCTTTCCAAGGCCAGCACTTCCTTCCTTAGATGCGGTGCCCAAAACTACTCACAATATTCCAAATGGGGTCTGACCAGAGCCTTATACAGCCTCAGAAGTACCGCCCTGGTCTTGTATTTTAGCCCTTTTGACATAAATGCGAACATTGCATTTGCCTTCTTAACTGCCGACTGAACCTGCACGTTAACCTTAAGAGAATCTTGAACAAGGACTCCCAAGTCCCTTTGTGCTTCTGATTTCCTAAACATTTCTCCATTTAGAAAATACTCCACACCTCCATTCCTCCTTCCAACGTGCATACCCTCACACGTTTCCATATTGTATTCCATCTGTCATTTCATTGCCCACTCTCCTTGCCTGTCCTGGTCCTTCTGCCATCACCCCCCCCCCCCACCCCCCCCCCCCCCCCCTTCCCCCCGCCTTGTCAATACTACCTGTCCCTCTACAGATCTTTGTATCATCTGCAAACTTAGCAACAGTGCCTTCAGCTCCTTCTTCCAGATCATTACTGTATATTGTGAAAAGTTATGGCCCCAGCACAGGCCCCTGAGGCACACCATTAGTCACCGGCTGCCATCCTGATAAAGATCCCTTTACCCCCCCCTCTCTGCCATCTGCCAGTCAGCCAATTCTCTATCAATGCCAGGACCTTACCCTTAACACCATGGGCACTTAACTTATTTAACAGTCTCCGATGCGGCACCTTGTCAAAGGCCTTCTGGAAATCTAAATAAATCACGTCCACTGGTTCTCCTTTGTCCAAGTTCCTTGCTACCTCCTCAAAGAACTCTAACAGATTTGTCAGACCATGACCTCCGCTTGACAAAGACTCAGTCCTATTTTATCATGCACTTCCAAGTACTCTGCGATCTCATCTTTAATAGTGGACTCTAAAATCTTATCAATGACCAAAATAAAGCTAACCGGCCTAAAAGTGCACTACTAATTTCAACTGTACTTTCCTCGAGTGTGATTGTGTGTAATTGTGTAAGTGAGTGGCATATAATAGATTTTGGGATGAGCATGTAAATAAACAATCCTCTTGCTCCTTTGTCCTCATATTCATTGTCCTCATATTCAGGGGTTAAAAGCACACACATTTACATCTTCCTCTCAAAAGCTTAAGATTACAATAATTTGGTGGTACTGAAATTGTGCTACCAAACTACCAGTCAAGGTAGGTTATACGCGTTGGGATTCTTACAGTTCCATGCCCTATAAATTGGCCTTATTAATAACCTTGCAAATAGAGCAGACTGTTTGCTCACTATGCAAGCTTGATGTTGAAGTTTATAACATCAAAGGCATCCTGCGGGTAATTGCTATCCTGATCAGATCATTCTGCGCTGTATATTGCGCAAACTCATGAATGGGCCTAAGGCCGTCATTTTCGGCCCTGAAAAGTGCCTGGTTTACCTGGCGGGCATCATGATGGGTGGGACCGGAAAATGTAGAGTGCAGCGATAGGTCAGCTTTAAAAAAACGGGTTGTAATTTTTCCCCTGGACTTGAATGGTGAATTGGGTTGCTCACCACACTGTGTAAGGAACTATTTGCATGCATTTGCATCTCATGAATTATCATTAAAAACCCAGCTCGCTGGAAATACATTCACACTCCAAATCTAATCGGCAACTCAGCAGATGGTCAGACTGGTGTGAATCACGGCTGGAATTAACTAACGCGCACCTGGCAAACTGCACTTCACTTCTTTGAGGCACTGCTCTCGCCCGGGGGGGTGGGCTGGAGTCTGAAGCAGTCCTCGAGCAGTATGCTCCCTGTACCATGTAGCCAGGGCCAGAAGGCAAAGGCTGTCCTGGGATAGTGCACACTGTGCTATAAGGCTATGCCTCGCATACATTTCCTGGTCCCAGTCCAGGGAAGTTGGTCTCATAATAGAAGTGGAGCAGCACCATTTCGACAGCTGATTTAATGACATAGTTGAAAAATAAACCTGGGAAGGAAAAATAATTTGCCAGGGAGGGGTCTGAGCGTTTGTGGAAGTAGTCGACTACTGCAACTTTGGGCCAATTGAAGAGGCACCCTAATAATTTCTGATTCAGGACATGGGGAGCAAGGAATGACTGAGTCATGTTAGCTACAGGCACAAGGAATGTTCTGGGATGGAATGTGTGGAATGAGAGCAGGCAAAGGGCTTCACAATGACTCCCTACAACTTTGGTGATTAAAGGTGATCATTGCAATGTAATGTTCAATCATGTCTCTAATCAACGTTTCCACCCACGAGAATGAGTGCAGAATACAGACAGCAGCAACACTGCCTACTGATGGCTGAAACTGAGAAGAAAGGCATGCACAGTAAGGCAGGGCATAAGGAAGAGCCTAGCTCTAAGGAACATGGGCCAGCTGGGCCCCATGAAGGCCTAGAAGCTGAGGAGAGATCAATTCCGCGGAGGCGTTTGATGAAACCCAGGGTGACCTCTCTTAATTGACGAGGATGCCTTCGCTTGTTAAAGGGCATTGTGGCTTACATTCATGCCACATTCTTCATGATGATCTGAGTGAGAGCGGCAGAGGCGCAGTTACCAACACCCCCAGACTGGTGCCCTTACAAGAAGCCGCCTCCACGCCGACCCCTCCCCCACCACCCACTTCCTGATCATGGCTATGTTAGCCGCCCAGTAATAGTTTCTAAAATTTGGCAGCGCCAGCCCGCCCTCTCCCTGGCTCCACTCGAGCATTACCTTCCTTACCCGCGGGGTCTTGCCCGCCCAGACGAAGCCTGTGATCACACTATTGACCCGCTTAAAAAAGGACCGCGGAATAAAAATGGGGAGACATTGAAATACAAATAGGAACCTCGGGAGGACCGTCATTTTCACTGTTTGTACCCTCCTAGCCAGCGACAACGGGAGCACGTCCCATCTCCGGTCATCGTCCTTCATTTGGTCCACTAGCCGGGCCAGATTCAATTTATGCAGCCGGTCCCATTCCCGCACCACTTGGATGCCCAGGTACCCCCTACTGACCTAAACGGCAGCTCCCCCAGTCGTCCCTCCTGTCCCCTCACCTGAACCCCAAACATCTCACTCTTATCTATGTTTAGTTTATACCCCGCAAACCGGCCGAATTCCCCATAAATCTTTATGATTTCCTCCATCCCCTCTACTGGGTCCGAAACGTACAGAAGCAGATCATCCGCATACAGCGAAACCCTGAGGACCTTTTATAAAACTCAACTGGGTACCCTTCCGGACCCGGGGCCTTACCCGCCTGCATGGCCTTCAAGCCCTCCACTATCTCATCCAGCCCAATTGGAGCCTTTAGCCCTTCTACCCGCTCTCCGGCCACCGTTGGGAAATTCAGCCCCTCCAAGAAGCGCCTCATCACCTCCGGCCCCGTAGGGGGTTCCGACCTGTACAGCCTGCTGTAAAAATCTCTAAACGCCTTATTCACCCCTACCGAATCGCCAACCAGGATCCCCTCACCGTCCTTTACTTTCCCTATCTCCCTAGCTTCCTCCCTCTTCCTAAGCTGCTGTGCAAGCATTCTGATGGCCTTCTTTCCATGTTCATAAATCGCCCCCTCACCTTTCTCAGCTGCTCCAACCCTGTGGTCAGCAAGCTAAACTCCGCCTGCAGCCTCCGCCGTTCCCTCAGGACCCCTGCCTCTGGGGTCTCCGCATGCCTCCTCTCGATCTGTAATATCCCCTTTACCAGTCTGTCAGTCTCTGCCCTGTCAACCTTCTCCCTATGTGCCCGGATCGATATCAGCTCCCCCCTTACCAGCGCCTTCAGTGCTTCCCAAACCACTGCTGCTGAAATTTCCCCCGTGTCGTTGACCTGCAGGTAGTTCTGAATGCATTTCCTCAGCCGCTTGCACACCCCTTCATCCGCCAAAAGTCCCACATCCACCCTCCAGTGCGGGCGCTGGTTACTGTCTTTACTAACCTGCAGGTCAACCCAGTGCGGTAACCGGCATGGTCTGAGATTGTGATCGCCGAATGCCCAGTGTCCACTACCCCAGCCAGAAAGACCCTGCTCAAAATAAAGAAATCAATCGGGAGTACACTTTATGCACGTGAGTAGAAGGAGAACTTCTTCGCCCTCGGCTGCCCAAACCTCCATGGATCCACCCCCCCCATCAGCTTCGTGATCCGTCTTAGTTCCTTTGCCATTGTTGGCACCCTGCCCATTTTCGAGCTTGACCGGTCTAAGCACGGGTCCATAACTGTATTGAAGTCCCCTCCCATGACCAACTTGTGCGAGTCCAGGTCCGGTATCTTCCCCAGCATCCTCTTTATAAACTCCACATCGTCCCAATTTGGCGCATATACATTTACTAATACCACCTGCACCCCCTCCAGTTTCCCATTGACCATAATATGCCGACCTCCCACGTCCGAGACTATTCTACCTGCCTCAAACACCACCCGCTTATTGATCAGGATCGCGACCCCTCTAGTCTTTGAATCTAGTCCCGAATGAAACACCTGGCTGACCCAACCTTTCCTCAGTCTAACCTGGACCGTTACCTTAATGTGCATCTCCTGCAACATTACCACGTCCGCCTTCAATCCCCTAAGATGCCCGAACACACGTGCCCTTTTGACTGGCCCATTTAACCCTCGAACATTCCAGGTGATCAGCCTAGTTGGGGAGCTCATTGCCACTCCCCCCCCCCCTCCGCCGATCAGTCATCCCCTTTTTTTAGGCCCGCCTCCAGCCCGTGATCCGCGCCTCCAACGGCCCATTCCCAGGCAGCCCCCGCCCCCCTCTCTGTCCCTCAGCCCAAGTCCCTCCCTCGCCAGCAGAACATTCACCCCTCCCCCCGCTAGCAACAACACCCTGTAACCCAATCCCTTTCCTAAACCAAACATATGCACACCCCCCACTGCGCTTTCAAGTGCTAGCTCACCCAGCTAGCTTGATGGCCCCCATCTCCGGCGCCAGATAGTCTCCCACCTATTGATCCCTCCCCACCCGCTCATGCAAACAAACTCCAACATCAAACAATCCCCACACAATTGCCCAACCGAAAAACACCAAGATCAAAACAAGCTCACCTCCATCCCCCAACTGTGCAAATGAAAACCTTAACTCACTCAGCTGTACTGCTGGTTCCAAGCAAAATGAGAATTTTTTTACCAAAACAGAGAAACAAAACAGAGAAAACAGAAACACGAACGTTGCAGCCAAGTTCAAAAAGTTCTCAGTCCTTCGTCAGCCCTTTCTTTCTTGCAAAGTCCAACGCGTCCTCTGGCGACTCAAAGTAAAAGTGCTGATCCTCATGCGTGACCCAGAGACGGGCTGGGTATAACAGTCCAAACTTCACCATTTTCTTGAAAAAGATCGCCCTGATCTGATTGAAGCCTGCTCTCCTCCGGGCCAGCTCCACACTCAGGTCCTGGTAAACCCGCAGGATGCTATTGTCCCACTTACAGCTCCGTGTCTGCTTGGCCCACTGTAGAATACGCTCCTTATCCGAGAACTTGTGGAATCTCACCACCATAGCCCTCGGGGGATCTCCCATTCGCGGCTTCTTTGCAGATGCTCTGTGAGCCCTATCCACCTCCAAGGCCGGGAGAATGCCCCATCCCCCAGCAGCTTCTCAAACATGCCTGTGATGTATGCCCCAGCGCCCGTTCCTTCGGAGCCCTCCGGGAGCCCGACAATTCTTAGGTTCTGCCGGCGGGACCTATTCTCGAGGTCCTCCACCTTCACCTTCTTTTGCTGGTCCCACAGCATCCCCACCTCCAGCTCCACCGCGGTTTGATGCTTCTCCTGCTCAGCCATCGCCTTCTCCACCTTCTGGATCGCCCGATCCTGGGCGTCCAACCTGAGCTCCAACTGCTCAATCGACGCTTTTATCGGGTCCAAGCAGTCCCGTTTCCGCGTAGCAAAGCCCTCCTGGATGACTTGCATCAGCTGCTCCATAGACTACTGGGTCGACAAGCCAGAGGTTCGCCCCTCCACCATGGTGTCCCCTGTTGCAACTGCAGCCCAAGTCTTCTGTCTTCTTGTTTTTGCCCTTCCGAACACTTCTAGTCCTTTTCTCCATGCACCGAAGTGGGAATTCAGTAGAGAATTGCCACTAACATCCGTACTACAATTCAAGTCCGTTAAAAAATCAGGGGAAAAGGTCCAAAAGTCCAACCAGAGCGGGAGCTACCAAATGCGCGACTTACTCCTTTCATCGCCGCCACCGGAAGTCCGAGATGTTCATTTATGCATACCCAATGAGCTGACAAGCAGGCGATCTGGTGCGGCAACCTGTACTGTCAGCCAGCAGTAGTTGCGCTGACTTTCCTGCTTGCCATCGAGCAGAAAATTGTACCCAAGATACTCACCTATAAAAAAAGTGCCAATACAACTCAGGAGTTAGATTGGGAGTCTGATTCTTGAGCACAACAAGGCAAAAGATGTGAAATCACACTGAGTCTTGGAATTTACAGTGCAGAAGGAGGCCATTCGGCCCATCGAGTCTGCACCGGCTCTTGGAAAGAGCACCCTACTTAAGCCCACACCCCTACCCTATTCCTGTAACCCCTTTTTAGGCACCAAGGGCAATTTATCATGGCCAATCCACCTAACCTGCACATCTTTGGACTGTGGGAAGAAACTGGAGCACCCGGAGGAAACCCACGCAGACACGGAGAGAACAGGCAGATTCCGCACAGACAGTGACCCAAGCCGGGAATCGAAACTGGAACCCTGGAGCTGTGAAGCAACTATGCTAACCACTGTGCTACCGTGCTGCCCAGTAAATGTCTACTCCTTTAACATTGCACAAAGCGCAGTCAGTATAAGTGATGTCCTATGCACAATCATATATTATAAGTGCTCAGGCAGTCCACCAGACCTCCCAGAGGATTTATAAACTAATATAAGGAAAGTAGGCACTCCTACCATTAAATAGCCCCCTGTAGATAAGCTGCACTCTAGTCTTCATGTGTAATAGTCTAGCTGTGTAATGCAAACATGAATTTTTTAATGTCACAGATTCCATTAAAAATTGCGATTAATTATCATACAGATGTATTCATTTAGCCAGTATTTAATTCAGTGTTTGGTGATTAGCAAGAAAATATAAAATCGGCATTTCCTTACAATCCGTAAAGGAATAAAACTGAATACCTACTGACACCATCCTGAGACTTATCCCATCGCAATTTTTTTTAACTTTTAAAGCAAATTCTTATATTAATCCACAATCTAGCAGTTCTGAAGATGTTCAATTAAATGGGCAGACAATTCTGGTATGTTGATTGGGGGAGAGGCAAACATTGTTCATCCATGATGGTGAGAAACAGTCATTTTATCACAGAAAACAATTAATGCTGCTCCATACAGTGTCAAGTCCTTAGGGAGGTATAAAGCCATTAAGCACGATTAAAACAGTGACATCACCACTGCTGGTTATTGTTAGTGTCAGACAGCTGTTCACTCTAACACTTTGAGGACTGTGCCAGTGCTTTTTTTTGCATAACGTAAAACAGCTTTTTACGTTTTGGAGTTGCATGCTTTTGATGTTTAAAAAAGAACACATGACATGTGCCCTTAAAACCCTGCCTATTATCAGGCAAGGGTATTAAGGGTTACAGAATCAAAGCAGGTAGTTGGATTTAAGATAATGAGACAACTGATCTCATTAAATGGAGGAACAGATTGAGAATCTGATTGGCTTGTTCCCATTCCAAACCATATTTTCAAAATGAGGAGATATTAATTAATTAATCATTAAATGGGAGTAACTGGGTCAATTCGTAACATTCTTCATCTAACCAGTCACCACAAACCACTGACAATTTTCTTTAGCGTCTTTTCGGCAAATATTAGAAGATAAAATTGCAATGAAAAACAATTGTACCACTATTTAAAGCTGCCTGGTATTATTTAATGAGAGGATTGAAGGGGTGCTTAAATTCATACCAACAAGGAGCATACTAACAAGGAGCTCGACCATTCAATCCGTCGAGCCAGCTTCGCCATTTGATAAGATCATGACTGATCTGATAGTAGCCCTCAAATCTGCATTTCACCTACTCCCAATAACCTGCACCCCCTTTCTTTTTAAAAAATAAATTTAGAGTACCCAATTCATTTTTTCCAATTAAGGGGCAATTTCGCATGGTCAATCTACCTACCCTGCACATCTTAGGGTTGTGGGGACGAAACCCACGCAAACAAGGGGAGAATGTGCAAACTCCACATGTACAGTGACCCAGGGCCAGGATCGAACCTGGGATCTCGGCTCCGTGAGGCAGGAGTGCCAACCGCAGCCCCACCGTGCCGCCGTTGCACCCTTTCTTACTAAGAATCTATCCACTTCTGCCTTAAAAATATTCAAAGACTCTGCTTCCACAACCTTTTCGGGAAATGTTCCAAACATTCACTGTCCTCAGAAAGAAAAACCTTCACCTCAGCCACTTTTAAAATGGACGACCCCTTATTGTTAAACAGTGACCCCAAGTTGTAGATTCACCCACCAGCGGAAAGATCTTCTCCAAATCCATCCTGTCAATACTGTAGTGTCATGCACACTGAGATAACACGGGCTGCAACTGGATGCAGCTATGACTGAAATAGACTCCAGACCTTGAAGTTAGTTCAATTTGATTTATTAAACCTGTCACACAGTTGGCACCGTTCTCTGTGAGTTTGACTCTCTGCTAACCTAAGTGTGATCTCTCTGTCTAACTGAACCAGACTAGCTCTTAGCCACGTGCTGTATGCATTACGTGATATATACACCGGACTCACTCTGTAGATGTCCCTAGTGGAAAGAGGTGGAGTGTGAGTGCCTTGTGCCTTTTATAGTGGGAAACCACCCCCAAGTGTTCTGCCTGCTGATTGGTTATGTCCTGTTCTCTGTGTTCATTAGCTGCCTGTCTGTATCTCATTATGTGCATGTCTGCATATCATGCCAAATACCCCATAGGTTCTTATATGTTTCAATAAAGTTGTTTCTTACCTTTCTAAACTGCAGCGGATACAAGCCTAGCCGTCTAACCTTTCCTAAAAAGACACCCCGCCCATTCCAAGTATTAGGCTGGTAAACCTTCTTTGAACTGTTTCCAATGCATTTATATTCTTCCGAAAATAAGGTGACCAATACTGTACACAGTACCCCAAATGTAGTCTCACTAGTGTCCTGAAGAACTGAAGGATTACCTCCCTACTTTTGTATTCACTTCCCCTAGCAATAAATGATTATCTATCAGTTTGCTAATTACTTACTGTACCTGCATACTAGACTTTTGTGATTCATGCACTGGGACACCCAATTTCCTCTGTATCTCAAAGCTTTAGATAATATGCTTTTTTATTTTTCCTGCCATAATGAACAATCCCATATTATTCCACAATATACTCCATTTGTCAGGTCTTTGCCCACTCATTTAACCGAATTAAATAATTTGTAGCATTGTTACGTCCTCTGCATAACTTACCTATCTTTGTGTCAACAGCAAATTCGGCAACCAACCATCTCCTTCATCCAAGTCATTTACATAAATTATAGTTACGTAAACAGTTGAGGTGACAGCACAGATCTCATCTGTGGCACACCACTCTTTACATTTTGTCAACCTGAAAAAGACTCATTTATGCCTACTCTCTGCTTCCTGTTAGCCAGCCAATCTTCTATTCACACCAATATGTTACCCCTGATAACATGAGCTTTTTATCAAATGCCTTCTGGAAATATAAGTATTGTACACCCACTGGTTTCCCTTTATTCACAGCGCACCTTACTTTCCCAAAGAATAAAAGAAGCGTGGCACAAAGGTTAGCACTGCTTCCTCTCAGCGCCAGACACCCGGGTTCAATTCCGGGCCTTGAGTGACTGTGTGGAGTTTGCACTTACTCTTCGTATCTGCGAGGGATTCCTCCGCTGCTCCAGTATTCTCCTACGGTCAAAGAAGTGCATGTTAGGTGGATTGATCATGCTAAATTGCCCCTTAGTCCAAAGATGTGTAGGTTTGGTGGGATTATGGAGATAAGATGGGGAGTAGGCCTAGGTAGGGAGCTCTTTTAGAGGGTCGGTGCAGATTTGATGGGCCGAATGGCCTCCTTCTGCTCTGTACAAATTCTATGAACTCAAATAATTTGGTTAAACATGACTTCCCTTTCACAAAACCATGCTGACGCTGCCTGATTACCTTTAGCCCTGCTACAGCTTCTTTAATAATGACATCTAACATTTTCCCAATGACAGCTGTTAAGCTAACTGACCTGTAGTTTTTCACTTTGTGTCTCCTTTCCTTTCTGAATAACAGTTACATTTGCTATCTTTCAATCTAATGGGACTTTCCCCGAATCGAGGGAATCTTGGAAGCTTAAAATCAATGCACTTGCTACCTCACTAGACACTTCGTTTAAGACCACAGGATGAAGTCCATCAGGATCCTGGCCCTTAGCAGTACGCAGCTCCAACAATTTAATCAGTACCACTTCTCTGCTGACTGTAATTTTCCTGAGTTCCTGCCTCCCTTACAGTTCCTGGTTTATAGCTGCTTCTGGGATGTTACTCGTGTCCTCTATAGTGACAAAAGTACCTGTTCAGCTCATCTGCCATCTCCTTGTTTTCCATTATCAATTCTTTAGACTCACTTTCTATAGGACCAATGTTCACTTTGTTAAGTCTTAAAACTCTTACCATCTGTTTTTATATTTCTGGCTAGCTTTCTCTCCTACACTAGTCTTTCCCTCCTTTTAGTCATCCTTCGCTGTTCCTTATACTGTCCAATATTTTGACCTGTCACCTGTCTTTGCACAATTACATATGCTTCAAAGTTATCACTCTGTGCTAATTGCTCAGGAATTATGTATAAACCTATCACCAAAGACATAAGCAAACTTACAAAACACACTGGCCTGATGAACATATCCCTGCTGACTCCGAGTGCCCCACAGCCATTTCATGCATGATTAAGCATTATGTGGCTGCAGGAGGGATTTCCGTACCTCAAACGGGAGGAGGTCTCACCTATAGCAACAGCGCTGCAGTGAACAGAAGTGCAAGTTCAGGAAGACCTTGACACCCAAGTCTGGATATCGGACCTAGGTAGTTTGTAGTGTTAGCGTTGGAGGGGGGTATCAGGGTCTTGGGCGAGAGTCCGGGGTGGGAGTGAGGCCCAGAGGCCGCTGGACCTTAAAGAGGGGAACACCAAACTTCAGAAGGAGGCTTCTGATGGACCCGACCTCCACCTTCCCACCCAAGAGCTAACTCGGTTCTTTTTCTGGCTTCACCAATGGAAGTAGAATCCTCTCACCAGCCTAAAAATTGAGGTTAGGGGGGAAATGGCGCCTCTCAATTAAGGCAAGGGCAGGCCTCCCATTAAATGACAGTGCGATCAGGACTGGGGGGAATCTGAAAGGAATCCCATCACGTAAATTTCACGGGAGCAGGTTTCGCTCGGTTGATTGGACGGCAGGTTCGTGATGCAAAGTGGGACCAACAGCGCAGGTTCATTTCCCGTACAGGCTGAGGTTATTCATGCAGGCCTCCTTCTCAGCCTTGCCCCTCACCTGAGGTATAGTGATCCTTGGGTCAGATCGCCACCAGTCAGCTCTCCCCCTTAAAACGGGAAAGTAGCCTATGGTCATCTGGGATGATGGAAAAACCGGCCGGTGGGGGAGCATAAAATTCTGGCTGCTGAAATCGTAAAATTAAAGATTTCAATTAAATATATACAGATACGTGTCTCAAAACCGGCAACCTCAGGACCATGGCTGCATCAGATTGTGAACCTTGCCAGATTACAGGTCAGGTGATTTGAGATGTGTAGCGCACAAAGACTCCGAGAGACGAATAGAGTGAAGTCGATGAGGCTTTATTAAGCGTGACTGTTTCCCCCGCAGTTCAGTAGTAGACTACCTGCGGGGGAGGGCTCCAGGTACTTATACTCCGCCTTCAGGGCGGAGCTAGAGGTCAACGTCCAACCAGGACCCGGGATCTGTCAGCCAATGACATCATGGCTTCACAGTCCCACATGACCCCTAATGCATACTACCACATTCACCCCTTGTTAAAAATGAACCCGGCGGGGTGATGCTTCGCATGGTGGTAAGGGTTGACAAGGCTGGTCCTGGGAGGAAAACTTTCACATGTTATAACAGTATGTACAAGGTTTTTTGTTTCAAACTATTTACAGTAATCGTCAGGAAAAGACAAATGTTCTCATTAAAAGTCCATATTGTACTGTTAGATCGACGCCACGAGTCGGTCGGGCGGTCTGGTTGTCCTTGTCGATCGCCTCGGCCCCGGTGGTGGTGGTGCTTGTTCCGGTGTTGTCTTCTCCGGGAGCCTTACGGTTTCAGCTTGGGCTTTATTCTTGGTCGGGCCTGGGAGGAGGACTGATCCTCCTGGGAAGGGGGCGGTTGCGGGGTGCGGCGGTGGCAGGAAGTGGGGGGGGGGGGGGGGGTTGGATGATTGGTGTCGGGGTGGTGTGTGTGTTGCCGGCGGGCGCCAGATCTTGCAGAGAGACCGTGTCCTGTCGGCCGTCGGGGTACTCCACGTAGGCGTACTGCGGGTTCGCGTGAAGGAGGTGAACCCTTTCGAGCAACGGGTCGTACTTGCGCGCCCGCATGTGCTTTCGGAGCAAGATGGGTCCTGGGGCCGCCAGCCAGGTCGGCAGTGACGTTCCAGAGGAGGACTTCCTGGGGAAGACAAGGAGGCGCTCATGAGGCGTTTGATTAGTGCTAGTACACAGTAGTGACCGGATGGAGTGGAGGGCGTCCGGAAGGACCTTCTGCCACCGGGAAACTGGGAGGTCCCTGGACCGTAGGGCTAGTAGGACGGTCTTCCAGACCGTGCCGTTCTCCCTCTCTACTTGCCCGTTCCCCCGGAGGTTGTAGCTGGTCGTCTTGCTCGATGCTATCCCGTTGCTGAGCAGGAACTGGCGCAGCTCGTCACTCATGAAAGAGGACCCCCTGTCGCTGTGGACGTATGCGGGGCAACCGAACAGTGTGAATATGGTGTTCAGGGCTTTAATGACTGTGGCCGCGGTCATGTCAGAACAGGGGATGGCGAATGGGAAGCGGGAGTACTCGTCCACCACATTAAGGAAGTATATGTTGCGGTCGGTGGAGGGGAGGGGTCCTTTGAAATCCAGACTAAGGCGTTCAAAGGGGCGGGAAGCCTTAATCAGGTGCGCACCATCCGGCCTGAAAAAATGTGGTTTGCACTCTGCGCAGATGTGGCAGTTCCTTGTGACTGTACGGACCTCCTCTAAGGAGTATGGGAGGTTGCGGGACTTGATAAAGTGGAAAAACCGAGTGACCTCCGGGTGGCAGAGGTCCTCGTGGAGGGTTTGGAGGCGGTTAATTTGTGCGTTGGCACATGTGCCGCGGGATAGGGCATCGGACGGCTCGTTCAGCTTTCCGGGACGATACAAGATCTCGTAGTTGAAGGTGGAGAGCTCGATCCTCCACCTTAAGATCTTGTCGTTTTTGATTTTGCCCCGCTGTGCATTATCGAACATGAAGGCTACCGACCGTTGGTCGGTGAGGGGAGTGAATCTCCTGCCGGCCAGGTAATGCCTCCAATGTCGCACAGCTTCCACTATGGCTTGGGCTTCCTTTTCCACTGAGGAGTGGCGGATTTCTGAAGCGTGGAGGGTTCGGGAGAAAAAGGCCACGGGTCTGCCCGCTTGGTTAAGGGTGGCCGCTAGAGCTACGTCGGAGGCGTCGCTCTCGACCTGGAAGGGGAGGGACTCGTCGATGGCGCGCATCGTGGCCTTTGCGATATCCGCTTTGATGCGGCTGAAGGCCTGGCAAGCCTCTGTCGACAGAGGGAAGGTCGTGGTCTGTATTAGAGGGCGGGCCTTGTCTGCGTACTGGGGGACCCACTGGGCGTAGTATGAAAAGAACCCCAGGCAGCGTTTCAGGGCTTTTGAGCAGTGCGGGAGGGGAAATTCCATGAGGGCGCGCATACGTTCGGGATCGGGGCCTATTATCCCATTGCGCACTACGTAGCCCAGGATGGCTAGCCGGTTGGTGCTAAAAACGCACTTGTCCTCGTTGTACGTGAGGTTCAAGGCTTTAGCGGTCTGGAGGAATTTTTGGAGGTTGGCGTCGTGGTCCTGCTGGTCGTGGCCGCAGATGGTTACATTGTCGAGATACGGGAACGTGGCCCGCAACCCGTGTTGGTCAACCATTCGGTCCATCTCTCGTTGGAAGACCGAGACCCCGTTTGTGATGCCAAATGGAACCCTTAGGAAATGGTATAATCGCCCGTCTGCCTCGAAGGCTGTGTACTTGCGGTCACTTGGGCGGATGGGGAGCTGATGGTAGGCGGACTTGAGGTCCACGGTGGAGAAGACTTTATATTGGGCAATCCGATTGACCATGTCGGATATGCGGGGGAGAGGGTACCCGTCTAGTTGTGTGTACCTGTTGATGGTCTGGCTATAGTCTATGACCATCCTTTGCTTCTCCCCTGTCTTCACTACTACCACCTGCGCTCTCCAGGGACTATTGCTGGCCTGGATTATGCCTTCCTTTAGTAGCCGCTGGACTTCGGACCGAATGAAGGTCCGGTCCTGGGCGCTGTACCGTCTGCTCCTAGTGGCGACGGGTTTGCAATCCGGGGTGAGGTTCGCAAACAAGGACGGGGGTTGCACCTTGAGGGTTGCGAGGCCGCAGATAGTGAGTGGGGGTATTGGGCCGCCGAATTTGAAGGTAAAGCTCTGTAGATTGCACTGGAAGTCTAATCCCAGTAATGTGGGGGCGCAGAGTTGGGGAAGGACGTGGAGCCTGTAGTTTTTGAACTCCCTCCCCTGCACCGTTAGGGTAACTATGCAGAAACCTTTGATCTGTACGGAGTGGGATCCTGCAGCTAGGGAAATCTTTTGTGCGCTGGGATGGGTGGTCAAAGAACAGCGTCTTACCGTGTCGGGGTGGATAAAGCTCTCCGTGCTCCCGGAGTCGACTAGGCATGGTGTCTCGTGCCCGTTTATCAGCACCGTTGTCGTCGTCGTCTGGGGCCGAGCTTGGTCCAGCTATATTGAAGCGAGACGTGGTTGTAGTAGTTGAGCGTCTTCTGCGAACCCCGTGGAGCCGTCGACACTGGGGTCCGTTGTTGCCGTCCAAGATGGCGTCGGGGATGAACAAAATGGCTGCCCCCATGCATCGCACATGGCTGGGGGGTCACAAGATGGCGGCGGGGGTGGACAAAATGGCCGCCCCATGCGTCGTACAGGTCTGGGGTGGTCCAAGAAGGCGGCGCCCTTCCTCCCCTCGTGGTGGCCGGGACCCAAAATGGCGGCGTCTGCGGGTCGCACATGGGGCGCTGGGGGGGTTGGGGAGCGTTAGGAACGCGCGGGGCTCCCTCATCTCTGGGGACAGCGGTGGTCGGGACCCAAATTGGTAGCGCCGGCGGGTCATACGTGGGGCTTGGGGGGCGTTAGAGACGCGCAGAACTCCCTCTTCTCCGGGGAGAGCGGTGGTCGGGACCCAAAGTGGTAGCGCCGGCGGGTCATACATGGGGCGCAGGGGGGGGGGGGGGGGGTTGGGGAGCGTAAGCGGCGTGCAGGGCTCCCTGTTCTCCTGGGACCGCGGTGGTCGGGACCCAGAGTGGCTGCGCCTGCGGGTCGTACATGGGGCGCTGGGGGGGTTGGGGAGCGTAAGCGGCGTGCAGGGTTCCCTGTTCTCCCGGGACCGCGGCAACCTCGCGGGACCGGCACACAACCGCGAAATGGCCCTTTTTTCCGCAGCTCTTGCAGATCGCTGCGCGGGCCGGGCAGCGCTGCCGGGGGTGTTTCGCCTGGCCGCAGAAATAGCAGCGGGCGCCCCCGGTGCGACTTGGCGTTTGGACCGCGCAAGCCTGTGGGGTGTCCGGGGGGGGGGGGTTTGTCGCGACGGGTACGTACGGAGCCCAATGGGCTGCCGCGCGGTCGGGGCCGTAGGCGCGGGTATTTCGCGCGGCCACGTCTAGGGAGGCTGCTAGGGCCCGTGCCTCTGAGAGTCCTAGCGACTCTTTTTCTAGAAGTCTTTGGCGGATTTGGGAGGAGTTCATACCTGCCACAAAAGCATCGCGCATTAACATGTCCGTGTGTTCAATTGCGTTCACCGACGGGCAGCTGCAGGCTCGTCCCAAAATTAGTAGCGCGGCGTAGAATTCATCTATCGATTCTCCGGGACTTTGCCGTCTCGTTGCGAGTTGATAGCGAGCGTAGATCTGGTTTACTGGGCAGACATAGAGACTTTTCAGTGCTGCGAACGCCGTCTGGAAATCCTCTGCGTCTTCGATGAAAGAGAAAATCTCCGTGCTTAACCTCGAGTGCAGGACCTGTAGTTTTTGGTCTTCTGTGACCCGGCCGGTGGCCGTTCTGAGGTAGGCCTCGAAACAAGTCTGCCAATGCTTGAAAGCTGCTGCCACGTTCACTGCGTGGGGGCTGATCCTCAGGCATTCCGGGATGATCCTGAGCTCCATAGTCCTTTTTAGGCACGCTTAATAAATTGTAGCGCACAAAGACTCCGAGAGACGAATAGAGTGAAGTCGATGAGGCTTTATTAAGCGTGACTGTTTCCCCCGCAGTTCAGTAGTAGACTACCTGCGGGGGAGGGCTCCAGGTACTTATACTCCGCCTTCAGGGCGGAGCTAGAGGTCAACGTCCAACCAGGACCCGGGATCTGTCAGCCAATGACATCATGGCTTCACAGTCCCACATGACCCCTAATGCATACTACCACAAGATGTCAAGTTAGGATGGAGTCCAGAGTAATTTGGAGTGTGGGAATAAACCGTTGCAAAAGTGGCAAGTGGATCTGCAGCAACACCTCGCCAATGCAGTGTCTAACCGAATTGCCCAAACACGTTTTTTTTTGCTCAATTAAAATTGAATCAAGGCACATTCTGAAAATGTCTGCTTTTTTGACGGCCAGATTTGAGCCACTATACCTGTACATATGAATCTTTTTAAAAATTCACTGGTTTGGAGTGTTGCTGGCTCTAGGGGTTTCTTTTCAGGGTGCTACCATCTATAGACCTCCATGACATTTTGTGAATGTTCTTTTGTCTGAGAAAGGTGTTTTCAATGTTGAGTCCATTACTGCTGCAGAAGGCCAGCAGACGTTTAGTTTCCATTGAGCATGCTTGCTGATCTATAGGGCCTGATCGACCTGTTCAATTCTCGCTGGTTGCCATCGAACCTAGCATCATGGTCACCAATCAGTCGCTTGATATCATAACTGGGTGCCTCTTCTAATCTGTCCAGCAATTTTTGGCAGAATTCACCGTTCTGCTCTGTTGTGTCTACCTCTACTGGCGTGTAAACGTTGAAGATAGCGACTTTGGTGTGACTTGTGTGTGGAAGCTGGCAGTGATGACACAATGATTTACTGGCTCCCACCCAACTAATGCTTATCCTGTGCATTTGTTCAGTATGAAGCCAACTCCATGGGTGTGGTGCTCTTCATGTCCAGACTACAGAATCATCGCATCCTCACCACTCATTTGTCCTTAGCCTGTCAAAGATGTAGGGTCCGACCACCACCTGGTGTTGAGCAAGATCGACTTGAAGTGGAAGGAGGAAACAATCACAAATCCACAATGGCCTTTGGCAACTTAAGGACAGGGACATATCAGACAGTTTTCAGGTGGCCCCCTCCAACGGATTCAAAGTGCTACTGACATCGGACAACATTGTGGAACAGTGTGATGCAAAACAGGAATTACGGAGAGTGCAGAAGTCACCCATCAGGAGCGCACCAACAAAGAATGGTGGTTCGCTGACCCAAAGTGGAAATTGATCAATGAAAGAAAGCTGGCGAAGAGCAAGAGGGAACAGTTAACGAACCTTGAATGAAGATGAAAAGATGACGAGAAGTGCAGAAGACTGGACAAAACCAGAAGAACTGCAGGACGGAATGAGGATGGATAGACATAAAAGACAGGGAGACTTATGAAGCAACAAATTGGATTGACTCCAAGGTCACACTGACTGGCGCAAGAAGCAACAGCATTGTACCAATTGTGAGCAAGGACGGCAGGACACTATTGACGGATGAGGAGCAGGAGGCGAAGGGATAACCAGTTTTGAGGGATCCTCAACGAGACCAACCCCAGGTCCGTGTTCCAGTTTAATGACAGCACTGCATCTCAGCAGAACGTCAACCTGGGAAATTGCAAAATCAGAGATCCAAAGAGCCAGCAGGGCCTAAAGAACAAGGCACCTAGGATAAAAAATGATAGCAGCAGAACTATTGAAACATGGCAAGAAATCCATCACAGCAGAGCTCATGGATCAGTTCAACAAGATTTGGACTGTGAAAGATGCCACGGATGACTGAAGGTGAGGAGTAATAGTCAAGCTGTCGACAAAAAGGCAGTCACTCTCACCTCACCCCCGGCCATGTTTGAACCAAGGCTGAGCTGAGTGACCCTGGCGCAACCTAAACCGATTGTTCGTGAGCAGGTTATTGCTCAGTAAATGCCGCTTGATGGCGCTGTTGATGACTCCTTCCATCACTTTGCTAATGATTGAGAGTAAGCTGGGGGCGGTAATTGGCTGGGTTGGATTTGTCCTGTTTCTTGTGCACAGGACATACCTGGAGAATTTCCCACTTTGCCGAGTAGATGCCAGTGTTGTATCTGTACTCAACAAAATTGGAAGCAAACTTTATCATGCCTCCTTCTAGTATCAGATGAAAATGAAATAGGAATAAAAAATAACATTTCACAGCTTTCAACAGCCCACTAAAATATGTTTATATTTCTTGCCATGAAGAGGTATTATCAAACTTTTGGGGGAAGCTCATATTTCAGTGAAATCTCTCTCCACCAATTTTCAGGTCTGTGTTTTTAGAATTGCAGCAAGAAGCTGCCTTATGCTTTCAAAGTCCAAACAAACTAACCATCAAGGAGCCTAGTTAGTGAGTCCACTTTTAAAGAGCTAGCAAGTTGGGCCTTTATAATCAGATTTATAACTTAAAAATGTAGAGCATTTGATAGTTTTCACAGTGAAAACAATTTGCTATTCATTATAAAATGTGAAGCTATAACATTTCAGACTAAATACACAAGGTCCCATATTTCAGCGCTGAATGTATAAGGGTGCTCTGTTATTACTGTTTTATGCTGCTGTTTAAATACTGGGTAGAAAAAGATACACTCCAGTTCACTGGGGCCATAAAGCCTATTTACAAGGAGTGATTTAATGGCAATGAGTCTCAAATAATATTTAATTCAAAACACTAAGAATTATTCAGTTTATGCTGAGTTAGCTGTTCTTAGACAGAATAACAGTTGGGGGTACAATAATGAGCTTCATCACCCTTGGAACAAGGGAGGGAACAAGTCAACCATTATTCCTTCCCCTGATCATTACTCACTGACGTCTGCTCACAAGTGTGCAGGTATGAAGATTAAGAAATGCTCTTTAGCGATGTCTACCATGGAGAATAAGGCTGCCAACCCGCCAGGACTTATAAACTAATCTCCAGGGTACTGCTGCATGGAAACAGGGGGAATAATCTTAGTAGTATCAAAACAAATTGCATTGTTTACTGTGGTAGTCACCACTAGTAGTATATTACATGTATTACGGCACTGCCCGTATAGTAGAGGTACATGGGTAAATCCCTGCCTGCTGGCTCCGCCCAGTAGGCGGTGTATAAATGTGTGTGCTTGCCGGTGCTGCAGCCATTCTGGTTCCAGCTACAGGAGGCACCACATCTTGCTCAATAAAGCTTTGATTATTCCACTACTCTCGTCTTTGTGGTAATAGATAGTGCATCATTTACCAGTTATAAATATATTTACATGGAAGAAAGGCTGTTTGACAAACACTTTATAAATTTCTAATTGGATAATGATGAGTCTATTCACTATCCAATTAGCATAGGAAGGCAACGGCCATGATGTTGGGCATATTACATGAGAATGTGGAAGCAAATGATGAAACCTCCCGGAATATGTCCAACCAGAGTTGGCAATCCAAATGGGAAATAACTTGGAAGTTCAATTTAGTTTCAAAACATGAAAAACAATCACTTAAGCAAGGGAACATAAATGTTATGTTACCTATGGAAGCACACACCAGCAGCATAAGAACACAAACAGAAAATATTAGAACAGAATAAAAAGCTAAAGCCAAAGAGAACTGTTTTGAAGGTAGCACAAAACAAAAAGTGTGTGTGTGTGTGTGGGGGGGGTCTCCAGGACTAGCACACAGACAAAAGGAAAACAAAGGTGCCTTTCATTTCTCTACCAGTCTCCAATTGTTTGCCACTCTCTTCAGGTTTCGTTTTAAGTTGCCTTGCACTCTTTGTCTGCTTTCTTTCTATGTATGGTTTCAATGCACTTTCACTGTCATCTCGAAATTCATCTTTGTTTATCTCAAACTTGCTCAATTTTTCTCCTTGCTTTTTATAAAAGTTGACAGACATCCCTTTACAATAAATTGATATTCCCTTTTTGTGGCCTGGTTAGTTACTATGGCAACTCTGAACAAAGATTTTTCCAGCAAAAACTGCACAAAATCACTGATGAAAGTTTACCTGACACCATTGTAGGCCTTCTTCCCTGCTAGTAACATTGAGGAATTTATTTTTTAGTTTAAGAAACTGAATTTAGTGGGTACTTATTGCCAGTAATTCTTAGTGGGAAACTTATACAATTCTCAATCTCAAAGGACCTGAAATATGCCCACTGGCTGGGTTCATATTTTCTTTTACAAATAACTTTCTTTATTGTATTCAATCCGCTCCATGACCTCTCCCCTCTCTGCCTCTGCAATAATCTCCTCCAGTCCTAAAATGCTCAGGAGATTAACATGCTCTTCAAATTCTGGCCTCTTATTTTCCTCTAATTTTCATTGCTACATCACTCCATTAAGCTATCCAAGCTCTAAAATTCCCTTTCTAAACCTCGCTACCTCACTTTCCTCCATTAAGTCATTCCTCAAAACCAGTGACCATACTTTTGGTAATTTGTCCACAGGTGCTAGATATTGACAACCTGGCAGAGGAGGATCGAATGGCTGGTAAGCCAGCATATTTTAGCTACAGCTTGGTATGTCAACTACCTGATCTGAAGCCACGTCAACACCACTTTCCCGGAGGCAGTTTCTCTGGGAGTACAGCCACCCACTGATAACGGCAGGGAGGTAATTAAGATAGTTAAGGAGCCAGTCGCCAGTCAATAAAGTCAGGTCGTGAAATTTCACCAGAGGTGCACGGGCCCCAGTGGCTGCACAGTGGAAAGTCCTTGACTGAAGTGATGGTTATATAAAAGAATTAAACTGTGAGCAGAAGTTGTTGCACATCTACTAACCTGCTACCCTTGAAGCAGAGTTGAATCACAGGGCTCAGTGCAGTATATGTGTACAGCCTCGGCAGGGCTTTCCCCGCTGGAGACCAAAGAAAAAGTGCCATTAGATAACAGGGTCGTTCCCGGTGCTTTGGGTTAAATCGCGCCCACTATGTGCAAAAATGAATGCTGTTGGTATACAACTTATAACTTCTTCCACGATTATCTTGCACACATCCACCATCATGCTACGAAAACAGAAAGATTACCTTTTCCCAAGTGTGAATGCCAGTCTGCAACTGATTGTAAGAAGCTACACAAAAAAGCAGCCGGATTGACCAACGAATCAAATTTTTCTAGTCCAAGAATCATACAGATCTTTACTCATTAGTTGCTTCGACAGCCTGTCTAGCATCGACCAACTGAAAACACAACAGCCATTTTCATAGAATTATTAACACAGAAACTGACCATTCAGCCTAACAAATCTTTGTTGGTGTTTAAGCTCCACATGAGACGCTCCCCTCAAGCCTCATCCAAATTCATCCCATCCCCTTCCTATATTTTTCTATTTCGTTCCCCCTCATGCACTTATCTAGCATCCCTTCAAATGTTTGATTCTATTTGCCTCAACAGCTCCAGCTAGGATACCAGGCCAGATCCAAACATTTGTTTGGATACCTGACGAGAACCCCAACAATTGTTTTTAATTTGTAAAATTGTGAGGAAAGGGTACTTCACCCAAGGAGTGATGAATCTGACCAATAGGTATCTTTAATGTTAAAACAAACTTTAATTTAAAAACAGAATTAACCACTTCAATATCAAACAAATTGCTTTCCAATTATCAGTCAAATAGTTCTTCAACACAAGGAAAAATTTTAACTTACTATCTATACCTGCCACTAACTCCAATTAAGCAACCCAATACAGTTGAAATGCCACTTATAAATAAAGTTAACAAAACAAGTTTACTTGCTTAGCTGTGCAGACCTTTGGGGAGAGCTCCTTTCTGCTCACCGTGACTGCATTTGACAAAACTGCTTTTCAACTTAAAATCCTACATCAAATTACAAAATTACAGATAGACCTGGCTCTTCCCATTAATTATATCATCTGCATCCCACTGAGTTCCATGACCTGCTTAGCTAGGACTAAACATCACTCTCCCGTAAATTATCCACTCTACAGAGAATTTCCAGCAATCATAACAATTAATCCTCTATATGTAAACAAGTAAATGGTTAGAAACCATGGTTACCACACATATATGACTTCTTAATTACAGTTTCAGCAGACACACAGTCTGGATACCTTAACCTAGGTTCTTTAATAATATTTCGGCAACAAATATATACCTTAACCCAGGCTTTTAAAAACGTATTGCAACACGCATGAAATACAGTGGGCTGGATTCGCTGGTTGCCGACGCCAAAATCGCGTTCGGCGATCGGCCAGAGAATCACAGTTCCCGACCAAATCGGGGGCGGCGCCGCTTTTGCGATGCTCCGTCTCCTCCGAAGCATGCCAAGTATCGACGGCCTCAGGACATTGCCTGAGGCCTACCCCTCGATGCTCCGCCCCCGACCGGCTGAGTTCCCGTCAGCATCGGCCGCGTGTGTTTTCATCCGTCGGGAACTCGACATGGCGGCTGCGGACTCAGTCCAGCGCCACCACAGTTGGCGGAGCGCCGATCCGCGGGCAATGGAGGTCTTTATTAAGGGCTGGGGGCACTGTTGGGGGGTTGGGGGGGGTGGTCCAGGGCGTGCGAGCCGGCCAAAGGGGGCACTATTTTGTGGGGCGGGTCCGCGAGCGGCCTCCGCCATGTAGCACGGGGTGGATGCTGCAGGCTGCCGCCGTGCACGTGCCCAGCCACGGACCCGGCAATTCTCTGGGCCATATCGGCAGCTGGAGCCGGGTGCTCTACACTGCCAGCATGCTAGTCCGCAGCAAAACAGGGAATCGATGGCCGTTTTTTCTGGTGTAAAACGCCACCGTTCCCACGCCGGCATGGGGACAAAGTCCCAGAATCGGAAAATCCAGCCCATGATGTATCAATTTCTACATTCATCACACTTCATATGAAAGCGTGTTTCATATTCTCATCAGTCTGAGTAAAGATGCTGCTTCAGAATTTCTTATGAGATTTATTAGTGATTATCTCGTATTTGTGGCTCACAACTTTGAACTATCCCACAAGTGGGTGACACGGTGGCACAGTGGTTAGCACCATTGCCTCACAGCGGCACGGACCCGGGTTCGACTCTGACCTTGGGCGACTGTGTGGAATTTGCACAGTCTCTCCGTGACTGTGTGGATTTCCTCCGAGTGCGCAGGTTTCCTCCCACAGTCCAAAGATGTGGTTAGTTGGTTTGGCCATGCTAAATGGCCCCTTAATGCCCAAAAGATTAGGTGTGGCTAAGGGGATAGGGTGGGGGCATGGGCCTAGTTAGGGTGCTCTTTCGGAGGGTGGATGCAGGCTCAATGGGCCGAATGGCCTCCTTCTGTACTGGAGCAATTCCATGAAGTGGAAACATCCTTTCTATGTCAACCCTTACAAATCCTTCATAACTTTAAAGACCTCTATCAAGTAGCATCAGTCTTTTTAAATCGTCCCTGATATTTGCACCTGCTTAGTTCTGATATTCTTCTGGTAAATATATTTTTTGCAACTTTTCTATTGAAAGCCAAACCGTAGAAAACTACTTAAGATTTGATTTCATCATCAGGAGGGCTTTCTTTCATATTTTTCTAAAGCAGGCTATATTTTTCCAAGGAGAATATATAATGAGAGTTCACCATGTAAATTCTCACTAAAATTTAGCGAGTCTTTCAGAATGGTGCATCAAGCTAATAATGAATAAATGGTCACTGGAGATCTATTACAATGAAAATCGCTTGCACTTTATGAACAATAAGTCAACACACAAAATATAAATGACATCTCCTTGAAGATGTGACTGTGATTGAATAACCGGGACCTGGGATTCATGTCGCATTACATTCATCCCCCACCATCTGGCCTGCGAAATCCTACCAACTGTCCTGGCTTGACACAATTCACACCTCTTTAACCTGGGGTTACCCCATCTCTGGATCTGTAAAGATTTAATCACCTGCTAATGCTCGCATTCCAAGCATTGTCTGGCATCTTTGAATCTGTCTATATATATGTTTCTGGAACATACATCTTCATTCACCGGAGGAAGGAGCAGCGCTCCGAAAGCTAGTGACATCGAAACAAACCTGTTGGACTTTAACCTGGTGTTGTAAGACTTCTTACTGTATTTTTATGTGCATTAATGCATTAGGAAAACGCTGCTTTACTGAGAAGTCCATTTTTGCTTTCCCATCAACTGTTACAAAGTTATCAAAAAATTAATCAAGACAACTTGGTGTCATATTTCTCTTAATTGTGTTCCAACTTTAAAAAAAAAGCTGGAGGGAGAAAACCTACATCTGACCACTCAAAAGTTGTAATATGCACGATCACAGCAAGGTGTGATTTCACTTAAAACTCTTTTAGTAATTTGACACATTCTATTAAAACTAATTTTAGAAAATATAACTTAACACTGTACCAAAATTGGCACCATTGGTAATAAATCACGAATTTTGCCATTAACAATGTGTCAAAATAATCTCTCGTTCCCGCATGAGGGCTGGAGCAGCATTCCCTCGACCAACAGCAGTTTTCCTGCTCTATAGAAACAATAGTGAAAATACTTCCTTAGGGTATGTATGAAAAAATACAAATTAATCGGCTTACAGTTCTGTTACAGTGAGCACGCTAGTTGAAAGAAAGTTGCATTCTTATGCTGCCTGAATATAAATTAATTGCTTTTGATCGATGTTGTGCAGGCAAAAGCTATTAGCATTACATTAATTCCTTATGTGAATGGTGCACAAATAATCCAATGAAGTACTGAATGAGGTGTGCCCATCATCACTACTAGGAAAAGAAATAAAAACCACATGCAAATATAAATATTCAGTTTATACAATATCTGTAATATAAAGTATTTAAACCTTTACATTATAAAGGCTTATTTTTTGTTTCAAGGATGCCAAATCCAGAGGGCAGCTCTGTACTCACCTAGAAGGGCATTAACTCAAAGTAGTACACAATCCTGAACAACATGTATCGCCGTGCATTCCAGGCACAAAGTCAAAAGTCTTGAGCTCCCTAACATCACTGTGGGAGCACGTTCACCACATGCAATTATTGTGATTTTAATAACGCCGGCTGCAAGCGGCTTTTAAAATGGCCACGAACATGTAAAAAAAAATTTAATGGTCGCAGCTTTTTGTTTTACAAGTTTGGGTTTTTAAAATTCATTGTATTCATTTATTTCATTCATTTAATTTTTATTTTTTTCATTTTTTTTTTAATAAGTTCGGGATTGGTTTTATTTAATAAAATTTTACGGAAAAAAATGCAGAACTTTGGACAGATGTAGACTCCATACTTTCCGACACCGGAAGGCTTCACCTTCATCCAACAGGTTCCAATGGAGGAGCGCTTACGAGGGCCAAAGGGACCCAATACCATTTCCTCCATTTTTGTCAGCAGCAAACAAGGTAAGAGAAAATGGTGGGTCGCTCAGGTCGGCCGGCGTGGGTCGCTCAGGTCGGCCGGCGTGGGTCGCTCAGGTCGGCCGGCGTGGGTCGCTCAGGTCGGCCGGCGTGGGTCGCTCAGGTCGGCCGGCGTGGGTCGCAAAGGTCGGCCGGCGTGGGTCGCAAAGGTCGGCCGGCGTGGGTCGCAAAGGTCGGCCGGCGTGGGTCGCAAAGGTCGGCCGGCGTGGGTCGCAAAGGTCGGCCGGCGTGGGTCGCAAAGGTCGGCCGGCGTGGGTCGCAAAGGTCGGCCGGCGTGGGTCGCAAAGGTCGGCCGGCGTGGGTCGCAAAGGTCGGCCGGCGTGGGTCGCAAAGGTCGGCCGGCGTGGGTCGCAAAGGTCGGCCGGCGTGGGTCGCAAAGGTCGGCCGGCGTGGGTCGCAAAGGTCGGCCGGCGTGGGTCGCAAAGGTCGGCCGGCGTGGGTCGCAAAGGTCGGCCGGCGTGGGTCGCAAAGGTCGGCCGGCGTGGGTCGCAAAGGTCGGCCGGCGTGGGTCGCAAAGGTCGGCCGGCGTGGGTCGCAAAGGTCGGCCGGCGTGGGTCGCAAAGGTCGGCCGGCGTGGGTCGCAAAGGTCGGCCGGCGTGGGTCGCAAAGGTCGGCCGGCGTGGGTCGCAAAGGTCGGCCGGCGTGGGTCGCAAAGGTCGGCCGGCGTGGGTCGCAAAGGTCGGCCGGCGTGGGTCGCAAAGGTCGGCCGGCGTGGGTCGCAAAGGTCGGCCGGCGTGGGTCGCAAAGGTCGGCCGGCGTGGGTCGCAAAGCTCGGCCGGCGTGGGTCGCAAAGCTCGGCCGGCGTGGGTCGCAAAGGTCCGCCGGCGTGGGTCGCAAAGGTCGGCCGGCGTGGGTCGCAAAGCTCGGCCGGCGTGGGTCGCAAAGGTCGGCCGGCGTGGGTCGCAAAGGTCGGCCGGCGTGGGTCGCAAAGCTCGGCCGGCGTGGGTCGCAAAGGTCGGCCGGCGTGGGTCGCAAAGGTCCGCCGGCGTGGGTCGCAAAGGTCCGCCGGCGTGGGTCGCAAAGGTCGGCCGGCGTGGGTCGCAAAGGTCGGCTGGTTGGTAAAAATGGGTCCCCGGAAAAAATGTTTGAAGAACACTGCATTAGGAAAAAGGATTTCAAATCCTTATGGGGAAGTTCTGAAACAGCTGGTGAACTTACAGAATGGTAAATTACTCTATTAATTGTCACATGATCTGGTGAAGCACACAGTACAATGGCGATTTGATTGTGGTTTTTTATACTAAGGGTGTGGTGAACCACTGTATTATATTGTACATACTGTGCTTACTTATTGTACTTACTGTTTGTTACATGTCTGGGTTTGTCCCTGCTGGCTCCACCCCTTGGGCTCAAGTATGGTCCGTCCTCCTCCGGAAGCATGCGAGGAGTCACAAGTCGGATCCCCTGGTTGAATGGGTCTTTCTCCGCCATGCTAACCCCCAACATGCCCATGTGGCACACCATGACGGGCGGGAGGACACAGTCTCCCTTCGGGGCTTGGTACCCGCAGGTTCCCTAGCGACCATCACCACTACCCCCGACTCTACACTGTCTCCCTCCGTTGCTACTCATGACTCTACACCGTCTCTGTCTGTTGCTATTTATCCGGAAGAAGACACGCTCCTGGATACGCAGGCCTCAACACTTCATCCGACACCAGTGTCCTCACCACAGCCGGGACTGAGGCGATCACAGCGGAAGGTCAAAGCCCCTGACAGACTCTATCTCTAATTCAATCCGTCCAATTCACCCCCACCGGACTCTTTTTTTTTTAACAGGGGGTGAATGTGGTGAACCACTGTATTATATTGTACACACTGTTCTTACTTATTGTACTTACTGTTCTTATGTTTGCTACATGTCTGGGTTTGTCCCTGCTGGCTCCACCCCTCGGGCTCAAGTATAAAGGTAGCTAACCTCCAGCCCTGCCCTCATTCTGGGACCGGCTCCAGCAGGTATCTTTTAGCTGATTAAAGCCACAGTTTACTCTTCCAACTCTCGTCTGTCGTCATTGATGGTACATCAAAGGGGGTGGGATTCAACTCATTTTTATACTTCAAACTCTACTGACTTTTCTACATGGTGATGTAATAAAGATAAACTGTCAATGGTGCTCCAATTATGGCACAAGGCTCTGAATGTTCACTTAATGCTATCATTCATTGCCACGGATTAATATGAAACATCTGCAAAATACAGCTGTCTATATTCCTTAAATTCATTTTAAAAATGTTAATATTTCTTGAGACTGTAAAGAATTTCACACTGTCATTCAATCCAATGTGTAGGTGTAAGAGTTTGCCAGAGTCTTGGTATGCTGACTCGGTTTAGTTTGCTTCCTGCACTGGGTTGCACAATTGCTGTCATATTTAACCCCACAATGTCTTTGAATACTAACCTTTTAATTGTGTTTAAAGTAAAACCCACTCTAAAATATGAAGTACATATGCAAAGTGAGAGTGGCACAATGACAATTTCAACATAAAATGCGCATTGATCAAAGATTCATTTAAAAGAACAAGTAAAATTATTTTAAGATTGAACAGCTATACCATGTGTGTGTGACCAATAGCATAATAGGCTAAACCTAGTGTGTGGCTGAAGAGCTTGCTTCTTGCTTTTTCTGTGCTAATGTGCTTCTGATTTCCAGCCTACATTGCTGGTTAGCAGCTATCCGGAACAAAGAGCCTAGTGCATTAAATCTTTCTTGTCAGTACATAGCCTCTCCATCAGCATGTCATCTGCTATCCCTCCAAATATTGACACATGGAAACTGGGTTCTCCGCAGCCCAACACTTCGAATTAGAGGAACCCAGAAGAGGTTAGGCCTGCAGGCATGTAATGTGCAGGCCCACTGGTATGTGAACATATCCTATACGCATGAACCTAGCTCCCAAATATGGATAACAGCCCCACTGCCTTGTAGATAGCTTGGGAAAGACAATGCCTAAGGAAGTAAACCCTGATAAAAAGAATCTGGAGCCCAAAGGCAAACTGATGCCAAAATATGTAATCTTTTCGACAAACCCTGTAACCAAGCTAGTGCCAAGATTTACCTTCCTTTGAATTTAACTAGGAAGGTCAACAGGGGGACCTGGGGCAGATTCGCTGACCCGATGGAATCGCGCCCGACACGGAGAATAGCCATTCACGCCGGAAATCGGCGCGACAGCGCTTCCATGGGCCTGCCAGTCCCACGAGCGCAGTCGACGCGGCGCCGGTCAGGGGAATTGGAACAGGCCCCCTCGGCGAGTCTCCGCGGTCGACCGGCCGAACTCCTGCCAGTGTGGTTTGCATGTGGTATCACCCGGCAGGAGCTGCGATCTGCGGTCCTGCTGGGGGGCGGGAGTATCGGACTCTGGGGAAGGGCCTCAGCAGTGGCCATGCCCGCGTTCGGAGGCCACCGATCGGTGGGCCATCGCGATCTGGAAGGGACCTACCTTCCTCCGTGCGGGCCCGCTGTCTGGTTTCGCCATGTCGGCGGTGCCCGCGCCGAGGTGGGCCGCCGCGCACATGCGCGGACCCGCTTGCGGCTGCCGCACTCATGCGCTGTGTGGCTAGCAGGGCCCCGAAAGCAGCCAGAGCACGCCGAGGCTCTGCTAGCCCCCTGGAAAACAGAGAATCACCCCGGACCGTCAAGGAAAAAGTCCGGAGTGATTCTCGCCCGTTTACCGGCGGGCGTGGGGACATAGTCCCCAGAAGGGAGAATCCCGCCCCTGATGGTTGGGAAACCAGTGTCTCCATAAATGTTACCCTGATTTGCATCCTCAAGACACCACTCAGTTTTGCTGCAGAGCTTTAACAGAAGACGGGAGGTAGCAGTTGCAAGTGATGAGCCCAACTTGATTGGCACAGAGAACAGGGGCTGTAGGCTTTCTCCAATGGTGGGAGGGATCATCTTGCCTGATCTGCTACTCGCTACCTTTAAGTTGGGCAGCACTCGAATACTAAGGTGCTGACTTGCCTTGATCCATCTGCTTCAATGGGTGCTCGGAATTTAGAGGCTATTCTTCAAGGAAGCCAAATCCATGGCACCAGGCGAAGAAGCAAAAAGTTATCAGTTACTCGACTGCCAAGTTGGAATATGTGGACTATGTGCATGGAACTGATAGATTGCTTGCAAGTAGCCAAGAATGCCCACAAGTCAGCTCTGATTAACACAGAACATTATTTGGGCACTTGGACATTTTTTTTAAAAGTCACAAATTCTGCTTTGGACTAGCAGCATCAAAGCCTTTTCCAAGACATCACCTGACCAACACATTGCTCAAGGGAGAAGACCAGTTTGCTTGTTTCACTGCAATTATTTTAAATGATGGGAAAAACTGTTTCAAAGGCAAAGGCCAGTGATTTAAAAGGCAGTGATTTAAAAGGCATATAACATGCTTGCCTTCATCAGCCAGGGCACTGAGTACAGGAGTTGGGAAATCATGTTGCAGCTGTATAAAGCCTTGATTAGGCCGCATTTGGAGTATCGCGTGCAGTCCAGGTCACCAGGACTGCAAGGACATAGAAGCTTTGGAGAGAGTGCAAAGATGGTTCACCAGAATGTTGCCTGGTTTCAAAGGTGTTGGCTATGGGGAGAGGTTGAATAATCTAGGATTATTTGCACTGGAAAGGCGGAGGCTGAGGGCAGAACTGATAGAGATCTACAAAATTGAGAGGCATAGATAGGGTGTATAATCAGAGGCTTTGTCCAAGAGTGCAAGTGTCAATTACAAGGGGGCACAGGTTCCAGGTGAGAGGGGGAAAGTTTAAGGGAGATGTGCGGGGTATGTTTTTCATGCAGAGTGGTGGGTGCCTGGAATGCGCTGCCAGAGGATGTGGTGGAAGCAGGCACATTAGCAACAGTTAAGAGGATGGGTACATGAATAGGGAGGAAATAGAGGGATACAGAACGAGTCAGGGCAGAGGTTTTGTTTTTAGCTTGGGCATAATGCTCGGCACAGGTTTGGAGGGCCGAACGGCCTGTTCCTGTGCTGTACTTTTCTTTGTTCTTAGTCCATGCCAGTATATTACCCCCTATCTCATGTGATTTTATTTTATTAACCAATCTCCTTTAAAACCTTTAAAGAGATTTTAAAAACTTCTGAAAATCCAAATGTGCTATTTTTAAATCGTTATTATTGTCATAAATAGGCTTACATTAACACTGCAATGAAGTGACTGTGAAAATCCCCTAGTCGCCACACTCCGGCGCCTGTTCGGGTACACAGAGGGAGAATTCAGAATGTCTAATTCACCTTACAAGCACGTCGTTCAGGACTTGTGGGAGGAAACCAGAGCACCCGGAGGAAACCCACGCAGAACGTGCAGACTCCGCACAGTGACCCAAGTGGGAATCGAACCTTGGTGCTGTGAAGCAATAGTGCTAACCACTGTGCTACCACTATTGTGCATCACCTCCTCTTTGTCAATTCCATTAGCAATATCCTCAAAAGGCTTTAACAGGTTTATCAAACATAATTTCCCATTCTGAAATCCAGGATGACAATAACCAATCAGATTATTATCCAAGTGTCCATTTATCACATCCTTTATAACAGATTCTAGATGTTAGGTTAACAAATCTGTAGTTCCCTGTTTTCTCTCTTCTTCCCTTTTTAAATAGTGGGGTGACATGTGTTACCTTCCAATCTGCAGTAACCATTCCAGGATCTGTAGAATTTTGGTAGATAATCTCTTGACTGCCTATAATGGATCCATATTGGTCTTAGTCCAATATTTCCTTTTTATGTACCGACAGAAGCTTTGACAGCCTGTTTTTATGTTTTTGCTGGTTTACATCATATTCTATTTTCCTTTTATCAGGTCCTCCTTTGCTGTATTATAAAATCCACTATTGACTACTATTTCTGGCAACTTTATAGTCCTTGCCTTTTCATTTTATACAATCCTTAACTTCCATTGTTAACCACGGTGACTAGCTTTTGTGCTCATTAGGTTTACCCAGTTTATAAACAGGTTGGAGTCACCTAGGATTACTGTATTACCCATACTACATCCTTCTCTAACCTTCTGATGAATTCCATGTCCCACACCACTGCTACCTTTTGGTAGCCTATGAGCAACTCGTACCAATGTTTGCTTCACCTTGTACTAATGACTCAATTACTTATTACTAGTGCAACACCACCTCCTTTTTCTTTTTGCTGGTCCTCCCTAAATGTTGAATATCCTTGAATCCATAGAATCCTTACAATGCAGGAGGCAGCCATTCGGCCCATCGCATCTGCATCAACCCTCTGAAAGAGCACACTACCTGGGAACTCCCACCCACCCTTTCACCATAACCCTCTCCACATAACCTGGACAATTTTAGCATGGGCAATCCATCTAATCTGCAAATCTTTGGACTGAGGAGGAGGAAACCGGAGCACTCGGAGGAAACCCCATGCAGACATGGGGAGAAAGTGCAGTCTCCGTACAGGCAGTCATCCAAGGTCGGAATTGAACCTGGGTCCATGGCGCTGTGAGGCAGCAATGCAAACCACTGTGCCACCGTGTAATGAGTTGTAATGAGATCTCAGGATGGGTGATCCTGACAGAACTCAAACTGAGCACTGCTGAGCATGTTATTGCTGAGTAAGTGACACATGACAGCACTTTTGACGACACCTTCCACTACTTGGCGGGTGATCAAAAATAGGAATTTGGAGCAGATATAGGTAATTCAACCCTTCGAGCCTGCTCCACCATTCAATCAGATCATGGCTGATCTCTTCCTGGTCTCAAATTCTCCTCCCTACCTGTTCCCCATATCCTTTAACCCACTTTTTAAAATCAAAAATGTATCTATCTCCTTCTTGAAACTATTTAATGATTCAGATTCCACCTCAGTATGGGGCAACGAGTTCCACAAATTCACCACCCTCTGCGAGAAGTAGTTTCTGCTCATTTCAGTTCCAAATCTACCGCCTCTCAACCTATATCTAAAAATAGACTGATGGTGTGGTAATTGACCAGATCAGATTGTCCATTTTATGGACAGGACGTACCGCAGCAACTTTCCATGCTGTAGAGTAGATGCCAGCATTATGGCTGTTCTGCAATAGCTTGGCAAGGGCCCTGGATAGTTCTGGAGCATAGGTCTTCAGTCCTACTACACCACAAAGTTGTCGAAATCCATACCATTGCTATATTCAGTGCACAAAGTCATTTTTTGATATTATGTGGAATGAATCGTAGATTTACAACTGTGGTAATGATGACCTCAGGAGGAGGCCAAGATGGATCATATACTCGGCACTTTGGGCTCAAGATGATTGCAAATGCTTCAGTCTTGTCACTTGCACTGTTGCACACCCTGATTATTGAGAATGGGAATGTTTGTGAAGCCTCCTCTGCCAGTTAGTTGCTTAACCACCAATATCATTCACAACTGGATATGGCAGGACTACAGAGTTTCAATCCGATCCATTGAATGTGGGATCACTTAGCTCTGTCCTTTGAGCATATAGATGATAATTTAAAGCGGAGGTATTGCTGATCAAAAGAGGTAGGTCAGCAAAAGCAGGGATCATGGGACAGGATTTGTTGAAAGTTAGGATATGGGCATCTAACTTTTGGATAGGTTTGAGATTATAGACTTGGCAGGTTTACAGAAGAGCAATGAATTAGTTGAGTCTGGAGAACCTGCTCAGTGAGCAAGATACTGATTCTGAAACAAAAAGTATACTTGTGCAGGAGCTTTTGTGAATTTGTTTGAATCACAGATTTGGTGATAATATGGTCAAATAGAACTCCATAGAGCTGAATGCAACTGTATTTTGGCTATTAGAAGAGCACTGGGGGTGAGACCCATGCAAACACGGGGAGAATATGCAAAGTCCACATGGACAGTGACCTGGGGCTAGGATCGAACCTGGGTCGTCAGCGCCGTGAGGCAGCAGAGCTAACCACTGCGCCACCACGCCGTCCTTCATTTGTAAATGATGTCCAATTGGGCCAAGTATCTGTGGCAGTTGAGTATTTGTGTAAATATACACCAGGAAAGAGTAAATTTCCTGGTACACAAGAATGGAGGCGAGATGCCAATATTTGTGAGGGAATTCTGTTTGAAAGTACTGGCAAAAGGTCAAATTATAAAAGTGTTTGGCAACCAAAAGTTGGTTACTCCTTTAGAATGTTTTATATTTATTATTGAGATGGACATACATTTGTAAATGTAATATTTCAGCTTGATATTAAAAGCCTTACAACTATTATCTCTTTACGAAATAGAACAGTGATGGGCAGGTAAATCGCCTCTGGTGCATTCAACTATCCTACACAATTACCATAACCTGGGTATAACAGTGCCTACATTTCCCCTCCCACCCCAAATTATGTGATGTCTGAGGGAGGTGAAGACCAAGATAAAAACCTTTAATATCTTGTGGTGATAAATCCTGGTGATAAGGGCACAACGTCCTCTCTTCGAAGTTCTTTGGCAATTAGCAAATCACTGATCATCCAATTTGGGGAAATCTGGGAAATTCATCGCTGACCGATCTTTAACCCTTCACAGGATGATCAGTGATTTGTTAATTGCCAAAGAACTTCGAGGAGTGGATATGGCCAAGATTTGTCACTACAGGATATGAAAGGATTAGTCTTACCCCATACAGTCAGTTCACAATTTTACATTGATCATTTCGAGAATGCTAACTGACATGAGCAAACCTTTATGCTTAGCACAGTAAATGGCACACTTACATTCAAGCAAAGTGGCACAAACCAATTATTTTCATCTTTTCATAAGCAGTGCATTATACAATCTCAATCAACTTTACAACATATTAGTATATCAATTTTTGTTCAGCTCATCAATTACAACTTTTTTCAGAGATACTGGACAAGAAAAGATTATATTCAGGATCTTAACATCCAACTATGAGCATAGCACCGACACAGCCAGGAGAAAGCTGTCATCCGACTGGGCATTTTTAATTGGTATTCAACAGAGCAGAAACTATAAAAGGCACTTAATTTGTACTTCCCTAACAGGGCAAAATGACAACCTCTCATTAAAACAGTGCAAGCACAATTTAATCTGTCCTTTCCAGTTGCTAACCAATTGAGATACATAATGGTCGCTGGTATAAATGCAGAGGAGATGAGACTTCACTTTTGTTTGTTTGGCAGAAGGAGTGACTAACTAATGGGAACACCCGAGTACTAATATTCCCTCAAAATTCAGTTTGTAGCTTTAAATACAGCATGATTTGTATTATTTTAGAAGACTTGGTTACATTGGATTTTAGAACAATGAGAGGTGACCATAGTGAAACATATAAGATTTTGAGGAGACTTGACATATCGGGAAGGTGTTTCATTCATTGGGCAGAATAGAACTAGGGTACACAGTTTAAGAATAAGAGATGAGGAGAATTTTTTTTTAAATCAGAGGGTCGTTACAATGTGAAATTTTCTTCCCCAGAGAGCAGCAAGACTGGCTCAAGGAAGAGTCAGATAGATTTTTGATAGGCAAGGAAGTTTATGGTTATGGGTGGCAAATAGGAAAGTGGAGTTGAGACCTCAACCAGATCAGCCATTACTTTATTGAGCAGGCTCGAAGGGTCTAACATCTGCTCCTATATCCCTAAATTACCAGCCTTAAACAATTCTTGGAAGAACTTTTTTTCACTTCACCAATTTTATTTCCTCAGTTCCATCTGTGATATGGTCCACGATTACCCTGCAGTGTCATACCCAAATGGCTATTAATTCATTGACAAGCTTTGAAAGCGAGAATCTGGAGGGTATCAATGAGCATCCAAAAACATATCAGTTTCCACATGTAACCTTACCACCAGCTCTCTAAATCCCTTTATTGTCTCTATTGCCAAAGCAATTTTCTGACTTCAAGGACTGAATAGTCAGAAACTTTGTCTAATATTGGGGAAATGGATAGGTTTGTCTTCAGTCCCCCTCACAAACTCCTCTCCCTTGCTATTGAGACCATCCCTCACCCTGGCAAATGTCTGAGGCTGAACCACACTGATTGCAACCTTGCTGTCATATGTGCCCAAGGTGACCTTTCAGTCACATACGCACTACCATTAAGACTACCTATTTCCACCTCCTTGTCACCTGCCTATCCCTTCCTCAGCACTGTTGCTATAAACCTTATCAATGCATTGTTACCTCAAGACCTGACTATTGTCATTTTTGTCAATCGCACACATTCTACTCTCCATAAACTTGAAGTCACCCAAACGTCTATCGATAAAAGGCAGTTTTGGTTCATATGAATTTATTGTAGAAGCTTTATTCCAAAAGAATCATACAAAAAATCATAGACCTGAAACATTTAATCTGTTTCTCTCTCCATTGATGTTGCCAGGCCTGCTGAGTATTTCCAGCATTTTCTCATAGCAAAGTTTCTCAAGGAATCTTACAATGATGAGGAAAGGTGCACTTGGATATTCTTTTTTTAAAAAAAAAATGTTTTATTGAAATTTTTTTCCCAAACAACAATTTTTCCCCTCTTACAAAGCAAACGCAACAATAACAATACAGAAATTTTTAACAATACACAAGTAACAAAACCCTTTTATCTTTGACCTAAACTAAACTAAACCCCCCCCCCCGGGTTGCTGCTGCTGGTCATCTGTCTTCCCTCTAACGTTCCCCTAGGTAGTCGAGAAATGGCTGCCACCGCCTGGTGAACCCTTGAGCCGATCCTCTCAGGGCAAACTTTATCTGCTCCAGTTTAATGAACCCCGCCATATCATTTACCCAGGCCTCCAGTCCGGGGGGTTTCGCCTCCTTCCACGAGTAGGATCCTGCGCCGGGCTACTAGGGACGCAAAGGCCACAACGTCGGCCTCTTTCGCCTCCTGCACTCCCGGCTCTTCCGCAACTCCAAATAGAGCTAACCCCCAGCCTGGTTTGACCCGGGCCTTCACCACCCGCGAAATCACTCCCGTCACTCCCTTCCAATACCCTTCCAGTGCCGGGCACGCCCAAAACATATGTGCGTGGTTTGCCGGGCTCCCGCCACACCTCCCACATTTGTCCTCCACTCCAAAGAACCTGCTCAATCTTGCTCCCGTTATGTGTGCTCTATGTAGCACCTTAAATTGAATCAGGCTAAGCCTGGCGCATGAGGAAGAGGAATTTACCCTGCTTAGGGCATCAGTCCACATACCCTCCTCTATCTCCTCCCCTAGTTCTTCTTCCCACTTTCCTTTTAGTTCGCCCACCGACTCCTCCCCCTCTTCCCTCATCTCTCGGTAAATCTCTGACACCTTGCCCTCTCCGACCCACACCCCTGAAAGCACCCTGTCCTGTATCCCCTGTGTCGGGAGAAACGGAAATTCCCTCACCTGTTGTCTAGTAAACGCCCTCACCTGCATATATCTCAAGAGATTTCCCCGGGGCAACTTATACTTTTCCTCCAATGCTCCCAAGCTCGCAAAAGTCCCATCTATAAATAAATCTCCCACCCTCCTAATTCCCAACTGGTACCAGCTCTGAAATCCTCCATCCATTCTTCCTGGGGCGAACCTATGGTTGTTCCTGATTGGGGACCCCACCAGGGCTCCCCGCAACCCCTCTCTGTCGCCTCCACTGTCCCCAGATATTCAATGTTGCCTTCACCACCGGGTTCGTGGTAAACCTTTTAGGTGAGATCGGTAGCGGCGCCGTCACCAGCGCCTCTAAACTCGTCCCTTTACAGGACTTTCTCTCCAGTCTTTTCCACGCCGCTCCCTCACCCTCCATCATCCATTTACGTATCATTGCCACATTGGCGGCCCAATAGTAATCGCCCAAGTTCGGTAGTGCCAATCCTCCTCTGTCCCTACTACGCTGAAGGAACCCCCTCTTTACTCTCGGAACTTTCCCTGCCCACACGAAGCTCGTGATGCTCCTGTCTATTTTATTAACAAAGGTCTTGGTGATTAGTATAGGGAGACATTGAAATACAAATAAGAACCTCGGGAGGACCATCATCTTAATTGCTTGCACCCTGCCCGCCAGTGATAGAGGCTGCATGTCCCACCTCTTGAAGTCCTCCTCCATTTGTTCTACCAACTGTGTCAGATTAAGTCTGTGCAAGGTTTCCCAGCTCCTAGCGATCTGAATCCCCAGGTATCGGAAGTTTCTTTCCACTTTCCTTAGAGGCAAGCCTTCTATCTCTCTACTCTGGTCCCCTGGATGTATCACAAATAATTCACTCTTCCCCATGTTTAGCCTATACCCCGAGAAATCCCCGAACCCCCTCAAAATTCGCATAACCTCTATCATCCCCCCCGCTGGGTCCGACACGTATAACAATAGGTCATCCGCGTATAACGAGACTCGGTGTTCTTCTCCCCCTCTAATCACCCCTCTCCATTTCCTGGAGTCTCTCAACGCCATGGCCAGAGGTTCAATTGCCAGCGCGAACAACAATGGAGACAGCGGGCATCCCTGTCTTGTTCCCCTATATAGTCGGAAATACTCCGATCTATGTCGACCTGTAACTACGCTTGCCGTTGGAGCCCCATAAAGAAGTCTAACCCAGCTAATAAACCCGTTCCCAAACCCAAACCTCCTTTACACTTCCCATAAATACTCCCACTCCACCCTATCAAATGCCTTCTCTGCGTCCATTGCCGCCACTATCTCTGCCTCCCCCTCCACTGGGGGCATCATTATCACCCCTAATAGTCGTTGCACGTTAACATTCAGTTGTCTCCCTTTTACGAACCCTGTCTGGTCTTCGTGCACCACCCCCGGGACACAGTCCTCTATCCTCGATGCCAGTACCTTTGCCAACAATTTGGCGTCCACGTTCAATAATGAAATGGGTCTATAGGACCCGCACTGCAACGGATCTTTATCCCTCTTCAAAATTAACGATATCGTCGCCTCCGACATCGTCGGGGGTAGAGTCCCCCCTTTCCTGGCCTCATTGAACGTCCTCACCATCAACGGGGCCAACAAGTCCACATATTTTCTGTAATACTCCACCGGGAACCCGTCTGGTCCTGGGGCCTTCCCTGCTTCCCAGTCCCTTAATAACCTCGTCCACCCCAATCGGTGCCCCCAGGCCTACCACCCCCCGCTCCTCCACTTTCGGGAACCTCAATTGGTCCAGGAACTGCCGCGTCCCCTCCTCTCCCTCTGGGGGTTGAGACCTATACAGTTCCTCATAGAAGGTCTTGAACACCTCATTTATCTTTCCTGCCCTTCGCACCGTGTCTCCCCTTTCGTCTCTAATTCCTCCTATCTCCCTCGCTGCTGCCCTCTTTCGCAATTGATGAGCCAACAGGCGACTAGCCTTTTCCCCATATTCATACCTCCTCCCCTGTGCCTTCCTCCACAGTACCTCCGCCTTTCTGGTGGTCAGAAGGTCAAATTCCGTCTGGAGTCGTCTCCTCTCCCTGTACAATTCCTCCTCCGGGGTCTCTGCAAATTCCCTATCCACCCTTAAAATCTCCCCCAGTAATCCTTCCCTTTCTTTGGCCTCTGTTTTCCTTTTGTGGGCCCCAATGGAGATCAGCTCTCCTCTGACCACCGCTTTTAGTGCTTCCCATACCACTCCCACAGGGACCTCGCCGTCGTCATTGACCTCCAGGTATCTCTCAATACATCCCCGCACTCTTGCACACACTCCCTCATCCGCCATCAGTCCCACATCTAATCGCCAGAGTGTTCTCTGCTCCCTTTCCTCTCCTAATTCCAGGTCCACCCAATGTGGGGCATGATCCGAAACCGCTATGGCTGAGTACTCAGCTTCTTCCACCCTAGAGATCAACGACCTTCCCAAAACAAAAAAATCTATCCGGGAGTACACTTTATGGACATGGGAGAAGAAGGAAAACTCCCTAGCCCTAGGTCTAAGAAATCGCCATGGATCCACTCCCCCCATTTGGTCCATAAACCCCTTAAGTACCTTGGCCGCTGCCGGCCTTCTTCCGGTCCTTGAGCTGGATCTATCTAGCCCCGGGTCCAGCACCGTATTAAAGTCCCCTCCTAAAATCAAGTTTCCTACCTCCAGGTCCGGTATACGCCCCAGCATCCGTCTCATAAATCCCGCATCGTCCCAGTTTGGGGCATACACATTAACCAACACGACCTCCGTTCCCTCCAGCCTGCCACTCACCATTACATATCTACCTCCGCTATCTGCTACGATGTTCTTTGCTTCAAATGCTACCCGTTTCCCCACCAAAATGGCCACCCCTCTATTCTTTGCGTCCAGTCCTGAGTGGAACACCTGTCCCACCCATTCTTTCCTTAGCCTAACTTGGTCCGCCACCTTTAGGTGCGTCTCTTGGAGCATAACCACGTCTGCCCTTAGTCCTTTCAAATGCGCGAGCACTCGGGCCCTTTTTATCGGTCCGTTCAGGCCTCTCACGTTCCACGTGATCAGCCTCACTAGGGGGCTACCTGCCCCCCTCCCGTGTCGACTAGCCATTACCTTCTCTAGGCCAGTCCCATATCCCGCCTACGCGCTCACGCTCGCTGCCCCAGCGTCGCACACCATCCCCGCCCACCCACTCTTTAGCCATTTCCTTTTGGATTTCCGCAGCAGCAACCCAGTTGTCCCCCCCCCCCCCGCTAGATCTCTTTCTAGCATGATTGCTCCCCCCATATTACTTCCGTAAGTCAGCTGACTTCAACTGACCCCGGCTACCCCTGCTCACTCACTCCTCGACCCCCCCATGTGGGGAACTCCCATCCGCCTTGCGCCTGTCTTCCCGCCTTATTCTTTCTGGCGCGGGAACATCCCTTTACCTGACCCGCCTCTTATGGCGCAGCTCCCTTTCCCCTCCCCTTCCCCATTCTCCAACTATGTCCCGTCTTTCCCCCCTCACCGGCGCCCACATTTCCCCAATGTCTCCCCCCTTCCCAATTTACTTCTCAATTAACTTCAACCATAACATTAACAATAACATTTCCTGCAGCATCAGTCCCTCAGTTCCGATCCAATTTCTCTTCTTTGATGAAGGTCCATGCTTCCTCCGCCGTCTCGAAATAATGGTGTCTCTCCTGATACGTGACCCATGGTCTTGCCGGCTGCAGCATCCCGAACTTCACCTTCCTTTTATGCAACACCCCTTTGGCTCGGTTGAAGCTCGCCCTCCTTCTCGCCACCTCCGCACTCCAATCCTGGTATACCCGTACCACTGCATTCTCCCATCTGCTACTCCGCACCTTTTTAGCCCATCTCAGGACCTCTTCTCTATCCTTAAGGCGGTAAAATCGCACGATTATCGCCCTGGGTGGTCTCCCGCTTTTGGTCTTCTCGCCAGAATCCGATTTGCCCACTCCACCTCCAAGGGGCCCGTAGGGGCCTCAGCACCCATCAGTGAGCTCAGCATCGTACTTGCGTACGCTCCACAGTCCACTCCTTCCACACCCTCAGGGAGACCCAGTATCCGAAGGTTCTTCCTTCGCGCTCCATTTTCTAGGGCTTCGATCCTTTCAGTACACTTTTTATGAAGTGCCTCGTGCGTCTGTGTCTTAACCGCCAGGCCCAGGATCTCGTCCTCAATATCTGTCACCTTCTGCTCCACCACGCGGAGCTCTGTCTCCTGGGTCTTTAATGTCTCCTTGAGCCCCTCAATTGCCTGTAGCAACGGGGTCAGCACCTCCCTCTTCAGCAGCTCCACGCACCGTCTCACAATTTCATCCTGCTCAGGCCCCCATGTCGCCTGCGCTTTCTCCGCCGCCATCTTGTACTTCTCTCTTTCTGACCCTTTGGTCGACGATTCCTCGTGCTGCAGCCGCCGCCGCCGGTTTTTTCCTCCTCCGTTTCGGGGGGACTCCCTTCTCACACACCCCACACCGGATTGCGTCGTTGAAAAATTCCCCGTTGGGGCTCTTAAAAGAGCCCGAAGGTCCGTCGGAGCTGGAGCCGCCGAAGCGTGCGGCTAGCTAGGCATCACCGCAACCGGAAGTCCCTTCAGTGGCCTTGATGAGGTCTTTTCACAGTTGTTCCCTCTGCTGCTAGAATTCACCCGGAAGTCCTCTGCACTTGGATATTCAACATGTAAATGGAAAAACTTGGGATGAAAACCAAAGACAGCATTGAAGAGAAATGTTTCAAAGATGTTTTGAAAGCGAGGAAAATAGGCAGAATGGTCAAATGTTTTACAGTGCAGAAGCAAGATGGCTGAACAAGCAGCCATTGATGGTAGAGCAGAGGGATATGGAGAATGGGAAGGTAAATGGGGTTGAAGTCCAAGATCAGCCATGATCATATTGGATGGCGGAGCAAAGGGCGTTACGGCAGTGCAGTGCCTACGGCACTGAGGCCCTGGGTTCAATCCACTTACTCTGCCCATCTTTTGGGTTGTGGGGGTGAAACCCACACAGACATGGGGAGAATGTGCAAACTCCACACGGACAGTGATCCCGCGGCCGAAATCAAACTTGGATACTCAGCGCCGTGAGAAAGCAGTGCTAATCACTGTGCCGCCTTGTTCTTAACTAAGTTATCTGTCAACATAATGTTTTGTTTTATTAATTAGATGTGTGTGTCGTTGGCTGGGCCAGCATTTATTGCCCATCCCTAATTGCCTTTAAGGGCATTTAAGAGTCAACTATGTTGCTGAGAGTCTGGAGTCACATGTAGGCCAGACCACTTAAGGATGGCAGATTTATAATAATAATAATCTTTATTATTGTCACAAGTCGGCTTACATTAACACTGCAATGAAGTTACTGTGAAAATCCCCGCGTCGCCACACTCCGGAGCCTGTTCGGGTACATTGAGGGAGAATTCAGAATGTCCAATTTACCTAACAGGACGTCTTTCGGGACTTGTGGGAGGAAACCGGAGCACCTGGAGGAATCCCACGCAGACACAGGGAGAACGTGCAGACTCCGCATAGACAATAACTCAAGCCGGGAATCGAACCTGGAACCCCGGCGCTGTGAAGCAACAATGCTAACCACTGTGTTACCGTGCCACCCATAAGGGGCAATTTAACATGGCCAATACACCTTCTCTGCACATATTTTGGTTGAGGGGGTGAGACCCACGCAGACACAGGGAGAATGTACAAACTCCACACGGACAGTGACCCCGGGGCCGGGATCGAACCTGGGACCTCAGCGCCGTGAGACAGCAATGCTAACCACTAGGCCACTGTGCCGCCTTGTTCTTAACTAAGTTATCTGTCAGCATAATGTTTTGTTTTATTAATTAGATGTGGGAGTTGGCTGGGCCAGCATTTATTGCCCATCCCTAATTTCCTTCCCGAAAGAACATTTGTGAATCAGATGGGTTTTCCCGACAATCAACACTGGCTTTTAATTACAGATTTTTTTGTGGAATTCAAATTTTACCACCTGCCATGGTGGGATCCTCAGAGCATTATCCTAGGTCTCTGAAATATTAGTCTAGTGACTACTAGACTACCACCTCCATTAGCCAATCATTTTCATTCTTTACAAATTACAAACGAGGAATGGAAAAAAAAAAATGAATTCACCAGAAGTGAATTCTGCCTCTGAGGGGAAAAAAATCATTCATGACTACATGCATTAAAATCAGATTAACAACCAATAACTTTGTACAATGTGTATAAAAGCTACTGACTGTTAGTATCTACTTTATTGTACATGCAGTTTTGGCTCTGACAGTATTTCATGTTGGATGGGCAGAAATGACACAATTTATCATTTTCTCGATTGATCTGTTTCGCCTTGCAAAATATGTTAAAATAAAAATATTAAGGTAATGTGAACTGAACACAACAAACTGACACATCATTAGCTGAAACAGACTTGACTTTCGCAAAGAACCTAAATGAAAATGGGCCTACTCTGTTCCTCCACAACAGGCGATCCAGATATCGGTTTACTGTGGGAGCAAAATGCATGAACATGTATATCTTCATGTATATTTGATTTATTCTGATTGGTCCATATTAATATTTCACCAGCTGAATAATTAAAATGTTATCCTGATGACTACATGTAATAAACATGTTGCAAAATAATGAGTAGTGGAAACATTATTTTGAACTTGAATTTCAACCATGCCCAGCCTAGAAGTCTTTCAATGAAGTCTTCAGAATCTATCAGAGGCTAATAACGACGATATTAGAGAATAATAGATGTAGTGAAAATGGTACTTATTGTGGGGGAATACAAAAGAAGGGGTTATAAATAGAAGATAATCAATAATAACCCAGCATGGTGGCCCAACACTGCTGCCTCACAGCGTCAGGGACCCGGGTTCAATTTCAGCCTTGGGTGTGTGTGTGTGGAGTTTGCACATTCTCACTGTGTCTGTGCAGGTTTCCTCCAAGTGCTCCGGTTTCTTCCCACAGCCCAAAGATGTGCAGTTAGGTGGATTGGCCATGCTAAATTGCTCCTTAGCATCCAACGTTGTGCCGGTCAGGTGGGGTTATGGGGATAGTGTCGGGGAGTGGGCTAGGTTGGGTGATCTTTCGAAGGGTTGGTGCAGCCTCAATGGGCCAAATGGCCTCCTTCTGCACTGTAGGGATGGGATTCTATGAATTCTAACTCTGGTAAGAAACTCCCAAAGAGTTGCCAGAGTGTTGAAATGGCTACCACGCGGTGTACTCAAGGTGATCAGAGGTACGTTTAGGGGAAGCCAGATAAGAACATGAGGGAGAAAGGAATAGAAGGATGCTGATATGGCTCGATGAAAGCTGGTGTGGAGCATATTCCGTGGCATAGATCTGTTTCTGTGCTATATGTTTTGTTACCTGTCTGGTAGGTAACATGTGCTACTCAAACCTTGGTTAGTGATGAGGTATTCTGAATCCCGATGAAGAAGATTCAAACTCTTCCAGTAGTAACAAAAGGTTTATTGAGAAACTACAACAATATTTACATGAGTTCATTATTTTAACTTTGATACTAATGATAAGGTTAACAAGATCTAACTATGGTAACTATACGTAACTCCACTGGCCATCTAAACTAGTCTGCTGTTGCTTTGAATACAGTGCACCCAAGAGAAAGAGAGAGAGAGACAATGTGGCTGCCTTTTATACCCCTGTTAATCCGGCCCTCTACTGATCATGTGGTGCTACTGATTACACATTAGCCCCTTGTGTACAGGCACACATAGAGATCACTACACTATAGATTCTACAAAGATCAGAACTTGTACTGGCCTGAGATCTTAATTCAGGATTTAATTTCTGCACTGAATTCATTTTAATCCCTTCCCTCCACAATAACAACATCTGTATTAAGTTGGAATAGTAAATTGGGATGTCTGGTCAATATGAGCACATGTATCAAACAAATTATACAGTGACACGAGGCAAAGAAATTGCTGTTGAATGTTGTTTCCAAATATAGGAGTCAGGCTGCTGCCATTAGTATATACTTGTAGCTTGTAGTTTTCAAACTTATATTTGTGTCACCGACTCTATTAAACATGCATTAACCAACAATGGAGCCAGGTCTGTATTACTTTCATTGCCATTTAGTTTGGAAGTAACTCTAAATTGTAAAAACAGCATCAGAAAAGATAGCATGTACGGTACGGCATGGAAGACAAGAGTTCATGAAAACCATATCATCAGAGGACTGCAAAGAATACGGTAAAAAAAAAAGAGCACACATGTTCAGTACATCCCACTGAAGTGGCAAGTTAGCTGAACAATTTAGCACGCTAAATGAATAAAAACACAAAAAAAATTGCCAGAAATATATAGTCTTTTTGAACATGTGTAGTAGATACTGGGATAGCATGAGAACATGGACTAGTTCACATTTATGAAAAAAAAAGCAAATCTGAATGAAGTGATGTGAGTGCCCTGAAATTGCTAAAAAGTACTTGCTTTGTGCACAACAGCACCTGTTTTAAATTTTGTTATTGGTTTTATATTCACATTGGTACTGCAGTGACTGCAGCAGCGAAATACAGGTATAGAGTTGCTGGAACTACATATTCTTTGTGTTGCTATTCTGTATTCTTGTATTATGACAGCTCAAAACCAATACCAGGAACCGGCACCGAAACCATATTGGATATCTGAATACAGATCAATATCATCATTTCCCTACTTCTGTAAGCTGACTATTCAAGTTAACTTCAGCAAGTTCTTGCAGCCAATTCCTGTCAAAGCATGAAACGTTGGTCCTGCATTTTGGGTGGCACAGTGGTTAGCACTGCTGTCTCTCAGCGTGTGTCGAGTTTGGACGTTCTCCCACGTTTGCGTGGGTTTCCTCCGGGTGCTCCGGATTCCTCCCATAGACCAAAGATGAGCAGATTAGGTGATTTGGCCATGATAAAATTGCTCCTTAGTGTCCAGGTTTGTGCAGATTAGGTGGGATTAAGGGGGTAGGGCAGCGGAGTGCATCCGGTTGGGTGTTTTTTCAGAGGGTCGGTGCAGACCTGATGGGCCGAATGGCTCCCTCTGCACTGCAGGAATTGTATGATGACTGAAGATGCAAATTATGCAACAGTTGTTCACATTAAATAATCCACAGCATATATCTTCAAAGCATTCCTTACTTCATGGGTTAATGCACATTCTTCAAACGTGGTGTTATTACTTTCTTTCCTATTTTAGCTGTACAAGATTTAACTGTTCAGTTGCTGATTTGGACTATATCAAGCATGCATACATATAGTTTACAGTACGAATAGGCGTTTTGTATTTTCATAGGTTTTTCTTTCTATTTTCTACCCGCTGCTCCCCTCAACGGCCATTGGCATGCTAAAGGCTTTGCAGCAGAGGCGGACTTACACTTTTGGGAGCACACAAAGCCACTTCTCACAATGGGGAACCCCCATTGTTTGGGGACCCATGCTGCATGGCGGTGTGTTTCATTGTAAGTCCACCTCTGCATTGCGTTCAACAATAAGATTTTTTTTAATAGGATGTGGCTATCTTTGGGGAGATCAGCATTTGTTGCCTATCCCTAATTGTTCTTGAGAAGGTGGTGGTGAGCCCATCAACAATGACCTGGACACGATATCAGGATAAGACTTGCACAGTCTCCACCCTGCTGTCCCAGCACCAACAATAGGGGGTGCTGATGCCTGCCCAGGTTAGGAGAACTGCCCCATGGAATAGCTATGCAACAGTCTGACATAACCTGACAAAATCATATTTTAGATATCGCACTCCTCAATCATTGCCACATGGTACATCTTGTGCTATCAGCACTTCATATATTGACACTTGACTCAAAGGCTTCATGGCGTTAGGTCCAAGGAAAGGGGGGGGGGGGAAAGAGGTTTGCATTGAGGCAATACATGTATGCATTATCTTCAAAAAAAGGGGGTTTAAGACGAAGGATGTCGGCATGCCTGCGAATGGATAATCATGCTCCTGCCTGAACTGGAGTATTGTGTCAACCTCTGGGGTGCCATGCTTGAGGAATGATGCAAATATTTACGAGAATAGTTCCAAGTATGAGGAACTTCAGTTATATGGAAAGATTGCAACGGCTGGGATGTATTCCTTGGAGAAAAGAAGGTTGAGAGGAGTTTTGATGGACTGTTCCAAATCATAAGGTGGCTACATAGGGCACACAGAGGGAAACCGTCCCCGCTGGTGGAAGAGTCAAGAACCAGAGGACATATTTAAAGTGATTGGCCAGGACTAAACCAAATATGAGGAAAAATGTTTCAAGAAACCAGTGGTTACAATCTGGCATGCAGAATTCAACCATTGCCTTAAAAAGGAAATTGGATGAGCACCTGAAAAGAAAAGACGTTCAGGGCTACAGGGCAAGGGTACATAGAACATAGAAAATACAGCACAGAACAGGCCCTTCGGCCCACGATGTTGTGCCGAACCTTTGTCCTAGATTAATCATAGATTATCATTGAATTTACAGTGCAGGAGGCCATTTGGCCCTTTGAGTCTGCACCAGCTCTTGGAAAGAGCACCCTACCCAAACTCAACGCTTCCACCCAACACCAAGGGCAATTTTGGACATTAAGGGCAATCCATCATTGGCCAATTCACCTAACCCGCACATCTTTGGATTGTGGGAGGAAACCGGAGCACCCGGAGGAAACCCACGCAGGCACGGGGAGGACGTGCAGACTCCGCACAGACAGTGACCCAAGCCAGAATCAAACCTGGGACCCTGGAGCTGTGAAGCAATTGTGCTATCCACAATGCTACCGTGCTGCCCTTGAGAACAAATAAATCTACACTATATCATTTAACCGTAATCCATGTAACCTATCCAATAGCTGCTTGAAGGTCCCTAATGTTTCCGACTCAACTACTTCCACAGGCAGTGCATTCCATGCCCCCACTACTCTCTGGGTAAAGAACCTACCTCTGATATCCCTCCTATATCTTCCACCTTTCACCTTAAATTTATGTCCCCTTGTAATGGTTTGTTCCACCCGGGGAAAAAGTCTCTGACTGTCTACTCTATCTATTCCCCTGATCATCTTATAAACCTCGATCAAGTCGCCCCTTATCCTTCTCCGTTCTAATGAGAAAAGGCCTAGCACCCTCAACCTTTCCTCGTAAGACCTACTCTCCATTCCAGGCAACATCCTGGTAAATCTTCTTTGCACCTTTTCCAAAGCTTCCACATCCTTCCTAAAATGAGGCGACCAGAACTGTACACAGTACTCCAAATGTGGCCTTACCAAAGTTTTGTACAGCTGCATCATCACCTCACGGCTCTTAAATTCAATCCCTCTGTTAATGAACGCGAGCACACCATAGGCCTTCTTCACAGCTCTATCCACTTGAGTGGCAACTTTCAAAGATGTATGAACATAGACCCCAAGATCTCTCTGCTCCTCCACATTGCCAAGAACTCTACTGTTAACCCTGTATTCCGCATTCATATTTGTCCTTCCAAAATGGACAACCTCACACTTTTCAGGGTTAAACTCCATCTGCCACTTCTCAGCCCAGCTCTGCATCCTATCTATGTCTCTTTGCAGCCGACAACAACCCTCCTTACTATCCACAACTCCACCAATCTTCGTATCGTCTGCAAATTTACTGACCCACCCTTCAACTCCCTCATCCAAGTCATGAATGAAAATCACAAACAGCAGAGGACCCAGAACTGATCCCTGCGGTACGCCACTGGTAACTGGGATCCAGGCTGAATATTTGCCATCCACCACCACTCTCTGACTTCTATCGGTTAGCCAGTTCGTTATCCAACTGGCCAAATTTCCCACTATCCCATGCCTCCTTACTTTCTGCATAAGCCTACCATGGGGAACCTTTTCAAATGCCTTACTAAAATCCATGTACACTACATCCACTGCTTTACCTTCATCCACATGCTTGGTCACCTCCTCAAAGAATTCAATAAGATTTGTAAGGCAAGACCTACCCCTCACAAATCCGTGCTGACTATCCTTAATCAAGCAGTGTCTTTCCAGATGCTCAGAAATCCTATCCTTCAGTACCCTTTCCATTACTTTGCCTACCACCGAAGTAAGACTAACTGGCCTGTAATTCCCAGGGTTATCCCTAGTCCCTTTTTTGAACAGGGGCACGACATTCGCCACTCTCCAATCCCCTGGTACCACCCCTGTTGACAGTGAGGACGAAAAGATCATTGCCAAGGGCTCTGCAATTTCATCTCTTGCTTCCCATAGAATCCTTGGATATATCCCGTCAGGCCCGGGGGACTTGTCTATCCTCAAGTTTTTCAAAATGCCCAACACATCTTCCTTCCTAACAAGTATTTCCTCGAGCTTACCAGTCTGTTTCACACTGTCCTCTCCAACAATATCGCCCCTCTCATTTGTAAATACAGAAGAAAAGTACTCATTCAAGACCTCTCCTATCTCTTCAGACTCAATACACAATCTCCCGCTACTGTCCTTGATCGGACCTACCCTCGCTCTAGTCATTCTCATATTTCTCACATATGTGTAAAAGGCCTTGGGGTTTTCCTTGATCCTACCCGCCAAAGATTGTTCATGCCCTCTCTTAGCTCTCCTAATCCCTCTCTTCAGTTCCCTCCTGGCTATCTTGTATCCCTCCAATGCCCTGTCTGAACCTTGTTTCCTCAGCCTTACATAAGTCACCTTTTTCCTCTTAACAAGACATTCAACCTCTCTTGTCAACCATGGTTCCCTCACTCGACCATCTCTTCCCTGCCTGACAGGGACATACATATCAAGGACACGTAGCACCTGTTCCTTGAACAAGTTCCACATTTCACTTGTGTCCTTCCCTGCCAGCCTATGTTCCCAACTTATGCACTTCAATTCTTGTCTGACAACATCGTATTTACCCTTCCCCCAATTGTAAACCTTGCCCTGTTGCACGTACCTATCCCTCTCCATTGCTAAAGTGAAAGTCACAGAATTGTGGTCACTATCTCCAAAATGCTCCCCCACTAACAAATCTATCACTTGCCCTGGTTCATTACCAAGTACTAAATCCAATATTGCCCCTCCTCTGGTCGGACAATCTACATACTGTGTTAGAAAAGCTTCCTGGACACACTGCACAAACACCACCCCATCCAAACTATTTGATCTAAAGAGTTTCCACTCAATATTTGGGAAGTTAAAGTCGCCCATGACTACTACCCTATGACTTCCGCACCTTTCCAAAATCTGTTTCCCAATCTGTTCCTCCACATCTCTGCTCCTATTGGGGGGCCTATAGAAAACTCCTAACAAGGTGACTGCTCCTTTCCTATTTCTGACTTCAACCCATACTACCTCAGTAGGCTGATACTCCTCGAACTGCCTTTCTGCAGCTGTTATACTATCTCTAATTAATAATGCCACCCCCCCACCTCTTTTACCACCCTCCCTAATCTTATTGAAACATCTATAACCAGGGACCTCCAACAACCATTTCTGCCCCTCTTCTATCCAAGTTTCCGTGATGGCCACCACATGGTAGTCCCAAGTACCGATCCATGCCTTAAGTTCACCCACCTTATTCCTGATGCTTCTTGCGTTGAAGTATACACACTTCAACCCCTCTCCGTGCCTGCAAGTACTCTCCTTTGTCAGTGTTCCCTTCCCCACTGCCTCATTACACGCTTTGGCGTCCTGAATATCGGCTACCTTAGTTGCTGGACTACAAATCCGGTTCCCATTCCCCTGCCAAATTAGTTTAAACCCTCCCGAAGAGTACTAGAAAACCTCCCTCCCAGGATATTGGTGCCCCTCTGGTTCAGATGCAACCGGTCCTGCTTGTACAGGTCCCACCTTCCCCAGAATGCGCTCCAATTATCCAAATACCTGAAGCCCTCCCTCCTACACCATTCCTGCAGCCACGTGTTCAACTGCACTCTCTCCCTATTCCTAGCCTCGCTATCACGTGGCACCGGCAACAAACCAGAGATGACAACTCTGTCTGTCCTGGCTTTTAACTTCCAGCCTAACTCCCTAAACTTGTTTATTACCTCCACACCCCTTTTCCTACCTATGTCGTTGGTACCAATGTGCACCACGACGTCTGGCTGCTCACCCTCCCCCTTAAGGATCCTGAAGACACGATCCGAGACATCCCTGGCCCTGGCACCCGGGAGGCAACATACCTTCCGGGAGTCTCGCTCGCGACCACAGAATCTCCTATCTATTCCCCTAACCATTGAATCTCCTACAACTATTGCTTTTCTATTCTCCCCCCTTCCCTTCTGAGCCCCAGAGCCAGACTCAGTGCCAGAGACCTGGCCGCTAGGGCCTTCCCCCGGTAGGTCATCCCCCCCAACAGCATCCAAAACGGTATACTTGTTTTGAAGGGGAACGGCCACGAGGGATCCCTGCACTTTCTGCCTGTTTGTTTTTTTCCCCCTGACTGTAACCCAGCTATTCTTGTCCTGTACCTTGGGTGTGGTTACCTCCTTGTAACTCTTCTCAATCACCCCCTCTGCCTCCCGGATGATCCGAAGTTCATCCAGCTTCAGCTCCAGTTCCCTAACACGGTCTTTGAGGAGCTGAAGTTGGGTGCACTTCCCGCAGGTATAGTCAGTGGGGACACCGGTGGTATCCCTCACCACCCACATCCTACAGGAGGAGCATGTAACTGGCCTAGCCTCCATCCCCTCTTACCTGACAGAATATAGCTGCCCTGTGGACTAACTAGATCTCCGCCCTCCGACCCTGCTCCCAGTCAGCTACACTTCCTGTAAACACCTGGCTCTCTTCGCACTCTTTGCGGAAATGTCGGAAACAAAATGAAAGGAGCACCTTACTCCCTCCTCACCTAACTCCCTCGGTCACCAAACTCTCACTATCTCACTCAAATGCACCAAATTCAGCACTCCCTCGGTCACCAAACTCTCACTATCGCACTCAAATGCACCAAATTCAGCACTCCCTCGGTCACCAAACTCTCACTATCGCACTCAAATGCACCAAATTCAGCACTCAGTGCAAACAAAGTCTGCACTGTAGGGGATCACTTTTATACTGTGAATCTAGCCTCTGAAAACTGGCCTAATCCAATTAACTAATTAACAAGCTCCAGCTGCAAGTGCCTACAAGTAGAAGCCTGTTTAAAGCTTATTGAAAATTCACCTTCTTCTAAACCAAACAGCAACTTTTAAGTTAATTAACTAAATAAAAGAAAGACTAAACTTGAGATAAAAATGAAGCCTTATACTCCCTCGGTCACCAAACTCTCACTATCGCACTCAAATGCACCAAATTCAGCACTCAGTGAATGAAACTAGAGGAATGAAACCAAAATTAACTGGTTTTGCAGAATTCTGGCATGGGCTCAATGGGCTGAGCGGCCATCTTCTACGCTGCAACTATTCTATGAAGAATCTGAAGTTATGAGGAGGCATGGCCAATCCACCTAACCTGCACAACTTTGGGCTGTGGGAGCACCCGGAGGAAACCCACACAGACACGGGGAGAACTTGCAGACTCCGCAGACAGTGTCCCAAGCTGGGAATTGAACCTGGGACCCTGGAGCTGTGAAGCAACTGTGCTACCGTGGTACTCTACTCACTCCTCCCAACCAATTAACCTTTCACCATATGCTGATCACGTTTTGCTACGATACTATGGTTGGCCAAATGCATTATTTTACAGACAAATGGTTGGTTTCATTCCTCTACCTCCAGGATGATGACTTAATGACTGTTTTCCAGTTATTACAACTCAAAGCGACCCCTAATTCTACACCTTAAAAGGATGGCAATGTCATGACAAACCATTTCAGGCTACATTTACTGCTGCTTTACTTCCCCAAATCAAGGAAATTTGGCAGGGAGGCTTATTGCAGCCTCTATGCCCACATCTAGATTTTCCAGCCCCAATGTCAATAAGGAATGAGGTCCATTGCCCCCTTTCTCACCTTGCTACATGCAAATGATAAATGGATAGGTTTGGCCTCGAAACCTGCATAATTTCTTTCCACACCACTGCTGACAGCACCAACTTCAGGGGTAACCACAAAAGGGGTGGTGCTACTTCCTTTAGCAACGATAGGGATATCATGTATGTGCATTTTGAAGAGAGAGGGCGTAGAAGCTGGAGCTTCTAACTGTTCTCAAATTCATGGGTGATACGAGGTTTTAGGCTCCAATCTTGTCAGGAGGATAAAAACACAATATGACCACTCCATTCTTTAAAATCATCCTGCTCCTATTCTGGTGCAGCACTGCCACATGTCCTTCCCTTAGGAGTTGAAAGCTCCTCACTGATCATGGGGATTCTGCTGTGAATCTACCTTGAATAGTTAATTATTGAATTGTTATAATACCGTCTCAGGAAGCAGGATGAGGATTATGGTAGTCAGAGCAGCAAAGTTCCATTCTGATCTTTGTGCATTCTGCAGTGGTTGTTGCACATGTGAACGGAACTCCACTGCCCAGCAGCAGTGGGACACCCTGCAATCACCATCACCATTTTCACCTTTGTTATGGCTTCAATGCCAATTTCACACCAATGTATAGGATGGAAAAGTGAACAGGGCTCCCTGCCAAGTATTAACAAAACCCCTCAAGAGCAGAAATTTCAAGATTTAAATGTCAGGTATCCGTAACTGGAAACGACTAACAAAGAGCAGGTTGCAACTTTCTATTGCATTGTAATGTTACTTCTTTGAGGGTCACAGGGGTGGGGGTTGGTGATGGTGGAAAGAGAAGTTTCTTTCAAGATATATGTTGATGAAGTACTGCTCAGTTTACTTGCTGGTTTGTAGAGGCTGCAGCTGTGTAAACTGATGACGACTTTTTTTGTGTCGAGCATTTTAGGAAATATTTTACTTGGATATTAGGAAAGTACACTTTTATCTTGCACGTACTTTAAGAGCAAATATGCCTAGGTTTTACCGAGAGTTACATCTAAAGTTTAAATTCATGTTTTAATTAATTTTCCTATATCTGTACTTGCTTTCCTGATAGATCTTATTGGTCTGTGTAAGATTAATCCACTGATGAGGTAACAGTGCCAAGAGCAGTCCTTTCTAATCATCCAACCCAACAAAACACGTGGAAGAAATATTGGCACTTATGGTTTTAAGAACTGGATTGTCTGCTTCTGAGGATCACAGCCATCTTCTAAGGTTACATTTTGGTCTCTCATTGGATAGGGAATCCTTTGGCTCCCATATATATTATTTAGCAATCTGTTTTTTTCCCTATCCAACCAACTCCAAGGAATCATCCAAGAGAATGCCTGAACACTTACGTGAAACCTTTTCATGAGGAAATGATGTACCTCATTAATGTGATGAAACAAGCTTTCAAAGAATGATGGAGCAGAATAACTATTTAAAAATTACACCCAACGGTAAAGCACCTCAAATTAGAACTGTAAAGTGTAATTTTCTTTTTAAATTAGTAGTGTACATTTAAGGGGTATAAACTAGTACAGGGTTTATCAACCTTTTTTCCCCCGTGAACCTCTTTTGCCAAACGGCTGACCTTCGGGACCCACACCGACAAATATTTGCGACCCACGTCAGCCGACCTCCGCCACTTTCGCTTACCTTTTAACATGATAGATGAGCCTGCTTGTTCTTCACAATCTCACTCCAATCTGGTTCACTGGAGGAGAGGGCAATGCGCATATCAGGTGCGTAGGCAGCCGGTTCCTTTGTGCCGCATTCATCTTTGCGAGAACATAAAATCCAAACTTGCATATGTAGGTCATTGTGAAGGGCAATAGCAACAAAATGCTTGTTTTACTCAGCACTGGTTACTCCTCAGAGATGCTACTCCAGAATGCTGACAACGTCAGGATTTGAGGTGTGTTTTTAATGTGCTGTCACAGGTCAGGCACAGAAATTCAGTCTCCTCATTTGGAGTCAGCTGTAAGTTAATAATTGACTCTGGGGTCTCAAACTCAAAGGGATCTTTCACCCATCTCTTCTCTTTCAAAATCTGAAACTCTCTGGAAAGGAGCAACAAAAACCGTTGAACTGCGCAGCCAGATGTGATTGAATAAGGTTTGCCAGTCAATTGACAGTTCCCTTACTAACATTGTTTTATTTGATGTGTCGTAATACTAGAAGGAAAATGTAGTAGTTTTGCCTTTGCACTCACACTTACTGAACTTTCAATGATTTTTGGAAAGCATCTATTTCTTCACAAAGAAGAAATTCTAAAAGAAATCATCATCTTTCCCTTGCAATTTGAGGTTCAGTTCATTTAGAATTGTAAAGATGTGTGCAAGGCAAGACAGTTAGTGCCCAAGTTTCATCAGCAAATGAATCAGCCAGAAGGGACGATTTCTCAAGGAAGAACGCGTGGATTTACACCTCAGTTCATAAACTCTGCCAAGCATCCGACCCCATGACAGCCAACCTAGCTCTGTGTAGAATAATAAATGCGTGTGCTCGGTTCCCATTTCGGATTAGAGCCTCGAAAAGCCTGGTACTAAGTGCGCTGCATTTAATGAACTTCACAACTTTCAGAATTCCTTTCAGTACCTCTGCAAGACTGGATGGAATTCCTTTCAATGCCAATGTCTCATGATGAATAAAGCAATGATTCTAAACAACGTTCTGACCTGCTGCCTCCTTAATAATAATAACAATAATAATCTTGTATTGTCACAAGTATGAAGTTACTGTGAAAAGCCCCTAGTCGCCACATTCCGGGCCTGTTCGGGTAAGCTCGTACGGGAATTGAACCCGTGCTGCTGGCCTGGTTCTGCATTACAAACCAGCTGTCTAGCCTACTGAGCTAAACCAGCCTTAATTCTTATTATAACTCCAGTTTTTCCCAGTCATGTTGGCTGCCCGATTGCTTGCTATCTGAGTCATTAAATGATTTGCTGTGAAGAAGGCCTATGGTGTGCTCGCGTTCATTAACAGAGGGATTGAATTTAAGAGCCGTGAGGTGATGATGCAGATGTACAAAACTTTGGTAAGGCCACATTTGGAGTACTGTGTACAGTTCTGGTCGCCTCATTTTAGGAAGGATGTGGAAGCTTTGGAAAAGGTGCAAAGAAGATTTACCAGGATGTTGCCTGGAATGGAGAGTAGGTCTTACGAGGAAAGGTTGAGGGTACTAGGCGTTTTCTCATTAGAACGGAGAAGGATGTGGGGCGACTTGATAGAGGTTTATAAGATGATATGGGGAATAGATAAAGTAGACAGTCAGAGACTTTTTCCCCGGGTGGAACAAACCATTACAAGGGGACATAAATTTAAGGTGAAAGGTGGAAGATATAGGAGGGATATCAGAGGTAGGTTCTTTACCCAGAGAGTAGTGGGGGCATGGAATGCACTGCCTGTGGAAGTAGTTGAGTCGGAAACATTAGGGACCTTCAAGCAGCTATTGGATAGGTACATGGATTACGGTAAAATTATATAGTGTAGATTTATTTGTTCTTAAGGGCAGCATGGTAGCATTGTGGATAGCACACAGCTCCAGGGTCCCAGGTTCGATTCTGGCTTGGGTCACTGTCTGTGCGGTGTCTGCACGTCCTCCCCGTGTCTGCGTGGGTTTCCTCCGGGTGCTCCGGTTTCCTCCCACAGTCCAAAGATGTGCGGGTTAGGTGAATTGGCCAATGATGGATTGCCCTTAATGTCCAAAATTGCCCTTGGTGTTGGGTGGAGGTGTTGGGTTTGGGTGGGGTGCTCTTTCCGGGAGCCGGTGCGGACTCGGGGGGCCGGGTGGCCTTCTTCTACACTGTGGATTCAATGATAATCTATGATTAATCTAGGACAAAGGTTCGGCACAACCGAAGGGCCTGTTCTGTGCTGTATTTTCTATGTTCTATGTTTCAAGAAGAAGATACGATACATTTCTGATTTAAAAAACAGGTTAAAGGTATATGGGCAACAGAAGGGGAAGTGGATTTGAGATCAGGAAGAGATCAGCCATGATCTGATTCAATGGTGGAGCAGGCTGGAAGAGCTGAATTGCCTACTTCTGCTCCTAATTCCTATGTTCCTATTCCTCTGCAAGAACCCAGTCGCGTCCTCACTTTCCAACCACGTAACTATTCAACACTTCAAAAATCTGTGCGCCAATTGGACTGGTTGGTGATGTCAGCCAGCACAGCAAGTCCTCAACAAATTCATTGTGCCAAATATACCTAACATAAACTAGCAAGGTTGCACAATCTGAAACATCTGTACTTTCATCCAGTTGTATTGAGAACTCCTGTGCTGACTTTAAACGAGAAATAAGGTGGACTTCTAAATTCTCAGTAATATCATAAATTCGGCGAGCCACTGCGTTGTCACCAAGTGGGATACATTTCAGTTTTTCAGCTGACCTTTGCTGCAGGCGGTCGGTTGGCTCAGTTAACTGGATGGCTGGTTTGAGATATGGAGCAATGCTAACAGCATGGGTTCAATTTCCATACCAGCTGAGGTTATTCATGAAGGCCCCGCCTTCTCAACCATGCCCATATGGAGCGATGCAAGAGCATGGGTTCAATTCCCATACCAGCTGAGGTTATTCATGAAGGCTCGTCCTTCTCAATCTTGCCCCTCACCCGAGGGTGGCACGGTAGCACAGTGGTTAGCAGTGTTGCTTCACAGCACCAGGGACCCGGTTCAATTCCCGGCTTGGGTCACTGTCTGTGTGGAGTTTGCACGTTCTCCCCCTGTCTGTGTGGGTTTCCTCCAGGTGCTCCGGTTTCCTCCCACAAGTCCCAAAAGATGTGCTTGTTAGATGAATTGAATATTCTGAATTCTCCCTCAGTGTACCTGAACAGGCGCCGTAGTTTGGCGACTAGGGGATTTTCACAGTAACTTCATTGCAGTGTTAATATAGGCCTACTTGTGACACTAATAAAGATAAAGAGGATACGGTGACCATCAGGTTAAATCACCACCAATAAGCTCTCTCTCAAAAGGAGTGAGTAGCCTATGGGTCTCGGGGACTATAGCGACTTTCATTTGTGGGCAGCACGGTGGCACAATGGTGAGCACTAATGCCTCACAGTGCCAAGCACCCGGGTTCAATTCCGGCCTTGGAGAACCGCCTGTGTGGAGTTTGCACGTTCTCCTTGTCTGCGTGGTTTTTTTTGGGGTGTTCCGGTTTTCTACCAGTCTAAAGATGTGCAGGTTAGGTAGGATTTTGAGGTTACGAGGTTAAGGGAGGGGGAGCTAGGTAGGGTGCTCTTTCAGAGGGTCAGTGTAGACTTGATTGGCCGAATGGCCTCCTTTTGCACTGTATGAATTCTATGGTTCTCATCTAGGACAGGACGAGCCATTTCAAATGCTGCAAGGAGAATTAATCTCTCTGATATAGTGCGGGGTATTTTCTCTTTAGCACACTGTAAGGTACCATGCAAGGCTAATTGTGCTTTGCCATTCAATGTGACATTTCTGCTAAGAACTTTGGCTGATGTTTAAGTTCTCACTGTACTCATAGAATCTATCTATGGCACGGAGACAGGACCTTTGGCCCAAATTGATGCATGCCAACCAAAAAGCCCATATAGAATCTATGGCACGGAGACAGGACCTTTGGCCCAAATTGATGCATGCCAACCAAAAAGCCCAACTCAGCTAATCTCATTTGCCTGCATTTGAGCCCATATCCCTCGAAACCTTTCCTATCCATGTAACTGTTCAAATGCCTTTTGAATGTTGTCAATGTCTTTGCCTCAACCATTTCCTCCGGCAGCTCATTCCACATACATACAGCCCTCTGTGTAAAAAAGTTGCTCCTCAGGTTCCCATTAATTCTTTCCCCTCTTAACTTAAACCTATGCCCTCTAGTTCTTGATTCCCCAACCCTGGGAAAAAGACTTGAGTGCATTCACCCTATCCATGCCTCTCATGATCTTATTCACCTCTATAAGATCACCCCTCAGTCTCCTACGCTCCAAAGAAAAAAGTCCTAGCCTGTCCAATCTCTCCCTATAACTCAGTCCCTTGAGTCCTGGTAACATCCTTGTAAATCTCTTCTGCACTCTCTCCTGTTTAATAACATCTTTCGTATTGCAAGGCGAATAAAACTGAACACAATACTCCAGGTGCAGCCTCACTAATGTCCTGTACAATTGCAACATAACTGTGAAAAAAATTAAGGTTTGTCCTCGAAATGGCATGCTTAGTCTCATTCGCCAGTACTTCCCTGCATAGAACACATACATATGGGCTTTGCATCCTGATTTGCATTGACACAAATAACAGCCATACCTCAAGAAATCATCTTTATACTGCTTTGTTCCCTATTAAGTTTTTTCTTTGTCGGAAATGTTAGGCTGTTCATCAGGTACCCTGGAACTCTGTTCAGAGCTAACACTAACACTGCTCTGACCTGTTGTGGACTCTCCTAAGCAACTCTTTCCATCAGATTTAGATACAAGATCCTGGCCAGTAGGTACACAGCCTATTTGTGACTCTGGCCATCTCTTTCTTGAAACAAAACAATCTTCATAGTCCTTTTGCCTTGCTTACTAGCGGCTAGAAAATGAAAGAAGCTCTCCTCTGTGATTTCATGCCAAAAGCACGCAAGTACAGGGTGCTTGGCGTCAAGTACACATGCAGGGCGTGTGACCTGCTCACTTCTGCCACTAATGGCTGGAAGACTGGCTCGTTCTCATTTAAAAGCCGATAGCGGTCACCATTCTCAATTTAAAAGCCGGCAGCAGCCATTGGGTGCTTCTCCCGCGATTGGGATCCCGGTGGGAAAGCTGCAACCTATCGTTCCACGACGCTCCCGGCACCCGCCCGTGACTGACCCATGGGTTGCAATCCACATTTTGAAAAACCCTGAGCTAGAGTAACAGACTCACAGCTGGGCAGAATGTCGCATTTCTCAAAAGAACACCATTACTGATTCTATCCACAGTGGAACCTAACATGGGTATTTTCAACAATGCTCCCTTGACGAATTATCAAATAAAACTGAAAGTTTTAGAAAACATTTTCTCATAAACAGGATAGGAAGAAGGTGAAATTGTTCACTATGAACCATTGTTTACGCAGAGTCCATGAATTATTTTAAAAGGAAATTTGTTGCTTTGAATGGTGTAAATAAATGGCCTGTGAACTTGTAAGAGAGTGAAATTGAGTGCGATGGGTTTTGTGCAATGCATACATCATGGGTCAGGCTCATTTTTGTGCTGTAACATTTTATAATTCTCAGAATAAAATGTATTTTGGGTTATTTTCAAAATATCGACAAGAAACTTGAGATAGAAATATTCTCTTTTGATTTCTAATGTGGAAACAAAAATGGAGAATTCCAATTTAAGCTCACACCAGTATTTTGCTGAAAAACACCGTTACATCAACACAAATTCTTACACTGGCAACTGGAGGAGAATGCACTAGCTTTCTATGACGAACAAAAAATCAATGCACAAACAGCACTGATCGCATTACAAGTAGTAATGGAAAATAATAAGCCTCAATTTTTCTTTAAATACTCCTGTAAAAGGCAGGTTGCAGCCTTTGCCGGGGTGGATTAAAATTTAATCAAACTGAAAACAGTTTTCATGGCCTTTGCTAACAGGAATGTTAGCACAGGTTCAAAACTGCTTCCTGTAAATCAGTAGCGTGAAAGAAAGATGACAAGTCTGTGAAAACAAAAGGGCTCAGTTATTGAACTCAGGAAAGGCCAACCCTGAAGTGGTTCATTCAAACAGAGGACATGCTAGAAGAGACCATCAGAAAGAAACGCAACTGGGGATCGGGTGCAACCTCCGGGGGAGAAAAAGGTTTTAAAGGTTACAAAATGTAATCAACAAACCTTCTGTTAGACACCATCCACAAGTAAAACAATGGAAGTTGTCGCTTGTACAAAAATGAGAACAATTTAATCTGTCAGACTGCTGGCTCCAGGCTGTGAGTTTATCAGCCTTCTGGTGCTTTTTATAGTTTGTGCACGCGTGCTCTACACGAATGCTGTACATGACAATATGCTCCACCATGGAAAAACGACATCACTCAATCTCAACTTGAGATCCAACAAGGCTGAGCATAGTGGTTTATTACAGAAATAAAACAATGCATCTGAGTTGTTGTAGGCAAAGTTAAATGGCACTTTAAGGATTTTAGCAACATATTTTCTTACCTCCAGATGTTCTAAAATATATGGAGGGTTGGTCATCCCAAGCCTCAGCATTGCTCCCTCAGGAATTACTTCCACCAGTTTCCAAAGCAATGTTGGAAGGTCTGTCCCGATGTCCCTTCCATAAGCCCCTGTATCTTCGCTAGTCAGCCATATTTCACAGACACCTTCTGTTTGAGGAAAAATAAATGAGAAAATTAAAAATCTTCGACATTCACTTTGTCTATGATCATCTACAAAGTGCAGAGTTCAGTGCCAACTGGTATATAGCTCCAGTTATTAACTTTTTTAGTGTTCATTTTGATTATCACTGGGGTACGGAACACACCGAAATGTATCACCAATTTATAATGTGGCCGTGGGAAGTTTAAGTGAAGATTTTAAGTGAGTAAGAGCACTGAACTAAATCATTAAATCATTCAGCTGCTTTTCAGAAAGTCAATTTCACATGATTTCTTAAAAATATTAACTATTACTGTCAATAATAATAAATACACTTTAAATTTTAGGCAGTTTAAAGTATAACCTAAACACAAGTCTATTGGCAACAAAACACAATGAAAAGAACCCATTCTCTTTCACTCTTGTTTACAGAAAAATAGCTCTGGTCATTTGTACTTATTGAAATTGACCTCCCTATAGTTAAAAGGTTAGCTGCTCACAAATTGTTATTGTAAATAGATTTACATTAAACTTGGTGAATTTCCACACATAAAATTGTTGCATTGTCTTACCATTAGCATTAACCAACAAAACCAACTAAATTGTTGAAAACCTCAGTTACAATTTATTATTGCCACAGCTCACAACTGCTGCAAACACCCAGCAATATCTTTTTGACAAACATCATTATTTTTCCATCTGAACAGTTGAACCATTTTCACCTTTATTTGGGTGGGGATCATGATGGAAAGTTACCCTCATGTTGTTCGGTGTTCTGTAAGGGAGGACTGTGAATAGAATGGAAACTGCACTCCTGTGGAAAACAACACTGAATTCTTAGAGCGGACTAGGTGGGGACTGGAAGCCCCCTGTTGAGCTCAGGCTTTAAATTAAGTCAAATGAAGAGGAAACAGCTGTAACTGTAAATCATCAACAGGCAGGAGTTACTCAACTTCCATAAGAATATCAGCAGAGAAATTAATAGCTTAATATGATATTAGAAAAAATAGCATTAAGCTTCACCAAACAGGTCAGAACGATTAAGGATGCACTCCACAAGAAGTGAAAAATACGGATTACATCATATGTTGAACAACAACTTAACAAATGACCGGAATGAAACTGGCACACATAAAAAATTATTTCATACAAAGAACAAAGAAAAGTACAGCACAGGAACAGGCCCTTCAGTCCTCCAAGCTTGAACCGACGATGCTGCCCATCTAACCTAAAATCTTCCACACTTCCGTGGTCCGTATCCCTCCATTCCCAACCTATTCGTGTATTTGTCAAGGTGCCCCTTAAACGTCACTATCATACCTGATTCCATCACCTCCTCCGGCAGCGAGTTCCAGGCACCAACTACCCTCTATGTAAAAAAACTTCCCTCGCACATCTCCTCTAAACTTTGCCCCTCGCACCTTAAACCTATATCCCCTAGTAATTGACTCTTCCACCCTGAGAAAAAGCTTCTGACTATCCACTCTGTTCATGCCCCTCATAATTTTGTAGATTTCTATCAGGTCGCCCCTCAACCTTCGTCATTCCAGTGAGAACAAACCGAGTTTATCCAACCTCTCCTCATAGCTAATGCCCTCCATACCAGGCAACACCCTGGTCAACCTCTTCTGTACCTCTCCAAAGCTTCCACATCTCCCTGGATTCCATATAGAGATTTGCTCTGCAGAATATTTCATGATACATAGTAATTGAGCTTCTACATGCTATCTAGTTTAGTAACTTTCCCAGTATTCAGATGAAAAATAGACAGAAAAACATAAATCGTAATCACAAGTCTCATTTTCAAGACTGCTCTGAGCACTCCCCATACTGCCCTTGAAGTGGTGAACAGGATAGCTTTGAGCTGGGTATGTGAATGCCGTTACTTTTCATTGCAGTCAGTCTCTGTACTAGCATTCCCAGTAACTGTGCCCATCTGGAAAGCGTTTTTGTTCACAAAGGTAACTGTCTTTTTACAAAACATTGCATGTGGATATTGCGATTTGGGAAGTTATATAGCTGGAAGGAGCCCAAAGAATTATAGAGTGCACTATTAAAATGAATGCTGTCCTTGCATTTGCAAATAACTGACTTTACTCCTTTTTTCCTGTTTTTATTATTTAGAACAATGTCTGCGTTTAAACAATGAAATCAGATGACTGGAGGCAGAATCCAAGAGTGCAAAGGAGTTCCACGACAAAGGTAACACAAGTCATTCATCAAGGTGTTTCTGTAATCCATCATTTCATATGTGGTATATTGGTACAACTCCCTCACCCCACTGGCATCAATGATCATCTAAGCTAAATTCCCTGACAAAGCATTCAGACGTCAAGAGTTCAACATGAGACTTCCGGGTGCGGCGATGACCAGCTGAGTCGCACGTTTCGGCAGCTCCCGGTGGAACGGACTTTTGGGCTCTTAATAAGAGCCCCAACGGCAATTTTAACGGCTAAAAGTACTGTGCGGTGAACCAGAAGGGAATCCCCCCTGGATATGGATGAAAAAAGGAGAGGAAGGTGGCCGGATTGCGGTGGATCCTTTAGAGCAGCGGCAAGGAAGGCAAGCAAAAACCAAGATGGCGTCGGAAGGTGGCAGTTTAATATGGGGCCCTGAACAACACGAGTTTTTGAAACGCTGCGTGGAAGAACTCAAAAAGGAAATGAAGAAGGAACTGTTGGCCCCGATATTACAGGCGATCGAAGGGCTAAAGGAGGAGCAAAAGACCCAGGAGCGGGAGCTTCGGGTCGTGAAGGCAAAGGCTGCCGAGAATGAGGACGACATACAGGGCCTGGTGGTGAAGACGGAGATGCACGAGGCACACCATAAACGATGTGTGGAAAGGCTGGAGGCGCTGGAGAACAACGCGAGGAGGAACAACCTAAGGATTCTTGGTCTTCCTGAAGGTGCGGAGGGAGCAGACGTCGGGGCATATGTGAGCACGATGCTGCACTCGTTAATGGGAGCGGAGGCCCCGGCGGGTCCGCTGGAGGTGGAGGGAGCATATCGAGTGATGGCGCGAGGACCGAGAGCAGGAGAAATTCCTAGAGCCATAGTGGTGAGATTCCTCCGTTTTAAGGATAGAGAGATGGTCCTTAGATGGGCAAAGAAAACTCGGAGCAGTAAGTGGGAGAACGCGGTGATCCGCGTATACCAAGACTGGAGTGCGGAGGTGGCGAGAAGGAGGGCGAGCTTTAATCGGGCCAAGGCGGTGCTTCACAAAAAGAAGATAAAATTCGGAATGCTTCAACCGGCAAGACTGTGGGTCACATATCAAGGGAGGCACCACTACTTTGAGACGGCGGATGAGGCGTGGACTTTTATCGTGGAAGAAAAATTGGAATGAGCGGGTTATTAAAAAAAGAACGTTTGAAACAAAGTGGTGGGGCGAATATGGGGGGGCGAAGAGGGGGGTAAAAAGGGGGGAAAGAGGAGTTTTATGTTATTAATCCTGCGATGTGGTAACTTTTCTCTCTTCCACAGGAGGTGGTGGGGGGAGGAAAGGATGTGGAGGAGATGGGGCGTTGGCCATTGGGGGCGGGGCCAAGGGGGAAGCGCAGGCTCGGTTCCCGCGCTATGATAATCATGGCGGGAATAGGGAAGCAGGGAGGAGGGGGCGTCGCACGGTGCGAGCCGAGGTCACGGGGGGAAGCCGAGGTCGGCCAGAGTTTGCTGACTTCTGGGAGCAACATGGGGGGTGTAACTACGCTAGTGGGGGATCTAGCGGGGGGGGAGGGGGGGGGGCAATTATTGGGCTGCTGCTGCTGGGGAGAGGGGGCACCGCCTGGGGGGGACACAGCTGCATGGGAACCGGGTGAGGAGCTGGAAAAAGGGGATGGCTAATCGACAAGGGGGGGGTAAAAAGCCCCCCAACCCGGCTGATCACGTGGAACGTGAGAGGGCTGAACGGGCCGATAAAGAGGGTACGGGTACTCGCACACCTTAAGAAACTTAAGGCAGACGTGGTTATGTTACAGGAAACGCACTTGAAACTGATAGACCAGGTGAGACTACGCAAAGGTTGGGTGGGGCAGGTGTTCCATTCGGGGCTAGATGCAAAAAACAGGGGGGCGGCTATATTGGTGGGGAAGCGGGTAATGTTTGAGGCAAAGACTATAGTGGCGGTTAGCAGGGGCAGATACGTGATGGTGAGTGGCAAACTACAGGGGGAGACGGTGGTTTTGGTAAACGTATATGCCCCGAACTGGGATGATGCCAATTTTATGAGGCGTATGCTAGGACGCATCCCGGACCTAGAGGTGGGAAAGTTGGTAATGGGAGGAGATTTCAATACGGTGTTGGAACCAGGGATGGACAGGTCGAGGTCCAGGACTGGAAGGAGGCCGGCAGCAGCCAAAGTGCTTAAAGATTTTCTGGAGCAGATGGGAGGAGTAGACCCGTGGAGATTTAGCAGACCTAGGAGTAAGGAGTTTTCGTTTTTCTCCTATGTCCACAAAGTCTATTCGCGAATAGACTTTTTTGTTTTGGGAAGGGCGTTGATCCCGAAGGTGAGGGGAACGGAGTACACGGCTATAGCCATTTCGGATCACGCTCCACATTGGGTGGACTTGGAGATAGGGGAGGAAACAGAAGGGCACCCACCCTGGAGAATGGACATGGGACTAATGGCAGATGAGGGGGTGTGTCTAAGGGTGAGGGGGTGCATTGAAAAGTACTTGGAACTCAATGATAATGGGGAGGTCCAGGTGGGAGTGGTCTGGGAGGTGCTGAAGGCAGTGGTTAGAGGGGAGCTGATATCAATAAGGGCACATAAAGGAAAGCAGGAGAGTAGGGAACGGGAGCGGTTGCTGCAAGAACTTCTGAGGGTGGATAGGCAATATGCGGAGGCACCAGAGGAGGGACTGTACAGGGAAAGGCAAAGGCTACACGTAGAATTTGACTTGCTGACAACGGGTACTGCAGAGGCACAGTGGAGGGAGGCACAGGGTGTACAGTACGACTATGGGGAGAAGGCGAGCAGGTTGCTGGCCCACCAATTGAGGAAAAGGGGAGCAGCGAGGGAAATAGGGGGAGTGAGGGATGAGGAAGGAGAGATGGAGCGGGGAGCGGAGAGAGTGAATGGAGTGTTCAAGGCATTTTATAAAAAATTATACGAAGCTCAACCCCCGGATGGGAGGGAGAGAATGATGGGCTTTCTGGACCGGCTGGAATTTCCCAAGGTGGAGGAGCAGGAAAGGGTGGGACTGGGAGCACAGATTGAAATAGAGGAAGTAGTGAAAGGAATTAGGAGCATGCAGGCGGGGAAGGCTCCGGGACCGGATGGATTCCCAGTTGAATTTTACAGGAAATATGTGGACTTGCTCGCCCCGCTACTGATGAGGACCTTTAATGAGGCAAAGGAAAGGGGACAGCTGCCCCCGACTATGTCTGAGGCAACGATATCGCTTCTCCTAAAGAAGGAACAGGACCCGCTGCAATGCGGGTCCTATAGACCTATTTCCCTCCTAAATGTAGACGCTAAGATTCAGGCCAAGGTAATGGCAATGAGGATAGAGGATTGTGTCCCGAGGGTGGTCCATGAGGACCAAACTGGGTTTGTGAAGGGGAGACAGCTGAATACGAATATACGGAGGCTGCTAGGGGTAATGATGATGCCCCCACCAGAGGGGGAAGCGGAGATAGTGGTGGCGATGGATGCCGAGAAAGCATTTGATCGAGTGGAGTGGGATTATCTGTGGGAGGTGCTGAGGAGATTTGGTTTTGGAGATGAGTATGTTGGATGGGTGCAGCTGTTGTATAGGGCCCCAGTGGCGAGTGTGGTCACGAATGGACGGGGATCTGCATACTTTCGGCTCCATAGAGGGACAAGGCAGGGATGCCCTCTGTCCCCATTATTGTTTGCACTGGCGATTGAGCCCCTGGCAATAGCATTGAGGGGTTCCAAGAAGTGGAGGGGAGTACTTAGAGGAGGAGAAGAACACTGGGTATCTCTGTATGCGGATGATTTGTTGTTATATGTAGCGGACCCGGCGGAGGGGATGCCAGAGATAATGCGGACACTTCGGGAGTTTGGAGAATTCTCAGGATATAAACTGAACTTGGGGAAAAGTGAGTTGTTTGTGGTGCATCCAGGGGAGCAGAGCAGAGAAATAGAGGACTTTCCGCTGAGGAAGGTAACAAGGGACTTTCGTTACTTGGGGATCCAGATAGCCAAGAATTGGGGTACATTGCATAGGTTAAATTTAACGCGATTGGTGGAACAAATGGAGGAGGACTTCAAGAGATGGGACATGGTATCCCTGTCACTGGCAGGGAGGTTGCAGGCGGTTAAAATGGTAGTCCTCCCGAGATTCCTCTTTGTGTTTCAGTGCCTCCCGGTGGTGATCACGAAGGCTTTTTTCAAAAGGATCGAAAAGAGTATCATGAGTTTTGTGTGGGCCGGGAAGACCCCGAGAGTGAGGAAGGGATTTTTACAGCGTAGTAGGGATAGGGGGGGGCTGGCACTACCGAGCCTAAGTGAGTACTACTGGGCCGCCAATATCTCAATGGTGAGTAAGTGGATGGGAGAAGAGGAGGGAGCGGCGTGGAAGAGATTGGAGAGGGCGTCCTGTAGGGGGACTAGCCTACAAGCTATGGTGACGGCCCCATTGCCGTTCTCACCGAAGAAATACACCACAAGCCCGGTGGTGGTGGCGACTTTGAAAATTTGGGGACAGTGGAGACGGCATAGGGGAAAGACGGGAGCCTTGGTGGGGACCCCGATAAGAAATAACCATAGGTTTGCCCCGGGGAGAATGGACGGGGGATTTGGAATATGGCAAAGAGCAGGAGTAACGCAACTGAAAGATCTGTTTGTGGATGGGAAGTTCGCAAGTCTGGGAATGCTGACCGAGAAATATGGGTTGCCCCAAGGGAATGCATTCCGGTATATGCAACTGAGGGCTTTTGCGAGGCAACAGGTGAGGGAATTCCCGCAGCTCCCGACGCATGAGGTGCAGGACAGAGTGATCTCAAAGACATGGGTGGGGGACGGTAAGGTGTCAGATATATATAGGGAAATGAGGGACGAGGGGGAGATTATGGTAGATGAGCTGAAAGGGAAATGGGAAGAAGAGCTGGGGGAGGAGATTGAGGAGGGGCTGTGGGCGGATGCCCTAAGTAGGGTAAACTCATCGTCCTCGTGTGCCAGGCTAAGCCTGATTCAATTTAAGGTGTTACACAGGGCGCATATGACTGGAGCACGGCTCAGTAAATTTTTTGGGGTAGAGGATAGGTGTGCGAGATGCTCGAGAAGCCCAGCGAATCACACCCACATGTTTTGGTCATGTCCGGCACTACAGGGGTTCTGGGTGGGGGTGACAAAGGGGTTTTCGAAAGTAGTGGGGGTCCAGGTCGAACCAAGCTGGGGGTTGGCTATATTTGGGGTTGCACAAGAGCCGGGAGTGCAGGAGGCGAGAGAGGCCGATGTTTTGGCCTTTGCGTCCCTAGTAGCCCGGCGCAGGATACTGTTGATGTGGAAGGAAGCCAAGCCCCCGGGGGTGGAGACCTGGATAAATGACATGGCAGGGTTTATAAAGCTGGAACGGATTAAGTTCGTCCTAAGGGGATCGGCTCAAGGGTTCACCAGGCGGTGGCAACCGTTCGTCGAATACCTCACAGAAAGATAGAGGGAATGGAAAAGAAGAAGGCAGCAGCAGCAGCCCGGGGGGGGGGGGGGGGGGGGAGGAACCAGAAGGACTCTCAGGGTTGTTAATATATATGTATAATATGAATAGGTCGTTGCTATAAATAATTGTATATTGGACTGTTAAATCATATTTTTGGAGAGTGTTTATCTGAGACAAGGCAGTTGCCATTTAGTTTTAGTTTTCGTTTTTGTTATATATTATTTATTCTTTGTTTATAAAACAGGTCATTGGTATTTATACTGTTATATTATTGTGTAAAGGATACACAATGTACTGTGATGGTTGACCAAAAATTTTCAATAAAATATTTTTTTTTAAAAAAAGAGTTCAACATGAAACAGAGGGAAGACCTATGAATCATACAGAGTTGAGGCATGGTGAAACATTGGTTAAAAAGGTCAGCGATCTCAGGAAGCGAAGTGTCGTCCATGCCCCTGTCTGTATCACTGGTGCCGAGGTGGAGATGGATGACAGCTTCAAATTCCTAGGTATAAACATCACTAACAATCTTTCCTGGTCCACCCACGTCGACACTACGGCCAAGAAAGCAAAACAGCGCCTATAATTCCTCATGAAATTAAGGAAATTCGGCATGTCCACAATGACTGTTACCAATTTCTATAGATCTATCATAGAAAGCATCCCATCTGGCTGCATCACAGCTTGGCCCAAGACCATAAGAAACTACAGAGAGTCATGAACACACCCCAGTCTATCATGTGAACCTCCCCATTGATTCTGTTCTATACCTCCAGCTGCCTTGGGAAAGCGGGCAGCATAATCAAAGACCCCTCCCGCCCGGGCTATTCTCTCTTCCAAACTCTTCCATCAGGCAGAAGATACAAAAGTTTGAGAACATGCACCAATAAATTCAAAAATAGCTTCTTCCCTGCTGTTACCAGGCTCCTGAATAACCCTCTTAGGGTCTGAACTGACCTTATGGACTGAGCTGATCTTCTGACGCATCTTCTCTACAGTTGTAGCACTATATACCCTATACGTCACCCGCTGTCTATGTTTATTTATTTTCATTATGTATCCTCATGTATTTATCGTTTGTTCTAAGTTTTCATGTATGGAATGATCTGCACGACTGTGCGCAGAACAATACATTTCCCTGAACCTTGGTACATGTGACAATAAATCTAAATTTAATCTAATCTACTCTAAAAGATCAGGGATTAAAATCCAAAATCGTCACATAGAAGTACAAAGATAATCAACACACCAACATTCACAGCGCCAGGGTCCCAGGTTTGATTCCGGTTTGGGTCACTGTCTGTGCAGAGTCTGCACGATCTCCTAGTGTCTGCGTGGGTTTCCTCCGGGTGCTCCGGTTTCCTCCCACAAGTCCCGAAAGGCGTGCTGTTAGGTGAATTGGACATTCTGAATTCCCCCTCAGGGTACCCGAACCAGCTGCAGGAGTGTGGGGAATAGGGGATTTTCACAGTAACTTCACTGCAGTGTTAATGTAAGCCTACTTGTGATAATGATAAAGACTATTATTATTAGTGGTCTTTATTTTGTGATCAGCAACGAATGAATTACGATAGTTGTTCATTTCACTTATGCTTGCCTCTCAACTTCCAAGGAATCTCACGCTAGAAATTTCTATGGTTATAGGACTAAAACAGCTGATCTGGAACCTGTCCAAACAGGGCAGAAAGCTATGCATCTCCTTAACTGATCAGAACAGTCAAAATGAAGAATCCTTACTGAGACATGCATTGTCTGAAACATAAGTTTCAATAGTTAACTCAATGTAAAATCACGTACAAAAAAACAAAACAGAGAGGAGAAAATGGGATTAAGAGAGAGGAGAAAGAAAGAAAACGTTTTTAAAAACTTCTTTAATTTACATCATTAAAGTGTGAAGGAATTAGACTTCATCTGCCCCCACACCAACCCCATCTCCACCTCCCATTTCCTTGCTATTGCTGTTTGCCACCCAATTATAATTTATCAAACTTGCCTCCCCCTCGCTCCTCTCCAAAAACACCCTCCTTACTTCCCCGCCCACATAAACCCCAAAATTATCCCGTTCACCTTCCTAATAAAGGACATGGGGACAAAGATGGGGATGAGCTGGGGAGAAATTACTTCTCTCAAAGAGTCAAGAATCTGTGGAATTCACTACCCCAGAGTGCAGTGGATGCCAGACTTTGAGGAAATTTGAGGAGGCAGATTTTTAATTAGTAATGGGTTGAAAGGTTATGGAGAACCTGCCTGGATTAGAGGGTTGGAGCAATGAGAAGACTGGATAGGCTTCTCCTTGGAGCAGTGGAATTTGAGAGGGGACCTGATAGAGGTGTTTAAGATTATGAGAGGAATAGATGGGATGGATAGCAGGGCATCTTTTCAGTTAGTAGAGGGGTCAATAACCAGGGGGCATCAATTTAAGATAAGAAGGCAAAGAGGAGAGTTGAGGAGAAACTTTTTCACCCAGAGGACGGTGGGGAGGAGTCTGGAACTCACTGCCTGAAAGGGTGGATGAGTCAGAAACTCTCGTAACATTGAAGAAGTATTAACTTACGTTGTCATAACCTCCAGGGTTATAGGTCAAGTGCTGGAAAATGGTATTAGTGTAGTGACCAGTTGGACATGATGGGCTGAATGGTCTCCTTCTGTGCTGTAAACAGCTATGAATTTGCTAAGTACTATTTCCCTGTGATTGTAATTTTCCCAAGTTCCTCCTTCCCTTCAAATTCTTGATTTGCAACTATTTTTGAGATGTTACTTGGCCGAAGCAAAGTACCTGTTTAATTAATGTCATCTCCTAATTTTACATTATTAATTCCTCAGATTCACATCCTACAGGACCAATGCACACTTTTTAAAAACATTTTCTTACGTACGTATCTATAGAAATTCTTACAATCCATCTTTATATTTCTAGCAAGTTTTCTCTCTTGCTTTATTTTTCCTTCCTTATTAATCTTCGAAAATCCAATAAAGGCTTTGAACAAAACATAAAAGGTGCCTGAGATGGTCAAACATCAAATCTTTCCTGTCCTGCCAACTTCCGAATGTGAATTGCCACAGAATCTGCCACAAAGCTGACAAGAGTTTAGTTTCCAGCCCAGACCATCTGACTCCTCTAACCATAAACACCTGCCCCTCCTCTCTATTGACCTCTCTAAACACCTATCCCTCCTCACTAGTGACCTCTCTAGATTGGCCTTCAATATACTTTCAATGTGGCTAATTCAAGCTTCTTCCTACTATCTCCAGAAGTTTTCAAAACCATCTGTTGAGGGACTGAGTGAAACGTTACTCCAAGCCATTTTCAGCCTAAAGGACAATTGATCCAATAGCTACTGCCCTTGCTTGTACGCATGCGTAATGCATCTCTTACTTTGCAATCCAACCTGAGAGAGTCTATTCTTCAAAGCTGCTTGCTTTAATTCAATCACTACATACGTTTAGGAGTCTTTTCTGTTCTCTACTCTCATTGAAATTTCATGTGTTCCTCCCTTTTCAGCAAATTGCAGCAAATTGGATTGTATATTCATTGCACGGAGTAATTTCAATGGACAGGGGACTTTCAACAGGCATTTGACTGCCGGAAAGCTGTGATCACCAATGTTCCTGTATTGGAGAATTGCAAGGGGCTCTGTGGTCAGATTGAGCTACAGTATCTGATTCTAAAGAGAAATGCCGAGGAGTAGAGGAATGGATGGATCGTGCAGAGACTTTCTTGTTCAAAGACACTGTCAATCGAGGAGGTTTTCGGTTGGAGGAAGAACGGGAAAGAAAAGGACTATATTATTATACCTGTTTGCGTGTGTTGTTTTTTTTAACCGATAGTGTTATTACTGTGTGCATTTCTTAATTGATGGTGCAAAGGTGAAAAATTAAACCATCTTGAAGTTGATGGGTTTTTTTTTTCTTGGGGGGAGGTGTCATGTGAGAGTACCGTTAAGAAATGGATGTTTAGGCAATGTACCTTTAAGAAATGGAGCTGATTATATTCCTGAAGTGATGTCAGAGGGTGGGGGGAGCGGAGCTCACTTCTGCTTTTGGTTTCAGTTTGAAGAGAAAGCTGGGAGTGTCTGTGTTTTGCTGAGAGCTGCAGGAAGAAAAACACAGAGCTGGTCTGTTGATGTCTGCAAATCCAAAGACTATAAATATATTGAATGTAACCTCATGTCTGTTTTTGAAGATTTTGAAGTCTTTTGGATGGTTAAAGGAACAGTTTGAAGGATTATTTAGTGTTGTAGTCTTTTGGGGATACCTTTGAAGTAATGGGTGTTAAGATATTCAATGTTTGTTTTTAAAAGGTTAAAAACCATTTGTCCATAATTGCTGTATCACACCTGGAGAGTACGCCGTGTGCTTCCCACACCACAATCTATTAAAAGTTGTGGGACGGTTGAACTCCATGAAACACTTTGGGGTTCTGTAAACCCGGACCCATAACACAAAGCCTTGCTGAAGTCCAAGTGAACTATGTCAAATGCGTTGCCCTCATCTACACACCTGGTCACCTCTTCGGAAAATTCAATCAAGCTGGTCAGACATGACCTCCCTTTAGCAAAACTGTGCTGACTGTTCTTGATTAACCCCTACCTCTCCAAATACAGATTAATTCTGTCTCTCAAAATTGCTTCCAATAATTACCCCACCACTGAGGCTACATTGACTGGCCTGTAGGTTCCTGGTTTATCCCTTCCTCCCTTGTTGAACACCGGTTCCACATTGACTATCCTCCAGTTCTCCGGCACCTCTCCTGCACAGAACTTAAAAACCAAAACGGAGCAATCACATAGCTGGGAATGTTCCAAAAGGGGGGCGGGGTTGCATTGTTAGCAAGGAATGAAGTTAAATTGATAGCAAGGAGCGATATAGGATCAGAAGGCATAGAATCTGTGTGGGTAAAGTTGAGGAATTGCAAAGGTAAAAAGGCCCTGATGGGAGTTATGTACAGGCCCCCGGGCAGAAGTCAGGAGGTGGAGCAGAAAATAAATCAGGAGATAGAAAAGGCATGTAAAAAAAGCTATATCACAATAATCATGGGGGACTTCAATATGCAGGTGGACTGGGAAAATCAGGTTGGTAGTGGATCCCAAGAAAAGGAATTTGTGGGATGTCTAAGACATGTTTTTTTGGAGCAGCTTGTGACAGAGCCTACGAGGGAACAGGCAATTCTGGATTTATTGATGTGTAATGAGGCAGACTTGATTAGGGAACTTAAGGTGAAGGAACCCTTGGGGAGCAGCGACCACAATACGATAGAATTTACCCTGCAATTTGAGAGGGAGAAGCTGCAATCAGATGTAACGGTATTAGAATTCAATAAGGGTAACTACAAAGACATGAGGGAGGAGCTGGCCAGAGTTGATTGGAAAAGAAGACTAGCAGGGATGACAGTGGAACAGCAAAAGCATGGGTTTTTGGGAGTTATTCGGGAGGCAGAACAGAAATTTATCCCAAGGAGGAAAAAACATGCTAAGGGGAGGACAAGGCATCCATGGCTGACGAGGGAAGTCAAGGAGAGCATAAAAGCTAAAGAAAAAGCATACAAAGTGGTGAGATTTAGTGGGAAGCCAGAGGATTGGGAAGTCTTTAAAAGCGAGCAGTGGACAATGAAAAAAGCAATAAGGGCGGAGAAGATGAAGTATGAGTGCAAGCTAGCTAGTAATATAAAGGAAGATAGGAAGAGTTATTTTTCAATATAGAAACGGTAAGAGAGAGGCAAAAAAAGACATTGGACCACTGGAAAGTGTGGCTGGAGAAGTAATAATCGGAAACAAAGAAATGACAGACGAACTGAATAGTTGCTTTGCATCAGTCTTTGTGGTGGAAGACACCAGGGGGAAGCCAGAACTCCAGGAGAACCAGGGGGAGAGGTGAGTGCAGTGACCATTACTAAGGAGAAGGTTCTGAGGAAACTGAAAGGTCTGAAGGTGGATAAGTCACCTGGACCGAATGGACTCCACCCCAGGGTCCTAAAAGAGATAGCTCAGGAGATTGTGAAGGCATTGGTGATGATCTTTCAGGAATCACTGGGGGCAGGAAGGGTCCCAGAGGACTGGAAAGTGGCTCATGTAACACCTCTGTTTAAGAAGGGAGTGAGGCAGAAGACGGGAAATTATAGGCCCGTTAGCCTGACTACGGTCATTGATAAGATTTTAAAGATGAGATTGTGGAGGGGAAGTGCATCATAAAATAGGACTGAGTCAGCACGACTTCATCAAGGGGCAGTCATGTCTGACAAAACTGTTAGAGTTCTTTAAGGAAGTAATAAGGAAGTTAGACAAAGGAGAACCAGTGGACGTGATTTATTTAGATTTCCAGAAGGCCTTTGACAAGATGCCGCACAGGAGACCGTTAAATTAGTTAAAAGCCCATGGTGTTTAGGGTAAGATCCTGGCATGGATAGAGGATTGGCTGACTGGCAGAAGGGGACAAAGGGGTCTTTTTCAGGATGGCAGCTGGTGACTAGTGGTGTACCTCAGGTGTCGGTGCTGGGACCACAACTTTTCACAATATACCTTAATGATTTGGAGGAAGGAACTGAAGGCACGGTTGCTACGTTTGTAGATGATACAAAGATCTGTAGAGGTGCAGGTAGTATTGAGGAAGCAGGCGGGCTTCAGAAGGACTTGGACAAGCTAGGAGAGTGGGCAAAGAAGTGGCAGATGGAATACAATGTGGAAAAGTGTGAGGTTATGAACTTTAGAAGGAGAAAAAAAGGCATAGACTATTTTCTAAATGGGAAGATGCTTAGGAAATCAGAAGCACAAAGGGACTTGGGAGTCCTTGTTCACGATTCTCTCAAGGTTAACATGCAGGTTCAGTCGGCAGTTAGGAAAGCAAATGCAATGTTAGCATTCATGTCGAGAGGGCTAGAATACAAGACCAGGGATGTACTTCTGAGGCTATAAAGGCTCTGGTCAGACCCTATTTGGAGTATTGCGAGCAGTTTTGGGCCCAGTATCTAAGGAAGGATGTGCTGGCTTTGGAAAGGGTCCAGAGGAGGTTCACAAGAATGATCCCTGGAATGAAAGCTTGTCTAATGAGGAACGGTTGAGGACTCTGGGTCTGTACTCATTGGAGTTTAGAAGGATGAGGGGGGATCTTATTGAAACTTACAGGATACTGCGTGGCTGGCTCCAAAATTCATTCTCTGCAGTGGAGGGGTAGTTTACATGGTGAGCCTGAATTGTACTTCAGGGCCACCTTCAACTTGTCCTCCCCAAACTCACCCCCATTCCTCAGCCGTTCCTCCTGAAATGTTGCCATCTGCACTGCACCCCTGCCCCCATCAATGAGTGGCACCTGGGAGCCTCTATCCTCATCACTGTAGCCACCTGAGTTGGCCAAGTCCCGATTTAAAATGGCGAACGGCAAAGGCTGAAGGAAAATTCAGCCAACACAGGCAGAAACCAGCAGGTGCAACTTTGCTGTGTATTTAACTCTGCAAAGTCCCAGACAGCATTGATACTAGCAGCCATCTGCATAATAATGTAGCAACCATCTACATACTAATAAGCAATCCCCGGGAACAATAGCAACATTTGGGACAAACAAAACTAAGCCAGACTCCCAGGCGCCAGCAGGAGCCAACACAAAAGAGGTTAACGGACACCTCAAGACCGCCCATCGATCAGGGAACCGCTCCAGTATTGGAGAAGGCGAACCAAGCGATTGGAACGAAGTCCAATCACCTAGAACCAGGTACAGGGTCCGCCCCGAAAGGCGGGAAAGCCCCTGGGGACTATAAAGTTAAGCCCCCAAGTTCAAATCGTTCTTCTTGACCGGGTCACCCAGCAACACGAACCAACATTGACCGTGACCGGTTCAAAGGCCACCGAGAGATCGTAAGTCTTAAGTCAACGCTCGCTACGGGATAGGCGCTCCTAGCTATCAATCCCTACCAACTTCGAATCCCGCAGACTCAGAACCCAAACGGAAGGCCATTTGTTCCCCTGACCTGGTGGGCCAGTCCGAAGCTATGTACAGGCCTGTTAGTCGTAGAAGTAGCTTAGACGTAGAATTTGTGCATGAGTAGCGATTACTGTGTATAATAAATGTGCTTTGATTTAAATCTTACTAATCGTGTATTGAGTTATTGGTCGTTACTCGAACTTGAACCTCGTGGCGGTATCAAAAAGATACCTGGCGACTCGAGAGCAAAGGTTATAAAACAGAGCCAAGTGAACCAGCCAAAAGTTAGCAACATCACCCATCCCTGTCAATAGGGCTCCTGGTGGCTGCTGCACCAGTGTCAGCGACAGGCTCTGTGGCCCCTGTCCTGTTTCTCCCACAGTGGAGTTCCTCAATTGATGGGCCATGTGCTATCCCGTCAGCTGGGTGGCGTCTGGTTGTGCAGTGGAGAGGGTCACAGTGCACCACCAATCGCCTCCATGCTTAGGAGCTTGTGTGTGGGCAGATCGTACAGATGGGGGTGAGCCAAGGAAATGCGCTTCTCCTGGGACTTTAGCTGCAGTGTGAAATGGGGCCCGGGTGTGACTCTCAGCTTGTGATAACCTGACCAGGGGGGCAGGATGGATGGGAGCAGGAGCATGGTGGGCAGGGCTTGGAGTCACTCTGCAGTCATTGCAGAGTAGCTGATAGTGTCACTGATGAGGCCTCTGCCCTGAGAGGGGCAGTGTACCAGGGAGGGTGCCAAAGGCCACGGTGCATGTGTCCTTTGTTGGGGGTGAGCTCTGCTATTCCCCTGCTTCCCCTTCAGTAGGGCAGTGCTTCTGATGAGGGCACGGAGTGGCAGCACCTGGTGTGTCACTGATTGAACTTGGCCACGCCCATCCCATTGATGAGTCAACTGGGGTCTGAAGGTTTCCAGAGGGACAGCCTGGATGGGCTCCCAAATGACCAGAGGGTTTGTGAATATTACAGGACACAGTGAGCAGTCAGCAAAATGAGCAGCCAGGAGCCTGTAAGTAGCACCAAAAACGCACAGCGCAACAATGGCGGTCTGAGACAGGCCACCCCGATCCCGAGGGGGACACCCTGAATCCACGCACCTGTAAGATTTTACACAGAGGGTGCCTGGTTTTATCACTGCTTGAGGTTCCCCTGTCACTTGACATGTGTGACATGATTGACAAAATTTAACTACATCTTTATGGAGTCCAGGTCAATAAAAATGTTTCTGGATTTTAGCTTGAGTTTTCCTTATTCCCAAATGACCTCCAACTGGTACCTCATGGGCAACTCGCAACACCTCCTTTTTATACCCTACTGGCAATACGACTTGATTAACTTCTGCCCACTTTTCATCCGCCTGCATATGGAAAGGTCTCCATTTTCTCATCAAGACATCACTTTTACGGTAATAACACTCCGGTATACACTCAGATTCCTCTTCCGTGTCTGCTTTCCGATACATCCGTTCTATTTCTATATCTTTCTGTTGTAACTCCGCCAATTTTCCTGAACTAAAAATATCCACCTCATCCTCCACCTGTTCTTGTTCAACCAGCTGATCAAAAATTGTTCCTGATAATTGCACTTCCACTTCGTCACTCTTTGATCACTCCCACCTGCGATCCAGCTATGTCATTACCCAAGATAAACTGTATTCCTGGACAAGATAGTTTCTCTATTACTCCTACTAACACTTCACCACTCTTCACTGGACTTTCCAACCTTACCTTATATAATGGAACACTACTCGTCTCACCCTGAATTCCACATATTACCACCTTTTCTGGCAATATTCTGCCCAAACTACACAAGTCCTCATCTCTTACTATTAAAGATTGACTAGCTCCCGTATCTCTTAAAATTGTGACTTCTTTACCTGCTCCTCCTGATACACATGAGTAAACTTTACCCACACAAGTAAATTCTTTAAAGAGATCTGGCACCTTTTTATCAATCACCTCTTGATCAGGCTGTACAATCTTTTGCACCTCCTTCGCTTCACTTGGGCTTTACCACTTTAACAAACCCCACTGCCTTATCCTGTTTTACCACATCAGCCTTCCCAGTGCTTTTCTTCAACCACCAACACAGTGACTTTACATGGCCTGGTTTATTACAGTGAAAACATTTGAAACTTTTCATTTCTTTTCCACCCTCCTGGATTTCTTTTTTAATCTGAGGTACACTCTCCGTATTATCGCCCATCAGATCACCTTTGCCTCCACCACTTGAGTAGTTCTCATGTCCCTAGTTTCTATCCCTCACAGGCTGAAACTGATGTTGGAAACCAAGCTTTGATTTATGAACTAATTCATAACCATCTGCCATTTCGGCTGCTAATCTCGCAGTTTTAACCCTCTGCTCTTCCACATGAGTTCTCACTACATCAGGAATTGCATTTTTAAACTTCTCCAAAAGTATAATTTCTCTGACAGCTTCATACATTTGGTCTATTTTTAAAGCCTTTATCCACCTATCAAAATTACTCTGTTTGAGCCTTTCAAACTCCATGTATGTTTGACCAAATTCTTTCCTTAAATTTCTAATCCTTTGTCTGTAAGCTTCAGGCACTAGTTCATATGCACCCAAGATGGATTTTCCACCTCCTCATACGTTCCAGATACCTCCCTCCAGTCGTGATGCAAACACTTCACTAGCCCTACCTATCAGCTTTGTTTGAATCAATAATACCCACATGTCCTGTGGCCATTTCATTTGTTTAGCCACCTTCTCAAATGAAATGAAAAGGGCTTCAACCTCCTTCTCGTCAAACCTTGGTAATGCTTGGACATATTTAAATAGATCCCCACCACGCCTTCGACATTGACGCTCTTTCTCACTATCCTCATCACTATCATCCAGCTGTACGTTTCCCTTTACGTCTGCCAATTTTAACTGACTGTCATGTTTCATGGCCATTTTCTGAAGTTTAAACTCTCTCTCTCTTTATCTTTTTCCCTGATCTGTATCTCCCTTTCTCTTTCTTTTTGTTCTGCTAGGGCTATTCTTTCTTTTCTCCTTTCTTCTCTCTCTTTTTCCTCTCTTTCGTATTCAAGCTGCTTTAATTCTTTCTCATGTTCCATTTGTTTAAGTTGTAACTGAATTTTTGCCATTTCCAATGAGTCAAACTGTATATCAGGCAACTTGAAATGCTTAGCCATCGCCATAATTACCTCATCTTTTCGCATTTTGTCAGGTAATGTTAACTGCAATGTTTTTGCCAAATCGTTATAACAGTCTGCTTTTAGTCTCTGTCCGTAAGGTACTGCGCGTGTGACCGTCTCCACCCCCAAAAACGTCAGAGCCTCTGAAAGAGCCATTGTGCTCTCTACTGACTAGAATACCACACCTGAAGAGCAACCACAATATGCTCACCCCTCACTGTCTTTAAGTTCACTAAGCCAATCCAATAGATAGACTTTTATCCCCCTCTAGCCACCAATTGTGATGGGCCAGTGGTTTAGAGAACCCCAAAGTGTCTCATGGAGTTCACCTGGCCCACAACTTTTAATAGATTGTGGTATGGGGAACACAGGGCCCACTCTACATGTGTGGTACTTCAGAAATGGACAAGTCTTTTTTAAAACAGCAAAACAATGTTTATTCTATGAACTTAAGTTAACCTTTCTAAAACAAAGTGAACATCTCAGCAACCAGTAAATCAAATACACCCCCCAAAGAATACAACACTAAGTAATCTGTAAGCTGTCCTTTTAACACCCAGAAGACTTAACAAACCTTTAAACAAAAACACATCAGGTTAAAGTCACTGTTGTTATGAGTTTAAATGACCAGGATCAATTTACAGTCCTTAGATTACAGAGAGAGATTCATACACCTTCTGGCTGTGACTGCAGCTATCCAGCTCTGAAAACGAAACCAAAAAGACCCAGACACACCCAAGCTTTTCTCAAAGCTTTTCACTGCAGTAACATGAGCAGCCAAACATGTTTTAAAGCGACATTCTCATGACACCCATAACCACAATCTATTAAAAGTTGTGGGTCAGGTGAACTCCATGATACACTTTGGGGTTCTCTCAACCATGGCCCATAACACACAACAATGTATATCGTCATCAGTAAACACCTATTCACCAACATTCCGACCTGCCTCAAACCTTTGTCTGAAGGGTGTTAGAGATGGGCTGGGTGTAAAGGGAGTGCCGGGGGGGGGGGGGGGGGGGGGTTGGAGGATGGTTCGGGGCAGGGCCCCCAGGACACTTGAACGTTCCACCTGGGGTTACGCTCAGCAGGAAGCTGGGAATATGGCCAGAAGCGTGAGGCCACCTTGTATGACAGCTTACCCAGTGAGTGTCCCGTCACCGCTCACCCTCTCCAGAATGCATCCATCAACTCCCCCCCCCACCCCATCCGCCCACCCGCCCAAAGGATATACGAATTGGAATGGCCAGCACACACCGGGATTACCCGGGTGGACAGTGGAATGCGGTGCGATAGGCAGGAGTCAGGCATCGTATCTGGCTGCATCACAGCCTGGTGTGGCAACTGCTCGGCCCAGGACCGCAAGAAACTTCAGAGAGTCGTGAACACTGCCCAGTCCATCACACAAACCTGCCTCCCATCCATTGAATCCATCTACACCTCCCGCTGCCTGGGGAAAGTGGGCAGCATAATCAAAGACTCCTCCCACCCGGCTTACTCACTCTTCTAACTTCTTCCTTTGGGCAGGAGATACAGAAGACTGAGAACATGCACAGACTCAAAAACAGCTTCTTCCTCGCTGTTACCAGACTCCTAAATTACCCTCTTATGGACTGACCTTATTAACACTACACCCTGTATGCTTCATCCGATGCCGGTGCTTATGTAGTTACATTGTATATGTTGTGTTGCCCTATTATGTATTTTCTTTTATTCCCTTTTCTTCTCATGTACTTTATGATCTGTTGAGCTGCTCGCAGAAAAATACTTTTCACTGTTGTCATGTGGGAGTACCTTTAAGAAATGGGTGTTTATAAATGGGTATGTCTATGAATATCTGTACTGAGAGTACCTTTAAGAAATGGGTGTTTAAGAAATGTACCTTTAAGAAATGGGTATTATCAGTGATGTCAGAATGTGGTTGGAGCTGGGCTGTCTGTCAGCTTTTTACTTTCGTTTTTGAGCAGGCTGCGGGGTGGGTTTTAGTTTTGTTTTCAGTGTTGGAGCTGAAGCCAGACCAAGCAGGTGTACTGCTGTTCTCTGCCATCAAAAGACTATCTCTTGATCAGTTGGTGAATTCAGAATTATAAATGTTTTCAGTGGTGACTTTAACCGGAGTGCTTCTGATAAAGGTTTTGTTTTAAGCCGTATGGATGTTAAAAAGGAAAGCTTAAAGGTTTACTTAGTGTTGTAGTCTTTGGGGGTTGTATTTGAATTAATGGTTGCTAAGATGTTCACTGTATGGTTTAAAAAGGTTAACTTGAGTTCATAGAATAAACATTGTTTTGCTTTAAAAAATACTTTTCCATTTCTGCTGTACCACACCTGTAGAGTGGGCCTTGTGCTCCCCATACCACAATCTATTAAAAGTTGTGGGTCAAGTGAACTCCATGATACATTTTGGGGTTCTCTAAACCCTGCCCCATAGCACTGTACCTCGGTACACGTGACAATAAACAAATCTAATCCAATCCAATCTTGCCAGACTCACATACTGTCTCTTCTAAGTTTTGGTTGTGCATCTCCCCCTGCTGAAGCTTCTCTCAGGGTCCCATCCCCCTTCGTCTTCTCTGCGACATTGACTGCAAGGACACCATTACCAGACTGCTTCACTGTGACGCTGACTGCGAGGATACCAAACACAGACTGGTTCACTGTGATGCTGACTGTGAGGACACCATTCCCAGGCCGCTTCACCGCAACACTGACTGCAAGGACACAGTTCCCAGGCCGCTTCACTGCGACAGTGACTCCGACCATACAGTTTTCAGACTGCTTCACTGCGATGCTGACTCCGAGGAAACCGTTCCCAGCCCGCCTCACTGTGACGTTGACCGTGAGGACACTGCTCCCAGAACATTGTTTTTTTTAAAAAAATGTTTTATTGAAATTTTTTTCCCAAACAACAATTTTTCCCCTCTTACAAAGCAAACGCAACAATAATACAGAAATTTTTAACAATACACAAGTAACAAAACCCCTTTATCTTTGACCTAAACTAAACTAAACCCCCCCCCCCCCCCCCCGGGTTGCTGCTGCTGGTCATCTGTCTTCCCTCTAACGTTCCCCTAGGTAGTCGAGAAATGGCTGCCACCGCCTGGTGAACCCTTGAGCCGATCCTCTCAGGGCAAACTTTATCTGCTCCAGTTTAATGAACCCCGCCATATCATTTACCCAGGCCTCCAGTCCGGGGGGTTTCGCCTCCTTCCACATGAGTAGGATCCTGCGCCGGGCTACGAGGGACGCAAAGGCCACAACGTCGGCCTCTTTCGCCTCCTGCACTCCCGGCTCTTCCGCAACTCCAAATAGAGCCAACCCCCAGCCTTGTTTGACCCGGGCCTTCACCACCCGCGAAATCACTCCCGTCACTCCCTTCCAATACCCTTCCAGTGCCGGGCACGCCCAAAACATATGTGCGTGGTTTGCCGGGCTCCCGCCACACCTCCCACATTTGTCCTCCATTCCAAAGAACCTGCTCAATCTTGCTCCCGTTATGTGTGCTCTATGTAGCACCTTAAATTGAATCAGGCTAAGCCTGGCGCATGAGGAAGAGGAATTTACCCTGCTTAGGGCATCAGCCCACATACCCTCCTCTATCTCCTCCCCTAGTTCTTCTTCCCACTTTCCTTTTAGTTCGCCCACCGACTCCTCCCCCTCTTCCCTCATCTCTCGGTAAATCTCTGACACCTTGCCCTCTCCGACCCTCACCCCTGAAAGCACCCTGTCCTGTATCCCCTGTGTCGGGAGCTACGGAAATTCCCTCACCTGTTGTCTAGTAAACGCCCTCACCTGCATATATCTCAAGAAATTTCCCCGGGGCAACTTATACTTTTCCTCCAATGCTCCCAAGCTCGCAAAAGTCCCATCTCCCAGAACATTGTTAACCATTGATTAGGTAAAGAATTAAATCTCACTATCATCACCAAAAATGGAGAAAATATATTGACTCTTAATGAGACTGATTTTTTAAAAGATTAATAAACCTGCTCTATGTATTATTTGCTTTGGAAATTGGACCATTAACCTTGCCAAAAATAATATTTAAATACCTTAACATATAAACTGACGGACATCACTCAGGATACTTTGACCAAAGTATAAGAGATCCAAAAGAGTTGGTAGAGAGAAAGATAGCATATAGCCATACCGGACTACACAGTGATAATTCTGCAGTTTGGTAATTTAGCTTTCACGGAAAATTAACGGGATCATACATCATTCTGATGGTCGAGGGCATCACTGTTTCCATTACCAGTTCGAGGAGACAGCAGTGGAGGGGGAAAAAAGTCGGTGTTAGTTGCTAGTCTGTTAAATTAAATTGTGTCCAATCCCAGCAGGCCTTCAAAAATAATTCAAATCTGCCTGGGTCTTCATTTATCAGTCCTTGCTTCTGTATTCCTCAGCTCTTGCAGTTCACATTTTCATTTCTATTTTAATGTAGTTGTACATGTCAAAAAACCACATCCCATACCAATTAAAACCACAAGAAAAGATGAAAATAGGCATGTCAGGAGTTGCTGTAGAGAAACCGTTGCACACAGAAATAAATGTGATTCAGCTGCAGCATAAAAATTTTAAGCTTCACATTAGAGAAATGACAGTACCATGTGGATCAGATTTTGCTCACTCTGTTTATCTCATTTTTTTAAAAACTGAGGTAACTGTTACTTTTAAATCAGGTAAAGAGACCACAAGACATAGGAGCAGAATTAGGCCATTTGGCTCATCGAGTCTGCTCCACCATTCTAACAAGGCCGATATGTTTCTCAACCCCATTCTCCTGCCTTCTCCCGTAACCCCTGATCCCCTTATTAATCAAGAATCTATCTAGCTGTCTTAAAGACACTCAGTGACTTGGCCCCCACAGCCTTCTGCGGCAAAGAGTTCCACAGATTCATCACTGTAGGGGCAGCACGGTAGCACAGTGGTTAGCACAGTTTCTTCACAGCTCCAGGGTCCCAGGTTCGATTCCCGGCTTGGGTCACTGTCTGCACATTCTCCCCGTGTCTGCGTGGGTTTCCTCCGGGTGCTCCGGTTTCCTCCCACAGTCCAAAGACGTGCGGGTTAGGTGGATTGGCCATGCTAAAATTGCCCTTAAGTGTCCAAAAACAGGTTAGGTGGCGTTACGGGGATAGGGTGGAGGTGTGGGCCTGGGTAGGGTGCTCTTTCCAAGGGCTGGTGCAGACTCGATGGGCCGAATGGCCTCCTTCTGCACTGTAAAATCTATGAAATCTATGAAATCACCCTTTGGCTGAAGAAATTCCTCCTCATCTCAGTTTTAAAGGATCGCCCCTTCAGTCTGAGGCTGTGCCCTTGGGTTCTACTCTCTTCTACCAGTGGAAACATCTTTTCCACGTCTACTCTATCTAGGCCTCTCAGTACTCGAAGTTTCAATGAGATGCCCCTCTCATCCTTCTCAACTTCATCGGGTTCAGACCCTGAGTACTCAACCTCTCCTCATATGACAAGCCCTTTATTCCCAGGATCATTCTTGCAAATGTCCTCTGGGTCCCCTCCAAGGCCAGCACATCATTCCTTAGATACGGGCCCAAAACGACTCACAATGAATTTCTGTTATGCCTCCCGAATAAGCCCCCAAAACTCCTGCCATTGCTGTTCCACTGTCTTCCCTGTTAGGGCTCCACTCCCAAATAACTCTGGCCACCTCCATCCTCATGTCTGTGTAGGTACCTTTAGTCAATTGTAAAACCGTTACATCTAATTCCAGCTTCTTCCCTCTCAAACTGCAAGGTAAATTCTATCATATTGTGGTCACTGCCCTCTGAGGGTTCCTTCACCTTAAGTTCCCTAAGCAAGTCTGCCCCATTATACATCACCAAATCCAGAATTGCCTGTTCCTTAGTGGGCTCCACCACAAGTTTCTCAAAATAAACATCTCTTTGACATTCCTTAACTTACTTTACTTGGGATCTGCCACCAACATGATATCATGATATTCCCAGCCCACCTGCATATTGACGTCCCGCATGATTATTGTAATATTGTCTTTCCTACATGCCTTTTCTGTCTCCTGATATATTTTCCGCCCCGCATCCTGACTACTGCTAGGGGGGCATGTACATAACTCCCATCAGGTCTTTTTTCCTTTACAATTCCTCAACTCTACCCATACAGATTCTATACTTTCTTCTTGCCATTGATTTCATTTCATTTCTTACTGACAAGGCAACCCCGCCCCCTCTGCCCAACTGCCTGTCCTTACAATAGGACACATATCTTTGGATATTTAGATCCCAGTTCTGATCCTCTTGGAGTCACATCTCTGTGATGCCCACAATGTCGTACCCACCAATTTCAATGTGCACTACAAGCTCATTTATCTTGTTTCATATACTACGCGCATTTAGGTAAAACACCCTAGTCGCCACATTCCGGCGCCTGTTCGGGTACACAGAGGGAGAATTCAGAAATTCACCTAACAGGATGTCTTTCGGGATTTGCGGGGGGGAAACCGGAGCACCAGGAGGAAACCCACGTAGACACAGGGAGAACGTGCAGACTCCACACAGATAGTGACCCAAGCTGGGAATCGAACCCGAGACCCTGGAGCTGTGAAGCAACAGTAATACACACTGTGTACCATGCCGTTGTATAGGAACTGAACATGCCCCCAGTAATGAGCTGCGGAGACCACCAGAACAAATGACAAGGCAGAGGAGTGGCAAAGAAGAAAAGGAAGCAAACCTGCACTCCTCATGGGATGCACTGCTCCATGTGCCCAAAGGTTTGTGGATTGAGAATCAGCTTGTTCACTCACATGAAAACTAAGGTAGAAACTCACAACCCTGGGTCGATGCCATCCTCAAACTGAGGAACAGCTGACAACCAGGATGCCTAGTCCACAGAGTATCAATCCACAACTTCATCCTCATCCTTCCAATCATTGTGATAGACATGTGCAAAATCTCAGCCAGGATAATTGATTTCCGCATGGTTTATATTTGAAAATTATCACCGGCTTTAACTTTGTTCCGCCAGCAATGCAGTTCAGTACCACTGTGACCTTTGTTTTCTCATGTCCTGTTTTTCACTGGAACATTTTCACTCCACAATTTGGCTGCTGCGAATATCAAAATTCATTGGTGTTTCATCCATGTTGCCAATGTGACACAATGGACACTTGTGCTTTTGTCCTTGTCTGGTGATGAATCTCTGGAAACTGGTAATTCTGGCATTTAGGGTTTTTGATATTCTCTGAGCAATCTTGGTCTTCTACTGCAAAAATTAGATATTTTAATCCATAAAGCAGCTACACCAACGAGCTGTTACTCTGAAATCTGTTTTGGATTCCGGGTTTGATTTAGCCACTTGTGTACGCATTTCTAGTGATGGTATAACCATATTGAAAATTTTCAAGGACGCATTCTTCTCAAAATCAGGTTAGTGACTGGTTGCTGTTCTCACAATGCATTTGGCCTTGGGTGTCTTCATCAAGGCTGATTCCTTCTTTGATTTTCACACCAGCTTTTCACTAATACCCAATCCCCCATTGCAGCACAGTATTTGATGAGTAAACAAATGTTCCAACTTATAGCTTTAAACCAGCTTCACACTTTAATCTTTCTACAAGAGGACCCATTTCTGTTAACAGTCGCCATGTGCAATCTGCCCTGTGTGGGCATGTCTTAAACGCCCACACATCATAATTAGGAGCAATACTGTTACATGCATGTATCCAGGATGCTACATCACTCTCCACTGCACAACAAAGAATACATCATTCGGCAGCACATAGTGAGATCTGAAAAATACATTCAAAGTTAGCTCCAATATTTGGTGTCAAAAAGTCGGACTTCTAGACTTATGGAAACCACAAGATATAACAGTAACTTTCTACTCAGATTTATCTCTCCAAACAAATTCTCATGATCTCAACTCACACAAGGTATAAACCTAGAAACAGCATGAAATGTTTTGACATTATGAGCACAATCTTCTTGCTCCCTCTAAGACTTAAAAGCATTGTAATTATTAGCAGGACAGCACAAACACGACTGCAAGGCAACCTCCCCAGGATGTTCTGACTTGTGGAATATTTAGCACACATAACTGCTTTATTATAATGTAATTAATATAATGTAGAATGGGGAAAAAGATTACAGAATTCTTGTTTTTTTTAAATAAATATATTTTATTAAAGTTTTTCGATCAAACAAAAATTTCCCATTTTACAACTTTGTAATAATATATACATTGATCGGTTTTTAAAATAAATAATATGCTAACTAACGGCAACTGCCAACAACAAAATAAGAAACAACAGAAATAGTAACTAAAATAGTAACTTCATAACATCTAATATAAATAACTAATATATAAACACACACATAAAACCCGAGGACCCAAATGACACCCCCCCTCCCCCCTGGGTTGCTGCTGCTACCTTTCCTATTTTCCCTTATCTCTCTGCGAGATAGTCGAGGAACGGTTGCCACTGCCTGGTGAACCCTTGAGCCGAACCTCTTAGTGCGTACTTTATCCGCTCCAATTTTATGAACCCTGCCATGTCATTGATCCAGGCCTCCACACCCGGGGGCTTAGCTTCTTTCCACATAAGTAGAATCCTTCGCCGGGCTACTAAGGACGCAAAGGCCAAAACATTGGCCTCTCTCGCCTCCTGCACTCCCGGCTCATCTGCAACCCCAAATATAGCCAACCCCCAGCCTGGTTCGACCCGGACCCCCACCACCTTTGAAATCACTTTTGCCACACCCACCCAGAACCCATGCAATACCGGACATGACCAAAACATGTGGGTGTGGTTCGCCGGGCTTCCCGCGCATCTCCCGCACCTATCCTCCACTCCAAAAAATCTACTCAGCCTTGCTCCAGTCATATGCGCCCTGTGTAGAACCTTGAATTGTATCAGGCTGAGCCTGGCACACGAGGACGAAGAGTTTACCCTACTTAGGGCATCTGCCCACAGCCCCTCCTCAATCGCTTTCCCCAGCTCCTCCTCCCATTTTCCCTTCAGCTCCTCTACCATCGTCTCCCCCTTGTCTCTCATTTCCCTATATATATCTGACACCCTACCATCACCCACCCATGCCCCCGAAATCACTCTGTCCTGGATCTCTTGCGCCGGGAGCTGCGGAAATTCCCTCACCTGTTGCCTCACAAATGCCCTCACTTGCATATAGCGAAATGCATTCCCAGGTGGCAACCCATATTTTTCTGTCAGTGCTCCCAGACTCGCGAACGTCCCGTCTAAGAACAAGTCCTTCAATTTCGCAATTCCTGCTCGCTGCCAAGATTTAAATCCCCCATCTATCCTTCCCGGGATGAACCCATGGTTGTTCCTTATCGGGGACCACACTGAGGCACCCGTCACTCCCTTATGTCGTCTCCACTGCCCCCAGATTTTCAGAGATGTCACCACCACTGGGTTTGTGGTGTATTCTTTCGGGGAGAACAGTAACAGCGCCGTCGCCAGTGCTTTTAGACTAGTTCCCCTCCAGGACGCCATCTCCAGTCTTTTCCACGCCGCTCCTTCCCCTTCCCTCATCCACTTACATATCATTGACACGTTGGCGGCCCAATAATAATCACTTAGACTCGGCAGTGCCAGTCCCCCTCTGTCCCTACTCCGCTGCAGGAACCCCCTCTTTACTCTTGGGGTCTTTCCAGCCCACACAAAGCTCATAATACTCTTGTCCACCTTCTTAAAAAAGGCCTTTGTAATCAGTACAGGGAGGCACTGGAACACAAAAAGCAACCTCGGAAGGACCACCATTTTAACCGCCTGTTACCCTGCCCGCCAATGACAGGGGCGCCATGTCCCACCTCCTAAAGTCCTCTTCCATCTGCTCTACCAGTCATGCCAAGTTAAGCTTATGCAAGGTTCCCCAGTTCCTGGCCACCTGGATCCCTAAATACCGGAAATCCCTTGTTACCCTCCTCAACGGTAAATCGTCTATTCCCCTGCCCTGTTCCCCGGGGTGCATCACAAACAGTTCACTCTTCCCCATATTCAATTTATATCCTGAAAATTCTCCAAATTCCGAGTGTCTGCATTATCTCAGGCATCCCCTCCACTGGGTCCGCGGCATACAACAACAAATCATCCGCGTATAATGACACCCGATGCTCTTCTCCTCCTCTAAGTACCCCCCTCCACTTCCTAGAGCCCCTCAGCGCTATGGCCAGTGGCTCAATTGCCAATGCAAACAGTAACGGGGACAGGGGACATCCCTGTCTTGTAACCCTATATAATCGGAAGTGGTCAGATCGTTGCCTATTTGTAATCACACTTGCCACCGGGGCCCTGTACAGGAGCTGAACCCATCTAATGAACCCCTCTCCAAATCTCCTCAGTACTTCCCACAGGTAGTCCCACTCCACTCTATCAAATGCTTTCTCTGCATCCATCGCCACCACTATCTCCGCCTCCCCCTCCGGTGGGGGCATCATCATCACCCCCAGCAGCCTCCGTATATTAGCATTCAATTGCCTCCCTTTAACAAACCCCGTTTGATCATCATGCACCACCCCAGGGACACAGTCCTCTATCCTCGTCGCCATCACCTTGGCCAAAAGCTTGGCACCTACGTTCAAGAGGGAAATAGGCCTGTATGACCCGTACTGCAGCGGGTCTTTGTCTCTTTTACGGATCAGCGATATCGTCGCCTCCGACATCGTCGGGGGTAGTGTCCCCCTTTCCCTAGCCTCATTAAAGGTTCTCGTCAGAAGTGGGGCCAGCAGGTCCACGTATTTCCTGTAGAACTCCACCGGGAACCCATCCGGTCCCGGGGCCTTCCCTGCCTGCATGTTCCCAATTCCTTTTACCACCTCCTCCACCTCAATCTGCGCTCCCAGTCCTGCCATCTCCTGTTCCTCAACCTTCGGGAACTCCAGCTGGTCTAGGAAACGCATCATTCCCTCTTTCCCTTCCGGGGGTTGAGCCTTATATAGCCTCTCGTAAAATACCTTAAACACCCCGTTCACCCTCTCCGCTCCCCGTTCCATCTTTCCCTCCTCGTCTCTAACCCCTCCGATCTCTCTCGCCGCCCCCCTCTTCCTAAGTTGTTGGGCCAGCAGCCGGCTCGCCTTCTCTCCATATTCATACTGCACTCCCTGTGCCTTCCTCCATTGTGCCTCCGCCTTACCCGTGGTCAACAAGTCAAAGTCCGTGTGCAATCTCCGTCTTTCCCTGTATAGCCCTTCATCTGGAGCCTCCGCATATTGCCTATCCACCCTCAAAATCTCCCTCAACAATCTCTCCCTTTCTTTACCCTCTTGTTTCCCCTTATGGGCCCTTATGGAGATCAGCTCACCTCTAACCACCGCCTTCAGCGCCTCTCAGACCACTCCCACCTGGACCTCTCCGTCATCATTAATCTCTAGGTACCTTTCAATACATCCCCTCACCCTTACACATACCCCCTCGTCCGCCAACAGTCCCATATCTAATCTCCAGAGTGGGCGCTGTTCCTTTTCCTCTCCTACTTCCAGATCTACCCAATGTGGGGCATGATCTGAAATGGCTATAGCCGAATACTCCGTTCCTGCCACCTTCGGGATCAGTGCCCTTCCCAGGACAAAGAAGTCTATCCGGGAGTACACTTTGTGGACATGGGAGAAGAAGGAAAACTCTTTACTCCTTGGCCTAGTAAATCTCCAGGGATCCACTCCTCCCATCTGCTCCATAAAGCCCTTAAGCACCTTGGCCGCTGCCGGCCTCCTCCCGGTCCTAGCTCTGGACCGGTCCAGCCCTGGGTCCAGCACCGTGTTGAAGTCCCCCCCCCCATTACCAACTTTCCCATCTCCAGGTCCGGGATGCGCCCCAACATACGCTTCATAAAGTTCACGTCATCCCAGTTCGGGGCATATACATTCACCAGCACCACCGCCTCACCTTGCAATCTGCCACTCACCATCACGTATCTACCCCCACTGTCCGCCACTATGGTCTTCGCCTCAAACAATACCCGTTTCCCCACCAGTATTGCCACCCCTCTATTTTTCGCATCCAAGCCCGAGTGGAATATCTGTCCCACCCATCCTTTTCTTAGTCTGACCTGATCCGCCAGTTTCAGGTGCATCTCCTGAAACATGACCACGTCTGCCTTTAGCTTCTTTAGGTGCGCAAGTACCCTTGCCCTCTTAATCGGCCCATTCAACCCTCTCACGTTCCACGTGATCAACCGGGTTGGGGGGCTCTTTACCCCCCCCCCTCGTCGACTTGCCATCCCCTTTTTTAGACCAGCTCCTCACCCGGTTCCCACGCACCCGCTTATCCCCCCGACGGCGCCCTCCCATCCCATCCCGTAACAGCTCCCCCTTCCCCTTAGCAGCAGCAACCCAGTTAACCCCCCCCCTCCCCCGCTAGATCCCTCTCTAGCTTAGTTGCTCCCCCCATATTGCTGCTTCCGAAAGTCAGCAAACTCTGGCTGACCTCGGCTTCCCCCGTTTATCCTTAGCCTCCCAATATCCCCCTCCTTCCTGCGCCCCCTTTTCCCGCCACAATTTCCATAGCGCGGGAACAAAGCCCACGCTTCCCTCTCGGCCCCGCCCCTGATGGCACAGCTCCCTCTTTCCTTCCCCCTCCCCTTCCCCACCGGCGCCTACATTTCTTCGTGTCCCCCCCCTTCGAGGGGAAAGAAAATTTTCCCCCATCTGATTCACAGTCCCTTACCACCACCTCACTACTTCATTTCAAACACTCTTTCTCCAATCTAGTCCAACTTCTCCTCTTCAATAAATGTCCACGCCTCTTCTGCCGTCTCGAAGTAGTGGTGTTTACCCTGGTATGTAACCCACAGTCTTGCCGGCTGCAACATTCCGAACTTCACTTTCCTCTTGTGGAGCACCGCCTTGGCCCGATTGAAACTCGCCCCCCTTCTCACCACCTCCGCACTCCAATCCTGATACACACGGATCACCGCGTTCTCCCACCTGCTGCTCAGTGTCTTTTTCGCCCATCTCAGGACCATCTCCCTGTCCTTGTAGCGGTGGAACCTCACCACTATTGCTCGAGGTATTTCTCCTGCCTTTGGTCTTCTCACGAGGACTCGATACGCTCCCTCCACTTCCAGGGGGCCCGTCGGGGCCTCAGCTCCCATTAAGGTATGGAGCATCATGCTCACATATGCCCCAACGTCGGCTCCCTCTGTGCCTTCGGGATGACCCAAGATTTTTAAGTTCTTCCTCCTCGAGCTATTTTCCAGGGCTTCCAGTCTCTCCATACACCTCTTATGCAGTGCCTCGTGCGTCTCCGTCTTCACCACCAAGCCCTGTATCTCCTCCTCATTTTCGGCAGCTTTTGCTTTCACTCCACGGAGCTCCATCTCTTGGGTCTTCTGCGCCTCCTTTAACCCCTCAATCGCCTGCAGCATCGGCACCAGCACCTCCTTCTTGAGCTCCTCCACACATCGCCGGAGGAACACCTGCTGTTCCAGGCCCCATACCAACTGGCCTCCCTCCACCGCCATCTTGCTTCTCACTTCCCTTCTTTGCCGCTGCTCCAGAGGATCCTCCGCAATCTGGCCACTATTATCTCTTCTGTCCATTCACATCCGGGGGGACTCCCTTCTATGTCGCCTCACAGTGGGTTTAGCCTTCGAAAATTGCCGTTGGGGCTCCCGATAAAGAGCCCAAAAGTCCGTTAAAATGGGAGGTGCCGAAACATGCGACTTAGCTGGTCATCGCCACACCCGGAAGTCACAGAAATCTTTAATTACACCAAAGGACCAAATAATTCCAAGCTCAGCAAATGCCATGAGATCTGACTTCATCAATTATCCTGGAGAATTTTTTAAAAATGAAACATACCTGCAGTTATGAAATGCTGTTTTGGGGCTAATTTTACTCATGGGGGCTGAGTCGGCTAATTCGCAGCTGGGGAAAACTGGATTGAAATTGTGTTTAATCATGCCCAAGGGAGGATATTTTCATTCCACCTGTATGGTCTCTTAAGCGAATTCATCTCAGAAGTCAGTTTTACGAACGAAAACACGCACATCAAAGCACAAGCATGTGCTCCAAGAATTAAAGCTGGCAGACTTGAACAATAGCGACCCCCATGTAAACAATTTGAATGTATAGGACTACAATGTAGCAAATAAGTCAACAAACTGAATATTTAATACTCTCAATGGACAGAAATAATTTGGAATTGCATATCTGTCTCTGAACAGAATGAGGAATTATTACTTACTCAATATCAATGTTACCTGTCTTCAGAGCCAGAAACAGAAGCTTCCTAAATATTTTATTTTCTACCTTTCATTATGTTGTTTGGCTTTATCACTGTTGTCATCAAATCATGTCAATTTTCCTTTTGGTTGCTTGCTTTCCATTTATGTGTATGCCACTTTATATCATTTTTATTCCTCTTTTTCCTTCTATTTTGTCTTGAATTTATTCAGCTTCTGGATTAATCCCTCGAGGAGAAATCAGTCAAATCAGTTGTAAATATCAATCCATCAGATCTTATTTCTCCAGGAAAGAACACGTCACAACTGGTTTTAACAGAATGCAATTGGAGTGACTGGAGATTTGAAATGAATTCAAAGGACGTGAGCTTGGCTAGCTAGATCAGCATATATTACCCATTCCTAATTTAACTTGAGACGGTGATGTTGAGCTGCCTTCTTGAACCACTGAGGTCTGTGTGATGTAGGCACACCCATAATGCTGTTAGGGAAGGCATTCCAGGATTTTGACCCAGCAACAGTGAAGGACTGGTGATATAAAATATGTCAACAAACTGAATATTTAATACTCTCAAAGGATAGAAATAATTTAGAGTTGCATATCTGTCTCTGGGACAGAAAGGGGAAATATTCCAAATCAATGTTACCGGTCGTCAGAGACCAAGCCTGTCTGAATATTTTCTATCTTTCAAGCTTTGTGTTTGGCTTTTCAGTTTACATCACTGTTTTCATCACATCATGTCATTTTCCTTTGATTGTTTATGTTCCAGTTGTATGCCACTTAATGACATTTTTATTCCTCCCTTTCTTTCCATTTTGTGTTGAATTTGAAGGGAATTTTGCTGCCCTTGTCCTGCTGAATGGTTGTGGGTTTGGTAGCTGCTGCCTAAGGAGCCTTGGTGAGTTCCTACAGTGCATCTTGTAGATGGTACGTATTGCTGCTGTGTGTCAGAGGTGGAGGGAGTGAATAAATGTGGATGGGGTGCCAACCGGTGTGACTCCAACCAGCGGAGCTTTTCCCCCTGATACCCATTGACTCCATTTTTACCTCACAATGCGTGGGGAAATGAGTCACTCATGAGAGGTGTGGTCGCACGGATGGCGACCAGGAAGAGATTGTGATCAGAGTGAGGTTGGGAAGTAGTGGAGGGAGGCGTTAAGTATCAGGAGGGCGAGGCAAGTGGCCATTACCGGCGAGTGAGGATGATGCAGCAATTACTGAGCAGTGGGAGAGAAGCAATGAGGGCTGCTCTGAAGTGGCTGGGAAGCAGTAAAAGCGGCACGGTGACTCACAGAAGTGGAAAGAGAACACAGATGGAGGAGGTCCTGCCCATAACCCCTATTTAGTATAGATCAGCAGTGTATGTCCCACCCCATACATACCCAGTCCTTGAAAAATGCGTAGCATTGTGGGTGAAGAAGAAAAAATCATTTATTGAAAAATTTTCTTTCAGTAATTTTATTTGACAGTTTTTCTGGAGACAGGTCTGTGACTGTGGAGTTGTTTTAGTATCATTTCTTTAAATACTCAGTTAACATATTTTCTTTTGTTTCACAGGTTAGACTCCCTTATAGTTTAAGGCCTGTCTGCCCATCCGAGTTTGCCTTAAATAATTCTTCAATCAACAGTACATCTTTGGAATTGTACATCATATCAGCGACTCATCCTAAGTCCTGGCCTGTATGGTGCGATGGATTCCATTAAACAGTGATGGATTCCAAGAAGTAGAACAAAAAGTAAATTGCGTTCTAAGCTCATCCACTTACTCACAACTAGATTTCAAAAATATGAGGAAACTTTCTTTTCATCAAAGGGGCGAGAAGAATCTTATGGCTCTTGGAAAATGTTTGCTTGATATAATGCCGTAAATGACTAAACAGGTAAATCTAAAATGTGACACGCCATGGTGTCAAATGTTTGATCCATAGATACCGTGAAAATATCAGACAGAAGGTACAGAGTGGCCCAAAGTTCAGGGTGCCTGAGATTGTGGACAGCATTGTCGAAGATAGCAGCAATAGTGACGCTACCCCTTGCACTGGCAATGAAGAGAACGCTCGAAGATACAGCAAGTGTAACTATTTCCTCACTGATTTCCATTGCGAATGGTTTATAGGTTTATGGTTAATGATTGCATCAAAGCTAGATGGTTTCAAAAATATGTTCTTTCCAACAGTATTAAGGATAAGTCTGTTTCCAACAAAGGCCTGAGAGAATGGCTGCAAGGGAGATTTGACACCATACACCCCCCCCTAGTCCAAGAAGCACCAGCTGGAGAATATGAACTACAAGCTACAGGGGGAAATTGTGGAACTGTCAAAAATTAGGTGAGATAAACTGTTATTTTAATGTTATACAGTACACCTTTTGCTGTGGCTAATGCAGCTCTAATTGGAAACAAATGATAGAATTAATTGGATCTGTGCAATGACCTCCCAATCCTGGTATATGATTGATGCAAATAATTTTTCATCATGTTGCTAGGGGAGGTGATGCACTGCCAGCACTATGCAATGAAGGAGTATTGGAGATGCCTGTACCTCCAGCACCACCCAGGCAGAGTTAGCAAATCAACTATGGAGTACAAAATGACAAATGAGCAGTTATATAATGCAATTGATGGCAAGGTAATGAATCTTAGAAACACTTGACAATCAATATTTGTTTCAGCAAAATGTGATGGATTCTTATGACGGTAGGTGCAAGTTAAACTTGCCTCCATTACTAATGACCTGTCATTCAGTGAGACTGAATTGTTAAATAACCTAACATAGCGTCTGCAGTTAATCTGAATCTGTAGTGTCTTCCAAACTTGCCATGTACGATACTCAGTTTTTTACTTCTGGGTAAAACTGCCAGGTAGTATTGAGATAGCAGAAGTAATGTGGAAGGCACACAGCCAAAGGACAAATTCATTATTCGTCAAGTCTTCGGCTCTTGGCATCTATGGATCAGACGAATGGGCAGGCTGTTTTATGGCAAGCAGCATATGGATCCTATTTCTTGCAGCAGGAGGTTGGCTTGGAGGCCTCTTGTCACCTGTGTTGGAAGTCCCTCGACTAATTTCAAGCTTAAATCTTTTCTCTTACTTCACAGCATGTTTCATCTGCCACCTCCAGACACAGCGGTGGAGCTTTTAAGAAAGTGCTTGAAAAAATGTGTAATATTCAAAATTCAGGACCTGAATAAGAGATAAAAACCAGGTGAACCATTCAAGCAGTATTTTTTAAATAGCATCGAAGTTCAGTATTTTGATTAACTGCTGCAATTTAACATTTCTGCACTTCAATTATGGTTTTTTTTGGTTCACCCACATGTTATTTGGTTTTTATTTCATGCATTTTGTGTTTCTATGCATCACAATAAGATTTGAAACTTACAGTACAGCCCAGTCAAGTTTTATTTCACCGGCCAACAGCACATACAGACGCATCATACTTTTTTCATTCATTAGTGGTGTCTATGTGAACTGAGTGGGTGAATTGATTTTCTAGATATTCCCTACTGCAAGTTTTGAATACTTGGCTGTAGGGTAACCTCTATATTTTAAGGAATTGTCCTTCGAGTGCTTGTTTCATAACCCTCTGACACAAATTTTGTAGGACAGCCTATGGAAGGTAGATCCTGGGAGTCTCCAAGGTGAGTTTGAGTGATTCAAGGGGGACTGCAAGTGAGTGACTCAAGATGAGATGACTTATCAACTTCGGCTATAAGTTTTGTTCCTCAAGACCCTTCCTCCCCACCTCTCCCAACACCAACTGCTCCCCTATTTGTCACCTTTAAAGTAGTAAAATGTCCCAAAGTGCTTGACAGAAGTATTATCAAACAAAATAACACCTAGTCAAGGTGATATTAGAACCGGCGACCAAAGGTTTGTTAAAGGAATGGATTTTTAGCAATGATTGAGGAGGAGGTGAGCAATTGAGAGGCGAAGTTAAGGAGAGAATTTCAGAGCTTAAGGTTTATGCAAATAAAAGTTGGAATCTACTTGATAACACATCTGAATATTGGCTATTAAATAACTACACTTCAAAAGCAATCAATTGATTGTAAAGTGAAGATGTGATACGGTGCTGATAGATAACCTCTGTTAAAAAGACAACCTTCTAATTTGTTGATTTGATCTTTTGTTAACTTGGCCATTTTAATTGTTAATTTGTTTGAAAAAATTATATAAAAAGAATTATATAAAAAGAACTATATAAACAAGAACATTTGAGAAACACGGAGCGTATCAGGCAGCATAAGTCAAAGACAGAACAAAAGTTAATGTCTATACTCCCATGACCTTTGTCAGAATACTTCTTTGTTATTTTGATGGAAACAGATTTTCTTTATTATGAGAAGAGCTTGTTAAACACAAATTAACATAAAGACGCAAAAGGAGGGAAAAAAATCATAGCTTCAGAATTATGCGTTGCTAGAACCCAATAAGCTAAGAAAAAAATCTGAATGAACCCGTACAAGAGTCACAATGATTCTACATTAGAATAATACCATATAATCAGATGATCACAAGGCAATTACGTAGTGGACCACTATTCAGCCCTTCTGAATTAAAACCATCCAATAAAGATTTGACATTTTTTCCTTCTCCATCCCTCAAATGCAGCTGCCAACTATGTCTTAAATATACACAGGAGCTTGTTCCTGGTACTATATTGGAAGTGACTGGTCTGCTGAGATTGACTGGATTGGTTCACAGAGAGCTGGTATTGTCTTGATGGACTGAATAGACTTGTTCTATGCTGTTATGATTCTAAGAATCGAAGAGTAGTTCACACAATTAGCACTCTTTTAATTTACTTTTTAGCTAGCTTGAGCTGGTGTCCTCTTGTTCTACACGTATAATTTCAAGTAACGTTCTAGCTTTAGCGTTTTCCTTTCCTTAAGCATCTTACATCCCTCTATAAGATCGCCTCTCACCTTCTCTAAATTGAAAAGCCCAAGTTCCTCATGGTTCGACCTCTGACACTTGAGGTTAATCTCACAACTTTTTGCTGCACTGCCCCAGTACTTCTACATCATCTTGTAACTTGGCAACCAGAATTACATATGGTACTTAATATGCAGTCTGATCACAGCCCTGCATCGTTTGATCAAAAGCATTCTTCAACCCGTGACCAAATCCTTTGGCCAATTAGTTCAATAAGCTAGTGGCTTTAATAATTGTAACTCTGTGCTGGTTGGACATATTGAACAAGTCTACTAAGACTATTAATGAATACTCCTGAGCGTGTGAAGACAACACAGGCCGGAGGAAGTACTTTAATATAAACAGCCTCCATTAAATTATTTTTTTAAACTCTGCATATGATACACAATGTAATATTAGTGTTAGGTAACAATTCAGAAGAGTTTGAACCAGGTCACTTCAAGAACATTTGCTGGATACATGTTGGTGAGACAGAGCAGTTGGATGTGAACATGTGCTGATAATTCCCATTTCTCAACCATTAGGAGGCAACAAGCAGAGACCAAGCAATTCCAAGCGAGATGGAAAGGACAATTTAATACCCAACAATATTGGGGCATTAGAAAGCATAGCAGATCTTCAGTCCTGAATAATAAGTGAAACTGAAGGATTTTTTAAAAAGTTGTTTAACAACTTTATTTGTATCTGTCTACTCTGAAATTTAGATTGATCTTCCTGAAGCGGTCTCATCATTTCTCTGAACAGGTGGTGACAACCCCCTCCACTGCCGATCAACCATATCCCTTTTTGGGCCAGCCCCCCGGCCCTTGTCACATGACCCTCTTAGCCCACCTCGGATGTCCACCATCATCACTCCCTCTCCAGCTGCGCCACATCAACCCCACCCTTGCCAGCCACCTCCTCCCCCAAACAAAACAACAACCCCATCTCCCTCCCCTACTTCTATTTCCTGCCAAACCCCCACTGCATTCCCATTAACTAGCCCGCCCTGCTGGCATGGTGACCCTCACCCAAGGCCTCCAAAGTCCCCCCCAATTCCCTGCTTCCCATACTCCCCAAAAAGCATAATAGGTACACTCACCCTTGATCACCGCCCCCCCCCCCTCCCCCCATGGAGGCCTACCCGCTGAACACCACGCCATCAAAACCAAAGGGACATTTCCAGGGGAAAAGTTTCCTGAGAACAAAGAAACATCCTCACAAACTCTTCCAAAGTTCAATGTACTCCTTCTCAAACTCCAACACCTCCTCTGGCGTGCCAAAATAACATTCAAGCTTCTGGGAAATCACCCAGAGGCGGGCTGGGTACAGCATCCCAAACTTCACCCCCTTATTGAAGAGGGCAGCCTTGACCCGATTAAACCTAGCCGTCCTCTTCGCCAGTTCTGTACCAAAGTCTTGGTACACCCGCAGCTCATTCCCTTCCCGGGTGCACTTCCTCGTCTGCCTCGCCCAACAAAGAATCTTCTCTTCACCCAGAAAGCAGTGCAACCGCACCACCATCATCTTTGGCGGCTCGCTCGCCTGCGGTCTCCTCATCAGCGCCCTTGCGCTAGGTCGACCTCCAGGGGCCGGGCAAAGGCCTCCTCCTACATCAACTGCTCCAGCATTTTACCATGTAAGTACCAACCTCGGCACCTTCGATGCCTTTGAGCACCCTACAATCCTCAAATTTTGCGTTTTGGAGTGGTTCTCCAGATCCTTCACCTTTTCCTTCAGCCTCTTCTGGGTCTCCCACATCACCCCACCTCGGCCACCAACAAGGCGAGTTGCTCCTCTTGCTCCCGCACCATATCCTCCACTTTCGGGATCACCCAACCCTGGGACTCCAGCCTCTGTTCCTCACTCTCAATCCAGGCTTTAACCGGCTCCACCACTTTGGCCAAGTTTTCCAGGGCCTCCTTCTTCTGCTGGCTGAACTTAGCATTCAGAAATTCCACTAACTGCTCCGTTGACCACTGGGCAAGCAGAACAGCTCCTTTGCCCTCTGCCATTTTAACCTGCGGTGCACCTCAAAGACTCTCCTGCTCCAGCAGCTCTTTTCTTTTTGTCCCACTCCTAGTTTGTGGATCCATCCATCAGCCACACCAGAAGAGTTACACCTTCTCCAGGTATTCCTACACCTCTTTCCAACCAAAAACATCGCCCTTCAGATGGTCAAAGGACTGAAACATACCATCTTGAGCGGAAGCCACCAAATGTGCGACGACTCACTCCATGGCGGCCACCGGAGGTTGAGTGAGACAGATTGTTGATCGACAAACCTGGCAATGGTTATAAGGAGCAGGTGGGAAATTGGGAGTTGAGGACATAATCAGATCAGTCATGATCTTATTGAATGGCAGAGCAGACCTGATGGGCCTAATGCTTACTCCTGCTATATCCCGTTATAATTTTGTACGGGTAATGAAAACAACTGGAAACATCTTGCAAAAGGTACGGTTTCCAATCATCCAGGATTGGCAAAGAGTCTCCATGAATTGAAGGGTAATCACCAGAACACTGCTGTTTGCAAATCTGGAGAAAAATTATCAGAACATTAAAAGCCATTGTACTTTTTGCCCATTTTCTTTGAACATTTATTTTTACCAATATAAATGGGAAAAGAAGGCTGCTTGGCTGGCAGTCAGGCATTATCCCATTGGGTAATGAGTCATTTTGCTTTTCAATTGGCGTAAGAAGGTTGTGTGTCACATGGATGGGTGTGTTAGGCGGCAAATGGCTGGAGCATGGGGATAAGTCATGCAATGTAATCTCCAGGAATACATTTAATAACTGGCAACCCTAGCAGGAGAAGATGGATCCCTGCTAATGTTACTTTATGTTAAGCAAATAGAATTTGCATTTCACAAAGTGAACTTGTTTTTTGGTTTAACCAATAAGCATTATGAATAAGGAAAACAAAGAAAGCGAATAATGATGGACAGTATCAGGTTCATTTGTGACAGCTCCCACAGTTGAATAAATACTGATACTCTCTATGCTATGCTCATTAATTCACCTAATAGAGATTTACCACTACTGACATCTTCAGAGAAAGGGTAAAATATTAGATCTCATATGGAAGAATTGAGATGAAACAGGAAGAGAAAAAATAAAAAGGTGCTGAGTGTGAGAACAAAAACGAAGCATTATTCCATTATGAAAGATGGCCACTAGTCTATAAAAGAAATGATAAGAGATTCAGGGTTCAAGTTTGTCATTTATAATATTTTTACTTACATAGGATGCAAGTGTTGACAAGGCTCTCTGAATATATGAATCAAAAACTCTACAAGCGGACAATATCATCTTAGAATGATTTAGTTACAAAATGGGCTGATGTGAAACATTTCTCCAAGCAAAATTTCACTGTACAGAAGCTAATACGCTTACTGCCACTTTTTGGGGGCTCACAAATTAAAAGAGACATCACAGAACCAATAGCTTCAATGTTTAAATGCAATTAGCATTATAAAATAACATACATTTGTTCAATTAACACCTGCTTGCCCAAAAATGTTTAAACAATGGAAAGAATAAGAATAGAAATCAAGAATTTATTCATGGATGGCGAATTAAGGGTCAAGGGAAAGAAACAAACCCTAAAACTATTAATGGCAAGGAGATGACATCTCAAGTATTGCTTTTGTAATGCAGCTTGACTCGAGGCTATGCTTTTAGGGTATTACCAGTAACAAAAATAGGAAAATAGAATAGTAAAGCACTGATGAAAAATATGCTTTCCAAGTACAAGGAACCCAATTGAGCAGCTCATTTCCATTTCAGTACATTGCCTTCTCCCCTTCAGCCTCTAGAAGTGCATCCAATTATTTATAACCCCTTACAGTTATACAATGGCAATCTGTACTGGGTCTGGAGATGTCGGATTTAAATTGGGCAGCATAAATTAGTGCCCATTTAGTCTATTTACAGACTCACAGCAGATGCAGATAAAGATTTGTGTGCAATTGAAGCAACTCTTCAGAGACATCCACTGCAATGACAACCTTGATGAGGTTGTTCATCTAAGTAAGTTATTCTATAAAAGAATGAAAGGACTGAAATACAATAAAGCGAAGGGATAAAATAACTCAAATAATAGACCTAACCACAGTCCGAATTAGACAAATTTTACAAACAAGATACTGCACAGATCAAAAAGGAAAAGAAATACATCAGAGAAAAACTAAAAAGCTTGCTCATACACAGATCAAACAGCTACAATGCTGATAATCTTTTTAATGGTTATCAAAAGAGCACACAATCTTTCAGCACTATAATCATTATCCTTATACGCATGTTACTGTGGGCACTCAATTTGTTATAGATGAACTCACTGAATTAAAATTCAAAGTTCTTGCAAAAATGCGAATGAACGGAATTTAAAAACCTGAAGTGGTCCAACTGGGTATTGTATTTGAACTCCCAAAATTGACCTAATTTGGACAACTGTGGCTGCATAAAGTTGAGGGCAATTAGTACATCAAAAGCTGAGTCACAAGATCTCCAAAATTCTACAAACTGAGAGGATGTGAGGAAATGCCCACCATTTCAGAGTGTTTCTAATCTCACACATAGTGAAAAATCAGCATTCAAATAATCTGGGCAGTTTTCTTATATCTATTAGCCAATTTGAAGGGTGGCATCGTCATAGAGCTGGGAGCAAGTCACTTCCATTTTGAAACAGAGGGGCATAGTCCCAGAGGACGCTCTCCCCTTTGAGAGAGAGAACTGACTGGTGGTGATTTAACCTGAGTATCACCACATTGCAGGAGAGGGGAAAGGTTGAGAAAGGCGAGGGGAAAGGTAACCTTAGCCAGCATGGGAATTCAACCTGCGCTGGTTGGCAGCGCTCCATGTCACTAATAAGCTGTCCAGCCAACTGAGCTAACCAATAGCAGCATTCAATTAGTAGAAAATACCACTTGCGCAGCCACTGCACAGTAGAAGTGTGAAACATCTCCCTTAAATAACCCCCACAATTATGAACACTGAGGAAACTCAGCAATAGGAACTTAGCATTTCCAGTTGCGAAAACAATAATAATTAATTGAAAATGTTGATTTGTCTTGCAAATAGCTTAGTGGAGGTGAAGTTCTATGTGGAAATATTCCAAATCACTATTTAATCATCTTCATTTCTTCCCCCATCCCTTCTTTTCTCAATGTTGCCCCACCTACTAACCATCTACCATTCTGACATGAAGACACTGTGTATATAAATTACATCCATCTTCCAGAAGGGTCCTTCGACATAGCTTAAAGAGAGACTAACAGCAGCATTTGTTTAGATTTTGCTTCTTTCCCTAAGAAAAAAAGTATTCACTCTTATTAACTCCTCCAGACAGCTCAGCTGAGAATGAAAATCTATCTCACATGATAGCCCAAATGAGAAACTATGGCCTGCATTGGTGTACAAGATGCCTCTCCAAGTCACTATTAAGACAGCAATTCATTTGGGGGAACAGAAGGTATTCTGAAGCCCCGGAGGCAGGGTTGTTGAAGGAGCAGCAAAAGCTGCAGATGGAGTTTGGTTTGATATCCACAGGGAAGGCAGTGGGGCAGTTGAGGAAGGCGAGAGGGGCAATATACGAGTATGGTGAGAAGGTCAGTAGGATGCTAGCACATCAGCTCAGAAAAAGGGAGGCGGCCAGGGAGATAGGAAGCGTGAAGGACAGAGGGGGGAACACGGTCTTGGACCCAGGGGGGTGAACGGGGTGTTGAAGGAGTTTGACAGTCGGCTGTATGAGTCGGAGCTCCCAGCTGGGGTGGAGGGGATGAGGCAGCTTTTGGATGGGTTGAAGTTTTTGAAGGTGGAGGTAGGGTTGGTGGCGAGGCTGGGAGCCTCGATCGGGATTGTAGGAGTCGCAGAGGGATTGGAGGCCATGCAGTCGGGTAAGGCCCCAGGACCGGACAGCTACCCAGTGGAATTTTACAAGAAGTTTTCTGGGATGGTGGGCCTGCTGCTGGTGAGGGCATTTAATGAGGCAAGGGAGCGGGGTGTTTTTCCAGGGGGTCACAGGCTTCGATCTCATTGATCCTGAAGCGGGAGAAGGACCCAGAGCAATGTGGGTCATACAGACCAATCTCCCTACTGAATGTCGATGGCAAATTGCTGGTCAAAATTCTGGCCTCGAGGATAGAGGATTGTGTTCCGGGGGTGACAGGGGAAGACCAGATGGGGTTTGTCAAAGGCAGGCAACTAACGGCCAATGTTAGAAGGCTCCTGAATGTAATCATGATGCCATGAGATTAGAAACATGATGGGGAGGAGGAGGTCGGAGATGGTGGCGGCAAATATAGCCATGATCAGGAAGTGGATAGTGTGGGAGTGGGTGGAGGCGGCCTCATGTAAGGGCACAAGTTTGGGGGCATTGGTAACGGCTCCTCTGCTGTTCTCGCCGGCCCTAAGACTTTGGGGGCAGTGGCGGAAGCATATTGGAGTGGAGGGAGCGTTGGTGTGGGCTCCAATTTGCGGTAATCACCGGTTTGTACCGGGGAGGATGGATGGGGGATTTTGGAGGTGGCAGAGAGCAGGGATTGAGAGGATGGGGGACCTGTTTATTGATGGGAGCTTTCCCTGTTTGGAGGATCTGGAAGTGGAGATTGAATTGCCGGGTGGGAATGGGTTTCGGTATCTGCAGGTGAGAGATTTTGTGCTCAGGCAGGTTTCGACCTTTCCGCTTCTACCGCCGCAGGGGATACAGGACAAGGTAGTTTCTAGAACGGGGGTAGGGGAGGGGAAGTTATCGGAAATCTATAAAGAACTTATGGAGTGGGAGGAAACCCAGATAGATGGGCTAAAGCGTAAACGGGAAGATGAGTTGGGAAAGAAGTTAGAGGCGGGTCTGTGGGAGGATGCCCTGAGCAGAGTCAACGCGATCTCATCATGTGCCAGGCTCAGCCTGATACAATTCAAGCTGGTTCACCGGGCACACATGACGGTGGCCCGGATGAACAGGTTTTTTGGGGTGGCGGACAGGTGTACGAGGTGTGCAGGTTGGCCCGCAAATCATGTCCACATGTTTTGGGCATGTCCGAAGCTCAGGGGATGCCGGCAGGGATTTGCAGATGTCATATCCATGGTACTAAAAGCAAGGGTGGCACCAAGTCCAGAGGTGGTGATTTTTGGAGTGTCGGAAGACCCGGAGTCCAGGGGGCGAGAGAGGCTGGCATTTTGGTCTTTTCCTCCTTGGTAGCCCGGAGACAGATCTTATTAACGTGGAGGGACCTGAAGCCCCTGAAATCAGGGGTATGGTTTGGCGACATGGCTGGGTAAAAGTAAATTTGCCTTGAGAGGATCAATGTTAGGGTTCGTTCGGAGGTGGCAGCCGTTTATCGACTTTTAGGGGGAAAACTAAGCTCTCAGCAGATTCAATAGGGGGGGGGGTTAGGGAGTAAGGGGGGTAAGGGGGGAGTTAGGCTATTTTTGTCTAGCTTAGGCGGGAACAGTGGGCGATGGAAGGGTGTGTTATGCACTGAATTATGTTTATATTTGCATTTGGCTCTTTTGTTGTTATAAAACCATAAATGCCTTAATAAAATGTTTGTTAAAAAAATGAATTTAAAAAAAAGGTTTGTCGAAAGCACCATTAAAAGTAGCCGAGTCGACTTCTCTGGCCTAATACAATGGGATGCTAATCTCAGGCACTAAGTTTCCCTGTACCCACCCCTCTTCCCGCCCCCCTCAATACTTTGAAAATAATAGATGCCCAGGAAGCATCAGAATCCAGAGATGATCTCCAGGACCCCAACCTTCAAATCACACCTGCACTGGTCCCAACCCCGCCAGCATTTGAAACTCTGGCCCCCAGTTGCAAAAAAAACTGATGTAACTGGTCTCAATTCAGTCTGGTTAAGTAAGGTGCTTTTGGCCAACTGATATCATCCTTCTTCTTATAACGAAATCATTTGGTGATTAATCTGAACACAGGAGCCATATTTTTAAGTACTGTCTATTATACAGTATAATAAGACAGAAGAAACACAGGCTTTGGGAAAACATTATTTTGGAAAGTGACAAAAAAAATTCCGGTAAACTTGGTCATAAAGGTTTGACTGCTACAATTTAGCACATTGAGAGAGCTGGTTGTACTGTATCTTCACTCTGCTTCACATCCAATAATCTGGTCACATGCACATTACTCTTGCTCCATGGTTTTACATTAGCAGTAATTTACATATCTCTCTCACTGCACAGCTTCATGGCACTAGTTTCACGCTACTTGCTCACATGCTGCAGTTTTTACCTGATAGCAAGTGACTAACTGGAGGCCATGGCTCATGTAGTAGCTACTTTGTCTTGTAGTCCCCAGAAGTTCAAAATAATCATGATTTTTGACGCTGGGGTTGCACTAATGTATTTCTCAGATCACACCATGTGCTGCAGATGGATATATTTTTAGTTCAACACATAGACTGTCGTGTGTGAGTACTATGGCTCGAGATATTTTTGCATGAATACAAATGAACATATCGGGCCATAACCTCTTGAGTGCCAGGGCAGCATAATTTTGGGACCCCCCCCCCCGCCGAAAGTGCAGCAGTATTAACCTGTACGGATAACAATCTGAAAATGTGATTTTAATCACAAACTTTGAATAGTTCCGACTATGTTACATCAATAGTTATCCGGAAAATATTAGGAGGATTAAAACTACTTTTGACTTCTGGGTAACTATTGTGCACGCCTACACTGGACACCGATGGAAATCCACCCCCATCTCACAGGCTCCCACGGCCTTTAACTACGCCTCTCTACAGGGATTCTGCACCCCCACAAATATTCTATCACCCCAACTCTGCTGGTACCCTCCGACCTCCACTCACAGGATTCCCCAATTTGGACTCCCCCCAACCCCGGCCAGTTTTCCAACTATCAGTGCAGTCCCACAGCCCTGCCTACCTCGCCCACACTGCTATCGAGGTCAGATGCCATACAAAAAAAGGGGTGTGGCCTCCTCACATCCGCCGACGGTGCCCTCGATGCTAGATCTAGGCAATGGCCTGCAGTTCCCGGATCTTGCCTGGCCTGAATCAGAAAGTTGGGCAGGATACAATCAAAAAGGTTTCAGGTAAGAAAGTCAGAGCTGAGTGGCAATCTGCCTCGGATTGCCTCTCCGGAAGGTTGAGGTCCACAGTTCTCAGTCAAATTGGGAATTATAAAACGTCCCTCTTCCGTTAAACAAAATGCTTCTATATATCAATAGTTGTTCTATAACTGTTCTAATCAATTCTGGTAATTTTAAAAAGGTAAGCCAACACTAATCATTTCATATATGCAGAGAAACCTCTCTACAATTTAATACAAAAGTAAAACACCTATTTATCATGACATCGACAATTTCTAAGAGAGGTATGCTTAGGTGCCTTTTAACGTTGAGGTAAAACAGAATGCCCTAGAATGGGGGATGGTGTGAAGCTGTCCTGCACTTTGCCTGGTGACAGGCCCATGACCAGGTTGCCATAGAGACAGAAGGTCTAGGTCAAGCCCTATTGAAGGTCAGGTGCAAACTTTGACACCTGGACACAAAGGAAAAGGCAGCTGTTCTTGCTGCTTGCAGACTCTCGGAAACAATCAGACCAACAGCAGGTGCTGTAATGCCAGGCAGAAGAAAATAACTGCTTTTGGGTTAATCACATGTGAAGTGTTGGTGAGCACAGAACCCCTATTGTTAAAAGATGAAGCTTGTTCTCAGGAGCTGAAGACCAAAGAATCACCAGTCGGTGCCTTGCTGAAGCGCATTCAACTATGTTCAAAAGATTGACTGAAGAGGACTTTGTTTAAAAGAACACTGTAGAATTTACCCTGGTAGCTCAGGAGAAAGCCTGTTGAATCGCTAGAAGATATTTGGGACTTTAAATACAAGGCTACGTATCTGCTGAGAATGTGTTATATGTAAATGTGTCATGGCGTTTTGGTTGTTATTTGGTTAATAAGTTAACCAGGAACCTTTTTTCTATGATTTAATGTGTCAGTTTTCTACTAAGTAGTGATTAGTCAATGTTGATTTTAGTTTGTTACAGTAAAAAATCTTAAGAGTGTGCATTCTTGTCATGTGAGTCTTTGAGTTAGTCACTAGGAAATTCAAACCTCTTTTTAAAAAAGTTATTGGTCTCTAAGGTAATAACAAACTTCTTCCAGAGAATTTGCTCAAGAACACATCCTTGAGTTGACCAAACAAGGTGTAACCAATTGCACTTTCAGCTTAAAAGATAAACACAGTTTGCACTTCAGCATCAGTAGAATATTTTGTTTCTTACACATTGTAATACTCCTATGCATCTAAAATTGCCTCTTATCCGACACACCATTATCAGGGGCATGAGAAACCAATTAAGTAACCTCAACAAAAAGACAATTTGGTCTTTTTCCTTGAGAGGGAGTTTTTAAAAATTGAAACTTCTCTGATGGATTACAAACCAAGAGCCTATGTTGAAACACAGAAGGTAGTCTACCTCAAATGGCAAAACTGGATTAATGTGCAACTAACTACTCCACAGTTCAGTAATTATCTCGGAAACTATTTGTATAAATTAAAATAGAGTGAAACACTTCTCTAGTCATCATACAATACTTTGGAATTACATTTAATACGACTCATCATTTTGCTAATGTGTGTTTACTTGCTTTTGTGAAATTATTGGTAGTTTATTTGCTGTTCTGAGTTGCATAAATTCGGTAAGTAGTGTCTCCAGGTAATCATGTAGCAATGACTACACAGTACATTTATACAACCCAACCACCTTATTTGTCGATAATAACTGGCTTGTGGCTTGGTCCCGATGTTATGACTCACGTACAAGTGTTTTTTATTTTATATCACAAGCAAGCTAAAAGGTTAGATCATTTCTGCTTAGCTGGACTTAACTGGTTTAGAATAAATAAATCACTGATATTTGATTTCTTAGGAGGAAATCGTAAGCATTACTTCGATTTGTAAGATAGATGGACTCTCACTGGAGTATGGGATCCACAGAAATCAACTCTCACAGAGAGGAAGGGTTCCACAGACACTGCCAGTGCAGGTCCCACCAAGAGCAGCAGTCAGGACAGGGAGACAAAGCAGGTAGGAATGTGGGGTTGGGGTGGGGTCTGGTCCACACTGCAGGCCTGAGTTGCCCCAGTCAGCATCCTAGCGCAGGCGGATAGTGGGAGGCCAAGTTCCACGACCTAGAAGGACAAGGGCAGCACATTCATGGGAATAGCACCACCTGTAAGCTCCCTCCAAGACACACACCATCCTGACTTGGAACTATATTGCTGTTCCTTCACTGTCGACGGTTCAAAATCCTGGAACTCCCTTTCTAGCAGCACTGTTCCTACAACACAAACTGCAGTGGTTCAACAAGGCAGCACACTACCATCTTTTCAATGGCAATTAGGAATTGGCAATAAATGCAGGTTTAGCTAATGATGCCCACGTCCCATGAACAAATTTTTAAATCGTCAGCGGTGGGAGGGAAGGATGAACCAGGGTCTCAATCCGGCAGCAGGCAGCTGGCCTGAGTCAGCGGCGGGGGGGTAGGTGAAAGGTCTCCCACATTCAGGCAAGGTGGTGAAGTCCAGATAGAACATAGAACATTACAGCGCAGTACAGGCCCTTCGGCCCTCGATGTTGCGTCGACCTGTGAAACCACTCTAAAGCCCATCTACACTATTCCCTTATCGTCCATATGTCTATCCAATGATCATTTGAATGCCCTTAGTGTTGGCGAGTCCACTACTGTTGCAGACAGGGCATTCCACGCCCTTACTACTCTCTGAGTAAAGAACTTACCTTTGACATCTGTCCGATATCTATCTCCCCTCAATTTAAAGCTATGTCCCCTCGTGCTAGACATCACCATCCAAGGAATAAGGCTCTCACTGTCCACCCTATCCAATCCTCTGATCATCTTGTATGCCTCAATTAAGTCACCTCTTAACCTTCTTCTAGGGGAATAAGGGGAATAGCTGAGTGGGGATGGGAAAGAGGGCATGGGGAAATGTGTAGGAAGGGAGACCAATTGGTTGCTTTTGATGCCTGGTGGTCATTTTTAATTGCTCCTGATCATACTGAATATGAAAAGATGGCAATGAGTGCTGATGACTGATGAATAACTCATTCCAAATTACACCTTTTGATGTCAAATGACTGATCATATTTAAGCACATTTGAATATTAAACTATATCAACATTTTCTGGTGGGGTAGACTTCATCATGAAGAGAATACTGGCCGCCTTTTATTTCAGAAAGTGACATTCTGGAACCTTCCATAAAGCATGGAAATTGTAATTTCAAGTAAAGGCAATAAATACATATTTTAGTTGCTCACTTGGATTGAATGAAAAAAGGCAAATTATTAAAAAATTTAATCCACAGATCCAGCAAATTATTGATGGGATGTACCAGTGTAGATATTTTCATTCAATCAACTCCACTGGAGACTGCAGGTTGTTTGGATTAGAAAGCACTGAACCATAAAAAGTCATTTCTAAACAGAATCAGCAACTTCAGAATTAAAAGCAGCCTGCCCTGTGCCTCTCTCAGTCCTTACCAAACAGGATGAACATCCATAAAGTTGGTTTTTAACATGCTCACTTCTTTGAGGCTTGATCAAAGGATTTCCTGACGATCCCCTATCAAACCATTCTGGATGATGGTGACTTCAAGTATTCAATATAATAAAGCTGCTATTTGAACAAAATCAATCTGGCCTGAAATTGAACTTGGTATTGTTATTATTTGTATATTGTATCAACGAGCATACAAAACACATGGAAACCAGTAAAGTGTTTCAGAGCCTACATATATGCAGGAATCAAAATTAGTCGTCACTGTGGTGCCCTGAGGCTGAGAGTTACATGGATAGCACGTTCCGAGAGGTGGCCACACTGCAGCTTAAGGGCCAGAGAGGGAATGGGTGACTACCAGGCAGTCCAAGAGAACTAGGCAGGTAGTGCAGGACTCCCCTGTGGTCCCACTCAGAAATCAGTTTTCTGTTTTGGAAGCTGGTGAGGGCATTGGTTCCTCAAGAGTGTAGTCAGAGCCAGGTCTGTGACACCATGAGTGGCTCAGCTGTACAGGAGGAGGGAGATGAAGGGAAGAGCAATAGTAATAGGGGATTAATTAGTTAGGTGGACAGAAAGCATTTCTGTGGCCATAGACATGACTCCAGGATGGTATGTTGCCTCCCTGGTCTCAGGGCCAAGGGTGTCAACAGAGCAGCTACAGGACATTCTTCTGGGGACGGTGAAAGCCAGAGGTTATGGTCCACACTGGTACCAATGACATTGGTAGGAAGTGGGAATGGGATCGTGCAATCAGAATTTAGGAAGCTAGACAGAAAATTAGCAAGCAGGACCTCCAACGTTGTAATTTTCAAATCACTCCCAGTGTCACCTGCAAGTGAGTACACAAATCCAAGCTTAAGGCAGGTCAATCTGTAGCTGGAATGCTGGTGCAGGAAAGAGGGCTTTAGGCTCCTTGGACACTGGGACTGGCCCAGGGGAAGATGGCACCTGTACAAGCCGGGTAAGTTGCACCTGAACAGAGCTGGGGCTGAATTCCTTGCAGTGCGTTTTGTTAGTGCTGTTGGGAGGGCTTGAAACTAGCTTGGCATGGGTGTGGGAACAAAGAGGAAATATTAGAGAGGAATACCACGATGCAAAAGCTACAGGGAGATACCGAGAACACAGTATAGAGAATAACAAATTAATAGGTGAAGTCAGGAAGGGTTACTGTGCATGGATGTGAATGCATGGAGTATAGTAAATAAGATTGGGGAGTTACAGGCGCAAATTGCATTGTGAAGTATGATGTTGTGGTAGTAACAGAAACCTGGCTCAAGGAAGGTCAAAACTGGATGTTAAATATTCCTGGGTACAAGATGTTCAGAAAAGATAGGAATGAAAGAAAATGGGGAGGGGCGGCAGGATTGGTTATGGACAGCATTGCAGTGCTGGATAAAGAGGATGTTCCAGAGGGTTCAAGAATAGATCAATTTGGTGAGAGCCAAGTTACAAAAATGGGATGAGAAAAGACTGGTGAGCAAATATAAAAGGGGATTCCAAAGTCTTCAATAGTATTATGGACCAGAATATAGAGAGCACCAAAGTATGTCACGGAGTTCACCTGACCTACAACCATTTATAGATTTTGGTTATGAGGAGCACGAGGGCCTACTTTTCAGGTGTTATTCAACAGTGGCCTTAAGCACTTGTAATCAAAAACAAAGTTCATTCTATGAATTCAATTAACACTTTATAAACACACACAGTAAGCACTTTATCAACTACAAACATAAATACCCCACACAGGTACAGTACTCTATATATAATCCTTAACAACTTCCCTTTACTGTTTCACTCAAGTAACGACGTCCATAAATCAGACAATCCCTTTTACCACAAAACAGTACGTTTGAATTCCTTCCAGAACACAGTTATTACTTTGAAGTTATCAAGTGATCTGGAGACACCTTTTTAATATGTAGAGAGACCAGAGAAGCCTCCTTTTGTCTGAATGCAGCTTCCAACTGTCTGAACCGAAAGTAAAACTCAGAGCCACAAATAGCTTCCTGCTCAAAACGAAAGTAAAATCCAGAGCCACCGCCCAGCTCCACCCACACAATGACATCACTGGAGCCATTTGAGTAGACAAACAGTTCTTAAAGGGACATTCCCATGACAATAGGCATATAAATAGTAAAAAGTTGGCATGAGGATGAGTAGAATCGATTAGGGACCTAAAAAGGAAATTTCAAGCAGAGGCATGGCTGAGGTGTGAAATGAATACTTCGCATTTATTTCTACCAATGAGGTAAATGCTACCCAGGCCATGACAACAGACAAGGAAACTCTGTCCCTAGAAGGATTCAAAATTGATAAGGAGGAATTGTCGAATAGATTGTCGGTACTTATAAAGTTGACAAGGAACCAGGGATGGATGAGATGCATTCAAGGATATTGAAGGAAGTGAGAATGGAAATTGTAGGGGCGCTGGCCATAATCTTCCAGGCTTCTCTAGACTCAAGTAAGGTGCCAAAGGACTGGAGAATTGCAAATGTCATGCTCTTGTTCAAAAACGGTTATAAGGATAGTCCCAGAAATTAGACCAGTAAGTGGGTACGCGTCTAAAAACAATTATTCGGGATAGCATTAGTAGTCACAAGAAAAAATGTGTGTTGATTAGGAAAAGCCAGCATGGATTTCTAAAGCGGAAATCGTGTTTCACTAATCTGCTGGAGTTTCTTTTGAGACGACAACAAAAAGGGTTAACCAGGATAATGCTGCTGATGTGGTGTACATTGACTTTCAAAAGGCATTTGATACAGTGCCACACGACAGACTAGCGAGAAAAGTTATAGTTCATGAAATAAAAGGGAAAGTAGAAATGTCGATATAAAATTGTCTGAATAATAGGGAGCAGAGAATCATAGTCAATAAATATTTTTCAGGCTGGAGGAAGGTTTGTAGTAGAGTGCCCCAGGGGTCGTTATTGGGACCCTTGCTTTTCCTAATGTATAGTAATGATTGAGATCTTAAGGGGACAGATAGAGGGAGCAGTTAACAAAGCATATAATAATCTGGGCTTTATTAATAGGGGCAGAGACTACAAGAGTAGGGATGTTTTGCTGAACTTATCCAAGACATTACCTCAGCTGGAGTATTGCGTACAGTTCTGAGCGCCACACTATAGGAAGGATGTGAACGCATGGGAGAGAGTGCAGAAGAGGTTTACAAGAATGGTTTCTCCAACGATGAGAAACTTCAGTTATGAGGATAGGTTGGAGAGGTTGGAACTTATCTCCTTGGAGAGGAAAAGGCTAAGAAGAGATTTGATAGAGATGTTTAAAATCATGAAGGGGTTGGACAGATTAGGTAGGGCAAAACCGTTCCTATTTTTAAAAAGATCAAGAATGAGAAGGCATAGAGTTAAGATGATTTGCAAAAGAAGCAAATGTAATGTGAGGAAAAACTTTTTCACACAGCGAGTGGTTCAGGAGATATTCAAGAGGGCATCAGATAATTATTTGAATAGAAACAATATTCAGGGGTACAGAAAAAGGCTGAGGAATGGCACTTAGTTATGATGCCTATCCGGAGAGCCAGTACAGACACAATATGCCAAATAGTCTCCTTCTGCATCGTGACGATTCTGTGATCTTAGGTTCAATCCTTTTTTTTTTCTAAAGAGTTCGCTGTGTGCGCAGAAACTGGTGAAATCATCTTTACTCCAATTTCTCTTATTGTATTTTGGTACTTATGAGAGATAAAAAAATTATATCTGGGAGCTTTCAATTAAATTATACAAAATAGCCATTAACAAGTGGATAGGACACACCTAAAACTCCCACCACCAGGCTCCAATATTGCAGCCTAAGCTTCAGTACTTTCATTCATTTACTGTCCCATTGTAAGAATGACAAATGAACTGAAACACTTAAAACATTAGGCTCTATTTCACACACAAAATTCCATCTGAAAATACATACTCCTTAAATTGTTGGAAAAAGAACTTGATCCACAGAGCAGTCAATCTCAGTTACTGTGCTGAGGTGAATGCCTATTTTTGATGTGTGAGTGTGAGGCTCTCCAGTGGCTGCTTTGGCTAAATTCCTTAGTGTGCAAAATGGAACAGAACAAAATGACATCTTGGTTATCAGGTGCTGCAAGGCACAACCTTCTCACAACAACGGAAATATTTGAAAATGTACATGATGATCATCCCTTTGAAGGGTTAGCTGATGCTTCAAATCAGTACTGTGGTGATTAGTCCCAGACTACTTTTTATTGAGAGTACTTGCTGAATTTAGCTTGACAAGAGATAGTAACAGCTAGCTCAGACAATCCAGGCTAAATCCAATTAGCCACAAACAACATTGGTGGGTTGTTCCACGTACTGTTTGGTCGTTTGTTCCATGTACTGTTGAACTAATCATGTATGTTGGCTGTGACAATCAGCGGTTTTGTGATTCAGATTGCCCGATACACCAAGTTGGTTGCCTCATCTTTCATTAATACAGTGCAATGTTGCCCAATATACAAGACAGTGCATCAAATAGGTTAGTAATTATGACTGATTCCTGGAAGAAAGTTATGGTAATAATCCAACTGCATGGTTCATGCATAATCCAACTGCATGGTAGATGTTTTTTGGACATCACCTGCACTCTCGACCAAATTACACATTGTCAGATTTCTATCATACTTCTTCAATAAACTCATAAATTTTACATCTCTGACAGTTATTTTTCCAGAGCTTTAGTTTCTAATCAGTTATGGGCGAGGCGTTTTCAGAACCCCAAAATGTATCATGGAGTTCAACCAACCTCCCCCTTTAATGTATTTGTTGCTTTCCTAGCACACGGCTTGTTCCCTAGGTGGGGGATTACAATTATGGACACGTGGGTTTTTAAACACAAAACAATGTTTATTCCATGAACTCAACTTAACATCTTAAATAAACATTGGATCTCTTAACACCCCTTACTTCAAAGATAACTACGAAAATATTACAACAGTAAATAATTCCTCAAAATGTTCCTTCAAACTTCCAAGAGTGTTAACACGTTTAAACAGAATCACATCATAGAACATTACAGCGCAGTACAGGCCCCTCGGCCCTCGATGTTGCGCCGACCTGTGAAACCACTCTAAAGCCCATCTAACTATTCCCTTATCGTCCATATGTCTATCCAATGACCATTTGAATGCCCTTAGTGTTGGCGAGTCCACTACTGTTGCAGGCAGGGCATTCCACGCCCTTACTACTCTCTGAGTAAAGAACCTACCTCTGACATCTGTCCTATATCTATCTCCCCTCAATTTAAAGCTATGTCCCCCCGTGCTAGACATCACCATCCGAGGAAAAAGGTTCTCACTGTCCACCCTATCCAATCCTCTGATCATCTTGTATACCTCGATGAAGTCACCTCTTAACCTTCTTCTCTCTAACGAAAACAGCCTCAAGTCCCTCAGCCTTTCCTCATAAGATCTTCCCTCCATACCAGGCAACATTCTGGGAAATCTCCTCTGCACCCTTTCCAATGCTTCCACATCCTTCCTATAATGCGGCGACCAAAATTACACGCAATACTCCAAATGCGGCCGCACCAGAGTTTTGTACAGCTGCAACATGACCTCATGGCTCCGAAACTCAATCCCTCTACCAATAAAAGCTAACACACCGTACGCCTTCTTAACAACCCTCTCAACCAGGGTGGCAACTTTCAGGGATCTATGTACATGGACACCGAGGTCTCTCTGCTCATCCACACTGCCAAGAATCTTAGCATTAGCCCAGTACTCTGTCTTCATGTTATTCCTTCCAAAATGAATCACCTCACACTTTTTTGCATTAAACTCCATTTGCCACCTCTCAGCCCAGCGCTGCAGCGTATTTCTGTCCCTCTGTAACTTGTAACATCCTTCCACACTGTACACAACTCCACCAACTTTAGTGTCATCTGCAAATTTACTCACCCATCCTTCTACGCCCTCCTCCAGGTCATTTATAAAAATGACAAACAGCAGTGGCCCCAAAACAGATCCTTGTGGTACACCACTAGTAACTGGACTCCAGTCTCAACATTTCCCAACAACCACCACCCTTTGTCTTCTTCCAGCTAGCCAATTTCTGATCCAAACTGCTAAATCACCCTGAATCCCATGCCTCCGTATTTTCTGCAGTAGCCTGCCGTGGGGAACCTTATCAAACGCTTTACTGAAATCCATATACACCACATCAACTGCTTTACCCTCATCCACCTGTTTGGTCACCTTCTGAAAGAACTCAATAAGGTTTGTGAGGCACGACCGACCCTTCACAAAACCGTGTTGACTATCTCTCATCAAATTATTCCTTTTCAGATGATTACACATCCTATCTCTTATAAACCTTTCCAAGATTTTGCCCACAACAGAAGTAAGGCTCACTGGTCTATAGTTACCGCGGTTGTCTCTACGCCCCTTCTTGAACAAGGGGACAACATTTGCTATCCTCCAGTCTTCTGGCACTATTCCTGTAGACAAAGATGACTTAAAGATCAAAGCCAAAGGCCCAGCAATCTCCTCCCTAGCTTCCCAGAGAATCCTAGGATAAATCCCATCGGGCCCAGGGGACTTATCTATTTTCACACTTTCCAGAATTGCTAACACGTCCTCCTTATGAACCTCAAGCCCTTCTAGTCTAGTAGCCTGAATCTCAGTATTCTCCTCAACAACATTGTCATTTTCCTGTAAGAATACTGACGACAAATATTCATTTAGCATCTCTCCTATCTCCTTGGACTCCAAGCACAACTTCCCACTACTGTCCTTGACTGGCCCTACTCTTACCCTAGTCATTCGTTTATTCCTGACAAATCTATAGAAAGCTTTAGGGTTATCCTTAATCCTACCTGCCAAAGACTTCTCATGTCCCCTCCTGGCTCTTCTTAGCTCTCTCTTTAGGTCCTTCCTAGCTAACTTGTAACTCTCGAGCGCCCTAACTGAACCTTCATGTCTCATCTTTACATAAGCCTCCTTCTTCCTCTTGACAAGTGTTTCGACTGCTTTAGTAAACCACGGTTCCCTTGCTCGACCACTTCCTCCCTGCCTGACAGGTACATACTTATCAAGGACACGCAGTAGCTGTTCCTTGAACAAGCTCCACATTTCCATTATGCCCATCCCCTGCAGTTTTCCGCTCCATCCGATGCATCCTAAGTCTTGCCTCATCGCATCATAATTACCTTTCCCCCAGATATAACTCTTGCCCTGCGGTATATACCTATCCCTTTCCATCACTAAAGTAAACGTAATCAAATTGTGGTCACTATCACCAAAGTGCTCACCTACCTCCAAATCTAACACCTGTCCTGGTTCATTACCCAGTACCAAATCCAATATGGCCTCGCCTCTCGTTGGCCTATCTACATACTGTGTCAGGAAACCTTCCTGCACACATTGGCCAAAAACGGACCCATCTAAAGTACTCGAACTATAGCGTTTCCAGTCAATGTTTGGAAAGTTAAAGTCCCCCACAACAACTACCCTGTTGCTTTTGCTCCTATCCAGAATCATCTTTGCAAACCTTTCCTCTACATCTCTGGAACTTTTCGGAGGCCTATAGAAAACCCCTAACAGGGTGACCTCTCCTTTCCTGTTTCTAACCTCAGCCCATACTACCTCAGTAGACGAGTCCTCATCAAACGTCCTTTCTGCCACCGTAATACTGTCCTTGACTAACAATGCCACCCCTCCCCCTCTTTTACCAACTTCCCTGAGCTTACTGAAATATCTAAACCCTGGCACCTGCAACAACCATTCCTGTCCCTTCTCTATCCATGTCTCCGAAATGGCCATAGCATCGAAGTCCCAGGTACCAACCCATGCCACAAGTTCACCCACCTTATTCCGGATGCTCCTGGCATTGAAGAAGACACACTTTAAACCACCTTCCTGCCTGCCGGTACACTCCTGCAACTTTGAAACATTACTCATGTCCTCACTACTCTCAACCTCCCTGTATACTGGAGCTACAATTCAGGTTCCCAGGCCCCTGCAGAACTAGTTTAAACCCTCCCGAAGAGCATTAGCAAATTTCCCCCCCCAGGATATTGGTACCCTTCAGGTCCAGGTGTAGACCATCCGGTTTGTAGAGGTCCCACCGACCCCAGAATGAGATCCAATTATCCAGAAATCTGAAACCCTCCCTCCTGCTCCATCCCTGTAGCCACGTGTTCAACTCCTCTCTCTCCCTATTCCTCGTCTCGCTATCACGTGGCACGGGTAACAACCCAGAGATAATAACTCTGTTTGTCCTAGATCTAACTTTCCACCCAAGCTCCCTGAATTCCTGCCTAACGTCCCTATCCCTTTTCCTACCTATGTTGTTGGTACCTATGTGGACCACGACTTGGGGCTGCTCCCCCTCCCGCTTAAGGATCCCGAAAACACGATCCAAGACATCAAGCACCCTGGCACCTGGGAGGCAACACACCAACCGCGAGTCTCTCTCGTTCCCACAGAAGCTCCTATCTATCCCTCTAACTATGGAGTCTCCAATGACTAATGTTCTACTCCTCTCCCCCCTTCCCTTCTGAGCAACAGGGACAGGCTCTGTGCCAGAGACCTGTACCCCATGGCTTACCCCTGGTAAGTCCGTCCCCCCCCCCAACATCCCCCTCAATATCCCAGTATCAGGTTAAAGGCTTTACTATTATGAGTTTAAATCACCCAAATGATCCAGAGATAGTCTTTCACGGCAGAGATCACAGCAAATCCAGCTCACTGCAAAACACAGACACTGCCCAAGCTCTTTTCCTCCAAACTGAAACTTAAAAATGGCTCCTGAGCTCAGCTCCACCCACTCTCTGACATTACTGTTTTCTTAAAGGTACATTGCTTAAACATCCATGTCTTAAAGATACTCTGACATGACACCAGTACCACTCTTAATTTAGCACAAGCATCAACTTTGTTAAACTTGTACTACGATACAACGCAACATTGCCCAATGGTCTCAATAATAAAATACAGAAAATTGTTTACATTATAAAATACACAAAATGTGAATAAGCTTACAATATATTTCTGTATTCAAATGATTGTTCCAAGGTTGACACGCATTCAAGGAATTTGGAATACATTGATTCAGTATTAGTCATCCATTCTCCTAAAAGTAGTATCTTTGACCAAGTTCTCAGCCAAATGCTCTGTTGCGTTTTGTAGAGGTGTCTGATTTTGCCTTGTAATGCCCCTGTGAAATACCATGGGACATTTAATTACATTAAAAGATCGTGTCTTTGCATATATTTGTTCGGAACATAAGCTAACAAAATAACTTGAACCTCTGAATATTCAGATCTGTTTCAGATATCTTTCTCAGTAACAATAAACTACAATGAATTCACAACATTATTTTGTTGATCAGCAGTTCTACCATCATGTCAGGGCCACCCATTTTAAGTCAGCTGGGCTAAGACTGCAGCTGCATAATCCTGCCCAGCTGCAGTCTGACCCAGTTCCCCCAGACACTGTGTGGTACAGTGATATTCTCAATTGACTCAGTATCACATGTCCTTCCAGCTGATATGCAGAATAGTTGGATTACAGATAACATTATTTTTTCTATTAGGTAGGAGGTAGTCTCTGTAAACAAGTCATGGCATTTTATATCTACTTTAAAATTAACATATTAACTCCTTGAATTCATTTGCAAATAGCTCCAGTAGAAACATTTCTGAAGCAATCAGGTGCAATAGAAGAGTTTAGGCATCGCTTCAAAAATAAATGAGAGGAAATCCTTAGCACTAAAATGAAGGAAAGCTTCAGAAATATTTCTAATAGCTATGCCCAGTCGTGTTTCTACTTGTTTATAACTCCAAACTTTGTATGTGGTGCTAAAAGCAAGGATCCATATGACCCCCAACAACAACACTTTTCAGTGTTAATACAGACCAGTCATGCATTAGTTGATCAAACTGACAGTTTCTTACCCACCATTCAAGCTATTCATCCTCTGAAGTATTCAATTTAATTACACACAAAATACAAAGTATACTATACTCTGATTTACCATTCTAGAGTTACAACTAGCTGCAAACATTCTTCCCAATACTGACATTCACTCTGTCTATTGGTTATAATAAAAGTTCAGGTGGATTTGGATCACTAGCATATGTCAGGATTAAGGTATTCATCCCCCATTTCTATTTTTTTTATAAATCATTTTTATTGGGGTTTTCACAAAATATCAACAACAGAATGAAAAAGGAACCCAATAGATTTAAATACAGAACAAAGTAAAACAACCCCCGTGCCCCCCTCGCCCCTATACATAAATAATAAATTAACACCCCGAATTAACACAAAGCAAACATAGCAAATATATACACCCTCTCAGATCCCCCAGGGTAACTAAACAAAAATAAAATAGAACCCCACCCACCGGTTGCTGCTGCTGCTGACCATTGTCTACCGTTCTGCCAGGAAGTCCAAGAACGGTTGCCACCGCCTAAAGAACCCTTGTACCGATCCCCTTAAGGCGAATTTCACCCTCTCCAATTTAACAAACCCCGCCATATCGTTGATCCAGGATTCCACGCTTGGGGGCCTCGCATCCCTGCACTGAAGAAGACACCTTCGCCGGGCTACCAGGGTCGCAAAGGCCAGAACATATGGGTATGATTTGCTGGGTTCCCTGAGCACGTAACACACCTGTCCTCACCCCAAAGAACCGGCTCATCCTTGTACCGGTCATGTGTGCCCTGTGCAGCACCTTAAACTGTATGAGGCTGAGCCTCGCGCACGAAGAGGAAGAGTTCACCCTCCCTAGGGCATCTGCCCACGTCCCCTCTTTGATCTCCTCTCCCATCTCCTCCTCCCACTTACCTTTCAACTCCACCATCGAGGCCTCCTCCGCCTCCTGTATCACCTGGTAAGTTTCCGAGATCTTTCCCACTCCAACCCCCCCCCACCCCCCGCACAGAGAGTACCTTGCCCTGTACTGTGCGTGGCAGCAGCCACGGGAATTCCACCACTTGCCACCTGGCAAACACCCTTACCGTTAAAAATCTAAAGGTGTTCCCCAGGGGGGAGCCCATACTTTTCCTCCAGCTCACCCAGGCTCGCGAACTTCCCGTCCACAAACAGGTCCCCCAACCTTCGTATCCCTGCCCTGTGCCACCCCGAAAACCCTCCGTCTATTCTCCCTGGGACAAACCGGTGGTTCCCCCGTATTGGGGTCCACACCGAGGCCCCAACTTCCCCCCTGTGCCGCCTCCACTGACCCCAGATTTTGAGGGTAGCCGCCACCACCGGGCTCGTGGTATACCTCATTGGAGGGAGCGGCAGCGGCGCCGTTGCCAGCGCCTCCAGACTTGTGCCCTCACAAGATGCCGTCTCCAGCCTCTTCCACGCAGCCCCCTCCCCCTCCATCACCCACTTGCGCACCGTCGCCGCATTGGTGGCCTAGTAGTACCCACAGAGGTTGGGCAGTGCCAGCCCCCCCCCCCCCCCCATCCCTACTCCGCTCCAGGAACACCCTTCTCACCCTCGGAGTTCCTCGCGCCCACACAAACCCCGTTATGCTCCTGTTAACCCACCTAAAGGCCTTCGGGATAAACATGGGAAGGCACTGGAACTAGAACAAGAACCTTGGGAGCACCGTCATTTTGACTGACTACACCCTACCCGCCAAGGACAGCGGCAACGTGTCCCACCTCTTGACCTCCTCCTCCATTTGCTCCACCAGTCTCGTGAAATTAAGTCTATGCAGGGCCCCCCAGCTCCTGGCCACCTGGACCCCCAAATACCTGAAGCTCCTCGCTGCCCTTTTTAGTGGGAGCTCGCCAATCCCCCTCTCCTGGTCCCCTGGGTGAACCACGAACAACTCGCTCTTCCCAATGTTGAGCTTGTACCCTGAGAAATCCCCGAACTCCCTGAGGATCCTCATTACCTCCGGCATTCCCCCCACCGGGTCCGCCACATATAGCAGCAAGTCGTCCGCATAGAGCGACACCCTATGCTCCTCCCCACCCCGCACCAACCCCCTCCAGTTCCTCGACTCCATCAGTACCATAGCCAGGGGTTCAATCGCCAGTGCGAAGAGCAGGGGGGACAGGGGACACCCCAGCCTTGTCCCTCGATGCAACCGAAAGTACTCAGACCTCCTCTTGTTCGTGGCCACACTCGCCATCGGGATCTCGTACAACAGCCTAACCCACCTGACAAACCCCTCCCCAAACCCGAACCTCTTCAGCACCTCCCACAAGTACCCCCACTCTACCCTATCGAAGGCCTTCCCAGCGCCCATTGCCACCACTATCTCCGCCTCTCCCGCCGGCATCATAATAACGTTCAGGAGCCTCCGCACATTCGCGTTCAACTGCCCCCCCTTCACGAACCCCGTCTGGTCTTCGTGGATCACCTGCGGCACACAATCCTCAATTCTCGTGGCTAAGACCTTCGCCAGCACCTTGGCATCTACATTTAACAACGAAATCGGCCTGTAAGACCCACACTGCAGGGGATCCTTGTCCCGCTTCAGGATCAAGGAGATCAGTGCCCGGGACATCGTCGGGGGCAAAGCCCTCCCCCCCCTTGCCTCATTGAAGGTCCTAGCTAGCAACGGGCCCAACAGTTCCAAATATTTCTTGTAGAATTCGACCGGGAAACCATCCGGCCCCGGTGCCTTCCCCACCTGCATGCTCCCTATCCCTTTGGCCAGCTCCTCCAGCCCAATCGGGGCCCCCAATCACGCCACCAGTCCCTCCTCCACCTTCGGAAACCTCAATTGGTCCAAAACGCGGCCCATCCCTCCCTCCTCCAGTGGGGGCTCGGACCGATACAATTCCTCATAGAAGTCCCTGAAGACCCCATTGATGCCAACCCCACTCCACACCACACTCCCTCACCTATCCTTAACTCCCCCGATCTCCCTAGCTGCGTCCCGCTTCCAAAGCTGATGCGCCAGCATCCGACTTGCCTTTTCCCTATACTCATAAATCGGCCCCTGGGCCTTCCTCCACTGCACCTCCGCCTTCCTGGTGGTCAACAGATCGAATTCGGCCTGATGGCTACGCCTCTTCCTCAACAGTCCCTCCTCAGGCAGCTCCACATACCTCCTGTCTACCCTCACCATCTCCCCAACCAGCCTCTCCCTCTGCTCTCTCCTCTCCTTGTGGGCCCTAATGGAGATCAGCTCTACCCTAACCATCGCCTTCAGCGCCTCCCATACCATCCCCACTCGGACCTCCCCATTATTGTTGGCCTCCAGGTATCTCTCCATGCTTCCTCTGACCCGCTCACTCACCTCCTTGTCCGCCAACAGCCCCACCTCCAAGCGCCACAACAGGCGCTGGTCTCACTCCTCCCCCAGCTCTAGGTCTACCCAATGCGGGGCATGATCCGAAATGGCTATCGCCGAGTACTCGGTATCCTCTACTCTCGCTATCAGCACCTGACTCATAATAAAAAAGTCGATCTGAGAATAAGCCTTATGAACATGCGAGAAGCATGAAAATTCCCTCGCCCCCGGCCTTGCAAATCTCCAAGGGTCCACCCCTCCCATCTGGTCCATAAACCCCCTCAGCACCTTAGCCGCCGCCGGCCTTCTACCCGTCCTAGACGTGGAGCGATCCAGTGCCGGATTCAACACCATGTTAAAGTCCCCCCCCCATTATCAGGTCCCCCACTTCCAAGTCCAGGATCCGACCCAACATGCGCCGCATAAAACCCGCATCGTCCCCGTTCGGGGCATACGCATTGACCAGCACCACCCTCTCCCCTTGCAGCTTACCACTTACCATTACGTACCTACCGCCATTGTATGTCACAATGCTCGACGCCTCGAACGACACCCTCTTTCCCACCAAGATCGCCATCCCCTGATTTTTGGCATCCAGCCCCGAATAAAACACCTGACCTACCCACCCCTTCCTCAATCCTACCTGGTCTGCCACCTTCAGGTGTGTCTCCTGGAGCATGACCACATCCGCCTTCAGGTGCGCGAACACCCGGGCCCGCTTGACCGGCTCGTTCAGTCCCCTTACATTCCAGATTATCAACTGGATCAGGGGGCTACCATCCCCCCTCCCCCACCGACTAGCCATAACCCCTCCTTGGCCAGCCACGCGCCCGCACCCCACGCCCGGCCCGTTCCCCACGACGGCAGACCCCCGTTCCAACCCCCTCTACTCGCTCCAGCTCCCCCTTGACCATAGCAGCAGCAACCCGGTTCCCCCCCACCCACTCCCCCACCGCCCCCAGCTAGGAGCCCTCCTGGGGGGCTGACTCCTGCTATTCCCGCCTCTCCTTTGACTCCTCCCATTGTGGGGCATACCCTCCTCCTCCATTACCCATCCACAGGCTCTCCGCCTCCCCCTTCCATCCCAAGCGCGGGAAACAACCCTCACTTCCCCACCCCCTCCAGCCTTCAGCGTGGGAAAAAGCCCGTGCTTTCCACCTACCCGGCCCCACCACCTCTGTCGCCGCTCCTTTTACAGGCGCAGTCCCCTCACCCCCGACTCGGGCCTCCCCCTCCCCCACGGGGCCCCATCCCCCCTACCGGCCATCCACCCCTACTCCATTTACTTACCCCCCTCCAAGAGCCCACCCGACAGACCCAACCAAAACAGTGCCCAACCCACCCTAACCACCCTCACCGAACCAAAAAGAAATAAGAGCAAAGAACCCCCCCTCAAAATGTAACACCCCAACAGCACTCCCCGACCACCCATCCCGACCCTCAGTTTGTGCCCAGCTTCTCGGCCTGGACAAAGGCCCATGCCTCCTCCGGAGTCTCAAAATAATGGTGCTGGTCCTTGTAGGTGACCCACAGTCGCACCGGCTGCAGCATGCCGAACTGCACCCATTTCCTATGCAGCACCGCCTTCGCCCGATTGTACCCGGCCCTCTTCTTCGCCACCTCCGCACTCCAGTCCTGGTATATTCGAACCTCCGCGTTCTCCCACCTGCTGCTCCTCTCTTTCTTGGCCCACCTGAGCATGCACTCCCGATCAGCGAACCGATGAAGCCGCACCAGCACCGCCCGGCGGCTCGTTAGCCTTGGACCTCCTCGCCAGCACTCTATGGGCCCCCTCCAGCTCCAGGGGCCCCTGGAGGGACCCCGCTCCCATCAGCGAGTTTAACATGGTGACCACATAGGCCCCCACGTCCGGCCACTCCAGCCCCTCCGGGAGGCCCAGAATCCGCAACTTCTTCCGCCTCGACCGTTTCTCCATCTCCTCGAACCGTTCCTGCCATTTCTTGTGGAGCACCTCGTGCGCCTCCACCTTTACCGCAAGGCCTAAGATCTCGTCCTCGTTGTCGGAGATCTTTTGTCGGGCCTAGCGGATCGCCACCCCCTGGGCCGTCTGGGTCTCCAGCAGCTTGTCGATAGAAGCCTTCATCGGCTCCAGCAGGTCCGCTTTGATCTCCCTGAAGCAGTGCTGGATAACCTCCTGCTGCTCCTGTGCCCACTGCATCCACACTGCCTGGTCCCCGCCCGCCGCCATTTTGCTCTTCTTCCCTCGCACCTTCTTTGGGTTCACCACCACTTTTTTAGTCGCCCCGCTCCTGGTCCAAGCCATACACTGTCGGGCAACTATTGCAATCTCCTTCCCACACCGGGAAACGTCGAACAAATGCCGTTGGGAGCCCTGAAAAGAGCCCAAAAGGCCGTTTTTAGCGGGAGCTGCCGAATGTGCGACTTAGCTCCGCATAGCCGCAACCGGAAGTCCCCCATCCTCCACTTCTGATTGATTGAAAATGCTTGTTTATAAAATGTACAAAGTAAATGTCAATAGTGTGCCAAATTATGGTGAAATGAAAACTATAATATGCTTTTACTTGGATCTTAGAAAGAGCTTTCATCTGGGTTCCTGTTCTAATTTGGTCAACTAAACTGAAGAATAAAATCCATTGAATAATTGAAGCAAGGATTTCCAAAATCTTAAATTACGTTCATTATTTTCAATTTTAATATAAACAGAACTGATTTTTTTTTTAGGAATTCCGAAGGTAGTTTGAAACAGCTTTTCCTACTTAAAACAAAATACGTAGCTTGGCACATATACCGCAGTCACATCATTTTTATTTAACATACCCTTCATCTACTGCCCATGAGACGTACATACGAAATGGGAGAAGTAGATCATTTGAGCCTGTCCCACCATTCAATGCGATCATTTACTTGCGTTTTGAATTCCACATTCCCATCTACTCTATTACCTTTGATTCACTTGCAGGAATGTATCTACCTCCACCTTAAAAATATTCTTTCACCCCGCCTCCAGCGCCTCCTGAGGCAGAGTTCCAAAGTTGCACAATTCTCAGAGAAAAGAAAAACCAAATCTTTGTCCTAAAAAGGCAACCCCTAATTTTAAAACAGTGCCCCCTGGTTCTGGAATCACCCACAAGAGGAAACATCCTTTTCGTGTCCACCTTGTCAAGACCGTTCATGATTTTTTTTACACTTCAAGTCACCTCTCACTCTTCTAAATTCCCGTGGAAACACATCCCAGTACGTCCAACCTCATAAGACAACCCGCTCATTCCAGGTATCAATATAGTAAAACTCTGCTGAACCTCCTCCATTGCGTTTACATTTTTGTTAGAAGAAGACCATACTTGGGGGCAATTTGTCGGCCTGTTCCAAAACCTGTTCCAGGCCAACAACGAGGAGTAAGCCAGGAAAGAAAAAGATGGGGAACCAAAGGACTGCGCCCAAGGGACAAAACAAACCTCCGTAAGATAAAGCAAATTAGCGCGGGCAAGAAAAATATAATGTATATAAACAACAATTGTTTATAAATATGAGAAAAGCCAATAAAAAGATTTTCCAAAAAAAAGAGACCAAAACGACACAGTATTCGAGGTGTGGTCTCACCAGTGTCGTTTATCACTGATTTAAATAGGTTTTCCAATACAGATGCAGCATCATGGCCTTCAATTACATTATATATCAGAAAAAGGCAGAAATCCACATGCTGAAACATATATCCATACGAACATTTCAATACCAGAAAAGCTCATTACTATTTGCTGCATGTTGTCTGGAATACAAAGAGAAAAGTTGTTGAGGTACAATTGAAGAACACAAAAAGCAGATTCTACATCGAGAAGGGACGGGCGGCAAGGTAGAAAACTGGTTAGCACTGTTGCTTCACAGCTCCGGTCCCAGGTTCGATTCCCGGCTTGGGTCACTGTCTGTGTGGAGTGTGCACGTTCCCCCTGTGTCTGCGTGGGTTTCCTCCGGGTGCTCCGGTTTCCTCCCACAGTCCAAAGATGCGCAGGTTAGGTAGATTGGCAATGCTAAATTGCCCTTAAGTGTCCAAAAATGCTTAGGTGGGTTACTGGGACAGGGTGGACTTAAGTAGGGTGCTCTTTCCAAGGGCCGGTGCAGACTTGATGGGCCTAATGGCCTCCTTCTGCACTGCAAATTCTATGATGCTATGACATTTACTCTCTAGATTCTTTTGCAATCTTTACTATCTTAACCCAGTTGATCTCAATTGAACCTTTTACTTGCCATCATCTATACCGCTGTCATGATAAGACCATAAGACACAGAAGCAGAATTATGCCACTCGGCCCATCGAGTCTGCTCCGCCATTCAATCATGGCTGATATTTTTCTCATCCCCATTCTCCTGCCTTCTCCCAATAACCCCTGATCCTCTTATTAACCAAGAACCGATCTATCTCCGTCTTAAAGACACTCAGTGATTTGGCCTCGACAGCCTTCTGCGGCAAAGAGTTCCACAGATTCACCATCCTCTGGCTGATGAAATTCCTCCTCATCTCTGTTTTAAAGGATCGGTCCTTTAGTCTGAGATTGTGTCCTCTGGTTCTAGTTTGTCCTACAAGTGGAAACATCCTCTCCACGTTGGTGTCAGTCTGTGATATAGCTGTAGCTGTCCTTAGCTCATTCTAATCAGGGTCAGGTAAACGGAGGGCAGAAGCATGTCTTGAAAGAACAGAACGCTCTAAGTCTGTTTGCTACTCTGAGTGAAACCTTGTTCATAATGAAACTGACGCATTTGCTTAATGCTGTATTTATCAGCGACTCCGAGCGGGCGCTGTTTGGCACTGTTTTCCACAAACATGGACCAGGCGTACTGGCACTTGGTGGGGTCTCCCAGGCCATCGGGTGCCCCTGGGTGGTTGGGCTCTGGGTGGGGTGGTAGCCTGGAACCCCAATACCACCTGGGCACACTGGCATTGTCAGCCTGGAAATGCCACAAAGGCATTCTGGCAGTGCCATCTGGGTGCCATCCTGGCCATGCCAGGTGCCCAAGTGGCACTGCCAGGTTGTAAGGCTGGTGGTGCTCAGGTGGCATCTTGCCTGGGGTAGGGACCAGACCCAGGGGTACCTGCCCTTATGAGGCAGGAGGGAGGGGGCTCAATGACCCCCAAATTGATGAGTTGGGGGAGCTCTGAGGCCACGGGAGGTATCTAGAGATCAGGCTCCATTTTTGTCTTCCTGCACTGGCGAGCTTTCCGTTAAATCAAGCCCTTATCTCTCATTTCACTTCATATGATTTCTCCCTCCTCCTCTGACATGTGCCACAAGGTAATAATGCTTCCCATGCTTAATTGGCTACTGAGGCGACTTGACTTCTGCAAATGCCACCGTTTCACAAACTATAAAGATATGAACCTCCATGAAAGCACCTGATTTTAGATCAACCAAGCATACTGACTTGAATGGAGGAAATTCTTTAGGGTGAACATACTAAAAGACTAGATAAAGGGAAAGAGTACATCTTCATGCTCCATAGCACAGCATTAGTGTACCAAAGGGGGAAACACAATGAAATCAGCTTTTACAACTTTGCGATCCTGTAGCTGGATCTGGTTATCACAAGCTATCATTACTCACTATAATCAAGCTGTGGTACTTTCCCAACAATCTGTACAAATGCAGCAAGCAGGCTATGATGATAAAAAGTAATAAAATTAAAAATACTGTAAAATCCCAGAAGGTTAGGCAGGATCTGTGGAGGAAAACAGTCCTAACATTACAGATCAATGACCATTCATGGAGGAGGGAGCAACTGTCATGCATGTGGGAGGTTAAAACCCCTAAAATTGATATTGAGTTCGGATCCCAACATCATGAGAGTAACCTCGGAGAGAAATCCTTCAGGTTTCTGCAAGACGATTGAAGTTAAGCAGAAAACCCCCTTGAATTTGTAAGCAATTATGCCAGTTAAGAAGCCAATTAGGAGCAGTTTCAACCCTCAGTCCTTCATTTTCCAGCTAGGGCACCTTTTTCCTGACCAATTGACAACTTGTCATTGAGGTAAGTTCACCGTGGGACAGGTTTCTTCAGTGAAACTAATATTCCAGCCATGGATATTGAGAAACTGCTGTTCAAAGCACTAATTCTCTCAGAAATTACTATCACTGCTCAACAGGTGATTGACAGACAACTTTTCTTGCAAGAGACTTCATTTATCCAGCAACACCAGCTGCTTCCTCCTCAGCTTCACGCCATTCTACAGGGCAGAGGGGATGGACAAGAGATCTAGCTGAAAGAAGGCAAGACTTTCAACACTGGGTCTACAAGCAGAGGATCAGTTTTCTAGATATGTCAGAAGGCTCAGGCTTACATGCCAAGTCCCTGGTAACATTCGCAGCCAGCAAGGACAAGGCCTCCTTCCCAGTGAAACAGATGGGGACAGTGGCTGATGAGGTGCCTACAAACCGGAGGACCAACCTGGGGGGTACATCATTATACCTTATAATGGTAACTTGAACTTCCAGTGGCGACATGTAAGTGGAAGTCGCACATTGGGTAACTCCTGCTCAAGGCTCTGGTTTTTGGAGTTTAATGCCCAGTTTCAGCAGCAGTTTTGGAACAAGGTGGTGCAGGAAAGCATAAGGAAGGTGAGGAATGTGTAAGCCGCAGAAACAGCTGCTGGGAAGAAGTCGGCGAGTGAAAGTTCACCATCAAGTGAACGGGTCAGCCCAGCAGCAGGAAAAATGGCAGAGACTGGGTCACTGGGTCGGGCAGCGCCCCTCACATTGGAAACACTGACGAGGTGATGGCTGAAGAATTCGAGAGCCAGTTCGACGAGCACATGGAGGTACTGCGAAAGGAGATGATGGTTGCGATGAAAGAGTGGGTGGAGGACACGATTGCCCCGGTGAAGGTGGCGGTGTTGAAGATATTGTCCGAGGTATGCGAGCAAGGAGAGAAGCTGAATGGGGAGGAGGAAACTCTGTTGCAGCACAGTGACCAGTTCACCTCGATGAGTGAGGAGCTGCAGAGTGTGGTGGAGGCCAACAAAGGACTTAGAGCCAAGGTGGAGGACCTGGTCGAGGCAGCAGAATTTACGAATTGTGGACATGTCTGAGGGGTGGAAGGCCTGAGGCTGACTGAGTACCGAAGATGCTGGTGAAGTTGTTGGGGGGGGGGGGGGGGGGAGAAATCTCCCTATATGAGCTGGAGATGGCTCATCGGTCAATCTTTCCCAAGCCAAAGGCAAACGAGCCGCCAAGGGCAGTTAAAATTTTCTTCCACAAGTTTCATGACAAGAAGGTCCTGAGTTTGGCGAAGCAAAGGCATGAGGTGAAGTGGGAAGGAGCTGGTGTTCGAATATACCAGGACTTGGTGGCGTTGGCGAGCGGCCTTCGGAGGGGTGAAGGTGGCACTCTACAGTAACAGTGTGAGGTTTTGCGTGGCGTACCTGGCGAAGCTGAGGATGACCTACAACTCTGGAGACATTTACTTTGAGGTGGTGGAGGCGTTTGTGAAGGCCGAAGGATTGGGGCTGAAATGAGAGATGGGACTGGGATTTGGACTGAGGGGAGGAGGGTCGTGCTCAGTCTTTATTTCTCGTTTCAGGTTGTTTATTTGCTTTGTATTTGTGGGGGGAACAGTTGGGTCTTTAGGTTGGTTGATGTGGAAAAAGTAGTTTACCTTTGTTCCAGGCCACAGTTGGGTACAAATATATTGGGCTTTGGGACTATGGCAGTTTTCTGGGGCGCTGGGTATGTTTGTTTGTCTTTGTTTTCAGGGACTGGGTTATGGGGGAGGGGGGCCTGGGCAGGGGCCTGCAACTAGCAAATGAAGTTGGCTAGTGAGTGGGAGTGTGGTAGGGGGAGGAGCCGCAGTCGTTGGAACCTGGTCGAACAGGTTTTGATATGCCTGGAAGGTGTGAAAGCTGGGGGGATGGGATCGATACTGGGAGAAGTGTTTTCAAGAGCAAGTGGATGGGGGGATTCTGGGAGGGGTTTGACGGCAACAAAGGGATGGGCCGGGTCAAGCCGGACCCGGGGTTATGATGATAGCGGATAGGATGAAAGATCAGGTGAGGCTTAGGGCGTGTTGGGCGAGTCAGGTTTTTCATTCGGGATTCGATAGCAGGGCTCTGGGGGTAGTGGCGTTAGTGGGCAAGAGGGTGAGGTTTCAGATGGAGAAAGTGGTGGTGTATCAGGGGGGCAGGTATGCAATATTAACGGGGTGTTCGAGGGGAGGCCGGTGGCATTGGTGAGAGCATCTGGCCCCAACTGGGATGATGCAGGGTTTGTGAAGAGGGTGCGGGGTGCCATTCCGGATTTGGATACCCACAAATTAATAGTGGGGGGGGGGGGATTGGAATATGGTGCAGGAGCTGAAGATGGATAGGTCTCAGCCGTGCTCGCTGGTGCAATCAAAGAGGGCGAAGGTACTGGCTGGCTCATGGGAGAGATGGGAGAAGTGGACCCGTGGAGGTTCTTGCACCCGATGGAACGGGAGTATTTGTTTTTCTCCCAGGTACATAAAGCGCCTCTAGGATAGAACAAAGAACAATACAGCACAGGAATTGCCCGCCAAGCCGGTCATGATACCAAAACCCTCAAACTTCCTTGTGCCGTATCCCTCTATACCCATCCTATCCATGTGTTTGTCAAGATGCCTTTTGAACGCCGTTAATGCATCTGCTTCCACAACCTCCGCTGGTAATGCATTCCAGGCACTCACCACCGTCTGCGTAAAATACCTGCCTCGCACATCTCCTCTAAACTTTGCCCCATGAACCTTAAACCTATGCCATGGTGACTGTCGCCGCCACCCTGGGAAAGAGTGCCTGTCCATCCACTCTACCCATGCCCCTCATAATCTTGTAGGCTTCTATCAGGTCACCCCTCAACCTATGACTTTCTAATGAAAACAGGCCAATTCTATTTAGCCTCTCCACATAGCTAACACCCTGCAGACCAAGCAACATCCTGGTAAACCTCCTCTGCATCCTCTCCAAAGCCTCCATATCCCTTCTGGTAGTGTGGCGACCAGAATTGCACACAATATTCCAAGCGAGGTCTTGCCAATTTTTATACTCAATGCCCCATCCAATGAAGGCAAGCATTCCGTATGCTTTCTTGACTACCTTGTCCACTTGTGTTGCCACCTTCAAAGATCTGTGGACTGCATGGCCAGATCTCTCTGACTTTCTATATTCCTAAGAGTTTTGCCATTTACAGCATATTTCCCCGCTCTGTTAGACCTACCAAAATGCATTACCTCATATTTGTCTGGATTAAACTCCATTTGCCATTTCTCTGCCCAAGTCTCCAACCTATCTATGTCCTACTGTATCCTCTGACAATTCTCAACTCTATCTGCCACTCCACCAACCTTAGTGTCATCCACAAACTTACTAATCAGACCAGCTATATTTTCCTCCAAATCATTTATGTATACTACAAACAACAGAGGCCCAAGCACAGATCCCTGTGGAACACCACTAGTCACAACCTTCCATTCAGAAAAACACCTTTCTACTCCTACCCTTTGCCTTCTGTGACCGAGCCAGATCTGAATCCATCTTATCACCTCACCTCTGATCCCGTATGACTTCACCTTTTGTACCAGTCTGCCATAAGGCACCTTGTCAAAGGCTTTACTGAAGTCCACGTAAACAACATCCATCGCCCTCCCCATATCAATCATCTTTGTCACCTCCACAAAAAACTCGATCAAGTTAGTGAGGCATAACCTCCCCTTCACAATACCATGCTGTCTATTGCTGATGAGTCCATTTGTTTCCAAATGGGTATAAATCTTGTCCCTGAGAATTCTCTCCAATAATTTATCTGCTACCGATGTGAGGCTCACCGGCCTATAGTTTCCAGGATTATTTATCCCTGCTACCTTTTGTAAACAGCGGTACCACATTAGCTATTCTCCAGTCCTCTGGGATCTCACCTGTAGCCAATGAGGATACAAAGATGTCAGTCAAGGCCCCATCAATTTCCTCCCTTGCTTCCCTCAGTATCCTGGGCCCAGGAGACCTATCTACCTTAATATCTTTTAAAAGACCCAATACCTCCTCCTTTTCAATGTTACCATGATCCAGACGGTCCACACACCCGACCCAAGAATCTTCTTCCACAAAGTCTCTCTCTTTGGTGAACACTGATGCAAACTACTCATTTAGTACCTCGCCCATTTCCTCTGGCTCAACACATAGATCCACCCACTGTCCTTAAGTGGTCCAATCCTTTTCCTGACCACCCTCTTGCTTTTTACACATTAAAAAAAACTTTGGGATTCACCTTAATCCTACTTGCCAAGGACCTTTCATGACCTCCCCTAGCCCTCCATTTTCCGCTTAAGTACCTTCCTACTTTCTTTATACTCAAGCATTAAGTGAGTTCCAGTCAATATAGTGGAAATTAAAATCCCCCACTCCACTAGCATTAAGTACAACCCTGTTACTTTTGCACCTATCCAAAATCTCTCTATCTATCTGCTCATCTATGTCTCGCAGGCAGTTGGGGGGCCTGTAATAAACCCCCCAACATTGTGATTTCCCCCTTCCTGTTCCTGAGCTCTACCCAGATTGCCTCATTGTATGAGCCCTCCGAGATGTCCTCCCGCAGTATGGCTATAATATTCTCCTTAACCAGTAATGCTACTCCCCCACCCCTTTTACATCCCCCTCAATCTCTCCTGAAGCATTTATATCCTCCAATGTTCAGCTGCAAATCCTGCCTTTCCTTTAACCACATTTCTGTGATAGCCACAACATCATAATTCCAAGTACTAAAAAGTGCTCTAAGTTCATCTGCCTTACCCTCTATATTTCTGGCATTGAAACAAATACATTTCAAACCACTGTGTTTGAGCAGACAAGGTAATGTTGTTCTCTTATTTTTGTTCTCTATTTCCCCTTCAGTTATTACACCTTCTAAGCTATCGCTCTGGTTCCCACCCCCCTGCCATACTAGTTTAAATAGACTTTCTCATGGTGGGGAAGGTCCTATTGGCTGGGGTTAGGAGGTCGCAGTATTCAGCAATAGTGATTTCTGATCATTCTCCGCATTGGGTGGAAGTAGTTCTGGAGAAGGGGATGGCCCAGAGGCCTGGGTGGAGAATCGACGTGAAGTTGTTAGCGGACCAAAGTTTTTGCGATAAGATCGGAAAGGTAATTGAGGAATATGTGGGGTTTAATTGCACGGGGGAAGTTTCACAATCGGTGGTTTGGGAGGCTCTGAAGACAGTAGTGAGCGGGGAAGTGATCTCATTCAAGGCTAAGGTGGACAAGGAGAGAGAGGGAGGAACGCCAAAAATTATCGAGGAATTTCTGGAGGTGGATGAGAGATACGCGGGGAACCCAGACCTGGCCCTCTAGGCCAAGAGGAAGGAGCTTTAGGCAGTTGTCCACATGGAAAGCAGAGCGTCAGTTGGGGTTTTAGGAGCATGGGGAGAAGGCAGGGCGTATGTTGGTCGGCCAGCTCCGGAGGGAGGCGGCGGCGACGGAGATAATTCAGGTGCAGGATAAGTTGGGGAAGTTGATGTTGGCTCCGGGTCCTTGTCTTTCTTTAATAGAAGCGAAATGGACGCTTGCATCATTGTCTCCAGAAGAGACCCCCTGCGCTACCAAATCCTCAAACATCTCCACCAACAAAGGTACCAACCGGTCAACAAACATTTTATAAAATTCTACTGGGAACACATCCGGCCCTGGCACCTAACCAGTCTGCATTTTTCCTACAGTTGTCCAATCCTTCCAGAAACTCCGCCATATCCGACTTTCTTCCAGGTGTCTCCAACCTATACAACTTTTGGTAGAATGCCTAGAATACCTCATTCACTTTGTCTGGCACAGACACTAACCCACCTCCTGAACCTGACCGATCTCTCGGGAGGCTGCCTGCCGTCTGAGCTGGCCAGCCAAAAGATGACTGGCTTTCTCCCCATATTCGTACATTACCCCTGTCGAGCACCACAACTGTGCACCACCTTATCAGTGGACAACAAATCAAATTGTGTCTGTATTTTCTTCCTGCTGACCAGCAGCTCTGTGGTGGGATCCTCCGAATATTTGCCTTCTACTTCCAAGATCTCATCCACCACCCGTTGACATTCCTCCCTATCTATCTGAGGCTTATGCAAGATTATCTCTCCTCTCACCACTGTCTTCAAGGCCTCCCAAAAGACCGAACGCGAGATCTCCCCATTCTTGTTAAATCCTGCATATTTGTCCATCACCCATGCCAATTTCACACAGAATCCCAAATCCATCAACAGTTCCAAATCCAAACCGCAATCCAGCCATTGAGATGGCCCCCTCTTCAATACCACATTCACCAGGTGTGGAGCATGATCCGAGGCAACAATCGCAGAATACTCCACTTTCCTCACGCCTGGCAACAAAGACCTCCCCATTATAAAGAAATCAATCCACGAATATACATTATGTACCACTGAAAAAAAAGGAGAACACCCTGCCCACCGATGTAAAAACCGCCATGGATCCGCTCCCCCCATTTCCCTCATGTACACCGCCAGCACCTTTGCTACCCGTGAAGGGGTCAGCGACTTCAGCTTAGACCGGTCCCATTTTCAGATTCAAGACTGCATTCAAATCTCCCCCCCCCCCCCCCCCCAATGATCAATTGGTGCGTGTCCATGTCCGGAATGGCCACCATCATCCTCTTCATGAACGCTATATCATCCCAATTAGGAGCGTCTACATTCGCCAAAATCACCGACTTACCCTCTGATGACACTGTAACTATGACATATCTACCCCCCGAATCTGCCACCACCTTCTCCATCTGGAACGGAACTTTTTTCTTGATCAGTATTTCTAACTCCCGGGCCCTACTATCAAAGCCTGAATGGAACACTTGTCTCTTTCAACACTTTCGGAGCCTTACCGAGTACTTCACCCGCAAGTGGGTCTCCTGCAACAGCACCGTATCGGCCTTCAAACTTCAAGTGAGAGAAACCTCTCACACGTTAGACCGGGCCCCCTCACATTCAACGTAACCAAACAAATCATGGGTCTCTCAACATCCCATTCAAGCCAGCCATTTCCGCCGCGAGGAATTATCCCTTCCCCCACCAAACCCCTGAAATCGGAGCCCACTCAAGGTGGCACACAGCCCTACCCAACGGGTGGGATATAAACCCCAGTCACTGTCAGCAAACCCTGCCTCCCGCCCTCCCCATTCCAGAAACCCCTCCAACAACTTCCTTTTGAAACAGCCCCTCTCTCCACTATCCCCATCCTGCCACCATTCACACCTTCCAGGCTAATCAGGCTGCAGCCCCACCTCCACCTTGCTCCCGTTCACTAACCAACTTCAGTTTGCTCGCGAGGCAGCCCCACCCCTCTCCGCTAGAACCCCCCTCCCCCAGGTGAACAACAAGAAAAAGACAAAACCATCCACACCCAAAACGTCCACCTCAAATACTGAAAGTCCCTCGCCCCTCACTCCAACCCAGAAACTGCTAATCTCCTCTCCCCTCGTATCCATATACTCTCACAAGCCCTCAAAACACAAAAGGAGAGAAGACAAAGGAAAAGAAAAAAAAACAAACACCAATTTCAAATAACAATAACTATGTACAAAAAAGGATCACATAATAATTGAACAAAGAAATCACAGAGCTCATTAGAGCAATGTCCCTAAACAACACCCAAGCCCTGTTCCACCACTCTCAGTTCAGTCCAAATCCATGAGCTTTCACGAAGACCGCCGCTTCCTCCGCCGCCTCAAAGAAGTGATCTCTGGAGTTATGCGTACCTCTCAGTCTCGCCAGTTACACCACACAAAAACGCATTCCACCCTTCTGCAGCACTGACTTTGCCTTGTTGAAAGCTGTTCGCCTCTTGCCAGTTCTACCGTGACATCTTAGATATACGAATATCATTGCCTTCCCACCTCACCTCCCGATTCTCCTTGGCCCATCATAGGACCTTCTTCTTCATCTGAATCTGTGAAAATAGACTATCACTGATCTTTCTGGCTCATTTGCCCGTATTTTCGCCCAGTGCAATCGGTGCGCCCGATCCAACTCAAAGAGGGGGGACTACTTTGTCTTCCTCACCAACAACTTTGCGAACATGGTCACAAAATACTCCGTTGGCCTCAGGCCTTCCACCCCTCAGGCAACCGCATGATCCTGAGGTTCTGCTTCCGCGACCTATTTGCCAGGTCCTCGTCCTTATGCCCTTATTCCTATCCTCCAACTTCAGCAGATCTGCTTCCAATGAGGCCAGCAGATCATTGTGACGCGACAGTGTCTCCTCCACCCCCTTCAACGCCTCACCATGCTCCCGCATTGTCTCCGACTTTTTTTCCAGAGCCTCCTTTATCGAGGCCAGTGCGTTACCAACCAATTGCTTGATGGTCTCCAGCATCTCCCTCCTTTTCTGTTCAAAGTGTTTATTGAACATCTGTTCAAATTTAGCCACCAGCACCTCCGCCAGCTTATCTACCATAATAGATGCGGCTCTACCCGACGAGCCTGCCTCCGCCATCTTCGCTCTCAATGGACTCCGCACCTTGCTCGAGGATTAACGTTCGCACCCTTCTTCCCAATACTCCTTATTAGGTATTTTGACATCCTTTGACAAACAGCTCTCAACTGGGACGAGTCTGTACACAAATTATCCCTGGGCTGAATGAAAAGAGCCAAAAAGCTGAGGACTCTTATGTGCGACCTCCTCCTACATGGCACCACCAAAAGTTTCTAAATTTAGGATGTTCAAATACACACTTCAACTAGGTTTTAGTCTGCACTAAATCAAGTGAAATTGCTATCCACAGCTATAAATCAGCCAAAATATTGTATTGTATTCACTGTATTTCTTCCTGCACTACAAAATTCGTACCTCAAAACTGCTACCGTAGCATTACCTCCCCACAAATATGCACTTAGACCTGTGTGCTGCAAACATAGTTTCTGATCTACCCAACATACATGCAATAAAAATACACAGTATTGATGCGGGGGGGGGGGGGGGGACGACATGTTACTGAGAGGCAGTTTCACTCCACCAATGTTGATTTGTGCACCAGTTGACAATGTAGTGAAAAGCAAATTCGAACCAGGACTACGTTTGCAGCAAAAAAAAACACTCCTATTTATCTGAAGCTGTGCAAGCAGTGCACTGGAAAGTGAAACACAACAATTAAATAGTTAACTCCTTTAATACCATGTTACGGTTGTTCAATGCCATCAGCTAGTGAAGACTTTTCCCCTGGATTCCCATAGACTCCAGTTTTGTTCGGGTTCCTTGATGCCATACTCGATCAAATGCTACATTGCTGTTGGGGCAGTCATTCTCACCTCACCTTCGGAGTTCAGCTCTTTTATCCATATTTGAACCAAGGCTGTAATGAGGTCAGAAGCTGAGTGACCCTGGAGGAACCCAAACTAAGCATCAGTGAACATGTTATTGCTTAGTAAGTGCCGCTTGATATCACTGCTGATGACCCCTTCCATCACTTCACTAATGATTAAGAGTAGACTGGATTGGTAATTGGCCGGTAGGATCTGTCCTGCTTTTTTTGTATTGGACATATCTGGGCAATTTTCCACATTGCTGGGTAGATGCCAGTATTGTAGCTGTACTGAAACAGCTTGGCTAGGGGTGCGGCAAGTTCTGGAGCACAAGCGTCCAGCACTATTGCCCGGATATTGTCCAGGCCCATGGCCTTTGCAGTATGCTGTGCCTTCAGCCGTTTCTTGATATCGGGAGGAATGAATCATATTGGCTGAAGACCGACATATGTGATGCTGGGGATCTCCGGAGGAGGCCAAGATGGATCATCCACTCGGCACTTCTGACTGAAGGTTATTGCAAATGCCTCAGCCTTGTCTTTTGCACTGATGTGCATAGCTGGTGCAAGAAATGGAAATGGTACAGTTGAAGGTGTTCTTTTGAGGTTAAAGTGTTGCCACGTTGTTGATTCAAAGAAAAACAAAACATTTGTTTTGTGACATTGAAAACAGTGCGAGAGGAGAGACAGCCGGGACATTGAAAACAGCACGGGAGGAGAGACAGCCGGGAGAGTGAAAACAGCGTGAGAGGAGACAGCCGGGACAGTGAAAACAGTGCGAGAGGAGAGACAGCCGGGAGATTTAAAAAGCGCGGGAGCTGCGAGTCGGAGCGGAGATTTAAAAAGAGGGGGAGCTGCGAGTCGGAGCGGAGATTTAAAAAGAGCGGGAGCTGCGAGTCGGAGCGGAGATTTAAAAAGAGCGGGAGCTGTGAGTCGGAACGGAGATTTAAAAAGCGCGGGAGCTGCAAGTCAGAGCGGAGATTTAAAAAGAGCAGGAGCTGCGAGTCGGAGCGGAGATTTGAAAAGAGGGGGAACTGCGAGTCGGAGCGGAGATTTAAAAAGAGCGGGAGCTGCGAGTCGGAACGGAGATTTTAAAAGCGCGGGAGCTGCAAGTCGGAGCCGAGATTTAAAAAGAGCGGGAGCTGCGAGTCGGAGCGGAGATTTAAAAAGCGCGGGAGCTGCGAGGCGGAACGGAGATTTAAAAAGCGCGGGAGCTGAGAGTCGGAGCGGAGATTTAAAAAGAGCGGGAGCTGCGAGTCGGAGCGGAGATTTAAAAAGATCGCGGCCTAGTTTCGGGAGCCGTTCGGAGGAGGAGGAGGAGCAATCTCTGTCAGGGAGAGAACCTGAGAACATCTAAGACCCTCAGAAGATAAGAAGGTAAGTAACTGATTTTTACTCATTTTTACTTTTATTACCTTTTCAAATTGTGTGTGTGTGGGGGAAACTGAAGTGACATCACAGAAAAGCTGTGACCTGAGTGGCTGGTTGGGAATCTACACTAAATTAAAAAACTTAAGCATTGGTAACTAATTAAACATAATTACTTAATTCTAATTTAGAGGGGTATCTAAGCCAGAGATCAGAGAGTACTATATTTAGCTTTCACATTTATAGTACAAATCTAGTGCTAGGAAACAGATAGTTAGCAGTAACTTTAAAAAAAAAAATTTTTTTTAACTTTTAATTTTAATTTACTAATTAATTGACGCAATGTCAGTTAGAGGGGTGCAGTGCTCTGACTGTGAGATGTGTCAGGTCCGGGAGGCTTCCAGCGTCCCGGATGGCTTCATCTGCAGAAAGTGCACCCAACTGGAGCTCCTCACAGACCGCATGGTTCGGTTGGAGCAGCAATTGGATGCACTTAGGAGCATGCAGGTGGCGGAAAGCGTCATAGATCGCAGTTATATAAATGTGGTCACACCCAAGGTGCAGGCAGAGAAATGGGTGACCACCAGAAAGGGCAGGCAGTCAGTGCAGGAATCCCCTGTGGTTGTCCCCCTCTCGAACAGGTATACCCCTTTGGATACTGTCGGGGGGGATAGCCTATCAGGGGAAAGCAGCAGCAGCCAGAGCAGTGGCACCACGGCTGGCTCTGATGTTCAGAAGGGAGGGTCAAAGCGCAGAAGAGTAATAGTAATAGGGGACTCTATAATCAGGGGCACAGATAGGCGATTCTGTGAACGTGAAAGAGACTCCAGGATGGTATGTTGCCTCCCTGGTGCCAGGGTCCAGGATGTCTCCGAACGGGTAGAGGGCATCCTGAAGGGGGAGGGAAAACAGGCAGAGGTCGTTGCACATATTGGTACTAACGACACAGACAGGAAGGGGCATGAGGTCCTGCAGCAGGAGTTCAGGGAGCTAGGCAGAAAGTTAAAAGACAGGACCTCTAGGGTTGTAATCTCGGGATTACTCCCTGTGCCACGTGCCAGTGAGGCTAGAAATAGGAAGATAGAGCAGCTAAACACATGGCTAAACAGCTGGTGTAGGAGGGAGGAATTCCGTTATCTGGACCACTGGGAGCTCTTCCGGGGCAGGTGTGACCTATATAAGGACGGGTTGCATCTAAACTGGAGAGGCTTAAATATCCTGGCCGCGAGGTTTGCTACTGTCACACGGGAGGGTTTAAACTAGTAGGGCAGGGGGGTGGGCACGGGAGCAATAGGTCAGAAGGTGAGAGCATTGAGGGAGAACTAGGGAATAAGGACAGTGTGGCTCTGAGGCAGAGCAGACAGGGAGAAGTTGCTGAACACAGCAGGTCTGGTGGCCTGAAGTGCATATGTTTTAATGCAAGAAGTATTACAGGTAAGGCAGATGAACTTAGAGCTTGGATTAGTACTTGGAACTATGATGTTGTTGCCATTACAGAAATCTGGTTGAGGGAAGGGCAGGATTGGCAGCTAAACGTTCCAGGATTTAGATGTTTCAGGCGGGATAGAGGGGGATGTAAAAGGGGTGGTGGAGTAGCGCTACTGGTTAGGGAGAATATCACAGCTGTACTACAGGAGAACACCTCAGAGGGCAGTGAGGCTATATGGGTAGAGATCAGGAATAAGAAGGGTACAGTCACAATGTTGGGGGTTTACTACAGGCCTCCCAACAGCCAGCGGGAGATAGAGAAGCAGATAGGTAGACAGGTTTTGGAAAAGAGTAAAAAGAACAGGGTTGTGGTGATGGGAGACTTCAACTTCCCCAATATTGACTGGGACTCACTTAGTGCCAGGGGCTTAGTCGGGGCAGAGTTTGCAAGGAGTATCCAGGAGGGCTTCTTAAAACAATATGCAGACAGTCCAACTAGGGAAGGGGCGGTACTGGACCTGGTATTGGGGAATGAGCCCGGCCAGGTGGTAGAAGTTTCAGTAGGGGAGCATTCCGGGAACAGTGACCACAATTCAGTAAGTTTTAAAGTGCTGGTGGACAAGGATAAGAGTGGTCCTAGGATGAATGTGCTAAATTGGGGGAAGGCTAATTATAACAATATTAGGCAGGAACTGAAGAACCTAGATTGGGGGCGGTTGTTTGAGGGCAAATCAACATCTGACATGTGGGAGGCTTTCAAGTGTCAGTTGAAAGGAATTCAGGACCGGCATGTTCCTGTAAGGAAGAAGGATAAATACGGCAATTTTCGGGAACCTTGGATAACGAGAGTTATTGTAGGCCTCGTCAAAAAGAAAAAGGAGGCACTTGTCAGGGTTAAAAGGCTGGGAAAAGACGACGCCTGTGTGGAATAAAAGGAAAGTAGGAAGGAGTCAGGAGGGCTAGAAGGGGTCACGAAAAGTCATTGGCAAATAGGGTTAAGGAAAATCCCAAGGCTTTTTACATGTTAATAAAAAGCCAGAGGGTAGCCAGGGAAAGGGTTGGCCCACTGAAGGATAGGCAAGGGAATCTATGTGTGGAGTCAGAGGAAATGGGCGAGGTACTAAATGAATACTTTGCATCAGTGTTCACCAAAGAGAAGGAATTGGTAGATGTTGAGTCTGGAGAAGGGTGTGTAGATAGCCTGGGTCACATTGAGATCCAAAAAGACGAGGTGTTGGGGGCCTCAAAAATATTAAGGTAGATAGGTCCCCAGGGCCTGATGGGATCTACCCCAGAATACCGAAGGAGGCTGAAGGGGAAATTGCTGAGGCCTTGACAGAAATCTTTGGATCCTCACTGTCTTCAGGTGATGTCCCGGAGGACTGGAGAATAGCCAATGTTGTTCCTCTGTTTAAGATGGGTAGCAAGGATAATCCAGGGAACTACAGGCCGGTGAGCCTTACTTCAGTGGTAGGGAAATTACTGGAGAGAATTCTTCGAGACAGGATCTACTCCCATTTGGAAGCAAATGGACGTATTAGTGAGAGGCAGCATGGTTTTGTGAAGGGGAGGTCGTGTCTCACTAACTTGATAGAGTTTTTCGAGGAGGTCACAAAGATGATTGATGCAGGTAGGGCTAAGGATGTTGTCTATATGGACTTCAGTAAGGCCTTTGACAAGGTCCCTCATGGTAAACTAGTACAAAAGGTGAAGTCACACGGGATCAGGGGTGAGCTGGCAAGGTGGATACAGAACTGGCTAGGTCATAGAAGGCAGAGAGTAGCAATGGAAGGATGCTTTTCTAATTGGAGGGCTGTGACCAGTGGTGTTCCGCAGGGATCAGTGCTTGGGACCTTTGCTATTTGTAGTATATATAAATGATTTGGAGGAAAATGTAACTGGTCTGATTAGTAAGTTTGCAGACGACACAAAGGTTGGTGGAATTGCGGATAGCGATGAGGACTGTCAGAGGATACAGCAGGATTTAGATTGTTTGGAGACTTGGGCGGAGAGATGGCAGATGGAGGTTAATCCAGACAAATGTGAGGTAATGCATTTTGGAAAGTCTAATGCAGGTAAGGAATATACAGTGAATGGTAGAACCCTCAAGAGTATTGAAAGTCAAAGAGATCTAGGAGTACAGGTCCACAGGTCACTGAAAGGGGCAACACAGGTGGAGAAGGTAGTCAAGAAGGCATACGGCATGCTTGCCTTCATTAGCCGGGGCATTGAGTATAAGAATTGGCAAGTCATGTTGCAGCTGTAAAGAACCTTAGTTAGGCCACACTTGGAATATAGTGTTCAATTCTGGTCGCCACACTACCAGAAGGATGTGGAGGCTTTAGAGATGGGTGCAGAAGAGATTTACCAGAATGTTGCCTGGTATGGAGGGCATTAGCTATGAGGAGCGGTTGAATAAACTCGGTTTGTTCTCACTAGAACGACGGAGGTTGAGGGGCGACCTGATAGAAATCTACAAAATTATGAGGGGCATAGACAGAGTGGATAGTCAGAGGCTTTTCCCCAGGGTAGAGGGGTCAATTACTAGGGGGCATAGGTTTAAGGTGAGAGGGGCAAGGTTTAGAGTAGATGTACAAGGCAGGTTTTTAACACAGAGGGTAGTGGGTGCCTGCAACTCGCTACCGGAGGTGGTGGAGGAAGCAGGGACGATAGTGACATTTAAGGGGTATCTTGACAAATACATGAATAGGATGGGAATAGAGGGATACGGACCCAGGAAGTGTAGAAGATTGTAGTTTAGTCGGGCAGCATGGTCGGCACGGGCTTGGAGGGCCGAAGGGCCTGTTTCTGTGCTGTACATTTCTTTGTTCTTTGTTATTATGTGGTTTCTAGTCCTCATTTACTCTGACCTGGGAGATCTTGATGTTGGCATAAATGCAAAGAGTAGACAAGCATTCCATTCGTCACTTCGATGTGTACAGATTGAAATATGATCATTAACTTTTGGGATTCTTCCCTGAAACCTAACACACTTTGAAGGTAAACAACTTTAACGGATGGAAACTTTCAACATATTTTATCCAGTTTTACAGGGCTTGAGACAATCATGCACCCTCAGTCAGGCACTTAATTCTGCACTTAACATCTTTAGATCGTTTACTGTTTTCTGGATGCATGAAACCTGTTGGTTATGGCCAGGGTTCAAAGCTACTTCTGCCAATTTTATTTACCTTTGAAAAAGATCTTGATCCACATATGATAGAAACCAAAAAATGTAACAATGTTTAAAGAGTTAATCCTTTCAAACAGCATATCATACTGTTTAGTGCTCTCAGCAGTTTGGTCTCACGGAATATTCACTTCATTGGCTCTCATCCTAATCGACACAATAATGCAGAATTTCCATTAGAATCCTGCTCAGATCACCTTTTATACTTTGGTTGGAATTGATTTTTTTTCATCTTGCTAATTTAAACTTTTTTGAAACCAGACTAAGAAATCAGACAGGGTGCTGAGCAGAATTATATGCATTATTGACCTGATGTTAAAAATCAAAAACTAGGCGGCTGGTACATCACGTCTATATTGTATATAAAATGGCTGTTTGGCTACTTGCAATCTCGACCGTTTATTTTGCCTCTGAGAAAATTCAACAAAACCCTCGTTTATATAGTGCCTTTAAATGCAGTGAAATGTCCCAAGGCACATCATAGAAGCGCATTTATACATTTTTTGGAACTGGGCCACTTGAGTAGATGTTAGAATAGGTGATGAAAAGCTTGTTCAAATAGGTTGGTTTTAAGAAGCAGCTCAAAGGAGGAGAACGAAGTCGAGCGACAGAAAGGCTTATGTATGAAACTCAAGAGTTTAGTGCCTCGTTGGTGGAAGATATGGCTGGCAATGGTAAAGCAGTGAAAATTAAAGATGATGTTCCCCACTGCTGCACATTATCCTCCAAACTATTAATCATGCAGAATCAGATACCATAAATATTATGTACAAGGTGAGACACTTATAAACTTCTATGCAACTACAGTATACGAACACATTTGCTTAGAAGGGCAGTGCCTCTTTTTGTAAAGAACCAAATACAATTTGTCCACTAATGTTGCACTGCATGAAGTACCAGGATATGACCAACCTGTTGGCACTTTGAAAATACTCAATGCCTGTTAAGAGAAATTTGATCTGGAGCTTGTGATGAGGTGATTGCGTTTTATAATCCTTAAGTAGCTCACGTGGTTAGATCAAGGGTCTATCTGCATTCCCTCATCTGTCATGCAGACAGACCCTTTACCTTATCCTTTAAACTTGCTGTGCTCAATAAAATAGCAACAACATAAAACAATTTGAAGATAATCTTTAACTTAGTTTCAAAGTTGCTGTCTTCAAAGTGGGGAAATCTGCATATATCTACACCTCCCACTGCCATGGGAAAGCAGGCATCATAATCAAAGACCCCTCCCACCCGGCTTACTTACTCTTCCAACCTCTTTCATCGGGGAAGAGATACACAAATCTGAGAACACGCACGAACAGATTTTAAAACAGCCTGTTCCCCACTGTTACCAGACTCCTAAACGACCCTCTTATGGACGGACCTGATTAATACTACACTCCTGTATGCTTGACCCGATGCCGGTGTCTATGTATTTACATTGTGTACCTTGGGTTGCCCTATTATGTATTTTCTTTTTCTTTTCTTTTATTTTCATGTACTAAATGACCCATTTGAGCTGCTCACAGAAATATACTTTCATTGTACCTCGGTACACGTGAGAATAAACAAATCCAAATTCAAATATTTTCCAATAGAAGCTTACTGGGATTTTCCACTTGGTTTGTAAATTGCAAATATTACGAATACAGAAAAATATGATTAAATACAATAATATTCATATAAAATGGAAAAGTTTAAAGTTCCCTAAATTTTTCTTGCTTACAAAATGCTACTAATTCTCAAACATGGCAAAAACATACCATGAATGAGTTGAAACCAACAACATACTGCCTCACTGAGCTGAAATCAGGGCACCTTCAGCCCACCTTTCATGCACAAGCGGATATTTCCCCTAGTTTGCATCATGAAGAAATCCATTCAGCAATCTCCTTCCAACTGAACAGAAATATTGCTAACAATTTCTACTCATGGAACAGGAACAAAAACTGTATCACCCCACCATTCACAATGAGACCACAGAGTCAGAATTGGAGAAACCCACAGAAATCTGGCGACTAACCCTATTCATCCCCTCAGACAACAGAAATGCAACCACTGAAGGGAAACTAGACAGAACTTGGCCAATTGAGCACAGAACTCGCTGAAGGCTGCAGTGTTACAATCCAGCATGAGGACAAATTTCACCTTCCTAAATCCTCTAAAGACAAAGGCCATCTTTTTCCACCACCCATCCTCACCCCACAAACCCGATCTTCCTTTCTCCCAAAATAATTTGAGACTATTAAAATACCGATGAGTATTAATGCATCTCCCACCCAAAACAGGAGGCTTCCATCTACCCTGTCACTATCATTTTATATGGAAGCAGCTCAGCATCATCTCTTTCCAGAACTAAAATTTCTTCAATTCCCACCCCAACTCGATGAACGGAAAACGAGACCTCAACCAAAGAGATGAAATTAGACTTTGGCCTGGTACAACTCTGTGCTGCCATTAAGAGGAAAACTCTGAAAACAAGGTTATATTTGACTCTAAATTAAATTCTGTTTCTATCTCCTCAGATCTGCTGAATTTTTCCAGTACATCCTGTTTAAATTAAAGAGGAAAATTTGTCCTGAGCTAATCCATCTCCACACACTTTTTAAAAAAAACGCATTTTATTCAAACTTGTATCAAAGTAGGTTACAGCAAATAAACACCCCGTTAAAACTTTCTTCCCAACAATCAACTATACAGTTTGTACAGATTTTTCACCCCCCCACCACCCACCCCCTCACCCCCTTGCGACGAACAGCTCCTCAAACACGGTCACAAACATCCCCCACCTTTTCACAAACTCCCCTGCTGAGCCCCTTAACTCATACTTTAGCTTCTCTAACCGCAGGAAGTCAAACAGGTCACCTAACCATGCTGCTAACCCCGGTGGCGATGTCGACCACCACTCCAGCAAAATTCGTCGCCGTGCAATCAGAGAGGCATCGGCCTTCCTCCTCTCCATGAGCCCCGGCTTCTCTGAAACCCCACATATCGCCACCAAAGAGTCCAGGTCCACTCCCTCCTCCACTATCCTGGCTGAGACCGAGAACACTCCCGCCCAGAATCTTCCCAATTTTTCACAACCCCAAAACATGTGCTCATGATTGCTGGCCCCCGCCCACACCTCTCACACTCACCTGCTACCCCCTGACAGAACCCACTCATTCTCGCCCAAGTCATAGAATTTTATCATAGAATTTACAGTGCAGAAGGAGGCCATTCGGCCCATCGGGTCTGCACCGGCTCTTGGAAAGAGCACCCTACCCAAGGTCAATACCTCCACCCTATCCCCATAACCCAGTAACCCCACCCAACATTAAGGGCAATTTTGGACACTAAGGGCAATTTATCATGGCCAATCCACCTAACCTGCACATCTTTGGACTGTGGGAGGAAACCGGAGCCCCCGGAGGAAACCCACGCACACACAGTGACCCAAGCCGGAATCGAACCTGGGACCCTGGAGCTGTGAAGCAATTGTGCTATCCACAATGCTACTGTGCTGCCCCAGTGCACCATATGCACCCTGTGCACCATCTTAAACTGTATCAGGCTCATCCTTTCACAAGAGTTGGTCCCGTTTACCCTTCGCAGTGCCTCACTCCATACTCCCCAATTGATCTCCATTCCCAACTCCGCTTCCCATTTCTCCTTGATCTTCACCACCCGCTCGTCTCCTTGCTCCCCCAGCCACTTATGTATATCCCCAATTCTTCCACATCTGGAAGCAGCAGTCGCTCCAGCAGGGCGTATCCCGGCAATCTAGGGAACCCCTTCCAGACCTTTTGTGCAAAGTCCCTAACCTGTAGATACCTGAACTCACGACCCCTCGGCAGCTCTACCCTCTCCCTTAGTTCCTCCAGACTGGCGAACCCTTCCTCCAAATACAAATCCCTCACCTTGACCAGCCCCACTTCCCTCCAACTCCTGTATGCACTATCCATCCCCCCCGGCTCAAACCCATGATTCTTGCACAGCGGCGTTAGCACCGACATCCCTTCCACCCTAAAGTGCCTCCTCAGCTGATTCCATATCTTCACCGTGGATTGCACCGTTGGGCTCCCTGAATACCTACACGGAGCCATTGGCAATGCTGCAGTCGCCATAGCCCTCAAACTAGACCCCTTACAAGATTCCTCCTCCATCCTAACCCACTCTACCCCTTCTCCTTCCCACCACCGCCGTACCTTGTCCACATTCGCTGCCCAATAATAATGAAATTTGGCAATGCCAAACCCCCCTGCTGCCTCTGTAGCAGGATCCTCCCCACCCTCGGCACCTTCCCCGCCCATACAAAGTCAGAGATGATTTTGTCCACTTTCCGAAAAAAGACCTTTGGTATAAAGATCGGGAGAGCCTGAAAGATAAAGAAGAACCTCGGCAGAATATTCATCTTGACCACTTGGACCCTCCCCGCCAACGTTAACCAGCAGGGGCTGGTTTAGCATACTGGGCTAAATCGCTGGCTTCTAAAGCAGACCAAGGCAGGCCAGCAGCACTGTTCAATTCCCGTACCAGCCTCCCCGAACAGGCGCCGGAATGTGGCGACTAGGGGCGTTTCGCAGTAACTTCATTGAAGCCTACTTGTGACAATAAGCGATTTTCATTTCATTTCAAGTGCAGTGTATCCCACCTCTTAAGATCCTCCCTGGCCTCCTCCACCAGCTTCGTTAAGTTCCACTTATGGAGCCCCATCCATTCCCTCGCTACCCGAATCCCCAAATACCTAAACCTATCCCTCGCTACCGTAAATGGCATCCCCCCAAAATTAGCCCGCTGTGCCAGCTCATTCACCGGGAATACCTCGCTTTTCTGTACATTCAGCTTGCATCCAAAGAACCCTCCAAACCTTCCCAGCAGGCCCATAATCCTCACCCATACTCTCCAACAGATCCGATACATTACAGCAAGAGGTGATCGGCATAGAGTGACACCCGATGTTCCCTCTGTCCCCTCATTATCCCCTGCCACTCTGCTGACCCCCTGAGAGCCATCGCCAATGGCTCTATGGCCAGCACAACCAGTAGCGGCGACAGCGGGCACCCCTGCTTCGTACCCCTGTGTAAGTCAAAGCTTCGTGAGCTCATATCATTCGTCCTCACCCTCGGTGCCACATACAGCAACCACACCCATGCCACAAATCTCGGCCCAAACCCAAACCTTTGAACAAGTACCGCCACTCCACCGATCAAATGCTTTCTCCGCGTCCATGGACACCACCACCTCCGGTACAAGAGCTCTCGATGGATTCATCACCACACTCAACAACCGTCTTATATCACTTGCGAGCTGCCTGCCCTTCACGAAGCCTGTTTGATCTTCTGCAACCACCCCCGGGACATCTCCACACACTATTGGCATGTCTCCCTCCTCCCCTGTCCCAGACTCCTTCCTACCTCGCGGCGGCACAGTGGCACAGCGATTAGCACTGCTGCCTCACAGCTCCAGGGTCCTGGATTCAATTCCGGCCTTGGGTGACTGTGTGGAGTTTGCATTTTCTCCCCGTATCTACGTGGGTGTCCTCCATGTTACATTGCCTATGTTACATTGTTATGCTGATTGCACAATTTTGAGTAGCTGAGAGGAGAGCAGCTTTTATGCCAGCCTGGCTGCCGCCTTGTTTATTTTCACAAGTGACTTTTCTTTGAAAGTAAGTTGATTATAAACTTTATATTTAAACTTGGGACAGTTTAGATTGTAGGAGGCTAGTTCTCAGTTGGACTAAAGGAGTTGCTACAAATATAATTTAAGCACAGTACAAACAAAAGATTAAAGTAGCCATATTTCAGTGACCTACTCGCCACTTTGCTACCCTTCTGCTCCGGATCTGTGTACCGACCCTCAAACCTTTAGCCATCCTGCCCATGCTCCCATAACCTAGATGGCCAATTAATTATTTCTTCCTCAGTTTTGGCTCAATGCCACAATTGAAACTGTACCGCTGTGTCCAGTCTTTGTCCAATCACTGTTCATGGCTCATCTTCTGCAATCAGTGAGATTAATTAGGGCCTCATTTCCACTTCCAGCATTGTTCTTGCCCCATCTCAGGAGTTGCGTCTTGATCCTGCCCCATTCTTGCCTCACTTCCATCATCAAAGCGCACTCCCAATACCTCCTTCTGAACTAAAGGCATGCTTCGAGGAGCCAAATTTCACACGATGAAATAGAAATCAGATAGGCACTAGTACAGACAGAGTGGCCTGTCTGAGATGCAGTGGTGTGATAGCAGAGATAGCAAGAACACAGGAGGTGAATCTGGAGAGTGAGATGTAGCCCCAAATATTCACGATACATAAAGGGGCAGACAGGACTATTGAAATGCTGTTTGAGAGGGAGTGGAGAAATACAAGAGAACTCAGGAGGTGAAAGGGCAATGCAAAAGGATGAAAGAGTGAAAGTGTAATACTTGGCTGCAACAAGACATGCAAGACAAGAGATTCAATTAGTAATATTAACAAGATACTCCTAAGACTCAAGTCCTGCTCTCGGTTATGCTTTTTGGCTTACTACAGCACCTTCATAATGCGATGGAAGTAAATTGTTACATATTGTATTTTATATCTGTTGCAGTAATGTTATTATAAGTTTGGGTTAAGGAATATATTTGTTGCAGTAATATTACTAAAGAACCTGGGTTAAGGCTCCCAGACTGTGTGTCTATTAAAACTGTAATTAAGGAGTCGTAAAAGGTACGACAATATGTTCCAATAATTCCTTTCAAACTATGTGTTGTCTATATCTTGGCCATTGTTTCCTTTTCCTTCCACACTGCCGTACCAATTTTCTGTTTTCGTTTCCAGCTTTGCTTTTCTTCCACCCGAGTCAAAACTGAGAATCTACGCTCCCTACCAAAACAGTTTAAACCCTTGCAAGTGTTCGCAAATCTTTTGCCATGAAACTGGTCCTGGACCCACTGAGGTGCAATCCGTCCAGCTTGTACAAGTTCCAGCAACCCCAAAAATTGTCCCAGGAATCTAAAGCCCTCCTGCATATCTCTGCAGCTATGCATCAGCTGCACAATCCTCTTATTTCTGTAGTCACTTGCACATGGCACCAAGTATAATGTTGACAATACTACCATGGAGTCCTGCTTATTAATTTATTTTTAATCCTCTTAAATTCTGCTTGCAGGATCTCACCCCTCTTTCTGCCAATGTAATTGGTATCTGGATGGACTACAAACTTTGGCTGTTCACCCTCATCTGTCAGAATGTTCTTCAGTCACTCAGTGACATCCTTGATCCTGGCACAAGGGAGGTAAGATACCATGCTGGACACAGAAATATCTGTCTGTTACCTTAGCCATTGAATGTCCTATCACTGTTGTTTTTCTAACCATCCTGCTGCATGCTGCACCCCTTTCCCTCAATCATGTACAAGTGCGACATTCATGATCCTGTGGACTTTGCTCTGGCTCTACTTCCCAGAAGCACATCACCCTCACCTATATTCAGAACTGAATTCCAGTGAGTGAGCAAGACTCTGCACTATTTGCCTTTGTAAAAATTCTTTAATGGGATGTGAATAGCACTGCCACGGCCAATATTTGTCACCTTACCCCATCAGCTCTCAATAAAGTGGCAATGAGGAGCCACCTTCTTGAATGACCGTAGTTCATCAGGTGTCGGTACACGCACTGTGTTGTTAGGGAAGGAGTTTCAGATTTTTGACTTAAGACAGTGGATGAACCAAAATATAGTTACAGTGAGGATAGTGTGGGACTTCGAAGGGAACATGCAGGATGTGGTTTTCACATGCATCCACTGTCTTTGTCCTTAGTGGTACAGGTTTAAACGGCTGTCCAGGGAGGATTGGTGAGTTGCTGCAGTGCATACAGGGCTGCAACTGTGCCCCAGTTTGGAAGGAGTGAATGTTTAAGGCAGTGGATCAGTTGGCATCAAGCGGGCTGCTTTTTCCTGAATAATGAGGAGCTTCTTGGGTGATGTTGGAGTCAAACTCACCAAGCCAAGTGCAGAGCCCTCCTAACCAGTGTCTCATAAATGGAGAACAAACTTTAAGAACTCAGTTGTTCATTGCTGCTTCTGTGTAATGCCATAAGAGGTAAAGGGGCACAAGAGGTAAACTAGTTGTAGGTCAAAAATCTAACAATGTCTCCAAACACTTCACATCAGTTCTTTCCCCCCCCCCCCATTATGAATACCGGCGTTCACATTTAGAATTAAATTCCCAACGTTAACAGGACAGGCTAAAATGAAACCCTCCTGTCAATCAAGGCTCTGTACTACCACTACTGGCCGTAGGGTGTACTCATTGTGAAGTGTTTACCAATGCAGTATCCATTATAATCGTGGCCATAAGAATTTAAAAAGGGAATGGGACAGAACTGATGACTTGATCATGGGTAATTTTACATCTGCACAATGGTCCAAACTACTGACCGACCTCTAACACTACTTTACCTGAAGATGATGTTCTTTATTTTCATGTGTTACGAGTACACATGCAAATATCCATTTTCTCTATGAAAACAGCAACTTTTTTGTTGTTACCTAATTTGAAATGTGGGATGTGCAGAAGGAGTTTGCAAAAATCTTTGCGGAGTTATACAAATTTTTGTTGTAGGTGAAAGTGTACGAGTGCAATTCTGCAATCCCGTGGCGCCAGGCACGGATTCAGGCACAATTGGCGAATCACCAAGAGCTCCACATCGGGCTCGCTGTGCACCGGGTCGATCGCGAGTCACCTGAATCGCTCCACCAGGCATGACCTGGATTTCGCCCTTGCTGGGTGAGATCCAGGTCTGTATATTTAAATGAGCCTAATGGCTTATTTAAATAGCCCGACACCAGATTCACCCTGCACCCAGTAGTCAACGACATCATGTGGGAAACCTCACCAGGGCACTGTTTAGTACTGGTCCACAGAAACGTGGACCAGGCATAATGGCGTCTCACAGGCCATTGGACACTCCTGAGTGGTTGGGGACAGGGCAGGGTGGTATCCTGGCACTTCCCTGGCAACAGGGCACCCTGGTAGTGCCACTCACGATCAGCTCACCAGCAGGAAGACACTCTAAATGAGGCCTCGGCAGGGAGAAACTCCCCGAGGCAAAGAAATCTGGCAAAGTCCCATTCAATAGCTTGGTGTTTCTCGGCACTGCAGCCGTCGAGAAACACCCCGCTAAATGCACCCAAAAAAACAATTGTCCACTGTATCCCGTGCCCTACAGCTTAAGCATCACTGGGTTATGAGTATTCTATCTACTCAATAAATAACAAAAATGTGAATATTGAGGGCCAACTCCTTTGGGTGGGGAGGAATCATGGCCTTAAGGAGATGTTGATCTTAATCTAATTCTCTGCCCTTCATCAAATTCAAATACATAAATTAAATATGGTTCATTTCTAATAAAAACAATATAGCAAGAGCCTTTAGAATAATCATTTTGCCCAGACAAGCAACAAACTTGAAGGATGCAGAAGTCTTGCATTTAGAAGATTCAAAAGACCTACTAAGTTCTTAGATAATAGTTTTTTTAAGACCAGTCATGGAAATGCTTGCTCAAAGAGACTACTGTGAAGAGTTGGGAATGTTCAATGGAATTTCACTTATCACATGTGCTGACTATTTAAAAAATAAATCTTACACCCCTACCCGAAAAGATCTGACATATATATGTGCTTTAATTTGTCAAAACAAGCGATCTTTTCAGTAATATTTCAGAATACAAAAAAAAAAACAGCTTTCAGTTAACTTCATTGGGCTTAGGTTTGCCGTATCAAATGTGAATCTGTTTGTACTCAAACTTGCATAAACACAATGCAGGAGATTAATTCATCTGGCAAAAACTCTCATTTGGTTCTTTAAAAGGGGGCCTTCAACAGCTGCATACCTCGGCCCAATCCAGCGCCCAATCCAGCTCCACCTTTGAGATAATGCTGTCCTACAAACAGCAGCTGTTTATACTTACCTGGTGTACAGCAGGTGCTATACAAAAGAGCTAAGCAACTCCACACCTGCCGCTGTGACCACTGCTCAGGTAAATCAGTAAAGCGTGACCTTTGTTTGCCCGTCAGCAATAGCAGATGTTCAATGGAAGGCCAACATAGCCACTCCTACTTTACTGGCTCAACCTCTGCTCCATGACATGATTAGATGGCAAAGTGAATTGGACTGGCAAATTATACAGTTTCTTTAAAAGAGAGATCTACTGGTTAGAATTTAAAAAAAAATTTAGAGTACCCAATTATTTTTTTCCAATTAAAGGGTAATATAGCATGGCCAATTCACCTACCCTGCACATTTATTTGAGTTGTGGGAGTGAGACCCAAGCAGACACGAGGAGAATGTGCAAACTCCACTGGTTAGAAATGTAATAATGCCGGCTTTTAAACCGGCCCCGCCCCGCCCATTGCGGCCGCATGGGCTCTCGCTTGAGAGCAACGTGGCTGGAAAATGCTGGGAGAGGTTTAGAGCGTGCCTCATGAGACGTCGGGTTCGGAAACCCGCCCCAAATAGGCGTGGGATCCAATGGCCTCCTTCGATTCAACGGCCGCCCCAGGGAGGCTGCAGCCGGGCGGCAATCAGTGCTGGTCCACACAAACATGGACCAGGCGGAACGGCACCCAGGGGAACCTCCGGGCCATTGGAGACCTCTGGGTGGTCAGGGTAAGTACAGGGTGGCTTCCTGGCCCACCCGCTGGAACATGGGCACCTTTGCACTGCCCAGCTTTTACCTTGGCGCTGCCACCCTGGCACTGCCAAGGTTCCCAGATGGCACTGCCAAGCCAGCAGGAACACTCTGTGTGCCAATGCAAGGGTGCCTGAGTGCCACTGCCAAGGGCCATGGGGCAAGGGGGCCCGTACTCATGAAGTGAGGGTGGAGGTAGGATTTGAAGTATGGGAGTGTGCAGGGCAGGAAATTACGGGAAGTTGGCGGTGGTGATGGGTGGGGGTCCTGAGAGATGGGGGGTGTGATTCATTGTAGGTGACTGTAACCCAGCAAAAACATTCCACTTTAGTAGAATGAGAGTCAACGTGGAAGTAATTTCAACTGAAATGTTAATATAGCATGCAGCCAGACTTTTGAACTCGATGGCTTTTTCTGAGAAAAAAAAGCAAGTTTTAAAAAACAAGATGTTACTGACAAACTAGCTTGTGAGCTAGTAGCAAAAACAATTAATGCTTAGATTTAATAAATGTAACTCTGGACAAGTAGGTTGTCAAAACATAGAAAATAGCTTTTTAATCAGAGCGAGATGTTCCCGAGAGCTGCCAACTGTGACTAGGAAATATGTAGTTTTGCGTCCGTTTATTTCTCTGCAGTGTCAAGGATAGGTCACAGCAAAATTCACATCATGCAAAGCAACAAAAGTTACAAGAGAAAATTCAAAAGAGAAAAACAACGAGGACTTCCGGTGGGGTGGACGAGCAGGGCGGCCGCAAAAAAAAGGGCTCCCGCCGGTGGCCACGATTCGCGGCGATTTCAGGGAAATCCCCGAGACCTCACGCACTCCCCGACTATCGTCGGCCTTTGGGGCCGCCACGAGCAGCCAGCGGGGCCGGTTTAAAAGCCGGCGAAGAACCCCGCACGGGTGTCGGGCGGCGGAGGCTGAGTCGCCGGGCCCGGCAGGTCAGAGCGGCGGGGGCGGAGCTTCGAAGAGGTCGAGGCGGCAGGCCCGAGCGCCATGTAGCGAGGGTGCTCCACGTCGGATGGCTCCCACCTAGGAAGAAGAAGGTTGAAGCCTGGTCCCAGGTGAATGTAGAGGTGAAAGAAAGAAGACTTTTGGAAGTTTGGTAAAAGTTTTTTATTCTCAAAAAAGAAGAATGTCAGATTGATGAAGGGCAGGAGGGTGAAGGGGGAGAGAGGAGAAAGGAAAGAAGATAAAAAACAATAAACCGCTAAAAGATGCGAAAAGCAGCGTCAAAGAAAGGAGGAAACGCGGGTTCGTCGCCGAAGGAGAAGACGAGCAAAAGCAAAAGTGTTGACAGGATGGCAGAAGCCGAACTGCAAGGCGGGACCGAACTACATACGGTGGAGAAGATGACCGAGGTGGTGGTGGTGGAGCTGGAAAAATGTTTGGTGAGGCACATGGAGATCCTGAGGAAAGAGATGGTGGTCGTGGTGAGGTCATTGTTGGAGGAGGCAATCGGCCCGATCAGGATGGAGGTGGCAAAGGCATTGGCCGAGGTGAGAGAGCAGGGCGAGAAGATGAAGGAGGTGGAGGAGGCCATGACACGACACAGCGATCAGGTCACCTCGATGGGGGACGAGCTGCGGAGGGTGGTGGAGGTTAACAGAGGGCTCCGAGCAAAGCTGGAAGACTTGGAAAACTGCTCAAGGCGGCACAATTTGAGAATTGTGGGCTTGCCCGAAGGGACAGAGGGCCCAAGGCCAATGCAATACTTTGCTAAGAAGCTGGCGGAGCTGATGGGGGAGGATGAGAACCCCACCCTGTACGAGCTAGACCGAGCTCATCGGTCATTAAGGCCGAAGCCCAAAGTGAACGAGCCGCCAAGGGCAGTAATTAATGGCTTTCATAAGTTTTGCATGAAGGAGAAAGTATTAAGCTGGGCGAAGCAGAAGCGTGAGGTGCTGTGGGATGGTACTACGGTTCGGATCTACCAGGACTGGACGGTGGAGATGGCAAAAAGATGAGCGGCGTTTGGGCGAGTGAAGGCGGCTTTGTACAAGAAGGGGGGTGCGATTTGGTGTGGTGTACCTGGCGAAGTTGAGAGTAACATATGAAGCCAAAGACTTTTATTTTGAGACAGCGGAGGCGGCTGAGGTGTTCGTGAGGGCAGAAGGCTTGGAACAGACGTGAAGAGCGGAACTGGAAGAAAGACTGTGGACTGTGTTTGAGCGGCTGGAAAATGTACAAATGTCACAACTTTCTTTTTACTGATTTGTATTGAAATTTGAAATTTACTTCTCTTTGCATTGTTACAGAGTTCAAGTTAATGGCGTTCTGTGTTGCGACGGTTAAATGTTATGTTAGTGAATTGTAGGGGTTGGATTGTTGGGTTTGTTTTGGTGTTTCTTTCTCTGGGACTGGGCGGAAGGGGGCGAGAGGTATTGGCGGGGGGGGGGGGGAGCCACCCGCGCTAGCTAACTAGAGTCAGTTAGTGAACGGGGGTGAGGTGAGAGGAGGACTGCAGACTTTGGAGCCTGGAGGCTTCAATGGGCCTACGAGGCGAGCAAGAGGGGGTGGAGGGAGGGATGTTGGGGGATGTTTTTGTAGGGGGGGGATCTTGGGAGTGGGGGGGGGAAGGGGTTCGATGTTAACAATGGACAGGGGCGGGTCAGGCTTATGGGGCAGGGCCCGGTGGTATGGTGATGGTGGATAAGAAAGGTGGGGGGGGGGGGGTGAGACACCCCCAGTAAGGATAATCATGTGGAACGTGAGAGGGCTAGGAGGTCCGGTCAAGAGGTCAAGGGTGCTTGCATATCTTAAAAGTTTGAAAGCCGATGTAGCAATGCTGCAGGAGACTCACTTGAGGGTGAAGGACCAGGTGAGACTTAAAAAGGGCTGGGTTAGCCAAGTGTTTCACTCCGGATTTGATGGAAGGGCTCGAGGGGTAGCGGTGCTGGTCAGCAAAAGAGTACGCTTCCAGATGGAGAAGGTGGTGGCAGATCAGGGGGGGTATATATGTGATTGTGACAGGGGCATTGGAGGGGAGATTAGTGGCGCTGTTAAGTGTATACGGTCCCAATTGGGACGATGTGGGATTCGCAAGGAAGGTGTTTGGGGCTATTCCCGACGTAGACACGTATGAGCTGATTTTGGGGGGGGGGGGGGGGGGGGGGGGGGGGGGGGGGGGACTGGAACCTGGTGCAGGAGCCAAGGTTGGACAGATCACGACCGCGCTCGCTGGTCCCATCAGGGGGGGCGAAGGCGCTGGTTGGGCTAATGGTGGAAATGGGAGGGGTGGACCCTTGGAGGTTCCTGCACCCAAGGGAACGGGAGTATTCGTTTTTCTCAGCGGTCCATTAGGTATACTCGCGGATCGACTTTTTTGTGGTGGGGAAGGCTTTGCAGGCTGGAGTCAAGGGTTCGGAATACTCTGCAATTGCAGTGTCAGATCACACTCCACATTGGGTGGATATGGTGCTAGAGAAGGGGGCAGCGCAGAGACCCGGGTGGAAACTGGATGTGGGGCTTTTGGGGACCAAGTATTCTGTGAGAAAATTGAAAAGGTAAATAAGGAATATGTAGGTTTCAATTGTACGGGTGAGGTGTCGATGGCAGTCGTCTGGGAGGCTCTAAAGGCGGTGGTGAAAGGTGAGGTAATTTTGTTTAAGGCTAGGGTGGATAAGGAGGAGAGGTTGGAGTGGCAGAGGGTAATAGATGAGATGTTGGAGGTAGATAGGAGGTATGCAGAGGATGGGGACCCGGCGAAGCTGGAAAAGAGGAAGGAACTACAGGCGAGCTTCAACCGACTATCCATCAGAAAGGCGGTGCGCCAACTGAGACGAGCAAGGGGTGCAGTTTATGAACATGGAGATAAGGACAGCAGGTCAGCTCCGGAGGGAGGCAGCGGCAAGGGAAATTCTTCAGGTGAAGGATAGGGCAGGGAAGTTGGTGGTGGCCCCAGTGCTGATTAACAAGGTTTTTGAGGAGTTTTATGAGACGTTGTACAAGTCAGAGCCACTCGGGGGAGACCGTGAGATGCAGGAATTTCTCAATGGGTTGGAGTACCCGAGGCTAGGGGAGGGGGACAGGGCTACATTAGAAGGAGCAATAGTGGAGCAGGAGATAAAGGATGTGATTGGGAGGATGCAGTCGGGGAAGGTGGCAGGGCCGGATGGGTTTCCGGTGGAATATTATAAAAAATTTAAGGATAGGTTGGCACCCCTGATGGTGGGGATGTTTGAAGAGGCGATAGGGAAGGGGGTGTTGCCGCAAACCTTGGGGCAGGCATCGATTTCCCTGTTACTAAAAAAAGATAAGGATCCGACGGAGTGTGGGTCGTATCGGCCCATATCACTTCTGAATGTGGACGTAAAAGTGTTGGCGAAGGTACTGGCGGGTAGGCTGGAGGAGTGCCTTCCGACGGTAATAGGGGAGGATCAGGCGGGGTTCGTGAAACGGAGGCAGCTGTTTACGAACATTAGGAGGGTTTTGAACATTGTTATGGCACTGGCGGAAAGAAAGGAAACAGAGGTAGTTGTGGCATTGGACGCCGAGAAGGCGTTTGATCGGGTAGAACGGGGGTACCTGATGGCAGTGCTGGAGCGGTTTGGGATTGGACCAAGGTTTGTGAACTGGGTAAAACTATTATATAAGGAACCGAAGGCGAGTGTCCGCACAAATAATATCAGTTCGAGATATTTCTCTCTCCACTGTGGGAACGGACAGGGGTGTCCTATGTCCCCCCTGCTGCTTGCACTTGCGATTGAGCTGTTGGCCATCGCATTGAGAAGTTCGGGAGCATGGAAAGGAACAGTGCGGGGGGGGTGATAGAGCATAGGGTGTCCTTATATGCCGACGACTTGCTGCTGTATGTGTCGGAGCCGAGTGCGTCGATAGGAGGAATATTGGAGCTACTGCGGGTATGTGGGTCTTTCTCGGGGCAGCACGGTAGCATTGTGGATAGCACAAATGCTTCACAGCTCCAGGGTCCCAGGTTCGATTCCGGCTTGGGTCACTGTCTGTGCGGAGTCTGCACATCCTCCCCGTGTGTGCGTGGGTTTCCTGCGGGTGCTCCGGTTTCCTCCCACAGTCCAAAGATGTGCGGGTTAGGTGGATTGGCCATGCTAAATTTCCCATAGTGTCCAAAATTGCCCTTAGTGTTGGGTGGGGTTACTGGGTTATGGGGATAGGGTGGAGGTGTGGATCTTGGGTAGGGTGCTCTTTCCAAGAGCCGGTGCAGACTCGATGGGCCGAATGGCCTCCTTCTGCACTGTAAATTCTATGATTCTAAGTTGAACCTGGACAAGAGTGAGTACTTTGTGGTGTCTCGGCCGGGGGTGGGGGTAGGGGTGGGGGGGCTGCCATTCCGTAGAGCAGGGACTCATTTTAGGTATCTGGGGGTGCAGGTTGCCCGGGAGTGGGGGAGGCTTCGCAGGTACAACATCACTAGTTTGGTGGGGAGAGTGAAAGCCGATCTGGCAAGGTGGGACGGCCTTCCTCTGTCACTGGCAGGTCGGGTACAGGCAGTTAAAATGAATGTGTTGCCGCGATTCCTGTTTATTTTTCAATGCCTACCGATTTTCCTGCCAAAGTCTTTTTTCAGGGAGATTGAGGGACGGATTACCTCATTCATATGGGGAGGGAAGGTGGCCAGAGTGAGAAAGGTGCTGCTACAGAGGGGAAGGCAGGCAGGGGGTTTGGGTCTCCCGAACTTGTTGTACTACTACTGGGCGGCAAACGTGGAGAAAGTGCGCAGCTGGGTCAGAGGGGTTAATTCTCAGTGGGTCAGAACGGAGGAGTTTGTGCAGGGGGTCGGGGCTGAAAGCACTTGCAACAGCGCCGCTCCCGATAGCTCCGGGGAAATATTCAGGGAGTCTGGTAATGATAGCTTCATTGAAAATCTGGAGGCAGTTTCGCCAACTCTTCGGGTTGAGTTTAGGGTCAAGGGAAATGCCGATTCGGGGGAACCACAGATTTGAGCCAGGGAGTTGGGATGGAAGTTTTCGGAAATGGGAAGAGAAGGGGATTAAGACGCTAAAAGATTTGTTTCTTCGGGGTCGGTTTGCAGGATTGAGGGAGCTGGAAGCGAAGTATGGGCTAGAGCAGGGAGAAGGGTTTAGGTACATGCAGGTTCAGGATTTTGCCAGGAAGGAGATACAGAGCTTCCCAGAGGAACCGGCCTCCACATTGCTGGAGGTGGTGTTGACACAAGGGGACTGGAGAAGGGGGCAGTGTCAGCGGTGTACGGAGCTATTCTGGAAGAGAATAAGGCACCACTGGAAGGGATCAAAGCAAAGTGGGAGGAAGAGCTGGGAGAGGTTACAGAGGAGGGTGTCTGGTGTGAGGTGCTCCGGAGAGTGAATGCCTCCACCTCATGTGCGAGGTTGGGGCTGATACAGCTGAAGGTGGTATATGGAGCGCACCTCACGGGGGTGAGGATGAGCCGATTTTTTGAAGGAGTAGAGGATATGTGTGAGCGTTGCGGGGGGGAAATCACGTTCGTATGTTTTGGTCCTGTCCAAAGCTAGGGGAGTACTGGAAGGAGGTGTTTAGGGTAATTTCCAAGGTGGTGCGTGTGAAACTGGACCCGGGTCCCCAGGAGGCCATATCCAGGGTGTCGGACCAGCCAGGGTTGGAAACGGGAGTGGAGGCAGATATCATAGCCTTCGCCTCGTTGATCGCCCGAAGGCGGATCCTGCTGGAATGGAGAGCAGCCTCTCCACCCAGTGCCCTGGCGTGGCGGGGGGACCTGTTGGAATACTTGACCCTTGAGAAGGTTAAGTTCGAACTGAGGGGAAGCTCGGAGGGGTTCTACAAGTCATGGGCACTATTTATTATGCACTTTCAAGAACTGGATAACATCGAACATTAGTTGGGGATTGTGGGTTGGGGGGGGGGCTGTGTAGATTATTAACAGACTATGGGTAATCCCTGATTCCTTTTTGTCATTTGTTTATGTAAACATGTGGGCTGAGGTTTGGGGGTTGGTGGGCGGATGGGATCGTTGTTATTATAGGGATTGACATATCTTGCTAATTATTGTTTATTGTTGATGGGTGTAAATGTGGGAGAAAATGTGAAAAAGGAGAATTTAAAAAAAACATTTTTTAAAGAGAAAAACAACAAATTATTCTGACTAAAAGACTCTAGATTTTAAATAATTGAGGAGGTTGAATAGCAGAAAAGGGAAATGGCAGTATTTGATGAATACTTCAGATAAGCATTTTATGTCATGCAATGGTATGGAATATAGCGTCATCTTAATGCAACTCTGGACAATAAAGTATACTGCAATTAGAATTTTCAATGCGGCCAATGGTATAGTCTTGTTCTTTTTGGCCATGCTGATATGAAAACACCATGAATGTCTTCTCTTCAAGACACTAAACTCTCAAGCCAAATGTAGGCCATGAAAAAAGACACTCATACCAAATACTGCATTCTCGTAAGAGGCTGATGTTACAACAACGCAAGATGGGTGGTGCTCCTATTGAACACAAGTACAGAGAACCTGGCAATTATATTAAGATGAATATTTTGAAAAGATAAATCAATGTGAGATGGGAGTACGGCAAGCTGACTTCGTTAAGCCTTTAAATAATGAAATAACAGTGTGCTGCATTTATTTATTAACAGATTAGCTTGCTATAACTTGTCCCATCACACAAAAAATACAACCCGAGTTGTACGGTTATTCTGATTAATTAAATATAATTATGATCCACAGTGTAAATCCTGATTAACAACCTTTGAAAGTGCATAATCTGAGAAATCACAGCAATTTAATATGTTATTACTGTTGTGTTGTGCTTCTTCACGTAGTATAAGCTTCTTCCTTGATGTATACTCTGACAAAGGAAGGTTCAGACTTGGAGATAGGTTTAACACATTTATTGAACAGTTAACAATTCTCCTACTTGGGTTCGACTCTCCTGATAATCATACTATCGTAACTCAATCTAACTAACCAGTCTGCTCTAATCCACGTGTGGGTGTGATGCTTCCTGATCTGCCCCCGTCTCTCTGAGTGTCGCCTTTGGAAAAGAGAAAGAGCACGTGCGCCCTGTCATTTTATATGGGTAGCCCCCTTGTGGTAGTGTCACCTCTGGGTGTGTCTTGACTGCCCATTGGTCGTGTCCTATCTTACTGGTCTATTGGTTGAATGTCTGTGTGTCATGATGTCTCTGGTGCTCCCTCTAGTGTTTATTTAGTCCTAGTGTATCTACATTAACCCCTTGTGTATTTACAGTGATGCATATCACCACAATTACAGCCTGCATAGAGCCACATTCTTGATAGTCAAATAGTAACTGTCTCAATAAATTCAGGGAAATAAAGAGTAAATTGTACACATGTGGGAGGTCTTTGATCTTCTCAGACATTCATTCAGTGTGATTTCCTGAGTTATCACAGAACCCCTACAGTGCAGAAGGCCATTCAGCCCTTCGAGTTTGCACCAACTCTCTGAAAGAACACCATATCTCGGCCCACTCCCCTGCCGTATCCACATAATCCCACCGAACCATTGGACACCAAAGGGCAATTTAGCATGGCCAACCACCGAACACCGTGGAAGGAAACCAGAACACCGAAGGAAATCCACGACATGGAGAGAACATACAAACTCCACACAGAGTCACCCAAGGTCGGAATTGAACCCAGGCCTCTGGCGCTGTGAGGCAGCAAAGCTAACCACTGTGCCACCCCAATAAGGTAATTTATAAACACAAATTGCTTAATTTATGAAACAAACACAATGGTTATTTTTTTAAAAATTAAGAACAGCCTGTCCGTGTGGAGCTTGCGCATTCAACTCCATGTCTGCGTGGATCCAACCCCCACAACCTAAAGATGTGCAGGGTAGGTGGGTTGGCCAGACTAAATTGCCCCTTAATTGGGAAAAAAAGAATTGGACACTTTAAATTTAAAAAAATCAAGAACAGCACACTAAAGTGCTAGATCATTAAACTGAATAAATTTGATAACTAGCATGCCAGTGGCACCACCTACTGGCAACAAAAGTACTGTTCACCAAACTTTTGTGGATAACTAGATATTAATTAATCCTTTGTGCATTAAAAAGTTAATATCCTACTATAATAATAATAATCACTTATTGTCACAAGTTGGCTTCAATGAAGTTACTGTGAAAAGCTCCTAGTTGCCACATTCCGCCGCCTGTTCAGGGAGGCCGGTACGGGAATTGAACCCGCATTGCTGGCACTATTCTGCATTACAAACCAGCTGTTTAGCCCACTGTGCTAAACAAGCCCCTATACTTAGAGCTAAATTGAATTTTGCATTAATATGGTTTGAACAAATTCAAGTTTTGTATTTACACTAAGTTCACCCATTGATCAACAAATCAACTTCATACCACAACAGGGCTTCAGACTTAACCTTAAAGACACTCACTCATTCATTGTATCTTCCCATGTCGCCATTTATAATCAGGGTATCTTTGACGATAATTTTTGCCAGATCAAGTTGTATCACAGTGCCAGGGTCCCCCGGGTTCAACTCCCACTTTGGTCACTGGCTGTGCGGAGTCTGCATGTTCACCCCGTGTCTGCGTGGGTTTCCTCCAGGTGCTCCGGGAGTTTCCTCCCACAAGTCCCGAAAGACGTGCTTGTTCAGTGAATTGGACATTCTGAATTCTCCCTCAGTGTACCCGAACAGGCGCCGGAGTGTGACGACTAGGGGCTTTTCACAGTAACTTCATTGCAGTGTTAATGTAAGCCTGCTTGTGACACTAATAAAGATTATTAGATTATTATTATTAGACTAAACTTGCATTTGCACTGCCACTTCAAACCTGAGCCCATTACTTCATTGCCGTTTTTTCTTTTGGTCTGTTTACCCGCTTGAGGCTTACTTTTCCTGACTTCTCCCTTCCTGTTGCCCAGTCATGCCTCTCATGATAACTGCCGTTTCAGGTACATTGTCACTTCACTACTCCGTACCACTCTCCTGTTGTCTTCCCAAACTTTACTCTCTCTCTCGCCAACTTCACAGTTCTCCCATGCCTTTCTTGGCATTCTCTGTAGGGTCAATCAAGGCACTCGTCACTGCCTCTTTACAAGCAGTACCCAAACTGACTCCATCCTTCTCACTCACTACGTGCCCACTGGAGATTAGTCAACACCTTTTTACTATCCTGCTCACCAAACCACGAGTTCAATAATCACCACCCCTCTTCATATCTCCTTCTATAATGCTTATTTATATGTGAACAAGGCATATCATCCATGACCTTACGGTGGATGATTGCATCAACATACTGGTCATGATAGAAACTCAGTTCATACACGATGACATTGACCCTTAATGAAGCTTAACCACCTGGCGGCACGGTAGCACAGTGGTTAGCACTGTTGCTTTTCAGAGCCAAGGACCCAGGTTCGATTTCCGGCTTGGGTCACTATCTGTGCAGGGTCTGCACGTTCTCCCCGTGTCTGCGTGGGTTTCTTCTGCGTGCTCTGGTTTCCTCCCACAAGTCCCGAAACATGTGCTTGTTAGGCGAATTGGACATTCTGAATTCTCCCTCTGTGTACCGGGACAGGCTCCGGAGTGTGGCGACCAAGGGATTTTCACAGTAACTTCTTTGTAGTGTTAATGTAAGCCTACTTATGACACTAATAAAGATTACAATTATTAAAAAGGCTATTGTCACAACATCAAATTACAGCATCAAATTACAGGCATATTGAATTTTTAAAGGAAGCCCTGTTTTTAAAATAAATACAAGCAAAGACACAAAGCAAAAAATGGCTGATAATATAAAGTGTACACGTTCTGGAAAATTCCTGTGTGGATTATACTTGACCGACTAGTCCCAAGAGAACATGCAATGCTGCACCTGAAAGGTGTTATGGACTTCTTCAAACAGAATTTGAAAGGGAGATAGGAAACATGCAAAATTTCCTGTAGTTTTGAAGATAAAAGACTGATTGCACTTCTCAGCAAACATTGGACAGCTTTTCAGCCTCTTTGCAGAATCTAGTGTCTCCAAACCATCTGCTTAATGGCCAAAGTCAGCTCTTCTGGAATCACCCGACTTAACGGCCGCAACCACCATCTGTGCTTTACGGACATTCCAAGAGCAGATTTGTATACTCTTTTAAAACTTTAATTGGGATTCTTCTAAGTTATGACCAGTGTGTGTTGTGTTTTCATTATTTTCCTTGGGTTTTTAATAGCTAAGAAACTTACTCTTTCTTTAACTCAAGAAGGACTGGTTAAATGGACTCCTTACATTTGGACTGGGAAACAATATCCACGGGGAAATGGATCCCTTTTAAATTAACTTTGTAGTGACTAAACGAGGGGGTGGAATAAAGAAGGGGAGCAAACTCATTCCTCCTTACCCGGGAGCATAGCAAGATTGGGGTCCAGTTCAGGAAATTAATAAATCAGGGGACATCGACCAGGGACTGATTGTAACATTATATATCACATGCCCTGCACAAACTGGCAAGCTGATAGTTTGGCTCTCATCACCAAGTCTTATCTTTGTCTACCTCCCTACTTTTTCTGACTCATTCTCCTTTAAGCACCTCAGTGTTCCATACCTGTCTTCTTTCTAGACAGTCCATTCAGTCCAAACAGCTAGACATCCTCAGTCCTTTTCCTTTTCGGAACTGAGTGATTTCTCATTCTGTGATTTCAGGATCTCTCGCCTTGCCCTGTTCTCCTCTGAATTCAGTCTCCTCCTTCCAGAGTTCATTGCCCTCGTGTCCTTCTTCCACATAAACTCTTCCCATTTTCATACATGCCACCTTGATGTTTCCATTTCACGTGGCCTCTATTCTCATTATCTCAATCACAAACAAGGCCATCTTTAATTACTTCTTTGTTTCCCACATCGCTCATGAACCGTTCCCCCATTCTAACATACTTTCTTTCTGAAATCACTTCTCTGCCAAGTCACTTAAATTGACGCTTTCAAACTCCTACCTGTCTAACCTTTGACTCTCCATTTACCATGCCACTTCTGCAAAATTGATGAGTTCAATCACACACTCACCTTTGCCTTCGATGCCCTTGTTTCCAATAACACCCATGTTCTCTCTCATTGTCAATGATGCGTTCTAATTTTCCACTTTTTTGGGTTGTAGCTGTATCGGAACAGCATGGTTAGAGGCACAGTTGGCTCTGGTGCACAAGTCTTCACACTACAACCAGGATGTTGTCAGTGCTTATGGTTCTGCTGCATCCAGCACACTCAGCCATTTCTTGACACCTCGTGGAATGAACCAAATTGCTCAAATCAGGCATCTGTGAGGTTCAGGACCTCAGGGGAGGCGTAGATAGATTGTCCACTCGCCACTTTTAGAATCAAAGAGAAGAATCTTTACCATGCAGGAGGCCATTCAGCCCATCGAGTCTGCACCGACACTCTGAATGAGCACTCATACTATCCCCATAACCCCACCTAAACTTTTGGACACAAAGGGCCAATTTAGCATGGCTTATCCACCTAACTTGCATATCTTTGGACTGTTGGAGGAAACCCATGCTGACATGGAGAGAAAGTGCAAACAGGGCAGCACAGTAGCACAAATGGATAGCACTGTGGCTTCACAGCGCCAGGGTCCCAGGTTTGATTCCCCGCTGGGTCACTGTCTGTGAGGAGTCTGCACTTTCTCCCCGTGTCTGCGTGGGTTTCCTCCAGGTGCTCCGGTTTCCTCCCACAGTCCAAAGACGTGCAGGTTAGGTGGATTGGCCATGATAAATTGCCCTTAGTGTCCAAAACGGTTAGGAGGGGTGATTGTGTTACAGGGATAGGGTGGAAGTGAGGGCTTAATGTGGGTCGGTGCAGTCTCGATGGGCTGAATGGCACTGTATGTTCTATGATCTATGTCAGACGGTCACCGAGGTCGGATTCAAACCTGGGTCCTTGGCGCTGTGAGGCAGCAGTGATAGCCACTGTGTCACCCCTTTTGGCTGAAGATGGTTTCAAATGTTTCAGCCTTGCTATTTTCCACTCTCATGCTGGGGTCCACCATCACTGAGGGTGGCAATGTCCACTAAAGCTCTCCCCCCTCCCCCATTTGCTGCTTAATTGTTCATCATCATTCATAACAGAACATGGCAGGGCTGCCAAATTTTGATCTGATCTCTCAGTTGTGAATCACTAAGCTCGGTCTATAGCATGCTGCTTCCACTATTTAGCATATCTGTTATAGCTTCACCAAGTTGATCGTATTTTGACATATGCCTGGTCCTGCTCCTAGCATGCTCTTCTAAAGAGGGAAAATTTGGGGTTTGAGGCAAAGGGCAACCTCTTCTAAACTCATTTAATCTTTTTGATAATACCATGGTAATGGTATAGTGGGAGATGTGCCAGGCCATGAAGTTAATGATTGCGGTGGAATAAAACTTCAGTTGATGATGGCACACAGTGTCTCATGGATGCCCAATTCTGAGCTGCTAGATCTGTATTAAATCAGTTTTAGCACGGTGGTAATGTCACACAAAATATTGGAGGCGGCTTTCAGTGTGAAGACAGGGCATTGTTTCTACAAAGAGTGTGACGACCATTCCCTTGCCCATCACGCCAAGCATCCAAAAGGTTGCCCTTTGCCTTAAACCAGAAATTTTCCTCTAACTCTTCCCAATTTTCTCTCCAACCATACTTTGTCCATGTGAGGCTCTCTGCTCTTGATTCTGACTAAACTACTAACTATCCAACTTCCTTTTCTGGTTTCCATGCTAGCTAATACTGTAAACAATTCTCTCTTTTGAGGTATCGACCACTCCCCCCTCCCTTATACAAATGTGCCTTATCACCACCACCCCGTCCACCCTCCCTCTTTTACCGATACTAGTTATTTGATATAATAGATGTAATAGAATTTACAGTGCAGGAGGCCATTCGGCCCATCGAGTCTGCACCAGCCCTTGGAAAGAGCACCCCACTTAAGCCCACGCCTCCACCCTATTCCCGTAACCCAGTTACCCCACCTAACCTTTTTTTGTACACTAAGGGCAATTTATCATGGACAATCCACCGAACCTGCACATCTTTGGACTGTGGTTGGAAACCGGAGCACCCAGAGGAAACCCATGCACACACAGGGAGAACATGCATATTTATTTATCCACAGGATGTGGGCATTATCTAGTTTCCCTTGAGAAGATGGCTAGATGGGGAGTTGCAGGATATTGGCCCAGTGATGATGAAGGAACAGTGAAATATTCCCAAGTCACGATGGTTTGTGACTTGCAGCGGAACTTGCAAGTGGTGGTGTTCCCTTGCGCCTGCTGCCCTTGTTCTTTTAGCTGATAGAGGTCACAAGTTCGGAAGCAGCTGCTTGACATGTTGCCCCAGTGCATCTTGTTGATGGTATGCACTGCTGACACTCTCTGACAGTGCAGAGGAAATGTTTCCACATGTGGGGTAGACCACAATTGGAGGCTGGAAATATAATATAGTCACTAATAATTCCAGTGGGGAATTCAGGAGAAAGTTCAGTTAGCCAGACAATAGGTAGAATGTGGAACTCGCTACCACAAGGAGTAGTTGAGGTGAAGAGCATAGCAGCTTTAATAGAATCTAAATAACACATGATGGAGAAAGGAAGAGAAGATAATGCTGATAGGTTGAAGTGAAGAGGGATGGAAGTGGTTCATGTGGAGCATAAACACCTGCATGGACCAGCTGGATAAAATGGCCTATTTCTGCATTGTACATTCTATGCATTCTCAAAAGCATTGCCTATCACTCCTATAGTGTGCACAATACACAGATTTCGCAATTGATTTATCATTACAATACCCATAGCCCCACTACCACCACACAAAACACCACAAACCAGCCATAAATTTTAAGATGCTTGTGCATCGAACACCTCATTTGAACCATTTTTACTTCCTTAGTATAAAATGACACATCAACATGCTGGTTCGTTAGGCTCACAAGTTATTCAACTAACCCCTCAATCATCTTGTTATGAACAGATGAGAAGGGGTGAACTGGCCCTCCTCTTTCAGTTGGTCACAACAAAGGTTTGGTAAGTTTATTTTTTACAAGGATATACCTTTCCTGAATCCAAACGTATTTAACTATTTAAGCTGTGTGAAAGAAGGAACCAATCAAACAAGGTTTTCTTGAGTCAAAGAAAGAGCAAGTTTATTAACTACCAAAACCAAAGGAAAAAATAATTTAAAAACGAGATGACACACACATAGGTATCAAAAATAAGAAAGTTAAGAGTGCAATAAAAAAAGGTTAATTTTTGCTTTGAAAAAAACTTTGACCATCCTGTCCTGCAGGTTTATATTGCAGTTGATTTAGATAAGCTGGATTCATGGATTCGGGCAGTTGTGGAATATTTTGCAATTATTATGAGATCTCAGTTCGCTGGTAGATATGTACCAAACTTGGCTTCCGAACCAGGTAATACACTTCTCCGATAGAGGGAGAGAGAAAGAGAGAGAGAGAGAGGGGGGGGGGAAGAGAGAGAGAGAGAGAGACTAGCTGCCAGCCTGTCTCCTCTGTGGAAAACGTTCTTGTAATCTCTCTGCAGAGCTTGCAGCCTGGCCTGAAATAGTCTACCTCTTGCGCATTTCCAAGGGGTTTTGGGTGGGTCTGTCTGTGGCAGCCATTGTTTTAATATCCAGAATTTTAATGTCTCTTTCTCAGATACTGTGACGAGGTTTAGATAGGTTTAGGATTTATTACAGGAAATAGCTTTTCTTCGCACTCCCGAGGATTTTTGTTGTTTCTCACCTTGCATTTTTAAGTCTGTGTGATTTCAAGTTGCGAAATTCCCAGTTAGTTAAAAGTTGAAAAATCAAATTTTCAAAAATAAAGGGGCATACATAGCCTTGTGACAATATAAACAAAGTCAACTTCAGTATTGAAGTTACTTATTTTGACAAGTACCAAAGTTAATACACAGCTTGCAATGAGTTTTACACGAGAACGAACTTCCAAATTCCGTTTATTGCTCTCTGTTTACCTTGCTACTCTATTGTGAAATTTCAAACAATTTGCTTCAATCGAGTCAAATTCACGAACATCAAAGTAGTTCAAAGAACTTAACTTGAAGAAACCTGTTTCCACTTTTCTGCATGGGAGTGGTAACATTAGTGAAGTCCTTACTGTATTCATATCTTGCTGTTCAACAAGGTTTACTTTACAGAAGGGTGCAAAACACATAGAAACAGCACTATTTTGTTCTAAAAATATATCTGTCCCCTCCTCCATCAGATGCTGCAAGTCTCAGTGAGCCTATTTCAAAACAATAACATGTTTACGTGGTTTGTATATCTCAAGTACATTGCGTAACTGTTCTTGATATCTTCATGCAGCACTGTTCCACCCACATTTAACAAGGCATATCTGCTTCATATTGACAGGAAGAGTCTGACTCTGACCTTTTACCCACTCTCAATTAGCCCCAGGATGACAAGTTGAAACAGTATGCTTATTCAAGACTGGGCTACTGATACTTAAAGACTAAGTTACGCACTGGATTGTTAAGATTTAAACAGTAGGGCTTAAATCACAATAATCAGATGGATATCAAGCATTTTTCGATGCAAATACCCAAGAAAAATGAGGGAAGCAAACTTGATTTCATACTTTATCATCATATATGCATTTACATGAATAAGAACTTACTTTACGGTTTGTTTTCATTTTTGCTATTCTGTTTGTTCGTTCTATTTCCTACGGTAAAATTTTAAAAAGAGTTCTACCACTGCCTTGGTCAAAATGCTTCCTCAAAATTAAAAACAAATTAAATGGCCATTCATATCATTACTGCTTGTGGGATTGAACTGTAGAGAAGATTGCTCCCACATTTGACAAAATAACCACAATATAATTCATTATTCGTGAAAATGCTCACGATAGGTAATAAGGTGCATCAGATCAACCCTATGTAATTTGCACTGTAATGCCTGCATTCATTGTTTATTATTTCAGCTTTGTATAAACCATTGGCTATTAATCCACGCTGGATAATGTTGCATAACTCAGAAAGGTGAACCATACCACCACACAAATCAGAACCTCCTAGCTTTTATCCAATACACTAAGCTGGCCAATATTTACCCAGTGGGGTAGCCTGAGATAGCAACTACAGAGGGGCATGAAGACAGTGGCAAGGGTACAAAACCGGCAATCGGGTCATATGATCTTCCCAGCATTCAGATAAGAAATTATGGTTTTCTCCAAGGCTGGAGTTGGTGAATAGAGAGCCAGTGAACATAAGAACAAGGAGCAGGAGTAGGCCACCAGGCCCCTCGGGCCTGCTCTGCCATTCAATGAGATCATGGCTGATCTTTTGTGGACTCAGCTCCACTTTCCGGCCCAAACACCATAACCCTTAATTCCTTTATTCTTCAAAAAACTATCTATCTTTAAAATATTTAATGAAGGAGCCTCAACTGCTTCACTGGGCAAGGAATTCCATAGATTCAGCATCCTTTGGGTGAAGTTCCTCCTAAGCTCAGTACTAAATCTACTTCCCCTTATTTTGAGGCTATGCCCCCTAGTTCTGCTTTCACCCGCCAGTGGAAACAACCTGCCCGCATCTATCCTATCTATTCGCTTCAGAATTTTATATGTTTCTATAAGATCCCCCCGCATCCTTCTAAATTCAACGAGTACAGTCCCAGTCTACTCAACCTCTCCTCGTAATCCAACCCCCTCAACTCTGGGATTAACCTAGTGAATCTCCTCTGCACATTTCCAGCGCCAGTACATCCTTTCTCAGGTAAGGAGACCAAAACTGAACACAATACTCCAGGTGTGGCCTCACTAACACCTTATACAATTGCAGCATAACCTCCCTAGTCTTAAACTCCACCCCTCTAGCAATGAAGAACAAAACTCCATTTGCCTTCTTAATCACCTGTTGCACCTGTAAAACAACTTTTTGCGACTCGTGCACTAGCACTTCCAGGTCTCTCTGCACAGCAGCATGTTTTTATATTTTATCATTTAAATAATAATCCCTTTTGCTGTTATTCCTACCAAAATGGGTAACCTCACATTTGTCAACATTGTATTCCATCTGCCAGACCCTAGCCATTTCACTTAACCTATCCAAATCCCTCTGCAGACTTCCGGTATCCTCTGCATTTTTTGCTTTACCACTCATCTTAGTATCATCTGCAAACTTGGACACATTGCACTTGGTCCCCAACTCCAAATCATCTATGTAAATTGTGAACAATTGTGGGCCCAGCACTGATCCCTGAGGGACACCACTAGCTACTGATTGCCAACCAGAGAAACACCCATTAATCCCCGCTCTTTGCTTTCTATTAATTAACCAATCGTCTACCCATGCTACTACTTTACCCTTAATGCCATGCATCTTTATCTTATGCAGCAACCTTTTGTGTGGCACCTTGTCAAAAGCTTTCTGGAAATCCAGATATACCACATCCATTGGCTCCCTGTTATCTACCGCACTGGGAATGTCCTCAAAAAATTCCACTAAATTAGTTAGGCACGACTTGCCCTTTATGAACCTATGCTGCGTCTGTCCAATGGGCCAATTGCCATCCAGATGCCTCGCTATTTCTTCCTTGATGATAAATTCCAGCATCTTCCCTACTACCGAAGTTAAACTAACTGGCTTATAATTACCTGCTTTCTGCCTTCCTCCTTTTTTAAACAGTGGTGTCATGTTTGCTTATTTCCAATCTCCCGGGACCACCCCAGAGTCTAGAAAATTTTGGTAAATTATCACTAGTGCAGTTGCAATTCCTCTAGCCATCTCTTTTAGCACTCTGGGATGCATTCCATCAGGTCCAGGAGACTTGTCTACCGTTAGCTTGCCCATCACTATCTCCTTAGTGATAACAATCATCTCAAGGTCCTCACCTGTCATAGCCTCGTTTCCATCAGTCACTGGCATGTTATTTGTGTCTTCCACTGTGAAAAAACCTGTTCAGTTCCTCAGCCATTTCCTCATCTCCCATTATTAAATATCCCTTCTCATCCTTTAAAGGACTAATATTTACCTTAGCCACTCTTTTTTGTTTTATATATTTGTAGAAACTTTTACTATCTGTTTTTATATTCTGAGCAAGTTTACTCTCACAATCTATCTTACTCTTCTTTATAGCTTTTTTAGTAGCTTTCTGTTGCCCCTTAAAGATTTCCCAGTCCTCTAGTCTCCCACTAATCTTTGCCACTTTGTATGCTTTTTCCTTCAATTTGATACTCTCCCTTATTTCCTTAGATATCCACGGTCGATTTTCCCTCTTTCTACCATCCTTCCTTTTTGTTGGTATAAACCTTTGCTGAGCACTGTGAAAAATCGCTTGGAAGGTTCTCCACTGTTCCTCAGCCGTTTCACCATAAAGTCTTTGCTCCCAGTCTACCTTAGCTAGCTCTTCTCTCATCCTATTGTAATCTCCTTTGTTTAAGCACAAAACACTCGTGTTTGATTTTACCTTCTCACCCTCCATCTGTATTTTAAATTCCACCATATTGTGATCGCTCCTTCCGAGAGGATCCCTAACTATGAGATCATTAATCAATCTTGTCTCATTACACGTGACCAGATCTTGTTCCCTCGTAGGTTCCATTACATACTGTTCTAGGAAGCTATCGCGGATACATTCTATAAACTCCTCCTCAAGGCTGCCTTGACCGACGTGGTTAAACCAATCGACATGTAGATTAAAATCCCCCATGATAACTGTTGTACCATTTCTACATGCATCCGTTATTTCTTTGTTTATTGCCTGCCCCACCATAATGTTACTATTTGGTGGCCTATAGACTACTCCTATCAGTGACTTTTCCACCTTACTATTCCTGATTTCCACCCAAATGGAGTCACCCTTATCCTCCATAGCACCAATGTCATCCCTTACTATTGCCCGGATGTCATCCTTAAATAACAGAGCTACACCACTTCCCTTACCATCCACTCTGTCCTTTCGTATAGTCTGATACCCGTGGATATTTAACTCCCAGTCGTGACCATCCTTTAACCATGTTTCAGTAATGGCCACTAAATCATGGTCATTCACGATGATTTGCGCCATCAACTCATTTACCTTATTCCGAATACTATGAGCATTCAGGTAAAGTACACTTATGTTGGCTTTTAGACCTCTGTTTTGAATCTTAACACCTTGATCAGTAACCTCTCCTAAGTTATTTTTCCTCTTAACTTTTCTCCTAATTTTCTTTGTCGTTGAACCCATATCTTCATGTAACAACCTGCCGCGTCGCTTTCCATTTATGTTTTTACTTCCCGTTTTATTCCTTTTAGTATTACTGGGCCAATTCACTGAGCTCCCCTCAGTCACTGTACCTTGTACTGTTGCCCTTTTTGATTTTTGACTATGGCTTCTCTGCCTTACACTTTCCCCCTTACTGCCTTTTGTTTCTGTCCCTGTTTTACTACCTTCCGACTTACTGCATCGGGTCCCATCCCCCTGCCACATTAGTTTAAACACTCCCCAACCACTCTAGCAAATAGCTCCCCTAGGACATCAGTTCCAGTCCTGCCCAGGTGCAACCCGTCCAGTTTGTACAGGTCCAACCTCCCCCATAACCGGTCCCAATGCCTCAGGGATCTGAAACCCTCCCCCTGACACCATCCCTTCAACCACATATTCATCCTATATATCCTGTCATTTCTACTCTGACTAGCACGTGGCACCGGTAGTAATCCTGAGATCACTACCTTCGAGGTCCGATTTCTTAACTTCTTTCCTAGCTCCCTGTATTCTGCTTATAGGACCGCATCCCTTTTTTACCTATGTTGTTTGTACCGATGTGTACCATGACCACTGGCTGTTCACCCTCCCCCTCGAGAATGTCCTGTACCCGCTCCGAGACATCCTTGACCCTTGCACCAGGAGTCTCGTTTGCGGCCACAGAAACGCCCGTCTATTCCCCTTACAATTGAATCCCCTAAAACTATTGCACTGTCACACTTATCACCTCTCCCCTCTGCAGCAGAACCAACTGTGATGTCACGAGTTTGGCTGTTGCTGTTTTCCCGAGAGGCCATTCCCCTCAATGGTATCCAAGGCGCTATCTCTGTTCTGCAGGGGAATGGCCACAGGAGATTCCTGCACGACCTGCCTCGCTCTCTTGCTCTGTCTGTTCGTCACCCATTCCCTTCCTGCCTGTGGAGTCTGAGCCTTCCTGTGAAGGAGTTGAAATATTGTGGAGAGGTATAGCTATGCGTAATCAGTGTACGTGAGTACACTACACATCTGTAGATGATGTTGCCGGGGCAGGGGAAAGTAAGGTGAAAAAGAAACCGGGGCCAAAGATGGATCTTTAGGAAATTTCCAATATGATGGTGCAAGGATAAGAACACAAGCTATTGGAAGAGAAGCTCTGGTCCCAATTGGATTAATGTAGAATCAAACAACGGTGGATTCACCAAGCCTGCAATGAGGGAGAAGAATTGATGGGGGAGAGGAATTGGTGGAGGATAGTATGGTTGACCTCTTCAAAGGCTATGTAGAGAGACAGAAAGGATAATGCATAATGTTCATTATCACTGTCGCAGAGAATCCCTCGTTACTGTGGGTAGGGCCATTCCAGTTCTGGGGAAGATTGAAGAACTCATTGGAGAGATTAAAACAGTTGTGGAATAGATGAGCATTTAACTAGGAGATGGCAATGTATTCAAATATTTGTCAGAGACATTGGTGGTTGGAGATGGGGCAGTAATTTGTATGGATAGAGGGATTGAAACTGAATATTTTGAGAGTGTGGTTTTAAAAGGGAGGGGCAATATTTGGAATGGGGGAAGGAATGTTGATAAGCAGTTTGAACTATATATGATTACTTCACAGTTTAAAAATTAATACACATGAAAATGAGGCAAATATTAAAAACTAATAACATACACATGCCCAAGTACATGCTGTCTATGATCCATGGCCAGACCCACAAGTTATTGGTAGGATCTCGTTAGGGACCAAGAATGTTTCATTTAAAGACGACAAAGTTGAGATTTAAGACACTTGCTCAGTGAAGAAAGCCCGAAGATTCCACAGATTTGAATAAACAAAAATAAACTTTAGAACATAGAATATACAGTTCAGAAGGAGGCCATTCGGCCCATCGAGTCTGCACCGACCCACTTAAGCCCTCACTTCCACCCTATCCCCGTAACCCAATAATCCCTCCTAACCTTTTTGGTCACTAAGGGCAATTTATCATGGCCAATCCACCTTACCTGCACGTCTTTGGACTGTGGGAGGAAACCGGAGCACCCGGAGGAAACCCACGCAGACATGGGGAGAGCGTGCAGACTCCGCACAGACAGTGACCCAGCGGGGAATCAGACCTTACTATACAAGTTCAGAGAGATTTTTTAAATTACAATATCTACCTTATACTCTAACATTCAGGGTATGAGGTACGTCTGAATTAACAGGAAAATGTGGTCGAACACACCACACTACATAATAAATGGCAGATACGATCAAGACAAGATCCATGGATTTCTCACAACCCACTCAGAAATCAGTAACACGAAGTCAACCAATCTCACTGAAACCAATATCGCTGAAACTCCATTTCTCTCTCACGAGGGATTCCAGTCTTTACCTTCAAAGATCTAAGCCTAGAATTTTTCTCCAAAGGTAATTTCAACTTGGACAACATCAACAATGGCCCACTCGCAAGGGTTCATGCTCGTCTCACAAGATTCCGTTCCCCTGCACTCTAGCACCATATCAAATTCTGACTCTGGGCAAAGAAAAATAAATTTTTCTTTAACAATTTTAATCATAGTTTAGAGAATTGGAAACATCCAATACCCAGAGGAAAGTTTGCTGAATTACAAGGGGTGTTTGTGCACTAACAAACAAACTGCTGTTCAAAGTCAATCCAACCTAAGCTAAAGAGGACAGAGAAATTAATGAGTGAATAGGAAGCAGCAGATGGTGTTGCTATGGTTTGCTCTGCAAAGCCACCACCACCTCAAGAAATTCTATATAAACTAAACCCCAGGGCACCACCCAGTAAAGGTATAATTACAAAAGCATGGTTTTCTGTTTCATTACACTTCAAAAATTGTGACGCCTTCTGACTAACATACCCAGAGCTTTTAAAAAAAAAATCTGTGCACATGTATAGACTTCCTTCATTCAGAAGAATCAATCAGTGAAATCTCAGCATCCTCTCTCTTTCTTTAACACTGTCCCACAGAGAGCACAGCAGCAAGCAAATCATTTGTTAGCTCAGAAGGTGCCAATTGGGTTTGATAGAGATGGCGTCATCTTTACAGCCCCAATAACAAAGGCCTGCAATGAGACTGGATGTTCACAACAAATTGTGACACATAAAACACTGGCTGTGGCAGCTGCTTCTCTGATTCTCTGATCATGTTTCTTTTGGATGAAGCACATACAAAGTTTACAGGCACAGGCTTTACTTTTTTTGTCACCGTCATTTTAATGTCACTGTGCATGAGGTGGATTGAGTAAGGGACTGCTGCTTTGCCAGCTGCCTCCCTCTATTTTATTTTTCAAGGGCAGATCTGAATAATTGCCAGTTTGGCACAATAGCCTCTCCACAATTTGACAGGAGAAGCATCTGGAGGCACTAAAACCTAACTACAGTACCTTGAATTGGAACTCGAAAGCTTACTCAAGCTGCAATTATTAGTTATTTCAATGTCTGTTGTTGAACCACAGAATAAAAATACTGAAGAACTAATTAACTGTATTCACTCTATAAAGTAAGCAAGAATGCAAGATCACAAGCTACATTAACCTCCTTTACAAACAACAGTACACAATGCTTGTAATTGGGCCTTTTATCTGGAATCTGAACAAAGAAAGCCAAGCATTTGAAATTGGGTCTTATATTTGCAAACCGCCAAGCTTTGAGATATAAAAGGCCAGTTTTTGGCTCCTCACCTGCTGAGGGTACAAATTTTCAGGACAATGGGGAAAATATAGAGGAGCAGGATTTAACTGTATGGCTTTCTCATATCAAATGGCCTCATCCTGTGCTGTAAGATACTGTAGGGAGGAATTTCCCTGCAAGTTTCTGAACCTAGCAGTCAGGCTGAAATGTGGCTGAGAAGCTGTCGGAAACAGTTACCCATTGTGATTGCCCCAGGGGTGTCCAATTAATGGTCAAAGGATAGGCTCGCCACCTAATTAAGGATTCCAGGCAGCGAAGACAGGTAAGTAAGGGAGAGGATGGATCAAAATGGAAGTGCCTTCTGTCCAACTTTTAAAAGTGTAAGTAAAAAATGGATTTTGCAACTAGGCCACCATTATGGGTGGAGCATGGGATGAGTTGTTCAGCACAAAGGGGTCTAGGGATGAATGGCTTCTTGGCCACTGGGGGGCTGTCTCCAGGTACCTAAACTGGCCTCTGTTGCTTGCAGGACCCTGGGGTCTGATTGAAAAAGCCTAGTCAACCTTTAATTGACCTTAAGTGGCCCTTAACGGGCAGCTACCTGCTAGGTGCAAGCGAGTGGCCCTGTCACATGCCCTTCCCCACCCCATAAATGTCTGGAAGGCAGGATGGAGCAAGGGAATTGGCATGCCAATTAGTGGGGCTATGTTTGGCCCTGCCCCAGTGCACCCTAAAAATCGAGATCTATGCTTTTAAGAACATAAAATTTCTTTTTCGGCTTTTAATTTTTCATAGATTTATGGGTCCCAACAGCACCATGCTGCCTCACTTCAGTGGTCAATGTGCATGTGAAAGTTTGCATACGAGGACTGCAAGCTATTTATCCAGGAAGGCTCTGATTCTCTCATCGTGATGCCCTACCACCCGCTGTGTCTCCCCCCCACCCCCCCCCAACCACACAATCACACATTTCCAATGGAGGTTCGGCAGGGAGGATGGCAACACAAGATCCTTTTCATAACCTGGAGCACTGAAGCCAATAGTTTATCCCACTGCTAACTGTACATGTTTTGCTAAATAGTACCCATTTACCAGCACATCCGTCTGCGTTCCAACAAAATATCAATTTAAACCAGGTCCAACAGCAACATAGGGCAGCACGGTGGCCCAGTGGTTAGCACTGCTGCCTCACAGTGCCAGGGACCCGGGTTTGATTCCAACCTTGGTGAACATCTGTGCGGAGTTTGCACTTTCTCGCCATGTCGGTGTGGGTTTCCTCAGGGTGCTCCGGTTTCCTCCCACACTCCAAAGATGTGCAATTTAGGTGGATTGACCATGAATTTAACATTTGGGGGCAATTTAGGCCCCCAAGTGTCCAACGGTTAGGTGGGGTTACAGGGATTGGGTGGGGATTTGGTCTGTGTCGGGTGCTCTTTCGGATGGTCGGTGCAGACTCAGTGGGCCAAGTGGCCTCCTTCTACACTGTAGGGATTCTATGGGCTGGATTCTTCCACCCCGCCCGCTGCAAGAACGCCACAGGCGAGACGCCTGACAATGGAAAACTCTATTAACCTCGGGTGGGATTCCCCGGTCGCCAGGTGAACGCGGCTGGAGAATCCCACTTAATATCTCATTCTGATGCTAATCCAGCCAAATGCAGATACATTGCTGTTATAAGCCGGAAATGGACTCAGCATCCCTATATTGTTGAGTCCCTCCTTTTCACATTAATTGCTTCCTCATTGTTCCATTCTTCTCTGCTGACTCCAATTGCTACCAAATATTCTTTTTTTCTAAATTTTCCTGTGCATGCACAAACCCCATATACTGTATATAATAAAGTACTTACAGCACAGAAATAGATCATTCAGCCAATTAAGTCCATGCCCATGTGTATGCTTTGCACAAGCCTCCTCCCATCCCATTTCATCTAATCTCAAACTTATTTCCTTTCTCCATCATTTGCTTATCTAGCTTCTCATTGAATGCATCTATGCCTTTGTCGCAGCTTCTTCCTGTGGCAGCAGGTCCCACATTTTAAATTCCCTATTAGATTTATTAGTAAGTTGTTGTATATTTATGGCCCCTAGTTTTGGTTTTACCCATGAGTGGAAATATCAAACTCTCTCAAAATTTTAATGATCTCCATTAGATCACCCTTCAGCCGTATCTCTTTTATAAATAGAGTTCCAATCTTTTCAGGTTAAGTATAATCTCTCATTTCTGCTAGCATCCCAGTATATAATTTTTGCACATTCTCCAGTGTCTCTATACATTTTTATTATGTAGATCCCAAACTGCTTGCAGTACTCCAAGTATTGTAAAGATGTTAATTGATGAACAATATAGCAATTTCTAGCAATTCAATATCTGTACAAATATAACAGCCCACTCATATAATTAATTGCCGAGACGACAATGCATCACTGCATCTCAACAAACGTGGACTGTGTAAATCAAGGATTACTGCATCAGAAGAACCAGCAATATCTTCTGGCAATAATCACACGCTTGTTGACTTATTCTGCAGGCAATGTCTTTAATCTCATATTTCTGTCCAAAATGTATATTATCAAGAGTTTTATCTAAAAAACATTTTACAGAATGCTTGTATTTGTGAGTTTAGAATTCATTCAAATTAAGTACAACGAAGAAAGAGCTGGTAATTACAAATTTATCAAGTAAAATTTAAGTCTCACAGATTCTTTTAACGGGAAGCTAGAGAAATGCTGATGACCTACGTTTATCTTTCGATAGATGCGGCCATGACTTGTTGAACATTCCTTTATTTTTCTGTTTTAAAATTTAAGTTCTAGGTGCATTTAAGCTAGATAATTAAAGATTTACTAGAATGCTACCAGAACTGAGAGGTTCTACCAGAACTGAGACGTTCTACCTATCAGGAAAGATTGAACTGGCGGGGCTCTTTTCTCCAGAAAAAAGACCGAGGGGTTAGCTGAAGTCTTGAAGATGATATAAACTGAACAGACGTGGAGATATTTTCCGTGAACTAGGGAACAGAACGAAAGATAATCACTAATAAACCCATTAGGGAATAAAGGAGAAACTTATTTTGGTGAAGAGTGGTGAGAATGTGGAACTAGCTATCACAGGGAGATAGATCCATTTAAGGGGAAGCCAGATTAACACAAGGGAGAAAAGGGATAGAGAAAATTGAAAAGTCGAGAAATTATGCTAAGCCTGTATGAACCTTGATTAGACCACATTTAGAGCACTGCGTGCAGTTCTGGCCGTCATATTATAAGAAGTATGCAGGGAGCAGAGAAGGTTTACAAGAATGATACCAGAAATGCGTGGGTATACATATCAGGAAATGATTGCTAGGCTTCAATGTTTTAACACTGAATTCAGAGGGAACAAAACATTCTTGTGGGGAAGAACTTAGAGGCCAGCAATATAACAGTCACCAAGAAATACAACAGGGAATTTAAAAGCAATTTTGTCACTTAATGAGGGGTGAGAATGTGGAACATGCTATCACAAGGGATGATTGAAACAAGTGGTATTGATGCATTTAAGGGGAAGCTAAACAAGCATATGAGGGAGAAGGTAATAGATGGTTACAATGGTAGATTTAGATCGGAAAAGTTAGGAGGTCTGAGTGGAGCACGAACACACACATGGACTGGTTGAGCCAAATGGCCAGCTTCTGAACAGTTTATTCTATGTATCCAAGGAATAGAAGGGATTAGATGAAAAGTGGGAGCAGAAATACCAAAGTGGGCCGATTGGATCGAATGGCCTGTTTAGTTTGAAAATACTGAGTGATTACATCCACATAACATTCTGTTTCAAGTTCAACTATACGCTACACTTTCCTCTCCACACCTTGTCTGCATTTAGTACATGAACTACAATTGCAACATATTTGATAACTAATGCTGAGTCCAGACATACCTACTATTAATCGTATAAGAGATTTACTAGATATGCAATTGGAAAAATGCACCTAGAATCCGCCGAATATGTATTGTGATGAGCACAAACACGCCCCCCCCCCCCCAATCGACCAGACTTAATCAGCAGAAAGGGGTGTGGCCAGGTTTGTGGGCAGGGCCTGCTTCAGAAGAATTAACTCTTAAACAGCATAAAAGATCATCGACACACCAGCATAGCATGTTTATTGGCCAAGTCTTATTGCGTTTAAAATTCAAGGTTTTTTTGCCCAATTTAATGTGATTCTGCCCAGATTAAGCAGATATTAAGTTGGAAATCGTGTGGAAATGCAAGCCATATAATTTAATTGCACTTCTGTTACAATATACATGTGATCCAAGCAGAAAATGTGTGCCAATCATTTAAGTTTTCATTGCCTGTCCAAACACGAAAATGGACAAAAGCAAAGGAACACATGACCCTGTATTAAAGGCCTGGAATTTGTGGTCTGCAATGAAGTGTGCTGGTGTTTTTCCATTGACCTTGAAGAATGCAGCCTACCAAGGTCTACTGAGCTCAGAAGATTAGAAATGTGTTTCCAACATTAATTTCAATATTGGTCTCAGCTACAGGAATATCTGGCATTTAGAAACAGTGATGTTATTTAACATGCTAACCAAGCAAACACATTGAAGAAAGCTCAGAGACATCAAACCAGGGAGTAACAAGCAGATTAAAAGAGAAACTGAAATAGCAAACAATTATGACATGTTTAACATAAAAATCTATGGAATTTTTCTAACGTAATGAGAAATGACATTCAACAAATATTAAATTATCAGGACCATGGAAGTTGTACAGCAGTAATTATGACTTAGTATGCCATTAAAAAACCAGGTAAACCTCAATCAACAAGGCATAACTTTTTCAAGGCTTTGTACAACGAGAGCATTGGTGTAAAACATACAAGCCAAGGTCAGTTCAGTGACTTCTAATTAATTTCCACCTGTGTGAAATTCAACAACTCACCCCTTGGGGAATCACTGTCAGCAAATTCTGAATTTCTGTTTTTTAACTCTGGGGGCGGGATTCTCCGGCCGCTTTGGCCTGACAACCAGAGAATCTCGCCCGAGGTCAATGGATTTTTCCATTGTCGACGTCTCGCCCTTGGCGTTCTTGCGATGGGCGGGAGGAGAGAATCCAGCCCTGGATGTGTGGACACCAAAGTTCCAGATAAATAATGGAAAACTGCAAAATCTGAGCTACATTAGTAATAAAAGTAGGTTCCAGTGTGAGCAATTCACTGCAGTGCAAATATAAAACATGTTCGTTTTTAAAATGAAAGCAGCTTACAGAATTCTTGCTGCTTGTATTTTATTTCTTGACAAACCATTCATTCAATCAGGACCTCAGTCACATTGTAAACATTTGCTACATCCTGAAAAAAATTGTTTGACTAAAATTAAAGTTTTCTAGGAACTGACAAGGTACACACCATGTACAATTTCTATTTTAGCAAACCTCTGCAGTTATGAAATAACAGTAGAAATCATCAGTCTCTTTCCTGTAAATGTTATTTTCCCTGAAAAACATTGAGATTAACAAATGTAGACCACTACAGTCTTCCTGTCTGCTTCACTGCTGGTCTCATTATTGAATGAGCAGAAGTGTAAGGATTCTTTTGAGTCATTTCCATCACTTCCAAAAGATACTCCTTCAACCTCAGCTAAGACGCAAAGATACTATATGTTGAATTATGCACACGGGTTTGATTGAAGTGACAAGCAATGTTCTTCTGCTGTTAAGAATTGTTGGCAATAAACTCTATCTGGCAGAACTCTTCTTAGACATAACATTTATCTGAAATTATATCAATCTGTACTTACTGTAGACTTTCAGCCGATAAGGCTTTCCATATGTCACAAGCAATCTTGGGTATTTAAAAATTAGGAAAAATTACTGCAAAAAGAACTGATGTGGAAGAATAGGGTGCAATTCATCACTATCACTCCCTCACCAGAGCCCCACCCCCACCCGTTTCAATTTTCCCTACTTCACTTGTTGAGGCACCAACTCCAGTGCTTAACTTATAAGCAAGCTATTCATCCACAGAGAACACAGCAACTGTTACTAACTGTCCTCCTCGTCATCATCCGGTAATTTTTACAAATCAAGTTACTCAACAATGATAAGGAATTCTGGGATGATTCTCAACAGACCAACAACACCATATGGCCATTTAGTGATTGCCTCCTTGATGGAACTGTCAAGAATCTAGAACAAGCTATAATGGGGCTTCCACGTGCTCAAATGCATCTCTTCACTGCTATATTAATTAATGATGTGGAGATGCCGGCGTTGGACTGGGGTGAGCACAGTAAGAAGTCTTACAACACCAGGCTAAAGTCCAACAGGTTTGTTTCAAATCACTAGCTTTCGGAAACTGAGGTGAAACTGAGGAAGGAGCTGTGCTCCAAAAGCTAGTGATTCGAAACAAACCTGTTGGACTTTAACCTGGTGTTTTAAGACTTCTTACTATATTAATTAATGACAACATTGCTGCACCTTTTGAAATGGACCATTATGATGAAGTTTAATACTGCGAATGGAAACAGTAGAATGAATTGGCAGGTATTTTTAAAATAAAGGAGAAATGTAGAATTAACAGTTAATGCTCAATAGTAATGCAGTAGCCTCCACCAAACGGTGATGCAATATAGAAGAATAAACAAAGCATAAATAAATCATTTTGCAACTTGGCTGGCATTGGATAGAATTTAGTTGAATACACAAACCTGCATGACAAGGTTAGTAACAGGTTAAAAAGTGGTCCGTTACGAGTAACGTAAAATAAAAAATTGCATTTATGCAGCGCTTTCCACGACCAGAGGTCTCAAAATACCTTACAACTAATTAAGTATTTTTGAAATGTATTCACAATTGTAATGTAGTAGTTCAACAAAGATTCCATATGATAACAAAAGAGAATGAAATTAAAGGGTGATCCCTGGGTTTAGCCATGAGAACAGGATTCCAGCAATTTAAATTATCTAAATGTACGGTACAGTCCAGATGCAACATGATATAATCTGCATTCACACATAATGGCCCATTTCAAAAGGTGCAGCAAGGTTCTTATTCATGAATAAAGCAGTGAATTTATTAATTAATATATCAGTCTAACAGTTAAATTCAGAATTTAATACATTTACATTTTCATCCAATCCATTCACATCTAGGTACCACTTTATCTGTGTTCGCTACATGCAACCATATTCATATCATAAACCAACAAAAACACTTTGCGATATGAAATATTCTGCCATCATGTTCAATGCGTAGATTCTCATCTTCATGCACCCGGTATTTGGGGTTTCCCTGCAGTCAGTTCAGAACACAAGAATTCCCTCTTTCCTCAGTGGTGGTGTTCGATTTTAGTGCAAAACCTCACTTGGCAAACTGCAGTACAGCTATCAGTAGTGACAGATTGGTACCATAATATTTAACTTGGATTGAGTGTGCATTTTAATTGAAAATCAGCAGCTGAAAGTTCAGACCCATTTAACCTGCAACAAATCATAGTACCCACTTCACCCCCCTGACTCGCAAAAAAATAAAAATCAAAATACCTTGCCAAGAGAAAGTTATAGCGCTTTATAATCAGATTAATTTTCAATAAAAGGGCTTCAATTATAAAAGATGTCTTGACACAGCTCAACTTAGGAGGAATGGTAAACCCGTTGCCCAATGCAGCATACTGGCTGCTCAGAACAGATGAATATGAACATGGACCAGGAGTGGGCCATTTGGTCCCTCAAGCCTGTTTTAATAAGATCATGATCTTTAATAAGATCATGGTTGATCAGATAGCAACCTCAAATCTGCACCCACTGACCCACAATAACCTATCACCCCCCTACTTACCAATAACCCATTCACTTCAGCCTTTTAAATATTCAAAGACTCTGCTTCCACCACATTTTCAGGAAGAGAGTTCCAAAGACTCACAACCCTCAGAGAACAAATTCTCCTAATCTAGTTTTAAATGAGCAACACCTTATATTTAAACACTGACTCCTAGTTCTAGATTCTCCCACCAGAAGAAACATCCTCTATACATACATCCTGTGAAGATCCCCCAGGATCTTATATGTTTCAATCAAGTCGCCTCTTTTCTAAACTCCAGCGGATGCAAGTCTAGCCTGTCCAACCTTTCCTCCTAAGACAACCCACCCATTACAGGTATTAGTCTGGTAAACCTTCTCTGAACGACTTCCAATGCATTTACATCTTTCCTTAAATAAGGTGACCAATACTGTGCACAGTACTTCAGATGTGGTCTCACTAAAGCGCAGCATCTCAGAGCTCTGTAATCTCTCACCATTCAAAAAATATGCTTCTCTTTTATTCTGCCTGCCAAAGGACAGTTTCACATTTCCTCACATTATAATCCATTTGCCAGATTTTGCCCACTCAGTTAACCTATCTATATCTTTTTGCAGTCTCCTTATGTCCACTTCACAAATTACTTTCCCACCTATTTGGAAACCATCCCATCCATTCCTTCGTCCAAATCATTTATTTAAATTGTAAACAGTTGAGGTCCCAGCACTGATCCCTGTGGCACATCACTCATTATATCTTGCCAATCTGAAAAATATCCATTTATGCTTACTCCTTGTTCACCAGCCAATTTTGTATGCATGCCAGTATATTACCCTGTAGAGAATGGACTTTTATTTTCTGCAATAACCCTTGGTATGGCATTTTATCAAATTCCTTCTAGAAATCTAAGTACAGTACATCCACTGGTTCCTCTTTATCCAAGAAGCGCAGGTTACTTCCGCAAAGAACTCCAATAAGTTGCTGAAACATGATTCCCTTTGTACTAAATTACGTTGGGAACGATTTAGTGGACTCAAGTTAGAGTCTGCTCAACAATACATTGAGCAGGGTGTTTCTCGGCACATTGCCAATTTTTTGGCCTCAGGTAGCTTCTGCCCACCGACTCTGCACTTAGGGGGATCAACCCAACAGCAAGAAATGCCCTCGCAGATCGGGGCACCCCGCCCCAACCTTCTCTCTCCACCCCACCCCTTAACCTTGGGGAGACCCCCAGGAACGCCCCCCCCCCCCCCAGGACCTGACCCAACAGTTCCAACCTGGCACTTGGGCACCCTGGTACTGTCAGCCTGGCAGTGCCACCCGTGGTCTTCAATAGCCACAGAGGCCCCCCTCCCAGGTCGTTATTCCTGGTCCACATTGTGTAGACCAATACTAAACAGCGCCCTGGCGAGATCTTCCAGGCGTGGCTGGTGAGTCCCGACTGCTGGGTGAATCTGGTGTCCAGATATTAAAATGAACCGTAAAGTTTACTTAAATATTCAGATCAGGATCTCGGCCGTCGTTCGAAAGGGAAAAAGACAGACTGAAATGGACTATACTCATGTTTATGTTTGCATATTTAAATTTAATATATGTATCTTATAGAGTCTTAGCTGTGCTTAGTAAATGTTTAGAGTTAAAGGGCTTTGGAAAAATTAAGCCATCTTTTTATATTGTTGGTTCTTTTTTTAAGAGGTGAGGTGTGATAAATGTACATATTTCAGATGTATTGCATCACAAGGAAATATAGAAAATAGGCTATTCGAGCCTGCTCCGCCATTCATTATGATCATGGCTGATCATCCAACACAATAGCCTAATTCCGCTTTCCACCCATTTCCTTTGATATTATAGGTATGTGCGGTAAGGGTTAAAGCCAGGGTTTGTGTGACTGCTGCAATCATAGTTTGAAATGCACATATATTTTGGGAGCCAGGGTGTGCAATTAAACCATTGTAAAAGGCTTGGGCTAATGAAGTTTTGTTTGGATTAAGGGGATTCCCTGTGGACTTAGGCTTGATAAAATGATGTAATTGCTGGGTGGAACTACGGCATCAGGGATTTTGCAGAAAGCAGTTCAGTTGTGAGCTGAATGCAGCTATGACCAGAAATAAAGCAGTTTGCTCTTCCTGCTGTTCAGTTAAAATAGATAAACAGTCTTTACAGCAGTGCATACTTGCCTGAGAACAAGGGATGCTGAAAACAGCTGAAACAGCTTCTGAAGAAATACAGCCAATGTTTCTGCATGCTTCAGACAGGACTCAGATCTTATTTTTAAAGCAGTGTCAAAAGATCTTTCTTTCACCAAGAACATCTGTAAAGCAAGTATTCCTGAGTGCCAATGGTTTAACAGTAGACTGAGAGCTGAGATGGTTTTTTCTTAGTTGTTTGTGTTAGTAATAAAATTTGGTTTGATATCCCATATCCCTATTTCTTCATGTAAACCATCCTTTCCTCACAGCCTTTCAAATTTAAAATAAAATATTGGGGTTTCTGTCCAGTATCTTACTGTTGGGGGTCTCGCCTGGAATCATATGACAGATGCTAACTTAACTGGTCTGTAGTTTCCCATTTCGTGAATAATTTGCTACCTTCTTATCTGATGGGACCTTCCCCGCAAATTGCAAAAGCTTTGTATCTGAAGTACAAAATCATTTAATGTGGAACAACCCCTTATCATGCAAGTGGAGAACATCAACTGCTGATTTGGCCTGGATCTCAAGCTGAAGATGTCATCATGCTTGGTTGGTAACTACAGAAATATTTTTCAATTGCATAACAGAACTGTGGATACTCAGATCAATTCACATTCTAAAAATGGTTCACCATCATACTAGAGCTTCCGGTGCTAGCAGCAATTGGCAAATATCCATTGAAGTCACTTGAAAGTTGCGAATCACAACTTGCACTTCTGCCTTCACAAAGGGGTGGTTGCTCCATCTACCATGTCACAAATAGAAGCTAAGACTAAGGCCTCCAAGAATGCAACATCTGGCTGTTCTTGTCCTCTATTCCTCTGTCATTCATATTACATTATACTTCTGACAAAATCAGACATCTTCTAAAGATAAGTATAGGATCTGGTCAACAGAAATATATCAAAACGTCCCTCATTCTTCAGCAGAATACCAATAAGGTGCCATACAGGAGGCTGTTAGGGGCAAGGTATTGGCATGGATAGAGGATTGGCTGACTAGCAGAAGGCACAGAATGGGGATAAAGGGGTCCTTTTTAGGATGGAAGCCGGTGACTACTGGTGTCCGCAGGGTCCACAGCTATTCACAATATACATTAATGATCTGGAAGAAGGAGCTGAGGGCATTGTTGATAAGTTTGCAGATCATACAAAGATATGTAGAGGGACAGGTTGTGTTGAGGAAACAGAGAGGCTGCAGAAGGATCTAGACAGGCTAAGAGAGTGGGCAAAGAAATGGCAGATTGAATACAATGTAGAAAAGTGTGAGGTCATGAACTTTGGTAGGATGCATAGAAGCATAGACTATTTTATAAATGGGAATTGGCTTCGGAAATCAGAAGCACAAAGGGATTTACTTAAGAGTCCTAGTCCAGGATTCTCTTAATGTTAACATGCAGGTTCAGTTGACAGTTAAGAAGGCAAATGCAATGTTAGTATTCATATAGAGAGAACTAGAATACAAGAGCAGGGATGTACTGTTGAGGCTGTATAAGGCTCTGGTCAGACCCCATTTGAAATATTGTGAGCAGTTTTGCGCCCCGTATCTAAGGGAGGAAGTGTTGGCCTTGGATAGGGTCCAGAGAAAGTTCACAAGAATGATCCCTGGAATGAAGGACTGGTCATTATGAGGAGCGGATGAAGACTCTGGGTCTGTACTCAATGGGAGTTCAGAAGGATGAGGGAGGATCTCATTGAAACTTACAGAATACTGAGATGCCTAGATAGAGTGAACGTGGAGAAGGTGTTTCCACCAGTAGGAGAAACTGGAACCCAAGGGCACAGCCTCAGACAGAAGGGACAATCCTTTAAAAGATTAATAGGAATTTCTTCAGCCAGAGGGTGGTGAATCTGTGGAACTCTTTGCCGCAGAAGGCTGTGAAGGCCAAATCACCGAGTGTCTTTAAGACAGAGATAGCTAGATTCTTGATTAATAAGGGGATCAGGGATTATGGGAAGAAGGCAGGAGAGTGGGGATGAGAAACATATCAGCAATGATTGAATGATGGAGCAGACTCGCTGGGCAGAATGGCCTAATTCTGCTTCTACATCCATGGTTTTATGATACAGCATTTTGGAAGAACAACTTGCCATGGAGTGGAGTACAGGTTTGATCTTCCCATTCCACCCACCCTCTCTCTGCTGCATTGAGAGACGCAGGAAAAATTAAAGGAAGTGCAGCCAAGTAAGGAACAATTTAAAATGAATTGAAATTGAACAACACCAGCTGGATAGTTAAGTATAAAAGTGATGACCATAGGTTCAGCAAGAAGAAAATAAACAGAATTAACTTGCATTACAGAATGGGCATAATCTCCTCCAGGCTGTCAAGGAAAGGCAGATGGTCCTCTTTCCTCAGGATTGGAGCGCGTGATCCTCCCACCTGACCATGCAGGTCTGGGAGAAGGTAGCAAGGGAGATCTGTGCAAAATCCTCTAATATGGCCCATACTGCCTCAGGACAGTCTCTTAAATCTGCTCATGAATAGGTTGGTCTCAGTCCCAGGACAATATGTTCAATATTCCCCTGATAGTGGCCTCAACCCCAGGGCAGTCTGTTCAATTTGCCCCTAACAGCATGGCCTCAGCTCCAGGACAGTTTCTGACTATTCCTTGGACAGTCTTATAGCTGTTGCCCCAGGAAAGTCTTTCACTACTCCAATCCAATGCACATTGGCAGGCTTTCCATCTTGTTCTCTCCTTTAAATTTGAGCTTGTCAAAAACTCTGCTGCTCATATCTTAATCCATACCAAGTCCTGTTCACCCATCAACTTATGCTCACATATCTAGATTGGCTTATAGTTCAGCAATGCATCGATAATGAAATTACTGTAGTTTTGAAACCCCTCCACAGCATCACCCCTTTCTATCCCAACAAGTTCATCCAGTCCTAGAATCCTCCAAGCTTTCTGCATTCCTCCAATCCTGGCCTGTCTGCTCTCAATTTTCATTGCCCCACTATGGCTGCTATGTATTAGGTTTCCTGAACCCCAAGTTCTGGAATTCCCTCCCAAAAAATCCTTTCCTCTAAAAAAAATCCTTGCCTTTTTCTACTCCTCTTGGTCATCAAAACCCACTTCTTTGACTAAGCTTTTGACCACCTGTCCTGTTATCTTGGTGTCAAATTATGTCTGCTAATATTCCTGTGATGCGCCTTGGGACATTCTACCACATTAAAGTTGTTAACTAAATGCAAGTTGTTGTTGCTAATGCAGCACAAATAGCAGAAATGATGCCGTAATTCCCCAAGCAATAATTAAAATTAGCGTTTTTGTGGCTACAACTGTAGGAACAATTTTTAAATATTATTTCAGATCTAGTGTATGTTTTTTCTCAGAGAACTTGTCTCATTTGGTGGACAATTTCCTTCACCACATGTATGAGAGGAAGGAACAGCTGTGCAGCTGTACACCCATAAATGGAAAATAGTTCTGTGAAAATCATATCTCATGGATTGAGCAATGCCATGAATGTAAATATGTAAAAGGTTTTGACCTAAATCACAAATACCAATACTTAAACCAACCGTACGGATTAAGTGGAAGTCTCATTTGTTCCTAGAAATGTCTAAAATTAATGGAATTAAACTGGGACTTAGTTAAATATAGGCACGTTTATCTTGTTAATGTAAACTATGAAAGACCAGAAACTGTCTGTAAAATATCATATAAACATATCTATATTTTAGGCCAGGTCTGTAGTGCAGATTGAAAGCATAATAAATGGATAATGCCATCAGGTATATTTAAGTAAAACAACCAAGGAAATTTCATGAACATTAGATGCTGGATCTAGTCTGAGAGAAAAAGGAACAAAATGTACATTATATTAATCATATTAACATTTGAAGCCCCTCCTGTGGCTCAGTGAAGAAATGTACAGAATGTGCGATACAAAGCCATATCTATAGGCAAGATCATGGGTTAATTCCCTGATGTGCGCTGGGGTCCTGACCTCAGTTGAGATAGCTGTGGGTGAACAAAATAGACTTTTAATACCCCAGTTCCAGGGAAGGAAAGTAAAAACAAATAGATCAGCCATGGTCGCTCCTTTGATATATAAATACTGTTGCTCTTTTTAGCCTTAGTTTTATTAGCTCTGATTGTGTCACCTTTGCTCACGAGTCGCCAGGTATCTTTCTGATACCGCCACGTGGTTCAAGCCCGAGTTATGATTAATAAGTCAGCACACCGCTTAGTAAGATTGAAATCAACGGTCATTTATTATGTACAGCAATCAATACTTACACAATAAACCTACTTATCTATATCAAAACGTACCACTACTGGCCAATATTTAACTTTTGGGGATGGCCCACCAGGTCAGGGAAACAAATGGTTTATCGAATTGGATCTGGCCTGCGGGATTCAAAAGACTGATACGGGTCGATGGCTAGGAATCTTTATCGGGTAGCGATCGCTGGAGTCAGACTTACTGTTTCTGGTCGATGTTCTTGCAAAGGTTGCGAGCAGGAGAAGAAGGGAGAGAGAGAGAGAGAGAGAGATCTGAACTTGGCCCCTCAATTTATAGGGCCCAGTGGTTTCCCGCCTCTCGGGGCGGCCCTTGACCCTGAGTCCCAAGTGATTGGACTTGTTCCCAATCACTGGGGTCGATATGCTCCAATAATGGGGCGATTCCTCGATCGGGGGGTGGTCGTACACCTGTCTTTGTTTCGGCCACTGCAGGCGCCGATTAAACTGCAGATGTCTGTGTTGATGTGCTGCTAATAGTCGTAGGTATCGATCTGGGCCGACTTCCCCAGAGCCGAATACGCTATTCTGTCTGCAGCTGTCCGTTTGTGTCCTGTTGGCTGCTTTTCCCATCAGCCTTTTTGGTTAGCCATTTTATATCGGGTTTTGGCCAAATTAATAGGGAATCAGCCATTTTAGGTAAAGTCCATGCCTGCACATGTTGGATTACAACATCCGCTTTTTAAATAAGTTTTTTTATTGAACAGTTGGGCTATCAGATTTGATGGGCTTCAGTTTTAATCTCTAGTTTAGTTAAACTGGCTTCAGCTGGGAGCATGGAAACTGGCATCAGTTGGCCTTTGATTAAGTGAGGTAAAACTGACAAAAGCTTCTCGCTTAATAGGTGTGCAATGATCGCTGTTCTCTGTGGTTTCAAGGATTAAAATGCACAAGTTTCTCCAGTTTATCCTTTAACCCAAGTCTCTGATGATGGGATCATCCTGGAATCTCTTCTCTAAAATCAGAGATGGAATGTCTCCTTGGTGCTTCTCTGATCAAAAATAGATAGAACACAAAAAATGTATTCTGACCAGAGCACGATACAGTTTCTGCATAATTTCCTCCGTCTCTATGAATTAATATTTGTATTCTTTTAGCTATATAGTTCAGCATTTTTTAAAACTCTACAGCACACTGAACATCCAAGACCTCTAGATCTTTTGAACTTTGCACTTAGTTATTTCAACAGCATTCATGTTCATTCTTACTTCATTATTGCATTAAATTTCCCCACTCTTTTACAGAATGTCTGATTCATTTTGTATTTCCTGATCAATTTTCAGAATTTCTGAATCTAAGTTGTTGATGTAAATTAGCAACAGTAGTGGTGACTATATTGACGCATCCCCTTGGTATATTACCACCTGCCCCCTCCCACCCCCTGTACTCTGACAATAACCACTGTTTTCTACCACATTCAACTTCTTATCTATTTCCATCATATTGAGATCAACTATTAATTTTTCAAACTATTAGATTTTCAACGCCCAAGGTAGCCACATTGTAGGGTTTTCCCCAAGTCCTCTTAATGTATCACTTTTGAAATAAGTCAGGGAGGTTGGTCAGGGAAACTGGTCAGGTAGGAATGTTCTTCCTCTTCTGAATCATGTTGACCTTGCTACGCTTTAGATAGCCTTAAGTCTTGACATTCAATTCTATTATTTTGCACAGTATTCAAATATGACCAATGTGCCTAGTTCTTTCTGTCAGGCTGAAACTTATAGATGTAATTATTTGGACATGCATTACATCCTACTTTCCAAAAGGTCAGTTCAGCAATTACAAAATTCAATTCACTTAATTTAACGTAGCTATATGTGAAGATACAAGGAAGTGGTAAACACAAAATACAGACTATGAAGGACATTTTTCTCTCCATTTTATAGCTTCCTAAAAAGGACTATTTGCAAATTGACTGCAGCTTTTAAATGACAATGAAACATGTTCTGTATTAACAGCTGCAGTGATCTAGGATCTTACTGAATAAAAAATGTATTTTCATTAGCAATTTAGTTACCTAAGGGTTACTCAACAGCAACATGTTAAGTCAAAATTTTGAAAATGAAATCCAAGACTTTAATACAGCATCAAGGCCCCAGCAAATATTACTTGAATTAAGTAATGTTCTTAACGATTGTACAAGTAATTACTTTTAATATTTCCGTTTGACATAAAAATGACCTTCACCAATACTTCCTTACTAAATTACAATGATTTTCGCTCTTCCATAGATGTTTGCACCAATCAGGTGAATCATCGCTGGGAAAAATGGCAGTATAGTTTATTCTTTGGGCACATTTTCTATGGCAGGGTATCAGCTAAACAAAAAGAAAAATAATTGTGAAACGCATAAACAGAAAGCGTTTTGTCAGGGCTTCAATCACTCCTTGTTCACCTTTTGTAATAATGGTTATTTTGACTATTATCCAATAGCCTCTACTGTAAAGTAATGCCAAGTTTATGCAAAACAATCAACTTTACAATATCATAGGGCAGCACGGTGGCACAGTGGTTAGCATTGCTATCTCACGGCGCCAAGGTCCCAGGTTCGATCCCAGCTCTGGGTCACTGTCAGTGTGAAGTTTGCACATTCCCCCCCGTGTTTGCAAGGGTTTCGCCCCCACAACCCAAAGATGTGCTGGGTAGGTGGATTGGCCACACTAAATTGCCTCTTAATTGGAAAAAATTAATTGTGTACCCTAAAAAAAAATTTTTTAATATCTAAACCTTTACAATATCATTCTAGACGAAGGAGTCTGATATTATTTCGGTAGAGGTCATTGGGAAATAATTCCAGTGTCACGTCTACCTGGTCTTAAAAAATATTCAGACAACAGAGGTATTCCTACCCAAGATCAAGCATTTAACTAATAGCCTCTGAAGCATTGGGAAGAATGGAGTTCCAATAACACTGTAAAAGCAGTCTAGTGTCCAGTTGTTATTAATACTGTAGGGACTGCTTCTATGGTAAACTGTATGAGTCAGAACCCCCGGAGGGTGGGGAGGGGATGAGGCAGTTCCTGGACCAACTGAAGGTCCCAAGGGCGGATAGAGGGACTGGGGCCCCGATTGGGATGGAGGAGCTAGTTAAGTGGTTGGGGAGTATGCAGGCGGGCAAGGCCCCGGGGCCGGATGGGTTCCCCGTAGAGTTCTATTGGAAATTCCCAGAGGTGTTGGGCCCGCTGTTGTTGAGAACTTTTAACGAGGCGAAGGAAAAGGGAATCCATCCCCCGACGATGTCGCAGGCTCTGATCTTGCTTATCCTCAAGCGTGATAAGGACCCGCTGCAATGCAGCTCCTATAGGCCGATTTCACTCCTTAATGTGGATGCCAAGCAGTTGGCCCAAGATCTTGGCCACTAGGATTGAGGATTGTGTCCCGGGAGTGATTCACGAGGATCAGGCGTGGTTTGTGAAGGGCAGGCAGCTGAATACGAATGTGCGGTGGCTCCTGAATGTGATCATGAAGCCCTCGGAGGAGGGGGACGCAGAACTGGTAGTTGCAATGGACACGGAGATGGCCTTCGATCGGGTGGAGTGGGAGTACCTCTGGGAGGTGTTAGGCAGATTTGGATTTGGGGAGGAATTCATAGGGTGGGTCAAATTGTTGTACCAGGCCCCGGTAGAGAGTGTGTCGACGAACTGGCTGCGGTCAGGGTACTTTAGGTTATATCGTGGAACGAGGCAGGGGTGCCCTTTGTCCCCCTTGCTGTTTGCCTTGGCGATTGAGTCCCTGGCCAAGGCGTTGAGGGAGTCCAGAAACTGGAGGGGGTTGGTTCGGGGGGGGGGGGGGGGGGGGGGGGGGGGGGGGGGGGGGGGGGGGAAGGGGGGGGGAGGAGCACCATGTTTCTCTGTATGCGGATGACCTGCTTCTGTATATTGCGGATCCGGTGGAGGGGATGGGGGAGGTCATGCAGGTTCTTAGGGATTCTGGAGACTTTTCGGGATACAAGCTAAACGTGGGGAAAAGCGAGCTTTTTGTGGTGCATGCGAGGGGCCGGGAAGAGAGGTTGGGGGAGCTACCACTCAGGATAGTGGAGAGGAGCTTTCGGTACTTGGGCATCTAGGTGGCCAAAAGCTGGGGGGGTCTTGCACAAGCTCAACTTAGCGCGGCTGGTGGGTCAGATGGAGGAGGACTTTAGGAGGTGGGACATGTTGCCACTCTCCCTGGCGGGCAGGGTGCAGTCCATAAAGATGACAGTCCTCCCTAGGTTCGTGTACGTGTTCCAGTGCCTGCCCATTCTCATCCCCAAGTCCTTTTTCAAGCGGGTAGATAGGAGTATCACGGGATTTGTGTGGGCAAATAAGACCCTACGGGTTAAGAGACTGTTTTTGGAACGCACTCCGGGGGGGGGGGGGGGGGGGGTTTGGCGCTGTCGAACCTGTGCAGCTATTACTGGGCAGCGAATGTGTCAATGATTCGGAAATGGGGAATGGAGGAAGAGGGGGCGGCGTGGAAACGATTGGAGGCGGCGTCCTGTATAGATACTAGTTTGGGGGTACTGGTGACGGCACCGTTGCCGCTTCCGCCGACACGGTATACCATGAGCCCGGTGGTGGCGGCGACACTGAGTATTTGGGGGCAGTGGAGACGGCATGGGGGGAGGTAGGGGCCTCAGTTTGGACCCCGATTCGGAACAACCACAGGTTTGTTCCAGGTAGGATAGACGGTGGGTTCCTAGGCTGGCACAGGAATCAGAAGAATGGGGGATTTGTTTAACGATGGGACTTTTGCCAATCTGAGGGCGCTGGAGGTGAAATTTGGGCTACCCCCGGGGAATATCTTTAGGTACATGCAGGTTTGGGCATTTGTGAAAAAACAGGTGGGGGAATTTCCGCTGCTGCCTGCACTGAGGATACAGGACAGGGTGGTCTCGGGGGTATGGGTGGGGGATGGCAAAGCATCAGACATATACCAGGAGCTGCAGGAGGCGGGGGAGGCCTCGGTGGAAGAACTGAAGGGCAAGTGAGAGGAGGAGCTGGGGGAGGAGCTGGATGAGGAGCTGGGGGAGGAGCTGGATGAGGGCCTGTGGGCGGACGCCCTGGGCAGGGTCAATTCCTCCTCATCTTCGCCAGGCTTAGCCTGATTCAGTTCAGTGGTGCACTGGGTGCATATGACAAGAGCGAGAATGAGTAGGTTTTTTTGGGGTAGAGGACAGGTGCGTGAGGTGTTCAGGGAGCTCAGCAAACCATGCCCATATGTTCTGGATATGCCCGGCGCTTAAGGAATTTTGGAGAGGCTTTGCAAAGGTTATGTCCAAGGTCTTGGACACTCGGGTGAAACCGAGCTGGGGGATAGCGATATTTGGGGTATCGGTCGATCCGGGAGTGCAGGAGTCGAAAGAGGCCGGAGTCCTGGCCTTTGCCTCCTTGGTAGCCCGGAGAAGGCTCTTGTTAATGTGGAGGGATGCAAAACCCCCAAGCGTGGAGGCTTGGGTCAATGACATGGCGGGATTTCTCAGGTTGGAGAAGATTAAGTTTGCCTTGCGAGGGTCTGTGCAGGGGTTCTCCAGGCGGTGGCAACCGTTCCTTGACTTTCTTGCGGAGCGTTAGGTGGAGGTCAGCAGCAGCAACCCCGGGGGGTGGGGGGGTGGGTGGATTCATTTTATTTGTAAGGGGCGGATGCCCTACTTTGCTTTGTCTTTGTTTATTAAATTCTTAGTTGGTTAGGGGGTTAAGTTGTTTTGTTGGCACAGTGTATTGTCTTCTTTGCATTATATTTTCTATTGTAGTGTTTTGTAAAAAATTATGGAAAAATCTTGAATAAAAACATTTTTTTTTAAAATACTGTAGGGACTGGTAACCTTTTAAAAATTCATTCTTGGGGTGTGGGCATCACAGGTCATCCCTAATGCCCTTGAACTGAGTGACTTGCTCGACCATTTCAGAGGGGGGCAGTTAAGAGTCAACGGCATCGTTGTGTGGATCTGGAGCCACATGTAGACCAGACCGGGTAAGGATGGCAGATTTCCTTCCCTGAAGGACATTATGGGCTTTTACGACAATCGGCAATGGTTTCATGTCATCATTAGATTTTCAATTCCAGATTTTATTGAATTCAAATTTCACCATCTGCCCTGGTGGGATTCAAACCCACGTCCCCCGAGCATTACCCTGGGATTACTAGTCTAGTGACAGAGGTGGTTGCCACCAAACCACCATCTTTAAAAAAAATAGGCTTGCACTTGTATATCATGTCCTCAAGCCATTTCACATCCAATGAATTACATTTAAAGTATAGTAACTTTTACATCAGCAAGAATTCATTAATAAAATAACAATTATATTCAAAAGTAACAGATACTGTTCTAACTATCAGAGTGATTATTTCTCTGTATTTGAAACCTGAACATATTTGTTTTATTGATCCAAAGTTGCCTTGTAGCTTCAAGCTTACTCTTATGTAGATATTCACAAATTTCAGGCAAACTATTGCACCCTACAAGATGTGCACTAGTATAGCCCAGCAAAATCCTATTGGAGAATTGTTACCTTACCTTTGATTTTCTGTCCTATTAAGGCCTGCAGCAATGTGTTTTTACAATATGGTCATGCTGTGGGAAGGCTCCAAATGGAAACACAGAATTGTATAAAATCCACCCATCTATGTTTACAACCACTGTTACACTCATTTATTTTGTGAACTAAAAATGTCCCTCAGATTTTAGCCAGCCACACAGATTCCATATTTATTTTAAGAGGCAGCCTGGGGCTGGTTTAGCACAGTGGGCTAAACAGCTGGCTTGTAATGCAGAACGGGACCAGCAGTGCGGGTTCAATTCCCGTACCAGCCTACCCGAACAGGTGACGGAATGTGGCGACTAGTGGCTTTTCACAGTAACTTCATTGAAGCCTACTTGTGACAATAAGTGATTATTATTATTATTCTCTACCAGTTTCAAAATTAAGTCATTAAAGTTTGGTCAGCAGCAGCCCAACAATCCACATGAAGTGACAGTGTGAACCATACTTAATCCAGGACTAATGAAGTAGCTGAACATGACCCCGTCACAATTATCTCTGGCAATTCAATTTTGAACAAAAAAATAATGTTGCAGATGAATGGTAAAATAATGTTTCAATATCACATGTTCTTCATTCATCGTCAGGCATTTAGAAAGGAACAAGCACAAAAGACACACTGACAATGTTCTACTTGGGAGATCTAACAGGATAGCCAACAACTTGTACATTAGAAATACAAAAATAAAATACTGCAAATACTGGAAATCAAAATGAAAACAGAAAATGCTGGAAATATTCAACAGTTAAGGCAGCATCTATGGAGAGAGAAACAGAGTTCAAGTGTCAGTGCGATGAAAGATCAATGCTGCCGTATTTCAACGAGAGTTTCCGAGTGCCTTTGAAGTGTTTTCTTTGCCCACCCCTGGAACATTAAACATTTGAGAGTTGAGAGAGCAGAATCAGATAGAGAGATGCTTTTCGGCCATCTGGACAATATCCAGTCCATGAAAATTGATTTCATGGGAATTTTGCCTGAATGTTTGTGCTGCTGGCTTAAAGAAGAACACTAGCATTTGCACAATGGTCCTCCCATTGAATCCTGAGCATGTGGCGGAGGCATTTCTCTCGTAATTTATGTGTTGCTAATACACAGTCCAGGTCTCACCACATAACAGACGTATGGTGATGCCAACTGCTCTGTACACTACAACTTTTGTTGACTTGCAAAAGTCTTTGTTGTCAAACACTTTCTGCTGTAGTTTGTAGAAGGCTGACTGTCGCAGCTGACCCAATAATGGATCACCTAGTCAATGGTGGCATTTTGAGAGGTGGTTGCCAAGGTACGAGAGCCTTCCAGAGTCAGTATTTGTGGTGTAATAAGGAGACATGATTTAGAAATCAAACTACAATGTCAATAGCACATCAAAGCAGCTGTCTCACCTATTTCATTGTTCTTGTTTATTCCTTGGTAACTTTTCTCTGCTTTGACTATTTCTTCCTATTCTTCTATTTGAACAATTTTGACAAAAACATCTTTTTTTAAATAAATTTGGAGTACCCAATTAATTTATTCTAATTAAGGGGTAATTTAATATGGCCAATCCACCTACCCTGCACATCTTTGGGTTGTGGGGGCGAAACCCATGCAAACACGGGGAGAATGTGCAAACTCCACACGGACAGTGACCCAGAGCCGGGATCAAACCTGAGACATCGGCGGCATGAGACAGCAGTGTTAACCACTGCGCCACCGTGCTGCCCTGACAAAAACATCTTTGACAGAAAACCAAGGAGGAGCTATCAGGAGGGTGAGCAAATGTTTAGTGAAATAGAGGGGTTTTAAGAAATACAGAGAGTTTGTATACAATAAAGAGAAGATGAAGGTGAGGGATGGATGAAATCACAAGATAAGCAGAAGAATGGAAAATTTGGGTAGGGAAGGGCATCACCAGAAAAGATTACCAGAGATTGGCAAGGCTGGGGATTTAAAGATGACAATGAGAATTTTAAAACTGAAGTGTTTGGGGCCCAGAATCCAAAGTAGGTCAGCATGGATGGGTGAGCAAGACTGGGTTTCAAGAGAAGACAGCTATCAAAGTTCTGGATACGCCTAAATCGAGTCTGAAGGCAATGAAAGAACAAATGAGTTTGAAACAGATGCTGATTGAAACCAACGTTCTTTAACTGCGGGAGAAAGAAATATTTTGAGGGTAAAGTCTAGTTACCAGAAAAACGTAAAAGTGCAGATCAGAGAAGAAAGTTACTACTGTATAACCTGTTCCTTTTCCCATCCAGTACCTGATAAAATCCATAATATATAAAACTTTAACGTCATGGTCTACTACAAGAATTCTTCAGTAAGCAATACCATTTCTTGTGTTTAGATTGACAAACTTGTGCAATTTTGAAAGCAGCTGTACGAACAAGTAATGACTCATATCAATCTGTGGACTCTATTTGCAACACAACTTGACATTTGTAATTGAGGAACTCAAAGTGCAAAACAAATGTGTTGCAAGATCATTTTAGACCTGTTTTCTTTGAGATTCACATAATTATATAATCAGTACCACAATAATACTACAAGCCATGAAAGGGATTAAACTGAGCATTCTGGAACACAGACATTTCCTAGCCATTGGATGATAAAAATATATTCCCATTCATCACCTGTTCTGAACTTTTTCAGATCCTGTGGCTAAAAAATTCCATAATTCTCACCCAAAAGGAAATTAGAGGTAACAATTGCCAGATTAATTTCTCTCCTGTGTGCATACCATAATTAATACACAATCAAATATTTATCATTGTATCCTTCTTGATAATACTAGCCAAAACGCTGCAGTTACAAAATCCATATACTAACATTTAATCTTGTCCAGTTCATGCAAGCTACACCATTCATTATTTCTGACTTAAAATACACATGCAGTAAGACTATTGTTGGGGAAACTTAGAACAACAGAACTCAGACGCTCCCAGCATTATCAGTTAGACATGGATTCCCAGACTGTGAAGTCAGATTATGTATGGCCAAAGCACTGCACTTATAGATACTGTTACTGGATCCTTGTGTGCAGGCTTCCAGAGATCCTGGACTCTAGCAGGCTAAGGACATCACTCAAGTGCAATTACTGCTGACAATTGAAAATCGCTTATTGTCACAAGTAGGCTTCAAATGAAGTTACTGTGAAAAGCCCCTAGTCGCCACATTCTGGCGCCTGTTCGGGGAGGCTGGTACGGGAATTGAACCGTGCTGCTGGTCTGCCTTGGTCTGCTTTAAAAGCCAGCTCTTTAGCCCTGTGCTAAACCAGCCCCTATCACTTAAATGCACAAAAATAACCTTCTCTATTGTTCTATTGCCATAAAGACAGGAGCAGCAATGGGCAACAGGCAACTGCACTGATTCTTCATTCTACAACTCAAGAACAGTACCACGTGCTTTTGTAAATTCACAAAAATCTGATTGTTGGAATAAAACGCATTCAAATTTGATTTAAAAATGGAAAAAAGTTCACTGAAACAACTTCAGAAATACATAACTTATCAGACAATTATCAACAGGTCTCTTACCTGTTTCTGGATGTGCAACGCAACTGCCGTCACACACCCTACTGCACCTCCCCACCCCACCCCGAACAAATAAGTGGCACAATCCCTGTAAAAATCCCAGTTGCCTCTTCTAGTGGATGGTGGGAGGGGTTGGCAATAACCCTCTGAATATAGGTGGCACAACCATGAAAGTCAGCCCATCTCCCTCTAACTTTCATGCAGGGATTACACTGTCATTAGGAAAAAGACACAAGTCATTTTTTAATATTTTAATTGAATTCAATGTTTTTTTACATCTTTTCAGAATTGTAATAACACAGGAGGCAGCCACTTGACCCATTGTGTCTGCACCAGTTCTCCAATTGAGCATCAAGACTTAGTGCCATTCGCCTGCCTTTTTCCCACATCCCTGCGCGCTGTTTCTATTCATTTAATCATCTAATGCCCTCTTGAATGTCTCAATTGAACCTGCCTCCACCACACTTCCAGGCAGTGCATTCCAGACTATTTATTACAGTGGTTATCACTTAAATTTCAATAGGAAACTTCTATATTAATCCAATGGCAAGTGAAAAAGTCTTGCATTTCAAGTGCCTTCCACAGGCTCAGGGCATGCCAAACTACAAGACAGTCAATGAAGTACTTCTTGAAGTGTAGTTTCTATTGCAATGTCAGAAATGTAACTGTCATTTGTGCACTGGAGATTCTCACGGACAGCAGTGTGAAGTTAACAGATAATCAGTTTTTTAGTGATCTCCTGAGAGAGCACATAGGGCCTTAGCTTAATGTCTCATTTGAAAGACAAGCACATCTGACACAGCAGTGCTCCCTCAGCACTACAGTGGAGTGTAAACAAGATATTTTACTCTAGCGTCTGGAACAGAACTAGAACCACTATGGCTGACACCATGGATATTAACAAAATTCTAAAGCCAAAAGCAAAGCACACACCACCGTCCCGGGCTTGATTGCTGGTTAGGGCAGAGCTACTCATTATCAACTGAGGCATCAGTGTTTTCGCTGGTGTTGCAGTGCATTGTAAAGAATTGCTGATGTCATAGAGTGTTGCAGACTGGCACATTCCAAGGTCTAGGAAACCGTGCTGAGGGATGCACACAAGCTTGAGGCAGCTACTGAAAGTCACATTGGGAAAAGGCTACTCATAGAATTTACAGTGCAGAAGGAGGCCATTCGATGTGATGAGTTTGGCCAATTCAGACTATTGCTACATTAGCCTGTGGAATAAGCTCTACCAATTCTGGCATAAGTTCCCAGATGTTAGTCAGGAGGACTTTGCAAGGACTGGGCAGGGTGTACCTTTGCCATTTCCGGTTCCGAGGTCAAAGCTGGATGGGCCGTCTGCTTTTATTCTTACTTCGGTTTTCTGCTGTGGTTTGATGTAACTGACTGGCTTGCTATACCATTTATAAGTTAAGAGTCAACTATTCTGCTGTAGATCCGGAGTCAGAATTAATGAATGGAACAGACTGAATGACTACAAGTATTGAAAATTTGATAGCTTCATTCTTTAGTATAACAAACAATACTATCCAAAATTCACAGCAGTGAGCAACATATATCAGCATGTACTATATCAAATATTTTGTTCCACCTCCCAATACACCCAAATGTGGGAATAAAAGTGAAAAATTACTACATTCTTGCTTCAAAAAACTACATTCTGCCAAGGTCAGAAAATTACTTTTTATCTGAACTCCAGGAAAACATTTATAAACTGCACAAATCTAACCTCATTTAAATTTTACCTTGAAAAGACTGGATGGCTCGGTCTACTAGCTCTGCGACTGAGTAACTAGCCAGGTCTCCTCTTGCGTGCTTGGTTTTGCAGTATGTGCAAGCATTCAGGCAGCTGTAGTGACAAGAACAATATTAATTTAATTTAATTTAATAGGGTTACTCAATGTCACTGCACATTGACAGGAAGTTAGGAGGTGGGTGAAAGGATAATTTAAAGACCAAATATATTTAAAGATCTTTAAGTACAAGTTAAAAATCATTAATTAGGGACAGCACGGTGGCACAGTGGTTAGTGCTGCTGCCTCACATCGCCGAGGTCCCAGGTTCGATGCCAGCTCTGGGTCACTGTCCATGTGGAGTTTGCACATTCTCTCCGTGTTTGTGTGGGTTTTGCCCCCACATCCCAAAAGATTTGTATGGTAGGTGAATTGGCAACGCTAATTTGCCCCTTAATTGGAAAAAATGAATTGGGTACTCTAAATTTTTTTTTAAATTATTAATTAAATTAATTGTCACTTTAAACATAAGGAATATATTATCGTTTATAAAATTAGATAGCTTTGTTTCAGTAATCTATCAATAAACCTAACCAGGGAAACAAGTTGTATTCTTCAATTCTGTGGGAAGAATGTCAAACTTGTTAGTCGTAAGCAGACATTTTACTTTCATGTATATAGAAAGTTAACATATTTTATGTTGAATGAATGATGACTAAATTTCCAAAAAGACACATGGCAAACTCTTTGCTTTGAATCATCATTTATATGCAATTAACTGTGCAGTTGGTATCGAGTCCGGGTCTTGCTGCATACGAATAGCCATGGCTTGGACGTATAAGTGGCAAATAACATTCGTGCCACACAAGTACTGAGCAATGACCATCTCCAACAATAGAGAATCCAACCATCTCTCCTTGATATTCACTGGCATTACCATAATGGATTCATCCACAATCAACATTCTGGGGGTTATCCTTGACCAGAAACTGAACTGGACGATCCATATATCCATGAGGTAGCAGGAGCAGGTCTGGGGCTGGAAATTCTGCTGAGAGTTACTCATCTCCTGACTGCCCAAAGCTTACCCACCATCTAGAAGGCATAAGTCAGGAGTATGATGTAATACTCTCCCCATGCCTAGAAGCTTGGCACTTGAAAAAGAAGCCCAGGCACCACCTCAAACATTTACTCCCTCCAATATTGTTGCAGAGTGGCAGCAGTATACCATGATGCCGGCATTGGACTTGGGTGGGCACAGTATGAAGTCATAAAACACCAGGTTAAAGTACAACAAGTTTGTTTCGAATCACTAGCTTTCGAAGCTCACCTGATGAAGGAGCTGCGCTCCGAAAGCTAGTGATTCAAAACATACCTGTTGGACTTTAACCTGGTGTTTTATGACTTCTTGCAGTATACCATGTACAAGGTTCGCTGCAGCAATTCACAAGACTTCGGCAACACCTTTCAAACCTGCATTCTCTACCACTTAAAATGAGAAGAGCGCCATCTGCAAGTTCCCCTCCAGGTCACAGAGATTCTAACTGGAAACAGGAGTGGTAAATGGTTGTTTTCCTGACTGAAGGGACGTACATAGCGGAGTTCTGCTTTTTTGTTAGCTATAAATGACCTAAACTTGGATGTACAGGGTCCAATTTCGAAATTTGTCGATAACACAAAACTAGGAAGTATTGTGAATTGTTTGGAGGATAATGATAGATTTCGAGGGGGCACAGGCTGGCTGGTGCAATGGGCAAAGTTTAATGCACAGAAGTGTAAAGTGATACCTTTCAGCTTTCTGACCAAAGTGTAATGCAAAATAAAGGATCTTTGAATGGTAATAATCTAAGGGTTGCTTCTTAAACCTAGGTATTTTTCCACTTATGTTACATTTAAAAATCAATTCCTAAAATATGAGTCATGAAACTATACATTTTTCATAACAGTGTTCAAAATCATGAGGAATCCTCACAGAGTAGCTAGAGAACTGTTCCTATTAGTGCTAGTGCAACCACTAGACAAGTGGCAACATTTGATGACAGCAAAAAACTGAATCCACTATTCATCAAACTATCGGCAGGATTTTCTGGCCCAGTCCACTGCCGGGATTGCCCACTGAAAGTCAATGGACTTTAGGCTGGATCGCCGAATCTCCCATGGCAGATCACGCCATGACAGGGCTGGAAAATCCCGGCCTATGTAAGTAAATAACAGGCTTCCGTAGTAGAAATGAAAGGTCCAGATCTACTGATAACATAGATATATACTGATATGCATATAGATTTCCATTTATATATTTTACAGTCTTTCCCAAAATTTCATGTTATAATCCTCATTCTGTTTATGCCACGGTTTTACAAATATGTACATCTACATGACTACTCCTAAACTGCAAACCAGTAAATGCAATTAACGAAAGAAGCCCATTCTGTCATAATGATTACTGGTTGTGTAAATTGTGCATAATGTTATGGGCCAGGGTTTAGAGATCCCCAAAGTGTCACGGAGTTCACCTGACCCACAACCTTTAATAGATTGTGGTACGGGGAGCACACGGCCCACTCTGCAGGTGTGGTACAGCAGAAATGGAAAATTATTTTTTAAAGCAAAACAATGTTTATTCTATTAACTCAAGTTAACCTTTTTAAAACAAAGAGTGAACATCTTAGCAACCATCAATTCAAATACAATCCCCAAAGAATACAACACTAAGTAATCCTTTAAGCTTTCCTTTCAACACCCAGAAGACTTTAAAAAAACCTTTAAAACAGAAAGATCAGGGGTGGGATTCTCCGAAATGGAGGCAGAGTGTTCGCACCGTCATGAATGCCGTCGAGGTTCACGACGGCGCGAAACGGCCCCTATCCCGACCAATTCAGGGCCCGATAATGGGCTAGAAGCGGCGCCGTGCCAGGCCTTGGCGCCGCGTAAAGGCGGCGCCGCATACATGACGCGGCCGGCGCCGCATAACTGGCGTCACCCACGCATGCGTGGTTGCCGTCCTCTCCGAGTCCACCCCGCAAGAAGATGTCTGGCAGATCTTGTGGGGCTGTGGAAGAAAGAAGGTCCTCCTTCAGAGAGGCCAGCCCGACGATCAGTGGGCACCGATCGTGGGCCAGACCCCATTTGAGGCGCCCCCCGGTGCAGGATACCCCCTCGCCCCCCCGCAGTCCCACGCTGTTCCCGCCGGCAGCGACCAGGTGCGGAAGGCGCTGGGGGTAACCCGCCGTTTTGGGCAGGCCGCTCGGCCCATATGGGCCGGAGAATCGCCATTTTGATTGTGCTGATCTGGCCGCTTCCGTGAATCGAGGGAGGACGTCTGACCGGCGTCGCGGGAAAATTTGGCAACCCAGGCAATTCTCCCAACCGGCGCGGGAGCGGAGAATCGCGCCCCAGGTTTACATTGACTATTGAGAGCAGTTATGAGTTTTAAATCACCAAAGGATCAATTTACATTCTTTAGATTACAGAGAGACTCATACACCTTCTGGCTGTGACTGCAGCTATCCAGCTCCGAAAAAAAACCTAAAACACACCCTGCAGCAAAAAAGACATAAAGCGAAAGTAAAAATCTGACAGACAGCCCAGCTCCACCCACTCTCTGACATCACTGCAGTAATAAACACCCATTTCTTAAAGGTACAATCACTACAGATATTTATATACACACCCATTCATAAACTCCCATTTCTTAAAGGTACTCTCACATGACACCTCTCCCCAAGAAAAAAAAAAAACCATCAACCATAAACAAGACGGTTTCATTTTTCATCTTTTCACTATTAAGAAATGCACACAGTAAATATACTTTTTCATTTCAAAAAACAACACATGCAAACAGGTATAATAATATAGTCCATTCTTCTTCCTCCAACTGGAATCCCTATTGATTGACAGTCTCTTTGAACAAGAAGGTCTCTGCACGATCCATCCATTTCTCTCCGCCTCAGCATTTTCCTTTAAAGTCAGATACTTTAGTTCAATCTGATCACAGAGTCCCTTGTAATTCTCCAACACAGGAGCATTGGTTATCACAGCTTTCAGGCAGTCAAATGCCTGTTGAAAATCCGCTGTCCACTGAAATTTTCGACGTTTCTTCAGCAAGTCCAAATGTGGAGCAACCACGCTACAAACATTTTTCACAAATGGTCGATCAAAACCGCTCATGCCAAGAAATCGCATTATTTCCCTTTGTGATGAGGGTATCGGAAACTCCTCAAGGAAAATGACTTGGGCTTTTCCAAATTCACTTTTGGCTAGGTTTACCACCAAACCCGCCTCCAGAAGTCGATCGAATAACTCCATCGGATGTTTTAAATGTTCTTTCCATGTCTGGCTGAAAATTACCAGATCGTCGATGTATACCGCACAATTGGCTAATCATGAAACAACTTTGTTAGTTAACCGTTGAAAAGCGGCTGAGGCGTTTTTCATACCAAATGGCATAACTTTGAATTGGTATATACCATCTGGAGTCACAAAAGCTGAAATCTCCTTCGCCCTTTCGGATAAAGGTACCTGCCAGTAACCTTTAAGTAAATCCAGTTTGGAAGTAAAGGCTGATTGTCCCACTTTCTCAATGCAATCCTCCAAACGTGAGATAGGAGAAGAGTCCATTCTTGTAACTGCATTAACCTTACTATAGTCCACACACAACCTTTGGGTACCGTCCGGTTTTGGTACCATCACCATGGGTGAGCTTCATTGGCTGCAACCCATTTCAATAATGCCATTTTAAGCATACTCTCAATCTCTTTGTTAACCTGTGCCAATTGTAAAGGGGTTAAGTCTGTATGGATGTTGTTTGATTGGAACAGCATTTCCCACATCTACATTATGGAAAGCCATTTTAGAACTTTCATCACTCCCACCTGCGACCCAGCTATATCATTACCCAAGATAAACTGTATTCCTGGACAAGATAGTTTCTCTATTACTCCTACTACCACTTCACCACTCTTCACTGGACTTTCCAACCTTACCTTAAATAATGGAACACTATTCCTCTCACCCCGAATTCCACATATTACCACCTTTTCTGGCAATATTCTTCCCAAACTACATAACTCCTCATCTCTTACCATTAAAGATTGACTAGCTCCCGTATCTCTTAAAATTGTGACTTCTTTCCCTGCTCCTCCTGATACACATGAGTAAACTTTACCCACACAAGTAAATTCTTTAAAGACATCTGGCACCTTCTTATCAATCACCTCTTGATCAGGCTGTACAATCTTTTGCACCTCCTTCGCTTCACTTGGGCTTTCCTTTGCCACTTTAACAAACCCCACTGTCTTATCCTGTTTTACCACATCAGCCTTCCCAATGCTTTTCTTCAACCACCAACACTGTGACTTTACATGGCCTAGTTTATTACAGTTAAAATACTTGAAACTTTTCATGTCTCTTCCACCCTCCTGGATTTCTTTTTTAATCTGAGGTACACTCTCCTTATTATCTCCCATCAGATCACCTTTACTTTTACCACTTGAGTATTTCTCATGTCTCCAGTTTCTATCCCTCACAGGCTGAAACTGATGTCAGAAACCAAACTTTGATTTATGAACTAATTCATAATCATCTGCCATTTCTGCTGCTAACCTCGCAGTTTTAACCCTCTGTTCTTCCACGAGTTCTCACTACATCAGGAATTGAATTTTTAAACTCCTCCAAAAGTATAATTTCTCTGAGAGCTTCATACGTTTGGTCTATTTTCAAAGCCCTTATCCATCTATCAAAATTACTCTGTTTGAACCTTTCAAACTCCATGTATGTTTGACCAAATTCTTTCCTTAAATTTCTAAACCTCTTTAGGCACTAGTTCATATGCACCTAAGATGGGTTTTTGCACCTCCTCATACGTCCCAGATACCTCCTCCAGTTGTGATGCAAACACTTCACTAGCCCTACCGACCAGCTTTGTTTGAATCAGTAATACCCACATGTCCTGTGGCCATTTCATTTGTTTAGCTACCTTCTCAAATGAAATGAAAAAGGCTTCCACCTCCTTCTCATCAGACCTTGTTAATGCTTGGACATATTTAAATAGATCCCCACCAGCCTTCAACTATGACGCTCTTTCTCACTATCCTCCAACTGTACGTTTCCCTTTAAGTCTGCCAATTTTAACTGACTGTTATGTTTGATAGCCTTTTTCTGAAGTTCAAACTCTCTCTTTTTCCCTCTCCTCTCTATCTCTTTCTTTGTTTCTTTCTTCTCTCTCCTTTTCCTTTTCCCTGATCTGTATCTCCCTTTCTCTTTCTGTTTCTCTCATTGCATATTCAAGCTGCTTTAATTCTTTTTCATGTTCAAGTTGCTTAATCTGCAACTGGACATTTGACATTTCTAATGAGTCAGACGGTATCTCAGGCAACTTTAAATGCTTAGCCACCGCGGTAAGTACCTCATCTTTTCGCATTTTGTCAGGTAATGTTAACTGCAATGTTTTTGCCAAATCTAAAAGTCTGTTTTTAGCCTCTGTCCGTAAGGTACTGCGTGGGACCATCTCCACCCCCAAAAACTTCAGAGCCTCTGAAAGAGCTATTGTCCACAACACACGCCCTACTTAAACTAAAATACCACACCTGAAAAGCAACCACAATATGCTCACCCCTCACTGTCTTTACGTTCACTAAGCCAATTCAATAGGTAGACTTATATCCCGGACGAGCTCCCAACTTGTTATAGGCCAGGGTTTAGAGAACCCCAAAGTGTATCATGGAGTTCACCTGATAGATTGTGGTGTGAGGTGCACAAGGTTTGTGTTCTGGACTTTGTAAGTGCAGGCTGGTTAAATATGGTCTGTACATGTCACAAACAAACAGACAAACAAAGGAATATGTGACTTGATTCAACCAGCCAAGCCGGGACAGAAAAATGTAACTTCAAAAATATTAATACCACTTAATAGTGGTATTGCCTTCAGGAAGACTAGCACGATACACACTCCTGTCTGCATCAATGGCTACGAAGTGGAGATGGTCGATAGCTTTACGTTCCTGGAGGTCACCTTCACCAACAGTCTGTCCTGGTCCACTCACGTCGATGCAACAGTCAAAAAAGCCCAACAATGTCTCTATTTCCTACGGAAGCTGAAGAAATTTGGCATGTCTGCATCGACTCTCACTAACTTCGACAGATGTGCCACAGATGTGCGATAGAGAGCATCCTATCCGGCTGCATCACAGCCTGGTATGGCAACTGCTCGGTCCAAGATCGCAATAAACTGCAGAGTGTGGTGAACTCAGCCCACGCATCACACAAGCTTGGCACCCCCACATTGATTCTGTATACACCTCCCGCTGCCTCAGGAAGGCAGACAGCATTATCAGAGAACCCTCACACCCAAACATTGCCTTCTTCCAGACCCTTCCATCAGGCAGAAGGTACAGAAGTCTGAAGACCTGCACATCCACACATAGGAACAGCTTCTTCCCCACAGTTACAAGACTCCTCAACCACCCCCCCCACCTCGGACTGATCTGATCCCTGTAAGAACACTATTCACGATGCCCTATGCTGCTCGTGCTCATGTATTTGCTTTGTTTGGTCCCTTGTTCCGCACTGTAACCAATCACTGTTTGTCGATGCACCATTGTAAATGTTCTCTGCTGATTATTCTCTTTGTCTCCTGTGTACGTTCCCTTGGCCGCAGAACAATTATTTTCACTGTACTTCGGTACATGTGACAATAAAACAAATCAAATCAGTACAATTAAATTTGTACCTATTGCCATTCCTAAAACACATGAAATACATCCTCATGCCTGGATTTTTAATATTTGAACTCATGTGAGAGCCGGGATGCTTTTATCTCCATAAAATAAGGTAAAAGCCAGCAATTCTGGGAAAGAGGGTCATTAAACTCAATTATAAAAATTATTCTTATGGGTTACAGAATCACAGAATTATTTTGAAGTAAAATAATCCATTTGCATTTCCGTTTGAATCATCGGAAAGCATGCCACATTGCCACAGAGATAGTGATTTAGGGTGACGCTTTGGTTAGAAGGTTATTTTGTTTAATATGTGTGTGTGTTTGCTGACAGAAGCAAGCAGTTCAGTTTGGCGACAGCCAGAGGCAGTTGGTCTTGTGTGGGCTGCAACTTGCTGAGTTGGAAGAGTCAAAGAAGCCTGTCTCTTAAGCAGAGAAGATACTAACTTTATCATTCATCACATGTAATGCAGGTGGGGTTCCATCTCAGTTTAGATTTCCTGAGGGTAAAAACAGGGGGCATCAGGGAGGGGAAAGAGTCACCTGGACACTTTGGCATCATTTCTACTCAATACAAAAGTGAGGCTGCTGTGAGTCATACAATTCATTGCATGAAGGATTAATCACTGGCAATAAAACTAGGTATCTGTTTGATTTGCAGCCAACTGAGTCAAAGTGGCACACTAGCAACAAAAAAAAAAAAAAACACCTGAATAAGAGGGGTCACTATCTATTTCACAAAGAAAATTACAAAATATTTAAACTATTAAATATGAACACATCTGCAAGTAAAAGTGGTAAATTATATCTTCATGGCTCAAATGACTAATGAAAATCACTTTGGAGGAGGCTCCTGTTAAATAATAGGCCACAAAAGCTAACAAGTTCAAATAAGACGGAGGACATGGATTCTAACTCTGCTCCTCTCGTTCCTCTGGTTCTCAGCTAAATAGAGTGCTGTGCAACTTACAATAGAATACAGATGCAGTTGGAGGTATCCGAGGTCCAAAATCCCATGTCTTGCTGACAACAGGAAAAGTGATAGTACTGGACTTAAACCAAAAATCACACTACTCTGGTGCCTTTGACACAATAAAAATACTTTTCACTGTACCTCGGTACACGTGACAATAAACAAATCCAATCCAATCGATCATGGGCGGGATTCTCCGATAATGGGGCTGAGTGTTGGCGCGTTTTACGACGGCATCATCTGGCCCCTAGGAGCAATCCTGCGCCGCACAGGGGGCCAGCACGGCACTGGAGTGCCTCACACAGCTCCAGCTGCCGATATGGGCGCCAGCATGGCTGGCATGGGTCCGCGCATGCGCGCCACGGCTGTTTGGTTCCGCGCATGCGCGTGGGTTTGCCGTCTCCGCGCAGGCCCCCGGGCAATATAGCGGAGCCCTACAGGAGCCCAGTGTGGAGGAACATAGGCCGCGCACCCTCCCGCAATTAGCCCGCCCGCCGATCGGGCCTGGCCACCGTTTGCCCCCCTCCCCCCCACCAGATCACCGAGGTCCCGCCGGGTAGGACCACACCCGAATGACGCCGGCAGGACTTGGCGGGCATTCGGCCCCTTCGAGCGTGGAGAGTTGGCCCGGGGGGGGGGGGGGGGGCTCGCCAATGCCGCCGATTTTCTGGCCGCCAGAGAATCGGCAGACCGCCGTCGGAGCGGCGTCGCAGGATTTGCACCCCCCCGCCGATTCTCCGACCCGGCGCGGGATCAGAGAATCCCGCCCCACATCTTACTTCACAGAAACACCCACAGAACACGAAGAGGTGAAATAATTGGTAGATTTTGTGGAGTTCAGAAATGTGGGATTCAAGAGAGAATTCCATCATGTGGATCAAAGATGACAAAGCTTTTTCAATCAGAGATGGAGCACAGAGGGGAGGGGAAATGTAAGGGAGATCAGATTCAGGTAGGTGCGAGACATACGCTTGAATTAAGGCAGGAGGAGGTTGCAAAGGTAAAAAGGACAGGGGCAGATCAGAAGCATCACACCCACCGCATGGCTTAGAGCAAACTGGTTAGTTAGACTGAGTTACTATAGCAAGATTAGCAGGAGAGTCGAACTCATAGAGAACTGTGCTGACGGTTCAATAAATCACATTGAACTTACTTTAAAGTCTGGAGTATCTTTTGGTCAAAGCTGCATCGACTTGCAGCCTGTGTTTTCCCAGAGCACATAACACATCAAAGCAAAGAAGCCAATCTAGTCTCAGCACCTGTCCAGGTAAATGCGGCTTTCAGTCTGTTTTACCGTAAGTCTTATGAGTCAGATCCTCCTCCAGATATTTCAGATATGATGAGGTTTCTCGATGGTTTACATATCCCAATCATTGAGGAAGGCAGGAAACGTGAACTGGAATCCCCCTTAAGCCCAGAAGAAATACAGAAAACATCGGTCGGCTGCAATCTGACAAAGCTCCCGGTCCTGACGGCATCGCATCCGAATTTTAGAAGAGGTTTTCAGAGCAACTAATACCTTCAATTTTGGGCGTGTTCAATGGAGATCTTACCCCCCCATCCTTGGCTCATGCCACAATCTCGGTGCTCCTGAAAGAGGGCAAGGAGTGTGGATCATACCGACCCATTTACTCCTTAACATAGATGTTAAGATCCTGGTGAAAATCCTGGCAACCGATGGAGTCATGTCTTCCTGATATAATTTCAGAGGATCAGGCAGGCTTTATCAAAGGTAGACAGTTATCAACCAATGTCCGATGTCTCGATCCCCATCATCTGCTCAGGAACCTGAAGTTATAGTATCTTTGGATGCATAAAAGGCGTTTTATGGGGTGGAGTTGAACTATCTTTTTGAGATCTTGGATAGATTCGGTTTTGGCACCAAATTCTCCTCCTGAGTTTGTTTGATGTACAATTCCCCAAAAGCCAACATCTGCACAAATATGACCTGCTCCAAATACTTTCCATTAGATAGGGGCACTAGACAGGCTGTCCCCTTTCTCCATTGTCTTTGCGATGGCCATTCAACCTCTGCCGATAGCGTTGAGGTCGTCAGAGGGATGGAGGGGAATACACCGAGAGAAGAAGGAGCACCACAGATGACCTACTCTTATATATTACGGATCCGGTCTCCTGAATAGAAAACATCAGGAAGATACCCATGAGATTTGGTGTATTCTCAGGCTATAAATTAAACATCAGTAAAAGTGAGTGCTTCCCAGTGAACTCAATGGCCAGAGGGGGCTCAGCTTGGTTTGCTGCCGTCTCGCCCCTCGCCCTCTAATTTTCGATATCTGGGGATTCGCATGGCTCATAACTGGTCCTGACTCCACAAGCTGGCCTTTTCAAGCCGCATCAGCAAGATCAAAATGGACTTAGAAGTGGAATAACCTGCCCCTGACTCTAGTGGGCAGGATCCAAACTGTCAAAATGAAAGTGCTACCTAGGTTTTTGTTCTTATTTCAAAGTATCCCCATTTTCTTTTTACCCAAAGCATTTTTTATTAATATGCAACAATTAATATCGGCAGGTAAGAGTCCCAGAGTACGCAGCACTGTTACCGAGACACAGAGGAGGCTTGGGCCTCCCGAATCTCCTGTTTGTGGCTATATGTATATTACTGTTTATATTTGATAACTCAATAAAATGTTTATTAAAAAAAAAATGCCTACTTGCCAAGCATGCACATTTGAAGCAGGCAAATCACATTTTCCAGTTCCACATTCAGCTGCCATTTATGGCGAGAGCCCCCAAAAAAGCCAACTGCGGTGCTACTTAATCCTTACTGGTTCACTCATGTTCACATTGTTGATGGATTCTCTGTGCTTCTGGCTGACCTGCCATCCACCTGGGCCGGTGCTAATCAAGGTGGCGAGTATGGGCTTGCACTCCCTTCTGTGTGCTGCAATTCTGAGAGCATGGTGTGAATGTACCAACATGATAGCACCAGCAGACTGTGTGCAGTCGTTTGCTTAGGTTCGCTCTGTAAACCCAGTGATCACCCACAGCTGGCTGAGATTGAACTACGCCCTTCAAAGAGGTTCTGGATTGGTGAACTAGAGCAGAATAATCCTGACATTGTGAAGCTGAAGAAAGCAGCTTAGAAAGGTGACAGGAGTATTCATGAAAAGATGATGAGAAGATGACAAGTTTGCTATACATGATAGTGTCCTTTTATGCCATTCGTGCAGTCAATGGCTTTATCAGCACTCTTCGTAAATTTACGGCAAAAATAAAAAAACAAATATGGAAAAGCAGGCAGTGGTGATACTTCCACAGATGTTTTCACCAGGTAAACACATTAATTTCAATATCAGTTCCCATAACGCAGAAAGATAATTCAGGTAATTTCTTATTAAAAGAAACATCATAAACCAGTCCCATTTGTGATATAGTTGTTTGGAACAAGAGGCTTACCCCTCTGCATCTTTCAAATCTTCTCCAGCATCTCCAACCTTCCAAGATACCTACACTTCTTCAATTGTGGCCACTTGCACAATCCAGATTTTAATTGCTCCACTATTGGCAGCCCTTCTTTCACCTGCCAAAGCCCTCAGTTCCAGAATTCCTTCCTTGAACTTCTCGGCTTTTCTTTCCTCCTTTAAGGCACTCTTTTAAAATCTACCTTTTTGACCAACTGGCCACATGTCACCTTACGTGGCTTGATATCAAGTTTTGTTTCACAACATTCCTGTGAAGCATCTTCGATGATTTACTACAATAAAGGAAAATATAAATGCAAGTTGTTGTTCGTCTCTTGTGCCTATTATAGCTATTCAACTGCAGCTGTATATTCAAATCTTACTTACCTTCTTCACATTTTTTCACTATTTATTTTAAAATCCTTTTCAAATAATATCACAGTAGTTTGTGAAGCATAAGGGCCTGGCACATATATTAGTTATTTGAATCTGCTAGATCAGAAGTGCAATTTAGGGAATGGAAGGTTAAAGGTTCAGAGAAAGTGTGAGACTTATTTTTAAAAGGTCGGTTCGCTAGCTTAAGGGAACTGAAAGAAAAATATGGGCTCACAGATGCTGATGGGTTCAGGTATCTCCAGGAGTGCAACTGGGTCAAAAAGTACTTTTCAGCTTCTACCTTGCTCGAAAGGATCTTATTCTGCTCTATTTCAGAGGTGGCCAGCACGGCAGGTATTTATCAGCGGATGATGGGGGAGCAGATGGGCTCTGCTGAAGGTATGAAGGCAAAGTGGAGGGAGGAGCTGGGAGCGATCTTGGAGTACGAGGTTTGGAGTGAGGCTCTGAGGAGGGTAAACTGGACCTCTTCTTGTGTGAGGCTGAGTCTCATCCAGCTGAAAGTGGTGTTCCGGGCATACCTTACGAAGGCGAGAATGAGTCGACTTTTTGAAGGGGTGGATGATAGACGCGATCTGTGTCTGGGAGGGACAGCACATCATGCGCATATGCGGGTTATTTTCCCGGCCCCGGGTCACTGTCCATGTGGAGTTTGCACATTCTCCCCGTGTCTGCATGGGTCTCACCCCCAAAATCCAAATATGTGCAGGGAAGGAAGATTGGTCACGCTAAATTGTCCGTTAATTGGAGAAAAAAAAATTAAAATATGTATATATATATTTTCAGTTACGTTTCAACCGTGACATTAGCCATAGTGACTTCTCAGGTCCAAGTAAAGCTAAACAATACATCAAACATTCTTACAAAATTCAACTATATGGTAGCTAAGCAAAGATAGATGATATTTCAGATCAATGTATCTTGTAAAAGGAATAGACAAAGCTACTACTGCTGTAGTCAGCACATACTATGTATGTCCTGTGTCCTGGATATTGTTTTGCATTGATTCTGCAAATCTTTAACACACGTTGACTCCATAGGTAAATAGTAAGAAATTTGTCTCATTACAAAAGGAAATCTTAAACAGAAAAGTGTCCATTGTTCGGATACTTATTTGATATTCATCTGCTTCAGTCACCTGAGGCTGCCACAAAAAATTAGAACAAGCGTTTAATTAGTATTGAAGGAAATCTGCATTTAAATGCACCAGGATATTCAATGTAAGTTATTTCAATGACAGCTGTTATGCTATGACATATTCCTGGCATCTACCTATAAGACATTTTTTTTTTTAAATCTTGAAAATAATTTTCTACAATGAGAGTTGAATGCCTTGCTCCAAATCCTCTACCAGGCCTTGTTACAGGACTAGCACAGTGGGCTGCATGCTGTGATCCCATTGTTGAGTCGAGTGTTTGTAATGGTCTGATCAATATTGCCTCTTCAACCAGCATACACAGAACTCAGATAAACTGTCACGTTATTCATTTTCTGTTCTCTTGCGTACTGCGTTGACAGATTTTCTCCAGCAGAAGTTGGAACAAGTCGTCTGGGAAATCTGCAATTTGCGAACAGATTCCTATGTGACTTTTGAGCGAGTCTTACCATTCCTGATGAACAGTCAATTGTTGTGTCGTGGACCCACAACCATGGAAAATCAGATTGAGGTAACCCAAATTGCTTTTATACAGCTCAAGACTGTGTTATTGCCATCAGCTGTCAATGTGCACATATCATGTCATTGGGCAAAACACTGGATTTACTAAACAGTGAAAAGAGGGTCTCCAAAGTAAATTCTAACCCATTCTAACCCAAAATTCTAGAACCCGGTGTGCTGACATTTAGCAAACGAAACACCACTATTTAAGAGAGGAGGGAAAAAGAAAATGAAACTACAGGCCAGTGAGCCTGACATCAGTCATCAGAGAAATGCTGTTTTGGGGGAATGGAAGCAAGAGAAATGGAAATGCTCAAAAACAGGTTCAAGAAAAAGACTCCATATTCACAGCTTGTGGGGATCAAAATATTTATACACTCGAGGTAGCACCATATTTTTCAAGGCAGTGGGAAAATCTACCAGTCTGGGAACTGGAATTGACAGGAAAACATATCCGTGTGATGTTACACAGGACCTGTTGCGTAAATGAAAGCAGTGCAGTATGAATCTACTACTGAAAGATGCTCTACTATTTCCATAACTTACAGACGTTTTACCATAACAGCAATTCAATTTTAGATGTAACCCTATATAATTTAAGAAAACTTGAACATCAACAGATTCAAATCCTGGACCATTGTGCCAAAAAACATATTTCCAATCTCTGCTGCAATTATATAAATTATGTGATCTTTGGTTATCACCAACAGGGTCAGCAATGCCCTTGAGGCAATATTTCCACATTTTCATAAACTAGAAATTTGAAATTCAGTGACATACTATACTATAGTTAGAGCAATGAAGTTCCAAATAATATTTTCATTTTGTACTTTTTCTTTCTTTCCAATGAGTTTAATGTATTAATGCTTTGTTACTGTTTAAAGTGAGGGTGTTACAATTAAGGCCTTCAATTGTACATCAAGCTATAATCAAGTCATTAATATGTCTGATTGAGAAGTGCAAAATTAACTCTTTGGCCTACCCATTTTAGACTTGCAGAATATTTTAAAATTCAGGAATGCTTCTTCAAAGTGGAACCGTAGGGCAACTTCAAATGTAGCCCTCCCCCAAACAAATTGTATTGTCCAAATTAAGTTAACACAATTCAGATGTTTTTCGGAATGGAACTTTAACACTGCTTCTTTCTTGTTTCTGCCTAATTTCTGTCAAATGCCATCAAATGTGTAAATTTAAGTGTTATTCTGAAACTTCCATAAATGTAAAAAAATCATTGGTCTTTAGGCATAAAGGAAATATATGATTACTTTTTCTGATCAGATGTCATGCAGCAAAAAAAATGGATAGTTTAAAATAAAACAAATCCACTAAAACGCTCGACAGTATAGTTATTTGGAGAATATGTTGAATACGCTCCAGTTTTGGCGTGATACACATACAAGATACATCAGACAGAATTCAAATTCTATTTTTAGCATAGCTCATACACAGATACATGGATTTAAGAGTATACATAATCTGCTCGCATGCTTCTTAATAGTAAATCAGATGATCTGTTCTCTTAGAATGTCAGGAACATTAAATATGGCAGCACTAAAGATAGGATCCTGAAGTCCGGCAGCAGTTGCTTACAAGAAATCCCCTGCCTTTGACTGGTGTAGGAAAATAAATATTGTTTTCTTACATAAATAAATACCAGGGGTACTGGATTGCTGGAGGAATGAACACACAACTGCTTGAATAACATTTATTTAACTTACACTCAGAAAAAAAAAGTCCACAACTTTTGCATCTTTTGAAAAGTAGAAAAAGGGTGACCATTACAATCAGCGTCCTCTGCTAATAATCAGTTTTGCAGTTAAACATTTTCTTAAATTATCTCAGGAAATATTGTTTATTCAACCAACAATCCAAAAGTGCCACTTTGGATGTAAATCTCATTTCTGGGCACCATATCTGAGGAAAGATGTTAAATCATTAGAGGCGGTGCAGAAACGATGCGCTAGTATGGTTCCAGGGATGAGGAACTTCAGTTACATGAATTGATTTGATCAGCTGGAACTGTTTCCCATGGAGATGAGAAGGTTGGGAGGAAAATTGATAGAGTTATTCAAAGTCATGAGGTGTTTGTCTAGGCAGATAGGGGAACGTTGTTCCCACTGGTGGCAGGATCTTGAACAAAAAGGCATAAATTTAAGGCAATTAACTAAAGAAGCAACGGCAGCATCTGGTCATAAAAGCTTGGGGGGGTTCCCTGGGGAGTAGATAGTTGGAGACATTGTTCACTATATTTGGCAGTTGACAAAGGAGATCTTTGGCCCCAAGGCACGCAGCCACTGAGCAACAGCTGAATACTAGTCTCTGGTGTCTTTCACATGTGTATTCAAATATGCAAAATGATCAATCATGTCATAAGGAGAAAGGGTGTGATGAATGTAGGAATTTCAGATATATTGTATTGTATGTATTTGGTGCAGTAAGGGTTAAAAGCTAGAGTTAGTATGTGACTGCTGCAGTCATGTGTTAAAAGAATCCTGGTTTGAAAGGTTTTGGAAGCCACAGGTGCAATTAAAGCATCGTAAAGCCTGGGTTAATGGACTTCTGTTTGTGTTGAGAGGGCACCCTGGTCGTAAAAGCTTGGGCTAATACTTGGTCACACTGCAGATTAAAATTACTGAGGCAGATAGGGAATGGGTGACCAACAGACAGAGGAAGAGTAGGAAGGCAGTGCAGGGATCCCCTGCGGTCATCTCCCTCCAAAACAGATTTACCGTTTTGGAAACTGTTGGGGGAGATGGCTCACCAGGGGAAGGTGGCAGCAGCCAGGTTCATGGCACCGTGGCTGGCTCTGCTGCACAGAAGGGCGGGAAAAAGAGTGGCAGAGTTATAGTGATAGGGGATTCAATTGTATGGGGAATAGACAGGCGTTTCTGCGGACGCAAACGAGAATCCAGGTTGGTATGTTGCCTCCCTGGTGCAAGGGTCAAGGATGTCTCGGAGCGGCTGCAGGGCATTCTGGAGGGAGAGGGTGAACAGCCAGCTGTCGTGGTGCATATAGGCACCAACGATATAGGTCAAAAAACGGGATGAGGTCCTACAAGCTGAATTTAGGGAGTTAGGAGTTAAACTAAAAAGTAGGACCTCAAAGGTAGCAATCTCAGGATTGCTACCAGTGCCACGTGATAGTCAGAGTAGGAATGACAGGATAGCTAGGATGAATATGTGGCTTGAGAGATGGTGCAAGAGGGAGGGTTTCAAATTCCTGGGACATTGGGACCGGTTCTGGGGGAGGTGGGACCTGTACAAATCGGACGGTCTGCATCAGGGTGGGACTGGAACCGATGTTCTCGGGGGGGTGTTTGCTAGTGCAGTTGGGGAGGGTTTAAACTAATGTGGCAGGGGGATGGGAACCAATGTAGGAAGTCAGTGGGGACGGAAACAAAAGGCAGGAAGGGAGAGTGTGTAAAGCATGACCAGAGAAAGCAGCGCAGAGAGCAAGGAAAGTCTACATTAAACTGCATTTATTTCAATGCAAGGGGCCTGACGGGCAAAGCGGATGAACTCAGGGCATGGATGGGCACATGGGACTGGGATATTATAACTATGACTGAAACATGGCTGAGGGAGGGGCAGGACTGGCAGCTCAATGTTCCGGGGTACAGATGCTACAGAAAGGATAGAACAGGAGGTAAGAGAGGAGGGGGAGTGGCGTTTTTGATTAGGGAGAACATCACGGCAGTACTTAGAGGGGATATATCCAAGGGTTCGCCCACTGAGTCTATATGGGTGGAACTGAAAAATAAGAAGGGAGAGATCACCTTGATAGGACTGTACTACAGGCCCCCAAATAGTCAGCGGGAAATTGAGGAGCAAATATGTAAGGAGATTACAGATAGCTGCAAGAAAAATAGGGTGGTAATAGTAGGGGACTTTAACTTTCCCAACATTGACTGGGACAGCCATAGCATTAGGGGCTTGGATGGAGGGAAATTTGTTGAGTGTATTCAGGAGGAATTTCTCATTCAGTATGTGGATGGACCGACTAGAGAGGGGGCAAAACTTGACCTCGTCTTGGGAAATAAGGAAGGGCAAGTGACAGAAGTGTTAGTGAGGGATCACTTTGGGACAATAACTCCATTAGTTTTAAGATAGCTATGGAGAATGATAGGTCTGGCCCAAGAGTTAAAATTCTTAATTGGGGCAAGGCCAATTTTGATGGTATCAGACAGGAACTTTCAGAGGTAGATTGGGGGAGACTGTTGGCAGGCAAAGGGACGGCTGGTAAATGGGAGGCTTTTAAAAATGTGTTAACCAGGGTTCAGGGTAAGCACATTCCCTTTAGAGTGAAGGGCAAGGCTGGTAGAAGTAGGGAACCCCGGATGACTCGAGATATTGAGACTCTGGTCAAAAAGAAGAAGGACGCATATGACGTACATAAACAACTGGGATCAAGTGGATCCCTTGAAGAGTATAGAGATTGTCGAAATAGAGTTAAGAGGGAAATCAGGAGGGCAAAAAGGGGCATGAAATTGCTTTGGCAAATAATGCAAAGGAGAATCCAAAGAGATTCTACAGATACATAAAGGGGAAAAGAGTAACTAGGGACAGAGTAGGGCCTCTTAAGGATCAACAAGGACATCTATGTGCAGAGCCACAAGAGTTGGGTGAGATCCTGAATGAATATTTCTCATCGGTATTCACGGTGGAGAAAGGCATGGATGTTAGGAAACTAAGGGAAATAAATAGTGATGTTTTGAGAAGTGTGCATATTACAGAGGAGGAGGTGCTGGAAGTCTTAAAGCGCATCAAGGTAGATAAATCCCCGGGACCTGATGAAATGTATCCCAGGATGTTGTGGGAGGCTCGGGAGGAAATTGCGGGTCCCCTAACCGAGATATTTGAATCATCGGCAGCCACAGGTGAGGTGCCTGAAGATTGGAGAGTGGCGAATGTTGTGCCCTTGTTTAAGAAGGGCAGCAGGGAAAAGCCTGGGAACTACAGACCGGTGAGCCTAACGTCTGTAGTAGGTAAGTTGCTAGAAGGTATTCTGAGAGACAGGATCTACAAGCATTTAGAGAGGCAAGGACTGATTCGGGGCAGTCAGCATGGCTTTGTGCGTGGAAAATCATGTCTCACAAATTTGATTGAGTTTTTTGAGGGGGTGACCAAGAAGGTAGATGAGGGCAGTGCAGTAGACGTTGTCTACATGGACTTTAGCAAAGCCTTTGACAAGGTACCGCATGGTAGGTTGTTGCAGAAGGTTAAAGCTCACGGGATCCAGGGTGAGGTTGCCAATTGGATTCAAAATTGGCTGGACGACAGAAGACAGAGGGTGGTTGTAGAAGGTTGTTTTTCAAACTGGAGGCCTGTGACCAGTGGTGTGCCTCAGGGATCGGTGCTGGGTCCACTGTTATTTGTGATTTATATTAATGATTTGGATGAGAATTTAGGAGGCATGGTTAGTAAGTTTGCAGATGACACCAAGATTGGTGGCACAGTGGATAGTGAAGAAGGTTATCTAGGATTGCAACGGGATCTTGATCAATTAGGCCAGTGGGCCGACGAATGGCAGATGGAGTTTAATTTAGATAAATGTGAGGTGATGCATTTTGGCAGATCGAATCAGGCCAGGACCTACTCAGTTAATGGTATGGCGTTGGGGAGAGTTATAGAACAAAGAGATCTAGGAGTACAGGTTCATAGCTCCTTGAAGTTGGAGTCGCAGGTGGACAGGGTGGTGAAGAAGGCATTCGGCATGCTTGGTTTCATTGGTCAGAACATTGAATACAGGAGTTGGGACGTCTTGTTGAAGTTGTACAAGACATTGGTACGGCCACACTTGGAATACTGTGTGCAGTTCTGGTCACCCTATTATAGAAATGATATTATTAAACTAGAAAGAGTGCAAAAAAGATTTACTAGGATGTTACCGGGACTTGATGGTTTGAGTTATAAGGAGAGGCTGGATAGACTGGGACTTTTTTCCCTGGAGCGTAGGAGGCTTAGGGGTGATCTTATAGAGGTCTATAAAATAATGAGGGGCATAGATAAGGTAGATAGTCAACATCTTTTCCCAAAGGTAGGGGAGTCTAAAACTAGAGGGCATAGGTTTAAGGTGAGAGGGGAGAGATTCAGAAGGGCCCAGAGGGGCAATTTCTTCACTCAGAGGGTAGTGAGTGTCTGGAATGGGCTGCCAGAGGTAGTAGTAGAGGCGGGTACAATTGTGTCTTTTAAAAAGCATTTAGATAGTTACATGGGTAAGATGGGTATAGAGGGTTATGGGCCAAGTGCGGGCAACTGGGACTAGCTTAATGGTAAAAACTGGGCGGCATGGACTGGTTGGGCCGAAGGGCCTGTTTCCATGCTGTAAACTTCTATGATTCTATAATAGATTTTTGTTGGTATTAAGAGGGTTCCCTGGGGAGTAGATAGTTGGAGACATAGTTCAGCTTGGTATGATGAGCTAACTATTGGGAGGAGCTAGAGTACCAAGCATTTTAGCAGAGAAGCAGCGATTCTTCAGTTGGTTCCTGGAAGTCAAACCATGAAGACAGTTTCTGAAGACGTCAGCTAGAGATCCTGCATTCTCTGACAGAATTCAGATCTATCTCTTGGAACAATCTCAAAGAACATTTTTTAAGCAAGTATGCTTGGGTCCGCGAACTGTATTTAAAAGTGAATTGAGATCTGAGATGATTCTGTTGTTTGAGTGGGAATAAAGATAGCAGTTAAGGGTTATTGTTTCACTGCATTGATTAACATGGTTTAAAGGGGTAATTGTAAGCCATTTTTCTTGTGTTAAAGATATTTTAACACCATGTCAGTAATAAAATTTGTTTTAATATAACATATCTCCTGGAGCACGGTATCCTTTCCTCAAAGTCTTAAGAAATTAAAGTAAAATATTGGGATCTTTGTCCCATAACTTAGCCACTGTTGGGGTCTGATCCGGGGTTGTAACAGGGCTACGGTTAATTTTTGAAATGTATAACAGTAAATTTACAAATACAGAGTGCACAGTAAAACAACAGTAATCAGCTAGTTGATTTCAGTCAGTCTAGTGGTGGAATTCAGAATTCCCAACAAGGGAAAGAAAATCAGTCATGATTTATAATTAGTATCCAAGTTGGAAAATGCAGAAATTTGATATCACATGAAGGCAGAATGGGCTCAGCACCCCCACCCACCAGCATGGTCTAGTATTCTGGCACTTAATTGACAAATGGCTATGAGAGCAACCAGTAAGTGATACAATCTTCAGAACTGGTCATGTTTAATGTAGCATGTGCAATGATGAGTTGTATGCTCGGTCTGCCTAATGGAAGTATTAAACATTTAAAAAGTGTAAGATTTTGCAAGCATTGGTATTCAAAGAATGATACTTTCAACTATTTTCAAATCAATATTTTAATGCTAACCTTATTCAATACTTACTTACACAGCCACATCTAAAATAACATTGTTGATAATTAATCACACTGCTAATAACAGCAGAAAGTGCAAGATTCTATTCGAAAAGGATAACCTTAGCATGGAAGTTGTGGCAGCATGTCTCACGCAAATTAGTCAGGTGGTGTACCAACGTCCACCCAAGTGATTTGCCTTAAAATGCCTTAAAACATTTAACGAGGCAGCCTCAACTGCTTCACTTGGTTGGGAATTCCACAGATTCACCACCCTATGGATGAAGAAGTTCCTCTTCAACTCAGTCTTAAATCTGCTCCCCTTTATTTTGAGGCTAAGCCTAGTTCTAGCTTCACCTGTCAGTGGAAACAACCATTCTGCTTCTATCCTATCTAATCCCTTCATAATTTTATATGTTTCAATAAGATCCCCACTCATTCTTCTAAATTCCAATGAGTATAGCCCCAGTCTACCTAGTCGCTCCTCATAAGCTAATCCTCTCAACTCCAGAATCAACCTAGTGAATCTCCTCTCTACACCCTCCAATGCTAGTACATCCTTTCTCAAATAAGGAGATCAAAACTGTACACAGTACTCCAGGTGTGGGCTCACCAACACCCTGTAGAGCTACAACATAACCTCCTTGCTTTTAAACTCCATCCATCTAGCAATGAAGGACAACATTCCATTTGTTTTCTTAATTACTTGCTGCAACTTGAAACCAAATTTTGCGATTCATGCACAAGGACAGCCAGATCCCTCTGCACAGCATCATGCTGCAATTTTTTACCATTTAAATAATAGACCATTTTGCTGTTATTCCTATCAAAATGAATGACCTCACATTTACCAACATTGTACTCCACCTGCCAGACCCTTGCCCACTCACTTAAACTGACTATGTCCCTCTGCAGACTTTGTGTCCTCTGCATACTTGGCTCTACCACTTATCTTCGTGTAATCTGCGAACTTTAACACGTTACACTTGGTCCCCAACTCCAGCTCATCTACGTAAATTGTAAACAATTGCGGACCCAACACTGATCACCGAGGCATCCACTAGCCACTGATCGCCAATGAGAAAAACACTCATTTATCTCGACTCTTTGCTTTCAGTATCTATTAAGATTCTGGAGATTCCCTGGAGAGTAGTTAATATGAGAGATTGGCCGGGATTCTCCGAGCCCGCACCGGCTCGGAGAATCGGAGTTGTCACCGAGACAGCCTGCGACGCCGGGAGGGATTCTCCGGCGACCGGAGAATTGGCGGCAGTCGCACACGCGCGGTCGACTGGGCGCTGGTCGGGGCCATTGAAAGAGGCCCCCGCGGCCGATGTTCCCGCCGGCGTGGTTCACGTATAGTTCCACCAGGCTGGAGTTCTGCGTCGTGGCTGCGGTGGCCGTCCTGGGTTTTTTTTTTGGGGGGGGGGGGGGGGATGGTCAGTCTCCGGGGGGGGGGGGGGGGGATGGTCAGTCTCCGGGGGGGGCTGGGGGGGGGGGGAGGCTTCCACAACGGCCATGCCCGCGATCGGGGGCCCGCTGTGTGGCTCCACCATGTTGCGCGGCGCTGGTGTGCAAGCGGCCACCGCATGCATGCACGGACGCACGCCGAGCAATGCAGGGCCGTGTACGGCAGCTGGAGCAGCGCAGAGCACTCCAGTGCCGTGCTGGCCCCCTGTGGGCAACAGAATCACTGGGCCAAGAGGTTCGTTGACGCTGGCATGAAACACTCCGGTGTTTACGCCAGCATCAACACTTAGCCACGTTTTCAGAGAATCCCGGCCATTGTGTTTAGACTTAGGTCAGCAGGTCAGGGAATCTAAGTGGGATAACGATAATGTAATTAATGGAAGAAGTCAGGTATGTAAGCTGGCCGTTGAGTTTGAGTCTGCTAGGTGCTTTAAGCTGAACAGCAGCTTTTGCCAAAGGCTGTCAGGTTAAGCATACGGCTTGCCTCACAGTGCTGAGTATCCAGGTTCGATCCCGGTCCTGGGTCACTGTCTGTGAGGAGTTTCCACATTCTCCCCTTGTCTGCGTGGGTCGCACCCCCAGAACCCAAAATGGGTGAGACCCACGATATAGGTAAAAAACGGGATGAGGTCCTACAATCAGAATTTAGGGAGTTAGGAGATAAGTTAAAAAGTAGTACCTCAAAGGTAGTAATCTCAGGATTGCTACCAGTGCCACGAGACAGTCAGAGTAGAAATTTAAGAATAGTCAGAATGAATACGTGGCTTGAGAGATGGTGCAGGAGGGAGGGGGTTCAGATTTTTGGGACATTGGAACCGGTTCTGGGGGTGGTGGGACCATTACAAATCAGATGGTCTACACCTGGGCAGGACTGGAACCAATGTCCTATGGGGTGCTTTTGCTAACACTGTTGGGGAGGTTTTAAACTAATGTGACAGGGGGATGGGAACCTGGAGCGAAATTCTCCATCCCGCCCCGCCACATTTCTGCCCCGACCCGCCGGCGGGATGCTCCGTTACACCGGCCGGTCAATGGGGTTTCCCATTGTGGGGCAGCCCCACGCCGACGGGAAACCCCCGGGCGCCGGCAAAACGGAGACTCCCGCCGGCGGAGAATGACGCCCCAGATTAGGAAGTTAGAGGTCAGTAAAGAGGCAGCAATTAAAGCTACTAAGGTACTAGATAATAAGCTCAATGTGACTAAGGGGAAGAGTAGACAGGGAAGAGATGATGAATGCAAAGGGACAGGTGGTCTGAGGTGCATTTGTTTCAATGCAAGAAGTGTAGCAGGCAAGGCAGATGAACTTAGGGCTTGGATTAGTACCTGGGAATATGATGTTATTGGTATTATGGAGACTTGGTTGAGGGAAGGGCATGACTGGCAACTAAATATCCCAGGGTATAGGTGCTTCAGGAGGGATAGAAAGGGAGGTAAAAGGGGTGGAGGAGTTGCATTACTGGTCAGAGATGATATCACAGCTATGATTAAGGAGGGCACGATGGAGGATTCGAGCACTGAGGCAATATGGGTAGAGCTAAGAAATAGGAAGGGTGCAGTAACATTGTTGGGACTTTACTACAGGCCTCCCAAAAGCGAGCGTGAAGTAGAGGTACAAATATGTAGACAGATTATAGAAAAATGTAGGAGCAATAGGGTGGTCGTGATGGGAGGTTTTAACTTCCCCAGCATTGAATGGGACTCATGTAGTGTTGGAGGTGTAGATGGAGCAGAATTTGTAAGGAGCATCCAGGAGAGTTTTTTTTAGAGCAGTATGTAAATAGTCCAACTCGGGATGGGGCCATACTGGACCTGGTATTGGGGAATGATCCCGGCCAAGTGGTTGAAGTTTCAGTCGGTGATTACTTTGGGAATACCGATCACAATTCCGTAAGTTTTAGAATACTCACGGACAAAGACGAAAGTGGTCCTAAAGAAAGAGTGCTAAATTCCGGAAAGGCCAAGTATAACAAAATTCAGCAGGAGCTAGGGAATGTGGATTGGGAGCAGCTCTTTTTTTTTTAAAATATGTTTTATTGAAATTTTTTCCCCCAAACAACAATTTTTCCCCTCTTACAAAGCAAACGCAACAATAACAATACAGAAATTTTAAACAATACACAAGTAACAAAACCCCTTTATCTTAGACCTAAACTAAACTAACCCCCCCCCCCTCCCCTTCCCCCTGGGTTGCTGCTGCTGGTCATCTGTCTTCCCTCTAACGTTCCCCTAGGTAGTCGAGAAATGGCTGCCACCGCCTGGTGAACCCTTGAGCCGATCCTCTCAGGGCAAACTTTATCCGCTCCAGTTTAATGAACCCCGCCATATCATTTACCCAGGCCTCCAGTCCGGGGGGTTTCGCCTCCTTCCACATGAGTAGAATCCTGCGCCGGGCTACTAGGGACGCAAAGGCCACAACGTCGGCCTCTTTCGCCTCCTGCACTCCCGGCTCTTCCACAACTCCAAATAGAGCTAACCCCCAGCCTGGTTTGACCCGGGCCTTCACCACCCGCGAAATCACTCCCGTCACTCCCTTCCAATACCCTTCCAGTGCCGGGCACGCCCAAAACATATGTGCGTGGTTTGCCGGGCTCCCGCCACACCTCCCACATTTGTCCTCCACTCCAAAGAACCTGCTCAATCTTGCTCCCGTTATGTGTGCTCTATGTAGCACCTTAAATTGAATCAGGCTAAGCCTGGCGCACGAGGAAGAGGAATTTACCCTGCTTAGGGCATCAGCCCACATACCCTCCTCTATCTCCTCCCCTAGTTCTTCTTCCCACTTTCCTTTTAGTTCGCCCACCGACTCATCCCCCTCTTCCCTCATCTCTCGGTAAATCTCTGACACCTTGCCCTCTCCGACCTACACCCCTGAAAGCACCCTGTCCTGTATCCCCTGTGTCGGGAGCAACGGAAATTCCCTCACCTGTTGTCTAGTAAACGCCCTCACCTGCATATATCTCAAGAAATTTCCCCGGGGCAACTTATACTTTTCCTCCAATGCTCCCAAGCTCGCAAAAGACCCATCTATAAATAAATCTCCCACCCTCCTAATTCCCAACTGGTACCAGCTCTGAAATCCTCCATCCATTCTTCCTGGGGCGAACCTATGGTTGATCCTGATTGGGGACCCCACCAGGGCTCCCCGCACCTCTCTCTGTCGCCTCCACTGTCCCCAGATATTCAATGTTGCCGCCACCACCGGGTTAGTGGTAAACATTTTAGGTGAGATCGGTAGCGGCGCCGTCACCAGCGCCTCTAAACTCGTCCCTTTACAGGACTTTCTCTCCAGTCTTTTCCACGCCGCTCCCTCACCCTCCATCATCCATTTACGTATCATTGCCACATTGGCGGCCCAATAGTAATCGCCCAAGTTCGGTAGTGCCAATCCTCCTCTGTCCCTACTACGCTGAAGGAACCCCCTCCTTACTCTCGGAACTTTCCCTGCCCACACGAAGCTCGTGATGCTCCTGTCTATTTTATTAACAAAGGTCTTGGTGATTAGTATAGGGAGACATTGAAATACAAATAAGAACCTCGGGAGGACCATCACCTTAATTGCTTGCACCCTGCCCATCAGCGATAGAGGCTGCATGTCCCACCTCTTGAAGTCCTCCTCCATTTGTTCTACCAACCGTGTCAGATTAAGTCTGTGCAAGGTTCACCAGCTCCTAGCGATCTGAATCCCCAGGTATCGGAAGTTTCTTTCCACTTTCCTTAGAGGCAAGCCTTCTATCTCTCTACTCTGGTCCCCTGGATGTATCACAAATAATTCACTCTTCCCCATGTTTAGCCTATACCCCGAGAAATCCCCGAACCCCCTCAAAATTCGCATAACCTCGATCATCCCCCCCGCTGGGTCCGACACGTATAACAATAGGTCATCCGCGTATAACGAGACTCGGTGTTCTTCTCCCCCTCTAATCACCCCTCTCCATATCCTGGAGTCTCTCAACGCCATGGCCAGAGGTTCAATTGCCAACGCGAACAACAATGGAGACAGCAGGCATTCCTGTCTTGTTCCCCTATATAGTCGGAAATACTCCGATCTATGTCGACCTGTAACTACGCTTGCCGTTGGAGCCCCATAAAGAAGTCTAACCCAGCTAATAAACCCGTTCCCAAACCCAAACCTCCTTAACACTTCCCATAAATACTCCCACTCCACCCTATCAAATGCCTTCTCTGGGTCCATTGCCGCCACTATCTCTGCCTCCCCCTCCACTGGGGGCATCATTATCACCCCTAATAGTCGTCGCACGTTAACATTCAATTGTCTCCCTTTTACGAACCCTGTCTGGTCTTCGTGCACCACCCCCGGGACACAGTCGTCTATCCTCGATGCCAGTACCTTTGCCAACAATTTGGCGTCCACGTTCAATAATGAAATGGGTCTATAGGACCCGCACTGCAACGGATCTTTATCCCTCTTCAAAATTAACGATATCGTCGCCTCCGACATCGTCGGGGGTAGAGTCCCCCCTTTCCTGGCCTCATTGAACGTCCTCACCATCAACGGGGCCAACAAGTCCACATATTTTCTGTAATACTCCACCGGGAACCCGTCTGGTCCTGGGGCCGTCCCTGCTTGCATGCTTCCCAGTCCCTTAATAACCTCGTCCACCCCAATCGGTGCCCCCAGGCCTACCACCCCCCGCTCCTCCACTTTCGGGAACCTCAATTGGTCCAGGAACTGCCGCATCCCCTCCTCTCCCTCTGGGGGTTGAGACCTATACAGTTCCTCATAGAAGGTCTTGAACACCTCATTTATCTTTCCTGCCCTTCGCACCGTGTCTCCCCTTTCATCCCTAATTCCTCCTATCTCCCTCGCTGCTGCCCTCTTTCGCAGTTGGTGCGCCAACAGGCGACTCGCCTTTTCCCCATATTCATACCTCCTCCCCTGTGCCTTCCTCCACAGTACCTCCGCCTTTCTGGTGGTCAGAAGGTCAAACTCGGTCTGGAGTCGTCTCCTCTCCCTGTACAGCTCCTCCTCAGGGGTCTCTGCAAATTCCCTGTCCACCCTTAAAATCTCCCCCAGTAATCTATCCCTTTCCTTGGCCTCTGTTTTCCTTTTGTGGGCCCCAATAGAAATCAGCTCTCCTCTGACCACCGCTTTTAGTGCTTCCCAGACCACTCCCACAGGGACCTCGCCGTCGTCATTGACCTCCAGGTATCTCTCGATACACACCCTTACTCTTGCACACACTCCCTCATCCGCCATCAGTCCCACATCTAATCGCCAGAGTGTTCTCTGCTCCCTTTCCTCTCCTAATTCCAGGTCCACCCAATGTGGGGCATGATCCGAAACCGCTATAGCTTCTTCCACCGTAGAGATCAACGACCTTCCCAAAACAAAAAAATCTATCCGGGAGTACACTTTATGGACATGGGAGAAGAAGGAAAACTCCCTAGCCCTAGGTCTAAGAAATCGCCATGGATCCACTCCCCCCATTTGGTCCATAAACCCCTTAAGTACCTTGGCCGCTGCCGGCCTTCTTCCGGTCCTTGAGCTGGATCTATCTAGCCCCAGGTCCAGCACCGTATTAAAGTCCCCTCCTAAAATCAAGTTTCCTACCTCCAGGTCCGGTATACGCCCCAGCATCCGTCTCATAAATCCCGCATCGTCCCAGTTTGGGGCATACACATTAACCAGCACGACCTCCATTCCCTCCAGCCTGCCACTCACCATTACATATCTACCTCCGCTATCTGCTACGATGTTCTTTGCTTCAAATGCTACCCGTTTCCCCACCAAAATGGCCACCCCTCTATTCTTTGCGTCCAGTCCTGAGTGGAACACCTGTCCCACCCATCCTTTCCTTAGCCTAACTTGGTCCGCCACTTTAGGTGCGTCTCTTGGAGCATAACCACGTCTGCCCTTAGTCCTTTCAAATGCGCGAGCACTCGGGCCCTTTTTATCGGTCCGTTCAGGCCTCTCACGTTCCACGTGATCAGCCTCACTAGGGGGTTACCTGCCCCCCTCCCGTGTCGACTAGCCATTACCTTCTCTAGCCAAGTCCCATATCCCGCCTCCGCGCTCCCGCTCACTCCCCCAGCGTCGCACACCATCCCCGCCCACCCACCCTTTAGCCATTTCCTTTTGGATTTCCGCAGCAGAAACCCAGTTGTCCCCCCCCCCCCTCCCCGCTAGATCTCTTTCTAGCATGATTGCTCCCCCCATATTACTTCCGTAAGTCAGCTGACTTCAACTGACTCTGGCTACTCCTGCTCACTCCTCGACCCCCCCGTGTGGGGAACTCCCATCCGCCTTGCGCCTGTCTTCCCACCTTATTCTTTCAGGCGCGGGAACATCCCTTTACCTGACCTGCGGAGCAGCTCTTTAAGGGTAAATCCACATTTGAAATGTGTGAGTCTTTTTTATTAGATTAGAGTGCAGGACAGACATGTCCCTGTGAAAATGAGGGATAGAAATGGCAAGGTTAGGGAACCATGGATGACGGGTGGAATTGTGAGAGTAGCTAAAATGAAAAAGGAAGCATACATAAGATTTAGGCGACTTCAATCTGATGAAGCTTTGGAGGAATATCAGGAAAGTAGGACAAATCTCAAACGCGCAATAAAGAGGGCTAAAAGGAGTCATGAAATATCTTTGGCTAACAGGGTTAAGGAAAATCCCAAAGCCTTTTATTCGAATATAAGGAGCAAGAGGGTAACTAGAGAAAGGATTGGCCCACTCAAAGACAAAAGAGGGAATTTATGCGTGGACTCCGAGGAAATGGGTGAGATTCGTAATGAGTACTTTGCATCGGTATTCACCAAGGAGAGGGACATGACCAATGTTTTTTTTTTTATTAAATATTTTATTGAAAATTTTTGGTCAACCAACACAGTACATTGTGCATCCTTTACACAATATTATAACAACACAAATAACAATGACCTATTTTATAAACAAAAAATGAATAAATAATAAATAACAAAAATGAAAACTAGCCCTAATTGGCAACTGCCTTGTCACAAGTAACACTCTCCAAAAATATAATTTAACAGTCCAATATATAATTATCTGTAGCAACGACCTATACATACTATACAGTATATATTAACAACCCTGAGAGTCCTTCTGGTTCCTCCCCCCCCCCCCCCCCCCCGATCCTGGGCTGCTGCTGCTGCCTTCTTTTCCCCATTCTGTCTATCTTTCTGCGAGGTATTCGACGAATGGTTGCCACCGCCTGGTGAACCCTTGAGCCGACCCCCTTAGGACGAACTTAATCCGCTCTAGCTTTATAAACCCCGCCATGTCATTTATCCAGGTCTCCACCCCCGGGGGCTTGGCTTCTTTCCACATTAGCAATATCCTGCGCCGGGCTACGAGGGACGCAAAGGCCAAAACATCGGCCTCTCTCGCCTCCTGCACTCCCGGCTCTTGTGCAACCCCAAATATAGCCAACCCCCAGCTTGGTTCGACCCGGACTCCTACTACTTTTGAAAGCACCTTTGTCACCCCCATCCAAAACCCCTGTAGTGCCGGGCATGACCAAAACATATGGGTATGATTCGCTGGGCTTCTCGAGCACCTCGCACACCTATCCTCCACCCCAAAAAATTTACTGAGCCGTGCTCCAGTCATATGTGCCCTGTGTAATACCTTAAACTGAATCAGGCTTAGCCTGGCACACGAGGACGACGAGTTTACCCTGTTTAGGGCATCTGCCCACAGCCCCTCCTCGATCTCCTCCCCCAGCTCTTCTTCCCATTTCCCTTTTAGTTCATCTACCAGAGTCTCCCCTTTGTCCCTCATTTCCCTATATATATCTGACACCTTACCATCCCCCACCCATGTCTTTGAGATCACTCTGTCCTGCACCTCTTGTGTCGGGAGCTGCGGGAATTCCCTCACCTGTTGCCTCGCAAAAGCCCTCAGTTGCATATACCTGAATGCATTCCCTTGGGGCAACCCATATTTCTCGGTCAGCGCTCCCAGACTCGCGAACTTCCCATCCACAAACAGATCTTTCAGTTGCGTTATTCCTGCTCTTTGCCACATTCCATATCCCCCATCCATTCCCCCCGGGGCAAACCTATGGTTGTTTCTTATCGGGGACCCCCCCAAGGCTCCAGTCTTTCCCCTATGCCGTCTCCACTGTCCCCAAATCTTCAGTGTAGCCACCACCACCGGGCTTGTGGTGTAGTTCCTCGGTGAGAACGGCAATGGGGCTGTCACCATAGCCTGTAGGCTAGTCCCCCTACAGGACGCCCTCTCTAATCTCTTCCACGCCGCTCCCTCCTCCTCTCCCATCCACTTACTCACCATTGAAATATTAGCGGCCCAATAATACTCACTTAGGCTCGGTAGTGCCAGCCCCCCCCTATCCCTGCTACGCTGTAAGAATCCCTTCCTCACTCTCGGGTTCTTCCCGGCCCACACAAAACCCATGATGCTCTTTTCAATCCTTTTAAAAAAAGCCTTCGTAATCACCACCGGGAGGCACTGAAACACAAAGAGGAATCTCGGGAGGACCACCATCTTAACCGCCTGCACCCTCCCTGCCATTGACAGGGATACCATATCCCATCTCTTGAAATCCTCCTCCATCTGTTCCATCAACCGCGTTAAATTTAACCTATGCAATGTGCCCCAATTCTTAGCTATCTGGATCCCCAGGTAACGAAAGTCCCTTGTTACCTTCCTCAATGGTAGGTCCTCTATTTCTCTACTCTGCTCCCCTGGATGCACCACAAACAACTCACTTTTCCCCATGTTCAATTTATACCCTGAAAAATCCCCAAACTCCACGTATAGTAGCAAATCGTCCGCATACAAAGATACCCGGTGCTCTTCTCCTCCCCTAAGTACTCCCCTCCACTTCTTGGAACCCCTCAACGCTATCGCCAGGGGCTCAATCGCCAGTGCAAACAATAATGGGGACAGAGGGCATCCCTGCCTTGTCCCTCTATGGAGCCGAAAATATGCAGATCCCCGTCCATTCGTGACCACGCTCGCCACTGGGGCCCTATACAACAGCTGCACCCATCTAACATACCCCTCTCCAAAACCAAATCTCCTCAACACCTCCCACAAATAATCCCACTCCACTCTATCAAATGCTTTCTCGGCATCCATCGCCACTACTATCTCCGTTTCTCCCTCTGGTGGGGCCATCATCATTACCCCTAACAACCTCCGTATATTCGTGTTCAGCTGTCTCCCCTTCACAAACCCAGTTTGGTCCTCGTGGACCACCCCCGGGACACATTCCTCTATTCTCATTGCCATTACCTTGGCCAGGACCTTGGCATCTACATTTAGGAGGGAAATAGATCTATAGGACCCGCATTGTAGCGGGTCCTTTTCCTTCTTTAAGAGAAGCGATATCGTTGCTTCAGACATAGTCGGGGGCAGCTGTCCCCTTTCCTTTGCCTCATTAAAGGTCCTCGTCAGTACCGGGGCGAGCAAGTCCACATATTTTCTATAGAATTCGACTGGGAATCCATCCGGTCCCGGGGCCTTTCCCGCCTGCATGCTCCTAATTCCTTTCACCACTTCTTCTACCTCGATCTGTGCTCCCAGTCCCACCCTTTCCTGCTCTTCCACCTTGGGGAAATTCCAGCCGATCCAAGAAGCCCATCATTCTCTCCCTCCCATCCGGGGGTTGAGCTTCATATAATTTTATATAAAATGTCTTGAACACTCCATTCACTCTCTCCGCTCCCCGCTCCATCTCTCCTTCCTCATCCCTCACTCCCCCTATTTCCCTCGCTGCTCCCCTTTTCCTCAATTGGTGTGCCAGCAACCTGCTCGCCTTCTCCCCATATTCGTACTGTACACCCTGTGCCTTCCTCCATTGTGCCTCTGCAGTGCCTGTAGTCAGCAAGTCAAATTCTACATGTAGCCTTTGCCTTTCCCTGTACAGTCCCTCCTCCGGTGCTTCCGCATATTGTCTGTCCACCCTCAAAAGTTCTTGCAGCAACCGCTCCCGTTCCTTACTCTCCTGCTTCCCTTTATGTGCCCTTATTGATATCAGCTCCCCTCTAACCACCGCCTTCAACGCCTCCCAGATCACTCCCACCTGGACCTCCCCATTATCATTGAGTTCCAAGTACTTTTCAATGCACCCCCTCACCCTTAGACACACCCCCTCATCTGCCATTAGTCCCATGTCCATTCTCCAGGGTGGGCGCCCTCCTGTTTCCTCCCCTATCTCCAAGTCCACCCAGTGTGGAGCGTGATCCGAAATGGCTATAGCCGTATACTCCGTTCCCCTCACCTTCGGGATCAATGCCCTACCCAGCACAAAAAAGTCTATTCGCGAGTAGACTTTATGGACATAGGAGAAAAACGAGAACTCCTTACTCCTCGGTCTGCTAAATCTCCACGGGTCTACACCTCCCATCTGCTCCATAAAATCTTTAAGTACCTTGGCTGCTGCCGGCCTCCTTCCAGTCCTGGACTTCGACCTATCCAGCCCTGGTTCCAACACCGTATTAAAATCTCCCCCCATTATCAGCTTTCCCATCTCTCGGTCCGGAATGCGTCCTAGCATCCGCCTCATAAAATTGGCATCATCCCAGTTCGGGGCATATACGTTTACCAAAACCACCGTCTCCCCCTGTAGTTTGCCACTCACCATCACGTATCTGCCCCCGTTATCCGCCACTATAGTCTTTGCCTCGAACATTACCCGCTTCCCCACTAATATAGCCACCCCCCTGTTTTTCGCATCTAGCCCCGAATGGAACACCTGCCCCACCCATCCTTTGCGTAGCCTAACCTGGTCTATCAGTTTCAGGTGCGTTTCCTGTAACATAACCACATCTGCCTTAAGTTTCTTAAGGTGTGCGAGTACCCGTGCCCTCTTTATCGGCCCGTTCAGCCCTCTCACGTTCCACGTGATCAGCCGAGTTGGGGGGCTTCCTACCCCCCCCCCTTGTCGATTAGCCATCACCTTTTTCCAGCTCCTCACCCGGTTCCCACGCAGCTGTATCTCCCCCAGGCGGTGCCCACCCGCCCATCCTCTCCCATACCAGCTCCCCCCTCTCCCCAGCAGCAGCAACCCAGTAATTCCCCCCTCCCACCCCCCCGCTAGATCCCCCGCTAGCGTAATTACTCCCCCCATGTTGCTCCCAGAAGTCAGCAAACTCTGGCTGACCTCGGCTTCCCCCCGTGACCTCGGCTCGCACCGTGCGACGCCCCCTCCTTCCTGCTTCTCTATTCCCGCCATGATTATCACAGCGCGGGAACCAAGCCCGCGCTTCTCCCTTGGCCCCGCCCCTAATGGCCAACGCCCCATCTCCTCCACCTCCCCCCATCACCACCTGTGGGAGAGAGAAAAGTTACCACATCGCAAGATTAGTACATAAAACCCCGCTTTGCCCCCCACATTCGCCCCACCACTTTGTTCGAACGTTCTTTTTAATAACCCGCTCATTCCAGTTTTTCTTCCACAATAAAAGTCCACGCTTCATCCGCCGTCTCAAAGTCGTGGTGCCTCTCTCGATATGTGACCCACAGTCTTGCCGGTTGCAGCATTCCAAATTTTATCTTCTTTTTATGAAGCACCGCCTTGGCCCGATTAAAGCTCGCCCTCCTTCTCGCCACCTCCGCACTCCAGTCTTGATGAACGCGGATCACCGCGTTCTCCCATTTACTACTCCGAGTTTTCTTCGCCCATCTAAGGACCATTTCTCTATCCTTAAAACGGAGGAATCTCACCACTATGGCTCTGGGAATTTCTCCTGCTCTCGGTCCTCGCGCCATCACTCGGTATGCTCCCTCCACCTCCAACGGACCTGCCGGGGCCTCCGCTCCCATTAACGAGTGCAGCATCGTGCTCACATATGCCCCGACGTCCGCTCCCTCCACACCTTCAGGAAGACCAAGAATCCTCAGGTTGTTCCTCCTTGCGTTGTTTTCCAGTGCCTCCAACCTTTCCACACATCGTTTCTGATGTGCCTCCTGCGTCTCCGTCTTCACCACCAGGCCCTGTATATCGTCCTCATTCTCGGCTTCCTTTGCCTTCACGACCCGAAGCTCCCGCTCCTGGGTCTTTTGTTCCTCCTTTAGCCCTTCGATCGCCTGTAGTATCGGGGCCAACAGCTCTTTCTTCATTTCCTTTTTGATCTCTTCCACACAGCATTTCAAGAACTCTTGTTGTTCAGGGCCCCATGTTAAACTGCCACCTTCCGACGCCATCTTGGTTTTTGCTTGCCTTCCTTGCCGCTGTTCTAAAGGATCCACTGCAATCTGGCCACTTCCCCCTCCTTTTTCCATCCGTATCCAGGGGGGATTCCCTTCTGGTTTACCGCACAGTGTTTTTAGCCGTCAAAATTGCCGTTGGGGCTCCTATCAAGAGCCCAAAAGTCCGTTTCACAGGGAGCTGCCGAAATGTGCGACTCAGCTGGTCATCGCCGCACCCGGAAGTCCAGACATGACCAATGTTGAGGCTAAGGATGGACGTTTAAATACTCTCGGTCAAGTCAGCATAAGGAAGAGGGAAGTTTTGGGTATTCTAAAAGGCATTAAGGTGAACAAGTCCCCACGTCCGGATGGGATCTATCCCAGGTTACTGAGGGAAGCAATAGCTGGGGTCTTAACAGGTATCTTTGCAGCATCCTTGAGCACGGGTGAGGTCCCGGAGGACTGGAGAATTGCTAATGTTGTCCCTTTGTTTAAGAAGGGTAGCAGGGATAATCCAGGAAATTATAGACATGTGGGCTTGACGTCAGTGGTGGGCAAACTGTTGGAGAAGATACTGAGGGATAGGATCTATGCACATTTGGAAGAAAATAGACTTATCAGTGATAGGCAGCATGGTTTTGTGCGGGGAAGGTCATGTCTTACAAACCTAATAGAATTCTTTGAGGAAGTGACATATACATGGACTTCAGTAAGGCGTTTGATAAAGTTTCCCATGGCAGGTTGATGGAAAAAGTGAAGTCGTATGGGGTTCAGGGTGTACTAGCTAGATGGATAAAGAACTGGCTGGGCAACAGGAGACAGAGAGTAGTGGTGGAAGGGAGTGTCTCAAAATGGAGAAAGGTGACTAGTGGTGTTCCACAGGGATCCGTGCTCGGGCCACTGTTGTTTGTGATATACATAAATGATCTGGATGAAGGTATAGGTGGCCTGATTAGCAAGTTTGCAGATGATACTAAGATTGGTGGAGTTGCAGATAGCGAGGAGGACTGTCAGAGAATACAGCAAAACATAAATAGATTGGAGAGTGGGCAGAAATGGCAGATGGAGTTCAATCCAGGCAATGCGAGGTGATGCATTTTGGAAGATCTAATTCAAAAGCGGACTATACAGTCAATGGAAGAGTCCTGGGGAAAATTGATGTACAGAGAGATCTGGGAGTTCAGGTCCATTGTAGCCTGAAGGTGGCAACGCAGGTCGATAGAGTGGTCAAGAAGGTATACAGCATGCTTGCCTTCATCGGACGGGGTATTGAGTACAAGAGTTGGCAGGTCATGTTACAGTTGTATAGGACTTTGGTTCGGCCACATTTGGAATACTGCGTGCAGTTCTGGTCGCCACATTACCAGAAGGATGTGGATGCTTTAGAGAGGGTGCAGAGGAGGTTCACCAGGATGTTGCCTGGTATGGAGGGTGCTAGCTATGAAGAAAGGTTGAGTAGATTAGGATTGTTTTCGTTGGAAAGACGGAGGTTGAGGGGGGACCTGATTGAGGTCTACAAAATTATGAGAGGTATGGACAGGGTGGATTGCAACAAGCTTTTTCCAAGAGTGGGGGTGTCAATTACAAGGGGTCACGATTTCAAGGTGAGAGGGGGAAAGTTTAAGGGAGATGTGCGTGGAAAGTTTTTTTACACAGAGGGTGGTGGGTGCCTGGAACGCTTTGCCAGCGGAGGTGGTAGAGGCGGGCACAATCGCATCATTTAAGATGCATCTGGTTAGATATATGAATGGGCGGGGAATAGAGGGAAGTAGATCCTTGGAAAATAGGTGACAGGTTTAGATAAAGGATCTGGATCGGCGCAGGCTGGGAGGGCCGAAAGGCCTGTCCTGTGCTGTAATTTTCTTTGTTCATCTTTCATATGCAGGGTAGGTGGATTGGCCCCTTAATTGGAAAAAAAGAATTGGGTACTCTAAATTTATTAAAAAGATTCAGCATATAGCCATATGACTAACAGCAAACATCTTAAAGCATGATGGGAAAAAGAAGCCAACCTTATACCAGCGTTAAGAGGTGTGGAAGAAATGTGATTACAGCTTAACAAGCTGGCCTACTGAGCAGTCTTGTACTATTTAACATGGAGTGTCTGCAAATGTTCCTAAACAAAGGACTGAAGAAGGAACAAGGGGCAGACATCTCCTGTGATCAGTAAGCAATTGAAAGAAGCATGTTGTACATTAAAGAATTTACATGGCAAAGGAGGAATGGCAAGAATTAGCATAATCACCAGACAGGTGCAGTCTTGTCAACCAAAAAGGGGTGGAGGCAGTGGCGAAGGGAGTCAAGAGACACAGAGGGCTCGGAACAATCAAGAAGGGAAACAGTGCCAGGGGTGGGGGCAGGAGTGGGGGGGTTGACATTCCGTAAGGCAGGGACTCACTTTAGATATCTGGGGGTGCAGGTTGCTCGAGAGTGGGGGGTGGGGCTCCGTAGGTACAACATTTCTAGTTGGTGGGGAGGGTGAAAGCTGATCTGGCAAGGTGGGATGGTCTCCCTCTTGTCACTGGCGGGTCGGGTACAGGCGGTTAAAATGAATGTGCTGTTGCGATTCCGGTTTATTTTTCAATGCCTGCCAATTTTCCTGCCAAAGGCATTTTTTAGAAAGATTGAAGGGATGATTACCGCGTTCACATGGGATGGGAATCTGGCCAGAATTAAAAAGGTGCTACTACAGCGAGCAAGGCAGGCAGGGGATTTGGTTCTTCCGAACCTGATGTATTATTACTGGGCGGCGAATGTGGAGAAGGTGCGGAGCTGGGTCAGAGGGGTTGACTCCCCATGGGTCAGAATGGAGGAGAGTTTGAGTAGGGGGTCGTGATTGAAGGTGCTAACGACAGCGCTGCTCCCGACGGCCCCAGGGAGATACTCAGGGAGTCCGGTAGTATAGCTTCGTTGAGAATTTGGAGGCAGTTTCGACAGCACTTCAGGTTGGGGGCAGGGTCAAGGGAAATGCCAATTCGGGGGAACCATAGATTTAAGCCTGGGAAGTGGGATGGAAAGTGAAAGGAATTCGGCCACTAAAAGATTTGTTTCTTGGGGGTCGTTTTGCGGGATTGAAGGAGCTGGGTGCGAAGAATGAGCTGGAGCAGGGGGAAATATTTGGATACATGCAGGTTCAAGAGATACAGAGCTTCCCAGTAGAGCCGGCTTCCACATTGTGGAGGAGCTGCTGACGACAAGGGGACTGGAGAAGGGGTAGCATCGTCTGTTTACGGGCTATTTTGGAGGAGGAGAAGCCTCTAGAAGGGATCAAGGCAATGTGGAAGGAAGAGTTGGGAGAGGGTATGGAGGGGGGGGTTCTGGTGTGAGGTGCTCCGGAGAGTGAAAGCCTCCACCTCGTGTGCAAGGTTGGGGCTGATACAGGGACGGGACGTAACAGTTAAGAGAACCAAGACCCACACTTTCCTAGCCGATAATTTACACTATCCCACGAGTGTGAGATCATCACCACTGAACATAATACAGGACCCTTTATACCTAAGTCAGCTCCTAGGAAAGCAGGTACTACACCCCAGAGACCCCAGCCCACAGACACATGCGCACCCCTTAGAATCTATGTGGATGGCTCCTCCACAGTTTTAAATGGAAAAATAATCACCGGTTGCAGCATTTATGTAGAGGACGTGCAGAGAAGCACCCTAGGATAGATTTCGTTAAAATTGCCAGGACATCTAGGCTCGCAGGCAGCAGAACTGGCAGCCATAGCTTATATTGTAGATCACTTCGACTCGTTTCCGACCCCAGCCAACATATATTTGGACAGTTTATATGCCTGCAACAGTTTAACAGAATTCCTACCCCTGTGGGAAACTAGAGGATTTGTTTCCGCAGACGGAAAGCCCCTACCCTCAGCCCCATTACTCCAGCATATCCTAAAAACGGCCAAAGACTGTAAATATGGAATCATCAAAGTTCAAAGTCATCATCGTTCTTCCCCCCCCGGTAACGTTAAAGCAGACGCCTCGGCAAAGGCAGGTTCAAGACATGGTCACTTTTGGAACCCCCCCCGAAAGTGCCCCAGTACACACAGTTCAGGTCTCACAGACCAACATTCAACATTTGGCAAAGGCTCAAAAGGAAGATGAGAAGCTCAGGGAAGTTTTAAAAGGCAACTTCCCAGCCCCTTACGATAAGTTTAAAAACGCGATAACCACACATGACGGTGTGATTCTAAATTACGGCATTTATGTAGTCCCCAGCCAGGACAAGAATCAAATTATTTGTCAATTCCATGACAATCATGGACACCAGGGCATTGAACCCACCCTAGCCCACCTTAGACCCCTCTGCTGGTGGCCTGATTTAAAAGCCAATGTTACACATTACATTGAAAATTGCTTAATCTGTGCCCAGAACAATCCGGACAGATATGCAAGAAAAGCTCAGCTTAGTCACACCCGGCCCGTTAATGGTCCCTGGACGAATTTGCAAATCGACTACATAGGACCCCAATCCCCCTGCAGAAATGGTTTTAAGTATTTGCAAGCATGGAGTCCGATCAAGGCTCCCATTTTACAGGACGAGTGATGAAAAACGTCCTCACAATTTTCAGAATAAAGCAAAAGTTTCATATTGTATACCACCCCCAATTAAGCGGCACTGTAGAAAGGATGAACAGAAATCTAAAAGCCACCCTCAGAAAAATGGTGCAACAGCACACCAGCACCTGGGACACAGTTCTCCCATTTGCATTAATGTTCATTCGAAACACAGTGTCCATGTTCGCAGGATACACCCCCCCACACCCTCATGACCAGACGCCCCATTAAAGGCACAGAATATTTATTAGGACTGGATTTGACCAGCCCAAGTCACCGCCCTCAAGCATGAGAAAGCAGTACAACAGGTTATTGAGAATGTGAAGGCCGCCCAGCTGGCAGCAGCCGTCAGGCTTGGCAACGCGGAAGAAACAAAGCAAGGCTTGCTTTGAGGAAACGGTACACGCCACCGAGTTTGCAGTAGGGCAGCAAGTGATGCTATCCCTATACAACCCCAGTTCATGCCTTTCTCCAAAATTTTCCGGACGGTTATCCATCTCTGATAATGTCAGCCCCTGTGTATAAAATCACCTATCCAAATGGCAAGTCTGCGTGGTTCCACATCACCGGAGGAAGGAGCAGCGCTCCAAAAGCTAGTGACATCGAAACAAACCTGTTGGACTTTAACCTGGTGTTGTAAGACTTCTTACTGGTTCCACATAAACCAGCTTAAGGCTTATGGCTCGCAGAACAACCATGCACACCACAACATGCTTGCAGCAGCAGATGAGCACGCCCCACCCACGAACGACGTATTCTTACCCTCCCCCAACCTGCACCAGCTTCAGACATGACTTCGACTCCACCCCCAGAGGCACGGCTCCACCTCTCCCTTCCTTTAACCAGCAGCGACAGCGATAGCGACAGCCCCAGCACACCACGCTACGATTATACCCCTGCACCAGGCCCCACTCCCAACGATTCCGAACATGATTCCAGCGACCCCTTCGACATAACGTACATTAAAGCCCATGACCTAGACCCACCGCCCGACGATTATGGATTAAACCCGAGCAGCTCCAAAATCGACACAAGATTCTGGCACCGAGACAATTTGTTCAGGTCATCCGGAATGATGAGATGAATCCCAATTCGCCCCAAGCAGCTTTAGCGCACCTACTCCAATCAAGAGAATGGCAGCTGGGAGAAGATGACGACAGAGTCTGATTCCCACCAAACGAATCCGTTTGCGACTCTGTTCGCTATTGAGCAATGAGGTGTCCAGATGATGGTAAAAAGGAATCGATTGAGAGTTACGGTGTCCTTTCTGATGGAACCTGCACCATGTTTGTAATGCATGTTAGTTCATTATTGTGAATGTTAAATGTTGTTTGTTAATTTAACGTTTTCGTGGCACGCCCACTGGCAGTTAATGGAACAAGTTAGTCGGCATACAAGCGATCATAACTGCTCTTCTGCTTTGAGGGTAGAAGTTAGCAACCCCCACGATGATCACAAATTCTTACCGTTCTTGCCGGTCGCTCAGGCAGTGGAGAAACGGCACTGGTCCCCGCCCTGCCTGAGAACCCCACTCTGGTCAGCTTCGCTCGGGTAGAGAACATACGGCAGTGGTCACCGTCCTACCCGGGGATTCCACCCATTCTTACCCACCACGGCCCATACGCACCCCATTTTGGCACTTTTAGTTCAAAACTCTTGTGTTTCTTTATGGCAACTCTTAGGTTGCTTCCAGGTGCTATTTACATCCTCAAGCACTAGGATGGTAGATCACATAGGCTGCGAGACAGCTCGCACTGTGTCAGCATTTATCTCGGATGTTTTGTCCCCAAATATGTGGTTTAAAAAAAAATGAGTGAGTCACAGATGGTGACCAATTATAATGGGTAATTGGCAATAAAGGACAGACAGATGAGTTCCTAAACAAGATAATAACAGAAATTATGCTTGTGTCCATAGAACTCGGGAACCTCAGAAGAAGAAAAGACAGAAAGAAGGAAAGATGAAGACAACCATCATGCTCTACAGTTGGATCTTAGCGGGATCCCTCCAGTTGCACGCGGACGCTACCCTCCGTGACCCCTACCACACAGGCCGTGAATATTTCCCACCCCTGCCATACACTAAACCCCGAGTTAGTTACCGATACACCGACCTGGTGTGACAAGTTCATCACCTGGTATTCTCTGTTCTACGTTGTGGAAGCACTGTTAGTACTGGTGATACTCTGCAGTGTCGTTCAGACCCTTAGACTCAGGAAATGGCAGAGGAAAGCCTCCCGCACCCCGGTATACACCCTCAGGTCCCCTATTTTCGGACTTCAACAAACCCCCCAACCCCTTTAAGTGAATTAAAGTATATCCGTTTTTTTCTGTGTACGTTTCGTTTTAATAAAAAAACGTAAAACTCTGGGCCTGACTACCAAGCCAGAGAGACCTGTGTTGCTGCTATTGTACAGTTTAAAATGTTGTAGATTATTTTTGGATTGATTGAGGATAGTTTAGTTAAGGACAGTTAGAGGTTCCAGTTTTTTAATTTTGTAATGCATGCCTGAATGTCATAGCACCCCGTAGAATTTTATAATGATGTATGTACATAAAATAATTTAGGTAAAAGTTGCAATTCATAGGACAGAGCAGTTTAGAGCCCGTCAGTGCTTATGGGTGACCGGCTCGGGAGGAGAACAAAGACGGCGCGGTAATGTGATCCTTCATGTTTCGCGTTGAGGATCACAAGGAGGATCTGTCGCCACCTGGGATGGCAACTTCCAGAATACAAAATGGACATTTGCAAAGAATACAGAGAAATATGGACAATGCTAAGAAAGCAGACAGGCACAGGGCCTGTCTGCATATTGGAGAAACAGCTCCCAGACGATACTGAAACTGTAGGCCCATTAGCATATGGATGGCCCATCTCCGGGAACAAAGGAAGATACTTAAGTAACTGATCTGGCCCCAGACCTCGCGGCGCCAGTTCCCCAAACCGAAAGCAGAAAACAAAGTAGGTCAACGGCCACCAAGGACACGCCCAGACATCAGGGCACCCACCCATTTATTGGTCAGGATCAATGCGAATGATCAAGAAATGGCCCAATTGATTGGGGCCAAGTTCAAGGCCCGCCCAAAAGCACGCGAAGCCCCCTTCGGGTATAAGACGAAGGCCCCAAGAGAGAATCGCTCTCTTGGACTTGGCGCTCAGAGCGGAGAGACCCGTCCACCAGCTACACCAGAAGCAAGTAAGTCCAAGGTCAACGCTCGCTACCAGACGGACAACCTTAGCTGTTGCCCTCTACCACTTCAGCCCCAGCAGCCTCAGAACCGAACAACGGCCATTGTTCCTCTGACTGAGTGGGTGCCCGAAGCTAAGTATAGGCTTTAGCAGTAGTGATAGCTGAGTCTGTAGTATTTAGTGCATGAGTAGATATTGCTGCGCGTGTCAATAAATAGTACTGACTTTGAACTAACTAACTGGTGTACCGACTCTTTGCTCAGTATTTGGGTTTGAACCTTGTGGCGGTATCGAAAGATACCTGGCGACTCTAAAGCAAAGGTAATTAGAATTAAGGAAGGCGACCATATTGACCGCCACATTTAGAAACAACCAAAGAGTGCAACAAGGCCAAGAGCTGGATTGCAAAATCAGCCAGAGCATATCCTCCCTGGAACACCTGACCAAGGAGCATGAGTTGGCAATTTAGCCTCCCAAGCCTAAACACCTTCAGTGGGTGATCCCATCATGGCCTCAATGTCACTATCCTGCCCGTTCTCCATAACCCTTCAATCCATTACCAATTAAAAATCTTTCTAACTCCTCCTTAAATTTAGTCACTGTCCCTGCACATTCGTGTTGCGAATTCCATAAATTCACAACCCGTTGGGAGAAGTAGTTGCTCCTCTACACGGTTTTAAATTTGCCATCTCTTTTTCTAAGATTATGACCTCTCATTTTAGAATGCCCCACAAGAGGAAGCATCTGCTCCACGTCTACTTTATCCATACATTTTAGCGTCTTGTATACACCGATTTGATCTCCCCTCATTCTTCTAAACTCTAGAGAGCATAGGCCTGAACTGTTCAATCTCTCCTCATGCGAGAAACCCACCATCTCTAGAATCAATCTTGTGAACCTCCTTTGAACTGCCTCCAATGCCACTACATCTTTCCTCAAATAAGGGGACTGAAACTGTGCACAATACTCCAGGTGCGGTCTTACTAATACCTTGTATAGTCCCAACAACACTTCCTTACCTTTTATGCTCAATTCCTTTTGCTATAAATGCCAACATTCCGTTTGCTTTCCTTATTATCTGCTGCAGCTGCATGCTTGTTTTCTGTGACTCATGCCCGCAGGCACACAGATCCCTCTGCCTCGGGGCACCCCGAAGTGCATCGCATTAAGAATTTCCAAATGGATAATAAATAAACCATACAATTGGTCACAGGAGGATGACAAAATTAAGACAATATGAACACAAAAATATTTTTCATGGAACAGTTTAATGAAAAGTAAAAGAAATTGATAAAATTTAAACAAGGGAACCGTCAACTTTATTTCAAAACACCAATTTGAAAAATATGCCATAAATAGGAAAATTAGCTATAATCTACTGCGCACAGCGTGCCTGAAAGTATTAAATGGAAATAAGTTTGTCCTTCAGAAACATCATCTTGCTTTGTTACACAGTACAAGGGAGAAAAAAAGAGGGGGTGGAGTGAGAGACAGAGTCAGAGTGAGTTAGGGTTGTAAGACACAGACGGTCAGATAAAATATCGGTTCCAGAAAACCTTGTAAAAGTTTGGTTTTACCAATAAAACTTATATTGGAGAGACAGAAAATGCAGTCACAGCTCTTACTAATATTGATGTGGAGATGCCGGCGTTGGACTGGGGTGAGCACAGTAAGAAGTCTTACAACACCAGGTTAAAGTCCAACACGTTTGTTTCGATGTCACTAGCTTTCGGAGCGCTGCTCCTCAGGTGATTCACCCGAGGAAGGAGCATGCTCCAAAAGCTAGTCGAAACAAACCTGTTGGACTTTAACCTGGTGTTGTAAGACTTCTTACTGTGCTTACTAATATTGTATCAGAAACAAATACAGCACTAATCTCATACTCGGGGGCAATGCCAGCGAGTGATAAAAAGTTCCACATTTAACCCTCTCTTGCCTGTTGTAATCTCGGTAGATTTTAGATAGAATGGTTCTTTCTGCAAATCCATACCTGCGCTACACATGACCACTCTCCTACTCTGCAATTAAACAGAGGGGATCTCCCGGTCTCTTCAGAAGCAGGGGATGCGTCCGAATGCGCTCAAAGTTTGGGTTTGTGTCCTTTTTCATAGACTCAGGGTGAGAGTCTATAACAGAAAACATGGTGGAGAAACAAGTACTACACATGAATGTCATTGGCGACCATCCGATATTAACTGGTAGATGTATGATATTGTGACAAGTATTTTCAAGCAAACATGTAGCAGGATCAAACAATTTCTCATCTTAACACATTGTTATTTGCATCAAACAAATGTAAGTATCATGAGAATGTCACTTTAAGAAATGGTAGTCTGCTAAAGTTACTGCAGTGATGTCAGAGTGTGGGTGGAGCTGAACTCTGGCTCTGCTTTTTAGTTTCACTTTGAGAAAAGCTTGGGTGTGTCTGTGTTTTTTTGGTTTTGTTCCAGTGTTGGAGCTGCAGCAAGCCAAAGAATGTGTAATGTTGTTCTCTCTGCCATGTAAAGACTATCTCGTGATCATTTGGTGAATTCAGAGTGATAACTGTTCTTAGTCGTGAATTTAAACCTGATGTGCTTCTGTTAAAAGTTTATTTTAATGTCTTATGCATGTTAAAGGGAAAGCTTAAGGAATACTTAGTGTTGTATTCTTTGGGGGTTGTATTTGAATTAATGGTTGCTAAGATGTTCACTGTATGTTTTAAAAAGGTTAACTTGAGTTCATAGAATAAACATTGTTTTGCTTTAAAAAATACTTTTGATTTCTGCTGTACCACACCTGTAGAGTGGGCCGTGTGTTCCCCATACCACAATCTAGTAAATGTTGTCGGTCAGGTGAACTTCATGATACACTGTGGGGTTCTCTAAACCCTGGCCCATAACAGTAAGAAAGCTTTTAAAATAATGACACATAAAAGTGAAAAGCAGAGATTTAAAATTATTTTTCATTCATGGATAGCACTGTTCCACTTAACACTGAACTTGTAATCAGATAAAAATTGACACAGAGACCAAGAAGGAAACATTAGGACAAGTGACTTGAAGGTTTGGTCAAAGAGGTAGGTTTCAAGAAGCGTTTTAAAGGGGGAGAGTACAGAGGTAGGTAAATTCACCACTTTTTGTCAAATTGCGCAGTAGGGCACTGTATAAATGCAAGTGGATAGGCAATGACCATTTTTGACAACAGATTTAAACCACCCACAAACATGATGAAATGAAATGAAATGAAAATTGCTTATGTCACAAGTAGGCTTCAAATGAAGTTACTGTGAAAAGCCCCTAGTCGCCACATTCGAGCGCCTGTGTGGGGAAGCTGGTACGGGAATTGAACCGTGCTGCTGGCCTGCCTTGGTCTGCTTTAAAAGCCAGCTCTTTAGCCCTGTGCTAAACCAGCCCAGGGGATGCCACAGATCAGGGCTGGATTCTCCGCACCGCGACGCGGAAATAGAGTTCGGCAACGGGGCGGAGAATCCGTTTTGGCACATGAAATCGGGAGCGCCACTGATTCTTCAATTCTCCGTCCCTCGAAAATCGGCATACTCGTGGAGTACGCCGCGCCGAGTATCCACAACCTCAGACTATTGCCCGAGGCCCACCCCAGAATGCTCCGTTCCTAACCGGCCGAATTCCCGATGGCGTGGACATCTCATGGTCCCATCGTCCGTGACCCTCGCATGGCGGCCGCGGACTCATTCCAGGGCCGCCACAGTTGGGGGAAGGCCTATCAGTGGGCACAGGGGGCTTCACTCGGGGTTGGGGGCAATGTGTGCTGGAGTCTAGAGCGTGCGAGCGGCCGATGTGGGGCATTATTTTGCCGGTCCAGGTCTGTGGGCCGAGTCCACCATGGAGCACGGCCCGGCCACTGGAGCCCACCACCTTGCGCATGCGTGGTCTCTGACCCGGAAGTGCAGGGGTCGTATCGGCAGCTCGAGCTGCGAGTACTATGACAGCTGCCTGCTAGTCCCCAGCAAAACGGGGAATCTGTGGCCTTTTGACGCCAATTTTCCTGGCGTAAAAGACCACAGTTTTCCCAATGGCGTGGGGACTTAGTCCCAAAATTGGAGAATCCAGCCCCAGAAATTTAATGGGAGCACACATATAAAAAGCAATAGAGGCCGGATCGTTACATTTATTCAAGGCAGGGTTAGCTTTTTGATAGACATGGGAGTCAAGGGTTATGGTTTTGAGGAGTAAGAAATACTTGCTATTTGCCTGGACAGGCACAACATTCAAGGGGTATGACACCATCAAGCACAAAGCATTCCACTTGACTGATAGCCCATCTGCCATCTGAAACATTAATTCCCTCCATCATTGGGTACCATGGTTGTTGCATCCATTATCTACAGATTGCACTAAAGTGGCACTCAGGAAATTCAATATTGTAATCCTGTTAACTGTTGCACATAAATTGTTTTTTGTGAGGGCCACGAAGAATCCAGCACGAGTTTTAAGGATACAAAGTAATAACATTTATTTACAATAACATATATATATATATATATATATAACAGCAGCAACTTCCCTTGCTGCACACTCCTTCCTGCTGGTTCCAAACTGGCCAGCTTTATTTATACTTGGAGTTTACTAATGGTTTCTCCGCCCCCCTCATTGGGGAAGCTCATACTCCCACAGGATTGTGGGATTGTCATTAGTCCCAAGGCAATGGTAAGCAGGCAGGTTATAACATCGTTGCATTGCCGTTATTCTGGAAAATGGTGAACAAAATATATATATTTTTTAAATTGGGGGTCTTGTTGGGCGGCAGGGGATATTTTTTGTATATGAATCTGGTTAAATTTTTATCTGTTTATCTACTGAAAATTTGAGTAAAATATTTTGAAACAGGAAACTCAATGGCATCAAAGGGCCAGCACGGTAGTACAGTGGTTAGCACTGCTGCCTCACAGCTCCAGGGTTCAATTCCAGCCTCGGATGACTGTGTGGAGTTTGCACTTTCTCCCGGTGTCTGCGTGGATTTCCTTCAGGTGCTCCGGTTTCCCCCCAGTCCAAAGATGCGCAGGTTAGATGGATTGGCGATGATAAACTGTCCCTTAGTGTCCAAAAGGATAGGTGGGGGTTACTGGTTTACAGGAATAGGGTGGAGGCGTAGGTTGAAGTAGGGTGCTCTTTCCAAGGGCCAGTGCAGACTCAATGGGCCAAATGGCCTCCTTCTGCACTGTAAATTCTATGATTTTATGATTCTTCCAAGATAAAGCTGCCAACTTGATCAGTACTTCATTCATTGGCTTAAACATCCACCTTCACTTTCACTATCACCTCAGCATGACTGCGGTGTCTACTAGGTGCAGAATGCACTACAGCAATTATTTTTTCATATACATTTAGAGTACCCAATTCTTTTTTTCTAATGAAGGGGCAATTTATCGTGGCCAATTCACCTAAGCTGCACATCTTTTTGGGTTATGGGACGAGACCCACACAGACACGAGGAGAATGTGCAAACGGATCGAACCCGGATCCTCAGCACGATGAGGCAGCACTGCTAACCACTGCACCACCGTGCTGCCCACACTGCTACAATTCACCAAGGCTTGTTCAGCAGCAGCTCCAACAACATCTATCACTCAGAAAGACAAGGATAGCAGATACTATCACATTAGAACCATAGATGAATTACGGTTCAGAAAGATTCATCATTCAGCTCATCATGCCTGCACCAGCCAAAGAAGAGAAAGAAGAATCTAGCTCCTCCTTGCAATCCCACTTGCCAGCGCCTGGTCCCTATCCTTGCAGGTTACAGCACTTTAGATGAGGATCGAGGTACCTTTTAAATGAATTGAGCATTCCAGCCTCAACCACAAAATTAGGCAGTGAACTCCAGACACCTACCACCCTCTGGATGAAAATCATTTTCCCTATCCAACTTGTAATCATTCTACCAATCATCTTAAATCTATGCCAATGGTAATTGACCCCACAGCTAGGGGGAACAAATCTTTCCTTCTATCCTAACTCAGCTCCCCATAATTCTGTACATCTCAATAAGGTCACCCCTCTGTTCTAAGGAAAACAACTCAGCCTATTCAATCTCTCCTCACAGCTACAATTTTCAAACCATGGCAATATTCTTGTAAATCTCCTCTGCATTCTCTCCAGAGCAATTATGCCTTTTCTGTAATGTGGTAACTAGAGCTGTACATAAAATTATAGCTGTAGCCAAACAAACAATTAATATAGTTCCATCATTCCACCCCTCCTTTTGTATTCAATACCTTGCACAAGAAACAAAATCATTCCATTTGCTTTCTTAACCACCTTGTCCACCTGTCCTGCCACCTTCATAGACCTGTGGGCATGCATTCCAAGGTCTCTCACTTTCTCATCCTCTCTAAATATCTTCCTTTCTATTGAGTATTCCCTTCCTTTGTTTGCCCTTGTCGAGTGCATTACCGCACATTTTTCCAGATTAAATTCCATTTGCCCACTGAACTAATGCATCGCTCTGATTCTCGAGTCTCTTCACTATCAACGACATGGCAATTTTTTGTGTTATCTACAAATCCCCCAATCATGCCTTCAGCATTAAGTCTGAATCATTAATATGTATAACAAACAGCAAGAGCCCCAAGACTGAGACCTGTGGAATACCACAATAAACTGTTGTCCATTCTCAAAAACATTCATCGACTATTGCCCTTTGCTTCCTGTCACAGCCAATTGTGGATCCAAACTACCACCTTCCCCCGTATCCCATGAGATCTCAGTTCTCTGCCCAGTTTTCCGTGTGGGACCTTGTCAAATGCCTTAATGAAATCCATGTAGACAACATTTAATGCACTACCCTCATCAATCCTCCTTGCTACTTCCCAAAAAATACTATTGAGTTAGTAAGACGTGATCTTCCCCTAACAAACCAGGTTCACTATCCCTCATCAATCCATGTCTTTCTAAGGAACATTTATCTTGTCTCATAGAATTGTTTCAAATAATTTACCTACCACTGAAGTCAGACTCACCGGCCTATAGTTTTCTGGCCTATTCCTGGCAGACCTCCAATTTCCTGGGACCTCACTGTATCTGGTGAGGACTGGAAAATGATCCCCAGACCATCTACTTCCTCCCTATCTGTCATGATATGCAGACACACATAATGATATACAGACAAGCAGCTAATAGACACAGAGAACAGGACATGACCAATACGCAGGCAGGACACTCAGGGGTGGGATCGGACTAGAAAAGACACGAGGCACTCACACTCTGCCTCTTTCCACTTATGAACATCTAGAGAGTCAGTCAAGGGTGTTGTTACAATCTCACACCTCGACCACGTGGCTAAGAGCTAGTCTGGTTCAGTCAGACAAGAGAAACCACATTTGTTAGCAGAGAGTCGAACTCACAGAGAACTGTGCTATTAGTTCAATAAACCAGATTGAACTAACTTCAAGGTCTGGAATATCTTTCTGATCTAAGCTGCATCCAGTTGCAGCAAGTGTTAGACCAGTGTACCTGACACGACATGATACCAGGAGACTACTAATTTAAGGTAGCTTATCTCAGTCCATTCCGTGACGACCAGCAAATGTATCCCAGCACCATGGAGAAGATTCAGGCTGCTCACCAGCTCAGGACCTCCAGCAATCTCAGTGCCAACTGGCAGATATTCAAGCAAAAGTTTCTGCTGTACATCGAAGCCTCAGACCTCAAGGGTACGTCTGATGCAAGAAAGATTGCGCTTCTCCTCTCAACAGCAGGTGATCAAGCAATTGAACTCTTCAACTCGTTTAACTTCACCGAAGGCCAGGACAAGACAAAGTTTCAGACCATCCTGGACAAGTTTGATAGTCACTGTGAAGTGAACACCAATGAAATCTTCGAGCGCTACATATTCAAACAACGTCTTCAAGGTAACGATGAATCTTTCCATGCCTTCTTAACTAGCCTCCGCCTGCTAGCGCTGTCCTGCAACTTTGGTGATATTGCTGATTCCATGATCAGAGACCAAATCGTGTTTGGAGTTCACTCTGATCCTCTGAGAGAGCAGCTCTTAAAAATCAAGCATATGACCCTGCCAGTCGCAATTGAAACATGTACAGTGCATGAGCATGCAAAAAAATCAGTATTCCCAATACCAATCGGCTGAAAATTAGAAACTAGCCTCCCGCGAGGCAGTGAGTGTGCAGGCCATCTCCCGGATGCAGCGCCTCAGCATTGAAGACAGCGGCCATCTCGCGCGCTTTTCCCGGAGCCCCACGCATGCGCGATGCAAACGGGATAACGAAGCGGCCGACACCCACACTGCGCAGGTGCAGACGGCTCCGACCATACTGTGCATGCGCGACGATGTACACCGCGTCACGACACCGACATCATGACGTGCCCGAACTGTGGCAACGCCCACTTAAAGGGACAATGCCCTGCAAGAGGCAGGCGATGTTTAAACTGCGGGAAGCCTGGACACTATGCAGCCTTGTGCAGGTCTGCACCACCAGTCAGAGGCCAGTGCTCCCAATTCAGACGACGGCGCGTCCAGAATGTCCAATGACGACTACAGGATTCTGATCCTGGCAGAACGGATCCAGAGGACGAGTGCCTGGAGTCCGCCTACCGAGTGGGCATCATTACCACACATGAACATGCCACACCTAACTCATCTCGCATTCAGTCCATCCTCGCTGTGGATTCGGAGGACGAATGGCGTGCGGTGATGCAGGTCAACCTCTGCTTCATCCAGTTCAAGCTGGACACAGGTGCTTCTGTCAACCTCCTCTCACAGGCAAACTTCAAATGCATCAAGAAGCCCCCCAAGGTCCTTCCAGCAGCCTGCCAGCTCCTGGACTATAACGGTAATGCCATTATGGCACTGCGGTCCTGCCATCTATCGTCTCCAACCGGAGTACCCATGCACGGCTAAGGTTTGAAATTGTCAAGCCAGACAGGGCATCCCTACTGGGCGCGCATGCCTGCAAAAAGCGAAACCTGGTGCAGCGGGTTTATTCAACGACATCCTCCAACGTGGATCTTCAAGCTGGCATTGACGACATCCTCGCTCAGTATTCAGATATGTTTGACGGGATGGGCACTTTGTCACATCGGTACAAGATCCTAATGTGACCTGATGCCAAGCCAGTGGTCCATGCACCACGCTGGGTCCAGGCTCCGCTGAAGGAGCAGCTCAAGGAGCGGCAGCAGCAGGGGATCATTTCCAGGGTAACTGAACCGACCGAGTCAGCTCGATGGTGGTGGTTACAAAACCTTCTGGAGGCCTGCGCATCTGCAATGATCCCAAGGATCTCAATAAGAATATAATGCGTGAACACTACCCCATCCCAAAGCGGGAGGAACTCACCAATGATATGGCACATGCATGCTTTTTCACAAGTTAGATGCGTCACATGGATTCTGGCAAATCCAGCTGGATGAGTCCAGCAGAAGGCTCTGCACCTTCAACACACCGTTTGGCAGGTACTGCTATAACCGTATGCCGTTCAGCATCGTCTCGGCATCAGAAATATTTCATCGCATCATGGAGCTGATGATGGAGGGCATTGAAGGGGTTCGTGTGTATGTGGACAACGTCATCGTATGGTCCACGGCCCCTGAGGAGCATGTTTCCCGTCTCCAGCAGGTATTCCGCTGTGTCCATGCCAATTGCCTGAAGCTGAACAGGGTCAAATGTTGCTTTGGCATGTCGACACTCAAGCTCCTAGGAGACCAGATCTCTCAGCAGGGCGTGTGCCCCGACACAGACAAGGTCAATGCCATCGCATGAAGGTCCCGGAAGACAAGAAGGTGGTATTGCGCTTCCTGGGCATGGTCAATTTTCTGGGGAAGTTAATCCCAAACATGGCCTCACACACCACGGCCCTACGAAACCTAGTGAAGAGGTCCACTGCCTTCGGGTGGAAGGCGGCCCATCAGGTAGAGTGGTTGGAACCGAAAGCCAAGCTCACCACTGTACCCATATTGGCATTTTTCGACCTAGACAGGGAAACGAAAATCTCGACAGATGCAAGCCAGGGTGGCATCGGTGCGGTCCTGCTGCAACGCGATGACACTTCATCCTGGGCACCGGTTGCCTACGCATCAAGGGCAATGACGCCCACCGAACAAAGGTATGCACAAATCGAGAAGGAATGCCTGGGCCTTCTCACTGGCATTCTCAAGTTTCACGACTATGTCTATGGCCTGCCGACATTCACAGTCGAGACGGATCACAGGCCCCTGGTCCACATTATCCACAAGGCCCTTAATGACATGACGCCTCGGTTGCAGTGCATCCTCCTCAAACTCAGAAGGTATGACTTTGACCTGGTCTACACGCCTGACAAGGAGCTCATCATTGTCGATATACTGTCCCGCTCCATCACCGTGCCTGGTGAACCACTGAACATCATCCGGCAAATTGAGTCACAGGTTGAGTCACAGGTGCAGCTGTGTGCTAGCACCCACCTGGCATCTGATGAGAAGGTGATTCGTATCCGTGAGGAGACAGCCAAAGACCCCCTCTTGCAGCGTGTTCTGTAACACCTCGCCAATGGCTGGCAAAAAGGGCAGTGCCCTCAATTTTTCAATGTAAAGGACGACCTGATGTTGCTTGATGGTAACCTCCTCAAACTGGACCGGATTGCAATTCCACAGTCTCCAGAGCTTGGTGCTCCGTCAAATCCATGAGGGCCACCTGGGTGTGGAAAGGTGCAGACGCAGAGCCAGGCAGGCTGTCTACTGGCGCGGGATCAGCCAGGACATCGCGAACATGGTCCTTAACTGTGCGACCTGTCAACG